>NC_044313.2:9962874-11162874 GCF_007474595.2 Lynx canadensis
AAAAGTTTAACCTCACCCTCCGTAGGATGGCTAATTATAGAAAAATCAGAACGGAACAAGCGTTGATGAGGACGTGGGGAAGTTGCAAGCCCTTGCGCACTGTTGGTGGGAATGTAACAATGGCGCAGCTTCTATGAAAATAAAGTGATTCTTCAAAAAATTAGAAAGAGGGTTGCCATATAATCTAACAATTCCACTTGTGGGTATATATACAAAAGAATTGAAAACAGGATCTCACAGAGAGATTTGTCCATCCGCGTTCACGGTAATGTTATTCACAATGGCCAGAGGGCGAGGACAGCCCAGGCATCTGTTCATGGAAGAATGGATGAGCAAAATGTAAATACATACAATGGAGTACCATTCAGCCTTAAGAAGCAAGTGCGTTCTGACACCTGCTGCAACATAGATGGAACTTGAGGACATTATGCTAAGCGGAACAAGGGAGTCACAAAAAGCCAAATACTGAGTGACTCCACGGTTATATCGAGAGAAGTCAAGTTCATGGAGACAGGGAGAAGAATGGTGGTTGCCAGGGGCTGGGGAAAGCGCATGGGGAGTTGTTATTTCATGGTACAGAGTTTCAGTTTTGCAAGATGAAAAAGTCCTGGATATTGGTTGTCTAACAGTGTGAATATATGTAACACTACTGATCTGTATATGTTATTGTATTGTATTGTATTGTATTGTATTGTATTGTATTGTATTTATTTTTGAGAGAGAGAGAAGGTGCAAGTGAGTGAGGGGCAGAGAGAGAGAATCCCAGGAGGGAGAGAGGGAGAGAGAGAGAGAGAGAGAGAGAGAGAGAGAGAGAGAGAGAAGTGGGGCTCATCCAAAGCAGGGCTTGTGTTCACCCAATGTGAGGCCAAGCTCACCCAATGTGGGGCTCGGACTCAAGAACTGTGAGGTAAAGGCAATAAATTATATTAAAGAAAAAAAAAAGTGAGCTCATGACCTGAGCTAAAGTCAGATGCTTAATGACTGAGCCACCCAGGCGCCCTGAACTGTACATTTTAAATGGATAAGATAGTAGGTTTTGTTATGTGTATTTTAAAAGTTAAATTTTTTAAATATATTTTTTAATGTTTATTTATTTATTTTGAGAGAGAGAGTACATGCACAGGGAGAGGAGGGGCAGAGAGGTAGAATCCCAAGCAGGTTCCGTGCTGTTAGCTCAAACATGGGGCTTGATCCCACAACCCTGAGATCATGACCTGAGCTGAAATCACAATTCAGATGTCCAACCAACTGAGCCACCCAGGCGTCCCAGAACTATTTTATTTTATTTTATTTTATTTTATTTTATTTTATTTTATTTTATTTTATTTTATTTTATTTTATTTTTAATGTTTATTTACTTGTGAGAGAGAGACACAGACAGAGTGTGAGTGGGGGAGGGGCATAGAGAGAGGGAGACACTGAATCCGAAGCAGGTTCCAGGCTCTGAGCCGTCAGCACAGAGCCCGATGTGGGGCTCGAACTCATGAACTGTGAGATCATGACCTGAGCCAAAGTCAGACACTCAACCGACTGAGCCCTCCGGGCGCCCCTAAAACAATTTTAAATTAAGTTTACGTTATGATATAGCAACCTCGTTGTTTGTCGCAGTGTTTCACGAAGATGAATTTCAGTATTTGGCAGAAGAAGTTAACTTTGTAAACTATGTGGAACTTGTAGAATAACAAAACGTGAACTCTAAGGTTAGAAACTCCATCTCTCTTCTAAGAAGGATGAATTAGATCCCATGTAGTAAATTTACAGTATTTATAAGATTCTTTTAGATGAAGCTTTCCAGTTGAAACCTGTCGTTGACATGCCCCAGGGTCCATGTGCTGTACTTGGCACAAGAGTTCTAGCAAGTTTAGGTAGCTGAGAACCTAGGGTCTCAAGAAGGTGAATTATAGGAGTACCTTTTGGTGTTGGCGCATAAAAGGATATGCGAGTAGTTAGTGACACAAATCTGGACCGCGGGCTGCCCATTTATCGGGAGATTTTCCACTCCTGTTTCAAAGGAAGACAAAGAATAATAAGTAGCAGTTTCCAGATCATTTTAATAAATACAGAGTTCTCCAAATGGCCCACCGTTCCAGACCTTATGGCTCCTGCCAAATCCTGTAAAAATAAAGATTAAACCATACAGAATATTTGTTTTGCTCTGATAGCTGTTATTTTGTTTTGGTAATAAAGGTCCCTAGCCATCTGGCCTAAGAGAGTGCTGACGGCTCTTGCTTTTGACTCCGTTCATCTCCTGCCCTTTAGAAGGAATCACTTCTTCCTTGGCTGCCTGTTCCTTTCTCTGCTTGGAATCACACACCGCCTTGCTCACAGGGCACGGCACAGCGCCGGGCCACCATGGGAAGTCCTGGTTCTGGTGCCAGTGGGCCTGGGTCTCAGATTCCTCATCATGACTTAAAATGTTGTATTTTTAAGTAATTTCAAGCTGGTGGAAAATTTGTAAGAACAGTGCAAAGAACCATTGCAAATCTTTAAAACAAATTTTTTTTAAAGTTTATTTTTGAGAGACCGAGCATGAGCAGGGGAAGAGCACAGAGAGAGGGAGACACAGAATCCGAAGCAGGCTCCAGGCTCTGAGCCGTCAGCACAGAGCCCCACGTGGGGCTCGAACTCACGAACCGTGAAATCATGACCTGAGCTGAAGTCAGACACTTAACCGACTGGGCCACCCAGGCGCCCCCCACTGCAAATCTTTTACGCAGATTCCTCATTATTAATACTTTGCCTTTCTCTTTTTCTTTCTCTTTCTCTCTGTCTCATAGGGTCATAGTACAATGATCACGCTCAGGAAATTAAACATTAGCCCAAGAGTTATTTACAGTAGATCTAATGTGGGGGATTTCTCCAATAATGTCTTCTGTAGATCTTTTTTTTCCTTCCAGTCTAGGACTGCTCACTGAGTGCATTTAGGCAGCAGGGACTCATTCACTTTTGACCACCAAGGAAACAAGTCAACCTTCCACACTCTTTCCCACTTTCCAGTAGAAAACGAAGTTTTAACTTGTTTCCAGCCCATGTGAGGCAATTATAATTTACCTTTAAAACAAAATGAATTTACATGCCTTTATATTACTGATATACTACCCTATAATAACTGAAGAGGCTGCAACAAAAGAGAATGTCCTTTTGATTCTATGTTGCAAGTTATTTAAAAGGTACAGCTTCACAGGCTACAGTCATCAAGAAGGTGTCCCTCTGCGCAATGGGATGGTTACGATGCAAACATTTTGCAATAAGGGCCATGTCTCGTTTATGGACTAAAGTCACTGTTGTACCATCTCTCCATAGGGTTAACGAAGCAATTCACAAGTAACCCAACGGTAATAAGCAAGAGTAGAGAAACGGTCAGAGGAAAAGTCCACAGGCCAAGGGGGGGGATGCTCTCTGATGCTGGCTGCATGAGCTGCCCGAGCTTGTCTTCATATCCCAGTTGAAGGCTGGATTCAATCCCTTGAAAGTATTGTCTGGGCTCTTCCCCTATGCAACATACACTCATTTCTCCAGGAATGAAGACTCCCAGAGGAGGAAAGGTTGAGCTTTCAGAGTTTAATGATGGAAAGGAGGGAGTTGGACTTCTAGAATTGTCATTAATTATAATGACACTTCTCCACCCCTGTCTTAAGGGTGTGTGTGTGTATAGGGAGGTCCTTTTCAGGGTATCTTTGGTCAGGGTGTATTTCTTTAGGTCAAAGAGGCTATTGTATAAGAGAGAACAGCAATAGCCCCTCCCATGGACCTCATGAGGAATGTCAATCTCACGAGGTTGTTATGTTTCATATGTTATTCATTTACTGGGATTATTTTTTTCAACGTTTATTTATTTTTGGGACAGAGAGAGACAGAGCATGAACGGGGGAGGGGCAGAGAGAGAGGGAGACACAGAATCGGAAACAGGCTCCAGGCTCCGAGCCATCAGCCCAGAGCCTGACGCGGGGCTCGAACTCACGGACCGCGAGATCGTGACCTGGCTGAAGTCGGACGCTTAACCGACTGCGCCACCCAGGCGCCCCAATTTACTGGGATTATTAAGAGGGTCCAGTGGGCTTATTCAGGGTGTCCAATGTCAGATCAGAAAGTAGAGACCAGCACCCTTGGAATTGCAGGTAATTCTACTAAAAAAAAAAGATAAATTTTTCATTGTGGAAGATTTCAAATATACAAATTAGAATAATATAATGAGCCTCCATATACTTACCATACAGCCTCCACAATAATCATCTCATGTATTTTGTCTATTCCGCCTTACCCTCCCAATCCTTAATTTTTTTAAAAGTCTATTTATTTTGAGAGAGAGAGTATGTGCACCTGCACGGGTCAGGGAGGAGCAGAGACAGGGAAAGAGAAAGAATTCTAAGCAGGCTTTGTGCAGTCAGCATGGAGTCCAACTGGGAGCTCGATCCCACAAACCATGAGATCATGACCTGAGCCAAAATCAAGAGTCGGACACTTAACCAACTGAGCCACCCAGGCGCCCCATATCCTGAATTGTTTTGAATAAAACTCTGATGTCATATCATTCCATCAGTACAGGGTATATGTTTAAAAGATGTACGTTCATATTTAACCACAAACCACTAGCATTCCTTATCACAGCTCTATTTTTGTAATCATCAATAATTCTTCCACGTCAGTGACTGACATGGAAGGGTTCCACGTTAACCCTTCCTCAATTATCTTATAAAATGTTTTACTAATTGTTCAAATTGGGATCCAAATTAGGTTCACTCGTTGCAATCAGTTAATCACATCTCTTAAGTTTGTTTTCATCTATGAGTCCCCTCTGCACACCCCCCTACCAACCTTGGAAGTTAATTGTTGAAGAAACTTGGTTACTTGTCCCGCAGAGTTTCTCAAAGTCCAGATTTTGTTGGGCATGTCCCCATGGTGTCACTGAACATGTTCCTCTTTCCCCTGTACCTTTTGTCAATTGCTGATTCCATCTCAAGACTTGATGAAATCCAGGTTTGAGTTTTTTAATAAGACTCCTTCATAGGTAACGGTGTATTCTCCCAGTAAGAGTTAAAAAAAATGACTGGGGGGCACCTGGGTAGCTCAGTCAGTTAGGCATCTGACTCTTGATTTCAGCCAGGTCATGATCTCACAGTTCATGAGATCAAGACCCACATTGGGTTCTGTGCTGAAAACACTAAGCCTGCTTGGGATTCTCTCTCCCTCTCTCTCTGCCCCTACCCCACTCATGCTCTCTCTCAGAAATAAATAAATAAACATTTAAAAAATACATCTGGTTGTTTCTCTTTTTTGATATTAGCAGCCATTAGTGATTATTGCCCAGATCTGTTATTTGGTTAGGGGTTGAAAATGGTGCTAGTCTAATTTTATCTTTTCATCTTCATTTTTTACCTATAAAGATAACTTACCTCATCAACTATTTGACCCCAAAGCACAGTTCATAGAGAAAAGCTAGGCTAAGTGCTTCATGCTTGCTATCTAGCAACTTTTGAAATAAAGAGTTGGTTTCCTAGCATATTCCAAAGATAACCAATCAGTGTGTTTTAAAATATCATATGAATTTGTGGATTTAAGCAGGGTTGGTGGGTTTTAATCCATTATGGTTATTGTTCTTAAGTGATTGCTCAATGAATTATCCTATCTTTGTGCCATGGGTGCCTTTTCATATTTGTTGTTGTGGCCTTTTGACAGAATCCCAAAAGTCTTTGAAAGCTTCTGTGCCTTTTGGGATGACAGGTTGTTCTGATTTCTGGGAGCACTTTGGGATCAAGCCACTTAACTATGAGTCCTGAAGTTTCTTAGTACTAAGGACATTCACTGCTACTGGGCTGGGAGTCCCTTTAGGCCTTTTCAAGGGACAAACCTAACAAATGATTAAAAAAAAATTGAATGGGTTCTTAATATTTCCAATCCACATTTAGGATTCTATATATCTTTTTTAAAATTAATTAATTTATTTTTGAGAGAGACAGAGATAGCATGAGTGGGGGAAGGGCAGAGAGAAAGGGAGAGAGAATCCCTAGCTGAACGCATGAACTGTAAGATCATGACCTGAGCTGAAATCAAGAATCAGACGCTTGACCGATTGAGCCACCCAGGCACCCCTAGGACTCGAAATATCTTATTTAACCAGACCAATCTCATATCTACCTACATACATCTCTTTTCTCCATGTCGAAGAATCCCGGTTCCCAATGATACCAACATAATTACTCACTGATTTTATCCCACAACAGCCCCGCCAGTCTCAGAATAATAATGCTAACACTCTTGCCGGCAATATGCTTACTGAAATGGGTTTTCAGTTGAAGAGCACACGATGTAGGGATTTGCCTGACTGTCTTCGACTCTCAGTTTGTATTTGGGACAATTAATTGCATGTGCACAGGGAATTAGGATCTCACTGAGGATTCAGCCAACAAAGGAGGGATTCAGTGGAGTTTGAGTAGCCTCGCCACGGTTGCGAAGAAGGTCTTGGAAGCTGTGAAGTCTAGATAGGGTTGGTCTGCAAGTATCTTTATACGTCCCGTTGCCAAAAGACTAGTTAAAGGAATCTTTGGTCACCTTTTCATGCTAGATATTATTCTCTTTCCGCATAACCTGGCCTCGTTTTAGGCCTAAACTAATTCTGTTTGAGCTCCTGGTTTGTGGGCACAGCTTCACGGGATTTTGGATCTAAAAAGACCTGCAAATTCAGGGAACATCTAGTTCAACCCTCTTCTATTACAGATGGGGAAATTGGTGTGGTATGCTTATGATATGTTTTCATGTTTTTATTTAACGGGCAAGGTGGTGAGGTGTGTTCGTGTGTTCGCCTTTTGCTGGAACTGGGGAGGGGGGAGCTTAAATCCAAATAATTTGCATAATGACAAAATTATTAGGAATTGGGTTAAATTTTATCATGGCTAAATAGATGTCAGAAACGATAACAAAGATGGTAAGGGAGTATCGTGACCGGTTCTCTCTTATGTTATCTGACTACACTGTCTAAGGGTAAACCCTTCAGAGTGATCAGATTTTAAAATAGAGAAGCTAATCGTACGCCATATGAAATTAATCCTTCTGGCAATACGAAAGGCATCCTTGAGGTCAGAAATCTAGGTTTCTGATCCCCTTAAGAGGAAGTGTGATAAGTCTCATAAGAAAAAAAACAATGTACAAACAACTTGAATGTTTAGGTCACAGAAGAAAATTAGAGTTAGCAATAAGCACATGATATAATAAACAACTTCACCCCCCACTGGAAGAAACGCAAGTCAAGCCATCAGTGATGCATGAGTTTTCTCTTGCAAAACTGTCAAGAATGCAAGTGTATAGTAATAACCTGTGCTATGAATAATATGGGAAAATAGGCAGTAAGTCCATTGTTGTGGGGAGCGTAAAACTTTGTGAAAGCGGAGAGGCCATTTTGGCAACGTCTCTCAAAATGCAAAAAGCACATATCCTTTCACGTAGCGATTTCGTTGCTAAGAAATCCACCCCATGGACATACTTGGAAGGCCCACAACGGTCTCCGTGCCAGGATGCTCACTTCAGATGTCTGTGGTAGCACAACACGGCAAGAAACCTAAATGGTACCAATAAAGGATAGTTAAATAAATCATGGAACAGATGTATGATAAGATACTCAACCATTAAAAAGAATGAAGTACCGGGGTGGCTGGGTGGCTCGGTTGGTCAAGTGTTCAGCTCTTTTTATTTTTGAATGTTTATTTATTTGTTCATTTAGAGAGACAGCATGATCAGGAGAGACAGAATCCCAAGCAGGCTCCAGGCTGTCAGCGCAGAGCCTGAGGCGGGGCTCAGACTCATGAACCGGGAGATCGTGCCCTGAGCCGAAATCAAGAGTCAGTCGCTTACTCAACTCAGCCCCATCCTTGTAAGTGTCCACCTCTTGGTTTCGGCTCAGGTCATGCCCTCACGGTTCGTGGGCTCAAGCCCCGCATCGGGCTCTGTAGTGACAGCATGGAGCCCGCATGGGATTCTCTCTCTCCCTCTCTCTCTGCCCCTCCCCCACTTGCTCTCTCTCAAAATAAATAAATAAACTTAAAAAGAAAAAAAGAGAAAAGAATGAAGCATAGCTATATGTGCTAAAATAGAAATCTTCCCCAAATATATCATTGATAAATGCAAGATAAAGACCGATCTGTATACAATATATAATTTATGTAAAAATATTCTGAGGACTATTCATATATACTTATGGATATACTACACATACATATTTGCATAAATTATTTTCTGGAGGTGCACACATGAATTTGCAATAATTGTGGTTTGAGGCTGCAGAAACTGGAAATAGCCTTTATTTATCTTTTAAAATTTTTTTTTAATGTTTATTTTTTGAGAGAGAGAGACAGAGCACGAGCAGGGGAGGGGCAGAGCGAGAAGGAGATACAGAATCCGAAGCAGGCTCCAGGTTCCGAGCTGTCAGCACAGAGCCCGATGCGGGGCTCGAACTCATGGAGTGTGAGATCATGACCTGAGCTGAAGTCGGACGCTCAACCGACTGAGCCACCCAGGCGCCCCCAAACGTGTCTTAAATACAAACACAGAACACAAAAGGTGTGCAGCACAACATTATTATATTTCAATACACAGCTTCTGTACAACCAAAAAGTAAAATATCATCGTAAAATTTTGGGGGAAAAAACATGGTATTTCATTTGCAATGCGTGGCAAATGGTTAACATCCTTAGTCATAAAAGATCTCTTAGGAACCAGTAACAAAAACACTAATATTCCAAGGGAAATGAAAAAAACAAGAAAAAAACAAACCGCAGATTACAATGAAATAACAAATGACTAGTACAGTTTAAGGACATATGAAGATGATTGAACTGAACAATAACTGAAGAAAGGCAATTTCTTTGTAGTATCACACTGTCAAAGATTAAAACCTTGACATCCAAGGTTTGTACTGTTTTAGAAAAAAAGAAGTCTCATAAACAAACACTGGGAGACAAGACTGATGAGGACAATCTATACAATTTGGGGGAAATCTACTTTTGACTCAACATATAAAATTTAGGTTATAAATATACTTAATTCCAATGAAGTGGAAATAGAACTATTTCAACAATTTAGCTGGGGAAATTAAAAAATAGCTTATGTATAAGCGTGTCTAAACTTTCTTCTTAATTCTGGGTTGAGACTGGTTAAGGGGATGTGGCCAGTTTGGTGTCCTTTTCATTGGTAGCACAGCCACAGGGTCACAATCATGGCACCTCAGCATGATTCCCATGCACCTTTTAAAAAAATAACTTGGGGCGCCTGGGTGGCGCAGTCGGTTAAGCGTCCGACTTCAGCCAGGTCACGATCTCGCGGTCCGTGAGTTCGAGCCCCGCGTCGGGCTCTGGGCTGATGGCTCAGAGCCTGGAGCCTGTTTCCGATTCTGTGTCTCCCTCTCTCTCTGCCCCTCCCCCGTTCATGCTCTGTCTCTCTCTGTCCCCAAAATAAATAAACGTTGAAAAAAAAAATTAAAAAAAATAACTTAACTGTAATAAAGCAAATACCTCTGTAAATCCCATGCAGATCATGAAATAGAACTTTATAACAAACAGTTTCCCTAGAAGTCCTTCCTGTACTGTCCTCGTGCTACGTATATGTGTGAATACACACATATATTCTGAACTTGTAGATTTTAGCATATCTAACATATTTGAACATATTTTATGAATTTTAATCCATTGTGATTATTATCCTTCTTGAAGCTCCTAAATACCATCTCTGGCCAGTGGGAGGTTAGCAAGTACCCCTTGGTAATAAATCATTCATTCATTCATTCATTCATTCATTATTAGTTCGTTGGCTCATTCATTTAACTGAGAGTTTTGTGTACCTATTGTAGACAAGATATACAAGAAGCTTGCAGTCTGTAATGAGAAATAACGTATATACAGACTGCATGTAGAAGGTGGTATCCTAAAAGATGGAGAAATAAAGATGTGCCACAGTGATTCCAAAGTCTCCAAGTTTCGTATCATAGGAATCCCCCAGGATCTTGTTTTAAAATGGAAATTCTGATTGAGTAGACATGGGGGGGGGGATGTTGGAGTGTTGCATTCTAACAGGCTCCTAGGTGAGGCAGAAACTGTTGATTCGTGGACCACATTTAAGTCCCACACTTCAAGGGTAGGACAGATTGTCTGCTGTCAGGGCGGCTCAGTCCCACAGACCCCTGGAGTCTTCTGTAACTGATCTGTAACTGATGCTCCTGTTTGGGAGCTGTTTGGGTCATTACCCTGCAGCTGTTTGGGTAAATACCTTTGAGGAATGTTGAGTATTTGTATTAAATACCCAGATGACGGCCGGGTACAAAGTGCATTTAAAAGGCTTTTTGCCCAAAGTAAATTGCGTATTAGCTTTTGTTTAGAATTTGAAGTTTTCCCTTAGGATTAGAAAGTTTGGGTAATCATAATTTTTAAAATGAGTGATTTCCTAGGTCGAACACAAATCACAGAAGCACACAGATTTCTTGGCATTATAAATATTTAGATCTGTGGCCTTCCTCCAATTTGCTTCAAACACTTTTGAAAGTGTGAATAATTCTACTCGATGCCAGTATAAATAGCACTTTTATTTCCCAGAGAAATCTAAACACTTAAAGGCCCTTTAAGTGTGTTATCTTTAAAATTTTGTGAATAAAATGGAGTCACGAAGCCTTCCTTGGGCTGGGGTCAGCTGCCTCTGGCGTGCACTCCCTCTGCGTCCTCCACCTCTCCAACGTGGCCCTGAACTGTCAGCCCCAGGAGGGCAGGACTGCCTTGTTCTTGTTCACCCCTGTATCCCACAGCCTAGAACATTCCCAGCTCCCAGGGCTGGGTTTGGAAGTTTGGATTTCTCTGCCTGTTTTGTCCCCAGCAACCGGCCTTTTCTGCTTGACCTGCCAGTGCCCGGTCTCAAAGTGCAGTGCTTTGATCTCACTCCAGCTAGGCACAACCCTGGCTTCTGGAACAGCCCAGGGTCGTTAGGGAGATGATAAGAGGAAAGGTCCTAGAAGCACTTGGTCAGCCATAGAGTGCTATACAAATGTAACAGGGCATTTCGCTGCATAATAATAATTATTACTTATAAATTTTGAACATGCGCTGCATGCCAGAAGTCAATGTTCGACATAGCTCTCTCCTGTAATTCTCATCTCCTTTTCTCAAATGGAGAAACTTGAGGATTCGGTAATTCGGCCGAGGTCAGGCAGAGCCGGGAATCTAACCCTGACCTGGGGACTCCAGCACCTATGCGCTTCTTTTGGAAACATTGAAATCTGATTCCACCGAACGTTGAGAACGTACTTGGGGCTGTGTTCGGGCTTGAGTCTGGATTTGTAAATCATGGTTTTATTTAGTTTCTTTTCATGTTCCAAAACGTGCTCTTCCTACCGGGAGGGCCTCCTGGCAAGTTTTAGTTCACTGGCCCCTGAAGTGCGGGCTTGATGGTCCCTCTGTATGCGGGCATCAGAGGCGGTGCGGGCGTGTGCGAGCTGGGTCGCAGGCAGCGGCACAAGTGGAGGATCTAAGCCTCACATTTCAGGTCTGCCTACAAGAGGAGACCCAGAACCTGGTGTGAAAGAAGCAAGAGAGGGCCGCCTGGGTGGCTCGGTCGGCTGAGCGACCGACGTCGGCTCAGGTCATGATCTCACGGTTTGTGAGTTCAAGTCCCGCATCGGGCTCTGTGCTGACAGCTCAGAGCCTGGAGCCCGCTTCGGATTCTGTGTCTCCTGCTCTCCCTGCCCCTCCCCTGCTCACACACCGTCTCCATCTGTCTCAGAAATAAATAAATATTAAAAAAAAAAAACTTAAAAAAAAAAGAAGCAAGAGAGAGCAGCAGGAAGGATGCCTCCGCCCCCGCCCCCCGCCGCCCGTTTGAGACCCTGCAATCTGTTAGGACCATTATGTCACCCTCTTCTGCATTTGCAGTCTAGATAGTGTTTATTTGTCCCCCTCCCTCCAACTTGGAGAATCACTTACCCTCTAGTGTATAAAATAGGAATGCTGTGTGCTTTAGTAGGGGCACAAAACTGGAAAGGGAATTCACCTTACCCCCTCTGGGCATTTCAATGAGCATTTTTTAAGGTGCTTAATGAAGCATGGGGCTTCTTTAACATGGACTTAAATTCAAAGCTGCAGACTTTGGGTTTCGTTTCTCCCCCATCCTCTGAAGGAGAGCCCGAGCAGGTCAGATCTCTTTCTCCTCCACCCCCAGCTCCAAACAGCCCCCAACTACCACTCCCCACCCCCAGCCTGGTGGCAAATATCCCGTGGTCCCCTCCCCCAAGTCAGCCTGAAAATAGCGCTCAGAGGGAGAGAAAGTGGCTTTGGGAAGTGTGACCTGAGCAGTCAGCTTAGGCGGAATGTGCACAATAAACTTCTATCTGGACTGAATTGTTCTGTAAAGTGGCAATCACTTCCCAGACAGACGGGCCCTGGAGGACCCGCCATTCTGCATCTTTTAATCACCGTTGCTATGGAGAAAGCCACTATTTCATTAGAGAAAGCGCCTTAACGCAATTAACACATAGTTCAGTTGTTCCCCATCCCTTTGGGGCCCCGCGATGGAGGGGGTTGGGGGGGATTGCTTTCCCCGGGGGCCCCGCAGGAGACATCGGACCAGGCAGGGCAGGGCAGGTTCCCAGGAAGTAAAGTCCCAGGGGTACAGCACTAGGCTGCATATTAAGGGACCTCAAAAGGAGGAAGGAGCTTAAAATTAACAAAAATTCAGGGTGCGGGTTTGACTCCGTGTTGCGGAGGAAAGCGACACAAAATAAAACAGCGAAGTCTCTGCCTGCTACTCTTGGGAGTCGGAAATACACTGAAAATCTCTCTCTACATCCTCTGGCCAAACCGATTTTTCTACTCTTGCTTATTTCACTTTGCTTTTTTTCCAGGACCGAGACGATCCAGTAGCCAGGTGGGGTGGGTGTAGACCGACCACTGTCCCCGCGCCCCAGCTTTGCCTGGCTGCCGTTTCAATCAACCCCCGTTCACAGGCTCATTTGCAAAACAGGGAAGATAATATTTTCTACTTAACTGGGCCATCCTAACAAATTTTCCCCAGGGTGCCTGCCTGGCTAGAAAAAAGAAATGCTCATAAAAAAAGATGAGTTTTTGATGGTTATGAAAGGAGGGCTTGGGAAGAGTTTTTCTGAAGTTACCAAATTCTGGGCATTTCCCAAGAGCGGGGGCTGTCTGTAGATGCATGCCCCTGTCCCGGCTTTTCTCTAGCTTCGTAGAATAAAAGACTCAAGCAATACTTTAATTCTCCATTAACAGTATGAAAAAGAAGCACGTTCATGCATCCTCTTCTGAGAGAGCCCGTCTGGAAGGAGAGGGGCAGCGGAAAAGTCGGGCAAGGAAAGCGAGCAGTGGCGTATATATCTTGTATATAGATGTTTGCCTCATCCCTAATTAGCTAATGTATTTCTTTCCGCCTTCCCTCTTGGAGGAATTCTCAAGCATGTCCCCTGCCGCTCCTGGAGACCGCAGAAAAGCAAATGACACCGAATTTTCCCTTCTTAATTAAAATGTTAAACAGGGTTAAGATGCCAAGTTTCATCAGAGATATTTGTTCCCCCGGTGAACTCTTAAGTCCTGCTGAGGTTCAATTCAATGGGAGTTATTTGAGTCAACACATGTTATTAAGTTTCCAAATGTAATCAGCCCAGATATTTTAATGGAAACTTTCTCCTTTCTTTTAATAAGCATGCGGTTTGGTTAAAAAAGCACTTGGGTTAGGTGCCCTGCGTTGCCCTTCCGTAACCAAATCGCCATAGCAACGGGCAGCTGGTCTCTACAAAGGCAGCGGGCGCTGTGAGGGGCCACCGGCAGGAGCCCAGCCCCCGGGGGCAGTGTTTGGCCAGGCATAAATATCCTCGATGGGATTAGAATGTTTAAGGGGCTAAAGGCTGTGGGAAAACTTTTGTTTGCCATATTTATCTCTTCTGCTGTTGTGTGTTAACATTTCCACTCGGGGTACAATGGGGTTAAAAGTAAGAGCAAATGTTTTGATGGGTTTATTTTGAATTATGAATTCATGGGTCTGCATAATCGCCTAACTTGCTTTTCACTGGGCCAGAGATGGGTGGGGGGAGAAGGCAATGGGGATCCATCCCGGGGAGTAGCTTCAGCATGGAGAGTTAATTACATGGGGGAGGGGAGCCGCTTTACTCCCCAGTGGACACTGTGTATCTTAGAGACAGGTTTCAGGCTCAAGGCACCGCTCCTGGGGTAAAGGCTTTGCAAAGAGGAGGTTTTCTTATTGGCCCAGTTTGTTGTTATGGGAGAGGAAGGAACTGGCAGGCAGGTGTTTCTGTCTCCTGGGCCTCACACTCTAGATTGGCTGGAGAGGATGCCGGGTTCAGCATTGCTGTGGAGAACGTTCTTGCGTTGCGAGCCAAAACGTGTCCTCCCTACAAATTCATATGCTGAAGTTATAACCCCAGACCCCTTAGCATGCGACTGCCTTTGGAGACGGGATCTTTGAGGACGTTAAGTTAAAATAAGGCTGTCAGGGTGAGCCCTAGTCCAATGTGATGGGTGTCCTCACGAAGAGGAGGGACCACAAAGAGGCGCCACAAGTACACGTGCACAGGAAGACGGCCACGTGAGGACGCAGCAAGAAGGCGGCCGTCTGCAAGCCAAGGAGGAGAGGCCTCAGAAGAAACGAAACTAACCAGCACTTGGTGTTGGACTTCCAGCCTCCAAAGCTGTGAGAAAATAAATTTCCATTGGTTAGGCCCCCCAGTCTGAGGCATTTTGTTACGGCGGCCCTGGCAGACAATTTCTCAGCTCTGCCAGACGCATGACGGAAGAAGCAGGTAAGAAGGTCCCGTGAGGGCCAAACTCTCTCCCTTTTCCTCTCTCTCTGGAGAAAAACACGTGTCACATTCCCGAGCCGAAGATCCTGCCACTGAAACAACGTTAGCTCCCAAAGTTGTCGGCTCCCTTCTGAGCGGCCCAGCTTTTTCCTTTATACTAACATCCGACTTCGATGTTACACGTTATTGGCACATTTAACGGAGCAGATGTTGAACTAGTGCATTGTTTGGTAAAACTTCTGTGCTAAATACAATACGGATGATATGCTCATTCTTTTTTTTTTTTTTTTATGTTTATTTTTGAGAGAGAGACAGAGCAAGAGGCGGGGAGGGGCAGAGAGAGAGGGAGACAGAGAATCGGAAGCAGGTTCCAGGCAGGGCTCGAACCACAAACTGTGAGATCATGACCTGAGCCGAAGTTGGACGCCTAAATGACCGAGCCACCCAGGAGCCCCGATACATTCTTTTTTTTTTTTTTATGTTTATTTTTGAGAGACAGAGCAAGAGGCGGGGAGGGGCAGAGAGAGAGGGAGACAGAGAATCGGAAGCAGGCTCCAGGCTCTGAGCTGTCAGCATAGGGCTTGACGCGGGGCTCGAACTCACAAACTGTGAGATCATGACCTGAGCCGAAGTTGGACGCCTAAATGACCGAGCCACCCAGGAGCCCCGATACACTCATTCTTATGCATCCTAGGAACCCCAATGTTTGGGGGCCCAGGAGCCTCCCCACATGGATCGTATGCTATGTTCTACCAAGCCACCCCTGCCCTATGCAAGAGAGCAAGGGAAGCCCCTGTTCCAACTGCTCGGGGGGATGAGCGAAGTTTGAGGCAGAAAGGGGTAGGCGTGGCCCAATTTTAAGCGTCAACCCTGGATCTGAAGACAGACAAATTTAAGGTTGATGATTTCCATTTCTCTAAAAGGCACCTTGCAAACATATGGGTGAGTGATGCATTAAATCACAGACTCCTTCAGTACATTTAGAATTGGATTCAGTGTAGAAATTCCGATTTGCAGGGGATTTCTTTCACAACCCCTGCATGAAGCAAGGCCTTTCTGTTTAGTAGGATGAGGCACTGATGAGTAACCAAGATCTCTTTCTTAAACTGCTTAGGTCAGGAATGGGGGTAGTACAGCCAGACGAGGGGCAAGTACAACTTGATAGATGAATATATATATACATATATATATATATATACATATATATATATACACATGAATATATATATACACATGTCCATCTATCCATATGTAGACAACTATATATAGATATACACGTATACATGTACATGTGGTTACACACACACACACACACACACACCCAATTTCTTGCAATTTATGCCTTCATTCAAGAACCATTTATCAAGTGCTCACCTGTGTCCTATTGTACCAGGTGCTTAGAAGACAGACGACACATGGTTTGTGCTCAAGAAATTCACAAGAGGAATGAGACACGGAAACAAATAATTCTAATACCAGGGGCACGACCCACATGGCGATGTTTGCAATCACTTATTCCCAGGGCCACAGTCCTGAGTGCTTTCACACCCGCCACTTGTGAAATCCAGCCTTCCCGTGTCGCGATCAGCCTCCACCTCTGTCCGTGGCTTTCAGGAGGAAGCCGAGAATTCTGTGCCAAGATGTGGTCACGTGGATAAATTGGCCCATGCATGAGAAGTGGTAACAATGTGCAAAATTATTTAAGTATAATGCACATTTGTCTTAGGAGGGTAGTGGAGGTTCTTTCTTGCCTGAAACTGGTCCCAAATGAGAATCTAAAAACCAAACCGGAAACGGTTCGGTGTTCTTTTCAGCCCTTCCAACCCGAAGCTTTGGGCTAGTCTCCTGCTTTTGGAGTTTGGGGTCACAATATCTGACAGCTCCGCAGAAAATGTCCATGTGTCACGCGTCCATATTCTTCCTTCTTCATAGTCTGCACCTGCCTGCCTTCAGATTGCCCTTGCTTCCGCGAGTGGATGTTGTAAGAAGAACCCTCTGTGCCCCCTGCCGCCCCCCCCCTTGCACTGCTGCTTGGATAACATACGTAGGGCACCTTTGCCCTACGTCCTTCCCCCGATCAGAAGCCATCCAGGTGTATTTCGTGTTGTTAGCTGCCATCCATATGCTAAAGAGTTCGCACGTATGTGGCTTACAGCATGGTGTCCTAACCCTGGAGCCAAGCATCGGTGAGCTCCCGCTCAGAGCCCCCCGCCTCTCAGATGCGTCCGCCACGCTCTGTGGTGTCCTGGATGCCCCGTGCCCTGTCTTTGCTGCGTCCACCTCCCCACACGCCTTTCCACTCACCTGCCTGTCACCTGCTGCGCTCTCCCCACCTGGGCCAGTTTATGACACATTAAAAAAAGAAAATCATCAAACCATTCACGCACAAGAACGACACTTGTGTAATAAACAAGAAACAAAAGCTCTTATTCAGGCAAAAAAAAAAAACTTTTGAAGAAACGACACTAAAATATGCCGAGTGGTAATTTCTGGGTACTGGAGTCATGCATGCGTTTTTTTTTCTTCGTTCTGCGTTTCCTGAATTTTTAATATTAAATATATTTTGCCTTAAAAAAGAAAGCAAAAAACAAAAGAAAGGGTTTCAAAAATAAAACCTACATATTCTTCAAGACCTAGCTTGGGATGCCAGAAAATTCTGCTTTCGGATGATAGAAAAGAGAATGAGCTTTTGGTTATTTAAACGTGGGTTCAGGGGCGCCTGTGTGGCTCAGTCGGTTAGGCGTCTGACTTCAGCTCAGGTCATGATCTCACAGTTTGTGAGTTCGAGCCCCCCATTGGGCTCTGTGCTAACAGTTCGGAGCCCGCCTGCTTTGGAGTCTGTGGCCCCGCCTCTCTCTGCCCCTCCCCCACTCTCACTCTGTCTCTCTCTCAAAAATAAATAAACATTAAAAAAATTTTTTTTTAACTTGAGTTCAGACCTAGCTCCCACTACTCCGTGGCTAGTACTAGCTGTGTGAGCCTCGGTATGTACATCTAGAAAATGGGATACTGCCTTTCGTATAAAATGTGGGGGATAAAATATAATGGTCATAAGCTGCTTAGCACATTGCTGTGCTCTGTGATTACCATCAAATGGAGACCCCACAAAGTATTCAGCCCCTTCTGTATCTCCTGAAGCTCCTCTTGTCCTAAAGATGCTTAAATAAATATTTTGGGGGGGCAGAAGTAAATTATCTCTGTATTGAAATAAAGAATCTGCCAGAAAAGTTCTGAGATACGAAGATACGGTGAAAGGCAGACTCAACCCGAGGGCAAGAACAAGCAGGGGAGAAAGAGTGGACATCTTACACTCACTTGAAAGTCATAACTATCCGAAAACTCAGAATTATGACTCCCTCTCCTGCTATAACCTTTTCACATCACACATATGGAACAGAGACCATAAAAGTTAACACGATGTTCAGTAGCACACTTTACAAACGGATTGCACGATGTGTGTTACCGTGGCAGTGGTGTTCATAACTTTGAACTTCCTCCCTTTTATGCCTTGGTAATAGCATCAGCCGTGGCTGTGCGTGGCGGGCCAGTCTACACTCAGAGCCCAAACTGTATTTGCAACGGGAATCAAGAGGGAAGAAGTTACTCTTTGCGAGGCCCCAAAACCGCCCTGCATCTCTTGGGGTTTCCTGGAAGGTTTTCCAAGTGGCCTTTTTCAGAGCCATATTGGAATAAATGGGGTGTTTTCCCATTTTTGCTTGAGTTTACCGAACGGTGTTTATTTTCCATTAAAATAAATACTTTCAGGGGTGCCTGGGTGGCTCCGTCGGCTGAGCGTCCGACTTCGGCCCAGGTCATGATCTCGAGGTTCGTGGGTTCGAGCCCCGCGTCGGGCTCTGTGCTGACCGCTCGGAGCCTGGAGCCTGCTTGGGATTCTGTGTCTCCTTCTTTCTCTAACCCTCCCCGGCTCCCGGCTCGCACTCTCTCTCTCTCTCTCTCAAAAGATTTAAAAGAAGTAAAGACAAGAAAAAAAATTACAAATAATGCTTTCAGCCGAGGGCTTCATCACCAAGGCACTGTTGTTGACGTAGTCACATAGCCCAGGAGGCTCCGGGCTTGCTGAAGCTGGGACTTCACAGACCGTAAGCTCTGCCTGGTGCTCATGCAACACGTGTCCCTCTGCTTCTAGAGACTTCACGACTGTCACCTCCGCACGAAGCTGCCTACCCCGAGGACATGAAATCTGGGGCTGGAAGGTGACCTGGTTTTCCGTGGTCACACCGCAAGCAGAGATGTCTTCTGTGACCCTCAGCTCTGGGCCCAGGTGAGTGGCCTCTCTGGCCTTTAAAAGACACGCGGAGAATAAGCGACGACTGCCTTTCCTGGTGCCCTGTCCCTCGACGAATTATTCTACTGGCTAAGAAATCATGCCGTCATTGTACCTTAATCTTTCGTTCTTTGCTCCAAGCCTCTTACTGGGAACGTCTTCTCCCAAAATGGAGGACACACAAGGTTTCTAGGAGCTTCCTCTGCCTGCCGGTTGTTTCTAAGGCTTCCCCCACTCTGTCTTCCGCAGTCCGAATCAATCCCGTGCGCCTTAGGCCTTTCTTTGTAGGCCGTTGTCGTACCCTTCCTCAGCCTTCCTCAGCCTTCCTCAGCCTTGCTCCAAGGACCCCACTCCCTGGGACACAAGCACAGTCGCCAGGTGAGTGTGAGCCTCAGGACTGCATTCTAAGTTAATTTTGAGTCCAAGGTACAACTTGTGATAGCTTCCAGGAAAGTTTTTTCTTAAAGCACTTGCTCAAATCGATATCAAAACCAGCATCACACTCACACACACACGCACACGTGGATGTTTGACGTCGTAGAGAGATCGCCTGTGCACAAGGAGCTATTTATGTCTTGTTTTTTTTCCAAGGAGAGTCAGCTCATGATAGATGACCGTGGCATTTGAAATATTTTAGGCTCCTGCATTTTATTTTCTTATTTACTTTCCTTTGCTGAATGTCTTTCGGTAATTCCGTCAGGGGTTGCATTTTGGAAAATTGCAAACACTTCCTTGGCAATACGTTAGAGGAAAACTCGAGGCAGACGTCGGGGTGAGGGCCAAGGAGCCTGCTCCTGTGAATGAGACGGTGAGGTCAGGGTGAGTTTTGTTTTTTGGGGGGGAGGGGAGATAGGAGAAGGGGTAAGATGGTTTGCTAAAATAAAAATGCCCTTACCGTCTACATGAACGTTCGGAAGTATAGAAATTCGTTCAGCCGTCCCCAAAGAACGGTGAAATGCTGATAGTTTTAAGCCTTTTGCAGGTACATCTGGATACGTGATTGTTTTTCGAGAGGTCTCAGGAAGGTGGAGACTGGGAGAAAGCTGGGGGTGTCAGTCCCACCAGTAAAATCTTGTTCTCGGGTAGTAGCACAAACGAGTGTTTTCTGTAGGGTATATAAAATTGTTCTAAAAATCTTG
Organism: Lynx canadensis; assembly: GCF_007474595.2. Taxonomy (NCBI): domain Eukaryota; kingdom Metazoa; phylum Chordata; class Mammalia; order Carnivora; family Felidae; genus Lynx; species Lynx canadensis. The sequence goes on from NC_044313.2 coordinate 9,983,096, forward strand.
GTAAACATCAAGATTTCCCATTCAACTCATCAAGGGTCTTTAAAGCACAAACACAGAATCCACCAGGTATCTAAACTTCTTGGCGAAGGTGATTTGGTTCTGGGTGGGGACATAGTGATTATTTAAAAAAAAAAACTTTTTTTAAGTTTATTTACTTATTTTGAAAGAGAGACAGAGAGAGATTCAGAGAGAGAGGGAGAGAGAGAATCCCAAGCAGGCTCCACACCATCAGCGCAGAGCCTCGTGCGGGGCTCAAACTCATGAACCATGAGCCGAACTCAAGAGAGGACACTTAACTCACTAAGCCACCCGGGCGCCCCCATAGTGAGAATTCTTAAGAGGCTCTAGTCTGTTCACTTAGTCTGGAGGGACCATGGAAGCGTCTGAACTAACAGGACTTAAGCTCTTGTACCCAAGAGTCATGGTAAATGGACTCCACCTCCCTGTTCATTTCAGTATCTCCAATGCTACTTTCTTTTAAGGCCACGAAAATCCCTGTAGGAGTTTTCTGTGGTGCCATCAGGGTGAGTGACTATATTACTACGATGTGGATTCATCATTTATATACCGTTTCCAAAGTTTGACATCTTGAAATAATGGCATGTAATTAGAGAGATTTAAAAAATAAAGTCAGAAAGAGAGATCACCAATCACATAGGGGGAAAAGGGTCATAGTGGTTAGATGTGGTTCTATGGGAGAATGTATGGAAAGATGGTCAGGATTAGATCTGGCTGTGACAGAAAACCCAAAGTAATATGGGCTTATATGAGAGAGAAGTTTATTTTTTTCTCCTTTAAACGTCCAAGGATAGACAATCTAGGTTGAGATGGTGGCCCCATGATCCACTTGGCTTCTTCTGTCTTGCCTCTCTGCCAGGTTTAGCTTGTACTCATGGTGCAAAATGGCTGCTTGAGCTCCAGCCATTCCATTAACCTACCGATCAGCAGGAAAAGGGGGAAAGCTGCACACTACACTTCCTCTAACATCCTGCTTGCCAGAAGTTAAATTATAGCTTCATTATATCTGGTTGCAAGTGAGTCAGGGAGATCTGGTTTCTATTCCGAGTGACCACGTGCCCAGCTAAAAATCAGAAGTTCTGCTTTGTTGCTGTTGTTTTTTTGTTTGTTTGTTTGTTTGTTTGTTTTAGAAATTCTGGTTTTACAAAGAGAGACAAGAGGTATTCTGGATACCCATTCTTAAGGGGAGAGAAATACTTTCCTGAACTTTATCTGCAAGTTACAGCCATACTAGAGTTCATTTCATTAAAATTTGAAGTGAAGAACAATATTAGCAATTGACCCATTTTTACTTACTCGGAGGGAATGACTTGGAAGATCGGAAATATATCCTCCTATATCCTTGAACTGGATGCCCTCTGTGCTGCCCTCCCCACCCCTGTCCCTGTCACTGTCCTGTGGGCTAGCAATCAAAAGACATCTGTTTTACCCGTATCCCCTCCCTTGCACTGCGGCTCTGGGCTGCCCGCCCGTGCTATTTGCACCTCAGTTTCCTCTTGAATAAAAAGTTCACGGTCGTGCCAACCTCAGAGGTACTTGGTGAATGCGGCTGTCCTTTGCTCTGAGTCGCCCTCAACCTGACACACGCAGAACGGGTAGCAAAGGCTGGAATCTCCATGCAGGCTCCCGGAGAAGCCATCCATATCATCCATGGGATGGTCCATGTTTGATAGACAAGGAACCTGCAGGTGAGAGGGGTTAAGAAACGTGCCTGGGTCACCCAGCTGGGCAGTGGCAGCCAGGACCTCGGTCCAGTTCCTGTGATTTCTGGAGCCTGAGAATTCAAGCTCTCTGCTGGGCTAAAAATATCAAGTTCGGGTAAAAAGCCCCCTCTCCCTTTTTAACCTTGTGAAAATTTCAAACTTAGACAATTTTCTAAGTTTAACCTAGAGGCACTAAAGAAGAAAGACCGTCTTCTGGAGCTTACGGCCGTACCTGTTGATGGTTCAGGATGGTGTGTTTATAAATTTGACGTGGGGAATAAGCAAGGATAATTACTGTTTCCTTTTGTTTGTGCCTTAAAACACTGAGGATATGGCACCTTTTTAAAAACAATTTTTTTAACGTTTATTAATTTTTGAGAGAGAGAGGAGAGAGACAGAGCATGGGCAGGGGAGGGGCAGAGAGAGAGGGAGACACAGAAACTGAAACAGGCTCCAGGCTCTGAGCTGTCAGCACAGGGCCCGACTCGGGGCTCGAACTCACGGACCGCAAGATCGTGACCTGAGCCGAAGTCGGGCGCTTCACCGACTGAGCCACCCAGGCGCCCCTGTGTGGAACCATTTAAAAAATTTTTTTTTTCAACGTTTTTTTATTTATTTTTGGGACAGACAGAGACAGAGCATGAACGGGGGAGGGGCAGAGAGAGAGGGAGACACAGAATCGGAAACAGGCTCCAGGCTCCGAGCCAACAGCCCAGAGCCTGATGCGGGGCTCGAACTCACGGACCGTGAGATCGTGACCTGGCTGAAGTCGGACGCTTAACCGACTGCGCCACCCAGGCGCCCCAAACCATTTTTAAAGAGAACCTGAGTCTGGTGCAGCCACTGTTTTCCGCTCCACTGGAGATTTGCTCACATTACTCAGGGAGGGCAGCTTTTCTCATGACCCTCAGAAAGCCACCTGAAAGAGCCTTTGTCCCAGGGCCCCGACGAGCAGCCCCAGTCCGCAGAGCCTGCTGTCCTGCACTCTGCGCCTTGCATGGTGAGCACTGGAGTAGATTCAGCCTCGCCGCGGTGCTATTTCTCCGACTCCGCGCCGGTCAAGGAATCCGTCCTCCCTCGGATCACTGGTGCCTTGCTATGACCTGAAGGCCCAGGAAAGCATTTCTCCCCACACCCATCCTCCATCCGGGCACGTCATTCCTGCCAATCCCAGGAAGCTGGGTGTAGAGGGAGAATGTGGGCTCTAGGCAGTGGCTGGTGGGGGCGGGGGGTGCAGATAAAAGGCACCCAGGTTGGCACAAACCAGCCTGGGAAGCAGAAACTCTGTTGGCTTGTGCCAGGCCGGATGGCTGCTTATTTTGACTCTGTTTGAAGCCTCTGTGTGCCCCACTGGCCACGGGGCTCCTACGAAGGGTCATCATAGCCGGTGCCTTTGGGTGGGTTTCTGCCTGAATCCTGAAATAGAAGACCAAAAAAAAGAAAAATAATTTTTGTTTGCTTCTGAGTATGGGACCCTCCGCACCCCTTCCTTCTGATCGCTGCCTACTCTTAGGCTCTACTTTCATTTATTTCTTTATTTGCGAGAGAGAGAGAGAGAGAGCGCATACGAGCAAGGGAGGGGCAGAGAGAGGGAGACAGACAATCCCAAGCAAGCTCCAAGCTGCCAGCGCAGAGCCCAACGCGGGGCTCGAACTCACGAATCGCGAGATCAGGACGTGAGCTGAAACCAAGAGTCAGACGCTTAACCGACTGAGCCCCCCAGGCTCCCCTTGACTTTTCTGACAACGTGAGGGAAGGTCTCACTCAGCACAACGCCCGGGTCACGCTGGATGCCTGGTAACTGCGTGTGGCACTGAGCCGAAGACAGAGTGGTTGACAGGAGGCCATGCCCTACGGACGACAGCTGGGTGGCGCTCATCACGGCTGGACCAGCTACCTCAAATCCACGAGTTGCTCTGTGCGGAACTGGAGACATTTCCCCCTCCACCCAGACACCAGCTTCTGCCCCAAGGCAACCCCGTGCCTTAATCGTTGGGCTGGATTTCTGCTGGAAACTTCTGGCTTCAGAAGAAGATGAGCTATTTGCTTCCTTACCTGCCCAGCCTTTGATGGGAGGCTGTCCCCATTCTAGGAGAATGACGACAGCGGCACCCTCCAGCCTGCTCCCCGGAGCAGGGAGATGTGGGCGACCATGCTGATAAGACCAGCAGGGGGCCCACTCAGTCTTCAAGGCAGGAGGAAGGATCCTTTATCCACTCTCCGAAGGCCGCGCTGGCCTGTCCCGCCCCCCCAGCTTGACCAGTCACTTAGCTGAGTGACCTTGGGCCCGTTGGAGACCTCTCTCCATCTCTGTGTCTCGGCATCTCATAGGGTGGTGACAAGGACCCATTCGGCATATGAAGGCCTGAATGCAGCGTTTGGGCCATCGATGAGCTCAGTAAGAGTCCACTATGATTACCTCTGTCTCCACAGGAAATCAGTCCCTGAATGGTTAGCTAGGGATGTGTTTAGTCTTGAGCATGTTTCCTTAGGAATTAAAGACATATACTTTGGGGCGCCTGGGTGGCTCAGTCGGTTGGGCAACCGACTTCAGCTCAGGTCATAATCTCGTGGTTCACGAGTTCGAGCCCCACATCGGGCTCTCTGCCGTCAGGGTGGAGCCTGCTTCAGATCCTCTGTCTCCCTCTCTCCCTGCCCCTCCCCAGCTGGCATTCACTCTCTCGCTTAAAAACAAACATTAAAAAAAAAAAAAAACTTGTATGACTCACTCATTCATTCATTCATTCATACAATTAACATTTATTGAGTGTATAGTGGGGGCCGGGCACCGTCTGAGTGCTGGAGATCCCGGGATGAACATGGGTAAGATCACAGAACTTACCTCCTAAGGGGGACACGGGGGAAGGGGAGGAAGGTGATGGAAAGTTAACAAGTGTGTGACCGAGGTTATTTCAGATAGTGGTTGGTTATCCATTGCTGTGCAGTAAACCACCCTAAAACGAGGTGACTTAAGACTACCGTTTCTTCGCCCAGGACTCTGCAATCGGGGCAGGGGTTGGTGGGGACAGCTCGTCTTTGCTCCACGTGGCATCAGCTGGCTCACTCCCTTGGCTGGCTCGCTGTTGCGGGCTATTGGCCGGCGGCTGTTGGCCGGGGCCTTAGTCCTCCTCGTGTTGCCTCCTCACGGCTCGGGTGGGCCTCCCACGGAGGAGCAGCCCAAGTGGGTGAGAAAGCATTCCAGGGTGAAGAGTGGCAAGAGAGCTGGGATGCCACCACAGGGTCCGGGGGAGGGAGGGGTGCCATCGGATCCCGCAATGGCGAGACATCTCTGTCCCTCCGTGTTTTTCATTCACAAAGTGGGAGACGTGACTGAGCGGCTTGAGGTTTCTTCCAGCTGATTTTCCCAGAAGCGCTTTGGTGGCTGCAGTTTCTGGACTTGGGTCTTTGCTGCTGCACTTTCTCACCCGGAGAGCAGCGAAGAAGCGGAAGGCTTCCTGGATGCTTCATAAGGAGAGACACCCAGTAATGACGGGGTCCTCAGCCTGGTCTCCGGGCTGTTTTCCGGGCCTCAGCATCGAGCGCATATGCACGCAAAGGGTGTGAAAGGCGGGTACCCAAGCGAAGGCTCTTTTGAGCCAAGAAGGAGGAATATCAGCGAAAAGAATCTCAGAAGATACAATTCCCCTAGTCCAGACGAGGCCAGCATGTAAACCAAATCCTGAGCTGGTGTCACCCGTGGTCTGGGAGGCCACCGGAATAGACATTTTTCTTTGCAGTTTAATTAGATCAAGATGGTTCATATATGCTCCTTAAAGAGGGAGCCGAGCATTTAAAATGATCCCAGAGATACTTTCCCCTGGGTATCTGATCCGTGAGGGGAGCCTCGAACCTATCAAAACGTGTGATAAGGAAGCTACATTGTGTCATTTTAAACTAGTTCAAGCCAGCCAGGCTGCTCCCCGCTCTGAGCTGCTGGCTATTAGCTGTCATCTAGCCTGGATGCGAGACAGGCAGGTGGATAAGGAAGACATCATCTCGTTAGCACCTGCAGGAACAGGCAAGCCGGGAGCCCATCACAGTCCGCATCTCGGAGGCAGGCTCAGGCTCCAGCACGAAGCCCCGTGTTAGATGGGCTTTTTCATTTCAATGACATTTTTTTTGGAAAGGTTAGAATCTAATCCTCTCTCAGGATGGAATTATTTCAGTTCCCACTGATCCTGCCGATAAATGAGGCAGGGTTTCATTTTTTTATTGCTGCCGCGGTATCTAATTTTATAAAAGCCTCCAACAATGCCATAATTTATTGTAGCAACAGGATGGCTACGTGTAATGACTTGTCTACTTTCTATTAATTTTCTAAACGAATCTTTCCCCCTCACCACTGAGAGGCTGTGCATACCTTTCTCTGTGGGTTTCATTAAGACTGTTTGAAGTCATGATGGCAAGATCATTATGATGTCTTTGAAAGATAGTGGGTTTCAAAGAGTTGTACTTACAAGACTTAAAAAGCTTCATCATCTTAATTCCTGTCCTCAGCTACTTTTTCAGAGCTGTGATCTGGATGTGCAGTAATTGGTGTCATTTTCCTTACAAACTCACCCCTAGCTTTTTTTTTTGTTCTTATTACAGCTACCCCTCTTCTGAAGTGACACATGTAATAAGAAATTAAAAAAATAAGCCAGAGCCTAGCATCTTGTAAGGAATTCAAGGCCAACGTGCAAATGGCTGGGTCCATATGCATGCACACAACACAGGGCTATGATACACATCCTTACAGAGGCGGGGAAACTGAGGCAGCAGATCTTTGTGAAAAGCAGTCTTTCTTAGATATCCTTTTCTCTTTTTATTTTTTTTAAACATTTATTTATTTTTGAGAGAGAGAGAGACAGAGAAAGAGAGACAGACAGAGAGACAGAGTGTGAGCAGGGGAGGGGCAGAGAGAGAGGGAGACAGAGAATCCGAAGCAGGCTCCAGGCTCTGAGCTGTCAGCACAGAACCCATTGCGCGGCTCGAACTCGTAAACTGTGAGATCGTGTCCTGAGCTGAAGTTGGACACTTAACCGACTGAGCCACCCAGGCACCCCTTAGATACCCATTTCTTACAGTCATGCCACAGCCATGCCAGGGGGAGGGCCAGTGTGGGCACAAAGTAGACATCAATAGAGGAGTTAGTGGAAACATTTGCAAAATGTCCCCAAAGGTTGGGGACGGAGGAGACGAAGGAAAAAAGGGATCCATTCTGAGCCTCAGAGGCCAGGCTGGGGTTTTCAGCTAAGATGGAGGGAGGCTGGGGCCGGGCAGTTTGGGGAACAAGCAAATAATTCTCATAAATTCCTAAACTTGACCTTGATTTACAAAGAAGTGTTATATTCGAATTATAATCATTTCATTCTGCGACTGAAACTTCTAAAGCCTCCATTTTGCCGAGAAGTGAAGTCAGAAAACAAGATGTCAATTAACTTGTCCAAGCTCATAAAGAAAGATCACACATTAAAATACAAGTTGTGAGATTTCTAGTCTAGGACGTAACCGACTGAATCCTTCTGCCTATCCTGGTTAGTGTGAGGAGAAGACAAGGTGGTGGTTATGAGCTACATGAACCAAGGGGCCTCTTCTGCCCTCGTGGGCAATGTGTTTATCATATCCATGTATTCTATAGAAAACACTTTGTGGGTTGAGCCACAATTTCAAACCCATTCAGGATATATTCAGCATATAGGCTTAAACTGAATCTAGAACTCTTATTTATTTATTTAAAAAAAAATTTTTTTTTTCAACGTTTATTTATTTTTGGGACAGAGAGAGACAGAGCATGAACGGGGGAGGGGCAGAGAGAGAGGGAGACACAGAATCGGAAACAGGCTCCAGGCTCTGAGCCATCAGCCCAGAGCCCGACGCGGGGCTTGAACTCCCGGACCGCGAGATCGTGACCTGGCTGAAGTCGGACGCTTAACCGACTGCGCCACCCAGGCGCCCCTAGAACTCTTATTTTAATAAGTAATTAAATTTGCTAATTAAATTAAATTAATTAATTTTGAGAGAGAGTGGCTGCGTGTGTGCATGCGAGCAAGGGAGGGACAGAAGGAGAGTGAGAGAGAGAATCTTAAGCAGGCTCCACACTCAACACAGAGCCCAATGCAGGGCTTGATCCCATGACCCTGGGATCGTGACCTGAGCCAAAATCAAGAGTCGGACGCTCAACTGATTAAGCCTCCCAGGCGCCCCTAGGACTTTTGATAACGGAAGAGATATGCCTCCCTAGCCAAGCATGTCTTATTGATTTCTTAGATGGGGGTAATTGATTTCTTAGATGTGTGGTAATATGGAAGGACACAGTACAAGAGATCAGCCTTTAGTAGGAAAATAATATTTTCGACACAGAGCAAATGAATTAAAGATGTTACCGGGAAATTTCCCTTTTGCTGCTCCGGAAATGTCTTAAAAATCGAGGAGCACCTGCGTGGCTCAGTCGGTTGAGCTTCCGACCTCGGCTTGGGTCATGATCTCAATGGCTCGTGAGTTCGAGCCCCGTGCCAGGCTCTGTGCCGACAGCTCAGATCTTGGAGCCTGCTTCAGATTCTGTGTCTCCTTCTCCCTCTCTGCCCCTCTCCCACTCTCTCTGTCTCTCTCTCAACAATAAATAAAAACATTTAAAAATGTTAAAAAAAAAATCAAAAACGTGGGAATATTGCAGAAAAATACAGTTGAGGAAGAAGGTCTCTCCACAGTGCAGGCTTCTTTAAAATTGTCTTGTGGGGGCGCCTGGGTGGCGCAGTCGGTTGAGCGTCCGACTTCAGCCAGGTCACGATCTCACGGTCCGTGAGTTCGAGCCCCGCGTCGGGCTCTGGGCTGATGGCTCAGAGCCTGGAGCCTGTTTCCGATTCTGTGTCTCCCTCTCTCTCTGCCCCTCCCCCATTCATGCTCTGTCTCTCTCTGTCCCAAAAATAAATAAACGTTGAAAAAAAATTAAAAAAAAAAAAATTGTCTTGTGCCCTGACATACAAACTATTTTGCTAAATCCACTCATGTTAGCCTGATGAACTCTTCCTCCACCCAAACTCCCCTCCGAGCAGAGTGATTGTTTCTTTTGGATGAATCCTGTGTTGGGCCACATGCTCAGCGCTGCCTTCGCACCGTCTTTTTGCAATCTGCTTTGAGAGCTTGCCCTCCGTCAGAACTCAGCGTTCAGCGCCATGGTCTGGGATGGTCCCCTTCAGAGTTGGTAGTCATGCGACTTTCCATTCGGAGCACTGGTTTCTTCTCCAGTGGTTCCCTCACTCAAGATGATAGGATCTGGAAAGAATTTTCTGAATGAGAGAGAGAGAGAAGCAAAAGGTACTGTGTTGTGCAGTGTTATTTTCACTTTTTAAAACCCACAGTCTCAGATGCACCCGCCGGACTATTCTGGAAACACATGAGCTCCAGTCCTAGCCGAGGTCTCTGCTGGTAGGAGTCCTTCTCACCCGAAAGGGACCGTGTGTTAATAGCTGTATTCATGGAAGTTAAAATTAAATTTCTGTGTGTTGATGTAAAGCCAGCTTTCCCCTCAGGGCTATTTATTTTAAAAATCCAAAATAGTATGGGGTCCACAGCCTATGCCGCAACGTAAGCAAATTGGGATCTGTGCTCTGAGCAAAGCCTCCTTTGTGTTGGCCCTTGCGATGTAATGCCCTCCAGCAGAAACCTGGCAATGTGTGGGCCTCCCTTTCCCCTTCCACATGTGGCAAGCTCAGGCAGTTTGCAGATTCGCCTACAAGAGCAGTTGTTCAAGATTTTTATACCTGGAGGCAAATGCTACAATAAAGGGAGCTGTCCCTGACGTGCCACCATCAGACGGTGGGGTGGGGGACGGAGTAGGTGTTGAAGACTCTGGCCCTCGTGCGCAGTCACTTTTCCTTCAGGGTCCGAGGCTGGGATTGGTGTTGTGCTTAAGCATTTTTTTTCTTTTTCTTTTTCTCTCTTTAATGAAAAAATTTTTAATCTTTATTTTTGAGAGCGGGGAGAGGGGCAGAGAGAGACAGGGAGACCCAGAATCCGAAGCAGGCTCCAGGCTCCGAGCGGTCAGCACAGAGCCCGACGTGGGGCTCGAACTCACAAACCGTGAGATCATGACCTGAGCCAAAGTTGGAGGCTCAACCGACTGAGCCACCCAGGCGCCCCTGAAACATTTTTTTCAAATAAAAAGATTTTTTAAATTAAAAGTAAATTTTAAAAAGCAAAAGGGAAGGAGGCCATCCTCAATAAATGCCAGTAAATAAAGCTAAGAAATGGCACACACACTATTCATGCAAAGACTTAAAACCTAGCTGTATAATAATAAGAAGGATATTAGTAATAATAAGAAGAAGAAGCTGAAGACGGTAAGTAGTCGTAGTAAGTAAGAGAAGCAGAAAACGTTTGTCTTCTTGGCTCCTTGGAGTACAGGAGTGGGCGAGACTCCTTTAAAATGCCTTTGAAAAATCCCAAAGGCCTTCTAGTTGAGGAAGAAATAGCCTAAGCAGTGGTGGGAAGTAGGACGGGTCAGCATAGACCCTCCCTTTGCAACCCCAGCCAACCCTCCACGGAGCTGCGGGGAGCCTTTCGGGCTGGATTCGCCCTGGGTGTCCACGCTGGCACTTTTTATTTTCACCCAGAAGAAACCTGTCTGGCTGATGAGAGGGCTTGGCTCTTCTCCCTTCTCGGAAGCGAGGGCTGCTTACTTCTCCCTTCGCGTTGGTTGCGAAACGTAACAGATGAAGGGTTGGCCGTCAGGCAGGGTGAGAAGAAAATAGTGATGAGCAAGCGTGAAGCGACTTCCTCCTGTTGGTGAGAAGTGTGTTTGTTTTTCTTGAAGAGCATCGAACGATCCTAGTGGTAACGGCTACCCGCCTGTGTGTTGCATGACTCAGTTGCCCTCGAGCGGGGAATTCTATCGTCTCGCCCACAGGTTGTTGGCCATGTTCTATCCAGGACTCCTGACCTGGGAGGGGACAGCATCGGCCTCCGGGGCAGCTGGGTTTCCCCTTCCTTTGTGCCTCGCTTGGGATCCATGAGTAATCGACGCATTGTCCGGGAGAGCGCCCTCCGCGTCTCCGGGCAAATTGAGCAGAGCTGCATCTATAAAAGCAGAACCATAAATCAGCCCCGTTACAATGGCAAAGTTCTTGAAAGCACCTAAAAGCCCCACATGCATTGCTCCTAGTTAATAAGCAACAAGGTAGAGCCGAAGTCACTGGCCTGGTGGAGGCCAAGTTAGAACCAGAAGATGGATATGTGAAAACCAGTCACCCAGGAAAATCTAAGCCACCCGAAGAAACACAACCAACTTCAAAGGCCTCTTGTCCCTTCTATACAATGCTTCTCGGGCTGAATACTGTGTATAAAGAGCGCAGCTGGGTCTCCCGTGAATGCAGCTGTTAGAACACATTTGGTGCAAACTCTATCAAAGGGGACTTTCTCTTAAAAATTCTTTAAACCTTCCCCTTGAAGTATCGCCTGGATTCCCCATGACATGATGGAAAGCTGGTGGCGGCCTCCTCTTCTAAAGGTTTGGAGGCCTTCGCGTTCTCTTGCTTGCTCGTTTTCTATGACCCCCAAACTGTCGATGACAACTTGCAAGTGCATAATCCATTTAATCTGTGTGTGTGTGTGTGTGTGTGCGTAAAATTCTAGTTTATTGGCCTTCTCATAGCACGTTTGTTTTAGGTTTACATACGAATCACAGAACTTTACATTCTTTCCCTCTTCCTCTTAGAATTGATCCTTATGCCCTAGTTGTGTCTTGGCAAACCACACCCCATACCAGCTCCCCAGAGCCCATCAGCATCATGGGAGTACACGTTCCACAACAACCAAACGTCCATAGTGTTGTCTCTGGCTCTTCAGAAAAACAAAACACGCCCCCCACACAAAGGATGTGTCACGTTTGAGAAAAAGTATTTAGCTAGAGGGGTACGGGTTTAATAACAAGAAGAAAACATGTTCAATAGTTTACATTTCAAATGCCTAGTTCATCATGTTCTTTTCACTGACGTAACGTGCTTTTGCTCAGTTGCCCGTAGAAAGTACACCTGCTCAGTTCTGTGTTGCAGGTGACACACACAGCCATATGGCAAAGGTCCCATAGTGTCTTCAGTGTCGAGACGAGGCGTTGCCACTCGTCCACACCCTGGCCAGCACGTACTGATGGTTTGGGCAAGCGGCCACTGCTGCCCTTCTCCAAGCTTTGTGCTTAACCCTTAAAGTATCTGCTCCTCCCCTTCAACCCTCATGCAAAATCATTCTCCAACCTTCTGTAAAGAATCCAGCTTGGCGCACACAGGGGTTCAGAATAGGTTAGTTTCCCTAACAGAGGGATATTTAGCCTGGGAGGTCCCTGGACCCTAGAGAATCCACGAATGGGTTTTAAGGTTGCGACCACTCCTTGAGAGCATATACACAGTTTTTATGTGTGGAGACTTGTCTTGGTGAGGAGTGGGCTTGTGGTCGGTCCCCGATGGATTCTAGGAGGAGTCTGAGACCTGGCAAAAGTTCATGGCCATCACTCGGGCTGGTTTCCCGCCTCCAATTTCATTCTCTTTCCAGCTCATCCTGGATCTGACGGCGTAATCTATCCAAAATCTACCTTTAGGTCTCGTAGCACAAGCCAAAGCCTGCCAAGGCTCCCCTTGCGGGCAGACAGCACACACTCTTCTGGCGGCCTGCCTGGTTCCCGGTCCTGAGGCTCTCTGCACCTCTTCTTCCAGAATGTTCTATGTACCATCTCCCCGACACGCCATGCTTATTTGCATCCTCACATGCCTTCTCTCATCCCTTCCCCACGTTCTCACTCTTCAGCTCCTTTCAAATCTAACTTTCCCGTGATGACTTTCTCGCACCAACAAAGAACCTCCCTCCCTCCCACGAGCTTGAACCATCCATGCACGTTCTGACGCCTAATCTGACTCCCCTCATGATGTTATTTATTTCATGGGATCAACCTTATCCGTGTAGGTTTTGCCATCCAAACAGGGTTGTGAATTTCTTGAAGCCCAAATTTCATTCGTTCATTCATTGTTCAGCAGGTACGTATTCACTGTCTTCTACTTATGGGGCACTGGGCCCAGGTGCTGGGTTTGGGCCTTCACTGTACCTGGGCCAGTTCTCATGGTTTTTAAATGTTTTTTTTAAATTTATTTTTGAGAGACAGAGAGAGACAGAGACAGAGTGCAAGTGGGGGAGGGGCAGAGAGAAAGAGAGAGAGAGAGAGAGAGAGAATCTGAAGCAGGTTCCAGGCCCTGAGGTGTCAGCACAGAGCCTGATGCGGGGCTCGAACCCACGAACTATGAGATCATGATCCCAGTGGAAGTCGGACGCTTCACCAGCTGAGCCACCCAGGCGCCCCCTGGGCCAGTTCTATATACAGAGAACACACTCAGTGAACAATGAATGAATGAATGAATGAATGAATGGATTTGGGTTAAACCAAGCCATGTCAGGCGTGCTTGCCTACCTCTGGAAAGAATATACAGCCAGAGTCTCTCTAGGTCTGTGGAGCCAAAGCAGAGCATTGAGGCGTGGAGATTCCTAAAATGTAACCTTCTGGAAGGGCTCAGTAAGTCCCAAGCAACAATTTCTTTCCACATCAAGGGAGACCACTTTCTGCTGACTCTGCACCATTCGTGGCAGGTTCCTGGCTTTGCTGGCTCTCCTTGGCTTTCCCTTTCCTGGGGATGGCTGAGCAAGAGGGGGACCAGAGTCCACCCTTTCATCAGAGCTCGTAACCAACAGTGAGGAGAGAAAAAGAAAACACCAGTCCTTTCTACCCACCGGGGCTCTGTAGCATTCTCGCCCCTCGGGGCCAGCAGCTAAACTAATATTTCTGATGCTGTTCCTTCCTGAAGAAGCCCACCTGTGGGCACGGGGTCGGGGGTCATCTTTGCAGGCGGTGGGTCGACCCTGCCCACCTTCAGGTGGGCACAGGAAGTGGGTGCTACGTGCACATGGCTTTTAGAGACTGCTTTGAAAGCCCCTGAGTGTTTGTCTTGGCTGGCTCCATGGGCACTTGAGGATCTGCCACGAGAGCTGGCCAGGCCGTCAGCTTGGTTTCCAAGGCCTTGCCTCTTGGTTGGGGATGGATTCTGCTGCTTCTCTTCCTTCGAAGAAGGGGAAATATAGCCCCTGAGACTTAGGAGCCGTGGCAAACCTGAGCTCTCTAAGCCACATCCCGGAGGCTCCGGGGCCTGGGCCCCATCACCTAGGGTTCTGTCCTCTTTGCTGCAAGCCAGAGCACCGGTTCTGCTCAGGAGGCCCCAAAGTCTGCTGTTATTCCTTTCCGCCTCCTGCTCTCCCCTGCCAGTAAAAATAAGAGAGGGGAACAGCTTTGATGGCGGACCTCCCTCAAGATGACGCGGCGTGTGCCCACGGAGAGAGAGATTGTGTGTCTGCATTTCAGCGTATCTTCACTAGGCTTTATTTCTCTTGACTTTGTTTTCGCAAAAGTCCCCTGCAGAGGTCCTGAGTAAACACCTTCAAAGTAATTTAGGTAAAATACACCAAAACGCTCTTTGGCTGGGACCACCGACCACGTGCTCCATGCTGGAATGGGGGAAAAGTCACCTTTTACTTTCTATAAAACGGACCCGTGTGAATATATGCTCAGTTACCTTTTTTTTTTTTTTAATGTTTATTTATTTTTAAGACAGAGAGAGACAGAGCATGAGTGGGGGAGGGTCAGAGAGAGGGAGACACAGAATCCGAAACAGGCTCCAGGCTCTGAGCTGTCAGCACAGAGCCTGACGCGGGGCTCGAACCCACGGACCGCGAGATCATGACCTGAGCAGAAGTCGGATGCTCAACCGACTGAGCCACCCAGGCGCCCCCTCAGTTACCTTTTAGTTTCATTGTGGTGAAATACACGTATGAGAAAATGCACCGTCTTCACAAGTCTAGGGGGGATTGTCCCGTGGTACGCGGTGTATTCACAACATTGTGTGCTCGTCACCACTGTCTGCTTCCAGAACCTTTTTATCGCCCCTAAAAGAAGCCTTGTCCCCATCGGCAATCACCCCCCTCTCCCTTCCCCCAAACCCTGGCTACCGCTAGTCTGATTTCTGTCTCTACAGACTTCCCTATTCTGCACATTTCATGTAAGTAGAAGCAGACAACAGGGGCCTTTCCTGCCTGGCTTCCTTCGCTCGGTGTCAACCTTCCAGGTTCACCCCCATGGCGGTGTGCATCAGAGTGCCTGTTCTATTTCCTATTTTCTCTCCTTTGAACTTCCGTTTCCACCCACACCTTCACACCTTCACTCTGGCTCAAGACCTTCTTTTTTTTTTTTTTAAGTTTATTTACTTATTTTGAGAGAGAGAGAGAGACAGGGAAAGCGAGTACGAGCAGAGTAGGGGCAGAGAGAGGGGCAGAGAGAGAGAATCCCAAGCAGGCTCCGTGCTGTCCGTGCAGAGCCTGACACAGGGCCCCAACTCCCAAGCTGTGAGATCATGACCTGAGCAGAAATCAAGAATCGGATGCTTTACTGACTGGGCCACCCAGGCGCCCCAGTTCAAGACCTTCGGAGGCTTAACTTGTCTGAACTTGAGCCCTCCTAACTAGATTCCTTCCGATCTGGCCAGCAATCTCCAAACCATACCTGAGAACCACTCCCACCAGGGACCCCCGAAGGACTGGCTAAAACCGCAGCTTCCCAGCCCCACTCCACACCTCCTAAGCCGCTGTCTCTGGGGAGGGAGCCAGAAAAATCTGTGCTTCTAACAAGCTCCCTGGGCACGGTGACGTGCACGTGTGAGCACCGGGGCTGTGGCACGGGGCTGGTGCACACTCCTCTCTAACACCCTGGTCGAATCCCAATGCCTGGGCTTCATCCCCATCTATACCCACCAGAACCCCAGCTCAAATGCCACATCCCCTGTGATTGGTGACACCTTCCTCAGCTCGTGGCTAGAAACCATTTCTTCTAGATTACGAGCAACCTGAAATCAGGGCCCAGGCTTCTCCTCGTATCCCGTGAATAATGTTCGTTCCCAAAACTCACTTACGTGCAGGCGCTGTCCTAGGTACTTCAAAAAAAGTGTTTTTAACGTCTATTTATTTATTTTGGGAGAACGAGAGCACGCGAGCATGCATTATGATGAATGTGGATGTAATTAATGCCACTGAATTGTACATTTAAAAATGGTTAACATGGTAAACTTCATGTTATTTACAATTTACTACAATGAAAAAAAAAATCTCAGCTTTCCTTTTCAACCGCTCGAATGAAATAAAGAACTGTGGGTTTGCCAGATTCTGCTGCGGAATCCGTGGGTCTTAGGTCTCCTTTGAATAGGCTCTATTAGGAGCTCGTCGCTGTTGAGCACATAATCTGTTTAACCTCCTCCTTCCCCGTCCCAGCTGCCGTGGTCTGACCTGAAAAGGATTTCTCTGAACGGCACCAGGGAGAGCGTGGTCCAGCTGAGGGTCAACCCCTGGACATCAGGCCTTTCCAGCAAGCCTCAGTCAGCAGATGTGCCCCAGGGCATGGCCCGTTCTGGGATCGGATCATTTCTGGTTGTCCTGAAATGGCCGCTAAGCGGAATCCTCATTCTATTGTTAGAAATTCCCCCATAGCATTTGGCCTGTGTCCTTTCAGGGCGGACCCACCGACTTTCTAACAAGGAAACGAAGTATTGAATAAATTTCCAGATTCACCCCCAGCCTCGTGGATATGCCGATGGTGACTCTGTAGACCTGGCATAGTTGGGTCTTGCCAATTCCAGGAGGAAGGAGGACAGGGACCAGGACAAGGGTCAAAAACGTTACTGACAGACAAGGCCCATGGTCGGGGCAGGGGGCGGGGGGGGGGAGCTGATGGTTGTTCTCAAATACAACCACATTCAGAGCATGTGGTTAATAACCGTCAATCATCTCCAGTTTATTTGCATATCATATTGATTTGATAAGCAAAAAAGTCCCCCATATGAATTATATGCTCTCCCAAAGCCTCATGTACTCCAGGCTGTTTGGAAAAACCTTAACGCTAGCTTGGCTTTCCTGAAAAGTCACTTACAGATATATTTATATTTAAGTTTATTTTATTTTGAGAGAGAGAGAGAGAGAGCAGGGGAGGGGCAGAGAGAGAGGAGAGAGGGAGGGAGAGAATCCCAAGCTGACTCCGCTTGGAGCCTGCACAGAGCAGGACGCGGGACCCCACCTCACAAACCGTTGAGGTCACCACCTGGGCCGAAATCAAAGAGTTGGATGCTCAACCAACTGAGCCACCCAGGAGCCCCTCTTTTATTTTAATTTTTATTATCCGTTTATCAGGCACATGTATCACTTTACTGTGTGCCCACTGCGTTCCAAACTCTTTACAAGTATCACCTCATTGAATCCTCCCGGTGCTCCTATGAGGTAGGTTCTGTTATTACGTCCATTGTACAGATGAGAAAACCGAGGCACGGGCCACTCTAAAGGCGATGGCACGGACTGCAGGGACATTTCCTAGGAAGGGCAGGCAAGAGGCTAGACAACCCACCATTCACGTGGAGGTTGGGCACCGCGTCCGCCCGAGCATTACGTTCCTAGAAAGCCCAGGACAGGGCGCCGAAGGACGAGGCAAGAACAGGACGGCTCGCGGGCCACCTCTGTCTTCTGTCTCCTCATCTCCCTCGTCAGCCTGCTCTCCGTGGCTTCTGGTGAAACTGAGGGAAGGAGGGAGGGGCCGATGTCTTTTTCCACCTGCCTCAGACTCTCTTGTCAGGAACTGAAGGCAGAGGGGAGCCCAGAGTTTCCTGAACATCCACAGCACGAATACCATGAATGTGCCGGCCAAGTCATTTTAAGCGCAGCGCGGAAGTTGCCGGTAACATAGCCATTGTTGAAAGCCATTTTGCGAGGTGACTGAAATGCCATTGTTTCCCTCTGAATGAGGGCTGTGAATTGTCCCGTCGTCGGCTTCCTGGTTTTGATGTTGGACTTTAGTGACACAAGATGTTATCAAGGGGGGGAAAGGGGGTGAAGGGTACGAAGGCCCTCTCTGCCCTATTTTTGCAGCTTCCTGTGTATCTATAATTATTTCAAAATAAAAAAGTTTCTTACAAATGCCATTGTTTAAGGGGCCAGGGAACCGTAGCCCCTTCTTTGGCCGTGCTATGTGTTTCTCCACGCCTAGGGGCTTCCTGTCGGCTGACTTCTGGGCTGGGCAGGGCTGTGCTGGCCTCCGTCAGAGGCTGACCCCCCTGTCTTGGCACCTGTCCACTTCTCCCGATACTGGGGGTTCTCTTTCCTGCTCCAGAGCTGGGACGTTTTAAGCTGATTCCTTGGGTGCCACCAGGAGCCCGCTCTACTGTCCCCATAAATCTCAGGCACATTCAGCCCTGAGACTCCCAGCATCCTGTGGATCTGCCCTTCCAGTCCCTTGCTGGGCACGTCACATTCGCTGTGCCACTCAGCTCTCTCAACGTCAAGGGAGGACTTTGACCAGGGAAGTGTGGGTGTCTGTGGGGGAGGGGCAGGGACACCCCCGGTGGCGGGAACTGCAGAAGTGAAGGCACGGAGGCAGGACCCCGTGGGCCAGGGTGAATGACTGAGGTACCCTGGGGTTGAACCATCGCATGGTGACCCGTTCTGAGACCCAGAGTTAACGAGCCTCCTGGCACGTGTGGAAACGAGGTTCTCGGGCAGCCGGGAGACAGTCTGGTCTTCCTTCAGGCTCAGGACACAAGGGGCTGTCACCTTGTGCAGGTTCTGGGAAGCCTGTGAAATGTCTCCTATTCATGCGGCCAGGCCGCTGGGGCCTACCTTACAGCCTCAGACGACCCCGGACCCTGGATTTCAGTTTGCTTCTGTCTCCACGTCCTGGCATTCGGGGCCGGGCCTCTTCAGGGGTGGCAAAACACGACGGCACCAACAGTGAAGTCCCCAAACCCGCAGAACAGCCAACCCCTGTGGGTTAGATTTGACTAGAAGGCCTTGGGGTCGAGAGGCGCTTCAGGAAACCCAAAACTCCAGGCCCCAGATTTGGAGGTTCAGGGTTCACTCCCCAGGCATTTTCTCTCCATCTCACCCAGGTTTGGCTTCAGAGTTGAGGGTTTTCCAATTGCTTCGGGAAACGAGCCTGACAACCCGAGTGCCGTGGCTGCACACCCCTCTCCCCGCGCTGTCCCAAGGAGCCAGGATAGCTGTCCCCCCAGAGGACCACGGGGACCCTTCCCAGCCTACCTTTCTTCCCCTCGGAGCCTGTTTCTGTCCTTGTCTCCTCTTGGTCCTTTGAACAGGTGAGAAGGAGGCTGCTTCCTCCACCCCCACCTCCAGCCTCGCCTGTTTTTTGTGACCCTTCTCCCACAGATGGCCAGGCCCCTTTTCACAGGCTGTTTCTGAATTTTGGCCTCCGGTCTGAGCCGACCGGCTGCTGCATTGGGGCATAGAAGTTGGCACTTTAATTTTCTCCCTAAGAGGCTCCCGTCTTGGCCATAAGCTCCCTGGGTGGGCGGCAGGGTCTCCCAATAGGAGGGCGTCCATCCTGCGTCCGGGCTTCCCGCCTGGGAGACACAGGCTGCTGGATGGCCGGCCACATCCCCCCTGGGGCCAGAGGGCCCTCTGAGTGATAGCAGCCTCCAGCTCCGGGAAGGTGAGTAGGAGGAAAAGCAGGACCTGTATCTAACAACCTCACTTAAGAAGTGGTGAGAGAGAGAGAGAGAGAAGGGCATCTGGGTGGCTCAGTCGGTGAAGCGTCGGACTTCGGCTCAGGTCATGATCTCGCGGTTTGTGGGTTCGAGCCCCGCCTCGGGCTCTGTGCTCACAGCTCAGAGCCCGGGGCCTGCTTCGGATTCTGTGTCTTCCCCCTCTCTCTGCCTCTCCCATGTTCATGCTCTGTCTCTCTCTCTCTCTCTCTCTCTCTCTCTCTCTCAATAATAAATAAATGTTAAAAAAAATTTTAAAAAGAAGTGGTAAGAGAGAAGAAAGATGCCATACTGTATTGTATGTTGAGAGAGCAAGGTCGCCATCACGGACAGACAGATGCCCTGCTTGCTAAGACCCTGGTCTGGCTTCATGCCCAGTAGCATCAGCACCCAGCTGAGTGACAGTAGCTAACACTTCTATACCTGCACTGTCCTGAGTGCTGGTCACCTGGGAGCTCAGCTAACCCTCACGACAGCCTCATTTTACCGATGAAAACTGAGATTTAACCACTAGGGGGTTTGAACCTCTATGGTCTGGCTTCAGGGGCCTCGCTATTAACCACTATGCAGCAGTTAATAATAATAATAATAATAATATATCAGATAATAAAAAATAATATCAAATATTTAATATATAAATGTTATATTCCACACTATATAATATTAATATAATAGATGCAATGATACATAATATTAGTTATACTATTATGCCATATATAATATATAATTACATATATAGTAAACATGTCCTTATATGTATACTATATTTAATTTTACATTAAATAATATTAATTTTGATATTTAAATAATTTAATATGATTAACATGATAATTTAATAGTAATAAGATATTTGCTAAGTCCTTATTAAATGCCAGGCACCACGCTGTGAAACACATCACCGCACACTCTTCTGGGGAAGGCGTTTTGTGCCCGTTTTATGCGTGTAAAAACGGAGGCTCAGTTCAGCACAGGAGTCAGGCTCAGACTGTGCTGCTTCCGTCTCCTGCTCCTTATTTGGGGGTTATCAGTGGAAGGGAGGCTGTCACGTGCTGCCTGGGGAGGCAACCCCAGCTGTGCTGTCCCAGGTGCTTTCTGCACGTGAACTTCTTAGGGGCTCGGTCTCTGCCTGTCAGGTGCCTTCAGGTATCTGCCTCCTACTTTTGCGATTCTTACCGAGTATCTTTCCCCGATGTCCTGACTTGCCCAGTATGTTAACCCAACACGGCCGGACTTGAATGCCACCCCCATGTCCGACGTCCCACCCACCCTGCATCACCAGGAAACCAGAACCTTCTTCAGCTGCCCTTCCTGTCACCCACCCCCATTCTCTTGAAACTCTGGGGTCATCTTTGGCTCCTTTTTTCCCCACTTCCCTTAACCCCAACAGTCACCAAGTCAGAGAAAAGCAATTACCTTTGGGACACACTTGTGACGTTCTAGTGGGGAAAATCCTGGAGTGGTCAGATGAGAGCCTGGATCCCTGGATCTTTCTTCCCAGGCTCATAATATCATCTGATAAACCCAAATCCTCACGCACTGAAGGTAAACTGTGCTCTGAGGGTACATCAACCTTGAACCTCTCTCTCCAGCCTTTATGGGCTTTGGGATGCCACCGTTAACGGACTCAATGTTTGTGTCGAGGCCCCAACCCCCCGTGTGGTGGTATGTGGAGATGGAACCTTCGGGAGAGGATTAGCTTCAGGTGAGGTCGTGAGGGGATTCGTGTCTTATACGAAGAGGAAAGGGACACAACAGCTTTCTTTCTCATCACAATGTGAGGACACAGCGAGAAGGGGGCCTTTTGCCAGCCAGACGCCAAATCTGCTCTCGCCAGGCACTGAATGTTTTGGCACCTTGCCCTCGGACGTCCACCTCCAGAACTGAGAAATGAATGTGTAGGTTTAAGCCCCCCACTCTGTGGAATTTTGTTACGGCAGCCTGAGCTCACTGAGACACAGCCTCTCAGGACCTCCACGAAGGGAAACGATGCCAGCATCGGGCCAGGGAGCGGCCTCAGGGCCCTGGTCTACAGCTCTCCCTGCGGGCTCCTGGGGCCCTGCTGAGGGAGTGTCTGACTCTGTTAGCCACGGAGGGCCGGGGGAGGAGAGGGACCGAGGGACCCAAGGAAGTGGGGCAACAGGGTTTCCTCTGTCAGCTCTGACCAAAGCTAGAGCTACCCTTGGTGGTCACGACGACACAAAACAGCCTTCCGGTGTGCGTGAGGGGCCCGGTTCTTCCCCAGGACGAACTTACGATTTGGTGGTTGTCCTCCCTAAGGGCCCCACGTTCCATCCTGCTTGGGCCTAGAAAATTCGAGAGATTCTGTTGCGCATTCCAGCCCCAACTGTGTTAGGAGGTTGGCCTCCCAATGACTGGGCAAGAGTTTAACTAGAAACTTCCATCCGGTCCCAAGGCGAATGGCTCCTGCAAAACCCTCACCCCCCACCGCCAGACATCATCCTAAGCAAGCAGCATTTTGGCACAGACTTTGATTTCGATGCGCATTCACAGGCTTTGTGTCATGTGTATTTTGTGAAAAGACTCGGGATTTCCTATTTTGAAATCTAGGCCTGCTTTCACCCTGCCGCTGTGGGTTAAAATACTTAAATTGTTCTTCTCCAGCCACGCACAAAATAGGATAAAAGTCTTCAAAGCAGAAAGTCAAGAGGTAACAAAGGGAGTGCAGACCCCACCTGGTCCTAGTTCCTTCCCCAGAGGCCTCCACTGCTTTCCCTTGATTTGGTGGGAATATTCCAGAGATGGTCCACACAGACTCCGTCACACATACAAATGCTCTGCGACTCCTCCTTACCTGCACGGCAGCACATTATACTCACTGTCTGCTGCTCGATTTGAGCAAACACCTCGGATAATGTTTCCTCCATTCTTCTTCGTGGTCTGCATGACCTGCAATAGACCTAATCAGCCTCCTAAAAATGGACATGTGGGTTGTTTGCAATCCTTTTGAGCCTTGCTCATCGGGGAGGTGAAATATGGTATCTAACGGGATGTAAATTGTGCCGTAGTTTTGTTTTTCGTGACGAAGGTTGAGCATCTCCTTACGTTTAAGCAAAGTCGTTTGTATGTGGTCTTCTCTGCAGGTACTGGGTAAGTCTTTGCTCTCAGCTCCTTGGGTCTCCGTGGTAAGGAGACGCGCTTAAGCCCATTCACATTCCTTACCACCAAAAACTTGCCGCTCAGGGCACGTATTAGTGACGGCTTGCGGGAGGGTTGGAGGAGTCCCCTCTGAGTTGGGAGATGGTGCTCAGAGGAACAGGGAGGGTTGTGACCCCCGGCAGGACAGGAAAGCTGGCAGCCTGCGTTCCAAGGAAGAAAACTATTTCCATTAACCTAGGCATCTCTCAAATGTTCTAATGTTCCGTCAACAAAAGTAGCCAATTTTCTTTCTTTAAAAACTTTTTTCAAGGTTTATTTATTTTTGAGAGAGAGAAAGAGGCAGAGCATGAGCAGGGGAGGGGCAGAGAGAGAGGGAGACACCAGAATTCAAAGCAGGCTCCAGGCTCCGAGCTGTCAGCACAGAGCCCGACGCGGGGCTCGAACTCACGGAGCGCGAGATCGTGACCTGACCCGATTTTCCTTCTGGAGGCTCTACCATGTGCCAGGAAGTGTGCTAAGCACATCAAATGCCTTATTTCCTTTGAGCCACACTGTCAAGTTAGTACTATTACACCTGTTTTACAGGTGAGAAAACCGAGGCACGGAGGGATCAAGCAAGTAGTCTGGGGCCACACCATGGTGGTCAGGATTTGAACCCAGGCTGTAACTTTCATGCTACACATCCTCCCCCGGGGATGGGCAAGTGCTTCTCAAGCTGGTGGGTGTAAAAGTAACCTCGGGAGGCCCCTGGGTGGCTCAGTCGGTTGAGCGTCTGACTTCGACTCAGGTCGTGATCTTGCAGTTTGTGGGTTCGAGCCCCGTGTCACGCTTGCTGCTGTCAGTCTGTCAGCACTGATCCCGCTTCAGATCCTCTGTCCCCCTCTCTCTGTGCCCCTCCCCCACTCCCTCTCTCTCCCTCTCTCTCTCTCTCAAAAAATAAATGAAACAAGAGTAGCCCTGGAATATGGGCATTTTGAGGAACTCAACCAAGAAGACCTTCCTGACTTCTCCGTGGTTACAGTCACCCTTGCTACTGGTGTTCATCAAAGGGGCAGTTTTACTTCACTCAGCGACCGAAAAAACTATGGCATTAAGGATGGTGAGAAGCTCCTCGGCTCGGGGCTCAGATTTGCCTCCACTCCCTTAGACCTGCTTTGGTGGGAGCAGCCTACGAGCGTGGTTGTGCTGTAAGTGAAAGAAACACCTATGAAGGGACTTGTTTTCCCCTAAAGCCCCTCCACGCCCTGTGTCCTTCCGAAGCAGTGGATGAGTCCCTAGCTTCTCCAGGCAGCCAGCTGGGGAAGGGAAGCCCCCCTGGCTCCTCCTGGGAGGAGTCCCACTCACCGCAGTGCTCAGGGAGGAGGGAGAGAATCTTCCGCACCTGCTCTGCCTTTGGCTGGGTCCTGGAGGACTTTCCGACCCCACCCAAGTTACGCGAGTCTTCAAGGCACGTCCAGGGCATGTCCCAGGATGAGGGAGGGGGGTTGGGGGTTGGGGGGCTGGGTGTGTGTGTGTGTGTGTGTGTGTGTGTGTGTAGGTATCCTCTAGGGGCTCCTGGCTTGCTGGGACAACCTGGGAACCTAAAGACAGATGACCTCAGGTATGAGCCTCAGATCTGTCAGTTTCTGGTGCCACTTCTGTCCCTTTCAGAGACAAGGCATGTCTTACCTCCCCTGTTCACCCCGGGCCGGGATCAGCCACAGGGAGATTGCCGGAAGCTTTCACCTTGCTCCACCAACTGACGCTGCCCGGCTCAGCACCCACCTTGTTCTGACCCAGCCCTGAGCTGGGATGGGGAAGTGATGTCAGGAGTCTGTCCCCCACTGAAGCCGAGCAGTGCCCCATACCTGCCCTGCTGGCCGTGTCCTATGTCTGTCTTGCCACAGTTTCTGTAACAAAGTGCCGCTGATGGCTCAGCTCCAGGAAAGCAGCAAGTGTGGGCAGTGAGCATGCCCAGGCTAGTAAAGGCACCCTTGCCCTCGAAGTTGTCCAAAGTGTGTATGCGGAGATAGAGGGAAGGGTAAAGGGTGATAAATGCAATAGACTATCTGCATAGAATATTTCCTCTCTCCCAAATATGCATCTTCAGGAGGAATTTTATTTATGTATTTTTTAAAGACTATTTATTTTGAGAGAGAGAGAGAGAGAGCACAAGCGGGAGAGGGGGCCGAGAGGGGGGAGAGAGAGAGACTCCCAAGCAGGCTCTGCACATTCAGCGCAGAGCCCGATGCAGGGCTTGAACTCATGAACTGTGAGATCATGACCTGAGCCGAAATCAAGAGTTGAATGCTTAACCGACCGAGCCATCCAGGCGCCTCATGGGGGAATTTTATAGAAAACGAGGCCAGGGTTGTTTTCCATCCGGGATTTATGGTGAATGGCTGAGTTGAACACGTTGTCAGGCTGAGTCATGCAGCCAAAGGTAGTCCTTCAGTCGAGCTAGCTCTGAAAGCCCCCAGGTGCCATTTCTATGACTAGTGAATCAGGGCTATTTGGTGAATCAGGGTTATAGAGGCTTCGAGGCCCTCCCGCTTTGTCTTCACCTTCTGTCTCACTACCCTGTATTGGAACCATGCCAAACCCTTTACCAGCTACCCCCAGACCCATTCTTTTCCATGCCCGTGACTTTGCTCATGCTGTTCCCTCCTCCCTGGATGTCCTTCCTTTTGTCTCCGACGTTGCTACATTATGTCCTTCAGGTCCCGGCCACAGGCCACCTCCTCCTCTGGGCCAGCTCCCACACGGCTGAGGGCATGAGCAGATCTAAGTGGGAAACAGACAGGGGACCGGTCAGACACCGCAGATGTGGAGAGCCACAGTGGGCGGTGCTACGTGTCTGTCCTCTTGTTCCGGGAGACAACGAGCCCAGCTGAAGAACCACAGTCCCAGCTCCCTTGCAGCTAGGGGACCATGCGTCCCAGTTCTGACCAGTAAGATGTAAACAGAAGCTTGGGCCTTTTGGGGAATTGCTTAAGTGGGAACAGAATCACGATGCTGCGACCCTAAGGATCAAAGTCACATATTGGGGACGGCCAAAGAAGAACTGGAAGGAGCCAGGGTCCCTGGGGACTCTGTGAGGAAGCCTTCCCCACCCTGGAGTCGTTCTGTGGGACAGAGCCGGCTTTTGTGGGGCCTGAGGCTTCTCCAGTTGAGGGGGGCCTTTTTTGAGAAAAAGAATACAAAATATAACCTGGGAGGGGTCTGAAAGTTTAACTGGACTTCTGCCAGGACTCCTATCTGTGCTGTGCTTTTTTTTTTTTTTTTTTTTTTTTTTTTCAACGTTTATTTATTTTTGGGACAGAGAGAGACAGAGCATGAACGGGGGAGGGGCAGAGAGAGAGGGAGACACAGAATCGGAAACAGGCTCCAGGCTCTGAGCTATCAGCCCAGAGCCCGACGCGGGGCTCGAACTCACGGACCGCGAGATCGTGACCTGGCTGAAGTCGGACGCTTAACCGACTGCGCCACCCAGGCGCCCCTGTGCTGTGCTTTTTTAAGTTCATTTATTTTGAGAGAGTAAGAGAGGTAGCACGTGGCAGCAGGGGGAAGGGCAGAGAGAGACAGAGGGAGAGGGAGAGAGAATCGGAAGCAGGCTCTATGCTGTTAGTGTCACGCAGAGCCTGATGCAGGGGTTGAACTCGCGAACTGTGAGATGGTGACCTGAGCCGAAGTTAAGAGTCAGACGCTTCACCGACAGGGCCACCCAGGCGCCCCTTCTGTGCTTCCTTAACACAGGAAAAAGGAACTCTTAATCTTTTTAAACCACAGTGCTCAGAATGCTGTTCCTCAGAGCGGAACAGAATTCCTGACGCCCCAGTGTGTTATCAGGAGCATTAGCAGGTGCTGGCCGCCCCGTCAGCTTAGAACAAGGTCCTGAGCCTGGCTATAGGCTGGCAGGGGCTGAGCTGTGTTCCATAACTCAATCCATAAAATTCATATGCTGTCTGTGCTGCCTCCCAGCAGTTCAGAATGTGACCTGGCTCAGAGACAGGGCCTTTAGAAAGGTAATTGAATTAAAACGAAGTCATTAGGGTAGGTCCTAGTCCAATATGACTTGTGTCCTTATCAAGGGGGATATTTGGGCCAAGAGCTCGGCACAGAGGGAAGATGACATAAAGGCACAGGGAGAAGATGCCATCTACGTGCCAAGAGTGAGGCCTCAGAAGGAACCAATCCAACTGACACGTTGGTCTTAGACTTCAAGCCTCCAGAACTATGAGACCCAGGCCCCACCCAGAGAGTCTGATTCAATGGTCTGGGGCCAGTCAGATCTGGCGATGTTTTAAAGGGCCCCGAGGCAGCCTACTGACCAATCAGAATAGAGAACCACTGATGTAGAGCACTGAAGAAAGATCCAGAGAGTAGATTCACGTGGGTCTCAAAGAATGACTAGCTGAGTGGACCCGAAGCAGGGACACTGTGCAGGTGGGGTAACTGGCCAGAGTTAGCGTGCACGACCTGGCCCTGTGGCCGAGTCAGAGAGGACCAGGCAGGGGGCCTGAGGTGAGGGCAGAAGGGCAGCCTGGGCCAGGTTAATAAGGTCTCACACGGCAGGTGGGGGGATTTTCCTGGGCAGCAGGGAGCCCGTCAAGTCTGCAGACTGAGGCCGGCTGGGATCAGAGCTGGTCTTTAGAAAGGCGGTGCTCGTTATTTTTCCCTGGTGTCAGTCACTGGGTGTGTAACTAGCCTCATCAGCTCGGGTGCAACACTGACTGTTCACAAGTCTGGTGCTGAGCTGCACGACAGTGCATGCCCACCTGCTAGGTCCCTAGGACGGTGACGGTGGCACCATACTCACAGGCTGGAATCAGCTGCTTTTCCTTGAACGAACCCGGTGGGCTTTCCTTTCGCGGAATGCCCTGCCCCCTTGTCATCTGGGCAAACCCAACAAACTCACCTCCAACACCCCACGTCCCGCCACCTCTCCCGGACAGCCTGCGCTGCCTTCCTTTGGAGGCCAAGCTGCCACCACGCACTCAGGCACCTTGCACGCCGCACTGCCACGGTTTGTTTGTAGCCCCGTCCACACTGGTCTGCGGGTCCCTTAAGAAGAACGCTTCTGTCTTCTCTGTCATGTTTTCAAAAACGTTTATCAAGCAACTACTGTCTGCCGGATACTGTATCCCGCAGCAGTGAGCATGACTAATGCTCCGGAGACATAGGCTGAACTGGTTGAGCAGGAAGAAGACTCCGTGAGCAAGCTGCAACTGCGGGAACAATTTTGCACCCCGAGTCCGCTTGCAAATAGGTGCAAATTTGGATGGCCTGGGGCCTGTTTGTATTGTGCGGATTCAGTTAACCACTTAAAACTCTCTGAGCTGCCTTCCTGACTGTAAAGTAAGAGTCGGAATTAGCCGTAGGCGAAAATCTCTTCAAGGAAAATCCACTAAATTGTATTCTGTCTGCATTTCAATTCCGCCCCCGTGGCAAGTGCCATAGGAACCTGTGTATTTGGTCATTTTTCAGGTCGTGTCTCATGCGCTGGGACAACCTGGCTTGCTCCTCCCACCTCCAGGCTTCTGGGGTGGGTGGAACACAGACAGGACAGATGTAGGCCACCCTGTCTACGTCCTAGCTGACCGTTCCCGTCTCCCCCACTGCGTCCTTTACTCTCATCCACGGTTTGGTGGGTTAAAGTTCAATTCCTCCGGCAGCCCTGAGCATTATTATCTGCTGTAGCAACTGATGCATTAATAGAATAGACAAGCAGAAAGGAAAGCCCAGGGCCTGACTTGCTGAGACCAGAGAGCAAGGTGGTCTTAGCATCCTCAGCAGCGGGTCTGTATTCTTCAGGCCTCGTCCTGCGAGCGTGCGCTGGGACTTCATTCCCCGAGCTGGTCTCTGCTCCGACACCGGAGGCCCCGGAAAGCGGGTTACAGTCAGCTTGGCAGAGGGGCCAGCTTCAGAGGGAAGGACTGAGCTTGCTTCTGAAAGAAAACCAGGTGTTCCCAGGGGAATTCTGCCACTCAAGTACGATAAATGCCTCCTTGGCGGAAAGCCCGCTGCAAAGGGGAGTGGCTGTTTTAGCAAAGGAGTCACAATTAATAGATATTTCCTTGAACCCGTCCCATGGGTTACAAGAAAAAGCTTTCCTTAAAGATCACCTTGACCCCGGTATATGGCATTAACTTGTCCGGGCTGGCCCAGAACTGTCAGCCTGCGGGTCACCGAGGCAGCCGGAGCAGCCCATTGAATATTTTGCAATGGGCGTTACTTGCCCTGAGGTAGACGGACAACAGCCCTCAGACAGCCACTGATGTCTTTTCCTGGAAGACGTGATTCTAAACGTTTCGACAACTCAAAGCAGCGGTTCATGATTTACTGCCTTAGAAGTTGCACGTGGGTTGGGGCGCTGGGTGGCTCAGGCGGTTAAGTGTCCGACTCTCGGTTGAGGCTCAGGCCGTGATCTCATGGTTTGTGAGTTCGAGCCCCGCGTCAGGATTCTCTCTCTCTCTCTCTCTCTCTCTCTCTGCGCCCCGCCCCCCCCACCCACCGTCTCTCTCTCAAAATAAATCAATAAACTTTAAAAAAAAAAAAAAAAGGTGTGCATGGGTGAAGGGGGTATTTTTGGGCAGGATGAGATGTTGTTGCAGGTTGGTAAGCAAGGACACACAGAATTGAGGGAGAGGGTGGGGTGGGCTGGCCCAGGTTAGCCGCCCGTGGGGACAAGGAGTCATGACTTTGGAAATACACCTGCTCCTGCAGGGTTTCTCCAGCAGCAAGCGGGGACCATGGCCCGGAGGGCACAGGTGCCAACGTGAGGCCTGCTCTTGAGAACCACAGCGGGCCCTTAGCTTGTCCCCGCGGATCACTGTGGGCAAACACCAGTGCCTTGAAGGGTTGCTTCATGGAAGGCAAAACCGGAAACTTTGGGCAAACTGAAGGTAATACTCTTACCTTTCCCTGCTTTTTCTAGCAACCAGGTGGGAGCAGACTACTGGCAGTTTCTTTGAAACTCTTGACTATTTGCTTTATTCCAACACTTGCTGTGAGCCTACTCAGAACTGGACTAGGGCATGGCCCCCCTGGAAGGGTGACCATTTAGTTGGAGAGCCAAGCCACGTGGCTCTGCCTCTCTTGTCCCTCCTCCCTCCTCCCCCCACCAAATCTGTCACCCTCCAAATCACCATCCGAGTGCCCAACTCCTTCACTCAGCCGTTCTAGGCTTCCTCAGTCCTGAATCCTGGGTTTCAATGACCTGTAGGTTCTGGCCCACTACCTTTCCAACCTTGATCTCTCGAGGAGAATCACCTCTTCCTGGAGCTCCATAGGATCCAGAAACTCTCTGGCCTCCCAGCCACCTTCCCACCCTGGGATCTTCCCTCGTCCGGGGATTTGTCCATGGCATCCTCTTTGCCTGGCAAATCACCTGCACCCTCAGCCCATTTCAACCTGGAAGCCCCCAACTCAAGGCCTTATCCAAATCCCCCTTCACCCTGATTCCCAAAAGGAGCTGCACCTTCCTCTCCTCTCCTCCATGGCTCTGGAATCTCCCACATTGACTAATTATCCCAGGCTGCTTTACACAGTAGTATTTCAGATCCTTCTGTTTCACTTAATATTGAGCCCCATATGTTGAAGCTCTGGTTCTCAATCTGACCGCGTGTTGGAACCCTGTGGAGGGCTTTAAAAGAACACTAAGGTCTAGGGTCGCGCGCCTAGAGATTCTGACATCGTTAGTCTGTGTACAGCCAAGTGGGGGCAGTTTTAAGAACTCAACGAGTGATTCTGATATGCAGCAATGCTTTGAGGACATCTTTATACCCTGGGTGGTATCCTTCACCTCAAGTATTGATTGAATTCGATGGAATTATTGGAGGCAGACTTAGTAAATAAGGCCACAGACCAGCACTGATCAGTGAAGATACAATGTGAGCCACGAATATGAGCCACATCTGTAATTTCCAATATTTTCATCACCACATTCAAGAAAGTAAAAAGAAACAGTGAATTTTTGTTTTTAATTAGAGAGAGAGAGAGAGAGAGCAAGCACAAGCAAGGGAGGGAGGCAGACGGATTGAGAGAGAATCTCAAGCAGGCTGCACCCTCAGCGCTCAGTGTGGAGCCTGATGTGGGGCTCAGTCCCAGGATCGTGACCTGAGCCAAAACCAGGAGTCAGATGCTCAACCAACTGAGCCACCCAGGTGCCCCCAAACAGCAAAATCAACGTTTATTTCTTTTGTTTATTTATTTATTTATTTTTTTTTATTAAAAAAAATTTTTTTTTTCAACGTTTATTTATTTTTGGGACAGAGAGAGACAGAGCATGAATGGGGGAGGGGCAGAGAGAGAGGGAGACACAGAATCGGAAACAGGCTCCAGGCTCCGAGCCATCAGCCCAGAGCCCGACGCGGGGCTCGAACCCACGGACCGCGAGATCGTGACCTGGCTGAAGTCGGACGCTGAACCGACTGCGCCACCCAGGCGCCCCTATTTCTTTTGTTTAAACCGCGTGTGCACATAGTATTGTTTCGATACGTAATCAATACAAAGTTCATTAATGGGATACTGCACATTTTTTTTTTTTTTCATACTAGCTCTTTGAAATCAGGAGTGTATTTCACGCTTCTGGGTCGTCTCAGGTGGGATGGGCCACTTTTCACGTGCTTCATAGCCACGCGTGGCTGGCGGCTGCCATCGTGGACAGGTGGTCCACATCGTGGACTGTGGGCCGAGTGAATCACGATGCTCCATGTGCCGTGGAGAGCTGGCAGAAGGAAAGCTGTTTCTGCGGCTGTAATGAGAGGGATCTAACACTCCCGTGGCCCTGAGCCACCCCCCTCTTTCTGGTTAAATCGCTGTGTCTTCTTATCTCGCCCCGCTCCTCTCCCCCCGCACCCCCACCATCTGGGTGCCACATCCAAAACAAATTTCCTCCCATCCTCAGCCTCCCGTGCGCCAGCTTCCCAGCACCCAGCTGTGGACCTGCCGCTGCTTCCTGTCCCGGTGGCTCCTTGGGAGCTGGCTGCTTGCGCCAGCGGGAGGGACGGGGGGAGAGGGGGAAGGTGGGGGCACCTGGGCGTCTGGAAGAAGTCCAGGAGAGAGCGCGGAGTGAGTTCTCTCCCACTTGCTCCGCTTCTCTTTCTCTTGTACTCTCCTGGGGTCAGACGCTGCAGCCGCTGACTGCTGCCTACCACCCTCCACCCTGCCTCAGGGTCCTCCCCAGCCCTTAAGAAGCCCCAAAAGCTGAACAGTTCTCCAGGTGAGAGTCACCTGGCCATTTGTCAACCCCTCCAGGGGCAACCCCTGGAGGGGACATTCTGATGCCAAAGTGGGCAGAGGTAGCAAGGACAGGACTATCATTAGGCCTTCCCCCTTCCCCCCCACCCATCCCGTTACCAGCCACATGACTTGGCCCTTTGATGTCGCAGTGGGAGCTTGAGCCCAGCTCTCTGTGACACTAATATGGTATTTCTGAAAATGCTTTCCCACTGGCACAGACTATCACTGTGCTCCCAATGATTATCTTCTATTTCCAAAGGCAATTAATCTTCTTTGTCGTCTCTCTCTTTTTTTTTTTTTTTTTTCCTGCATGTGGCCAGTCCTAGTCTTTGTTGCTGTTTCAAACCCGTGAATCGTTTGGGAGCATGTGGTAAATTGGCTTTTATGCTCTAAGTTTTTGCTGAAAGCTGAGGCAGCGGGAAGGGCTAATGAGAAATATATATTTTTAAAAGAATTTTAAAAATTCTTAGGCATGTAGCAGGAGATTTCACATGGAAACTTGGAGAGATTAATTGTCGATGACCCAGTTTTGTGGCAGTATAGAGTGCTTCGACTTCTGTTGGAGTCTGGGGGGAGAGTCAGGCTGGACGATGCTTGTAGGTTGGAAGATGCTCCATTCCATGGCAGAAGTGGTGATGCCAGAAGTCAAGAACTTCAGGTTGTCTTTTCAGCTCTGCTGCTGACACCCTCTGGTGACTTTGGCCAGTCACATAACCACCTCTGGGCCCTTTACAGCACTGATGGTTCTTGTCACTGCCTTTCCCTTGATCTGCCATTCAAGAAAGATCAGAAGTTGACCATTCATCCATCATCCACCCATCTAAACATCTGTCCACTCATCTATCCATCCATCTAGCCACAGGTACCTACACCCGTCCAATCACATGCCTGTCCATCCACTACCCATTCACCCATCCAAACATCCATCCATTTACCCGGCCACCCATCTAATCATCCATCTCTCCATAAAGCAGTCCATTCATCCATCTTCCCACCCACCTATCCATCCATTTATCAGCTGTGCCTTTGTTCATTCATCCAGTCCTTGTCTTCTGGAGGCCTATGCTGGTACACACACTATACTGAGTGCTAAGAAATGCAGAGCCAGGGGCACCCGGGTGGCTCAGTCGGTTGAGCGTCCGACTTCCGTTCAGGTCATGATCTCATGGCTTGTGAGTTCGAGCCCCATGTCGGGCTCTGTGCTGACAGCTCAGAGCCTGGAGCCTGCTTCAGATTCTGTGTCTCTGTATCCCTCTGTCCCTCCCCCGCTCACGTTCTGTCTCTCTCTCCCAAAAATGAATAAACATTTTAAAATTTTTTTTAAAAAAGAAAGAAATGCAGAGCCAAAAAGTCCAGTTCTTACCATCAAGGCAAGTCAAGGAGGGTAACGGTAACCGAGCTGCTACCATGACAGGGGCAAATAAAGGATTGCCAGGTTAGAGGAAGAAAAGGGCTCTGAGAGGGTAGTAATGGTGTGGGCTCACCTCTCCCTGAGCACTGACTTCACAGGATTATGATTATCTGTGCATCTTCTTTGTTAGACTCCAAGCTCTTGAACATGGAGACCACGTTTTCGACACCACCCTCTGACCTACACAGAGGGACCTCTGTTCGATTTCAGGACCCTGTTCTGACTGTCCTACGAGTCACCCATCTCCACAGAATAAGGAATCTGTGGGGCCCCAGGGACATATTCACCTGGAGCCCATGCCTCCTCTCCTCTCTCAAGTCGTGCCACAGATGGCCAATGCCAACGGTAACCAAGGCCAGAATTCTTGGTCCACGTGGACCTGAGGAGGCCTCTTCCCTGTCACGTCACTCGTGTGCATGCCCCTGAGTCCAAGCGGTGGTCCAAAGGGCAGCCATTTGTGGGCACAGATGAAACTCGGAAGGGCAGAGTGGGGCGTCCACTTGTGTGTATACAAAGCTCCTAGTGATGTGGACAGAGTCCGGATGGCAAGAGAAAGGGGGCAGGCTACAGGTCCGAGAGAGGGGGCCATTCTTCCCAAGTCATGGATTCCGGCACAGAGAACCCCAGGGACCTCAGGAATTCTACGCTGGAAAATGGATCTCCCAGTGGTTACGAGAGCCTCTCTGTCAAAGCAGGAGGAGAGAACGTATTTCAGTGAATGTTATTTTGAACAAAAATATCCTTTAGATATTTAGACCTATGGCTCGTGTGTCTCCTTTAGGGCTCCTGCCCGGGGCCTTTAAATGTTAGGGACAGAACTCCATGGCTGTGAAGTGAATCCTAAGTCCCCAAGCGCACATGACAACTAATGCAGTAATGATTCTGGACGGGATGCCGAACTAGAGGAAAAAATGCTGGGAGAGACATAATTGGGACAATGGACAAAACTGGAATTTGAACTTTCGATTAAAGTATTATTCTCAGTGTGAAATTCCAGAATTTGAGAACTGTGCTGTGATGTCCTCGTTTTTAAGCATCACACACAGAAGTATAAAGGGCAAAGGAGCATGATGTCTGCGGTCTTTATGAGACGATCCAGAAAAAAAAAAAAAAAAAAAAAGATGGTGATAAAACACATGTGGCAAAACGTTAAAAAATGATGAATCTGGTTAAGGGGTATATGGAGGCCCCCCCCTGTATTATTCCTGCAACTTTCAACCGTCAGCTTGAAATTATTTCAAAATAAGGAGTTTAAAACCAAAGCGGCACAGTGCCTTGGGCAGAGTAAGCAGTCTAGAACCTTCTAGAGAGCGTGATTTATAAAGCAGCCCCTGCCCCATTCCTCTGCTCTGTGGGGCTTCCCAGCACACTCTATGCTATAAACAGGGGGTGACATCGCAGCTGGCCCTTAAGGAGGCTCTGGTTTCAGTAGTCAGCAGCTGGTGCAGGGGGGTGTGGAGAAAAGAGGGTTAACAACCTCGGCCAACAAGCACAGGGCGAGGAAGCCGTGGCTGAACCACACTGAGGGCTTTGCTTTATCATCTCAGTTAATCCCCTGGGGGCAGCCCTCAGCCTAAGTACTACCATTCTCCCCACTGCCCAGAGGGGAGACCTCAGCCCAGAGACTATGCCTGTGGGAGGCCCCGGCTCCCCCGGCTTCGGGTTGCCCCCCGCCTTCCCCGGAGAGACCCGAACTAGTACGTCCTTCAGGGTAAGGCCATGAGAGCAGGAACGTTTTCATGTCGCGAGTTTTGGAAGGAGCCACTCAACCGAGTCAGACCGGCAGGTGTGGTGTTTTGCACCATCACAGCACTTTTCCCTTGCAAAGCAGTTTCTCCCAGACGGAGGAGGTGTTTCTCCCGCCGGAGGAGGTGAGGACCTGCGCTCCCTGACACACAGCGTGGCTCTGGAAGGAGCACAAAGGTAGCGCTGTTCCCAGGGAGGGGGTCGGCCGGGCGGATGTGGGTTTCCACTCTCCCCTCCGGAACCCGGGTGCTCCCTTCCTGCTATCGCTGCCGCCCGTGTTGTTGCTGACCTGCGGCCAGACCCCCCGGGCCAAGTGTTGATTCCGAGGCTCCCCTGGGTCACTCTGTCAGTCTTGCACTTGGCACCGCGCTCCCTGGCCGCCCCGACGGTTGGAAGCGACGCTTTAAGAGCTGCTTCCATGCTTGGCTCTCCCCGCGGAAATTCTGGGCTGTTTCATACCACCGAGCGGCTGGCTGCCCGCCGGGCCTCCCAGTGCAGCACCTTCCTGCCCAGGGAGCCCTCCTTCCCGGGCGCCAGGCCCTTGCCTTTGCTTTCTCAGCGTCCTCGGTGGGAGTGGGCATCCACACACCCCTCATCCGGGCTCCTGAGTCGAGTCTGAAGATGGGAACCATCTGGAGAGTCAAGGACACACGGTGCATCCACTAAACTGGCCGCCCCCCCAGGTCGTGAAAAGCTAGGGCCGGGATAACCAAACAAACCTTCTAGAGCTTTGGACGGGATCCTGTTTATAACAACTGGGGGCTTTTTATACACTAAGATCTTCCAGAAACCGGCCTCTACTCCTGTGCCTGTATCTCCCATCACTCTTCCTGAGCGATGCCCCCCCCCCCCGCCACGCGTCCTGTATGCACAGTGCCCAGTAGGTGGTGGGCACCCAACAGATGGTGAGTGCATGCCTCCCGGCCAGCCGGACGGACACCTCCTACCCTCCCTCCCCCGCCGAATCCCAGTGCCCCTCCAAGATCCACACCCAGCCCTGCTCCAATGGGAAGATTGCTCCAGGTTCTTTCTTGAAGGGCTTCCCCTGCTCTAAAAGCTGGAAGCAGGTGGTCAGCCGTTCTTTCAGTTCCATTAGCACCTCCACCCTTCCCAGGAAACTCTTAAATCACTGCAAGCCGGTTTCTGTTGCTTGCAACCAACGCATCTCATCAACTTTTCTTGGTTGCAAGGGGAAAGGGACGAGGGTATGGTGAGAGGGAACCTCGCGTGGACTGAGTGTTCCTTCAGGCCAGGCAACATGCCAAGCCTCGTATTTCATACATTCGAAAGTGCACATTCCCCCAACGCTCGCACTTTTTAACAGGAGAAAACCAGCGTGGTTTTATCCCAGCCGGCTGCCACAGAGCCAGCTGTAGATGTCGCTACCTGTGCGTGAACATCAGTTCTTGCAAGTCAGCGCCTTTGATAAAAACCCGGAGATAAGGAGGAGAATTAAGAGAAGCTACATACGCCAGAATGAGGATTTTAAAAATGCTGTGTCTCCGACGGGCACAGAGTACAGTGTTGTGTGGAGAAACATAGATGGTGACAAGTGTCGATTAAAAAGATAATTGAGAGGGGCGCCTGGGTGGCTCAGTGGGTTGAGCTACTGACTTTGGCTCAGGTCACGATCTCACGGTTCATGGGTTTGAGCCCCGTGTCGGGCTCTGTGCTGACAGCTCGGAGCCTGGAGCCTGCTTCGGATTCTGTGTCTCTCTCTCTCTGCCACTCCTCCGCTCATGCTCTCTCTCTCAGAAATAAATAAACAAGAAAAAAAAATTGTATATGGGAATGCAAGCTGGTGCAGCCACTCTGGAAAACAGTATCGAGGCTCCTCAAAAACTAAAAATAGAACTACCCTACGACCCAGCAATTACACTACTAGGCATTTATCCACCGGATACAGGTGTGCTGTTTTGAAGGGACACATGCACCCCCATGTCTATAGCAGCACTATCGACAATAGCCACAGTATGGAAAGAGCACAAATGTCCATCGATGGAGGAATGGATAAAGACGATGTGGTATATATCTACATGTATATATATACATACATACAATGGAGTATTACTCGGCAATCAAAAAGAGTGAAATCTTGCCATTTGCAACTGGATGGAACCGGAGGGTATTATGCTAAGTGAAATTAGTCAATCAGAGAAAGACAAAAATCATATGACTTCACTCATACGAGGACTTGAAGAGACGAAACAGATGAACATAAGGGAAGGGAAACAAAAATAATGTAAGAAAAGGGAGGGGAACAAAACATAAGAGACTCATAAATATGGAGAACAAACAGAGGGTTACTGGAGGGAGTGTGGGAGGGGGGATGGGCTAAATGGGTCAGGGACATTAAGAAATCTACCCCTGAAATCATTGTTGCACTATATGCTAACTAATTTGGATGTAAATTTAAAAAAAAATCAAAAAAATTAAAAAAATTTTTTTTAATAAAATAAAAAGATAATTGAGGGGGGCACCCGGCCAGCTCAAGTGGTAGAGTGTGTGACTCTTGATCTCGGGGTCGTGAGTTTGAGCCCCACGTTGGGTGTAGAGATTACTTAAATAAGTAAAACTTTAAAAAAAAAGATAATTGAGAATAGGGCTCTGAACAAGAAGATTTAATGTTCTAGCCTGTTTAAAACTCGCTTATATATCTTATTTCATCAAGAATGCAATAGAATGGTGTATGATTAAAAAAGTAAATAAATCTAAAAGAGTTCTCTTGATACGTATAAAATAAGTATTATAAGTCAGGGATTGATTGGCAACATTTTTCTCTAAAGGGCCAGATAGTAAGTGTTTTAGGCTTTGTGAGCCAGACGGTCTCTGTCACAACCACTCAGCTCTGCCGTTGTGGCACCATAGACAACATATAAGGGGAGAGGCATGACTGTGTTCTTCTATGTGTATAAATACCCTAGAATATTCATCTATGGACACTGAAATTTAAATTTCATACAATGTGTGCGTCATGAAGTATTATTTTATTGTGTGTTTTTAAAAAAACATTTACAAATACAAAAGCCATTCTTAGCTTGTGGGCCATACAAAAATAGATGGCAGGTTGATAGCCCTGTCCTAAGTGATAAGAAAGCACGGCGGGGGCACCTGGGTGGCTCAGTCGGTTACGCGTCGGACTTCGGCTCAGGTCACGATCTTGCGGTTTGTGAGTTCGAGCCCCGCGTCGGGCTCTGTGCCGGCATCTCAGAGCCTGGAGCCTGTTTCGGATTCTGTGTCTCCTGCTCTCTCTGCCCCTCCCCTGCTCGTGCTCTCTCTCTCTCTTAAAAATAATAAATAAATAATACTAAATAATAAATGACCTAATTGACAGCTTCTTTTTTCTGATTTCACCGATGGTTCAATAACGAGGTACTGTGGCTTCTCTGAAAAACGTTTTTCAGCAATTGTACGGAGGAGGTAACATTCCCAGATGGTGCCCACAAAACATGTAGAGGTTTTGTTGTCCCAAGATCGAGCACTTAGTAGGTGTCAGAGTCGAGAGTCAACCCTCGGTCTGGTTAACTAACTAAAGAAACCTGTAAGAAACAAAAACAGGGCCGTCTTTAAAGATGGCAAATCGGCCGTGAGAACTGACCTTACGTCTACAGGTAAAACCTGCAGTGGGTCTGATGACTCTAACTGGCTTTATTTGAATCCGCCTCGTCCAAACAGAAGAAGGCGGGAATACGGGTCTGGATTTGGGGTGCCTGCAGCGTGACCAGCCAGGTGGGTCACTGTTCTAACCGCAAGCCGATAAAGTCGGTGCGTGACTGGCGCATATTTTTGAGGCTAAAACTTTCATAAGGTCCTACTTACCTCTTACCATTCTGAAGTGCATTTTTATTCAGAGAAAAGTGCAGATAGAAAGAAGGGGATTAATATGTCCCACTGGCCTCAGCTGCCTCCCTGGGCTGCTCACGAACTTGCGGTTTTCTGTAACCCAGGCGGGGAATTGGCTGTCTCACGCAGGTCCCCAGGAGGGCCAGAGGAGCGGAGGTGTGGAACGAGCGAGCCCTGCAGCCAGCCGGCAGAGCGGGGGCTGGCACAGCGCGGTGGCCGCAGAGCCACAGAAGGAATTAACAAGTGTTCTGCTTCGTTTTTCCAGGCGCCGGGCTGCGGACGGGCCTCCAGGACGAGCCTTAGATGAGTTCTGCAAATGGGCTTCCAAAATCAATAGGCTGCAAAAAATCTATTTGGCCTGCAAAGCTTTCCTTGGTCTGTTTCACATTCATCAAGGCTTTCTTCTCCCTGGCATTCGGCCTTCCCTCCGCCCTGTGCTGCTTGGTGGGCGCACGGCAGGCCTGGGGATGGGGGGCGGGGAGGCTGGCAGGTCCGTCCACGGCTGCGAACACCGGCCTGTGTCATGACACCAGAAGAGTGGCAAAAAAGGCTGAGCAAATGCATCTCGGTAGGGATACTTCTAGGCTGTCTTGTGCTCATGGCTGCCCTTCCTGAGACCCTGCCCTAGAATGTTGACTGTCTTCCAATTACCATGTGCGTCTTGCTTCCTAAGATCAATAGTTACTATTTACTGAGCAAATGCTGTGTGCCAGGCATGCTTCTCTGAACTTCAGAACCATCTCTCTCTCCTCTTTATGCCGAGCACCCCTTAAAGTCTTGTCCCTCTTTTACAAAGGAGGAAACTGAGCATCAGAGAGGTGCAGAATGTGCCTAGGGGAAAAAGTGGCTGGGTGCCCGGGCTGGGATACAAATTTGACTCTGTCTTTCTGGAAGCCTGCTCTAATTTCACTTTCCAGAAGCAGAGGATTGGAAGAGCCAATCAGAACCACTGCCTGAAGTCTGAAACATGGCACCTGTCACGTCCCCGGGATCATTTGTCACGTCCGGGTTCCCCCTGAAGCCCTTCCCCGCGGCTGGACGAGAAGCTGGCGACTGTCTGTACCTCCACGTGGCACATGGGAGCAGGGGCTGGTGAACTTCTCTCACCTCCTCGACTAGAGTTCAAGTACATGGAAGGAGGAGAGCAGGCCAGAGTTTTCCGCACCTGCCCCACTGCCCTCATGCTCAAAGGCTTCCTAGTTGTTTGTGGAATCCTGAACGAGTCCAGCTTCCAGTCACCCCGCCCCTCTGTCAAAGACGCATTGAGATCACCAGGTGAAAGCATTCCTCGGATCACCACGATGTGGGGCTGCTGTGACATCACCCCATCTTTAATCCTTGGAAGCTGCTGGATCTCCCTGCCGAATCTGTGGTGCGCGTAGCCAGCGGTGAGTGTGTCTGGTGGATGCTTGGGAAGGAAGGAGGCTTTCGTGATAAAAATGGATCGTGCTCTTGAACTTAGAGGTTGTCTCAATGGCGCCCTGGCTCTTAGGGTTGTGTCTTATGAAACAGCAGCGGGCCGTTGAGAGCAAGCTGTACATTTCTAATCTGGCCGACAACGGGAGATCTCCATGCTGAGGACGAAGGCCACGTTGCAGTGTTTGCGGACGTGTGATTTACACACTGTTACACGGAACTAACCTCCAAGGCTCGGTACCCTGGTTGTGTAGCAGAAACAAAGCCGACGGTCTAGAGACACCGAGAATCATCTCTCCCCTCCTTAGCGTGAGGACACGGTAGATGCAGAGGCTTGCCTCTTTTTAGAGGCAACACCCCCGCGTTTTGCCTTGCCAAGGTGATCTGAAAGCTAGTGAAGAAATTCCAAACAAGCTGGGTGTTGGCCAGATGGGTATCTGGCCTACTGACGGAACGAACTCCATGCTG
The DNA here is from genome assembly GCF_007474595.2 of Lynx canadensis. Classification (NCBI taxonomy): domain Eukaryota; kingdom Metazoa; phylum Chordata; class Mammalia; order Carnivora; family Felidae; genus Lynx; species Lynx canadensis. The sequence goes on from NC_044313.2 coordinate 10,023,637, forward strand.
GGTTTTCTGCTTGAGATGACGCTGGAATATCCTTAAAAGAGTTTCAGAACTTCGCGGACACTCTGAAATGTCGCGTTTTAGATGATAACCCAGTGAGTTGTTTTTCACTCCGTGTTCACGCTGGGAGACTACCAAGTAAAGCTTTCAAAACCAGTGGCTTCGGCTGCGGACAGACCCAAGGACCCTCTGATCTGCCAGGAGCACCTCCCTGGGCGCGATGCTCTTCTGAGCATCGTGGGGACGCCTCTCCCACCCCGAAGGGACTGATAGAACTTGGAGAGAGGGTGGAAGAAAAGTGAGCAGAAGCAGGCAGGGCGCGCCGAGTCAAAAGGAGGGACCTGGAGGAACCAGGGGTTCGGAGGAAAGAGGGACCGCAGGGAGTCTGCATGGAAGAGGGGGCTTTCTCTGGGCCCTCACGTGTGAGCAGAGGATTGGGGTCCTCAGGCGAGAGTGGAGTGGGAGACGGGGGGCATTAAGGGGCAGAGGGACTCGGCCGGGGCAGAGGATTTGCCTTACGGGTAGAGCCGGACGGGGATGGGCATGTCGGTTGGCCCAGGTTGTGGGGACTTGCGTTTGGTACCCACGAGGCTGGGCGCAGAGCTCCTGGCCCGCGCTGCCCCCACTCGCTCCTCTCTGTGGCTTCTCCTTCTTGGCATTGCTGCCCTCCTCTGTCGAGGCCCCCAGCCGGGAGATGCTGGGCTCTTCTCTTTCAGTCCTCCTCCCGGGCCCTCCCCCCTCCAGGCCATCAGAAGTCCTGTCATCTGTGTTTTCAAAATATATTCCAGACCCAGCCACTTTTTATCCTCTCTCCAGCTCCCATGCTGGGCCACGGCTCCATTGTTTCTTGGCTGGGTGAATACAATGGCTTCTCACCAGCCTCTTTCCATCTCCCTCGGGCAGTCAAAATGATATTCTCTTGTTTTTAGTTTAAAAAAAAATGTTTATTTATTTTGAGAGAGAGACAGAGCGTGAGTGGGGGGCGGAGAGAGAGAGGGAGGGAGAGAATCCCGAGCAGGCCCCATGCTGTCAGCACAGAGCCTGTTGGCCAGGCTTGATCTCACGAACTGTGAATCGTGACCTGAGCTGAAATCAAGAGTTGGACGCTTAACCGACTGAGCCACCCAGGCAGCCTCCAAATGATCTTTTCAGCTGTAAATTTGATTGGGAAATTCTCTGTTGTTGTTTTTTTTTTTTTACTGTCACACCCCGGGTAGCCCCCATCACACTTGGGATGAAACCCCAGCTCTGTACCAGGCCGGTAGCGTCCTATGGGCTCTACCCAGCCCATAGGCTACCCTTTCATATCTCCATTCCCCATCCAGCTTCCTCTAGCCACACTGCAGCACAGCCCTCTCAGGCCTACTTCAGGGCCTTTACATTTGCCATGGCGTCCGTCCAGTTCTTTGTACTGCTCACGTTTTCTCCTCCAGATCTCTGCTCACACATGCTGCCTTCTGAGAGCCTTTCCTGACCCACCATCGAGACAGTCCCTCCTCTGTCTGTATCCCTTACCCTGCTCTATTTTCTTACCATAATGCTCACGATGTGAAGTTACATTATTATTCACTTGTGCTCGTGTTCACTCTCTGTCTCACTCCATGGAGCACGGTTCTAGGGGAGATTTACCTATTCTTATTCATCACGGGAGACCCAAATCCTAGAGGCGGGCTGACCTCCGGGAGTTCAGGCACCCCTCGGTCATCCAGTGGCCTTCTTAGAATGATGGTTTTAAACGCATAAAATAAAATACACAAGATCACAAAGGACGCCGAAGGTATTGAGATACAATTTACATGGCTATGAAAATATTAAGCGTGTGTGGTATAATAATGCATATGCTTCTGTATTAATGAAAGTCTATATGGGGATATGACTACAGTAACAAATATAGTACTAACTACATTTCAAGGTGAGGAGGAGGGTAAATGCCGTTTTACAATGTTACGATGTCTGCAGCAGTTATAAGACAGGTTGGTGCCACGGGTCACAGGTAACTGCTAATACTGCTGTGGTGTGGGGCCTGTGTTTCTAATTGTTGGAAATGCTGAAGATTAATTTGAGGTTAGTGAAATTAAAGATAGCATTTTTTTTCTCCTGTCCGCGAGGAGTTTCCAGTCCCGTTGGATGAAACAGTTGTACATAAGCTGATCATTTCATTTTAAAAAAATTTTTTTTCAACGTTTATTTATTTTGGGGACAGAGAGAGACAGAGCATGAACGGGGGAGGGACAGAGAGAGAGGGAGACACAGAATCGGAAACAGGCTCCAGGCTCCGAGCCATCAGCCCAGAGCCTGTGGGGCTCGAACTCACGGACCGCGAGATCGTGACGTGGCTGAAGTCGGACGCTCAACCGACTGCGCCATTTCAATGCGCTGTGGCAAATCTGGCCAGGACGGAGGCACTGAGCCCACAGTGGGGCTGTGAATCCCTTGAGCTGAACGCTGGAGAATAAGTGACACCTGTCCACACGAAGGAGGGGCTGGAAGTGTGTTCTAGACCAGTGGAACAGCATGAGTGGAGCTCAGAGTCTTTAGGGGTGAGGGAGAGCAAAATGCATTGTGGGAAGTTGGGGGGGCAGATTCCTTCCACAAATATTTATTGAGCGCCTACTAAATGCCAGGGAATTCTGTGCTGAACAGGACAAATTCTCTGTTGCCAGCGAGCTTGCATTTCACTAAAGAAAGTCCGACAACAAACAAGTGAGTAGATGCTGTGGTGTCCAACGGTGATAAAAATAGAGCAGGAGGTAAGGCTGAGATGTGAGGCATTCTGGAGGCCACACGCAGGCTAAGAAGATGGCCCAGCAGTCACTGCGTCGCAGGCGATGACAATATACAGGTGGGAACTTGGGCCCGCCGGGGTCACTGAGCCACCGAGACTCTGCAGCCCTGAGATCTCTTCCATCCCCACACTTTCACACAGACTAGGAAATGGGGGAAGGGAGGTCATTGTCCTGAGACTTCCTCTCTCTGGTCGGCAGAGCTCTTGGGGACCCCATTGTTCCCACACAAAGGGACAGTGATAAGTTGGTTGTTTGCAGCTTCTGGTGCCAGTGAGAGAGGCTGCCTCCCTGCCCTATGACCCGCCGCGCGGGGTACCAGATGATGCGAGGCCTTGAGCTGAGCTCCCCGTTGGTGGTGGAGGAGGGGCCGGGTCTTGTACCTGGGTCACGGGTCACAAAAGCGGCATTGACGGGCTGGGGGCAGGCTGGGGAGGCCGCGAGCCAAGCCGGACTGCAGAGGGCTGGCACAGGCCTCTCCCGGGTCCCTGAGTGGCCCATCCCCTTCTCTGTACTCAGTCCCACCCTCCTTGCCTCCCCTTCCTTCCCCGCCGCCCCCGCCTTCCCTCTCTTCCCTCTCCCTTTCTCTCCCTCCATCTTCCCCCCCTCCCCTCCCACTGTCCTTATTCATTATTCATAGACAGCAGCAGGTGTCTACTCCCCACTGCCCTTCCCCACCCCTCCCCTCAAGAGCCCTGCTCCCCCGGGCTAGCCCCTCTCTGGCCTGTGCTCCCACCCCGGCACCCTGCACCCCTCGTCTGCAGGTTAGTCCTTGCCTGGTCCGCTTCCCGCACCCCTCCCCTCTCTTCATCCAGACTTACCTGTCCTGGGTCCCAGCGCCCTCCAAACCCTGCAGGGTGTGCGGCTTCCTTTGAGCCCAAACCCTTGTTTAGTGAACTGAGTTCCCTGGTTGATCTGAGCTCATCTGGGCTGATATATCCACTGGAGTCAGTGACTTAATGTCTTATCCCTCTCATGTCACAACTGGCATTATCGGGGCTCTTCCTGGCTCTGATCTTGTGGTCATGAGTCTAGAAGATGTTCCCAACTTTCTGTCCCCCCCCACTTCCTCACTAGCCTAAGCACCCTTGCTCTCCTAGGGACCCAGCAGGTGTTCTGGCCCCGTGAGACAGGTTGGCCAGGGATGGACATTATACTCTGGCCCAGACCTCCTGTTCTGTGCCCCCTTCTCTTCTGGGCACCTGGTGTATACCTCTGTCTTTACTGCCACTGCCTTTCTGCTTTCCTGGGTTGACCAGTGGCCTGATAAACTAGTCACGCCAAGCCTATGGCTTCTGGCTTCACAGAGCTTCTATAACTTAAATGGCACAGCGCACGGGACAACGCTGGTCTCAGAAAAGTGGCATTTCTGCGAGATGGGCAGGTGGATCGGGTGACTGCCTTGTTCGGATGAGTCGTCGTGTACGGCCTCATGATCACCCTGCATTGCCCACAGAGGGGCCCTGTCTTCTTCCATCGGCCTAGAGGGGTGGCTCCCGAACGTTTGCCTGGTGAAGGCGTGCACGAGGGTAGTGAGTGATGGAGCCTCACGTTGGCACCTGCGTGCCCACTGCTTGTCTCTGGGATCAGAAGGAACGTTCCATATGGGCAGAGATTTTCATCCATCTTGTTCTGTTTCCACAACAAACACCTACATGGGCGTTTGGCTTAGGACTGGCATCCTCAAAATAGTTTTCGAATCAGTGAATGGATCAGAGCCCCATAGCCCGGCACAGCCATTCTCCCCAGGAGGCTGGGGGCTGGACCGAATGGATTCTTGGGGTTCCCCGTGGATCTCCTTTGTGTGGGTCTTCTCCTACAATCAGCAGGCTGCTTCTAGCTCCTTGCCTGACAGCTAACCTACTTTCATGATGGCGCGGGGGGTTTGGGCGGCTTTCGTGGCCCTGTTGGGTTTGTTCTTTACGATCTCCTATGATGCAGGTAGAACTAACCATTCTCAGCCATTCTAAAGAGGGGACACTGAGCTTTGAGGACATTAAAGGTCTTGCCCAGAGTGACAGAAACAGTGAGTGAGTTCAGAAGCCCAGCCGTGAGTTCAGTGAGTGAGTTCAGAAGTCCAGCTCTGCCTTCCTTCCTGCATTGGGGGCATCTGTGAACATTGAGGCCGTGACTGGCTCCGGGGGGTCTTGAGAGGGTCTCACAAACCAAAGCCGGGAAGACCTTTCCACCCGAAGGAGACAAATATCCTCTTAGATTTAATGTTTATTTATTTTTGAGACAGAGACAGAGCGTGAGTGGGGGAGGGGCAGAGAGAGGGAGACACAGAATCCGAAACAGGCTCCAGGCTCCGAGCTGTCAGCGGGGCTCGAACTCACAAACCGCGAGATCATGACCTGAGCCTAAGTCGGACGCTTAACCAGCCGAGCCACCCAGGCGCCCCCCTCTTAGATTTAAATGCGTGACCTCTGGGGCCTTAGACTTTTTCACTTCTTTATTGAAGTAAAATACACACAAGAATAATTGTTTTAAAATGTACATTTTGGTAGCATTCACTGTATTCACAGTGTTATGCTTTATCACACCTATGTAGTGTTCCAGAATATTTTCATCATCCCAGAAGAAAAGCCCTTTCCTGTTAGCCTCCCCCGCCGCCGCCCCCAAGGCCCTGCAACCACTAATCTGCTGTCTCTATGGATTTGCCTGTTCTGGGCATGCTCAGTGAACCCAAGTGAAACTGGACAGAGAGGCCAATGGGGGGGATGGCCCTGGGAATGAGAGGCAGCCGACCATGCTCTGCAAACCCTGCCTCAAGTTCACTGGCAACCTGCTGGAGAACTCTCCCGGCTGGGCTGTGCAGGTTAGATGTAGGTCCCCGGCCCCTCCTGCCTTTCACACCCCAGGCTCCGGTCTGTTCATCCGCGGTGCTGGTCGGCCCCAGGCTTAGCGTCCAGCCCTGGGTTCCCTGCTTGTGTTTTCCCTCCACCGGCCACGTGGAACTTTCTGAAGCTCATTAGAACCTTGCCCAGGTTCTGATCACCGAACTTCCAGCACAAACCGTCCGTGGGGCCACAGGTTCACGAACGAGGGCTCGTGGGGGCAGTTACAAGAGGGAACTGCATACATTTGCGGGCTTTTCAACTTTCAGTGAGTGTAGCTGTGAACCCCATGATAACATTTGCCATTATAATTGAGTGCATTGGAAAAAGCAGTACAAAAATGGGGCTGGCCTGGCTTGTCTGCTGGATAGCTTCCCGTTTCCCTGTGAGTTTGAGGTGGGAACCGTGGGCCTGTCTTACGCGGAGCCCTATCGGGAGCCACAGCGTTCCCAGCCTCCTTGCCCACCCCGCACACGGAGAGGAGTCGGGCTCGGCACCACCCGTGTGTAGTCCGTATTTAACAGGATTCAAACCAAAGACGGCACTTCCTCCTCACCCCCCTCCCCACATCCTGTTTCCAAGTGGCTTTGAGGCTAGAGCCAGCTTCGCAAATGATACCACGCCGGGAGCTGGTTGCTACCTCGGATGGTTTGGCTGAAATGCCACGATCTCCGTGAACGCGTGTTTCTTGAGCTCTAATGTGCCTACGAACCACCTGCGACCTTGTCACATGTGGAGGCGGCGCGGCCATCTGGATGGAGCCTGAGATTCTGCATTTCTAAGAGCTCCCAGGTGACACTGGGGTTGCTGGTCCCTGGAGCACCCCAGGGGTAGCAGGGGACATCTGCCTGTCCGGGCCGCGTGCGTGCAATGCTCGGCCGTCTCAGGGGCTTTTTAGGAAATCCCTGACGGGGCTTCTCCGCCGCTGGTGTGCTATGAAAGCAGTTTCTTAATGACATCAGGAGAGAGTGTCCAGGCAGCTGTGACCAGCCGGGTTGACGGGAGGAGCCACATTAATGGCCGGTGACCTAGAGCAGAGCTGTGGTCTGTTTGATCCGCTGGTTTGGGCCCGACGTTGCCTCTCTTGCCCACGGGCACTGCCCAGGCTACAGGGGTGCTGAGCCCCAGGGCATGGGGATCGGGTTGGGGGGGGGCTCCAGGGGAAGGGTGGGAATCTGAGCCTCTCACCCCGCCGTACTTTCAGCTCTCAGTCATACGTCAACTGTCGGTGGGATTTGCGGCGTCGTGTTACTGTCACATGGGCCACGCCATGCCGCAAAGGGCAGGGAGGGGGACTACCTCCCCTTCCTGGGGTCCCCTGGGCCAGATCCTGAACCACCCGATCCCCCAGCTGGTGCTCTAGTGTCTACTGGAGGGGTGGTCACATTGCCGACGCTACGGAGTACCCGAAAGCATCTGGAATGTTCTAAAAACAGAAGAGAATGCACGCTAATCCTGAGAGAATGCAGGGAATGGGCACCCCACTTCCCGCGGGCCCAGCAGTGCCCACGCTCTGCTTTCTATCACTCTGCCCCTTGGGACCATCAGCAGCCACCCGGCCTTGGGACTTAGTATTTTCCTCACAATCTATGGGGCCACGGTTTCCTCTAGGAAATGGTATGGAGAGCCAGAAATCACATATTTTGTTCTTTCCCTTTCTTTCAAGGGGAATAGGAATGTTCTTGGAAAAGGAAACAAGTGTGCGTCTCCATCCGGGTGCCATGAATTTCAGACACACCTTGCGGGAAGAGATGTGACCAAGCCTCAGCTGGAAATTTTAAAGGGGGGGAGTGAGGCAAGTGGCCAGTGCTGGAAAGAACTGTTTGAGGCATCTTTAAACACTCCTGTTCCTCAAATTCAGGGCAGAGAGGTCAAGGCCAGGGGGCTGCCCGGAGAGTCGGGGATATGGAGATTCGGGGCCCAGCAGAGCGGATGTGCTGGGGCACAATGTGGGTCCCACAGATACCTCCTGGTTGGTAGGAAATAGAAAAGGAGGCACCAGAGAGAAGAACCCGCAGAATACTTCTAGAAGGGCATCTTGTGCTATTTTTCTCTATCAAGATTTCATAGAGGTTATGGCTCTGTTCTTAAGAGGCCAAGTGGTCCCTTCTCAAGAGCAGCTAGCACCCCACAATCCCAGACACGCAGCCGATGGGGAGCCAAAGGAAGGGTTTCTTTTCAGAGCAAGAGAGGGGGCTGGGGAAAGGCTGAAGAGCGTGAGGAATCACATCTGAGAAAGAACTAGCTGTCCCCAGGAGTCTGCCTTGGAGTGAGTGCTCCACAGGGATGTTCCCTCAGTTAATCCTCAAAGGATTGCGCAAGGGTGCCCCTTTTACAGATGGGAAGACCGAGGCTCCTTTAAAGGAGGCAGTCGTTTAAACTTGGCCTCTTAAAACCAGAGACATAACGTCTATGAAACCTCAGGAGAGAAAAATAGCACAAGATGCCCTTCTAGAAGTATTCTGTGGGTTCTTCAGGCAAATAAGTTCTGAGCTTGATAGAGGGTGGTGATTCAGGCCCCCGCTGTCTTCCAGCAGAATCAAAACAAGCTTGACAGTTTTGTATTTGCCAATGTTTCCATAAGGTAAGGCCTTGGTCTTGCAAAGGTTTTATTGATTCAGGGCTTTCCAAGATGCCGGTCTCGATTTGTCTCTGGGCAGAACCTGAGCCAGGACATAAGTATGGAATCAGTGGTGGATGTTTATTGAGTGTTTACCATGTGCCAGATGTTTTAGAATGCACCCTACATGTATCGCCTCCTGAATCGTCACTACAAGCCTGTGACGCAGGTACTGTCATTATTCTTATTTTATAGATGATGACAGTGAGGCCCAGAGAGGTTCAGTAAGTTTCACTTGGCCACACAGCCAGGGAGTGTTGGAACCAAGATACGAGGCCAGACATGTTTGTTTTTAAAAACTTTTCATTTTGGAAAATGGCAAACATCTACAAAAGTAAAGAGAATTGCATAATGGACCTCCACGTTTCCATCACCTGCTTTCTCAAGGACTGTCAACATTCTGCCATCTTGTTTTTTCTTTCTTCCCCATGTTCGTTGTTGTTTCCCGGAGCATTTTAATCCTGGACACCATATCGTTTCACCTATACTTTAGTAAGTTTGTGTAACAGATAAGGACTTTTCCTTTTTTATATAATTGTAACATGATAATTGCTCTCCCACATTATTCCTTCATATCATCTAACACCTGGTGCGTGTTCAGTTTCCCCTGATCACCCCCAAAATGTCCTTTTGCAGTTGGTGCATTTGAATCAAGGTACAGCCACCCGACACTGCATTTGGGTGATGCTTTTAGCCTCTTCTCTTCATAATAGTTTCCCACTTTTCCCCATGGGCGAAATGTTCTAGATTTTGCTGTTTATGCCTGGGTGGTGTCATTTAACGTGTTCCTCTGTCCCCCCATATTTCCTTCAATGTGGGAGTTAGAATGAGAGGTGGGATTCCGTTCAGGGTTCATTCTCCAGAAAGAATCCTTCATGGGTCCCACGCTTCCTCTGTCTTATGCGAGCTGTCTGGCGATTCCATTTTTAACGATGTGAAGATTGTTCCGTGGGTCCTGTGGGACGAGGTGTCAGCCTGGTCACTTCACGAGACAGCGCCCCATTGGTCTTTTGTCTGTCTTCACAGCCATCGTGAGCACTGTCAAGGTCCCTTCGGTCGGCAAATGGAGATTTCTCTCATCCTGCCATCCTGACCTGTGCCCTTTAGCTGAGCTGCTTCTCTGAAGTTCTCCCACATCAACCACTTGCTAAGCTGGGCAGTTGGACTTGAAGGCTTGTGCCCTGAATCTGTGCCTCTCAGAGCTTCGTGGGTGCACAGATCACCTGCGAGTCTTGTTAAGTTGTAGATTCTGACTCAGTACATCTGGGAGGGGGCCTGAAATTCTGTATTTGTAATAAGCTGACAGGTGATATGGATGCTGGGTCCTGCTGTTCTGTGAACCACAGTTGGAGTAGCAAAGCCAGTCAATCACCTGGTTTTGCCTCTCAATTACATTTTTCTGACTTGTTCTTTGCCCTACAGAATTATTGGCTTATTCGAATGCTAAACTGTGGCTTCACATTTACCCGCATACAGTCAAGGCTAGTGGTTTTTAAATGTATCCCTCCCATCAAAGCTGCCTCTCCGCTTTAACCTAAGCTCCAGACTGTGTTATTCAGACAATAAAGTGTTGTTATAGCTTAGAATTTGTTGAGACATTGACCCATCAGATAGTATCATATGAAGTCATGTGTGTGTGTGAGAGACATTTTGTTAAAAGCCAAGTTTTTTTTTTCTTGTTTAAATGCTTATTTATTTTTGAGGAAGAGAGAGAGAGAGAGCAGGGGAGGGGCAGAGAGAGAGGGAGGGAGAGACACCCAAGCAGGCTCCACACTGTCAGCACAGAGCAGGATGTGGGGCAGGATGCGATGTCTCACCAACCGTGAGATTATGACCTGAGCCGAAATCAAGAGTCAGATGCTTAACTGACAGGGCCACCCAGACGCCCCCAGGACCCCTTCTTTTAACAGGCGCTTGGTGAACTACCTCCCCAAGGTGCTTTTGCTTAGTCAGGGAGGGATGGAGCTTGGGGTGGGGGGCGGCAAGCGGACCCTCTCTCTGTGAATTTAAGTCTTGAGTAGAGCAACCTTGGGACAGGAGATGGTTGAAGTAGATTTATTTCAACAGCAGTGCCGAGAAGAAACTGTCCTCTGTGTCCTCCCTCCCAGGTTCCTGGAGCTTCCCTGATCCTGTCTTTTCTAAGTCTGGATACTTAGTCCTTCTTTGAGTAGGGGGGGTATCCCATCATTCCACATGAATTCCTTCCCGCTGCGGTTAGCCTGAGTTGCGGTCTGTGGCTCAGAACCAAGACCCACAGCTGGTAGAGCTTCCATCGGAGTCTCAGAACTTGGCGACTCACCTGCTGGTGCTGTGGCCGCACAGAGTGGGCAAGCTGGCAGGAAGGGCGTTAGTCCCTGGACTCCGTGATGTGACAGCACGGGTCACTCTCTGATGGTGGGATACACCCGGAGAACAGGAGTGAAGATGGAGATTTGGGGCACCGGGAAGACCCTTGAAATGAGGCTTCTTTCTCCTGGTTTTTCCAATGAATTCGGTTCTAGGGAAATACACGTTTTCCCCACTGGTCAGAAGGGCACGTGGCCTTACCGGTTTAATCTCATGTTTATGAGACAGAGGAAAAGCAGCAAGAAACTACGAGCATCAAGGACTCGATCTTCTCCTAGGATCCCCACCCCTCCGACCTCCCGTAGCAACGTCGTCACCACCTGCAGCTGAAGCCGCATCTAAGGGACATTTCAATTATTAGGGTCTCAGTGAGGTCCCTGAGTCATCACAAAAGTTTTGTTTAGTCCATTCTGCTTAAGAAGATTGGGAGGGATTTCTGACCGAAGAAAGTAGAAGGATATTCATCCTCCTAACTCCCAACGAAGGAAACAGATTAGTAAATGACAGCAACAATTAAAAAAAAAACAAACCCAAAAAGGAAAGGAAAAAAAAAAAAAAAAAAAAAACAAAGATCAAAGAGAGCAAAAACAAACAAAAAAACAAAACCTACAGAAACAAAAACAAAAACAAAACAAACAAACCCAAAGTAGCCAAGCAAGGAATGATCTTTGTCTAGAAAAGTCGTGACCTTGGAAAGAAACAAAATCCTGATGTCGTGCAGCTTCTGAGCCCAAACCTCTCTCTCCAAGAAAAGAAAGATGGTTGGTGAAACTTAGCATTTTTACGAATTCTCTTCAATTAAGAGAGAAACAGGATCTCTAGCAGAGAAGGCAAGACGCGGTAGCCCTGTGAAAAGATCCCTTGAATTTGCAAGGCCCTAAATGTCCCCTTGAAACCTCAGCCGAGGTTTGCCGGTGCGCAGGAAGCCAAAAGCCGCAGAAGTGTGACACAGACTTGGCTGGATGGGATGGCCCTTGACTTACGACATCTATTGACATCCCCGGAGAGACCAGAGCCCGGGCCTCTGAGAGAAGGCTGCTGGCCCGGCTCCCTACCCGCTGACCTGCTCCTTCCCCATCTGGTTTCCCTAACTCTCGTGTGGAGAGTTTGTAACATCGCCACCACGGTGCGGTCTATGAGACAATGAGCCTTCAATAGGGTGAAAAGGGGGTCAGGGAAAATCCCCCCACTATTTCAGAGTAAATTAGGCACATAAAGAGCTGTACTCGTTCAACTTGAATAAGACAAGACATGGTGTGACAGTCTTGCAAATACATGATAGCAACAGCAACGCAGGAAAGAATGGGAACGTAGCTGGCAAAAACAAACAAACAAACAAAAAAAAGGAACCTGCCCTGGATGAAAACATATTCCGGGAACGACCTATGAACATGTCGAATAAGAGGCACTTAGTAAGACTATGAATCCAGTAAAACAAGGCCTCACAAGTGAGATGATATAAAATAATAGAACGAGATTTTAAAAAATTTCAGAGCAGGGTGACTGGGTGGCTCAGTCGATGAAGCGTCCGACTTCAGCTCAGGTCATGATCTCGCGGTTTGTGAGTTCGAGCCCCGTGTCAAGCTGACAGCTTGGAGCCTGGAGCCAGCTGCGGCTTCGGTGTCTCCCTCTCTGTCTCTCTCTCTGTCTGCCCCTCCCCTGCTCACACTCTGTCTCTCTCTTTCAGGAAATGAATAAACATAAACACATTTAAAAAAAATAAAGATTTCAGAGGAAAGGACACACAGGGCCAAGTTTTAAAAAACAGCATTGATGACCTCATCAATACACTGGAAGTCAGGAATAAGAAAGACACCACTGAAAGATCAAATTATTGACAGGGAAGGCTTGCTGGAATTGTTCGTGGTAAATGCACAGGAAGAAGACAAGACCAAGCAGGTTAGAGCTCTTGAGAACCACAGAGGACAAAGATGGTCCAACACGGTCATGAGCTCTCAGAATTAGGGACCCAGCAAATGAGAGAGGGGTAATACGCCCAGAGAGCTGAATCCTCAGAAAGAAAGTACAAACCTTTAGATGGAAAGGGCATCAGGAAAAAAAAATGGTATGCAGGTACTGACGTTTAGCTGTGTCCTGGTGACAATATTGAACTTGGAGGACACACAAAGACTTCTCAGACCTTCATGCAGGAGAAACCTACAAGGGGAAAATGCCAGGTTTCCCAGACTCAGTAAGAGAAGACAACGGAGTAATGTCTGGAGTGTTCTGAAGGAGAGAAAGCAAAATCCAAAAAGATACTAGATCGATGCAAGCTGTCACTCCAGCGAAAGAGAAGTGGGCGGACACCTGAGCAGGGAGAATGCAGGACCTCTGGCACCTGCACGCGCTTCTGGAAGGAGCTCCACCAACCAAAGACATGAGTCCAAATGAAGGCCTTGGAGGGTCGTTAACACTCAACAAAAACTCGGAGGTGGGAAGGAAACGAGTCCACATTCTCTCTCTCTCTCAAGAATAAGAAATCGATGTTAAAACATAAAAATTTGGAAAAAAGCGTCGTGACTCCAATCGCTTCATGAATTTTAATCACCTTTTTTTTTTAAAACACTGGAGGAATCTACAAGAATTAATATCCCCTTTGGAAATTCAGCCAACTGCAAACATTTATTTGAAGTTCAGAAGGTTTTTTTTTCCCAGCTTTTTTTTTACCTACCATAAAATAAAATAAAATTAATTAGGGGCGCCCAGGTGGTCCAGTCGGTTGAGTGTCTGACTCTCGATTTTGGCTCAGGTCATGGTCCCAGGGTGATGGGACTGAGCCCTGCATCGGGCTTCATGCTGACCATGGAGCCTGCTTGGGATTCTTCTCTCTCCCTACGCCTCTCCCCACTTGTGCGCTCTCTCCAAATAAATAAAAGAAACATTAAAAAAAGATACCTTTCTAAAAAAATAATAAAATTAATTTAAAGTCATTTTATTTTAACATGGTATTATGATATGATACTATTCAGCTCAAATATTTCTTTAGAGCCTTCTGTGTACCGAACAGTGTTCTGGGCACTGAGGAAACTGAAGAGAGAAAAAAAAGAACAAAATGTTATATATATACATTATATTAATATTATAATATCATATATAGCATTATCTATAATACAGAATATATAACATTATTAATATATTAATAATATAATATATATCATATATATGATATACGTGATGTACAGCATTATTATATATATAACATAGCATACATAGCATTATTAATATGTTAGTACTATATGTCATATATATGTGATATAATAGCATCATTATATATATAAACACTATGGAATTATTTCTACTCATGCTTCTGTCTCTCCTTACGGAAATCTAGAATGACATTCATCAAATATTAATGCTGTGGTTTCTGGCTGGTGGGATTTGAGGTATGCCTTTGAAACTTTCATGTTGGTTAAACTCTTTATAAAGCACAAGTATGACACTTCTCAATTAAAAACAGGTACGTTTTTTAAAAACTCAAATGCTATAGTTAATTGGAAATGGGATTATTCCCTTTCATTTGTTAATTTTGCAGCTCCCTCATCGTTAATGATGTTGAATGTTTTTTCCATATCTTTGTTAACTTGGGAATATATCAACCTTTGTTGAAACGTCTGTTATATAATGTTCCATTTTTATGCATTGGTATATAAATAGGTTCTTTCGACCTTTGCAATCTCCAACATGTTTCTTCTTTACTGTAGATATTATTCCTAGTCTTGTTTATGTACATGTTTTAATTATTAAAATAATATGTTTTTCTTTACAAAAATAAATGAGCATTGCAGAAAAATCAAATAATATAAATAAATAGAGGGGGGACAAATCACACAATTCCATCTATTCAGAAACAACTTCCATTAGCACCTTGGAGTATATATTTCCAGATGCTTTTCTGTATAAATGCCAGTTGGGATTTTTTTTATTTTTTAAACAAAAACGTCACAATACCATACTGTTTTGCAATATGCTTTTCTTCACTGAATTTGCTGTGAACATCTTTCCGTATCATTAAACTGTACTGTTTTATTATTTGGCTCCTTATTTTTAGTTAATTCCCTCTTGGCTCTTTAGATGTTTTCCTGTCTTTCACTATTATAATCCATAATGCAGTAAATGCCCTTTATAAATACATTTTTGTGTAAACCATGCTTCTTTCCATGTACAGTTTCTGGGACAAAAACTAAATTTATTTATGTATTTATTTAATTGAAAAAAATGTTTGGGGCGCCTGGGTGGCTCAGTCGGTTGAGTGTCCGACTTCGGCTCAGGTCATGATCTCGTGGTTCGTGAGTTCGAGCCCCACATCGGGCTCTGTGCTGACAGCTCGGAGCCTGGAACCTGCTTCAGATTCTGTGTCTCCCTCTCTCCCTTCCCCTCTCCAACTCTGTCTCTCTGTCTCTTTCTCTCTCTCAAAAATAAATACACATTAAAAATTTTTTTAATTAAAAAATGTTTATTTATTTTGAGAGAGAGAGAGAGAGAGAGAGAGAGAGAGAGTGTGTGTGTGTGAGCAGGGGAGGGGCAGAAGGAGAGAGAGAATCTTAAGCAGACTCTATGCTCAGCACAGAGTCTGACTCGGGGCTCATGTGAGATCATGACCTGAGCCAAAACCAAGAATCAGACACTTACCTGACTGAGCCCCCCCCGGGTGCTCCTAAACACATTTTAAAAAATATTTGACGCATATCAAAAACTGCCACCCAGGAAGATTGACCAGATTTCAGTGCCACAAGAAGTATATGAGTGTTTTTGTCCCTACAACTTGCTAAAAAGGCATCCTGTTGGTTTCTTAAGCCTTCCCATAGGCGAAAAATGGTTTCTGAAAGTTGCTTTAATGTGAAATATTTCGATTGCCGGGACGGCTGATCTTTTAAATTCTTATCGTTCATTTCTATTTCTTCTTTGAGAACTGCATCTTCGTGAATTTTGCTGTATAAAAAAACAAGGGCATGTAGTTCTTCTTGTTTTGGAATAGTTCTTTATGTCACAAGGATAGTAACCCTTTATTATATATTTTATAAATCTGTTTCCTGGTTTGACATTTAATTTTTATGATGATCTTTGCGCAGAAGTTTTGTTTCTGTTGCCAGGTTTGTCGAAATCCTCCTTAAAAACATTCGGGGAGTCTGTAGTGTAATATACAGAAGTTTCTATTTAATCTCAGTGGAGGGGACATGCTCAAGCACGTGACCTCGCAAATGGACTCTCTGGCATCGCACGTTCTTCTGAGGTTTACTGATCCCCCTGGTTCCACTGCAGTTTGCCTTCACCTCTCCTCAGGATGCCGGTGACCTGACATGATCCATTTCTCTCTTCTGGGGCACCTGCTACTCGCCAGGTCGTGTGGATGGAAAGATCAGCGAGATGAGTTCCGTCTCTGTGCTGGTGGAGGTGGCACCAGGCACCAACAGCAGTCCTGAATAGGCAGACTTTTCCCAAGTGGGTGCCTGCCGACATTTCTGCAGATGGAAGGTGTAGGTTTGGGCCCCCGGGGGATATGGCTCTAGGTCTGGACTCCCTCTGTGCGAGATGATGCTCCCCCAGCCACGGAGAATATGGAGGAGCCCGCTGACAGCCCCACCAGTAACAGGTTTGAGGGACCCGGGTCATGAAGAACCACGAAGCCAGGTCCAGAAACCAGGGGTGGTCACGGCACAGCAGCTGCCAGAAAGGGGCTCTGAAGACTTTAACACCTGCAGGCTTTAACCTTTCTCTACTTACCCCTCACCCCACCCCACGTTTCAGGCAATCTCCGCCTGCTCCCGGCCCCCAAAACACGTTACCCACCTGCTCTGCAGCCTGCTTTGCTTTGTGTTCGGGCAGCTAATGCACAGGTGTTATCTCCCTCCTGGACTGCACCCCTCCGATGCCTTGTGTTTGCATCCCCTTGGGAACCCAACACAGCCCTTGGCTTTTGCATGCGCCTTCCTGCAGAAGGAATGCTTTTATGGGGTCGTGTGGTCATATGCGCATTTCACTGTCAAAATAGGAAACTGCTTCTCCGCCTTCTCTTGATGATGACGATGACCATGATGACGACGGCGATGGTGATGCGGCATTTGCCTCCCCGAAGTTGGCTGCGTTGATCATGTAGTTCATCTGATTTGGGAATTAGAGTCAAGCAGAATCGCTGAAGAAATACGGTTTTCCCAGCCATTCTCCTTTGTCTCAAAGATGAGTTTTGTCGTAAACAAGGTTTCTTTGTTACCAAGTATGAAAAACACACCCAAACTTCCATTTATCTGCAGGCTTTCCTGAGGAGAGAACTCCGGGCAGGAGCTGACAATGGTTCCTAACCGGTTTCCACAGGACTGGCCAAGACCATGGACCAAAACAGGTGACAATAGTTCCGTGACGGTGGGAAGTGGGATGGCTTGTGCCCTGCGTGGCTGGAGGCCTGAGGGACACTGTACTCCAGGGAAGCAGCTTACCATGTCGCAGGGGGGGAGGTTACCCCCGAACCACAGAAGCCAAGCCAACCCTCATGGGAAGAAGCGCCCTGCATTTAGAGAGGTGGCATCCCCACTCCTGGGGTGGGACCATCAGAGAGACAAGAGTTGAAGACAGCGATGCTTCTGCTCCTGCCCTGTGGCCTCGGTTTCCAGCTTTTGAAGGAGAACTAAGGAAAATGAACCCGAGCTATTTATTTTCCGGCACACAAGCTCCGCTCGCCCTTCTCGCCGGCATTGACCTAGAAGTGTGGGGTGTCGAAATACATTCACAACTCAACTCAAACAACGCTGTGCAGGCCTGGGTAAGGCCACCCTCCACCCGCCACGGGGGCCCCCCCCCTTCCCGGTTCCCCTACACGGGGTCCCGTCAGCAGCAGCGGCCCGAAGAAAAGCCCACGTGTGAACGTTCTGGCCGGTGGGGGAGAAGAAAGCCAGAGCAAGGGTGGGTTTGCTGAGAGCCCGGTGCCGTAAACCCGAGATCCCCTCCGCCACCAGGAAGGAACAGAGGGGTGTTTGTTATTCTTTAAAATGCGTCTTTCTAAGCATCTGGCAAGTCACTGGGTATAAAGTAAAGCATGTTCCGGCAAAGGGAGTGTTTGAGTGATAAAGCTGCCTATTCACCGTCTGGGCCCAGTGTGTTTGACTTGAACGACAGTCAGAAGGATGAGTGTGTACTTGACATTTCTTCTCGAGTAGAGTGTCTAATGCGTTGCCAATCCATCTCCAGGATGGGAAGCTGGTAGAAACCTCCGTGTGTTCACCGGCCACAATGCAGCTTCTGAGTCACCCAGCGTGGAACCACTTCTGGCGAAAAACTCAAGGATCCGAACTTTACCTCTTTGTTCCCCAACGGCTCTGAGGTGTAGATTCCCAGCTTCCCATTTGAGTAAGGCCACTTTTGTGGCTGAGTTACCACGGGAAGGTCGCGTGGCCTCTCTGTGCCTTAGTTTTAACATTGGCACAGAGCAGCGTGTCAGACTTGGCGTTTGCGAAAACGTTCTGTGGATGAGAGTTTGCCAGACGATGGCCCGTGGGTCAAATCTAGCTTTGTATAGCTGGTGAGGTCAGAAAGGTTTTTACGTTTTTGAATCATTGAAAAAGCCAAACGAAGAATAATGTCTTGTGACATGCCAAAATCATGTAAAATTCACCTCATGCTAAGTGAAATAAGCCAGACACAAAAGGATGAGATAGCGTATGATTCTGCTTCTATGAAGTACCCAGGCTAGACGAGTTCATAGAGACAGAAAATAGAACGGTGGGTGCCAGCGGCTGGGGGAGGGGAGTGGGGACTTGTTGTTTGATTTGTATGGAGTTTCAGTTTGGGAAGGTGAAAAAGTCCCAGCGATGGATGGTGGTGGTTGCAAAACAACGTGAATGTGCTTAATGCCACTGGACTGGACACTCAAAATGGTCAAAATGGTCCATTTCTGGTACGTGTACTTTGTCACAATAAAACCATTATGTGAAATTCAAATCTCAGTGTCTGTGCATCACGTTTTATGGGCACACAAAGTGGCCAGCCACTTACACATCATCTAGGGCTCCTCTGGCTACAGTGGCACCCTTCAAGAGTTGTGACAGAGACCGGATGGCCCACAAAGCCAAAATTATGTCCGTCTGACCTAAGAAAAGGTGTGCTGAGCCCTTGAGTCATAACGCACGCCTGGGTGTGTTGGGACGCCTGGGTGGCTCAGTCGGTGAAGCGTCCGACTCTTGATCTCAGCTCAGGTCATGAGCTCACGGTTGGTGAGTCTGAGCCCCGCGTCAGGCTCTGCAAGGACAGCATGGAGCCTGCTTGAGATTCTGTCTCTGTCCCTCTCTCTCTCCCCTTCCCCTGCTCATGCGCTGATGTGCTCTCTCGCTCTCTCTCTCTCTCTCAAAAAAGAATACTGTTCTTGCAAGGGGGGCACAACTGGAATGTCAGAACCCTGATTCAGAAACTGTACCCCCACACGGAGGCAGGGGGGTGAGACAGAAAGAGATGTGAGTGGGGGGATTCTGCCCCAAACCAATCTGGGTGACTTTGGGCAGGTCCTCTCCCTCTCCGGGGCCACGGTCTACTGAGAGGTGTGGGGGTGCGTGTGCACCCAGATGCACAGTGTGTGTATTTAAATCCAGTCAGAGCCATTCCCGAGCTGTGGGATATTGGACTAGTTATTGTACCACTCCGTGCCTCAGTTTCCCCATCTGTAAATGGGGATAATAATAACCTGCCTCGTAGGATGAAAGAGTAGACGCATGTAGTCTGGGATGAGGAGAAAGTTCTGGAGACAGGTGATGCTGATGGTCCCGCAACAATATGAACGAACTTAATGCCACTGAGCTGCACGCTTAACGTGTCCCATACAATAAATTTTCCGTGACGGACATTTTACCACAATAATAAAAAAAGACGGGATTGCATGCAGTGTTTAGCATTGTGCCTGGCATACAGCAAGCACTCGATAAATGCGAACCCTCTATGCAACGAAGGGTTGAAACCAGAGGCCGGCACCGTCTCCTGGAACAGTCGTTTCTAACAAGAGTCGCGGAACAGGTGGGGAGGGCCGTCGAGTTAAACAAGGCTTCTCTTCCAGGTAAAACTTTACCTCTGGTTTTTAAAACCATCAGAAAGACACGTTCGCGGTGAGAGCCAAGGTGAAGCCCAGCCTCGCCGCGTCGTTACCCAGAGCGCCCTCGTGCATGGAAACAGACAACGAGAAAGGGAGGGCTGAGACCAGCGTTTCCCAGTTCGAGCAGGCTTGCTAGAAATCACAGTCTGTGCTTGCGAAACGGCAGCTCGGGTTTCTGTCTCAGAGGTTTGCCACAGTCTGTGACCGTCCGTTTAAACGGTCAGGTCGTAACTTCATGCTGTAGATCGGCGTTCCTCGAAAGGAGACGTTTCTAGCTGGGGGGCTCTGCCCAGCCTTTTCTTGGCGGCCTCACTTGGAAATGGTGTGTGCCTTGGGGCGCCTGGGTGGCGCAGTTGGTTAAGCGTCCGACTTCAGCCAGGTCACGATCTCGCGCTCCGTGAGTTCGAGCCCCGCGTCGGGCTCTGGGCTGATGGCTCGGAGCCTGGAGCCTGTTTCCGATTCTGTGTCTCCCTCTCTCTCTGCCCCTCCCCCGTTCATGCTCTGTCTCTCTCTGTCCCAAAAATAAAAAAAAACGTGGAAAAAAAAAGAAAAAAAAAATTAAAAAAAAAAAAAAGGAAATGGTGTGTGCCTCTCCCTCTCCTCGGATCCTTAAAGACGGAATTGAGAGCTGAGAAACTTTAGCCCTTTTAAAAGAAACTCAGTCCATGTGTGGACCCCCGACAGGATCCAGGGCACGCTGGAGACACAAAAAAATAGGGTCATCACACTTGGGGCTGTGGGAGGGGGAGTGGAGGGGAACTGGATAATTTTTTTTAAAAACTAAAAGTGTGGGTAAGAGATCTGAAAGGAATTCTGTAAACACATCCTTATAAAATTTTTTTAAATACTTATTTATTTTGGAGAGAAGGGGAATGCGCAAGTAGGGGAGGGGCAGAGAGAGAGAGAGAGAGAGCGAGCGAGCGAGAGAATTCCGAGCAGGCTCCCCTCTGTCAGCGCAGAGCCCGACGCGGGGCTCAAACCCGTGAACCATGAGATCATGATCTGAGCCGAGATTAAGAGTTGCCTGCTTGACCCACTGAGCCTCCCAGGTGCCCCGTGAACACGTTTTCATCAGCAGCATACTAAAAGGTCTCGTTTGGTGGGGGGGGGGGGGGACCTTGGTTGTAAAGGATTCTCTTCTAGAGGATGTTTCGATCCCTTGCACCGGGGGGGGTGTTGACTGCCCACGGTTGCCGGGAGGGGCGGCAGAACTGAGAGAATGGGTAGACAGTGGGAGGACTAGACAGATCAAGGACAGCCAGGAGGGGTTCGGTGCCACGAATGCAGCAGCGACGGGTTGGTAAATGTTTACCAACTGGCTCTCCAAGGGGGGGACGCCCTGATTTCTAGCATTTGCCAGTTTCCATGGTATACATACTCCCACCACGGCCACGTTCAAGCTATCCATGTGGACTCTCCTGACACGGCCCCAACAGGAGGTGCCCTCAGTGGGCTCCTGTGAGCGAGGAGCCAGCGCCGTCCCACGTAAAAGATAAACAGCGATTCTCCGGGATTTTAAGGGAGGGATAGACATGGGCCCCAAGGAAAACCCACCGGCTGTGAACTAGGCTCAGTTGTTCAAGGGGAGGGCTATCACCCCTCACTTTTTACTGGAGGTAGGACGCGTCAGCAGGGAGGCTTGAGGCCCTTTCCGAGAATGTTCCTGTCTTAACAGGGGACAGTCGGATCGCTGTCAGTTTGTGTTGGATCGTCAGCCGTGAGGCCGATACTGAGAACTGTTACCTGCAGCAAACTTCAGCGGAGAGGCCGTGATACTCCCTTTGTGCCAGGCCCCAGCCTCTCCTGCAGATTCCAGAAAGAGACATACTATGATGTATCGGTATATTGTTGTACAAGACATACTCTTATGTACTAGTATGTTAGCATAATAATTGTGCTATGATACGGAGGGGTATGGCAGCAAGGCGAAGGGGCAGTGACTTCTGACCTGGTATCTGCATCCTGCACCGATGATCTTGACGAATCGGTGAGCCCGAAAACAAGCACACCGAAAGAAGATGCGAGAGGTAAGTTGGAGGGGCGCCTGGGTGGCTCAGTCGGTTGAGCATCAGACTTTGGCTCAGGTCACGATCTCACAGCTTGTGAGTTCGAGCCCCGCGTTGGGCTCTGTGTGGACAGCTCGGAGCCTGGAGCCTGCTTCGGGTTCTGTATCTCCCTCTCTCTCTGCCCCTCCCTCTCTCTCTCTCTCTCTCTCTCTTTCCCTTTCAAAAATAAATTTAAAAACATTTAAAATTTTTTTTTTTGAAAAAAGGAAGTTGGAATCACAACTGACATCAGCATGCTGGAACTATGAGAAGTCGCTGGAGCTGTTAGAAGCCACGCAGTGACATCCCATACTTCAGTGGAAGAGAGTCCCGGAGACCACCTTGAACTTACTGCCGCGTGGCCTTAGGCAAGCTTCTTAACTTCTCTGAGTTTACTGTCGTCCTTTGCGCAATGGGACTTTGCCGAGCAGCAGTGACAAAGGCCACCTCCTCCCTGGGGCGCTCAACAGTGCTCAGGTTGTTGAGGGCAAGGATCCCAGCACCTGTAGCATGACCCTGAACCCATGTTCTGCTAATTGGCATTGTGACTTCAGGTCACTCTTAACCTCCCCAGGAATCACTAACTTTATGTGCTAAATAAATAGGTTGGATTTGATCATCTCTAAGGATCTCTTGTATTAAACCGTAAGAGCTGGGGTGACCACATGCCCTCACTTACCTGGGACTATCCTGGCTGACACCTGCTGTTCGGGTGTGGTTATTTAAAGTACCTTATTTGCTACCAAATGTGTCCCTTTTTGGGTGACAGTGTAAATGGCCACCTTAAACGGCTAACATGTTTCAAGCATTTACTACTTGCCCGATAATATGCTGTATAAACTTGATTTCACTTAATGATTTTACGTTCATTTAATCATTTAAGCTTAGAGAATGGAAGGTCATGCAGATAATGACAGACGTAATTGAGACATAGACCCAGAGCCTTCTCTCTGAAGCCGACGTCTGTATCCTTTTTAGCCACCGTGCTTCACTGCCTCAATGTCATTCAGTCACTCAACAAATATTTATAGAGTGCCTGTTATTCTATTCTAGTCCTGTGGTTCGGAGGAGGTTTCCAGAAACAAGTTCCAAAGGCTGTGCACGCGAAGCTGGTTATTGCTAATAAGGAAAAGCATCGTTAATCAGGCCCGTGCCCACAGCACATGCTGGAGGCTTTCGCGTACGTGTGGGGCACACACACAGCACAGCTGGGCTTCAAGGAATCTTGGAGTAAACAAGCTTTGCCTTTTCAACTTGATGCTTGGGGGAGGCCGGAATAATGTGAAACATTAGCTTAAGTAAAGCACCAATTATGTAGGTGTGTTTGGTGCAGGGCATGGTCTGCTTGATAATTGTTCTTTATCGTCCACAGATGTGGGTCAGATTCCCAGAGATGCCCAACCCTGATGTCAAAGACAATCAGGGAGACCTAACGGGGGCTTAAAGAGACAGCATAGCCTTTTCAGGTAAGACTGGTTTTGTGTGATGTTTAGAGAAGGCTTCTCTGTGACTCCCGATTGCTGTCTTTTTCTCTTAACTACTGCAGACTCATTTGTCCTGCACTGAATCCCTACAAGTGCGTGCTGAGGCTGACTCTCGACGTCTTCCTTCAAATCCCTAACTGAGAATCCCTGTCCGTTTGTCTGTTTCAAGGCTGGGTAAACGCCAGGCTTCTAGATCTGACTTCTCCTTATATTAATGGCGTCTGTTTCCTCTGATCGCACCATGAAACTGCGAGGAAAGCAGGGCTGCGTTGTTTGCCTCGTGCACGGATGGGCTGCCAGGGCCAGGACGTTACATGCTTGTTAGAAAATGTCGCTGGGGCTTGAGTGCCATCGAGCCCAACCTAGGGCTCTTCCCACAGCACCGGGGCACCTGGGGACCGAGCACAGCTTTCAGAGACTCGGGAATGCAAAGAGGCAGGTCCCATGCAGAGTAAAATGGCTGGGTGCTGAGATGCGTGTTGGGGTCTGTGCTAAGGGCAAGTCACTTGCTCAGGGTCGGCAATGTGTCCCCGGACCAGCAGCATTGGCATCATCCGAAAGCCAGTAAGACAGGCAGCATCTCAAGCCCTGGCCAGAATTAGGGTATCAGACTGCATATTTTTTTATAGGGTCCACAGGCACTTGATGTGCACGCTCAAGTTTGAGACCCTCTTTAGAAATGGCTGCCCACCTGCGGACGGGTAGGCTCCAAACCACGATGATGAAGTCCCTCAGGTACTCTCGATGTCCATCATTTTATTTCCTCTTTCACTCTCGTGATCTGTAATTGTCTTGTTTACTTATTTGCTCACTTATGGTCTTCCCCTCCAGAGCATAAATTTATGGGGCCAGCAAATACATTGTCTTATTCAATGCTGAATCCCTGGTGCTCGCCCAGAGCTCTGCACAAGGCAGATGTGCAAAAAATATTGGTAGGTTGGCTGGTTGGTTGGGTGAGAGGAATGAATGATAACAAACGAATAGGGCGAGAGGAGGAAGGAGGGGGGGAGCTGGATTGGCAGACAAGTGGCCATCTTTTTCTTGAATCCCCTAAAGGCAGCTCTTGTTGCTTGTGAACTATTTGTCATGATTTGTCACAAAGCTGCCATTAGTAGAGACGTGTGACATTTACAGATTGATTGTAAAAGATACAGAGTTGTCAGGGGGGATTCTTCAATCACCGAGCGCTGGGGTTATCCCATTCATTTTAGCAGGGAAGCTCCTTCGCAGATGAAATCTGCTGCAGAAACCCTGCTTAGATGACACACATGACCAGGGCTTATGGGGTCCAGATCAGGGACACTGGCATGCCCTGCATGGGGGCCAGGTCTTCCTCTTGGGCCATTCTGGGTGGGTGGCCTGGGCATGTCCTCACTTCCGTCCCTCAGCGTGTTCAGAATGCAGCACAGAGCTCCCCGTTTGTCCCCTCTCACAGCGGGGCTCAGTGATCGGCAGAGTCGTGGCAAAGCTGACCGTGCTCCTCAGCACAGAGCCGTCGGGACAGCAGCCAGCATCTCCCAGGAGCCAGCCATCCTCCCTGGCTGGCACAGGGTGGGCGTTTATCCTGCTAGACGGGAACAGCAGAAAGGTCCCCGGACAACAGTGTAGTTGGGGACCAGTCCCTCCCCGCTCTTGCCTCCATGCTGCTCAGTGAAAGAGCATGGCCACCCAGTCCTTTCCACCCACTTTTGCAAAAGAAACAAGCCAGAGAAGGGCAGTGGTCTGCCCTTGACCCCCAGTGCCTGGGATGAGAACTGCCACCCCCCGGGATAGGTCCAGTTCTTCCACCTCCCCAGCCTGGGCCTGTCTTTTGGCAGGAAAGGAAGGAAGGAAGGAAGGAAGGAAGGAAGGAAGGAAGGAAAAGAGAAAAAGAAGGAAAGAGAGAGAAAGAAAGAAGAAAGAGGAAAAAAGGAAGAGAAGAAGGAAGGAAGGAAGGAGGAAGGAAGGAAGGAAGAAGGGAGAGAGAGAAAGAGAAAAAGAAAGGATAGAGAAGAAAGAGAAAGAAGAAGGGAAGGAGAAGGAAGGAAAAGGAAGGAAGGAAGGAAGGAAGGAAGGAAGGAAGAAAAAAGGGAAAGAAAGAAAGGAAAGAAGGAAGGAAGAAAGAGAGAGAGAAAAAAAAAGAAAGAAAGAAGAAAAGAAAGGAAGGAAGGAAAATAAAGAAAAAGAAAGAGAAGAAGAACAAGGGAAGGAAGAAAGAAGGGAAAGGAAGGAAGGAAAAGAGAAAAAGAGAAAGAGAGAAAGAAAGAAGGAAGGAAGAAAGAAAAGGAAGGGAGGAAGGAAGGAAGAAAGAAGGAAAAAAGAAAAGGAAGGAAGGAAGAGTGAGGGAGGGGAAAGGAGGAAAGAAAGGAAGGAAGGAAAGGAAGGAAAGAGAGAAAGAAAAGGCAAAGCAGTAATGGATGTCGTGCACTGAAGGTTTGCATCTCCTCTGCCCCCAACTTCATTTGTTGAAACTGAATCCCCAACGTGATGATATCTGGAGGTGGGGCTTTGGGGAGAGGATTAGGTCGCTCGGGTGGAGCCCTCATGAGTGGGATTAGCGCCCTGACTAAGGAAGCCTGAGAGCTCCCTCCTCCTCCCACCACGTGAGGACACAGTGAGAGATGGTCATTTAGGACAAGAGGGTGGGCTCTCCCTGGACCCCGAATCTGCCAGCACCTCGACCTTGGACTTTCCAGCCTCCAGAATGTGAGCGGTTACTATTTGTTGTCTAAGTCCCCATCTAGGTATTGGGCTACAGCAGCCTGAATGGACTAAGACAGGGGTCACTAGAATGAGTGGCTGTAGGGGTGAGTGGCGAGGGCGGTTGTTTCCTCCACCGTCCAGTGCCATTGAAGGGTGAGAGATCTAGACAAATCTTTGTGTGATGTTTGGGGGTTGGGTCTTTTATCACGTTGTAGGACTGCGTCGATCGAAATGCAGCAGCAGGCAGCATTACGTCTCAAATCATTGCTCGTAAGGATTACTTTTCAGGCAGGACTTTGGTCTATGGCTGCAGAACTGAATATGTGGCGACTTTTTTTTTTTTTTACTTTTTTTTTTCAACGTTTATTTATTTTTGGGACAGAGAGAAACAGAGCATGAACGGGGGAGGGGCAGAGAGAGAGGGAGACACAGAATTGGAAACAGGCTCCAGGCTCCGAGCCATCAGCCCAGAGCCCGACGCAGGGCTCGAACTCCGGACCGCGAGATCGTGACCTGGCTGAAGTCGGACGCTTAACCGACTGCGCCACCCAGGCGCCCCATGTGGCGACTTTTTGTGGATGCACAGGACTAAGGGAGGATTCGTGTCTGCAGCAAGAAGTGCCGTGTGGCCCTCTCGACTCGGAATTCCTTACCGAGCACCTGTGTTCCACCTGACACGAGCTGCGGGACGAAGGGGGCGTCTCACTCCCAGTTGCTTCTGGGTCTAGCGTCCGGCTGATCGATAAAGAATCAAACAAATCTGCAGTCAGTAGGAGTTGTCTGGAGTTTGGGTTATTCAACTGCGGTGTTTTGTCCATGCATTTTTTAATTAAAAAAATATTTTTTAAACGTGTATTTATTTTTGAGAGACAGAGAGAGACAGAGCACGAGCAGGGAGGGGCAGAGAGAGAGGGAGACACAGAATCCGAAGCAGGCTCCAGGCTCTGAGCTGTCAGTGCAGGCCCGACGCGGGGCTCGAACCCACGAACCGCGAGATCACATCCCGAACCAAAGCCGGATGCTTAACTGACTGAGCCCCCGGGTGCTCATTGTCCGTGCCTCTTATCAAATGCTCCGATTACCTCCCAGATATGCCTTGACACGGAGACCGACCGTCTTTTTTGTTTGTTTCATTTTGTTTGCTTTTAGATTGGCTTGGGGAAACACCTCGAACAGGAAAGGAGAAGGAAATATCGAGACAGCCGACCGGCTACACCATTAGTCACTGCGGAGCGAGGAGATAGATGCATGAACGTAGCTCTCCCCGTACCTCTGGGCCGCAGTCTGAAGCTTTGTCTTTACGTGCTCTGGAATTGCCTCGCGGACGAGAATCTAGTGCTGTTTTCCCGTTACGGTTTAGGAGTCATTTGAAGCTGTTTCAGACACCCACACCCATTCTCCCCACCCTCCCCTGCTTTTCGCAGGAATTGATTGGATTGGCCTTCTGGGTATGCAGACCGTCCTCAGGGCCCAGCTCAGAGATCCCCCTGAGCTGACGTAGCATCTGTAGTCTGTGTGTGTGAAATCAGGCAGGGATGGGGAACGCAGGGTTAAAAAAAGCAAGCGTGTGTCTTAAATTTACTACCCGTGAAGTCAGCCCTCGGCTTAAGCGCCACTTTATTTATTTATTTATTTATTATTTATTTATTTATTTATTTTTTAATTTTTTTTTCAACGTTTATTTATTTTTGGGACAGAGAGAGACAGAGCATGAACGGGGGAGGGGCAGAGAGAGAGGGAGACACAGAATCGGAAACAGGCTCCAGGCTCCGAGCCATCAGCCCAGAGCCCGACGCGGGGCTCGAACTCCGGGACCGCGAGATCGTGACCTGGCTGACGTCGGACGCTTAACCGACTGCGCCACCCAGGCGCCCCAAGCGCCACTTTATTTAGACCACAGTCACCGTCACGTGAGGACGGTCGGCGGAAAATGTGTTTGGAGCTTGGGATCGAGAGGTGTGGAGAAGGAGTGGGCTTTGTGGTCCCCAGGAGACCCAAGTAGGCATTTCCAATCAGTGAGGGCTCCCTGTTTGCGTCAGGATCGCCCAACCCCAAAGGAGAAGAGAAAAAGTGACAGGGCCGACACACTGTGGCTTCAGAGCCAAGCTATGCTCCCCCTGCCATCTCTCACCCGTGGAGGGAAAGGTGGAAAGTATCCTTGTTTTCGTGCCTCCAGTTGCTGGTCTTTGGACCTCCAGCTGCTGGTCTCCCTGCCATTTCAAAGTTGGCCCAGGACAGCAGTGTGACTGGTCCTTCTGCCCAGGCTGCTGTGAGTCCTTAGCCACAGATGGTGTCTTTAGTTCCATAGCAACATGGCCAACGTGGAGTGTCATTCCCCATCCCCCGACAGTGGCCTCCTGGGGTGCAAATTCTCTGTCATCTTTCGTCCTCCAATCAAGGGGCGAAGTCCCTTTCCACCCCCCCTTGGAATTGGGCTGGCCTGAGTCGCTTGGACAGAAGGGATGGGATGGAACTTCCGCGGCTGGGCTTTCACAGGCCAGCAGCTCCCGCCCGGAGCTCAGCGCTACGCCCTGTGGAGTGACCGTAGGGAGGGAAACTGAGGCTCTTTGTTGACAGCCCACCTGAGCTCCCGGATGACAGCAGATACACATCGCTGGCTGTGTGAGCGGACGAGAGAGGGGGCGTTCCCACCCAGCGAAGCTTCCGGACGAGCGCACCCCAGGTGACGCCACCGTAGACCGGAAGGACCCCAGCGGCGCCCAGCCAACCCACACGGCCGCGAGGACCACAGCCGGCTGTTGTTTCAGCCACTACGTGCCGGGAATGTCTGTCACACGCAACAACGGATCACTGAGAGACCCGAAGATGGGCTTGCTAGGAGGGTTTCTGAAGACTGGGAAAGGATTGCCCCATTTCTTACAAAGTGGAGCAGATGGCCAGGATATCGACTTCCAATGAAAACCACACCGGGTTGGTGAATTCTTCAAACCGAGAGCCGGGGGGGGGGGGGGGCCCTTGCAGACCTCATGGTCCATCTTTCATTTCACAGGCAGTGACATTCCTGGTCGCAGAGTCACTTGGCAACCTCTGCCCTCACTTCAGCATCACGAAGTCTGTCTTTCACTCGGTGATCTTCTCAAGCTATTTTTGTAATTGGATTGTATGGTGTTTTCCCATCTTCCTCGCCCCTACCTCCAACCGGCCAGCAACATCCAGATGCTCCTTCTCAGGGGAAACTTGGTGCCTGCCAGTGGCCACAAGATGCCCAAGGTCGTCTTGTTCATCTTTGACATAAGGGAGAGTCGGGGGAGGGCTGGGGTCCCCAGGACCTCCGTGCTGTCTCCTCACTGTCTCACGTCTTGTGGTCAACTTTCAGCAGCAGCCCAGATGGCCCTGCCAATTGAGGGACGCCACAGGGTCCTCAGCGCTAAAGGGACATTAACCCGCTTTTGTACGGAGTAAGCCTGCATGGGAGGCACGGGGGCAGGACACCGTGGAAGGGCAACAGCAGGCTAGGAACCTTCCTAGACTGCCAAACCAAAATGCAACTTGGCCCATCGTCCTAGGTTGGGTTCCTGGTGACATAGCCACAGAGGTGCACAGGAAGCTTACGTCGTCGGGGCGTCCTTGGGCCCCACGTGTATGGAGAAGTAAAGGAAACAGGACCCAGGAGAGCAAGTTGTGATGTGGTCACAGCAAAGCCTTCAGCCAATGGTGCAGGTGACCCTGGAGTGAGGGTGGGTCCTCAGAGGTGTTTCCCACTGGGCGAGGGACCAGACCTTTCCGGGGCCCCACCCCAACAACGAGGGCAGCCAACTGTCGTGGGACTGAGGGGCTCCCAGCCTGTGGGCCTTTCAGTCCCCAGAGGAGTTGCTCCCCTTGCCAAAGACCAGCCGTTGGCTGCGGGTGCCTGGAGGTAGCATAGCTTTGGGAGGAGGAGGGCTTTCTGTCTTCAGCGCCACGAGGGGCCCGGCTGAGGGTCATGGCTGTCAGCACTCACACCTCCCGAGGGAGAACCTGGGTGCCCCCGCAGTGCCTGCCGTGGCCGTTTGCTGCCTCGAGGTGCTCCTGACTGTGTGCGAGGAGCCGGTGGCGGCTGGGCTGGTGGCCCCCTTCCGTGGCCGTGTGTGGAGGGGAGCGGGTCAGGGTCCCTGTTGGCACAGAGGCAAGAATCTCTTTGTTAAAATGACCGTTGGGGATCTCTAGAGAAGGGTTTCTCAGCCTTCCACTGCCGGGCTTTCCTCTGGCTGGAGCCGATCTCCATCTAGTCCTGCAGCGGTCACGTGGCGTTTTGGACCCACACTGTCTAAAAACCCAAAAAATGTGAGTGAGGTTCTTCTCAGGGCCATGAGGTGCTGTGATGGGGCTCAGGAGACTGACGGAGGGAACGGCACTTCCTGTTTCCCACCTTCGGGCCCATCACCTAGAAGGGCGGAGGATGGGGCCTGTGTCATTTAAGCCCTCTCCGCACCGCTCCCCACCCTCCCCTTTTTCTTCTCTCTCCTTTCTTTCCCCCAACCCCCTTTCCTAAGACAAAATCCTGAACTCTAAGTTAGTATGAGGGTAGGATACAACCCCACAAAATGGTAGGAAGACCCTCCGTCCAGGTGTCAAACGTAGACCTTTCTGGGCTCTTTCTACCACCTACCAGG
The DNA here is from genome assembly GCF_007474595.2 of Lynx canadensis. Taxonomy (NCBI): domain Eukaryota; kingdom Metazoa; phylum Chordata; class Mammalia; order Carnivora; family Felidae; genus Lynx; species Lynx canadensis. The sequence goes on from NC_044313.2 coordinate 10,054,111, forward strand.
CGAGACCTTGGCCAAACCCCCCAGGACTTCTCTGGGTTTCTGTTTCCTGAAACCTGCAGTCTCTATCCCCTGGACTGTAAGCCCCTTGAAGGCAGCCACTGCCATCAGCCAAGAGCAGCCAAGAGCAGGGCTCTTACGGGTCCTCAATAACCTGATGGACCCATGAATGAATCGTGAATGGACAAAACGGTTGCCTTAAAGGGCTCCCAGGGGTCGCTGTGGGAATGTACTTTGTGAACTGCAAGAATAAAAGCACTGTCTTCATGACGGCTCAGGTCAAGGTGATGACGTCTCCAGGTACCTTCTTCCATCCTGAGATTGAGAAGGAGTAAAACCCAAGACTGAATCTCCCCGCTCCTCCTCCTCTGTCTGTGTGCGGGTCCCACGAGGGGACAGAGGCCCGGGAGGTGGGCGGGAGCCGGCGAAGGCGCCTCAGAGGCACGACAAAGAGGAGGTCCCGGCTCAAAAGCCCCAGGTGGCCTCTCACCTGCTTTAGGCTGGGCTGAGGCTGTCAGCAGCGGGTGCTGGTGGTCACCTCGTGAACCATTTGAAGAGTCACCTGGTTGGTGCCATGGGCCTGCCTGGATGGCGCCCGAGATGTGCTGGAAGGATCTTCTGCTTGGCCTCTCCCTCCGCCACGACCGAACAGGGAACATTTCCGCTGAGCGGAACTTTCACACGCAGGCCCATAGGAGGGGGATCCATAAACTAGGTTTATTAACCAGCTGAAAGGCGAGTAGCTCGGACCCGGGCCTTTGTTGCAAGATTCCGACATCACCGCATTTGTTTATTTTTTTTAACTTTCTGAGCGAATGTCTATTTCTTCGTGTTTAGAGATTGGCAGTCCTGGAAAATGAAGTTTATTTATCTACCAGATACACATCACATAAACAGCTGCAAACGGCTTCCCTCCACCCCCTGCGGCCGCAGCTCTCAGCTCTGACCTGCGGGGCTGCTTGCTGTGCAGCCGAAAGGTGGTTGCGTTTTCTTGCACGCTCTGCCCTCGGCCAGGCCTTGGGGCGGTGCCTGGGGGAGCTGGAGAGCCTGTGTTCTGGGACCCAGGTGGGGCTGAGGCCAAGTCTCAGCTGCAAGTGGGGGCAGCTTCCAGAATCTTCTCTGGTTGCCTCAAATCATTCCCAGGTCTTCGTGTACTTACTTGTTCATTCAACAAACTGATAGCGATCTTTCCCAGGCCCTGTGCCGACCCCTGGGGACATGAAGACCGTCAGCGTGGCCCCTGGGAGACCCTTACCCTGAAGGTGAGAGCCTCGAGGGGCAGGGTCTTGGTGGTGGGGGGGAAGGTGACTTCCCTCGTGAGCATCTTTCAACCCCGAGCGAGCCCACCCGCCTCTTGTATTTCTCCAGCGGCGACAGCTGTCCCTCGTCCTCCCAGCCCTGTTCCCATCTGGGCCGGGGGAAGTGAGCTTAAGGACGTTTCCGGAAATGAGGAGAGGTCAGGACGCTGGAGTGTTTGGAAGTCATCCCGGGGAACGCCCGCTGAGACCCTCGCTTGCCGCTAAACTCTGCTTGTGGGACTGCTCCGTGTTTGCACGTGTTCCGATTTATTAAATGCGGAGGTGCTCGACAGTGGAGTGACATTCCTGGGCTGCTAATGAGATCCGTCAAATCCTTCCCCCCTTGCGTTCGAAGGCAGCCCCGCACCATAAACGCGCAAGGGTGGTGATCAGCCAATACCCAGCGTCTCCTATGTAGCACAGATCCCCAAAGAATTATGGCTCCTGGAAGGCTAACTTGGCGAGAGTGTTTGGACGCTATTGTTTTTCTTTCTAGGAAGAGCAGTTCACGTTTACAAGATGGATTATCATCGGGCCGGGAGAGGCAGAGGGTGTAATTTCTTGCCTGAAAATTGCTCGTCTTTTGAACCTTTCAGCCACTGAGTCAGCACCTTGCTTTATCTTCGTCTCTGCCTGCCAGGCTAGAGGGTTGTTTCTTTTTTTTTCTATCTGCATTTCCTAATGGGAAGGCTCTGTTTCCAGCCAGCTGAGCAATGGGCTTTCCAGGGTGGTGCAGCCTCTTCATTCTCCGTCTTTTTTTTTTTTAATTTTTTTTTTTTTCAACGTTTATTTATTTTTGGGACAGAGAGAGACAGAGCATGAACGGGGGAGGGGCAGAAAGAGAAGGAGACACAGAATCGGAAACAGGCTCCAGGCTCCGAGCCATCAGCCCAGAGCCCGACGCGGGGCTCGAACTCACAGACCGCGAGATCGTGACCTGGCTGAAGTCGGACGCTTAACCGACTGCGCCACCCAGGCGCCCCATTCATTCTCCGTCTTTAATCAGCTCGACCTGCCAATGGGCACAGCACACGACTGGTGGCCTTCCAGAACAGGTGGGGTGGAAAGAGTGGCCCCAATGTGGATTTGGACAGCCCGGGGGACCGGAGGGGGCATCACAGGCAAGGGGGCAGCCTGCACAAAGGGCCGTAGGGAAAGCTGGACACATGGTAGAAAAGTGACAGTCCGGGAGGCAGGACGGAAGGGGCACGATTCCTCACGCTCTTGCCACATGTGTACCAGCCAGGCCAGTCCACGTCCGCCGGGACCCAGAGTGGGTGAGAGTAGAGTTCCCGAAGCCAGCTGCCCCTGCTGGTTAAACCCTGGCCAGAGGTCGGGCCCCACACTAGGTGCCTTTCAGGCCTTACCTTGTGTTTTGGGTGGAATCATGTCGTGCTGAGGTCCTGACCCCGATACCTACGAAGGTGACTTTATTTGGAAGTAGGATCTTTGCAGATGGGATCAAGTTAAGATGAGGTGGTTAGGGTCGACACTCATTCAGTGCGACTGGCGTCCTCAGAAGAAGAGGGAAGTTTGGACCCAGACACGCACGAGTTACGGCTCGTGACAGAGGCAGAGAGCGGACGGAGAGCTTCGGCCACACGCCCAGGACTCCAGTGACTACCAGCCACCGTCAGGAGCCAGGAGAAAAGAGAAAGGATTCTCCTCCAAGGCTTCAGAGGGGGCATGGCCCTGCTGACGCCTTGACTTGGGACGTGTAGACACCAGAGCCGCGAGACAATAGATCACTCCTGTTTTAAGTCACCTGGTTTGCAGTACTCGGATAGAGCGCCCTAGGAAACCGATACACCTGGTTTTACCTGACAACGTCATTACCTTCTCTGTGGTTAGCAAATAATGGCCCCCCGCCCTGAGATGTCCAATCTCTAATTCCCAGAATCTGGTGAAAGGGCTTGGAGATGACATTAAAGTTACCGAGGTTTAAACAGGGCCACGACCTGGGTGGCCCCAGCCCCATCACAGAAGCCCCGGAAAGCAGACAGCGCTCTCCAGCTGGAGCAGAGGGTGAAGTCACCGAGACCCGGGGTGTGACGGGGGCTTCAGGTGTGGCTGCTGGCTCTGAAAATGGAGCACCGGGACTGAGGGAGGCTCCCGGCTGCCGGCCAGGCCAGGAAACAGCACGCGAGCTCTGCGGCCACAAGGAACCGCCTTCTGCCAATGACCCGAATGTGCCCGGAGCAGATTCTGCCCTGCAGAGTCTCCAGAAAGGAACGCGTCTCTGCCAGTGCCTGGATTTGGACTGAGCCCCGCCTTGACCTCTGATTTACAGAACTGTGACCTAAGAAATGTGTGTTTCAAGCCACAAGGCTTGGGGTCATTTGTTCTAACAGCGCGGGAAACTCACGCACCATCTATAACACAGATGTGGCAACTATAGCCCAGGGAGGTTAGCGACTTTGCCCAAGTTCAGACTGAGGCTCAGCGGAGAAGCGGACATGGGGACCTGGGTGTGACTGAAATCAACGCCCGTGACTTACGTTGTTGGAAGCCGGAGAAATCTGCGGCAAAGGTGGAGGATAGGTAGAGTGAGTCCAGGCACAGAAAGAGTGTCACCTGATGTGACATGACAGGGGCTGGTGGAGGGGGGCGGTGGGGAGGCAGGGGGCCTTGTGATCCCCACGCTAGTAGGGGGGTGGTACCCACAGCAGGTGGCTGACACTGAAGGGGTCGGGAGAAATTGCTGGGAGCCCAGCAGGTTCGAGCAGAAAGCCGGCCCTGCCAGGTGGAACCAGGTAGAGTGTGCTGGAAAGCAGCTAGAAAAAAGGACCGAGTGTGCGAGGGCACATTTGTAGCAGGAGGTTTATCTGCCTCCATCTTGGACTGAAGTTCTGTTTTCCCCATAAACTAACTCCCCATAGGAGAACTGAGATCAGGCAAGTAACCAATTTCATATACACGCCTGATGACCAAACAATAGCACCCTCATACCACAGTCAATACCCTGGTTACTCTTTCAGAAGGAAACATGGCGGGTGCCTAGCTGGCCCAGGCAGGAAAGCCCTCTTGATCTCAGGGTTGTGAGTTTGAGCCCTACGTTGGGTGTAGAGAGTACTTAAAAGCAAAAAAAAAAAAAAAAAAAATTTAAGAGGCTCCTTTTTTTAAAGTTTATTTATTTTTGAAAGAGAGAGAGAGAGACAGAGAGAGAGAGAGAGAGAATGAAGGGGGGAGAGGCAGATAGAGAGGGAGAGAGAATCCCAAGCACGCTCTATGCTATTCATGCAGAGCCTGATACGGGGCTTGAACTCACAAACTGCAAGATCATGACCTCAGCTGAAACCAAGAGTCGGACGCTTAACCAACTGAGCCACCCAGGTGCCCCTTAAAAATAAAATCTTCAAAAAAAAATCTCTTTAATTAAACAAATAAATGGAAACATGGCTCTCTATAAGGTTATTATCATTAACACCAGATATTCAAATAGCTCTGTCAATATATAACTTAATCACTTCAAAATAAGCCCAAGTCTGCCATAGAATGGCCCCAGAAACCAAGCCGAGGGCAAGCATCTCAGAGTTTCTGATCAGGCCTGACTGACCCCCCGATATTTAATGGGGGCTTTTCCAGGGTAAGCCCAGGATAGAAGGAGAAGGTAGGTAATTCCCAGTGGTCTCTGGGAAGAATGCCCACCTCTCTTGGACTTGTCCCATCCAGTCAACCTGTGGGAGTGGCTTCTACATGGCGTAGGCTTGCATATAAAACAAAGAACACAAAGTTCAATCTGGACTTCAGAAAAACAATACTTTTTACTATAAATATGTCCCATGGAATATGTGTTCATACAATATTGGGGGACACTTATACTTGGGGCCCCTGGGTGGCTCAGTCAGTTAAGTGCCTGACTCTGGGTTTCAGCTCAGGTCACGATCCCGGGGGCATGGGATCGAGCCCTGCATCAGGCTTGGCACTGAGCGTGGAGACTGCTTGGGGACTCTCTCTCTCTCCCTCTCTCTCTGCCCCTTCCCTGCTTGTGCCGTCTCTCTCTCAAAAACAAATAAACATTAAAAACATATCTGTTGCTTCTCTGAAATTCTAATTCAACTGGGTGCCTGCATTTTTATTAGCTGGATTTGCTACCCCAACCCAGCAATGTTCTCAAGTGGTGTCTTCTCTTATATGGAGGAGTCGAGGCTAACAACGGTCTTGATTCCTGTTTTGAAGCACGCAGAGGATTTTTTTTTTTTTTTTTTTTTTTTTTTTTTTTACAAAGAAAATGAATGTATCCCTTCCTCGTCCCCAGAGGACAAGACAAAACAATGTACCGGTACCAGTTGGATAAATGCAGAATCTGCTCATGGTCATGATGAGCTAACACTGGAATGAATTTGTATGATACTGAGAAGGCCTTTGGAAGGAAGTGAGCAAATGCTCTGCCCTAGACAGCTCCAGCTTCTGCCAGAACCAAGACTGAGAGGTGAGTCTGGAATATGGTTACTTCCGATATTCACAACCTACGAGGAAGGTCACAGAGGCTCAGAAACGCTGAGTAACTTGCCCATGGTCACACAGCAAAGGTAAGTAGCAGGAAATAAGGCCAGGGTTAGGGCAGGGCTACAAAGAGGGAGGTCTGAGTGCCTCTAGTCTAGAAATAGTAACATCAGCTAACGTGCACTGAACCAAGCACTTGACCCTGAGCCTCCCATTCAATCCATAAAAACTCTGGTAAGCGTGTTAAGCAGGTGTTAGTATTCCTCCAATCTACGGAGGAGAGGGCGGACATGAGGCCCTCCGCAGGCAGAGCTGGGCTACAGATCCCGTGTTCTTAGCCGCTACAGGATAGCAGAGGATGTAGCCTGCAGACGCTCTGGCCAGCTAAAAACAGGAGCTAATGTCTAATAATCGAGACAATGACCACAATCTGAATGGGATGGCCAACTTCTCTGGAAGGATCAGAAAAATGCACCCCCCCCCCCCGCCTTGGCCTATATTTCCAGTCATCAGCTAAAGCCGCTGGGCCACCCTGAGCCTCACCCTGGCCCACATCACCTGCTCGCAGAATACTGGCAGCATAAGTGAAAAGCATGCACTCCCACGCCGGGCTCCCTCCCTCATCACCCAACGACCGTGGGCGGGCTCTCAGTGTGTCCACTGCCCAATTAGTAAAATTGGGGTCATTGTGGTATCTACCTCACAGGGTCCTTGTAATCAATACGTGATAATTCACTTAAAGGCCATAATCACAGCTGTCGGAACTTAATAAGTACCTAATAAATGTCAGCTACCACGCACCCTCTCCGTGCTGACAGATCAGTTGCCATGGCTCTTGCAAATGGAGAGCCACCAAGGCTCTGAGTGACCTGATGGAGGAGCAGCGCAGGGTCCCCACCCGGGGCTGACAAGGAAGAGGGATCAGAACCAGAAGCTGCCCTAGAATTCTAGATGTCCATAGGGCAGCCTGTCCATAGGGCAGCCAAGACGGCTGCAACCGTACTAGGAAATAAACACACCAAAAAGGATGGGGGCGCATTGCTTTCAAAAGACAGCCCAGATCTAGGCATGGGCCGGCCTTGGTGGGAGGGGAGCTGGCAATCCTCAGGCTGGAGGGTGGCGGCCAGGTGGGCACTGGGGCCAGAAGCTCCAACAGGGCACCGGAAGTCGAAGACGGTAAAGGTGGCTCTCTGGCTTGTTGAGGATCTAGGTGCAGAGATGCCGCGCCATGCTGTGGACAGAGAGGAAGCCGGGAAGGGGACAGCCCCAGGCCAGGCCAGGCCCGGCCCGGGGTGGGGGAAGGTGGAGACCGCTCCCACCCCAGGGTCCCGGCAGGATCCCGTCTCCCATGTGCTTCAGCAAGCGCCACGATATCTGCTGCAGACACGCCTTGACATCGCTCGCTCATCATCTGCCCAGTCCGAACACTGAGTTCCGGGTGAGGCCGGGTGCAGACGGATCGCGCGCCCCTCCTCCCGGCCGCGTCGTCCCCATCGCTCCTCCAGCCCCCGGGGCTCAGTCCCCCGTCCCGCCCCCCTTCCCGGGCGCCTTGTGACCCTGCATCCACCCTGTGCGCGCACCGGACGCCCGCGGCCACACGGGGGCGCTAGCGCCCGCTGCGCGCGTACCTGCGCAGAATCCGGAGAACAAAAGGAGCCCCGGGGACCTTGGCCTCCTTCACCTGGAACCACCTGCTCCACGGGCTGCGGGGCCGAGCGCCACCGCCGGCATCTGGCCCCCGCGAAGGAGTTAATTTTTGCTCGACGCTGCTCTCAGAAATCTGTTAAAGAAATCGCTCCTCCCTTGATGGCCTTTCTCCCCAGCTTGGGGACAAAATATAAGAGCTTTGGGACTCTAAAAGGGTTACTGGGTTTGTGGTTTTACGATGCGTCCTGCTCTGTATTCTCCGTCTCCTTCCCGGAGTTTACCAGGATCCTGGCAGCATCATTTTTCTCCCCTTTGGTATATTAAAGTGAACTTCTTTTCACGTTTGGACCAAATAGACACACTCTCGGAAAATGGCAACAAACTAAAGGCAGAAATAAAGGGAAAAGAAGGAGGAAAGTACCCTGGAAATCGGGTCATTGCAAGGAAGGGAAACTTCCACTGCACGGCTGGTCAGCCTTGCCCTAAAATGGCTTTTATTCTCCAACTTCGAAATATACCTCATCGGTGAGGTGCAAAACCCCGTGTTAGTGTGCCCGGACGCCTTAATTGGGAACCCCCAAAAGAGGCTAAGTTACAATCACCATCAATCAAGTATCTATTGAGGGCTTGTAGGCACAAAGGCAGCTTAATAAACTGCCAGAGGCTAGCCAGGCAGCATGCCCAGCCCTGGAACCGCGAGAGGGGACAGGCAGGCTGAGCTTTCTGGGTGTTATAATTTAGTGGTCCCCAATTAACCCCTCTCCCCCCAAACTGATGTCCAAGGTCACTTTCCACTGAGCTTTGTCCAAGGTCAATTTCAACGGGGCTTTGTCCAAGGGCATTGCCATCTTGGTGCAGCCAGCCTCTCTCCCTCTGGTGGGTTCACGGCTCTGCGTGCACAGCTGTGGGTTCCTGAGGATTTGAGGGAACAGAAGGCCTGCCAGAGAGGAGCTGAGGGTTGACAGAAACTCCCACTGAGACCAGGGACGGTTCCAAGCGGGCCCCCGAATCGGGAGGTCATGCTACAGATATGCCACTGAAATTCAGTCAACAGTAATATTGCCGTTGTCCGACGAAGACGTTTCCTGGGAAACTCCAGCACTCTTCTCAGGCTGAGGAGGGGAGTTCCTGCCCTTAAACCCCCCTGGTGGCATGAGACCACTGAGAGTACATGGGAGTTGGGGGGGGCAGAAGCAGTTCCTGGGGACTCCCCTGGTTAAAGAGATCTTGGAGGAGGAAAAGGAGGCAGGGGTACTCTCCGGTGACAATTTCCTATACCTGCACCACCCAGTTTGATGGCCCCAGCCACGTGTGGCTATTAAGCATGCGAAATGTGGTTGGCGCTCCTGAAGGGCTGAAGTGTACGTTCTACTCAGTTTTACTTAATTTAACATGAAATAATCATACTGGCTAGTGGCTGCCGTATTGGACGGGGCGGCACAGCTCTAGGCAGTGATCGTGGGCGGCGGTGGGGAGGGAGTGAAAGTGGGCATCATTGTTAATCTCTTCCGAATCGCCCCACACCGGCTAAATGCACCTGCATGTTTCCTCTCCAGTCTGCTGGGAGCCATTGTTACGGTGGAGGTGGCGGTTGAGTGCAGGCTGAGGGTGGCGGGAAGGCAGCCTTGCAGCCATGCAGTGACATGTCATAAATTGCCCTTAAGCAGCAACGGGCCGGGGATTAGAGGACTTTTCCGGTAGATACCGTTACCAGTAGACAGGGGTCAACAGCAGGGTTCCTGGACTATGGTTTCAAAATACTTTAGAGAGGATGTTGACTTCCTGCAAATGGGTTTCTCTTCAGTGATGGGTAAATGACCACTTTTCAATTTCTCTGGAGGCGGTGAACGTTCAACGATTGGAGAGGCTGGAGGTCTTAGACACATTTATTTTTTAAGCTCAAAGCCGGAGACCTCACTGATGCCAAAAGAGGGTGAGGCCAAGGGGTGGGGGCCGCGTTCAATGACTTTCTCAGAATCGTACAGTTTGGGGCAATGTTGGGACAGAGACCCAATCTCGGGCGCCCTGCCCTGGTCTGGTGCTGTTTCTACTGCACAGCATTCCCAGTCAAATACCCTGTGACTTTGGGCATTGTGGACTTTACATCTGGCTGGGTTGGCCAGCCAGCAAACTGACCAATCATTTTTTCTTTATAGATGGGCAGGTGCCTGGTAGGAACTTGCAACATTGGGGGCAGGGGTGGCAGTGGTGATGTGTCCCTGGGGGCAGTGTTGAGGCCAGGGTAAAATTTCCCCAATTATTACCACCCCCCGCCCCCCACACACTATCTTTATAGCAGTTTTTGCTTTTCTTGAACTAGAATGCAGTCAGGGTCCCCGAATTGCTTCTTCATTCTCTTTTGAGTAACGGACCTGGTTACCCAGTTGTAAATAGCAGATGTGTGGCAGATTATTAAGCCTTAATTTCTCCAACACATTTCTTCAGAATTTTCCATTTCTATTTATTTTCCATTTCTATTCGTTTTCATAATATCGCCAATTGGACTCATTTTATGGACCACAAATGTTGGCCCTTACCTCGTCCCCTATTTTGAAGACTGCAAATTCAGCTGATGAGCTGTAGGTGTGTGAAAGAGGTCTAACAATCTTACGTACCTGAACATGAAGGTTCTTGGAAACATTAACAGCAATACTGACCCTAACCAAATTCCTGGAGCACTTGAAGAAGTAGGATGAAGCCATGGCAAATGGGTAACTGTTCTCTTGAAGTATTAACATTTTGGAGGCAAGGAATTCTACTCAAAATATTCCAACTCTGCGCTGAGTTGAACTACCTGGAAGGAGCCATCACTGGGCACGGGTAGGTGAAAACGGTTGACTTGCTCTGGTAGCTACTGGAGTGAACCCCAGCCCGATCGGGAGAGACTGGACTTCTGGTTGACCGGTGGGGTGACCTTGAGCCCATCACTCCCTCTCTCTGCCCTGCTCTTCTGCTCTGTCAACATGATGGTTTAACACACACTTTCTCACCTTTGGTTCTAGTCTCCTTAGGAAAACCTACACGTGTTACTTAAGCCACTTAGAAATCCAATAAACCATAACAGCAGAACATAGTGGCAATTTTAATTCAGGTGCTCCTCATGTCTATAAAAAAGCTCTTTCTTTGGGGCTGCGTTGTTCTCCAGTGTTAAAACGCCTTCTATGTGACCTGACCCCCGCCTTTCTTGAAACCTCCAGGGACTGCTCCTGGGAAGCACTGGGTACCAGTAAGCATTGCATTACTGTAATGGAATTATTATTCCATTTGGATAATAATTTGTATGACTCAGGCTGCCCGCCCAGGCCACATTCTATCCCAGGTGGGTTTGGGGAGGCACCAACAGGTCCTTCAGCTGGGGCAGAGGGTAAGGATGGGGAATTCAGAAGTTATGGCTCCAGACTCTGTTGAAACCAGGTCCCTAATAATATCCAGGTGGTGCCAGTGGGTTCTGGGCTCTTCACCGAAACACTTTAATCCTTCCCATAGACCCAGGAGGTAGGAATATTCAGAACGGCTAATAATAATCACAGACACATTGCATTTCCAGAACCATGAGGAGTATCTGAATTAAAAAAAAAGGTTTTTTCACACTTTCATTCACTTAATCTTCTTAGTGACCCTACTAAATAACTACAAGACAGGTACCACTATTGTCTTCATTTTACCTGAAAACAATGGAAGGCTCAGAGAACTTATAACTTGCCCAAGGTCACACAGCGATGGAGTGAAGAGAGCCAGCCGCACCTTGCCTGTGGGAACCAAAGCCCCCTCACCCTTAAAGTGAGACAGGGATTCCGGAAGGACTTTGTCCCCAGGGAAGTCTTGGCTTTGAGATTCTGTCCTAAGTTTAGCATCATCGCTGACGTTCAGCGCTGGGATTTATGCTTTCGCTTCGGTGAAATACGGTTAAGTTCCCTGAAGGTGGGACCGAGCTGTCAGGGGATCAGACCCCTCCCCTCATCCCAGGAGTTAACTACACTAACCGCAATCCTTGGACTCTTCTGTATTTCTCCTCTCGAATGCTTCTTTTATGCCACGGACATTACTGAGATGGAGCCTAAAGAATGAAATTCATAGTTTTGCAGGGAGGACAGAACGGCATCAGACGGGCTCATTAGCGCTGAAACGTCAGCAGCCTGCATTCATCTAACTTTTCTATAGGGTGAAGGAACAGCCACCTAGTAGAAAACACATTATTAAAAAAAAAATTCTGCATCTTTAGAGGAGAATGGCCCGTGGCAGCCAGGGTTCCCACCCCTTTCCTGGTCCCTTCCTGCAAGCAATGGTTAGCAGTACACTTTGTTTCTTGAAAGGCATGGGGCATCGGAGTTCTGGTGTCCTCATTTTTCTTCCTTCCACTGATGTATCATTACTAGAGTGAAAAAAAAAAAAAGAAGGGCGTCTCGAGGGCTTTTGAAAAAAAAAAAAAGGGTGGCTACTCAAGACATTTTGTAAAGGGGGGAAAATTGTGAAGAAAAGGAACCCCAGTGGGGGGCGGAGGGTTGTGAATGTGGCCTTGTCTGACAGTTCTTTTAGCGGAAACCTGGTGCTGGCCTTAGTATTTCAGTTCAAACTGTCACCTTCAGTTCTTGCTGGCTTTTCTGCCCTCGGCCCTGAACCTCAACAGATTGGGGCTTATTTACCTATTCACACTCGGCCGGGAAAGCTCATTAATAGGCTTATTAGCAACACCATTCACGGGAGGCCAGTGACAAAAGGGGTTCCAGCCACTTGAAGGGGGAAGAGAAAAATAAAAAAACAAAAAAAAAAAAAACAACAAAAAAAAAGTACAGAGATTATTTTTCTCATTCAGAAGCCTCACTGGTGTGAAAGCTTTCCTAGACCCTCTGAGGTCACTTGAAGCCTAAATATGATGACAGAATTGTGTGTGTGTGTGTGTGTGTGTGTGTGTGTGTGTGTTTTAATTCCAAACATGCGTTTGCTTTTCCCAAAACTGAAGAGTTTGCTGTTGTGGGCTGTGGCCTCGCTCCCTTAAAAATGAACACTCTTAAGGGAATAAGGGTCTTGTGATGGATTGGTGTCTTTTCATCCCTAGGAAGAATAAATTCTGCAAACTGCATCTGGACACGAAAGAAGGTGTTCTGATTTGTCATTTTCAGCGGAAGCCTGCCTTTTTATTCAGTGTACATAAAGCTATTGATGAATGGGGTTAGGGATGATGGCTTCCTGCACCAGTAATTTATGTGAGAATGTGTTAACAGCATTTTCAATGGCTAATGGATATGTTGCAGGATGGGAAGGGACTCTGTCCTGAGACACTCGAGTTTCCCATCGATGGGGAGTATGAAGACATAAGTGCCGGTCGCCGCGCTGGTGGACCTTCTGCCGCCTTTTTGTGCCCACAGGTCTGAGAACTTGAAAAGGTATGTTCAGAACAACCCAGCTGTGAGTGGATGGCTGAGGCTCACCTGGCTGAGCTGTCAGTTAATTAAAAGGCTTTAGGACTGATCTGGGTTAAAAAGACTTGACCGAAAACATACCCAAGCCAACGGACCGATCATTTTGCTTGAGAATCAGACCATTACCTTCGCTGTCAAATTTCCAAAATATAATTTCACAGCCATTTGCTGAAGCATCGCAGTGGAGTTGCTCGTCCTGGGCTTTAAGTAATTTACATAAAAAGTTGTCTATTGTGTATTGTGAAGCAAAATGATTTTCTCATGAGGTGGCTGGCACCTTCAAAAAAATTTTTCGTGTTATTGAAGTGTGCTATGTCAGTGACCCATGAAGAACTAACTGCGTTTCTAAATGCTGGAAAAGTCGATTTTCCAGGTCAGTTTTGTACTCACTGCTCCATCTATCTTCAGGCCTCAAAAGCATTCTAAAGCACTTCTGGGTTTAATGACCTTTTCCAAGGAAAAATAATTAAGGTTTTTATCTATATTGTCTTGTACTTACGCAGGAAAGCTTAGGAGCTGGATGAGTGAGGAGGAGAGAAAGTATATTAAAAAAATAAATTACCCCGTAGACACAGCCTACTGAGAAAAGTAATGGAAAATATGAACTTTAACCAGTTACAGCCTGGCATTCAGTAGGCCAATCTGATTTTGCAATATAAGAATCTAAGATTCAGAAAGAAGAATTGCTTTGCTCTAGGTCATACCTATTTACAGCAGAGTTGTGCCTTTAGAATCTTTCCAATTTCTTTTTGTTACTCCAAATATATATTATTAAACAACAACCCTTTTTTGTTGTTGCAGTTTTTTTTTAAATTTTTTAATGTGTATTTATTTTTGAGAGACAGAGAGCACGAGCGGGAGAACAGGCGAGAAAGAGAGAGCCACAGAATCCAAGGCAGGATCCAGGCTCAGGGTGGTCGGCATAGAGCCGGATGCGGGGCTCAAACTCGCGCTCGAGGAGATCATGACCTGAGCTAAAGTCGGACGCTTAACCGACTGAGCCACCCAGGCGCCCCTGTTACAGCTTTTCACTTTTTCTATGAGAGGCCAGATCCAAAGTCAGATCTGCCAATAACCAGCTGTGTGGCCCTGGACAAATTACTTAACCTCTCTCATCCTGTCTCCTTATCAGAAACTGGGATTATTACTCTGCAAGGTGGTTGCACCGATGACAAATAACCGGTTCAGTGTGCCCCGCCCGTGGTGGGGGCTCCATAAGCATTGGTTTCTTCTCTCACTGCTGTAGTTTGGCAGGACAGAGAAGTGCAATGTCCCGCAGACATTTCCAAGCTGCTCTCTCTCTCCTCCAAAAGTTTCAGCTGCATTAAATTTCTCCCCCCTGTTAACAACGTGCGGTCCCTCTAGGGGCAGGGCAGGCAGGCCGTCATTTGTTTTCTGACTTGAACCCAAAACGCAACGCGATCACCCGGCGAACCGTCGGTCTGCGTCCCCTGGGAAGGAAGGGGGCGGTGGCGCGGGTCGAGGCTGTCGCCGCACCTCCGGGTCCCGGCGGTGGCCGGGGTCTCGGGCGGCTCGCGGGCGTCGGGAGCCGCGCGGAGTCCGGGCGGCCGGGCGCGCGGCGCTGATTGGCAGAGCGGGCGCCGCCGTCCAGGAAACGGCTCGGGTTTCAGCGGGGGCGTGACCCGCCGGGAGGGGGCGGCGGCGGCGGCGGCGCGGGCGGCGGCGGCGGCGGAGAGCGCCGCGGAGAGCCGAGCGAGCGGGCGGGCGGCGGGTGCGGAGCGGGCGAGCGAGCGAGCGAGCGAGCGCGGCCGCCACAAAGCTCAGGGCGCCGCGGGGTCTGCGCGCGGCGTAGTCGGCCCGGCGCCGCGACTCCTTCCCGGGCTGCCGGGGCCCGGGGGCCCCGAGGCCGCCGCTTTCCTGGGCGCTCCGAGCGTTCGCGAGTCGCGAGCAAAGTTTGGTGGAGGAGACGCCGAGCCGGAGTCCTTTCTTCCTCTCGCTCCCCAAACCCGAGGGCAGCCGGCGGGCGTCATGCCCGCGCTCCTCCGCAGCCTGGGGTGCGCCTGAAGCCTCGGAGTCTTGGCGCCGGCGAGGACCCGAGGACCGCTCTTGTTTGGAGTTTCCCCCCGAGCTCGTCGCTTGCTCCATCCCAACCCACGCCGGGCGCGGGGACAGACCGGCCGCCGGGCAGCGTTGCCATTCAAGGTAATCGCCGTGTCGGGTGCCTCGGGGAGCCTCGCCCGCCGGCAAAGCTGGGGCCGCGGGAGCCCGGGACGCCGGGCGCACTGTCCCCCGAGCGGAGGGCGCGGGGGCACTGGCACGGTGGAGCCTGCTCCCTGTCCTTGGCTCCCCGTCTTTGGCTGCATAGGTGATGGGGGAGCGGGATGCGTGCTGACGGCGGCCGTTCGGGAAGGTCTGCGTTTACTCCTTACCCCCCATCCAGATGCTGACATCTGCCTCTGGCACTGACACCCCCCTCCCTGTCAAACTGCGGCCGGCGCCGTCCCACCGGCCGGCGCGATCCTCCGACCCCAGAGCGGGCAGGCGAGTGGCGGGGCTGCCTCGCTGGTGGCTCGGCCCCGCAGGTCCCGGCTTCGGAGGGGCATCTTCGGGGTGGCTCATCCCGGGGTCCGGGGAGCGCCCGCCCTGGTCCCATCCAGGCCGGGCGGGGGTGGGGGGGATCCGTCCTTTCCCGGGACGGAGCCGTTGAACGGGGCCCGCGACCTTTCCGTCGGGCTGGCTGTGCCCGGGGGAAGGGGGGTGGCACCTTTGGGGAGGAGGCCGCTCCGGTTCCCCGATTCAGGCACGGGCGCCCCTAGCCCGCTGCCGCCCTCGGTGCTGGAGGAAGCGCAGCGCGCCTGGGGCTAGGGGGCGAACTGGACCGACTTTTTTCTCGCTTGCCGCCTGTTCAGCCGGCAGCAGCTAGGGCATGTCGAAAGCGCAAGCGAGTTCTAACTTGCGCGCTCGTTCTTTCAGCGCCGGGGCCGCGCCGGGGAGTCAGCCGAGGGCCCTGCGAGACGCTGGCTCCCACTCTCGCGGCCACAGGGCCAGCCTCGGGGGGTCCCGGCCGGGGGCGCCGAGTCTCGGCCGTTCCCCTCCGAGCCCGCTCCCTCCAAACCGTCCTCCGGGCCTGCCTTTCTCTGGCCCAATTCAATAAAACCTACCCTTAAAAGCAAACCTGCTTTCACACTCGGGGCACCCATTATGTGTTTGGTGTGAAACGCTATCAACATTTAAAACCCCATTGTCCCCTGGGTCCCAAATCCCTGTAAATCTTCCACTGGCCACGACTCATTTTCATCTGAAAAGCCTGTTTAGTTTGAATAGAAAAGCAATCAGGCGCCCCTCTCCCTCTCCCTCTCCCTCTCCCTGGAATGTCAATTAAAATGCAGATTTTTCTGAGCTCTTTAGCGCCCCAAGAAGGGGGAGAAACTCTGGATAAATGAAAGAAGTGGCCACAATGAGCCGGGCTGCTGGTGGTTAGGAGTTCCCCAAAGCTGCTGCAAGTTCTCACTGGCTTGCTTGCAGGCGTTCACCAAGGGGTGGATTGCGGTCCTGAGTCAGCCTGTATTTTTTTGAGATTTCAGAATGTTGAGCAGCCCCCGCCCAGATCTGACCCCTTGATAGCTCCCTCCCTTACTCAGCTGGGAAGACGAGGGGAGCAGCAGGGAGGCTTTGAGCTGGGAGATAGGTCTGCCCCCTGGGGGTACCTGGGCATCCCAACCTTACGCGGCCTTGTTGACTTTCCTGATGTAAGATCTCCCGGGAACAAAGCGCCCAAATGCTCGGCCATGGGTGAGCCGGCAGAGGACAGATAACCTAGGAGCTCAATTAAGGCGGGCACTGTGTTGGTTTGCCTCTTGGAGCGTGGGGGCGGGGGTTGGAATATTCTGGTAAGTTGAGGAGTCCAGGACAAACCTGGCGTAGGGACCACTTGCCAGCCAGGCTCTCTTGCTTGTCACTTTGCGTGTGTTTGGGGGCAGGTTTGTGCTGAGGTGAAAATGGACCAGGGGAGCGGGTGGCCACGAAGAGCCGTCCATCACAGGGAGGGTGACAACGCCTCCCCTGCCCGGGCTGAGAAGAGAGTTCCCTTTCAAGGGGAAAAATAAACACGCCGGGGCTTTCACTGAGGCTCAGACTCCAGGAAGGATTATGGTATTGAAGGCAGGAAGCCGGGATTGTGGCCGCCAGCGGCATGCTGGGCCTGTGTTCCCAACACCGAGCCTCGGGACCTAATTATCCTGCCTAGGAGGTCCCTTCACACTTTTGTCCACTTTGGTGAGGAGTTGTGCAGACCTGCTGCCTTAGGCCTCCGCCTTCCAGAAATGTGAGCAGGGGGCAGCCTGGGGCCTGGACCCGGTAATGGCTAAAATTCAAGTTTCTGGTGCAAGCTGACCGGTATGAATGAATGGTCTGAGCTTTAGCTGAGGTCCCTGACCAGCTTTCTCTGCCTGGAGCAAAGGAAGCCCCCTGGGCTGGGACAGGTGGGTGAGGAGGCCAGGGAAGCAGCCTGGGGGGAAACCTACTAGGATTTAAGGTTGTTTGTGGAGTTGTGTCAGAGGCAGAAAATTCCCATGCATTCTGGAAATGCTTAGTAAATCAATGGGCATGCTTGTGTACTTTCCTCCCACATGTGTGTAGAAATAGATACGGAGTTATCTTTTGAGGCTCTTAACTTCAAGAGGAAAGAAAAGTCAGGGGGAAAAAAAAACATCCTTCAAGCAATCTGAAAATAGAGGGTGTGCTTGCATGCACGCGCTTTTCTTGCTTTTGCTGTGAATCACACCGTTTCACATGTGCTTTCTCTGCAGCAGAGAATTTCTTTTTTCCTTCTCAGGAAATGGTGCAGCAGTCTCTTTTCCCATTTTAATCCTTAGTCAAGGCTAAAAGGAACAGTTTTTCTGATGTAGCTTTGGAGAGGCTCACGCCGTGTTGAAATCTGATGGTATAATTTGAAACCTCAAGTTGGCATGCAAAAAGCCCAGGGCTTAGAGATTTTTGTGTCAAAGGTCTCCCCCCGCCAATCCTTAATATGTGGTTGGTTCATTTATAGAGTTTATGGAATCTGTGATTGTCTCAGATTTTCTCAAGTTTGTGCATTTCGGTTCTACACGTAGTGATTGAGGATAACGAACGCATTTAAAGTCGTTCGGAATATTTAAGTTTGGGAAGTTCTCTTTGCCTTTGGGTCAAATGGGTGAATAGACCAGGCAGTTGAGCCCCCCCTCCCCCCTCCCCCGTAACTTCTACTGTGAAGTTTCAGCCAATAGATTAGCCTATTGAAAGTCATTGTCCCAATCGCATACCATGACAGTAATTTCCACGTCACCATCGTCGTTCATAACACACCTGCCTTATTCCTCCGAGTTTGCGTCTGCTCTGTTCCTTCACCCGCTCTGTATGGGTTGAAGACATTTACGAGGCTGGGGGCTGCCAGTAGTCACAGCGGAAGGGGATTCTTCAGGCTTTGAATCTCTTTTTCTTGGATCAGCTGCTCTGAACGTGTTGCAGGTCCGTTCATTCTTCGTAAGTGGCTGCCTGGCGAAAGATTGAAACCCATTTCTGTACTGGGAGATGAATCCTGACAACTGTAAACTGGTGGGGATTTTTGGTAGCCTTCCTGGGGTCCCTTTTATTTTGCTGGTCTCCTTTCTTCCTAAGAACAGTGAGGGTGGAGCCAGCCTCTCAGCTGCAGCCCCAGAAATAAGTCTGCAAACAGACGCCTCCACGATCCAGCTGTCTGAAGCCCAGTTGGCCTAAGAGAAGTTAACAAGGCCGGTGATGCCAGCCCGAGCATTGGGAACTTGCTTTTGTAGTTGCCCTTCAAACAGAGGTCACGTTGCTTCTGCTTTTTGAGGGCGGCAGGGGTGACGGTGGAGAGCAGAAGGGAGCGCACCCTGCCCTGATCTGTGTCCCGTCGCTACGTCTCTACTTCTGTTTCTCAAAAGTGTGCTTTTTAAAAAAGATCAGCCCACCCTGCTTCGTGGACCGGGCTGGTGGAAACACCTGGGGCTCTGAGGTGCGGACGCAAGGCATTTGCAGATCATGAAAAGGAACTGTTGGCACATATATTTGGGAAGCTGAGAAGCTGTTTTAGCCCGCTTGGGGTTTCAGCGAATTGGCATCGGGGAGGATTTCACTGACTTCGCCGAATCTCTCTCCTCTAGAGGCTGCAGCAGCTGCAGAAGCAGCAGCAGGACGAGCAGCGGCTGCGGCGGCACCTTGGCTCCTGAGCATCGCAGGCGGTCCATGCGCGCAGAGGAGGTGTGCAGATGGGAGTGACGTCCACATGCAGATATGCAAGAGCTCGGGGGACTGGCACCACCTCACCCATGGTCAGCTGGGGTCGCTTCCTCTGCCTGGTCGTGGTCACCATGGCAACCCTGGCCCTGGCCCGGCCCTCCTTCAATTTAGTGGAGGACACCACGTTAGAGCCGGAAGGTAAGTTCCTTCGTTTCACTCTCAGGGTACCCAAGTTTGTTTGGGGCGTTCGTCCGGGGGGAGGTGGCACTGAGGTCAAGGCCTCTTTTAGAATCCGCTGCCCTTGCGTTGTCAGTGAGGCTCTGAGAGCCGGGAGTGGGCTCCCTGCTGCCCCCAAGCCGGAGGTTGCCAGAGAAGGTTCCTTGCTGTAACACCGCAGGCCGGATGTAGTTTGGTGGTTTCTGGGTGTGTGCGCTTCCCTGCTCTGGGTGAGGGAGCCAGCCTGCACTTCACCTTTCTCCGGTGCCCGGCGGTGCTGCGGGAAGGGGGTGGGTGGAGGTGAAGGCCATCTATAGCTTCCTGCAGGAGCTTTCTTACCGGAGGGAGAGTCTTGCTTCTGATGTAAAGAATTGCTGTTTTCTGACAAAAGGAGCCACGAAGGGAAATTGCCAACATCTGAAATGCTGACATTTTATTTTCATTGTCTAAGGAGAAAAAGAAGCTTCTGAAGTTCAGCCCAGAGACGCTAGACGTATTAGTGTTTTTTTGTTTCTTCTTTTTTTTGGCCCTTGTCGTTCATAATACCTAAGCAGTACGTCGCAGAAACTGCAGATTGTGCTTTAGGTAAATTTGGAAGTGAAGGTACCTGGCTGTCTCCCACATCTCTGAGAACTTACAGATCGAACAGGCCATGCACTGTGTTTCAGCCTTGGAAATTTAATTTTAAAGGCACGAAGCCAGTTGGTGAACACTTCAGTGGGGCTGAATTACTCAGCGGGACAGGGTTGGAACCTCCTTCCCGGGTCCTTCTGAGACGACAGTAGCCAAGCCTCCACTTGGTGCGGCGTTGAAATCTGTCATCAGCAGGGAATATTGGGAGCTGAGTTAGTTTTCCAGTGGTAATCCGAGAATAAAACGGCAGATCCCAGCACTCATCGCCACTTAATGAACCTGTTTGCTGAGAGCCCACCTGGTGCTTGCTAAGCTTTGGGGGCGGTCGTGGTCCCGAGTGGTCTGGGGTCAGCTCAGCTGTTCTGGGAGGGCACCCCGCACCGCAGGCTGGAGAGGGACGGAGAGCCGGTCGGGACGACACGGGAAGGAGGGCTGTGTTCCTGCCAGAGATGAGAGCACCGAGGGAGGGGCTCCCACTGAGGCCCACGCATGGGTCATAAGAGGATAAGTAAGGGCAACTGTTTTTCTAAAACGGGCCTTACTGGGAGGCAGTCGGGCATTGGCAACAGCGAGGCCGGTCGGTGCCCCGTCTCACGCAGAGGCATGGGGGCTTTGTGCACACAGGTGCAGTGACGTCACAGGGGTTTCCACGTCTCCGGGAGGGGGGAGTCTGGTGAGAGTTTTTGTCTGCAACACTTACGGGCTCCAGCCCGGGTGATGATGGCACTGCCTCCTTGTGCTACGTGCTGTGACAGAAGCACACGTGCGATTTGCAGAGGTGATGCCTTTTTAAAGGGCTTAATGCGAGAGAAAAGGTTCCTGGTTTCTGAAAGTCACGCCTGTTCTCTGATTGTGCTGATAATTACAATAGATGTGCTTCCTAATTGCTGATTTTTCCCTGGAGTGCGTGGCTCAGCACTTGCCCACGCAGCTGAGCCGGGGGTTCCCTACCGGGAACGGCCCAGGTTAGGAAAAAACTGGCATTTTTCATTTCGACTTTCAGGGCAGCCTTATTGGGAGTTTATCGCAACATATAAAGTGTAAACGGTCCTGGAGGACCTCTTTTTATCATGTTTAATTATCAAAGAAAGTTTAAAATATGCGGGAAGAGGTGGGGGCGGAGAGGGGAAGACACAGAGGGCAGCGATGAGGTTCCCCCCCAATGGTTCTTTGTGTAACAATTTTGTATCCAACAATGAGAGCGGGTCTTTCTAACCTGGGATCTGTGGATGCACTTGGGGGCTGGGGAGGTGTTTGCAAATTCCCCCCCAAGTTGTAGGCGATACTTTGCAAATGTCATTGTCCGCATTTTTGAGGGTTCACAGCTTCCATGAGGTTTGCATCCAGGATCGTGACAGGTTGAAATGGGAAGTGCAGAGCTGCAAAGAAGTGGCTTTGGAAAAGCATTCAACCCCCTCAGCCTCAGTTTCCCTTCCTGTCATCTGACGGTTTGATAAGATGACCTTTAAGTTCTTCTTCATTAATGCTAAACGAATGGTGATGTCCTCAGGAGCCTTCTGGCAACTCGCCTCAAAAGGTCGCCGGGAGATTTTAGGGTCCCTGGGAGCAGAGAGCAGTAGAGCACACGGCCTGGCATCTCATAAGCACCCAGGACCTGTTGTCATCCTCGTTCCCGATGAGATGGGCGCATGTGTCTGCTCTGTTCTGTGCCCATTGCCACCGTGTCAGGAAACGTGGAGGCTTTTGGAGAGGGTGGGGAAGAAAATCGCTCTCCGAGGGAGAAGGCCCTTTGTGGCTCCAGGCAGTTGTGTTTGCTTTCTGTAGGGTCTGTGCTGTCCTGGTAAGTACCGTATTGGCCGTCGATTTGCGTTCTTCCACTCCCAGGGTTTTGTTTTAGCGTCGGAGGTTATTAGCAAGGTAGTCTGATTGTAGATGAAGAAGGGGTTAGCAACTGGAAGCAGACTGACCGACTGGGGACAGCTCCAGTTTAGGGCATGGTCCTGCCGACCTGTGGGGAGAGAGGGAGGATTGGTGGGTGAGTGGGTGTCTGTTGGTTCCAGTGTGTCTCCTGTGGTTCGTCTGACTATAGCTTTGATTAGCATAGGTTCAACCTTAACCTTCTGTTGCACAAGGCCTCATCTTGGAAGAGTTCTTGGTTTGTTAATTTGGAGGCTCAGAGTAGACACTGTGTATGGGGCTGGACCAGAGGAGAATGTGTCTGGGGCAAAATGTGACTAAGTTCCAGGAAGGGGCCTGTGCCCTAAGACTAGAGAATCCTTTCCAATCTTCTTGGCTCTGTACAATATTATCATATACCATCGTATCGTATCATCTATCATATATCATTTGTCTTCTAGACACTATGAAATGGTAACAGTAGGGTTGGATCTACCCAACTGATTTACGAAGAAAATAATCTCCAGGAGATTTTAGTTAATATCCCAGTTTAAAAAAGAATATTTTCCGTTGGTCATTCATTGTAGGGGAATGGCTGAAGGCTATAAGCTCAGTTATTGACTCAAAGGGGGTTAGTCCTCAATGCCAAGTACTGTTCTGTTGATTAATATTCTAATTATTTAAAGTATAATCAAGCTTGATTATCCTGGGGAGGAGGTGACTCTTTCAAGTTTTTTCTGACGTTTTGTCACCTACTCCGGTTAATTAAGTCATTGTTGACATTAATGATATCTTTGTTTACACCAGCCCAGTAGGAGCTAAAATAAAAGGGCTTTTCCAACCCCAAACCCCTAATTGCTTTCCCACCCTCTACAAAGTGTGATTCTGAAAAGTGACAACCTGAGAAGAAAGTAGTGTGCATTTTTTTTTTTTCCAAACCAATTTTTTTGGCAACCTTCTAAGAGGTTGTGCTGTCCTGGACCAGTGTGTGAGTTGGTCCCAAACTCAAAAGCAGAGTCAGTGAATGAAGAATGCACGAGGAAGTCAGATTTTTCCAGCATGGTTTTAGGTCCTTTGTTACGAGTATTGTAAATGCCGTAATGTCAGCCATACGCATTTAATTGCAAGTTAAGAGAAAAAAGAATATATCCGCATACCAAGAGTGAATGATTTCAAATAATCTTCTGTTTTGTATTATCTGCATCCTTGCTCCTCAGTACGAGTGTTAATATTTAAGAGTTGACTGGAACTTGAGAGTTAGCTTAGGAACAAGGACTTATTCCCGGTCAGTTAAACGAAATGCAGGCTTATGCAGTTAAATACACAATGAAGTACACATTCTTTATTAGCATATAAAGTATTTCACAATTCATAGACAAAGAACTGGGCTAAACATTACCTCCGAGAGCAAAAATCGGGCAAGCCGAAAGAATTGGTGTTTGTATAACTCTCCATGCTCACTCCCTCTGATCCGAATTCAGTGTGTGTGTGTTTTGCCTGTTTATTTTAACCAGTCAAAACACTGAGGACTTTCTCAGGGACAAGCCCCTCACTAGGAATCATAAGTGGTTCTTTTCAAGTCCTTCTGACCCATTTGAGGGTGAGAATTCAGATAACCAGAGCAATCCAATATGAGAGGCTTCCAGTATCAGACTTAATGAATAATTACGTGGTTATGAAATACCTAGGGTAGTGTTTAAACAGGAAGAGCCTTGTTCAATGTTCACATTCTGCAGAAAATGTATCTAGTGGTCCTTCAGCCTGCAGTCTGTTGTTCCCGTGTTTGCTTTTTCCAGGGTAATTGTTAAAAGGCTACCTCCCACCCTTTTTCATCAGGGTCTGGCTTAATTTCCCATTTCCATGGAAGCCGTCTGATTTTACTCTTTCGAGGGGAAGGGGGGACATTGGTTTTGGGGCGCCAGGTAGGCAACGCGGCTGGTGTGCCCCTCTCTACTCGCTGTCCCGATTGGATTCTTAGCACGGTGACTTGTCTGTGGGCAGGCAATTCAGAGATTATTTTCTGAAAGTTTTCCAGGCTGTCCCACCAATGATTCCGAACCAGTGGGTTGACTGCCACCGTGCAGAAATGCCTGTGATCGTTATCATTCGGGCGCCTCGAGGAACGACTCTAGCCTTAGGTTTTGAGTTCTTTTCATCCGTTTGCTGTATCCGCTTGGGGAGACTGAGCGATGGCTCTGCGTTTCCAGCTCTCCCTTCGTGGTTGCGCCTGATGTCGGTCACTGTGCCACACCTGTGCCCCACGTGCTTCTGACTTGCCTGTTTAGCGTGGTTTCTTTTAACTGATGGTGACTGTGTTCAAGGCTGTATGGGCTGAAGAGTGAGCCTGATGTAGGGGCTGAACCTTCAGCCTTAGCTGAAGGGGGCGGGTTTACTGAGCAGTGATGTTTCAGCATCATTGTATCCAAGACGAACAAACCCCTAAGAACACAGCTTTGACTTGTTAGAGGCTCTTGGGCTTGAGACTTTATTATTTAAAAAAATTTTTTTCCTCTTTTTTTAAAGTTTATTTTGAGGGAGAGAGAGAGCGCGCGCGAGCGCACGAGCAGGGGAGGGGCGGAGAGAGGTAGAGACAGAATCCCAACCAGGCCTCATGCCATCACTGTGGAGCCTGATGCGGGGCTCGAATTCATGAACCGTGAGATCATGACCTGAGCTGAGATTAAGAGTTGGATACTTAACTGACTGAGCCACCCAGGAACCCCAAGATTTTATTTTTTTAATTTTTTTGATTTCATTATTTAAAAAAAAATTGAAAAAAAAATTTTTTAACGTTTATTTACTTTTGAGACAGAGAAAGACAGTCTGAACGGGGGAGGGTCAGAGAGAGGGAGGCACAGAATCTGAAGCAGGCTCCAGGCTCTGAGCTGTCAGCACAGAGCCCAATGTGGGGCTCGAACCCACAAACCCTGGGATCATGACCTGAGCCCAAGTCAGACACTCAACCGACTGAGCCACTCAGGCGCCCCACGTTAGTTTTTCTAAAGTAAGCTCTGCGTCCAGCATGAGGCTTGAACTCATGACCCTGAGATCAAAAGTCACCTGCTCTACAGACTGAGCCAGCTAAGGGCCTTGGACTTGAGATTTTAAAGCCATGCATAACTCGTGTTCCATTTTGGGGAAAATGTTTATCTTCACACAAAGCCTTAAGGCTTTCTGGCAGCCCTTGAGTCTCCACAAACTGGCCACTTCCTCCTGCTTACCCAGGTAGACCTACAGTGACCCAGCTGATTGAGCTCTGGCTTTCTCGAATTAGGGAGTGTGTAAAGAGGAGGTAGGGAAAGGAGCCTGAGGCCAGGCTCTTTAAATAAGTCTGGTTGAACAAGCTGCTGGCCATGTTACTATAATGATTCTGTGTGTGTTGGAGAGGTCGCCTTCTGCAATTAACAAAGATTACACTTGCAATCCCCTTCCCCCCCCCCCCCCCCCCCCCCCCCGCTCTGATCTATGACTATCCCTTTTTAAAAGGGCATGATAGAGGGGTGGCTGGTGGCTCGGTTGGTTAAGCCTCTGATTCTCGATTTCGGCTCAGGTCAAGATCTCACAGTGGGTGGGATCAAGCCCCACATCGGTCTCTGTGTTGACAGCCTGGAACCTGCTTGGGATTCTCTCTCTCTCTTTCTCTCTCTCTGCCCCTCTCCTGCTTGTGTTCCCCTCCTCAAAGTAAATAATAAACATTTTCTTAAAAATGCCTTTTTAAAAGGGCATGATAGAAAATCCAAAATGGTAGCTGCAAATGCAGTGCTTGTGGGCTTCATTTATAGAATTTCAAGTTTTTTCTGGTTCTGTATTCATACAGAAGGATATTTCATGATTAGGACAGACTGTGGTTGACCTTGAAGAGTGTACGTCCTGTAAAGGCTTTAGGTTCAAGTCATGCTTTAGGTTTTCAGTAATTTTGGTTTTGGGAAAGTTGCACCATGATGGAGTTGTAAGACTCTGGGTGTGAACTGTTGTCATTTATTCCACTTTGGAATACGTAAGTAATTACGCCCCGTTCTGGACTTTTGCCACTTCATGTGAATATTGAGAATTTCAGATTCTTCTTGTACTGAGTCAGGGAGCTAAGCTGTGGAATATTCTTTTCTTTAACCCCTTGTCCAACTAGAGAATGGTAACTTCCATGTCCTGGATGGATGGAATGCACGTATATGGAATTTCAGGTTATGGTGAACATGTTTTATGAGGAGGTCAAAACCCAGCTTATAAGGAAAGTTCTGATATGTTCAGGAATGAGGACATGGGACATATTTATTTGTGTGATTTATATATCACCTTTTCTGGAAGAGAAAGAACTCCATTCTGGGCTCTGACACTGATCAAGTCTACATAAATTGTCACGGTCCTTCCCTAACTGTAGAACTCCTTCTTTGTCATTCTATGTGGTCTCTTTTTACACATGACTGTTTACTGTTAAGGTTTTCCATACCTGACCAGTTGTAATGTTTTAAAAATATATTGACATCATAAAGACCAGTTTTGTGTGTTGGGTGGGGAGCAGGGTGGGAGGGACTATAAAATGAAAATAAAGATCTTTGTGGTGACAAATTTAGGGTTTAAACTTTTTTGAAAGCCCTCAAACTTCAGATTCTTAGTTGACAGTGAGATTGCTCTATAGGAAGGCATGTGGCTGCCTTTAAGGCTCTCCCTCCTTGTCCACCATGCTTCCTGGGTTTCCACCAAATGTGTTGCATTCTTAGCTGATAAAAGGGGGGGTGCCCAATTGAATCTGTATCCTAAACATTATAAATGTTTCAAACTTAAAACACATCTTGAAAAGCCCAAATATCCCCTATAAAATTAACTTAAGTTCTTCATCTGAATCCATAAAGATGAATAAAATACTGTTTTTAATGTTTATTTTTGAGAGAGAAAGCATGAGCAGGCAAGGGGCAGAGAGAGAATGGGAGACAGGCTTTGAAGCAGGCTCTGGGCTGAGAGCAGAGAGCCCGATGTGGGGTTCAAACCCACAAACTGGGAGATCATGACCTGAGCCAGAGTTCGACGCTTAGCCCACTGAGCCACCCAGGCGCCCTGAATAAAATAAGTTTGAGTGGCATGCGATGTGCTGTCTGGGGACAAAAGCACAGAAGGAACTTGGCCTTGGGCTTAGGCAAGACCGACTTGAATCACTCCCCTATCTACTGCTGCTGTGACTTCGCATAAGGTAGATAATCACTTTGAGCCTGCCTTTCTTTATCTGAAACTGGCCAATGATACCTATGTGAGGGGGCGGGGATGTGAATATGAGGCAAATGGGTGTAGAACTCTCTCTCTCCATTCCCATCCTCACTTTCTTGTCAATGTAAAAACCTGATACAGGATTTAAAGCCAAGATTTCAGGGGCACCTGGGTGGCGACTCAGTTGGTTAAGTATCCGACTCCTGATCTCAGCCCCGCTCTTGGTCTCAGGGGTGTGAGTTCAAGCCCTGCATTGGGCTCTGTGTGGGCGTGAAGGCTCCTTTTTAAAAAAGAAAAAGAAAAAGCCAGTATTTCAGGCATATTTACTAGATCTTCTGATGGGAAGCGTTTGCATTAATCAAAATAGGAAGCGTGCTGTAGGCCGTTTATCCATCCCTCCGTACCGTCTTGGGCCTTTTTGTAAGTTTGGACTTCAGCAATGTGATCATCTTGCTGCTTGCAGTCCAAATGGTTCAGGGTTGACCTATTTTCCCCGTAGAAAAAAAAGCGTGTTTGCCGCTTTGTAATAATTGTAGGACACGCTCTTCATGGAGAGCGATACATTTTGGCAAGGAACGAGTTTTCTGTTTGAGGCTTCCAAAGGATTGCCGTTAGGCCCTGTGAAGAAGGATGGAGACAGGGTTGGGGGGTGGGGG
The DNA here is from genome assembly GCF_007474595.2 of Lynx canadensis. Classification (NCBI taxonomy): domain Eukaryota; kingdom Metazoa; phylum Chordata; class Mammalia; order Carnivora; family Felidae; genus Lynx; species Lynx canadensis. Next base: position 10,081,681 of record NC_044313.2, read on the forward strand.
GTGGGGGGTGGGGGTGGGGGTGGGGTGTAGCGTGCTCTGCTTTTGTCCAGGCCACTGAGGGGAGCGCCGGAGTAAGTTACTGTCGTTCCTGCCAAGTTTAACTGCAGCGACTCCCCTGGGCAGCCTGCTGGGTGTTCCTACCTGGGCAGGTAGCTGGGCTTCCGGACTTTATGGAAGGGAAGGAAATTGTCAGGGGACCTACACTACTGAGGGGGAGGAGCTGAGCAATCATTTGCATGTTATACCCCTGTGGGGTCGTTTGATTGGACAAGCAGGGGTGTGAGGGGGAGTGGTCAGTGTGGATGCATGCATGGGGTCATTTTTTTTTTAGCCCATTCCTTGAGAGGGTGAGGAGGGCAATGATAACGGCAGCTCTCATGACCATTTATTGAGTGCCTGCTGTGTGTCAGACGCAGTGCTAGGTTCCTTGACATCTATCCTCTCTAATCTTTTCTCCCCCTGTTTTATTGAGATACGATAGACTCACAGCACGGCGTAAGTATAAGGTGTACGGCAGGATGATTGGACTTACGTAAATCATTTCGTGATTATCGTAAGTAGTTTAAGATCTCCTACAGATGAAAAAGAAAAAAGAATATTTTTCCTTGTGATGAGAACTCTCAGGATCTATTCCCTGGAAAACTTTCACATACGCCACATGGCCATGGTGATGATAGTCATTGTGTTGTGCATTACATCCCTAGAACTGTTGGGTTTTTTTTTGTTTGTTTATTTATTTATTTTGAGACACAGAGAGCGTGAGCAGGGGAGGGGCAGAGAGAGAGGGGAAGAGAGGGAGTCCCCTGCAGGTGTTCATCGCGGAGCCCGATGCGGGGCTTGATTTCACCACCACGAGACTGTGACCTGAGCTGAATTCAAGAGTCGGATGCTTAACTGACTGAGCCCCCCGGGTGCCCCGGCCTAGTCCTTGTTTATGTCACAACAAAAAAAGTTTGTACTTTTTGACCACCTTCCTGCAGTTCCTCTGCCCCCATCTCTAATCTTAATCATTCAGCTGACCCCCGGGTAATTCATGTTCCCATTTTATGGACGAGACTCTTGACTGAGACCCTTGGAGATGAAATGCTTCCTCCAAGACTCCACAGCGGGCGTGGGCCCCGGCCTTGGGGTGAATTTCTTGGCAAAAGGAAGGTTTATCGATTGATTCCTTTCCTTTCCCCGAGCAGGGGGGTCCTCTGTGGCATATGGTAGGACAGCCTCGTCATTCTTTCCGAAATATGTCATTTGACTGTTAAACATGTAAGGACGCTGCTGGGTGATTCTGTCTCTTCCCCACATACCCACACCTATTTTCCTAAAGCTGTTTGAAGAAAAGTCCTGGGCAATTAAACCACTGCAATAATTACCACTTTGTGATTCTCCGAGAATGGCCTCTGGTGATATGCAGCTTACTAGTAAGAAGCCAACCCTTTTCCTGCCCAGGAGACTGGAGGGAGATGCCTTGAGGCCCAGTTAGTGACCCCCAGCTCAGTCACCCAGCAGGAGCTCAGGCAGGTAGGCCTGACTGGTCTGGTATTTGCCCATTTGCTCAGAAGCCAACTCAACGGAGTGGGAGCAGACCATCCGTTTTTCCTTGTCCCAGATGCTTCTGGCCGTTTGCCCTGGCACTGCTAAATGTTTGCCTTTTTGCTTGTCGCTTTAATAGTACGTCAGACTTCTCTCCAGCGTGTCCGATTCTCAGTTGGGTCAAGGCCCACCTGCGCAGACGGGGGCTCCTACCACCTACGGTCATGGAAACGACAAATGGCAGGGCCTCCCTGGCCCTTGACGACGCCGGGGCAAAAGTGGGGAACAAAGAGAACGTCTAAGAATGGAAAGGCAGAAGCAGCAATCCCCACGCCTCCTCTTGGCCAGGAGGGGCGTCCCAAGGGGAGGAAGAGGCTGAGCAGTAGAGCCATTTTTAAAGCAAACAAAAGTTCATTTTGGGTGGCTTAAAAAAAGGTGGCTTCTGAGGGGAGCTTGCTAGACCTGGAGGTGACTTGGGCCTGGATTAGTCCACTGGACCTTGCACTGAACTTGCATGGTGAGTGCGGAGCGTCCGGGGTCGCAGGTGTTCAGAAGGGGGGCTCAGCGTTGGAGAGAAGGCGTTGAATGCTTGGCGGGGGGAAACCTGCAGCTTCCTCTCTTAGCGTTGCAGCCCTGGTGGGGGGACAACTGCCAGAGCTTGGCAGACACAGGTCATCAACCCTTTACAGACTGTGGCGTAATTTTTTAAATGTTTATTTTTGAGAGAGAGAGAGAGAGAGAGAGAGAGATAGAGAGAGAGAGACAGAGAACGAGGGAGACACAGAATCTGAAGCAGGCTCCAGGCTCTGAGCTGTCAGCACAGAGCCCGACGCGGGGCTCGAACCCACAGACCGTGAGATCATGACCTGAGTGGAAGTCAGATGCTTAACCGGCTGAGCCACCCAGGTGCCCCCCAGATACATTTTTTGAAACCCTACCATGTGGGGATAGAATGGCAAGCCAAAAACAGTCTCAAGTCCTATGAATGGGGGGTGGGCGGGGGGCCATAGATCTTTGTCAAATAACTGCCAAAACGAGGCCCTGGTTCCAGTCCTGGGTGCAGGTGCTCTGAAGAAGAAGCATGGTGGGTCTCAAAGGGTTGCAGGAGCCCTGAGGAAGCCGGGGTGCCGCTTGAAGGAGACTAGAGTAGTGGGCCAGGTCAGGGGGGGGGACCTGTGGGCCACGGTGAGGATTTTTCTGGGTACTCGAACTATGTGACTTCCGGAGGCTGAGCTTCTCAGGGAGGTGAGCACCCACCTTGATTCTTCAGCAGACCCCCCTGCATCGGCCCCAGTCAGTCCCAGCCACATGTGCCTGCCAGCTCTTTCCCTGCCCAGTTTGGGAACCATCCAGGGCCTGGCTCCTCCGCTGTCCCCCGTCAGGTTCCACTTGTTGCCGAGAGGTGCCCGTCTTTGCAGGTAGGGCCTGTGAACAGGTGGTCAAGGGTAGCTCTCAGCCACCTCCTTGACAAGTCTCTTTTCTGCCGCTGCAGTTTCTTACCAGGCTAACATGGAGGCCAGAGGTGGTGGAAGGCAGGGGAGCCTGGGTAGTGAACTCCGACAGCGGGGCCTCAGCCGAGGACCTGGGCATTTAAGTAAGGCTCCCTCCTTTCCCCGGAGCAGGGTGGGGCACAGTCTTGCTTAAAAGGGGCAGGTGTGCCAAGATGCTTGGGGGCCCAGCATAGCCCCTCCCGAGGTGAACTTGCTCTGATGGGTTTTGAAAGGGGCTGGGCTCTGCGTGGAGAAGTGGAAACTCTTCAAAGTTTGCTTTCCAGAAGGTTTGACCTCTTTGCAGATACACGGCTTAGGGCCTAGGAGACGGGCTAACCCTGGTGGCACCCTTCTAGATTTGGAATTTCCTGAATGAACGAACGTGCTTTCAGTCCTGGGGCACAGGATTCCCCACGGGGGAGTTTTCCTTTTTTTCTGTAAGTCACTGGAGAAAAGCGGGCAAGGGGCAAAGCCAGCTGGGGACGTGCCCCACCCGCCGCAGAGGCTCCCTGCCCCTGCTGACTTTAGGGGAAACCCCTCCAAGAGGTCATTCCGACCCAGCTGCTTGCTAAAGACCCCTCGGGCTATGAATCTGTGCCTTCAGCCTCAACAAGATTTCTGCACCAGCCTGGCCCGAACTTGCTGAGGCCTGAGTTGCCATTCAAAGGAGGAGGGCCATCTGTTTCCCAGTTTCCAGCTGCTAGCCCTTCATTTGTAAATGGCCGGGATGCTGCTGGGGGGGGGGGGGGGGGGGGAACCGGTCTGGGGACACAGCTGCGGGCTCTGAACAAGTGTTGGAACTGGGGTCCTGCTGAGAGGAGAAAGGTCCAGCCCTTTAAGTAAACTTGCTCAAAGGTACTGCACAAGGCCCGGAGTTGAAGATCGGGAGGCCAGGAGGCGTGCCCTTGCCTTCCTGGAGTAACTCTCACCCCGCCCCCTTATCCTTTTCTTTGGTCCCTGGGGCGCTTTAAAAATATTCACTTATTCTGAAAGTACGTATTGAGGGAAGGGCTGGGGGAAAATGTCACCTAGGATTTCGACACAGTCTGACCTTTGGGGGACTTGCAGGCCACATGTACCCACTTAGTATGCACTGTGGACTGTTTATGTCCGTGTCGGGGGGGGGGGGTGAGCGGGTCCCGGAAGCAGGTTCTAGGAGCCAGGAGTAACCCCAAGTGCGGAATGGTGACCGTCCCTGAAAACTTGCTTCTGGAATGTCGTCACAGTGCTGGCTTAGGGCATGCTGTCTGGAAAGCAGGCCCATCAGCCCTGTGCTGTTACAGGCTCCTGATGCTTGGGTGCCATGCAGGGCACAGGTGGGCGCCTTGCCGGAGGGGTTTGGTGTTCAGGGCTCCTCCCGGCATGCTCTGGGGTTGTGATAAGGCATCTGGTCCGGGGAACTCTGCAGGGGTTTCTGTGGTCCGCATGTAAATATCTGGTATCCCTGATTTGTTGGATAGGTGAACCGTAGATGCTATTTTAATAAGCCAAGGCCTCTTCCCTCACTAAAGTCATCAAACAGGTGTCATTGGCATTGATAACAACTCTCTCCCAAGATCCTTGGGTGTTTAGTTCCATTTGCCAGAAATCGACACTTAGGTAACTTACATAGATACGACCTGACAGATGTATGCATTTGAAAGAAAACCTTGTTTTAAAGTCAGAGTAAGGCAAATCAGCCTTACCATGGGGGGGGGGGGAAAGAATCTGCTGATCACTTAGGGGTCAAGCTATAACCCACACACAGGCGCCCAGGCCCGCCCTGGCCGGAACTGGGTGAGGAGGGGTGCTTTTTCTCAGATGAGTCCCCACCACCCACCTTAGGGGTTACAAAGACCTTCCCAGGCAGCCTCTTGGTTTGTCCTTGTGATGACCTTGACCAGCAGCAGGCTAGCCCGGAGGTGTTTCCCTGTTCTGTAAACTGGGGCTCAGACTCAGGTGATGGGAAGGGGCTGTCCAAGTTGATGTGGGTTCATCCCTGCAAAACCAGGTCTCCGACTCTCTCGTCCTTGGACACTGGTGCTGAACTTCTCACAGTGTGGTCTTTGGACCAGCAGCATTAGCATTATCTGGGAGCTGGTGGGAAGCTCAGAAGCTCAGACCCTACTCCACAACTACTGACCCAGAAACGTTGGAGCTGTGTTTTAATAGGCTGTCCAGGTGGCCTTTATGCAGAAGAAAGTCTGAGAAGCACTGCTGATACCCCCACCGAAGAAGGTCATTCGGAGAGGGCGGGTCGGGTCGGTGGGGGAGGCGGCTGTATTTGGCTCTGTGGGTTCGAGGTGAATAAACAAAGGCTGTAGTGCCTTGGAGATGAGAACAGCGTGGGCTGTGTTGACGGGAAGCAGGGATTTTCGCAGAGGAGATGATATTTGAGCTGGGCTCTGAAGGCTGAACAGGAGCTTGCCGGGCAGAGTAGTGGGGCAGGGTAACGGGCAGAGGAAACAGTGCCCACGAGAACAGACAAGTCTAGGGCACGAGGGAGAAGAAGATGGAGGGGGGATGTGGGGCCTCGCGCAACCGTGGCCTTAATGTGGGGAATATTCTTTGGGTTTTACCCTGTCAGTGTGTGGAGTGGTCTCTGTCTTTTATTTATTTATTTAATTTCATTTCATTCGTTCATTCATTCAATTAAAGGTCAGTTTTGTTTCCCAGGTTGCTCTGGGGGTCCGCGGTGGATACATGGGGTGGACTGGGGTGGGGGGGGGCAAGGCAGAGGTCTTTTGGAGAGAAGGTGGGGACCTGCAGGGGTGAGGTCTTGCCCTTGTTCTCTTTTCAGAGCTGTTTCAGAGAGAACTAACAGGAGTGCAGATGTGGGCCTGGTGGGATGGGAGGCAGGAGGGAGAAGCGGGGTCTTCAGGGCCGAGTTGGAGCTGAGTTGATGTCATCCAGGGGCTGCTGGAGGGGAAGAGGGGGAAGGGCACTTGCTTGTTTTGGGCGGCACCTCCGAAGACAAGGTCAGGTGATGTGCTCAGGCAGGTGGAAGGAGGAACCTTCCAGCAGGGACTTGAGCGGCGTTGACGTGGAGGGGGCAGAGAAAGCTGCAGAGGTGGGCCAAGCAGAGTATAGGGAAGGGACCACAAGAGCCAGGGGCGGGCTTCTGAGCATATTCGCAGATACGGGGGAGTGCGGAAGGAGGAGGTCCCAGAGAGGCAAGACCTCCGCCACACCGCTCTGTTCTTAGGAACACTCACACACGTGCCCAAGCAGAAGACAGAACGACACGACGGATGATTAACACTAAGCTATGTGTTAGGGGCTCTAGAAACAGAACAGAAGGTTCCCCTTTGTTTTCTTACATCCCCAGGCTTCCGTGTTGAGAACACCTGGTTAGGTGGCTTTTCTGTCTCTCACGCGTAGTCTGCTGCAGCTGAGGAGTAATGATTTCAGCTAGAAGGTCTTCCCGCTGGTACATTCGAGGTCCTGCCGAGTGGCAGCGGCCCCGAGCTAGGTGCTTTCCATGCGCGCGCTCGTTATCATCAGTCCTGGTTTTCAGGCGAAGACACAGGAAGCGATCACACCATTTGTCAGTGGCAGAGTTGGAACTTAGGTCGGTTCTCAGCCTGCTCTTGCCTTTTCTTTTCTTTATTTTTAACGTGTGTTTATTTTGAGAGAGAGAGAGAGAGAGAGAGAGAGAGAGAGAGAGAGAAAACGAGAGTGGGGGAGGGGCAGAGAGCGCGAGAATCCCAAGCAGGCTCTGCGCCTACAGCGAGGAGCCCGATGGCCGGGCTCGAACTCCCCAACCGTGAGATCGTGACCTGAGCTGAAACCAAGAGAGGTGGACGCGTAACCGTCTGAGCCACCCAGGCGCCCCTGTTCTTGCCTTTTTCTGAAGAGCGCCCAGGGAGGGGACAGAGATGGGACCAGAGCCTTAATGCTAGGGTACCAGGAAGAGCTCAGGGACCAGCTCTGGGAATTGAAGCAGCCTCTGATGAGCAAGGTGGCTTTTTACCACGTTCAGAACCGGAGATGACGCGCTCGTTTTACAGGCGACACCTCAGCAGGGTCACTCCTGATCTCAACGATGGTGATATAGGTCCTGTGATACAGGTCCGGCAAATCGCATTCATTCCTTCATTCCATGACCTCCTTGGGAGGCCCTCCCCACCTCCCAGTTCCCTTCCCGATACAGGGAGTACGAAACCTTCCCTCTGGGAGATTCGTGGACACTAGATAATCTGATGGCATGTTTGGGAAATGCTTTTGAACAGAGGGCCCGGTGTGGAAGTTTTTGCTCAAGCAGAGCTGCTGATGTCCAGGGACTTTATGCAGATGGCACTGATCCCGTACCTGCATCCCGGTGGTCCAGTGGAAATTTTGCTGTCGTGAACATAAGAGTTTGGTGCAGGTGTTGGGACCAGGGAGAAAACCTTCCTTTTTATGCCCCCCCCCCTTTTGGAGAACATGATTCACTGACAGCCTGAAACATCAGGATCAAAAGGAGAGAGGGGTTGCTGGCAGAATAGGGAGTGAATATTGCCACTTGGGGTCCAAATCTTGGGTGATCACGGTGACTCCTGCTTCCCCGAGGGCATTCTTAGGCACGTCACGATTTCTACGTTAGTATTTTCTCATGGGCAGCTGCATCATTTCTTTCCAGACTTGGAAAGCTGTTCCCCACGCATCTCAAAGATAGACCTAAATTATATGAGGGGTGTGCCTAAATATATAATTTTTAATGGTTGCCATATTGGAAACATATGCCATTATCCCATCTGATCATGAGGAATGTGAGCCAGTCCAGAATTTCTGGAACAGGCAGGCTACTGTGGCAGAGGTAGCTATTAGTGGTTGTTACAGCCCCCGTGGAACCGACGGGGAGGTTTTAAGTGCTGACGTGTGTCTGTAAGACACCCCAACAATTGGCCGGGAAGAGAACTGCGGCCTCTCGGCCTGTTTACGTATCTGTGGCTCATTGCTCTGACTTCTTTGTGTCCCCCGTTTTTAGGTTGGCCGTATTTCTCGAGGCAGAGAACTTTCATCTTTATATTGCACAGAGTGTTTGTCTCTCCCTCCTGCCTCTTAAAGTACAAGTAGTACCTATGCCTTATAAGGCCTCCGTTTCATGACAGGATTTTTGTCTTGTGCAAGTCCCTTCTTGCAAAGGGGAAGCTCTCAGGATGTCTGAGATGGAACAGCCCGCTCTCTGCCGCCCCTGCCTTCACTGTCTGTGCGTCTGCGGGACCCCCCCCCGTCCCCCTCCGTGGGTAGGGCCCACGGGGCGGGGGCGGTCATTTCTGACTTCCTTGTGGGGACCCCGGTACCTTTGTGTCTTTCTGTTGGTGAGATTTGGTGCCGGGCAGGATGATCTGGGCCTTCGGCCCCTCCGGGTTACTGAAAAGCTGTGCTCTAATGCCCGACGTCTTGACTGCCCAGCCTCCCCCAAGTCCAGCTTGTAAAAATGCTTCAGGACAGCGGTGTATATGAGGGGGGTTGGTATTCCAATTCCCATGGACAGAAAATTGGGTATCGGCCAGTTAAAACTTCGTACTGGGACCGTGGCGTGGCCGCTTCAGGCCATCTTAAAGAGCGGGAGGGTGAGTCGAGGCTAACCGGAACAGACAGGCTCAGCCGCCACTTACCGCCGTGTGTGTCGCGCACTGTGACATTGCAGTGACATTTGCAGCTTTATTTTGTGCGCTGCTGTCTCAGGACCTTGGCAGGCCCACAGCAGTGATATCTGTTCCTCTGGTACAGGGTGGTGGAGGGAGGGCAGCACCAGGAAGCCCGAGGCTGGTTGACTGCTCTGCTCCCAGTGCCGGCGTGACGGTTCCCGTGGGAGCGCCGAGCTGCGACAAGAGGCACACGTTTGTGTCCCCGCAGCCCGCGCCCTGCCACCCGCCCGGCCTCTCCTCCAGCTCCAGGCCCCGGGTGGGGGCCGATCTGTTTCCCGAGTTCTCTCTCTCTTTCTCCCTTTCTGATCCTTTCTGGAGGAATGCGTTTGGGGCTCGGATGCCCCTGACTTTCTGACAGGGAGCATCTTCGGGGGCCACGTCGCAGGGGCCCCGCCGCACTGCATCCTCGAAGCCAGGGTTCCTGCCTCTTAGCTGCGAGCATCTTGACATTTGGAAAGGCGCCGTCCCGAGGAAACCCCAGAAAAGGCTTTACCTTGTGAAGTGCGACGTCACCGTCCCGCCGGCCTTCACCGCTTTGTTGGCCCCGGACCGTGTCAACCTGCCGTCCACCCTCCAGCAGGCGATCGGACGGGGCGAGCCGCGGGCTTCCCATCTGTTCCCTGTTTGCGTTTGGGCGCCATTTCAAAAACCACACGGGAAAGTTTATAGGCAAACATTATAAAAAGTGACAGTCTGCAGTGCTGCTATGGCTGGTCTGGCCACACAAAGCGTTACCTGAAATAGCTTACTGTTCCAAACTCCCTCCCTGCCTCAGCTGTCCCGGGACGGCCCTGCTGGTGACACGGGGGAGGGACCCAGGGACGTGTGCGTTGAAGTCGTGTAAGTCACGGCCTTCTGGACTTTGACAGGCTGTCCCCTCCCCGGGCTCTGGGCGCATACAGGCCAGGGTTTGCTTCCCTGTGCTTGTTTACCCGGAGGTGAACACCCGCGGCTTGCAGCCAGTGACGTTGGCATGACGTCACTCTGAGAGGTCATGATCCCCGCCCTCACCTGCTGAGGGCTGTCCCCCTGCCTCAGTGTCCTCCTCTTCCCAGATGAGGCCCCTCTGCTGCCCACGGCGGGGACCGCACAGGCTGTATGCCGGGGACGGGCTACAGGAGTGCCCGTTCTCTCGTTCTTTTAATATCCACGTAGTCACTTGGATATTAAGAAAAAAAGCTGTGTGATCACTCTCTGCTGGTACTTCTCGGCCTTCAGAACCTCCGGGGAGCAAGTCGAAGTTGATGCACCCACCGTGTGCATGTGACGCGTAGAAACCAGCATGGTGAGCCCTCCAGGGGACCGGGGTCACCTCGCCCGCCTCTCCCCTTGGCCGTTTTAGGTCTCCGTGACAATGTCGGATGCTGGCGTGTGTGTGTGTGTGTGTGTGTGTGTTTTCCCACTTTGAATTACTGTTATGAAAGGTGGACGGAATTTTGTGTCTGTCTGTGGACGTCTCTGAAAGAATATCTGGTGTGGAGCAGAGTGGCTTCTGGAACCTTCCCCCATTGTGTTTTGGCAGGATCAGACGAGGGACAAGGTTGGACTGGGCGCTCCCTGTGGATTTCTCCCCCGCTCTGCGTAAGAAAGGTTAAAAGTAAGCTGTAGCACCAGAAAAAAAAAAAAAACAAAACAAATCCAGGAAACACTAATATGACTATAAAAGGTATTGTTTAAATCTCCTGGGGAATACTTTGCCCTGTGTCAACGGTCCTGCTTTACAGAGCGGGCCGCGCAGCCTGCTGGAGCAGGGGTGGGGGTAGGGAGGGAGTGGAGGCACCGGGCCCTGTCAGTAGAAGCAGATCCGCGTCGGGGAGCATCACCGGTGCGTCATCGCTGGTGTCAGAGGACTTAGCAGATCTTCTTGGCTCCCCACCGAACGGTGTGAGGGAGATACCTGTGCAGGTGTGTGCGCGGCACTCACGGAGCATGTTTGCAGGGCGCGGGCAAGACAGTCACCTGTCACCTGTAGCATTCAGACACAGAAGAGAAACCCAAGCCGGGAGTGGCCTCTTGGGGATGGGCGGGGACAGGGTGGCCTCCGCTGAGCCAGCTGTTTGGGTTCCAGGCAAAGCGCCCATGTCCTTGGCACCTTGTGCCCAGGTATGTTTGATGCAGGAACCCACAGGCTGGGCGGGGGTGCGCCTGGGCGGTGTGGCAGTGGACCGTGTGGCATCCCTTCCCCCCACCCCCAACGGTCTTCCTTCTCTTGGCACTGTTTTTCCCCAAACGCTTCCTCAGTCCTCTCCTTGTTTTCAAAAACATTTTCACGTAGGCTTGTTTACTTGGAGGGTGCAAGCAGGGGAGGGGCAGAGAGAGGGCTCTGTGCTGACAGGCTGACAGCAGTGAGCTGGACGTGGGGCTCGAACCCATGAACCTCGAACCCATGACCTGAGCTGAAGTCGGATGCTCAACTCACTGAGCCACCCAGGTGCCCCTATTTATTTATTTTTGAGAAAGAGGGAGAGAGCACATGAGCGTCGGAGCGAGGGAGGGGCAGAGACAGAGAGACAAAGAGACAGAGAGAGAGAGAGAGAGAGAATATCCCAGTCAGGCTCCATGCTGTCAGTGTAGAGCTCGACACGGGGCTCGAACTCTCCAACTGTGTGATCATGACTGGAGCCGAAATCAAGAGTCAGGTGCTTAAGTCCCTGGGCCACCGAGGCACCCCCTCTCCTTCTTTTCGTTCACCCATTCGCCCTTCTCCCCGAGCCACACCTACAGTCTGAGTGTGAACACCGCATTGCTGGGCTTTGCTGAAGTTGCCACAAACCCCCAGTGACCCGGTGAGCCTTTTGTGGACCGATCCGTCAGGTGCGGGTTCGTTCAGGCTTGAAGTCAGGTGGCCTAATTGTAATGGATGAACACCATTAGTGATGTATTCTGGAGAGTTCTTTTACTGTCCTTGAAGCTTATCCTCTAACTGGAAAACGGGGTGACAGTTTTGACCTGGTTTTACCGGAGAGAAGGACCACGTTGAGCCGAAGTCCTCTTACGGGCCCGGTGAGATGGGAGCCTGTCCGTAACATTGACCTGCGTCTGTGGAGATACTGATCCAGACGCTCTCCGAGCATCCTCTGAAGATAGTGGTGCCGGAGGCGTGGTGAGCGTCGTCAGCCTCGAAGGACAGCGGAAGTGACGGTCACGGGCCCGACAGGTTATAGATTGGACGCCGAGGTTCCTGTTGGTTGGCTCATCGGATCCTCACAAGCAATGCCGTGTCATTTCGGCATTCTTGCTCCTCAGTGGGGGAGGGACCGGGGGTGGAGAGGTGAAGCAGGAACGGAGTGGAGTGGGGCTCAGGGGACCATCCTTTTCTTGCGCACGACGGCACATTTATCGTCAGCTCCCGTGTGTCCGGCCCCACGCGAGACGCAGTCCCTGCCCTTGAGGCCTCAGTGGGCCACGTTCCTCCTTTACCACCAACCAGCAGGTGGTGGTGTCTTTGTGACGTTGGTCCGGGCACCCCTGGCTTCCGCGAGACCCAGTGGTTTACCTATTTGAGGTGAAGCCAGATATTCTCAGCGAAAATGCGTTCCTGTAAGAACAGGGAAATCGTAACTCTACCTTTGTCGGGAGAGAGAGGTTTCTGCGTCCTAATTGCAAGTATCTTGCTTATCTTTTTTTTTTTTTTTTTTTTAAAGCGGTCTCCATACATTCTCCTGCCTGCACGAAATAGGGACATGGCTCTCCTGATGGGAGGGGCCAGGGCAGAGGCAGGCTGGCCACGCGTCTCCCCGAGAGGGTGAAGATTCGCCGTTCGGGGTCCAGCCACTCCTGTGTAGACCTCTCTTGATGTCCGGTCCTGGCTCAGAGGAAAGCAGATTCTGTAGTCTTCTCGGTACCTTGCTGACGATGCTGTGTGGTCCCGATAAATATTATTTTGTGACCCAGGGTAATCCGCGATAAATTCACTCTTAAGGTTGTGGGTGCTGTTTCGGTAATTACTGGTTGGTTATATGGGACCCAAATGCCATCTGATCCTTGCTTTAACCAGCTGTGAAAGGGACTCGGCCAGGTGTCCTGTGGGGCACCATCACTTCCGATGGGACTCCAAGCCGCTGGAAATGGGGCAAGGTCCCCGATCCGGGGTCGCGCTGAATTCCTTTTTTCTCTTCCTTCCCCTCTTTCCCACATTTTTCTTCCTTTTCTCTGTGCTGCTCGGGCTTCAGAGTTCAGGATATCTCTAGGAGTCCCTCAATTCAGGTGCATTCGGGCCTCAGCAAGCTCAGGAGGTGTGCGGCCTGAGGAACCTTCCAGCTGAGGTCCCGGCGACGTCTTTCCGACATCACTTTGCCCTTCAACTCCTCAGAGCAGCCTTCTCTGAACATCCCGTACAACGGGGGTTGGCAAACTTTTCGTAAAGGGCGAGGCTTTGCAGAGGACGTAGGGTGTCCGTTCCAGCCGCTCAGCCCTGCCATTGTGACACACTTAAGGAGCAAACGTGGCTGCGTGCCAGGAAACCGGTGTTTACAAAAACGGGCAATGGCTGGGTTTGGCCCGGGGGCCGTGGTTTGCCAGCTCCTGCTCTAGAGAGAGCCCTCCCCCTCTGTCTTGTTTGTACCGCTGTCTTGCTGTATTTGGCTTCCTGACAAGACCGCCTCCCGTACTTTATATATTTTTTGTAGGCTTTTTGTTTATTGTCGGTCATCTCCACCGTAATTAAAGTTCCACTAGTGAGGCAGGGATTTTACTGTTCCCTGTTGCTCCCTGAGCATCTAGAACAAAGCATGGCCCGTAGGAGGGGTCTCGTAGATGTAGAATGAGAAAGACAAAACTTGCTCGGGAAGCGTAGCCTGCGAATTGGGGTTTTCTGCCCTCGTTTCAGGGTGTGTGTGTCCATGTTAAATCAGACTCTTATTTCCTTCTATTTTGTTGTTGTGGTGGTGGTGGTGGTTCTCTATGTCCCGTTCAATGTCTGGGCTCTTCTTGGCATGTATGCCTTTGAAGGTGCCCCTTTGGGGAGCCCTGGCCCTCCCATGTTGGCTGTTGGTGGTGGTGGTGAGGATTTCTAGAACCAGATGCACACGGTCCTCACTGTTCCTTCAGCACTGGGACTAAAGCACGGAGTGACTTTATTCCATTGTCATGTGGGAGATTTGTCCAGACTACACTCAGAAGGACAAAACAGTTGCCTTGTGATGCTGCCCAGATTTGGAGCTGTCCCAGCGCTGGGAAGCTTGATGTTTCCTGGGCCTGGGACTCTGGGTACCATTCACAGTTCCCATTGTGATGGATGAAAGCCCATTCATGGGTCCTCGTGGGTCCCGGCCAGCGGCTCCGGGTGCTCCCCTTGTAGGCCTGTGGCTCCCTCTCGCTGTGCTTGTACAGGTTGCCTGAGTCCCCTCTTGCCCTGAGGATTTGGGGACCGCAGTCACGTTCAGCACGGGCCCCTGCCATGTGTGTGTTGCTTGGGGCAAGAGGGACACCCAAGGAGACCTGAGCCCTCCATCTACATCTTTGCTGTCCCCCTGGGCAACAGGACACGTCCATGAGCTACGTGCTGCTTCCCCAGAAGCTGGCTCAGCGGACAGGTGAACGAGGAGGGGAGATCCGCTCCACCCCCAGGCCCGGGGGACCGATGGCAAGCTCATATCCAGCTGGATGATTTGGGCCTTGAAGGATGAGTTGGGTTAACGGGGAGGCGAGGGAGGCAGGAGTACCTCTCAAGGAGTTAAAGGCCAAGGCCCCGAGGAGGCTGGAGCGCAGGGTGTGCGGTGGGTGCTGGTGGGCAGGGAGGGACCCAGTTGTGAACGTGTCAGAGGGTCAGGTGCTCAGCTGCCCCATTTCCAGATCTGTCTAGGTACGATACAGAGACCTCCTCTTGGTTTTCTGGGGCATTTTGTTCTTTTTGGTGTTAAGAAAAACAGCGTGTTCCAGCTTACCCAGCACAGTATTAAGTCTCCAGGCCAGCAAAGCGATCTGAGCCTGAGAGTTTTGTACAAGGACCCATTAGCGTCCCTTGAGTTTGGGCATTTCATCTTAAGAAGCTCGGCATTGTGACAACAGGCAAAGTCTAGCGCAAATGGTGTGTGTGTGTGTGTGTGTGTGTGTGTGTGTGTGTGTGTAAAGGTGTAGACACACAGCCATGCAGTCGCATTGAATAAAAAAATTGTAAAACACACGTCCTTACAGATCAAAAATGCCACAAGAAAAGAATTCCCCACGTGTGACCCTTGTAAGCAGGCTTTGGATTGGTAACAGACTGCAAAGTTTTCTTACATTATCCTTCCACGCTGGGTTTTGGGTGTGTGTTTACGGCCCTACAGCTTGTGGAGACAAAGTGGGGCCGCTTCTATTGGGCGCTTCCTCTGGTCGATGTCTCAGACACTCCGTCTGCTCTGTGCACGGCTTCCTGGGTGCAGGCGGAAGCCGACGCCTGCCGGGGCCCTTTGCAGACCAAGAACCGCCTCTCCCAGGAATAAACGGGCCGCCACTGACCTTTGTTGGACGTTCTCTCCTTTTCCTCCTTCCCATCTGTCTCCATCTTCTCTCTCCCACCTTTCTGCAGAGCCGCCAACCAAATACCAAATCTCCCAACCTGAAGTTTACGTGGCCGCGCCCGGGGAGTCGCTAGAATTGCGCTGTCCGTTGAGAGATGCCACCATGATCAGTTGGACTAAGGATGGGGTACACTTGGGGCCCAACAATAGGACAGTGCTTATTGGGGAGTACTTGCAGATAAAAGGTGCCACGCCTAGAGACTCCGGCCTCTATGCTTGCACGGCGGCTAGGCCGGTAGACAGCGAGGCTGTCTACTTCATGGTCAATGTCACAGGTGAGTCGGCCTGCGCGCCCTCTGCTCTCTCTTCTCTGTAGCCGTTTTCTGGGTGAAATTGTACTGGACAAGGGAACTCCTAGTGGGATCTGCTAATTGGATGCCACGCACAGAGCTCCCTAATTTGTTATTGATCTGTTTTTGAAGTTCTTCCACGGGGACCGGCTCTGCCAGAGGGGCTGGTCGTTAAAAATGACAGGATTCTCATGTGCAAGGTAGCATTTTTCTTTTAAGACAGCATGCTTTTATAGAAGTAGAAAACACATCTCCTCACTGCCCCCCCCCCCCATACTGTTTGCATCTTTGGCCGTTAGAATACAGGATTGCAGTTTGATATGGAAGATTTCGGGTTCCTTTTATTAAAACTCGAGTTTCCCTCCTTGATTTTTCTCCCATGCAGCGAGGGGGAACTAGATGGAGGCCCCCTTTCTGGCCAAGTTTAAAGATTTGCTTTCAGAAGTTAGTAAATTCTGCCGGGGACTAATTCCCTTCTTTTTTTTTTTCTTTCTTTTTTTTTTTTTTTATTTATTTTTGGGACAGAGAGAGACAGAGCATGAACGGGGGAGGGGCAGAGACAGAGGGAGACACAGAATCGGAAACAGGCTCCAGGCTCCGAGCCATCAGCCCAGAGCCCGACGCAGGGCTCGAACTCACGGACCGTGAGATCGTGACCTGGCTGAAGTTGGACGCTTAACCGACTGCGCCACCCAGGCGCCCCCTAATTCCCTTCTTGAAGGGGATCCTGACAACTGAAAGGTGGTGTCGGAAAGAATCTTTGGATAATAACGCAATCAGTAAATTTGCCGGGGCCTTGAATACTGTTGGAAGCTTAAAATCCAGTTTTAATATATCCAACTTGACAGTATGTTTAAAAAACGCGAAAGCAGAAAGCACTGGGAATCCTAATACAGACCAACTGTCCTCACGGAGAGAAAATTGAAGCCCTTAAAGCCATCTTCGCTAAACAAGACCTCAGACTTTTTGCGGGGGCTCCTGGGTTGTGGCATTCCCTGTCCAGAAGGACTAAGTTGTACGTGATTACAGCCTTTTGCTTTGCAAAAACACAACCATGGATATATTCTTTTGAATACAGATGCCATCTCATCCGGAGATGATGAGGACGACACGGAAGGCTCCGAGGATTTTGTCAGTGAGAACAATAACAAGAGTAAGTAATGGCCGTGTCGGAAGGTCCCCGAGAGAGCAGAGCCTGGTGGGAAGTCCGGACTCTAACCTGCCGTCTTGTCCACTCTTCAGAACGCTGTGCCCTGCGGCCCTTGACTTTTCTCTGCTGTGTCTCCTCTCCTGGCTTTCTAATCTGAGAATAAACCAGTGTTCCTGTGTACCCTTCTCTACCGTTTGTCCTTTCTTATTGTGTCACAAGTCACTCTTTCTCGAAAGCAGTTCCCAGTTTTCTGTCCTCGAATTTCGTTTTCTCTCCGGTTTCTCACTGTTCGGAGGCGTGATATGAGTAGAAAACACGTACCAGCCTGGTCTTCTTTGTAACCTTTGATGGTGCTTGGCTTAACTCCGTGGTTCTCAGCCGGGGTGGGGGGCGGGGGGATTCTCTTGCTTCTGACTCCCCTGGGGGACATTGGGCAACACTTGGTGGTCTCAGTAGGGGGAGGAAGAATGCCAGTGACCTCCAGTGGGCAGAAGCGAGGGGTACTGCTAGTAAACATCCTGCAATGTACAGGACAGCCCTTAACAAAGAAAGATCTGGTCTAAAATGTCAGTAGGGCTGAGGTTGAGAAACTGGGGCCTTTTTTTTTTTAACATTTATTTATTTTTGAGAGAGAGAGTGACACAGAGCGTGAGTGGGGGAGGGGCAGAGAGAGGGGGAGACACAGGATCCGAAGCAGGCTCCAGGCTCCGAGCTGTCGGCACAGAGCCCGAGGTGGGGCTCGAACTCACGGACCGCGAGATCACGACCTAAGCCGAAGTCGGACGCTTAACCCACTTAGCCCCCCAGGTGCCTCGAGAAACCGTGACCTTTTCAGACATTGCTGCATGCTGAGAGGAAATAAGGGAAGGGGGCCTTGCTTTGTAGACAGTGACAGAGCAGGCAGCCAGCAAGTACTGTTTGCTTTTCAAAGGCTGTTAACACGGAGCAGTGACACGTGGGAGAACCTGGGTCAAGAAGAACTCGGCCTCTCTTTCTCTGACACCTCTAAGTGGGGGTGACCCTGGGCAAGTAATTTAACTTCTCTGCCTCGGCTTCTTCAACTGTAAAATGGGAATAATAACATCACGTGGGGTTGTTACGAGGATCAGACAAGTTTGTGTTTGTAGGGCGCTCAGAAAAGTGTGGGTCGCGACGTTCAATACAAAAGATAAAATGTAGCATTAGTTATATTTCCAGTAACATGGCTTGAATGTTCCCCAAGTGCTTGTACATTAGTTGCTGGCGTTCTTTGCTTAGATGTTCTATTCTGCATGTTTTCAAAAGGACCTTAGTTTAATAAATTCTTACAAGGCTTAAATAATAAGAAAGTTAGTTATGAAAATAGGCAGGGCTTTTGAAGACAAGAAGAGAAAATGGATACTGTTAGGGACCTGGGATAATGTGTCAAATGGGGAGTTGCATTTGTTCCAGTCTCCTAGCAGCTTAGGCAAAAAGGGAAACATTTATAGTTTTCATTGTTTTGGCAAGAGGAGGCTTGGGTTCTGGACCACGAGCATCAGCATCGTCTAAGAACTTACTAGAAATGAAAAGGCCAAAGCCCCACCCCAGACCCCGGACTGGAAACTCCGGGGGTGATTCTCATGTGCGCTGAAGAATGAAAAGCACCGACTTAGGGATTCACACCTTGAGATCTGCCTTGAGCCGTGTGCGCTCTTGTTTATAAAACTGTGGGTGAGTGAAACTGTCTTCTGCTGTGATTTGTACCAACCTTCTTGGGAAGTTATTGTGGTTATTTTTTTAATAACGCATCACTGGGACATCAGAAGACATCACTCCTTGTTAGTTCTTTGGCTCTGGCCGGGAAGGCAGTGGATGACCCTGCTTTGGAGGTGCGGCTTTGGGCAGGTTCGGTGCCGGTTGCTGGCTCGGGCAGTGCCCCCAACGACCCCATAAGGTGGAGGGAGCTATTATTCCTGTTTTCTTGATTGGAAACTCATGATTCGGTGAGCAAAAGGCAAAGCCGCCATTCGCTTGCAGGCCTGTGGCGTGTTGAATCACGGCACCCCCCTGCCAGTCCCCAGGGTGACGATGGGGGGGTGGGGGTGCAGGGAGGATGCCGGCACTGTTGTTGACGGCTCTCAGGTGGGGCCCACGTGTGGGATGTCCAAATCTGGCAGCACCCGGGTTGTGCTGGCCGGCCTGGAACCTGCCTCGTCCTGGTGAACAGAACCACGTCTGAGAGCCTGTTCCCAGGAATACTTGGGAAGCCGTAAAATGTAACAGCAAGGTATGGGTTACGTAACAAGTGGACTGAGTGAACTGAGTGAACTTTCTGGTGATTGTGAGGGATTACCTGCCGTGGACCTCCAGGGTTTCGTCTCGAACACGGGTCCCAACCGCCCGGTGCCTGCGCAGACGGGCCAGGGAGTGGAGCGCACTTATCGAATGCCATGCCTTCACCCTGTGGCCAGCGTTCTTTGTAATTAGCTCTCGAATGACACCACGTCTGCCCTGCAGTGGGTGCTCTGCGGTGATTAAGGGCTGGTGTTAGCTGTACCAGGGAGACACTGCTGTCGGGAGCTGCCTCTGTTTGGTGCCTGTGAAACATTAGACACGATTTAAAGTGATAGCAGCTCTTAGCTGGCTACTTGGCCTCTGCCATCTGTTAGTGTGATTAGGCTGGTCTGATTCACAGGTGCAGCCTGGGGCAGTGGAGATTAAGCAGCTGTGGCCTGTGTGGACAGAGGAATGCCACGGCCGGGGTAATTGGCAAGGCGGGGAAGGGGATGTTGCCATTAAAACAATTTTTTGCCACCTCCAGTGTCAAATGCCTGACCTGATTAATAGGAAAAATTATAGAAGCGCCGAATTCCATGCGTTTTCAGGCACCTGGAAAACACCCGTGGGTCCAGATTGATTCCTTCGGTGCCTTCTGATTGTCTGGAGGCGTCACTGGGGTGTGTTTGAAAGCTCCACTTCGGTGAAGTTAACAGATGATGCTCCGGTGACCCTGTGCTGACAGTGACATTTCTGGACTTTTCTAAGTTTTGTTTTTTTGTTTTTTTGTTTTTTAATTTTGGTGGTTAGCTGTGAGAAGGCAAGCTTTTATCTGCCTGGTAGAGTTCCGAAAATGTGTACAGACTACAGAAAGCATGGCAGTCCAATACAGGGGCAAAAATAAGTCCAAAATTATGGCAGGATTGTTGGCTATGGGCCATGAAAGTAGGTCTGGTCTGACTTTTAGAGGGCTGTTTTGCCGTATTCGGGTTGACCTTAACGCTTACACCATTGGTACAGGACCCAGCTCAAAGGTGGGCTCCCCCATAGGGGATTTCCTTATCGCTTCACATGTTCTATTCCCTCGCATCTCAGCATCATGATGCATCTCAGACCTGCCTTTCCTGGTAGACCACTGTTGGAGGCAAGGACTGGCCTCCATGCTGAGCGAATGTTTTTTGGAATTACAGTCTTCTTCTACATCTTTTACTGGTGCTTTATAAACAGAGTAATGCTCAGGTCTGGCCTGTACCTTAAGAGAAGAAGCTGGTGCTTCTCAAAGTATATCCCGTGGAACCCTAGTCCAAGGGCTCTGTGCCAAGAATGAGTTGTATTTTGAAACGAGTTTGAAAAATACCTCTTACTCTCTGACCCTTTCTTAGAGACTTACCCGGTGCACCAGCAGAATACGTTCTCTCCAACGTTCTATAGTAAAACATCTGTTTAATTTTGGCTTTTCCCAGGGTTTTCCAAACGCATTGACCGTAAGACCCTTTTTAAAATACAGCACTTGACTAACATCCTGTTGCACATGCTTTGAAAATCCCTGCAATGGGCTGATTTGATTGACCTGACTTTGCTTTTGCCTTTTAAGTCAAGCCCTTCCATCACAGATGTCAAGGGCATTCTCGGGTCATATTTTAGCAGCTGACTAACTGATGACCTCACACCTTACCCGCGCTTGACTGTTTCCCTGAGCGGAACAATTCTGTGATGTCATTACAAGCCTAGCTGCCAGGAAATAATGCTTCTTACATATGCCCTTTAGTGAAACAGACTTTCTCCGGACAGAAAGTTGCAATTTCAAATGCTAATTTTTGAAATGCATCCAGGTTGAAGGTTTTGAAGGCTTCAGAGTTTATACTTCAGCATCGGAAAGCATAACTTAATTAGCCCTTGCCTCCCCTCGGTACTGGGTACCTTTACGGGTTATCTGGCAGCAGATGAGTAGACCTGTGTGTCCCTTTTTTTCCCAGGTGATTTTTATTACCTCAAGCTTGTGTTTCAGCGATTCATGTTTCTGAAGAGTTTCTTGGGAAACCATGATTGACGAAGTTCAGGTTGACTGCCGAACTAGAAGGAATTGATAGCGAGGCAGCTTTATCAAGATCTGTGTTTCAGGAGTGGTTCTTTCTCTTGAGTGAGGAGGAGAGAGACAAGGCAATTTTCCATTTTGGTTTTCATTCCTGTTGAGACCTGCAGGTGCCCGTACTCCTGTGTCAGGGAGAAAGGCAGTTGGCAATTTTCTTTGGAACTGGCTAGGGAAAATGAAGGGACTTGGCCTGGGATTCCACGCTCCTTTCGTTGCTTAACCTGCTGATAATAACAGTTTATAGTCACCTTTGGTCTAATTGGGCCTTTTACTTGGTAGGGGTTATAGCTAAGTTGGTAAATGTGTTGGTTTCTTAGTTGGGTTACGCAGTTTCCAGGAATTGAAAGTTATAGTAACAAAAAAAAAAAAAAAAAAAAAAAAAACACCCAAAGCACACAGGCTTCCTGAACTTTTTTTTTTTTGGACATTTCTTTGTAATGGAAACCTCATCCTAAATTGGTTTGGGTGGTTTTTTTTTTCGCAAAAGCCAGGGATGGCGTTCTATCTGGAAGGTTGGATTGAATTATCTCTTTCTTGGCCTCCCGTGTGGGCAACCAGCATAACCAACAACTGGAGAGTTTTCTTTTGAAGGCAGATCCTAGGAGCTCCCACGGGGCAGCTGGTCGCCCAGTGGACTCAGGCATTTCAAAGGTGGGTCATTTGTCTGTTTGCTTTAATGGGTTTCTTATCAGTGCTTCAACCGATCAGCAAGGTGTTGTTTTTAATGAGATTCTCAAATAAAACCCGCCGCCCCCATAATCACACATTCACTCACATCTCCATATTTTGTTGGATTTGTTTTCTCTTAGCTTATGCAAAACTGAAAACACGAACCTCAGTCTACTGTATGGTTGAGCTCAGAGACCTCTTCCCACCCCCACCCAGTCAGGGTCAAAGCATTCAAATGTCCTGATTAGTGATATTTTTAAAGGCCCTAATTATAGACTTAAGACAGAGGCCTTAGTGGGGCTTTAGGGAGTTTGTGAGACTTAATCTAGGAGCTGAAACAGGCTCTGTTTTTTTATTTTTGCATCAATAAAAATACAGTTGGCAGTCATTAGCGTCCGCAGCTCACATAAATCTTGAACTTTTGACTTAATTACCATGGGAGAGTTCAAAGGGCAGCCTGGAGTGGTTGAAAGAGCACAGCCCAGGGAGCTGGAGTCCTGGGTCTAGCCTCAGCCTGGCCTTGGCCATGCAGCCTTGATCAGATCACTTAACCTTTCTGGATGACATTGATCACGTCAGCCGTTGGACCAGATGGTCACCGAGGCCTTTTGGTACAGTGGTAATAGGATTCTGTGTTTTTCCTTTAAACTGTTGGGCTGTGTTCTCTTTTTGATTTCAGAAAGAGAGGAGACTATAGACCTTAGCCATCTGTATTGAGATACATAGTGGGACATGGAAGGGCTTCTGTGGGGGCAGCCCATGTTTTTTCATTACGTTATCATAGAAACCCTCTAATCCTACCATTTGTTGACACAATCAATATCTGCCTGGAATACCTGGACAGAATGTTAGAATAGGGAGGGCCCTTATCAGAACACTCAGTTCACCTCCCTCATTTTATAGCTCAAGCTTTTAACACTTGTTCATCTGGTACATTCTTCCATCCATCCATCCATCCATCCATCCATGTAATAAACACTTGAGTGCCTACTCCATAGGCTAAAGATGACTTACACTGTCCCCTTCAGATGCTCTACTCTTACTGGTCAGCAGACATCGAATGGAATAAATTTCAGTATGGGGACACCTTGGTGATGGAAACATATGTAAATGACAAGCCCAGTGAAGGAATTTGATCAGTCTGTGCTGTGGGATGGAGGTGGTATGTTGAAGGAACTTTGAGGGAAGTTTTTGTGGGGTTATACATCTCTTTCTAACCAGCACATCTTAAGAGACTACTGCTGTATTAAAAGTATAATTCTATTTACTTAGACTCATCACTGGTATACAATAACTGTTTCAGTATAGAAAATGATAATGAGTAGGTACCCCTTTACGATGGATTTTTCTTATTTTTTAAATTTGGCTGGGTTTTACTGTTCTTACCGTTTAATGACTCAGCATCATTCTTTAGCTACATGTTACATCAGAAGGTCTGAGAATGTCCTAGCAGACGGGATGAACCTGTCACGAAGGTCACCTTGTTTACTTCCAATTTAGTATATTTCATTTTTTTATGCCATCCAAGATTTCCACAGTTCCTTTTCTATTAATTGACTTGAAACTCACTCCTCCTGCCTCCCTAAGATTATGCTAGGGAAGATACGTTAAGTGGATACTCAGACCCTTCTTTGAAACAACATGATGGAGACTTGGCTTATAGTTTTCCTCTTTTATAAAGTTGTTGAGGAGGGGCGCCTGGGTGGCGCAGTCGGTTAAGCGTCCGACTTCAGCCAGGTCACGATCTCGCGGTCCGTGAGTTCGAGCCCCGCGTCGGGCTCTGGGCTGATGGCTCAGAGCCTGGAGCCTGTTTCCGATGCTGTGTCTCCCTCTCTCTCTGCCCCTCCCCCGTTCATGCTCTGTTTCTCTCTGTCCCAAAAATAAATAAACGTTGAAAAAAAATTAAAAAAAAAAAAATAAAGTTGTTGAGGAAACATTTGTACTGAGCACCTACTATGTGTTCTCTTTTGTAGATCGTTAATTTGTTAAGTGAGTTCCTCCTCTGCGTGTTCACCAGCCATGGTATGAAAAGAGTCCTCCTTAGGTAGAAAAGCTTGCTTTGGAGCCTGGTCCTGGTCTCTCACCAGCTGCATTGTCGTTCTTGGGGTGGGGGGTGGGGATGGTGGCTGGCATTTCCATGTGTCCAGACTGCAAAAATGGCAGGAGATAACAAATAGAGTTTGCAGAAGACATGAGGCCACCGATGAAGGAAGCGCAATGGGGCTAGTCCTACAGTACCATTATTTTTCTAGACCTTCCAGGTTCTCCTGTCTTCATGTAAAACTAGTTTCTTTCAGGAGAAGCCATGATAAAATACTAAAATAATCCCTCCCCTCTAGCGTCATGCTCATTAAAACAATTCATGAGCTCAAAATCTTAAAGAAAAGCCTAGTCACAGAAGTGTGTTGTCCTGTATGATGTTAGCACTCACTCAGAGTGGGACTGGGCAGAGCACTGGGGTGGCCCATCGCTGCCACACAGAGGACCTTGAAAACTTGGGTCGATGGCCTTTCTGTGGAGTCACTATTTACAGGTATTCAGGAAAAGGGAAAGTTGCAAATGTGGGTTTCCAGTGATAGCCACATAGGCGATCTGTTTCTGCTTTGTTGATAAGATTTTACCGTGCCCCGCCCACCTGGGATCCCAGTGACTTCAGGTGACAAGTATGGTGCCCATAACCCTGCCTCATGGCTGTGTGTCTATTTCGCACGAGCAGGTTTTATAGGTGCAGTTTTGACGATTGAAATTTTACCCCAGGGAAGTGGCTTCCTGCCAGAAATTCCAGCAAAATTCTTTCACCCTTGTCCTTAAATCATCCCTTAGGTGCCAAGACGAAGGTGCTGGTTGCCAGTGTGCTGTTGCCACAGGCCATGACCGTACAGACTCATGTGGTTTGGGGTGATCCCTGCGTGGGTTACGGTCTCCCTGACAGCTTAGCCCAGTGAGAGAGGAACAGAGCAACATTCCTAGTTCCTTAAACTAGGAATCCTCCCCCCCGCCTTTTTTTTTTTTTTAACATTTTAGGGAACGTAAAAATCATGCCTAATGGAATGTAAGCACGTATCTGGTGATTTCTTTTCTGTAAAAAAGAAAAGACATTCCAGAGGATCAGCTCAGCCGTAATCGATGCTATCTGAAAGAGTCACTACATTAATATTTAGCTAATTCGTATGAATAGGCTATTGTGTTTACTTACACAAATGACATGAGTACGGACACCTGACAGCATGAGGTATGCTTTTCATTTAGGTCAGATTTATAAAAGTCTTTGTGTAGCAACAAAGCTCATTATTTATTTTGTGCTCTTAATGGTTTCTTTTCAGTGGCTGTGGCTGTGGCTGGATTTTTCTAAGTAGAAGCTTTTAGAGTGAAAGATTATTGAAATTGTTCCAGTGTATGCCAGGCCCCTGGGAGTCTTGTGATGAATGGTAATCAGATACTCCCTGGTGAACCCTCAGAAGACTGGGTGTGTTTAGGGGCATTTGACACCCAAAGCCACATGGCTACCAAATTGTCTACTCATTGCAAATACAGCTGATTTCAGAGGAAAGAGTGGAGCCCCGTTCTTTCACCCTTGGCTCTCCCTCCCCGCCCCCCCCCCGCCCCAACCCTCAGGCCTTTCTTTCCCTGGCATGCAGGACTGACCACCTCAGCTTTGCCTTGCTTGCACCATCTTCTTGGCACATCGTGTAGACTCCCGTCTGTATCCCACCACCTTGACACTTAGATAAACAAGGACAAAGAAGGTACAGCATGCCCTTGTTAAGAAATCTCCGCTCCACCTTTCATAGCCAGGTTTCAAGAGCAAGGGTGAGGCAAACAGGGGTAGATAGTTTATCCAAATTCCTAATTGTGCCACGAAAATCCGGCTAAGTGAAGGGGTTTGTTGTCACCCCTTAGGAGCGAGCTGTGTCATCCACAGAATAGAGGGAGGGGGCTTGTAAATCTGTGTCAGAGACCAACCCCCTGCCTGGGCCCTTTTGCCTCTGGTTTGTGGAGTGGGTGTGCTCCTTCTCAGCCTAACCCTCAGCAGCAGTAAACACAGTTAGGAATCAGTCTTGTAGAATTTCAGTGTTCTAGGATGTTCTAGAATGTCCAAGGCCCCGCGGATGGATGCTTCAGGAGAATTTTGGCTACCAGTTTGCGAAGACAGAAACTTACGTGTGAAACGTGAAATAGCTGTACAAGGTTTCAGTGGAACTTTTGGGCAGTGATGTAGAAGGCAGCGTGCCTTCGGGCCAGCCTGGCTATCCTGGACTCTGGTCTTTGACATCAGAGTGGTTGAAAAGGATGGATTCCAACCCCTTGGAGAAGCTGGTTCTTAACTAGCCATGGACAGTAGGGGCAAAGATTCTGGAATCAGACTGCCTTGGCTCAAATCTGCCTGTATCTCTCTCTAGCTTTGTAGCTTTTCTGTGCCTCAGTTTCTTCATCTCTAAACAGGGATTGTGATAATGCCTCTCTCATTGGATTGGTGTCAGGATTAATAGGTTAAACACGTAAGAGCTTTTAGAGCTCTGTTTGGTAAACACAAAGCACTCAGTCAGTGCTCGGTAGCTGTTGTTGTTGGCCGGCGTGAAGAATTATGGCGGTATCCTGGATTGACGCTGTGGTTCTGATTTAGATCAAATGCCCCTCATTTGGCAACTTAAAAAGTTGTGTCTTCTTTTGAGTTTAAAGGGTCGCTTGTTTGTATCCATGACTTTGAGGGCCATTCAGAGGGCTTAATTTTACATAACATATAATCCGTAGCCTCCTAGTAAGTTTTCTTCTGCTCAGACATGGTAGTAGAATTATGGCATTCACAACCACCAAAAACTCTTTCTTCCATTTAAAAAATTAAAACAACAGGGGCGCCTGGGTGGCTCAGTCGATTGTGCGTCCGACTTCAACTCAGGTCACGATCTCACCGCTCGTGAGTTCGAGCACCGCATCGGGCTCTGTGCAGACAGCTCGGGGCCTGGAGCCTCCTTCGAATCTGTGTCTCCTTCTCTCTCTGCCCCTCCCCTGTGCACGCTCTCTCTCTCTCTCTCAAATATAAAAATAAATAAAAATTTTTAATAAAAAAATAAAAACAAAAATTAAAACATAGTGCGAGGGCTTTTTGATTTGTCACATAAAGTGCTGCGAAGTTAATGCTGCTTCCCTGAAAAATTTACCCTATTAGGATGGTAAGTTATCTCCTTGCTGAGCCTTTAAAGCTTCAGTGGGTAAGTTGACGTGGCTTCGAGCACAACTTGCTTGTGTGTGTATGCGATCGTTTGCTAGGTGTGGTGATCTAAAAGGATCCATTCTGGAGGACTCAGCTGCTGCGGCTGTATGCGTTGTCGCTGTCCATATAAAGTAGCTTTTAAAAGCATGATTCAACATGAATTTATATTCTGGCACTAAGAACAAGGGAGAGAAGGTACCTCAAACACGTTTTCCCCCCCATTAAGAAAGAGAAACTAACAAGAAGTTCATCTCCAGGGACCTTCTGCTAGGCCATCTGCTAGACTTCAGAACAGTTTTCTCCTCATGGAAATATTACCCAGAGATTTTGAAAATGTCAGATCGTCCACATACAAAGTAAAATTCTCTTCCGTGTCATGGAAATGAAGCTCTCCCTTTCCATACTTATAACGTTGTTTTCCACAACAGGAGCGCCATACTGGACTAACACAGAAAAGATGGAAAAGCGACTGCACGCGGTCCCTGCAGCCAACACAGTCAAGTTTCGCTGTCCAGCTGGGGGGAATCCAACACCAACAATGAGGTGGCTGAAAAACGGAAAGGAGTTTAAGCAGGAACATCGCATTGGAGGCTATAAGGTAAAATCAGGTTTCCAAAATGCTCTATTTCTTACATTTTTGTTAATCCATTTTTAAGTAGTTGAAAGGTAGGAACCTTCAGAAGGGATATTTAAAAAAAAAAATGAAAAATCAGTAATTATCATAATTGGTCATTTCCACACTTGACATTTGAAAAAAGTTTTCCTGGGGCGCCTGGGTGGCGCAGTCGGTTAAGCGTCCGACTTCAGCCAGGTCACGATCTCGCGGTCCGTGAGTTCGAGCCCCGCGTCAGGCTCTGGGCTGATGGCTCGGAGCCTGGAGCCTGCTTCCGATTCTGTGTCTCCCTCTCTCTCTGCCCCTCCCCCGTTCATGCTCTGTCTCTCTCTGTCCCCAAAATAAATAAACGTTGAAAAAAGTTTTCCTGGGCTTACATGTTACTTTACATATCTATCTTTTAATGTTTATTTATTTTTGAGAGAGAGAGAGAGCGCAAGCAGGGGAGGAGCAGAAAGAGAGGGAGACACAGAATCTGAAACAGGCTCCAGGCTCTGAGCTGTCCACACAGAGCCCGACGCGGGGCTCAAACCCACGAACCTCAAGATCATGACCTGAACTGAAGTCGGACACTTAACCCTAAGACTGAGCCATCCAGGCGTCCCTGGGCTCACGTGTGCTTTCAAAGCATAATTCCCATTTCTATTGTTCTTTTCTTTTTTTAATGTTTATTTATTTTTGAGACAGAGAGAGACAGAGCATGAACAGGGGAGGGTCAGAGAGAGAGGGGGACACAGAATCAGAAGCAGGCTCCAGGCTCAGAGCTGTCAGCACAGAGCCCGCCGTGAGGCTCAGACTCACAGACCGTGAGATCATGACCTGAGCCGAAGTCGGAAGCTCAACCGACTGAGCCACCCAGGCGCCCCATTTTTTTTTTTTTTTTAATGTTTATCTTGAGAGAGAGCATGAGTGGGGAAGAGGGGCAGAGAGGGAGAGCGACCATCCCAAGCAGGCTCCGAGCTGTCAGCACAAAGCCCAACGCAGGGCTCGATCTCATGAACCGTGAGATCATGACCTGAGCCAAAATCAAGAGTCGGACACTCAACCGATGAGCCACCCAGTCACCCTTACATTGTTCTTTATGTGAGAAGAGTTTAATAACAGAAGGGTGGGAAGTTGAGAGTCTGTTTCCTATATGCTGTATTGCCTGGAACACTAAAACTGGAGCAGCATTGGAGAAGTAAACTTGTACTTGCCCTGTTTGGGCAGGATTGTAGGATAGGGGGTGGACTTGGCTTAGACGCTGGGGTATGAAATAGTACTTATTAAGAGAGAATGCTCCCGTGGTGAGAGAGGCAATCTCTCCATCCTCTGTCTTCACGGCCCTGGAGAGCCCATCACAGAATGTGGTGATGAGTAATCTCATCACTCAGGCAGGGGTGAGGGGTGGAGGGGGAGGTGGAAATCGACCACCCTCTCCCTGAAAAGGCCTGTAGATGCCTATTCGGGCTTTTGTCGTCCATTCAGCAGACGCCGATGAGCACAGTCTTTGGCAGGCACCGTCCTAGGCGCTGGACAGAGCACGGCCCTAGCTCACGGGGGTTCCTCGTCTGGTAGGGAAGGTGGATGAGAAAGCCACAGCCTGGATGGGCTGAAGTCAGAAGAGCATGTTGTCGTGTGGATGTGCAGGGGGAGATGATGTGGGCTCTTTGGGAGGCTAGGGATAATGGAGGTCAGGAAAAGATTCTGGGCTGAGTTTGAAGGAAGGGTGTCTCAGGAAGAGAGACATGGGATGTCTAAGTTATTTAGTCTGGAAGGGGAAGCCTGGAGGAATTTAATTTAGTATATGAGGAAGACTTGGGGAACCTTACCGTGACATTCTTTGGTGTGTTTGGAAAGCATGAACGGGTGCATTAGTTACCTATTACCGTGTAACAAATTATCCCAAGACCAGTGACTTTAAACAACATTTTTATTTAAAAAAATTTTTTTAATGTTATATTTATTTTTGAGGGGAGGCGGGGAGAGAGACAGAATCCGAAGCAGGCTCCAGGCTCCGAGCCATCAGTACAGAGCTCAACGCAGGGCTTGGACTCATGAACCACGAGTCATGACCTGAGCCAAAGTCGGACGCTTAACCGACTGAGCCACCCAGGCACCTCTAAACAGCATGTATTATTTCACAGTTTCTGTGGGTCAGGAATCCAGGTGTGGCTTAGCCGGGCCTTTCACCTCAAGGCCTCTCACAGGATTGCAACTAAGGCTTGAGTCTGGAAGTCTGATTTGTAGGGTCAGCTGGGGAAGGACCTGCTTCCAGACTCATTCCCGTGGTTCTTGGGTTCACTTCTTTGCCGGTTGTTGGGCCAGAAGCCTCAGTTCCTTGCTGGCCATGGGCTGGAGGCTGCCCTCAGTTCCTCACTCGCCCCATGGGCCTCTTAGTACGGCAGCCCTTCCTCAGGGAGAGCAGAAAGGAAGAGGTAACATGTGAAGAAGATAGAAGTCACAGCCTTTTGTAACCTAATCATGGAAGTGACATCCTACCACTTTGGCTGTTTTCTCTTATTAAGTAAATCATTAGGGGAGGAGATTAAATCCCCAAGGGCATGAATATCAGGAGACCTGGGGAATCACTGGGAGCCATCTTGGAAACCTGCAAGGGGGATAAATTAGAGGATGCTCTAGCCTGCATCCCAGCTTGTTGAGAACCAGGTAGAAGAGGACTTCCTGGTGGCAGGAGTGAGATACCGGGAAAAGTCAGGACTTTCTGCTGTATACCTGTGTCTAACACACCAGTGTCACTTGAGAGGGTACTTGAGTCCTGACCCGTCACTGCTGTGGTTAAGTGGACCTCCTCTCCCCACAAAGTGCTCTGGGGGCCTCTTCTGAAATACCATACACAATTCTCACCTTTAAAGGATTGTCTTCTTCAAAAATTTGTGACTTTTAACATTTAGACATAGCTGGAAGCCTGGGCGGCTCAGTTGGTTGAGTGTCCAACTGTGGCTCGGGTCATGATCTCATGGGTCATGAGTGTGAGCCCCGCATCGGGTTCTCTGCTCTCGGTGCAGAGCCTGCTTTGGACCCTACGGCGCCCCGTCTGTCTCTGCTCCTCCCCTGCTCACGCACACACTCTCTCTCTCAAATATAAACAAACATTTAAAAAAAAAAAAGTAACTAGATGCTGAATCCCAGAGGATAATAGGGAAAAGCCTATGAATAGATTCCTAGCATGTGTGGGGCAGTTTGTGTGTGAAACAGATGTGAGATACACCTGCTGGGAGGTGGGTGCCTCTGAAGTTCTGGAAGCAGACGCACCTCGCTGAGCTTCCGTGATTCCTGCTTGTTGGTGGGACGAGTAGGCAGGAGGGTGGTTTTTCTCTTCACCCTTAGGTCAGTCCTCACACCAGGCACAACGAGATTGGAAGGTCGGCTCGCTTTCTTTGTAAAGGACGAATTGACAAAGATTTCATTGGGTGGTGCTGCTTGGAAAGAAAGAGTTAAAACCGCCACAGTCGTGGCCCCTGGGGATCATTCTAACCACCAAATGCTCTCCAAAAACATAATTGATGCAGTTCCAGTGATACATTTCAATACGACTAAAAGTATAAGGCTGGTGGTCAAAATCCTGGTGGTTAACTAATTTCCTCACTTACGACAGCCGTGGAAAGAAGTTAAAAGAATTAATGAGCCTCCAGAAACTCCTGGTCTCAAAATAAATAGGCCCAACATCATTATTCTGGGTAAGGAGGTTTTTGCGAATCTGAATTAGTGATTATGAATGTGCCAGAAGGCTAAGGGTGCCTGATGAGGAAATGCTGCTTGATTTTTAACAGGTGTAGTTCAGTCTTAATTATTGAGGACAACATTCTACTAACTGGAGGGCACCTGCACCCTAAAAACAACGTGGGGAACCTTTAGCAGAATACCTTTAACCTGTTCCCGTGGAGGCACAGAAGACCAAACGTTTTTTTGTTGTTTCATGTTTAGGCCGTTTCTGGAGCGAAAGAATGGGAATTTGAGCGCACGGGAACAAAAATCTAAAGTATATTTTGCTCTAGGGACGCCTGGCTGGCTCAGTCGGCAGAGCGTGCAACTCTCGGTCTTGGTATTGTGGGTTTGAGCCCCACATTGAGTGTAGAGGTGACTTAAAAAATAAAATCTTAAAAAACTTATATTTTGCTATTAAAAAAAAAAAAAGGCAAGGAGGGGAGAGAACTATACCTTTGGAACATGGTGTGCTGGCCGGAGGTGACGCGGGCACATTTCTGGCCCCGCTGGACTTTCTCTGGAGAAGAGTCCATGGCGATGCCTGAGCACCCTGGGCTGGGGGGGGTTGGGGGGAGGGTTGGTGGGGGGATCACCCCATCAAACGCAAAGATGGTCTATCTGGATTTAGTAAGGAGTCTTCACAACAGTTGTGGCACTGGACGTTGATTTGGGGGATACTGGTTCTCTCAGAAATTCCATGGACTCAACCCAGGTCCCCAGGTCACGAAGTCCTTGGTGGTCGCAGAGGCCGGCACGCCCCAACCTCCCATCGGTCCAGGCTCTCCGGCTGGTGCAGGCGTCTTCAGGGCTCGAACAGGGTAGAGGCAGGAGCATGGGGTTCCCGCCAGGTTTGCAAACACTGTCTACAGACACTTTTAAAGAATTCTGCTTCTCCAGCGTTCGCCCCGAGGGAACCCGTGCATACAATGCACTCCCCCTAAAGCAGAGACCTTG
This sequence comes from Lynx canadensis, assembly GCF_007474595.2. Taxonomy (NCBI): domain Eukaryota; kingdom Metazoa; phylum Chordata; class Mammalia; order Carnivora; family Felidae; genus Lynx; species Lynx canadensis. Next base: position 10,113,742 of record NC_044313.2, read on the forward strand.
CTGACACACGGACAGCCCCATGTCCAAACGCCCCTCTCCTCTGACTCCTATCCCTTTGCCACTTTAGTTAACGAAGAAGCAAAGCGTCAAGTTTTCCAAGATGTATTTTTCCAGAAAGCAAGACCTGAAAGTTTCCGCAAACAAATGTGTGTTATTTCTGTGATTTTTTTTTTTCTTCATAAATCTCCTTCTATAAACCATGGTGACTCTGTCTAGCTCAACTGCCTGTCGAGTTCTTTCTACCTGTTTATGGATCCGGCACCTTGGCCCTCACCCATGGCGTTCCAGCTTGTTCTGAAGTGGTCTGCCTATGTGGCCAGTGAAGGGAGAAGGGAACACAAAAAGCCAAAACAAAATCAAAGAGAATTATGAAATGGGACAGGAAGCTCATTTTAATTAAAATGACCAGTAGAGCTCTTTGGTATGGCTCAGTCTTGTTTACCAAAGAACTCATGCTGAGCCTTCCTTAGGTGATTAAGAGTCATATTGTTTTTCTTAGTATGTGGGCAAAGGCTGGTTGGATGTTATTATTTATGGTGGTAGAGGTCGATTTGAAGCATAACTGTATCTCCCTAATTGTGCTTATGCCCGGGCTTTTTCATCAGTCTTGACGGTGGGCAAGTTGTTTAAGCTCTTCGTGTTTAAGGCCACCTGTCCTTAAAATGACAAGTTTGGACAGATGATCTTGAACATCTAACCCCCTCCCAACTGTGATTTAGTAGCATCACCATCAACCATTTTTTATCATCAACAATAGCACAGAATTTTTTTTTTAAGAAAGAGGTTACCTTTAAGGCTAGATATTTCATAGGGCTCTGAACAATAATTACAATTTAATGCAGAAAAGCCACAGCACCGGGGTAATTAATAGACCACCTCAGTTCCCAAGTCGTGCCCAGGTAATGACTGAAACATAGAGGGGAAGAGTATTCTTAAAAATTGCATTTCATGCCACCTAGTAACTCTAAGAACCAAGAGAGATCACAGGACAAAGCCCTCCCTCAACCTGGCCGTGAAACTGGCACACGAGCATTGGCTTCAGGCATCTGGAGGTTGGAACTCCCATGGAGCCCCTGAGCAGAGTGAAGCATGACACAGTTTGGACTGTCCATTTCCTAGTCTATTTCAGATCCAAGAAAAGACAGGGGAAAACCTCTTTTCTTATAATCACAATGAAAACCTGATGGTTTTGATGGGTAGGTTAATTAGATTTACGTTTTCTGGGTTACTTAGAAGTCACATTAGAGACCTTTGCTTAAATGGTATGCTTAATCCCAAAATCTGTTCATTTGGAAAAATCACTACCCATGCCCTTATTAATATATTTATACTTTGTGGAGCTCTTTCTCAGCCAAGACAGTTCGGCTTTAATCCCAGAGCAGGCAGTCTGTGATGAGGAAGCAGGTGTATGTTGCCATCAGCCAACATGCGCGACCGCTCCCGTGTGTCCTGACCGTGCAAGGTGCCCCCCACTGTCCGCCATGGCTCTGGGTCCCCTGCGCGGCCCAAACAGGGGAGCGCTGTTGTTTTACCCCTTTTCCAGATGAGGCTGGTCATGTGACTCCTCAGTGGCAGGGCTGACATTTGGACCCAAGTGGTTTTCTTCCACAGTTGATGCTCTGGCTTAACTTTCTTCAGATGTGGTTCCGTGTTTTTGTAAGAAACACTGGTGGTAAATTAGAAATCTGGAAACAGTGCTGGCATCCCAGGAACATGTGAGGATCCGTTGGCCCAAAGGTGTTCTGTTGAGAGCGAAGCTGGGCATCTGATGCTGCTGTTCCCACTTCCCTGACCTGTATGGGATTTTTACAAATTGTGCTGAAATACACGTAACGTAAAACTTGTTATGTATTTTTCATCACCCTAAAACAGAAACTCTGTATCCGTTAGGAGGCAGTTCTCCATTTTTCTAATCTTTCTGTCTAAATTTGCCTGTTGCAGGTAATGCAGGTAAGTGGAATCATAGGCTATTTGTCCTTCTATCTGTTGTGTGTATCTGTCCTTCTGTGTGTGGTAGCAACAATCAGACCTCGATTCCTTTTTCACGGCTGGGTAATACTCCATTATATGGATGAGACCCCAGTTTGTTTATCCGTTCATCTGTTGACAGGCACCGGGGACGTTTCCACCTCTTGACTCTTGTGGTTGGTGTAGCTGTGTGAACGTGGCTGTGCACGTACCTGTTCGAGTCCTTGCTTTCAGTTCCTTTGGTATCTACGTAGCAGTGCTATGCTGGGTCATCTGGTGATTCTTCATTGAGCTTTTTTGAGGAAGGTGGTGAGATTTTTAAAGAGTTTATTTCAAAAGGCAGCAAGTGCCCTGCTGGCAGTCTTGGCCCGCCCTCCCACTCCCACTTCTCGCTTCTTGCCTTGTATAAGTCTCTTCCCACTTCTCTGGGAGATCCATGCTTTGTGTAGTGAGCTGGGGGGAAGAGTTTCTGCAGTTGTGTCCTAGAGGATCAGAGCTCGCCTCGCCCTGCTCTCTGGACACCTCCTGAGAAGCAGACTTGGGCAACTTAAGCATTAATCGGGCTTTTGCCTCCACATCTGCCTAGTGATAAGCACCAGGGAGTGCCACAGCCCTTAACACATGTACTCAGTTTGTGCACACCTCCAGAGACATGGTTTCGAGATCCCAGGAGCCTGTCGAAGGTGGGGGTCTGGCCTGGGACAGCAAGACTTCATGCATCGTAATGCCACCTGGTTGATGTTGAGCTGTAGGTCATGGGCTGCCTTTATGAAGGCCAGCGGCCCAAGGGATTGCTGCCTTTCTCCATAAATTGCACCCTGATACTGGTGGAAGGAAGTGTCGGGAGTATTTGCCGTCACACGGACACAGTATTCTTTGACTTGGCACGGAGCAAAACTTTCTATCTAGCTTCTGGATGTTTATTCTGCTTGTTATTGAACACCTAGGTATTTGGAAATGTCCAGATTTTTTTTTTTTTTTTTTTGGTTTCACTGTGGAAACCAAACATCCAGGTGACAGCCTGGGTCTTTGACCTGGCTTCACCTTTCACTTAGGTGTTTTGGTATCATACAAACTAAATCTACATTCCCAGTTGTCTCCTGAAGGTAGCTGGGTGTTTAACATGCACCTTGGGAGATTTAGGTAGCAGAGGAATTCTGAAAAAACCCGTCTGGCCCACCTCTTCGTCGTCTTTGTGACGACGGTGTGGAATGTTCGTGGAATCCACTTTTTGTGTTAGGAGGGAAAGAGTTGAGGCCATGACCTTCAGTCTGCTTTGTTTCAGTATTGCAGTGTTGTTTTTTAAAAGCCTTCAGCGAACATCGTCTTGAAGCCTCACGCTCTCTAATTCTGTTCATTGGCAGATGAAAACTAATGGTGAATTTTCTACAGGGGTTTGGCCACGGGCAGGGGTGAGAAGGAAGGATGGCACGGGTGTCATTGGGTGCAGGACGTCTCTGTGCCCCCAGCTCTCGCGCTCAGGCTGCCAGCAAATTCCAGATGCGGTGGTCCTGCAGCAGGGGACGCCGGCGGAGAGGTTTTATTTGACTTTTTGGTCAAATGTGTGCGATTCCTGTTTGAATTTGAAAGGGTGAAAATAGGAAACAAGCAAACAACATGCACAATGACACCACGAAATTATATAAAATGTACTGCTGATAATTTAGTACATTTCCTTTCCGACTTTAGCTTTCCTTCTGACTATACAGTCAGGCTTATAGATTCAGGGCTATAGGCATCTGTGGTGTGTGTGTGTGTGTGTGTGTGTGTGTGTGCGCGCGTGTGTTTATACAGTGGCATCCTGAACGCACATTTTTATCCAACCTCCTTTTTTTTCATTTATCAATAACTATTTAAAAAAATTGTTTTTAATGCTTATGTGTTTTTGAGAGAGAGAGAGGAGAGAGAGGGGGACAGAGCACATGTGGGGGAGGGGCAGAGAGAAATGGAGACACAGAATCCGAAGCAGGCTTCAGGCTCTGAGCGGTCAGCATAGAGCCTGACGCGGGGCTTGAACTTCACAAGCCACGTGAGAACATGACCTGAGCCCAAGTCGGACGCTTAACCAACTGAGCCACCCAGGCTCCCCTCATTTATCGGTAACTATAAATAACACCTTACCAGGTCTGAACTTAAGAATACCTCCTCCTTTTTAATGACTGTGTGCTATTTTGTTGGAATGAATTAAGTCCTGTAGGATGAGCTGTGTGTTGTTAATGGCTCTCTTCCTGATGGATTCGGTTTTGCTGTCACAAGCAGTGCTCGAAGCAATCATCTTGTTCATGTGCCTTGAAGTAATCCTCCTGGTTCTCTGTGTAGCCTAGATTTCTAGAAGTGGAATTAACTGGGTTAAAAAAAATGTGCTGCTAATTTTAACAGGCCCTGCGAAATTATTCTACAGAAAGGTTTTTTCCTACCCTATGTTCCTATTCTCAATTGGAGTCTCTTTTTCCTTACACTCTTAAGTACTCAATGGCATGGATCTTCCTAATTTTTGTTAATCAGCCGGTGAATAACTGCGTCTCATTATTGTTTTAATTTGCATTTCCCTGATTGTTAATGAGGTTAAGCATCTTTTCATATGTTTATTGGGTATTTACATTCTCTCTTCGGCGAGTGCAAAGATGGGACTCTGACCTAACTGGCGGAGGAGTTGTAGCACTTAAAAAGATGAGGAATTAAAAAAAAAAAAAAAACACAACAACAACAAAAAACCACACTGAAAAGGACGTCTTACATTTTTGTTGGAAGGGTAGTGTCTGTAGGTTTACGCTGAATCGTGGTTTGGAAATGGAGTGTTCAGAAAAGAGACACAAGAAGTCTTTGTGCCTTTGTTTCCTCATCTTGATAGAGTTGCTGTCTGTACTCTCTCGGCTTGTCATTAAGCGACCACTAATTAATGGTAGGATATCCCCTGCAGAAGCGTCAAGCCTTCCCACCGTTGGCAGCTTCTAAGGGCGTCCCTTTGGAAAATGCCACAGCTCATAACATTTGGGATTGGTCGTATGTCCAGGAATCAAATACTAGGGCAATGGTGTAAGAAAACAAATATTAACAGCACTGCATGGGGCGATATTGATTGAGTACCAAGGTCTCCAAAGGGGCAGAAGCCCCTTGTTTGGTAACTGTGTTTCCCATTGTGAAAGCATTCGATAAATGGTAACTTATTAATAATTGTAGTGCATCTCCAGGAAGTAAATATTCAGGGAGCACGCGCTCTTGAAGGAGGCTCTCCCGTGGAATGCCGTGGCCCCAGCGAGAGACGGGAGCTGCCCTAGGGTTACCAACGGCAGCGGCATGCTGAGCTGCGTATGCCAAGATTTAATGTCTTGGGCAGAAGCAGATGATGGCCTCCCCGTGCATTCACGTTCAGCCCCATTTGGACTGCGCCCTGTGCCAAATCTGGACCCAGGCGCGAGAAAGACATTGACAGTTTGGATGGGGTCCAGAGACAGGCACTAGTCGTGATTAAGGGCTTATGGGCATGACATTTGAGCGGGGGCTCAAAGAACTGAATATTTACAGCAGGGCTAAATGCTGGATTACGTGGCTTGGTGACGTTAGGGCCTCTGGCTTCATCCCTAAGTTACCCTCTGTGTGATTAGCTCTTTCAGAGTCCAGGAAAGTCCCGCTTCTGATAACCCCTGCACGCTTGGGGGGAGGGCGGGTCTCTGTATGGGCCCACCTGCCTCAAGTTGAATCAAGGAGTTTGTTAGCACCCAGCTCCAGGGTAGCACCCGGAGGGGGCGGGGAGATTTGGGGTAGAGAAGTCTCACTGCCCTGGGACATTTAGCAACCGCCTCCGCTCCTTCACAACATTCCTTCTATAGGCTGTGCACCTAAGGTGCTTACCCCTCCTTCGCAGCACCCTGGCCTCTTGTTTGGCTCTCCTACAAGTGCGTGGCCCAGCCAGGAGCAGGAAGCGGGGCTTCTCCCAAGCAGAGTACAGATTTCTCTCCGTTGTGGGGTCTGATGCCCGCAGCGTCCTCTTACCGCCAGACTTTTCACCTGTGACAGCGAGAATGACGGTCCCCCCGCCAGCCCCACGACATTAAGACTGGGACAGTCTTGATGGTGATATAGGGGGGAGCTGGTGGGCTGCCGCGGCTGGAGCAAAGGGACCGTCTGCCCAGAGCTCACTCTTCAGCGCTTGTGCTTGGTGAGGAGAGGAGTCCAGCCCTCACCCCCGTGATCCTGCATAAGACCGTCCGTGATGAGCAGTGGTCTCGTTTGTGACCTCTGCGTCGGTGGCTGCTCTTGCGGTGCTGGCCTGCCTGCACAGAGCTGAACATCTGACATGACACGCCTCGAGTCGTAACAGGCTCTGATAACCCCTTACCTCTGTTGGCGCCGCTTTTCAAAGCGGACAGCTGCTCTGCCCTCCCGTTTTTGTAATGGAGCATTCATGAGATGATCTTTATTCTCTAGTTCCTTGACTCACTCATGTGCTTGCAGAGGCTCGGCTGGTATTAGCAGTTTTTATGTGATTAAGGCAGAAAACACTTGCAGCGCTCAGGGAATCATGCAGAAGGTCAGTTGGAATTCCTGAAATCATAGTTAAGACCACGAGGGCCCTGGCTTTTTTTTTTTTTTTTCTTTCCCCCTTCTCCGTTTCTCTAGAGTGCCTCATCCAAAATGCCTTTAAAACATGATTTGGATTTGGGGGAAAACCTTAAAGCCTTAAACCTGCAAGGTGAAATCTGCATTTTGGCTCTTTGTAAGGAAAAGTCACGCTTGCTTGAAAGTTTGAGTCTATTAAAATATTTTAAAAGCCAGGTGCGAATGTTGGAGTCTAGTCTGTTCGCATGTTGACAGAACGGTGGGTGGGAATCACAATAACTTATTTTCACATGTGCCGCTTATCTCTCTGAAAAGTCTCAAGGAGTTTGTAAGCAGACGGATATACAACTTAGGTTTCCTAAGGATTCGTTGCTCCCATATTTGGCATTCTGAGTATATCTCTCGGGAACATGTAGCATCTATTTAGGCATTGCCAGAGATGGGAGGGGCAGGCCTGTGTTCCCAGTTGAAACTTCTTGAGACTTCCACACAGCATCTGGGGGTGATGGGGGAAGAAGTGGCAGGTTTTCAGACTGGAAGGCTCCAGGAGCAGTACAGTACCTAGCTTGTGGGCTCCTTGGGAGAATTCACATTAGCTGAGGCCGAACAGAATGTGCACAGTAATCCTGGCATACAGCAGGTGCTCATTGGTGCTGGCTCTAAGTGGTTCCTTGGCGCTGTGGGGCCTGAGGCTTCCTAGTGGATGAGCGACCTTTCGGCTCCCCTGCTCTGGGGCACTGATACCGTTGCAGGCCAATGGTCTGGCCATTTGGCAGCTCCTGGAGGAACCCATCCTTCATCGACAGCCTCACTCCATACACTTGCATATCTGGACATGTCAGTATCCCCCTTGCTCGACATTCACCATGACGATAATGATTGTTTTCGTTTGGCTCCATTCTGTGTGCTTAGTACGAGGGAAATTGACAATTCAGGTGATTCTTCTCTACCTTCCTTGTCTCCTCCAACTTCTTTTTAAATCAAGATGGCAGAGTACCTGGTAATTTATGCTAAGATTGTTAAATAACCACCTTTCCTTTGATCTTTTCAGGTACGGAACCAGCACTGGAGTCTTATTATGGAGAGCGTGGTCCCATCTGACAAAGGCAATTATACCTGTGTGGTGGAGAACGAGTATGGCTCTATCAATCACACGTACCACCTTGATGTTGTTGGTGAGTTTGCTTCTCCCCGAGGGACAGCTGTACGCCCGCCTGCTACAGCTTGACTCATTTAACCCCGCGAAAGTGAGTCTGGTTTCTCCCATGGTTTAAGGAGAGAAACCGTTGGTTCGTTTTCCTTCTTTCTGAACGTAAGCTGTTGTTTGAGAAGGATTCTTCCATCATTTGACGATGTTCCTGTTTCCCGATTAGCCATGTTTTACGTATTTTGTGTGATCCTCTTGGTTCCCTAGCACCGTTTTGGGTGAAATGGACGTGGTGTGAAATGTGTTGACACTCTGAAAGCCGGCATTACTCTTAAGAACGTTCGTGTGTTCAGGGAAAGGGTACAGATACGGGCTAGGAGAACTTGGTTTTTAAAAGGGAGGCAGCATTATCCAAAGAAGGGCAATTGGGCAGTGCTGGCTAAAGAGTAAAGGAAAAGGTATTGTGATGACTGAACTTCTAGCTGGCTGGAGGAAGGATAGTGTCCAGGGGCCCTTTACTTCCATCAGGAGAAAGTCATTCAGTGCTCTACTGTGGGTTCAGCTCCCGTGGAAAGGGAACTGTGTATATGGGCTTGTAAATTCCTTTTTACCTAAGTGCTCAGATAGGTAGGCTACTTTAATTAGATGTCTTAAGATCAATAGGCTGTTGTCCTGGAATTCAAATGTCTTCCTATCTTGCCCTTTATGATGGGTTTTGTTGTAACTGATAAAGGAAGGGTGTTTCTCTGTCTTGTTGGAGGACTGGAGATACCTAGGATGTGTCTCCTTGTTGCAGGGATGGTGGGCTAAGATCCCTTCTTTGGCACGACCCATCTTTTGCTCTGCCTTGTCCTCCACCCTGACTCACGGCATCACCACCTGACCTGGCTGGGGGTTAGCTAACCAGTTCGCCCTTCTCCACTTGCAGATTGCCAGCTCCCAAGGCCTCAAGTCCAAGCTCACCTTGATTGATTTTTGCCTTAACGTGACCCTTTGTTTCTCCACAGACTCCTGCCCCGCCACCGTGTCTATGAACGAAGGCTTTCCTCCATCATTTTCTATGCGTGTGTCCCTAGTATTATTTCATATGTGGGCATTTCTTCTCCTTCAGTAAACTATACACTCTTTGAAGAGAGGCCCCACAGATACCAGAATTGCCCAAAGAACCATTAAGAAACCTTCCAAAAGCTTGACTAACCACATTTCATAGATTTTGGCTAATGGAAGTTTTAGGTTAACTGAAAATTAAACAGAAGCCATTTTTAGATTTTCTATCAAGTTAAATTAAATCCAGAAGGAACTCCCCCTAGGAAAGCATGAGATCGTCTTTATTTCCATGTGTACGTAAGGATTCAGTGAAAAAAGTTCTTGTCCTTCAGAAGCCTTACTGTGAAATTTGGTTGCTTTCACATAATGTTGCTCCTGTGGGCATTCATAAAAGACTTGAGTTCCAGAACCCTCTTTTCTCACAGAGAGACTCGTGGAAGGTTTCTTAGTGGGAGTTACTACGTACAGATATTTTACAAATCAAACACAAAGAAGTAACGCTCAAATGTGGGACGAAAATGATGAACATTTATTTTGGCGTCGATGTGCCGTAAATCTGTTGGTTAAGCACACAACGTGGAATTCACATTGGGCCTCACATCTCCTGAATTTGACACGAAAGTGTTTCTATTTAAGGAAAGAAGGTTCGGGGGCTAAAAGTTCTCAATGCCTAATTTTGAAACAAGCAGTTTATTGTGCGAATAAAATAATTGTGCTGTAGCAATCCGCGGGGCTCATGGCTGTGTAGGCCTACAGATTGTTCATTGGGATCGGCCGGGGACCATTCCAGGAATTCCCCCCCCCCCTCCGTCAGCTTGGCCACCCCAGCCACGGGCTCTGGCTCCTAGCAGGTTTTAGGTTGAGTTGTTATGTAAAACATTCAAAAGCCCCCTCCCCCCCCCCACCTCTCCTTTGAGCTTTCTGGCAGCTCATCTCTGTGAAGCCCCGAAATCTCTCTTACAGTTTTAGGGTTGGATTTGAACTGGGCTGCTGAATAATGGAATTGTGCTGTCTAATGTTAATCCCCTGGCAGTCAGTCTTGTTGAAAAGAGCGTATGATTCAGTGGTGTGATGTAGAGAGGAGCATAGAGCGTATGGAGTAATGAATGCAGAGAAAGGCCCGATTATGTCACAAATTTGGGAGATTGCCCAGCCAAACGTGGGCCAATAATGACACAATGCTGGTTGGGAATATCCATTAAAGCTCAACCCCTAATAATTTTCCAAGCCTTGAACCTTCTTTATAAATAGAAGCCAAAAGTCAGTGGAGTATAAGACATTTTCAGGAAAGACGGAGGTGTGAAATACTCTCATCTTTGCTCAAAACCCCAGTAATTGCTTTGAGAAGCACTCATAAAATAAGAAGTGAGTCAGCTCCAGAGTCTCATGTAGACTTACAGGGTTGGCAGGCGGTCGTTCTGAATGTCTCCGCGAGTGGCGACAAAAGGGAATTCAGGCCCGAACAACGAGGTTCTGGTGGCCCCTCGGCCCAAGTGCAGGATTCCACCCCGTGATCACCGCTTCTCGGCCACGTCCGCGTCTCCTGGAAAAACCGGAGCCTCTTTCCCAGCGAAAGTCAAGTCCTGTTCTCGTTCACATTCTCCGAGGGTTTACTTTTGTTGCTATGCTACATAGGGTTGCGGTTCAGATATTACGAAGCATCAAAATGGGTGAGATCTTTTTACTGAAATCCTTCCTTGGAACGGCATTCCCCATAAGGACTTCCACGTAAAAGCCGTGTAATTTAAGAGACATTCTTGTGTCTCGGGCACGAAGCGGCCAGCCATTGTCGTGTGTGAGGGAAGGGCTCTCGTTTACGGGCGCTCTTTCGGGAGCCGTGCTTGATCCTCACTAAAATTGACACCATTATTTTTCAGCCGTTTACTTGCAGGGGAAAATTAGCATGAAGCACCGCTTCTGGGTAATTGTGCCGATAGTAAAACAGGCCCTCCTCAGAGAGCCGGCGGGTCTTGGCCATCGCTCCTCGGAGGACGCTGCAGTCCTGGATTCTGGCGAGGCCTCTGTCCCCAGGAAGCTGTGGCCTCGGACTCATCCTGAACCTTTGGTTTCAGCGGGGTTGGGTCCTTCTGGAGACTGTGCGGGGGGGGGGGGGGGGGGGGGGGGGGGGAATCTGTTTCACGCCTCTCCCCGGCTTCTGGTGGCCTTCTGGTGGCCATCAGCAGCTCTCCGCTTGTGACTTGTCATTCCGGCGTCTGCCTCTGCCTTCCCGTGGCCTTCCTCTCTGTGGCTCACAGGTGTCACCTGTCACTGGATTTCAGGCCTTGCCCTCAGAACAGGGTAGTGTCATCTCAAGATCCCTCAGTTAATTACAAGGACCTTGTTTCCAAGTAGGGTCACAGTGACAGGCTCCAGGGGTTAGGACACAGACTCCTCTTTTTGGAGGGGTGGGGGTGGGGCATAGTTCAACCCACGACAGTGGTTATGAGGCATCAGTTGGGTTAACGGATGAAAACACCGAATTGGCATCCTGGGGCCAACAACAAATGCTGATTTTTCTCCCCTCAAACCGGGACTCTTTGGAGGGTTAGAGGGCATTTTGGGGGCATCTGGTGGCTCAGTCGGTTGAGCGTCTGACTTCAGCTCAGGCCGTGATCTCGCAGCTCATGAGTTCGAGCCCCGCATCCGGCTCTCTGCTGTCAGGGCAGAGCCTGCTTGGGAGTCTCTGTTCCCCCTCTCTCTGCACTTCCCTCTCTGTCTTTCAAAGTTAACTTTATTTTTTTATTTTTTATTTTTTTAATTTTTTTTTTCCACGTTTATTTATTTTTGGGACAGAGAGAGACAGAGCATGAACGGGGGAGGGGCAGAGAGAGAGGGAGACACAGAATCGGAAACAGGCTCCAGGCTCCGAGCCATCAGCCCAGAGCCCGACGCGGGGCTCGAACTCACGGACCGCGAGATCGTGACCCGGCTGAAGTCGGACGCTTAACCGACTGCGCCACCCAGGCGCCCCTCAAAGTTAACTTTAAAAAGAGGGCATTTTTAAGAGGTTTAATTAGACCCCATCAGACCTTCTGGTAAATAAACCGAATGCCGTGCTGGGACCAACAGGTGGGGCCCCTGCTGGGCTACGCCTCTGGTTAACGTGGTCGTCAGGGCTGTCCCAGGACTGATCAGGAAGCAGAGGAAGATCGTGGTGTTTGAGAGCCCCGGGTTCTTCAAGCTGGCCTCTGCCTTCACCTGTCAGCCCTCTTACAGTTGAGGAACATCAAATTGGGGAGGGGGGGGGCAGTGAGGCATTTATTTGCCGAGAACCGAACCCTAGATCTGGGGTCTCCATCCGGTGTCCTCAAAGCCTAGGTTAATGCTCCAAGCACCGCACATGGAGGTCTCTGTTTTTGGTGTCCTGTGGTGTGGACCAGCAGGGACCACTGCAGGACTCTGAAAAGGTACTGCTGTTATCCCCACCCCACGTTCAGCTCTGTTGCAAAATAACAGAGAGAGAGAGATGAAGGTATTGAATGGACGAGTTGCTCGTCCTTCCTCAGACACCCTTTGGCTTTGAGTTACGAACTTTTCCTCCCTTTGGGTGTCCCAGTTCTGCAATCCCAGAGACCGTAAGTTTTGAGCTTTTCACCTGGCATTGGGCATTTGGGGGGCAAAGGTTGGAAGCAGTGAGTGCTTCTGGATTTGCTGATTACCCTCTATCTGACTTTCCAGAAATTTCTCCTCCCCTAGGACAAGAGCGCTATAAGCGCTAGACAGTGTCTCAGTAGACAGTTGGGAGCCAGTCAGCGGCCAAGCATCCCTCTGGCTGGGTGGAGGGTCACTGAGGCCACCTCACCAGCCCTGACTTGCTCAGCGGGAGACCAGAAGGCTGCTGTCGACTAGTCCGTGACATAAATCTGCTGTAACTGGGCTCTGGGCGTGATGGGACGGGGCCTGAAAGCCGAAGGAATCTGTCCCAGTGCTAACCTCCCCCCTCCGGTGTGTATTCGGGAGGAATGAAGAGTCTGTTATTCCAGGCACTGACTGATAAGCCTGGCTCTGAGGCTGACACCTGGCACTCTGAGCCTTTGGCGGCCCATCCCCAGTGGGAGAAGGAGAAATTGCGTAAATTGTTTACTGCTTGGGGCAGCCTCTGTCCTGGGAAGACAAAGCCTCCAGTGTGATCCCTGAGCAGAAGAAGGGCGACCGAGGCAGGTTCGAGTCCTTCAGGGGACCCTTACACTTGTCCGGGATGAACTGTGGAATCTTTCTCGGGTTGGGAACAAAGTAGCGTTTACGTAAATGAAATGGTGGCCTCGTTGATTAACTGGTTGGTGTTATTACCGAAACTGTCAAAATTAGGATCGTTCCTGCTCACTTGCTCCTGACAGAAGACCACACTCTGTCCGTGTTTTCTGCCACACCGTGGCTCCTAGACGAAAGCTTTTGTTTCTCTGTTTGACGAGGGGTGACCCCAGGTGGCATTAACCACACAAAACAGCGCACCCAGAGATCTTAGCGCCTTGAACGCCGGGCTGTCACTTTCTGAGTTGCCACGTGTGTGCATTTCCCTGGCGTCCACCAGCCTCAGTCCCACAGAGCCCCTGGGGGTTCTGAACTTGAAGCATCTTGACCTAGACGCTTCCTGGCCAGGCCTCATTTGATTTTCCGTATTCATCTTGCCGCCAACCGATTCTTTCCTTTTCTTGCTCTGGGTTTAAGACGCGGTGTCTACCCTGACTTTGGTCCTGCGTGCCAGCTCTAGAGTTGTGAAATCTCGCCGGAGGGGGATAGAAAGCCCCCTGTTGACAGGGGGCTGGGGTGCCATGCTAGGTAATACGTCACAGCGAGCGCTGTACTTGTAAGTAGGCTTGTTTCGCTAATGTAGAATCATGGAGCCCAGCAGGGTTGAGTAGGAAGCACAGTCCTTTTGCCGCATTTCCTTCTCTTCTTCCTGCCCGTTGCCACTCAGCCCTCATGACGCTCCAGCCCTTGCTGGACGCACCTCGGTGGGGAATGACACGGTGGAGACGTTCACATTCGTTTCCAGCTTCGGTAGCTCTATGGCGTCAGAAGTCCAGGAGCCTCTGAGCCTCAGTTCCATTGTCTGTAAAGTGGGGGTGGAAACCTAGCCCCCCTGGAGGGGGATGAGGTAGTAGGGGCAGTGCTTTATTTTTTTTATGTTTATTTACTTTGGGGGTGGGGAGAGCACAGCGCGAGTGGGGAGGGGCAGAGAGAAAGGAGAGAGAATCTCAGGCAGTCTCCCCCCTGTCAGCGCAGAGTTGAGTGGGGCTCGACTCCAGAAACTGTGAGATCATGACCTGAGCTGAGCTCAAGAGTCAGAGAAGCTTCACCGACCGAACCACCCAGGCGCCCCGGGGCAGTGCTTTTAAATAATAGGACCATAGGATTTGACTTTTAGTCACTATCATGAGGTGGTCCACACCTCCTCTTGGATCTCTGGGCCGAGACAGGTGTATTCCGTGCAGCCCTGGTTGAAGGAGTGGTCCCTCCTCCCCTCTCCCTTCCTCCAGGGCGGAGATTTCAAAACTGCTTTTGAGCTACTGTTCAATGAGCTTTTGGTTACTACGGAGCAGATGTTTATACCCGCTTCACAACTGGGATTTCAGGGGGCAAAAGCTGGTCGGCGGGCAGCTGCCTCACTCCCAGCGTACCGGCCAGCAAATCAGTGCGTTCCTGCCGCACCACTACCGGGAAGAAGTTGCTCGTCCTAGGCACCGTGGGCGGTGATGTCAGTGTTTTCGCCGTGCTCTTCGCAAGCCATCGGTTGCCCTCTGCCCCATAGTTGAGGAAGGAAGCCTTGTGGATTGCTTTCGCTTCTGGCAGGGGTCCCGGCTGAGGTGGCTGGGGGAGAAGGTTAATATTTGATCTCCTGCCTCCTCTTTGGCGTTGGGTCTGTGGTGTGGGCAAAGAGGATGTGAAAGCGTTACAGACAAGTTACCGTCTTACAGAGTTTTGTAAGAAGAGGGATCTCTCGACGGTACCCGGAGGGAAGTGTAGGGCAGGGCAGGGCGTGGGGAGAAAGCCGCTGCTGTCCCAGCGTCAGCGAGGAGTCCCGGCCCGAAGACGTAAGTCCACGGATGCCAGTCACGGTGCCCAGTATGAGCTCGAACTGTGCCGCCAGTGTGTGCCGGATTAGAATAATGGGAAAAACGGCTTCTCGAGTTACTTAACATTTGGACTTTGTGGTTCTTGACACGGCAGGTTCTTTTCTTTTTTAATTTTAATTTTGAAAATTTATTTTGAGAGAGAAAGAGAGGGAGGGGCAGAGAGAGAGAATCCCAAGCAGGCTCCGTGCTGTCGGCGCAGATCCGGACGCAGGGCTCGATCTCCCGAACCGCCAGATCGTGACCTGAGCCGAAATCGAGAGTTGAACACTTGACCGACGGAGCCACCCAGGCGCCCCAACGCGGCAAGTTCTGAAGCAGGGCCTCTTCAGGGTTTCTCTCCAAACTCCGTACAGCCTCCATTTCCAGTCACCTTTTTAAACCAGGAGACCCCCGTTGGGAAGTATTACAGTCAACTCTCATCAAAGTGTAAATCTGGCAATGCCATCAGATTTCTTCCTGTTTTAAATGCTGCCTCCACCAGAGTGCCTCTCTGGACTCCTCCTCCTTGAGAAGAGCCCACTGCTGTGTGTGCTGAGTTTGTGTTTGGTGTGTTTTCACAGTCAGGGGCGGGCAGGGCAGAAACGACCCCGTGTTGTAAGAAGAAGGGGCTCCCAACCTAGAGGGCAGGCTCCATGGGGACAGGCGGCTTCCAGAGCTCCTGTCGCATCTTTCCACCATTAGTGACATCAAACGCAGGTGGGAGGTGGGGAAGAGATGGTTGGGTGGGGGGTATTGGTGTTGTGAGGGGGAAGATTTCCTGCTTCTCCTTCTGAGAAGAGAGAGGTTGAGGAGGCGAGAACCTCATTGGTTTGAGCAGAGCCCTCTAGATTGGTTAATCCTGTCTGGGAAAGCAGCCTGTGGCTGGCCTTCGGGGTGACAGTCAGTTGACGGTCACAGCACAGAAGATCCCAGAGTGCCACAGTGAGGTGGTAGGTATCGGTGGAGATTCCTGGATCTTGATAGAAACACTTTTTCTTTCTTTCTCGCAGAGCCTCCTCCTTCTAGGGTTCTCTCACACAAACTTCTATCCCAAAGAAGTATGCAAATCGATGGGCCACATTGTGCCCCGGACATATTTCCCCTCAAAAAGAAAAAGTGGTATTTCGCTAGACAGGCATCGGATGTTATTCTGGAAGGATCATTGGGCAGTTGTGCTTTCTCTGAAAAAGGAAGCCCTTCCTCATTTTATTGGGTTCAGTCTACTCTCTGGACCGGGGCAGAAAAGTCAAGGATTTAGTCCTTTACATTTTACCTTCTGGCCAACAGAATGTATGACACTATCCCCGAACGTTTGGTAGGGAGGGTTGCAGGCTGCCTTGGGGCATCTCAGCTGGCTCAGAAAGTGAGAAGTGGAGCCTTCCGTGAGCTCGGTGACCCTTTGGAAGCTTCTCTTTTGGTGATGCTTCCGGCAAGGAGTATCCAGAATCCCTTCTATTTTCAGTGTCTGAGTTTGCCTCTAAGAAGACCAATGAGGTTTTATCATTTCGTGTACTTTGTACCAAAGGGAGGCATTTCTTGTTTGCTCAGATGGGCTGAAAGCTTTTACTTCTGTTTGAACCACCCCAGGAGCAAAATAAAACATCTAAGAGGTAAGTGTGGTGGAGTTTCTTGACTTCCTCTAGAATTAAGGCCTTTTGAATGAGGAAAGTTGATGAAGCCTGCGAACGTTATTTTTGTAGACATCTTCTCGTGTCTGTACGTATCGATTATTTCATTATTATTAGTGACCCGTATGCTCTTCTGTCTTGGATAGAGTGTAATTTACTTAATCATTTTCCCCCTGGGTGGAGACTTAGGCTGTTTTCCCGTTACAGAAGGGGCCACCGTGGCAAGCTTTGCACACATCCATTTGTTAGCCACCCGGGTGACCATTTTTCTGGGACAGATTTCCAGAGGTAGACTAACCGGGCCCTCTTTGGTGTCGACAGAAATATCTTCGACATAAAAAGCGTCACTGTGAGCGCGGCTGTATTTGGGGGACTCCCCAGTGATTTGATTTTTAGCTTCTTTGCAAACCGTTTGAGAGAAGATACTCTGATTTGGGGAGTTCAGCAAAAGGTATGTTTAATTCCGGGACTTTGAAAAAACATCTCCATCATACTCTTCCCAGGGAGGAAACCCAGCTATGCAGACTCCGGCTGATAGTCTTGGCATTCCTGAAAGATGTCGCAGCCCCCTGCCCCCCATGGCTCGTGGCGTGGTGCTGAGGCTCTGTGATGTGGCTCCCAGCGTGACCGCGCTCAGCTGTGTTTACCCCAGCGCCACTGGAGCGAGCCTGGGGAGACTGACGTCTGAGTTTTGCATCAGCGTGAAAACCAAGCGCAAGATGGGGAGGGACCTTGTGCGGAGTTCTTTGTGTCAGGGCAGAGAAAAGCTGTCGGTAAACGGGACAAGATAAATACACTTAACTAATTGAGGAGATAGGTTTTCCGTGACCCTAGAAATTGATCTTGTTCACTCTGTGATCACGTCACCTTTGCCGCTTCTCTCTTTTTTAAAAAAAAATTGTGGCAAGGTGTGCATAACAACGAAATGGACCATTTTAGCCACTTTTGAAGGTACAGTCGAGTGGCATTAAATACGGTCACGTGGTTACACAACCATCGCCACCGTCTAATCCCCAGAATTTTTCATCATCCCAGAGCCACGTCTCCTTTTAACTAAAGAAAAGGCATTTTTGAATTTTTTTTAGTTTATTTATTTTGAGGGAGAGAGAGCAGGGGAGGGGCAGAGAGAGAGGGAGAGAGAGAGAATCCCAAGCAGGCGGTGCAGAGCCTGATGCGGGACTCAAACTCACGAACCGCGAGGTAAGGACCTGAGTCGAAATCGAGAGTCGGACGCTTAACCGACTGAGCCGCCCAGGAAGGCCGCTTTTGAATCTAACTTTGACATAACTTTATGGTCACCTGAGCGTCTACCGTTCCGGTTTCACTCTGGAAGGCACAGAGCTCAGGGTAACATTTGGGGTGTAAATGACACACAGCCCTCCTCCTGTAATTCGCCCAAGAAGACCTAAATTGACACCCAGCTGGTAGAAGCCACTCAGCCCCCAGCCACATAATACCGTCTGTGACATTAATTAGGGAAGGCGCTTTGCCTCCACCTGCTTTGGTCTTCCCAGGCCGCCCAGCCTCGGCCAGAACTCCACTCCGCTGTCCACCTCATCGAGCAAGCACAAAGGAATTAGTGGTGTTTTGCTTCTAGCATTTCATGTGGTGCGGCCCCCAGAAGTCACCGAGGGACTTCGGCGCTGGAGGGGAGACACTCGGGCTTTCCCCGGACGAGCTTGGTCTGCAGACTTTGGTGTCTCTGTAGGAGAAATGCATATGTTTTGGAGGAAGCTAGATCCCCACCCAGCCCAGTTCTGCGAGACTTCCAGAATCAGGCAAGAGGCAAATGAGGCTAAGCTAAGCTGAGGACAGAGAAAGAGCAACAAACTGGTGACCTCCTACAAACGTGCATTTTTTTTTTTTTCTTTTTTAAAAAGTTATTCTGGGTGCTCCGTCTCCCAGGCCACTCCTGTGTTCTGGAAGGTGACGGAAGAGCTACAGGTACTTGGACTGTTTCTAAAAGTGTGCTCCTTCCTTCCTGTTGCCTTCCCTCCAAACCTGGCCTTTTCCTCCTGATCAGTTTTAGTTCTGACCTCCCTTTGTGCTGATTTCGAGAGGCTGGAGAAAAGTTCGGGGACACAAAACTCGGAACCCTACTAGATCTGTCCCGTCTGGGATGAGTGCATCAGGTAGAGTCTTGACAAGGCAATGCACTCCTTCTGCTAATTGTAATTAGCACGAGGTCTTTAGCAGGCTAATGGGCGCCTCAGGCTTCAGAGGGCTTTGATCACCTCATGCCAACTGCTTTGGTGTGTTTTGATGCAACAAAAGCGACCACTGCCTACTCGTCAGAGAACAAGCGAGGCTGGGCTTTAGGAGAAGCATTCTCTGGTGTTTTCACTTGTCCTCCAAGTTGTAGAACGTTCTTTCCCCATCCAGACCCCTTGGAGTGGCTCAGAAACTGCCATTTTAGACGAAGGGTAGCTACGTTTTGATTTCAGTTTTAAGACGGAGCAGGCAAGGTTCTCCACGCCCTGCGAGTGAGTGGGTGCCCCAGAGCAGGAGACGTGCTATTTCCAGATCCATACGGGGCACTCCGTGTGATTTGAGCCTCTTGGCATTTTGCTGCTGAGAGAGCAGCTTCGAAACGGTTCTTTGTGGCAAGCGCGGCTGCACTTTGGGGAGAAATGCTCAGGAGACCAATGTGTGCTGGGAAACCAGCAGCTCTGGGCTTGATTAATTTATAGGTGTAATTTAAGAACCTGGTCTCCTTCTGATCCCCGGGATGCGTATTTACTGAGCCTGTAGACATGCTCGCTGGACGTTTTTTATGGCCTTTGCTGTGTCAGAGCAAAAGTTGTAGATCTCTTACGAGCCAACATATTATTATGTCCAGAGGAGGGACTGGCATGTTATAAAGTTTCAGTGGTCAATTAACAAAGATTTATTCTTTGTCACTCAGGTATTTTTCTCTCTTTCGCCGTAATTACCTCGTGGAGCGAAGCAGGCTGTTTTTCCGCCCGCTCTTTCTGGTTGTGGCTCCGAGCTTTGGAGCAGGACTTGAGAAGGTCAGTCTCGAAGTGGAGACTCCTAGCCGCTGGGCCTTCTGCTTGGGGAAAGTGGACTCACTCGGAGCTCTTGACACGGGGGGGGGGGGGGGGGTGAGCGAAAACGCGGAGGAGAGAATGTGTTTTTTAAAGCGCATCAGCCTGTGTTTACTATGCACTGATTTGATGGGACCTCGTTTCAATAGTGCAGCCAGCTGCCTTCTCGGCACCCTGTGGGGTGCTTCCCATCCTATCTCAAGTCGGAATTCACGCAGGGGCCTTAGAGTTGCTCTTTTGAAGGTTCTCGACCCCGTTCCAGGTCCGGGCACTGTCTTTGTGCAACCTGCTCAACTCAGAATGGATATTTTTAAAAAAAAACCTCCATAAGGGCACAGGGGTGAGCTGCTCATCAGCTTCTCTGTTTTCCATAAATTTATTTCACTGCCCCTGCAAAGAGAGAAGAAAAAAGAATCTGTTTTATATAAGATCAGAGAGTTAAACATGCTGTAAGAGAACCTTGCCCAAAACTGTAAATCCTTCCTGGTGGAGAAGCTGTGATTTTTGTTATCATGTAGAAGAACAAGAGATGGGCCAGGGGCGCCTGGGTGGCTCAGGGGGTTGAGCGTCCGACTTCGGCTCAGGTCGTGATCTCACGGTTCGTGGGTTCGAGCCCCGTGTCAGGCTCTGTGCTGACAGCTCGGAGCCTGGAGCCCGCTTCGGATTCTGTGTCTCTCCCTCTCTCTTTTCCCCTCCCCTGCTCGTGCACCGTTTGTCTTTCTCAAAAATAAGTAAACATTAAAAAATATAATAAAACAGATGGGCCAGCTCTGAGTTTTATTCTCTAATCCAGAGACAATTCATTGACTTATTTATTATTATTATGTTTTTACATTGGCTTGTTGTGCAAAGCGCTGGGAACCTGAGGAGTTTGCTCTGCCCAGGGCCTGCTGAGGTTGGGGGAGAGCACACTGGCTGTGGAGGGTCCTTATGCCACCATCACTGTCCTGTTCCTGTGGTATTTCCCAGGTGCCCACTGGGGCCTGGCCACGGAGGTCTCGCCTCTGCGGGAGCCACTGCCCGTGTCCCGCTCTCACCCCAGGGTGAGAACTCCTGTTCTAATTTCTGTCCTCCCCCCTACTGCTGACCACCGCTCGGACGGGTCTGACAGACACCAGGGAAGAGTGATGGCTGCAGGATCTGAGATGAGCCGTACCGTGCTTTGCAGATGCTGGCATCCCGGGACCTTTTCCAAGATGTTTGGGGCCTGCTCTCTGACTTGTTTAAGGGCAGAGAATAAGGTTGCAAAGGAAATCAAAGCCTGATGTGGAGAAACGAAACATGAGGCCTACTGACTTTTTAAAAACATTTTAAATAACATTCTCTAAGGTTTCATTTTATACCGAAGGCAGCTGTAATAAGTTTTGGAAGACGGTGTAAGGTTTCGATTACAGAGCGATCCCGCTTGCCGGTTTTTGTACCCAAAGTGAGAAAGGGTGGAGGGAGCCGGCGGGGGGGGGGGGGGGATGGTTAAGGGGTTATTTTGTATAAGGTGAGAAAATTCGAGAGGATAAATTCGAGACTGCAAGCCGGCAACTTTGGCATGTTGTAATTTGCAAATGCAATAACATTAAGCCATTGCAGAGGCTTTTTTTTTTTTTTTTTGGGGAAAATAGTCAAGATAGCAATGGAATAACTTAATAACTGGAACACAGCGGCACGTCGACCGCAAGTAAAACAAGGCTGCAGGTCTGTAGCGGACCCTGCCAGTGTTGCCCCAGTGACTACATTCCCTGCTGAAGGCTGGCGCAGGCCAGAGATGCCGGGCGGTCTGAAAGCAACCATTGTTCACGGGACATCATTATTTGGTATTACGTGCACAATGTTTGCTTGTGAAACGATTTATTAGAAACAAGTATGTTTAAGACGGAGAACTCGGTTTGAAATTCAGCTGATCTGGCTCATGACATTTAAGATTTTACGGTACCTTTGTTTCCGAGAATAAATATTTCGGTCCACTGTAAATATTTATCTTGAAAACACACAAGCACATGTACACAAAACTGGAACGCCGAGCCAGAGCATGAATTGATACCTAAAAGTCACGTCTCTCTGGGAACGAGGAAACCTCCTCAACATTCGGTAGGTAGAAAAGGAGCGTATTTCGTGAGCTTGGCTGGCAGCATCCGGCCCGGAGGCCAGATCCCCTCCCGCTGCGTCTCTTGGGAGGAGGCCTGGCGAGGACAGTGCATGTGTGGACTTCACTCTGTTCTTCTCACGTGGACGGGGCTAGCCGGGATTTAAACCAGACCTGTCCCTGCCAGCTGCAAGCCGGGTCCCCGTGGCATCCAGCTGGCCGCCAGACCTGACCGGGAGGCTTGCTGTGGCCCATTCCTGGGATGATATGTCAGCCGAAGAGGGAGGGTTTCTGGTGATTGAAGGGATCCCAGCTTTGACATTTTCTGCCCACAAAACTAGGATTTCTGGGTTCTTCGCGTAGCCTACAGGGTAATGTCAGGCAAATGAATGACTTCTTTGGAGGCTCTGCAATCCTTATCTTTTTAATGTGAAAACGTAGGTGTCTGTGAAGTGATGGGAGACTCTGGAATGAAATGTGCTAAGAGTAACCCACTAGCATTTTTTCTTTCTCTATTCTTTTTTTTTTTTTTCTTGCGTTTTTAAAGACCAACAGGCTTGTGCAGTAAAATCAATTTGCACATGGTCTGGCTCGTGTCCAACAAATTCCACTAAATGATATTTTCATCTGAAAGGCCCAAATATAGAAGCACTTAGATATCTATCATTCTAGCTTGCTATTTCCAGCCCAGTGCGCAGGGATACCCAGGTGCAGGGTGGAGGCATCCTTGGTGTGGCGGGTCGGCTGGGATCTCCTTATTTCCCTTGGCCATTTTTTAAGCTGGGGGTCAACGCGGTGGTATCTGCGGTGTGGACAGAGATAAGGAGGCTGACTCACACGTGCGTGTACACGGGGACGGGGTAATACGTTTGTGGGTCGACGGATGGGGGATTGGGTACGTGTGGCTCTTGCCCAAACTGCCACATAAGAGGATCCCAGCCGCTTTGTGATCCTAGGGCCTTTGTG
Organism: Lynx canadensis; assembly: GCF_007474595.2. Classification (NCBI taxonomy): domain Eukaryota; kingdom Metazoa; phylum Chordata; class Mammalia; order Carnivora; family Felidae; genus Lynx; species Lynx canadensis. The sequence goes on from NC_044313.2 coordinate 10,136,238, forward strand.
GACAGGCTCACAGCGGGCTGGTCTGTTACTACCAGATTCTTGGGGACTCTTGTGTACGGCGTGTCATGAACCTGGACACGGTTGCCTCTGTGGGACTTCCGCACAGACCACCTCTAAGCCGGAGAGGAACTTTGCCAGGTGTAAGACGAGGGATGTCTTTTGTTGAGAACTCTTTTCCTAGAGAGAGAGGCAAGGCACGTGAGGGTGGCAAGCATACCCTCGATGGGGCTTTCTCGAATGTGGCCTAGCACATCACCAGGATTGGGGAACTGATGTCTGTCTGTTTCTTTGGGTGCCGCGTCTGAATAAAGGATGTCTATTTATGGGGTGTCTCGGCGGCTCAGTCGGTTACGCGTCCGACTTCGGTTCACGTCGTGATCTCGCGTTCCGTCCGTGAGTTTCGAGCCCCGCGTCGGGCTCTGTGCTGACAGCTCGGAGCCTGGAGCTCGCTTCGGATTCTCTCTCTCTCTCTCTCTCTCTCTCTCTCTCTGCCCCTCCCCCACGTATGGGTGAATAAAGAGTAAAATGGAGTAAATCCGTTGAAAAGAGATGAATCTGGTTGTTCATTCAGGAGTTCATGACTTGGAGCTTGAGCGTTCAGTTTTTCTTTTCAAAACAAGAAATGAAGTCTTCTCAGAGCATCATAGAGACGTTTCAGGAGCTACCGTGTCTGGGAGCCCTTTGGGTGTTCAGGGCGCCTCTGTCTTGTCCCTTGCCTGCGACGTGAAGCTTATGGTCAGCGTGAGTCTCCGATATGATCCCAAGTGGGACCCGCGAAGGGGCCCCCGTTCCCCTGCCGTTGTCTTTCGATTGTCAGAACCTTCTCCCTTGTTGGGTAGGTGGCCACGGACAACCAATAACTCGAGATACAAGCAGTTCTTCTCTCTGTTTTCTAAATAAGTATTCTTTTTACAAGGGTCGTGCTCCAGCAGGCTCCTTTGAAGTCGTTTTTGTTATGCATTGGGCCGCGGTGTTATTTCAAAGGAGTCAGCCAGCAGACTTGAGGCCTTTTTGGCTTGCGTTCACGAACAGCCTTCTGGACAACACAACTCATTTATCCGTCTTCCCCCACCTCCCCCTGCCCCGTCCCCGCTCCCCCTTCCCTCCCTCTCTCCCTCAGAGCGATCACCACACCGGCCCATCCTCCAGGCTGGACTGCCTGCCAATGCCTCCACCGTGGTCGGAGGCGACGTGGAGTTTGTCTGCAAAGTTTACAGCGATGCCCAGCCCCACATTCAGTGGATCAAACACGTGGAAAAGAACGGCAGCAAATACGGACCCGACGGGCTACCCTACCTCAAGGTTCTGAAGGTGAGGACTTTCTGAATCTGAAGGGACTCCACTCCTGGGGTCTCCGTCGTGGACTCGGGGACAGGTTCTTTGATTTCCTGTTGGTGTGAGAAAATGATGCTCTTATTGGACCGGCCAGGAGAGAGTGTGTTTCGGGAATGAGCAGATTATTAGACTTGCTAGTCAAATTGCAGAAGGGACCCCACGGGGTGCTGGCAGGGCTATTCTAGTTGGAGTCAGAATAATTCATCTATTTATCAGCCCTGAGATCTCAGACGAGACGTTTAGGCTCGGCCGCACATCCATAAAAGCGGGGATTGTGCTGCTAGGTCCCCGACAGGGTGGTTGTGCAGGGTCCACGCCATGGCGTGCACGGAGCGAGCTTTGTAACCTCTAGGCATTGTACCAGTGTGCATCGTTAACGCCGATGTCGTTCTCTCTTAACACGACGTTAGGGTCCGGTGGTAGCAGCCATCTTTTAGAAACCATTTACATTTTGCTTTAAAAAGAAAACTCCTTCCCCTTTGAAATCCATCCAAATGTGGTTTAGACACTAACCTTCAGAAAGTGTTTTTGCATTAGTGAGGTGCTGAACAAGGAAACTTTCTCCTTGTGTTTCTTAATTTGGTTCCTTGCAAGTCCCCGTGTTAATGGCATCAGCCTCTTTATTTTTTAGATCTGTCTTACTCTGCAGGATGGTGATAGCCAGCGGCAGCTAAGTCTGTACACCCTCTTCTCAGCCACTGCCTACCGTGTCTCCCGCATTTGGGTGCCCATAAGAGAACGTCCTTAAAAAGAACAGTCTTCCAGTAGAACCATAGGTAGCTCCACTAAGACCTCCCAACCAGTGAGAATACCAGTGCTCAAAAGAACTAGAAAACGACCAACCCGGAACTACCAGTCCATTCTGCTGGGTATCCATCACGCCCTTCCATCCCTCTCCACGGGGTCACTTCCATTTGTCCACCCGTTGGCTTACTTTGACCTTTCTGAACCCACAACCCGTCGAGGCAGCTGTTTAGACCTAACGGAGGCTGTTTTCTTGTGGTGCGTTGGTGGTGGGACCCTAGACGGTACAAAGTTCCTCCTGGTTGGCCGTTATATTGTTCTCCTGTGTCTGTTCCAGCACTCGGGGATAAATAGTTCCAATGCAGAAGTGCTTGCTCTGTTCAATGTGACGGAGGCGGATGCTGGGGAGTATATATGTAAGGTCTCCAATTATATAGGGCAGGCCAACCAGTCTGCCTGGCTCACTGTCCTGCCCAAACAGCAAGGTAACAACGTTCTGTGTTTTTTTTGTTTTTTTTTGTTTTTTGTTTTTTTTTGTTTTTTTTTGTTTTGTTTTTTAAAGAAGGCTGGATATAGAAGCGGAAAAGACTTGGTGCTTTGAGAGACTGCAGGCAGCTTATAGGATACTCTGTGGCCTTGGTATATTCATAATAATCTTTCTCTGGTGATGCAGCTGGTATGATGCCAGTAGCCATGGAAAAATGCCCACAATGTTCAAAATGTTGCTCTAATTTCTTCCAAAGATTGCCTTCCACCCCCCACTCCCCCTCCCCCCCCCACCCAGTTTTTAAGTCGTTCCTTCTGGTTAACCTTGTCCGGGCTGCACATTCCCCATCGCTGTACATCTTCTGCATTTTAAATACACACCGGCATGCCTGGTTGAATTTGTGACGTTTGCATATCAACCGAATTCGTACCTTCTCCTGCCGCAGATTTGTAGAGAAATATCGGCACTGTGTGATTTTTTTCCAGCAGAACATTACTTCTTGGTGGCGTGACTGGTGCTCGTGAGATGCTGCCCTTGATCTCACCGTCCCCTCGTCGAGCATAGTCCGTTTTAATCGGTGCACTGCTGGACCCTGTCAAAGGCAACAACAGGTTGCCTTCCTTAGTTTGTCACGACCCACACTTGAATGTTGATATTAATGAAAAAAAAAAAAAAACCCCACCCCGTTTCTCTGCTACCAAGATCCTACTTCCGTTGCTTTCCATGCGACGTAAGTCAAAATGGTTACGCAGGAGTGAAAATTGGAGTCTGGTAGCTGACACGCAGTTCCACCCTGGTTGGTTCCCACCGGGCCGGAAGGGTAGGCCAGGTGTCCACCTGGGCTCGTGTCCAGTGTTTTGTTTTATAACACGGTCACTGAGACAGAACCATCCCTTTGTCAAGGTGGGAGTCTGCAGCCAACAGGACCAGAACCCAGCTTGGACTTTTGGGCGCCATACTTCTGGAAAACCATCCCTAAATCCAAAGCAAAACAAAGGCTAAGAGAATGGATCTCTGTGGGTTGATTTTTCCATGCGTTTGATTGCATGCATGTCTAGGTGGTGAAGCCGGTGTGGTGACGGGGCCTGTGGAGGTGAGCCGCTCAGTGTCGTTCCGTGTCTCTCGGTTGTGGGCTCTGTGGACGGGCTGCAGTCGGAATCTTCTGGTGGCCAGCACCTGCCGGAGCCCCCGGCGTGATGCCTCATGGTTCCACGGCCCCCTCCACAATCATTCCTGGGTCGTCTAGCCTTTTCTCTTGCTTCCCTTGTTTTCTAGGCCGCCGGTGTTAATACCACGGACAAAGAGATTGAGGTTCTCTATATTCGGAATGTAACTTTTGAGGATGCTGGGGAGTATACGTGCTTGGCGGGTAATTCTATTGGGATATCCTTTCACTCAGCATGGTTGACAGTCCTGCCAGGTACATCCTGCTCTTTCTCTCCACGGTTGTTGCCCTTTTCTTGGTTGATTGCTACAAAATTAACACCGCTTCTGTTCGCAGAAAATGGCCCCTTTTATCCCGGCATAGAGATTTTTTTAAAAATGTCTAAAATGATCCCCCAGGGATAAGACAGTTGCCTTTGGAAATTTCACTCACAATGAGATCCCACCCTCACGTGAATGATCAGGTAAAATTTCATCCTTAAAAAACCCAAAGGGATCTTAACATTTATCGTGAGTCACGGAGTCAACGTGCAAATTCTCACCCGTCCCTGTTTCCCTTAAGGAAGACGTTGAAATTACTTTGTAACATACAAAGTAGTTTTTTCTCATCTCAGATTCCATTTCGCTGAAATCCCACGTGTACTTTTGTTACTTTGCTCCACTCTCTCTTTTTTAATGATATGTAAATAGATGGATGTCTGCCGAGGTGCCGGGGGAGCCCCACCTCTGCACAGAGGGTGTACAGAAGCAGTGTGTTACCTACCTCGGGAATCGGTGGCTTGCCGTGTGTTACAATAAAGTGGACCCTCGGCTTGCTTTTCCTGCAAAGCATGCTCTTGCCATCTCGGGCTTGATGTTATTTCTGCCCTGCGGAGAAATCAACATCGGTGAAGCCCCGTTGCCTAAATATTGCTGCTGCCTGGATCTTTAACCGACATCTCTGTCCTGGTCGAACTTTTCCTGATAATCCCTACCTACTGCCTCTGTGCCTTTGTCATTGCCTTCGTGAAACTGCATAGACTGACTCGTTTGCCAGCTCGTGATGTCCCACGGCAGTTATTAATCGCTTATGTTTAGAGTGCCGTGCCTACCTGCATGCTTATTGTATATCCCGTCAAAATAAATCGATCGTTTCATCTTGTGCTGTGTTGCTGGAGGTTTTGACTGTCATGCAAGTATTTTTCTGGTTACAACGCATAAGCTTTAAATAATACCATTTGTATCCATTCTGCCTTTTGTCGTGAGTCTGCTCTGTGAATATTTGCTTTGAAACGATGAGATGCCTCTTACGTTGAGCTTGCTTTTTTACCTGTAGTACTGCATTCCGCAGGTGCGTAGTTGGCCCCCCTTAACCAATTTGCCCGACGGTACTAGCACATTAACTGTAGGAACACAGTTTGAGAAAAGTACTGTTCGGAAATACCCTGCCTGTAGCTTGATGAGCCTTGAGGGCGAAGGAGGGGCGGATATCGTTTATTGGAAGTTGGTAGACGAACGTGCTACCCACGTGGAACACCATTTCTGTGTTCAAGAGAAACACTGTAGTGACATCAGTATAACCAGAGACACAAATTTCAAATGGTAACCGATGAGGGACTATTACCAGCTTTTCATGGTATGGGCATAGCGACTCTATACTCAAAGCAATTTGGTCTTTAAATGAAATGCATTTATTTGTTGAGTGGAAGACCAGGCTGGACTGTATTAAGAAATTTGAAACTTTTCCGGGCCAGCCCTACTAGATGAATATTTCTTTCATTTCATATGAAAGTGTGTTCGTCTGGGGTAAATTACCCTGTCGCATCTTCCTTTGGAAGAGCTTTATCCAAATAAGAGTGATCCCTTCAGATGCAAAAGTGGGCACTGTTTGTATTTAAGAATTTTAAATTTGATTGGCCTCAGAGACCACCGTGGAAGACAGTCCGTTTTTTTGTGGGTGTGGTTAACTGTCGCATTGTGCCCGAGTGCCTCACAGAATGTAGCCTTGTAGCCTGCTCTTTGTGCCTTGGTGGGAGCTAGTCTACCGTGATCTCTGCATTGCAGAGGCCCCTTGGGGCTAGAGAGAGTGGCCGTGTGGGCCCTGGTGGTAAAACGAGGAGCCCTTGGTTGCTCGCCTTCATGGGGAGAGGTGCACGGCAGGCCCGTAGCCCGGGCCTTTCTGCAGCCTCGAGTCATTAGGGAAACCTGTCCTTGGGAACGGTCGTCACCTTGTGTTTCGTTTAACTGTGCCAGGGCGCATCAAGCCCGTGTCCTAACTCTGTGGCCTGCTTATCTGTTCCTCCCCTGTGGTCTGCACTCCAGCTCCTGTAAGAGAAAAGGAGATTACGGCTTCCCCAGACTACCTGGAGATAGCCATTTACTGCATAGGGGTCTTCCTAATTGCCTGTATGGTGGTGACGGTCATCCTGTGCCGAATGAAGACCACGACCAAGAAGCCGGACTTCGGCAGCCAGCCCGCTGTGCACAAGCTGACCAAGCGCATCCCCTTGCGGAGACAGGTAACAGAAAGTAGATAAAGAGTTTGAAGAAGTTTACTCCTCCCCCGTGTCCCAGCCAGCCCTTGGGTCTTTTTCTCTGCTTCGATGCCATCTGCTCCTGTGAGCTTTCACTGTGTGAGTGGCCCCAACATGCCTCTTAGTGGCCGTCCAGTTAGTATTCGGGGCTTGGAGAGTCAAGTCCTGGTGCCCCGGGGCGGGGCGGGGGGGGGGGGGGGTCAGTCCAGTCAAGTTCCAAGGGCAGGAGAGCATGATGGTGGGAGACTCTCGGAGCTAATCAGCAGAACTGGAAATAACACAGGGAGGCAACGCCCTTGTGTCTTTGAGGCTCAGGTGTAGCGGTCTTTTTGAACCACAGGCCACTTGTGTCCCCTGCGATCTAATGCTTTTTTTTGAGACCGGCTTATGCCACGAGTTAGAAAGACAGGGGCGTTAGTTCTCTTTGGCTTATTTTTTTTTTTAAATCAAGGTCAGAAACTTACGCCCTAAAGATGGATGTGAACTACCGCTTGATTTAAACCAGACTGCGATGTCTGTCTTGACTGGGTTTTGGCTCGACCTCTCTGATTCTTAAAATAGAAATGTATGCATATATTATGTTATTGTTAATCGTTCACAAGTGTGGCTGTGGATTTGGTGGTAGAATGATTGTTGTATTGAACGAACAACAGATTGTCTTCAGCCTCGTGTCTGGTCTTTGGCGGTCACCTTTTGCTCTTGTGTGCGTCCTGATTGGTTTAATTTTGCTTTGGGGAGACGGGGCAAGAGAGCCCCTGCACCTCTGCTTTAAACCAAGGCTCCAAAGGCGAGTGGGACAGGATACGCTTTGACCCTTTCCTCTGTGTTCATGAAGACAGAAGGGGAAGGCAGACGTGAACGGAAAGTGTCTACAAGCAAAGTATTTGGGGCGGTGTTGTTTCTTTTGAAACAGCAAGTAAAATGGCCAACTCACTGGCTCTGTTTCAGTGCACGCTTTAGTAGAATTTACAGGGCATTTGTTAAAATTGCAGATTCCTTCGTCTCAGCCCCAGAGATTCGAGCTCGGTAGGTCTTGAATGGGGCCAGGGATCTGTATTGTGTGTAAGCAGGTCCTTCGGTGATTTTGAACTGCACTCCGAGAAACTCTGGGTTAATCCCAGCTCTGCCCCTCCCGGGACTTCAGGTGGCGATGACATTTTCTGGATCAGGCATTAGGACGGATTAGGAACCAGTTGGCCAGCCGCAGTTTTGGCATGGCACCGGCTGTTCTCAACCCAGCTCCAGGCTCCGGGCTGAATGGGTCCTTGTTGACTCGTTGGAAGCCACGTATCAAGCAGTTCTTTATTCTTCCTAGAGGCCGAGGATAGCATTTGGAGGGTGTGTCAAGTGCAGGTGATTGCCCAAATTGTGTTAAGAGCAAGGTTAAGAGCAAGGTGCCCATTGGGTCCCTCCTGCCACCAAGAATGCTATTGTTACTGAAACCACACCACTGTCATTCTTGGGGCTAGGGAAATAATGATGGGGCTGCTTGTCCGACTTTGGGAGAGGCCAGTTGGAAGGTGACTCTCACATGGCCAGGTGGCGCCTTCAGTGACATTCAGGTGCTGTGACCACCCGTTCCCCTCCCTCCTCCTTTCCAGTTACCTCCGGGCCATTCTTACAGCCACCGTCTTGAGAACCTGACCTCAGGGAGTTGAAGAAGGGAGTGGTGTTCCCATCTCTATGATTTGTTGTTTTTTCCTACCAGGCGAAAATGCTACCTTCTGGAGGAAACCTGCAATTTGGTGTAGCTAGACGATTGTCCCATAATGATTTCATCATCTTTTTCTCTGCAGCTGTTACAGTGCTCTTTTTACTTCCATATAAACGATGCAGCTGCCCTTAAAATCTCCTTGACTCAACCCTAGTCATCGTATTTTCGTTTCTCTTCGGCTGACTGGCCTTTCGTCTTTGTCTGTCTCCACCTCGGTTGATCATGCTTCCTTCATGTCCCTGTGTGATCGAAGGGAACACTAGGTCGTCTCCTTTTTTCTCCCCCCGCCCTCACCTGCTTCCTTTCTTTATCATAATTTCCTGAGGGCTTGGTCCGACCCAGGTTCTGCGCAAGATACGGCCTGTCACCTTCACCAGTGGTTCCAAGGTGATTTGGGGGCCATCATATGTAGTGGTCTTGGGTTTTAGTAAGGTCAAGTAGAATAAAGAAGCAGAGGAAAGCGCACAAATCTCTGGGAGATTAATTTATTTGGGGGGATGCTGACACACCTTAGCTCCTCATAGATGTCAAAATGGGTTGTGCGATTCTTTACCAAGAATGCGCCGTCAGGAAGCACGGCCCCTTTGGTAGAGGAGGAGGTGCCTGTCAGGTATCTGGGTACAAGAGGGTTATTGGAGTGTAGCTGGAGTGAAAGGCCCCATAAAGGCCGGCAGAGATGTTGATGACAGAGAAAATACCACGGAGATGCCAAGCATACTTTCCCCTGGCGACAGGTGAGCCTGTAACCAGATGTCTTAAGGATGGGCTGTTCCTAGTTACTTGCGAGGCCAGTTTTCATGCTGTATTAGCCCAGCCTCCTCTATGACGCAGGTAACACCGAGAGTCTTCACGATGGAGACCAAGTATTTGCTTCTTGGCCCTGACCCTCCCCCCTCCAACAGCGCGCACGTGCACGCACACACACACACACACACACACACACACACACACCGCATCTCACTCAACCCCATCAATCACTGTCCTCCTTTTAGAACAAGAGGAGTCATGTTTTTCCTTTTCCTTTTTTTCTCTTTCTTTTTCTTCTTCTTCTTCTAATCCTACTGTGAGTGTTTCCTTCTTGACATTTACTGATTTGGACCGGACTTAACGGTTACAGGATGTCTCCGTTTGTTTTTTTTTTTTTTTTTTTTTTTGAGTCAAAAATACTTTGCTCCAGTAGCTAAGAAGAAGTTCCTTGTGTTCATTTCCCAGTAATTGTGAGTTTTTTGAGGCTCTTTATGCATTTTGACGCTTGAGGAAAGAGAGAACTTTTTAGTCGGAGGAGGCAGGTGGCAGCCGGCGTCTCCCCGTGTCCCTTGACAGGGGCTCGTGCTGTTTTCAGTGCCGGGGCTCGGACACCAGGCCGGCCACTTGCTCACCTGCTCCTGTTCCTTTAGCATCAGCGTGATCAAGGGGGCCAGCCCAGAGGGGGTGTCCTCATGAGCTTGTCAGCTCTCGAGCAGGTGCCCAGGCTGCCAGGGGACAGCCACAGTCATCGTGAAGCAGCCTTTATACACCCACGAGTTCAAGAGAGGGCTTCCCTTTCTGTGAGCTGCACACATCAGCGGGGCGTTCATGGGGAGGGGTGCAGAGGAAACGGAGGGTGTTTGTTCAGGAGGCATGTGGTATTGCTGGGTTTGGTGAATCAGTTTTTCGGTGAGTACGTAAGTTTCCTTCTCTGGAGCCAGAAGTTTCCATAGGGCAGGATGGACATTTCACTTTTGCCGTAAACAGATAAAACCGTCTCCTGGGTAGGGGCACACATGTGCATGCAGGGCACACTCCCGCCACTACTCACCTCTGAGAAGGGCCCCCAGGGTCTTTTTCTGAGGCTTTGCTTTCACCCTCTTGGTTGCTGATATGGGTAGTTCAAGGTCCTCTTGTTTTTAATGTTTTATTTATTCTTGAGAGAGAAACAGAATACAAGCAGGGGAGAGGCAGAGAGAGAGGGAGACATAGAATCTAAAGTAGTCTCCAGGGGGGCCTGGGTGGCTCAGTCGGTTGAGCATCCGACTTCGGCTCAGGTCATGATCTTGCAGTTCGTGGGTTGGAGCCCCGCCCTGGGCTCTGTGTTGACAGCTCGGAGCCTGGAGCCTGCTTCGGATCTCGTGTCTCCCTCTCTGTCCTGTCCCTCCCCTGCTCACATTCTGTCTCTCTCCATCTCAAAAATAAATAAACATTAAAAAAAAAAGTAGTCTCCAGGCTCTGAGCTGTCAGCACAGAGCCTGATGCAGGGCTCGAACTTAGGAGCCATGAGATCATGACCTGAGCTGAAGTCAGACGATTAACCAACTGCGCCACCCACGTGCCCCAAGGTCATCTTTTTTTTTTTTTTTTTTTTTAACAATATCTTTGAGGGGCGCCTGGGTGGCGCAGTCGGTTAAGCGTCCGACTTCAGCCAGGTCACGATCTCGCGGTCCGTGAGTTCGAGCCCCGCGTCAGGCTCTGGGCTGATGGCTCAGAGCCTGGAGCCTGTTTCCGATTCTGTGTCTCCCTCTCTCTCTGCCCCTCCCCCGTTCATGCTCTGTCTCTCTCTGTCCCAAAAATAAATAAACGTTGAAAAAAAAAAAAAAAAACAATATCTTTGAGATAAGTGGCATGTTCCCAGGGACCTCACGAACGGGACAGAAGCTGTGGGGGGACCGGCTGGGTGCATGTGATTCAGGAGCCAGTTCTTGGGGGCTGTGCCTTCGTGGGTATTAAACACGCTGAACTCTGTGAAGGAGGGTTCCACTTCTAGAAGCTCATTCATTGTCTAGCAGCTAAATGTCATGATGTTGGAAGATTCTCCACCTTTTGGTTAGTCAGATGGTCTAATGAAATCTCCCTGGTTCCAGAAAACGCTTGGGTTATTAGGGTAGTCATGGATGGCTAGCTGGAACCTTCCCTCCCATGTGGGTGCCTCGCCCTCCCTGGTTCCCACTGGGCTGTTTGCTCCTCTCAGCCTCTGAAAGATAGGACAGTTTGAGATCTGATTTGGATTTTGGCTGATGGGATCTTCTAAGAAGCACCAGCCCATCCAGGACCGGTGAGTCATTGCTTTGATGGGTTTACTCATGGAATCCCGGGCTGCAGCCCGGGGGAGGCAGAGACCTGGTGAGGGAGAAAACTGATAAACCGCCTTGCCTGATGACTTAAATATTGTTATGGAGGGAAACAGAATCCAACCCCAGAAACCCCTCAAACCTTTATCCCAGCCGCCTGGTTTGAGGTGGTGAAAACATTTTGTTTGGCCATTGCGGAGGGGTGGACAGGGCTTAGAGCACAAGTATGTTAACTCGGGGCCTTAATGTTCTGGTTTAGGGGATCCCCAGCTTCAGAGTCAGGAATTAGTGACACCCGTGTGTCACCCCTCTCCTCCTTGCTTCTATCTGCCCTGTTTTCTGTGAGTCCCCCTACCCTCCCTTTGTTCAGTCTACTCTAGTGTACAGAAATGACTCTCTTTCTTGGTGGCCCTTTAAAAGGAAAAGAAGAAAGCCACTTCCTTGCTTAGTTTCCCGTATATACCAGGGAAATACGCGAAACGCACCTTTTGTTAGAAGTTTGATTTATGGCACGTGTTATAGAGAGTCCGGAAAGGGGGGAACTGAATGGAGACAGAAAACAACATACATGCTAGAATCGTGCCTGCCAGGATTGAGGAGTGAGAAGGCGGTTTATTTGAGAGTGTTAGTGTGTATTGTCCGCCAGTAACTTGATTATCGCCATTGGTGGACTACTTTTAAATTAGATAGAATATCCAATGGGGTAGATAATGATTTTGTGCAAAAAAAAAAAAAAAAAAGCGATAGTCTCCTAGTCCTGAATTAGTCCAGGGATTCACAGGTGGACAGTGGGGATTACTTGAGGGTCCCCAAGGAAAGACACTCTAGCGAAACGCAGTATTTCGTGGAAGAATCAGTCGCCTGCAGAAGATTGTACCCAGCCCCGGAAACACATTCGCTCTCAGCAGAAGCAGAGTGAAGAGAAAGCCAGCCCGAGTTTACAGTCCCAGAGGGGATTTTAAAAGCTCAGTAAAAAACGCGTGGAGGTCAAATTAAGATACACCTTCACAGACAGAGTGATCAGATTCTGTAGTTTCTTATATACCTCTGGCATTTTTCTTACCTTTCTTCCCCTTTGTGCTTTTTACAAGAGTATTTTCCAGATTTGCACATTGAATGTGAACCTCTACCCTTAATCGGCACAAAACCTCCATAAGTAACCCTTTCTGTAAACACAGTTTTAAAGTTTGAACAGTAGCGATAGCAACAAAGTTCGTAGAGGGCTTCAGTTTTAAAAGCTTTGACGCGAAAACCTCGTGGAGATCGTTCGGAGGAAGCTGCATATGTACGTGAACTTTTGCCATGGGTCTGTGGGCAGAGATTCCTTACGGGTCATAGGTTAGCCGCAGAGCAGTTAACTTCTGACTGGTAAGTTTTTCTTTTCTTCAGCAGCCCCTAAGCCATATTTGTCATTAGGATGTTCTTACGCTTTCCCCCTGCCCCGGGACCGACCCCTGACTCCTGGATCCTTTATTTCTTGGGTTTGCTCTTTGACTTGCTGGAGCCCCGGCCCATCCCCGGCTGTGAGCAGAGGGTCTCATCTTCCAAACTAGGAAGGCACGTCCTGTCCTGCAGTCAGCCTTCCCTGCCGGTGGGGTTCCGGTCTTCCCAGAGCACACAGTATGACAGCATCTCCCACACAAAACGCCCGCAAGGTGCAGATCTTCCAGGTTCCCTGGAGGGGCTGCCGGTCCTGAGCTCCCTTGGATCTGGGCAGCCAAGGATTCTGAAAAGGCGCTAGGAGAAACAGTCGCGATGTTGGTGGCAAATATCAGCCGAACTCTTCGCCAGTGCCAGGCTCAGCACTAAATGCTTTATGGGTGTGACCTCATTTTCCCCTCATGGTAAGTCTGTGGGGTGGGAACTTTCCTGGTTTCCTTTCAACGGGTAGGAAACTCTAGTCTAGGAAGGTTCCACGACTTCCAAGGCGCTCACAGTTGGCCAACGTTGGAACCGGCACGTAGCCCCCCGGGTGCCGTTGGTCAGAAAGCCACCACCTGAGTGGAGCCCCGTGTCGTAAGCAGTTAGCAGAGGAAGGGTACCAACCAGGGTTGGCTTCTAGGCCAAGCCTGGTCACCGGGGTGCCCACATGGGAGGATGCAAAGATGCCACAAAACCCAGCCCGGTAGTGCTGGGAAAGGTTGCAAAAGCAATGCTCTCATTGTTTTGGGTTTTTTTTTTTTCTTTTTTAAGTTTATTTATTTTGAGAGAAGGAAAAAGAGAGAACACGAGCAGGGGAGGGGCGGAGAGAATCTCAGCACAGAGCCTGACACGGACTCGATCCCATGACCATGAGATCATGACCTGAGCCGAGATCAGGAGTCAGTCGCTCAACTGACCGAGACACCCAGGCGGCCCATGTGATCTGGTCATTTCTAACTCCTTTAGAAGTCACTGTATGTCAAGCACGTGTGCTTTGCTGTTTTTCCCCCTCCTGGGACAGTTCTACCTTCCTCAATTCAGATCCCTACCATTCTAAAAAATATTTTTATTGTTAAAGAAAGTGCTTCTTCTAGGGGCGCCTGGGTGGCTCAGTCGGTTGAGCGTCCCGACGTCGGCTCAGGTCATGATCTCACAGTTCGTGGGTTCGAGTCCCGCGTCGGGCTCTCTGCTCTGACAGCTCAGAGCCTGGAACCTGCTTCAGATCCTGTGTCTCCCTCTCTCTCTGCCCCTTCCCCGCTCATGCTCTGTCTCTCAAAAATGAATAAACGTTAAAAAAAAAAAAGTGCTTTTTCTAAAACATAAAAAGAAATACATATGCCTGGTGATAAAACTCAAACGACTTGGAAAGTTCTGAGGTAAGATGAGTTCTGCCCCTTCCCTCAACTGTGAGTCTTCTCTCCTCTCTCTCCCCCACCCCCGAAGGTTAGCCACTATTCAATCTCTTCTATATCATTCCTGAAAGTTAAAAAAAAAAAAAAAGGTTGTGTTCTCACGCCCCACATGGGGAGGCCGCTCTCCTATGCCATACCCTGTACTCCTTGCTGCTGCTAAGAGCAGAGTTTTGAGGACATGCCTCTTTACCCAGAACTGTGCCCCCTCTTACTTCTCCGTGGGGTTTCCCCTCATCGTCATCGATGGCAGCACACCAGATACAGCGATAGTGGAATTCTGGAATTCCTGCGGGTCTGATGATGACAGACTACACGGCTGGCCTCGCGGAGAGAGTCCCGGCTGCAGGATTTGCCAGACCGCGGCCGTTGGGGGCCTGTGTCATCTCGTCCCAAGACTGACTTTCCCAAGTCTGGTTGGTTCTTGTTGCCTGTGACCCTCAGGGACAAGTTCCCATCGCCGTGAATGGTGACCTTTGCCTCTTTGTGTGGGAGAACTTTCCGGCAGACCGTTTTGTCGTTGACAACACCAGCCTCCTTCTGTATCCGCAGCACATGGCCTTGGTGCAGGGTGCTAGGGTTTGGGGAAGCATCTTTGGCCAAACCCAGTCCTGAATCTTTCTGATTCCTTCTCCGCGGATGGAGCTCAGGATGTTTGTGTGGTCGCTGAAAACTGTGTACATCTTGATGTCTTTTGAGAGACCCTGGTTTTTGAGAGCGCTGTAGCTGAGGCCGTGTAGCGCAGTGAGTTGGGGCCCGTGTGGAGTCTGGAGGGGGTGTTCCCGGTTGTCTGTTTGGCCAGGGTGCCGTCCCTGCCTGGTCCCTGGCATTAGTGGGGAGCAGGACTGGATTCCACGGGAGTTCACACAGTTACCTTTTGTCCTTTCCTCCTCCTGCCATTTGAGTGCTTAGACACTTGGGTGTGAGGCCTCAGCCTCTTGGAGCCGAGTCTACCCGTGAGGTCTTTCTCGGCTCCAAAAGTTACGATTCTTCAGCTCCTTTTTAAAAAGTTATTTTTAAATTGCTTCCAGCGAATAACTTTGCTCATACTCTGCGTGTAAAGCTTAAGAGTAAATGCCCCTGTCAAAAGACCGCTCAGAAGGGCTCAGAAGTGTTCTCTTGTACATTTTAAAAGATGATAGAAATTCTGGGTTAAAAATCCCATACGTCGTGATTTTATTTTTTATTTATTTTATTTATTTTTGAGAGAGAGAGAGGGTGAGCATGAGCAGGGGAGGGGCAGAGAGAGAGGGTGAAAGAATCCCAAGGAAGCTCTGAGCTGTTAGCACAAAGCCCGATGTGGGGATCGAGCCCCGGAACCGTGAGATCATGACCTGAAATCTAGAGTCGGATGCTTAACTGACTGAGCCAAACAGGCACTCCGTACGTCTTGATTTTAATACCGAAACCAACTTCCTATTCCTAAAATGACTCCACCTCAAACCCCCACCCCAGTCCATTCTTGGGCTCTTCTTGGATTTCTCCCTGCCTTCAGGGCACTTTGGGCTTACAAAGGAGAGAATGAAGATTTTTGTCTCAGGAAAGTATGGGTCTTCCTATGCCTGGCGGGAATGGTTCAAACTCTACCTTGCGAAAGGTCATCGCAACTAAGTATGTTTATCTGCCCTCAGTCTTTGCCACCTCAACTTCAAAGGTATGTTTGGGGGCGCCGGGGTGGTTCAGTTGGTTATGTGTCTGGCCTCAGCTCTGGTCATGGTCTCATAGTTTGTGAGTTTGAGCCCCACATCAGGCTCTCTGCTGTCAGCACAAAGCCTGCTTCGGATCTTCTGTCCCCCTCTCTCTGCCCCTCCCCCGCTCATTCTCTCTCTCAAAAAATAAATAAATACAACTTAAAAAAAAAAAAAAAGGTGTGTTTGTAAGTGTAGCTGGAGAGTCCTGTTGACCTGGGCAGTCTTGCAGGGGACAGAACCAGAGAGGAACTGCGGGCTGCTTTGATGGACCACGTTAAGCCTCATGTTCCAACTTTCTCGAGCCAAAGTCTTGTTCATGGTTTAGAGTGAGGTGGTGGTCAAGCAGCCCACAGTTGTACCAGGATGGTGTAGTCATCCTCGGGATTGGCCTTCAAGTGGGCTCCACATGTGTTTTCCTTATAGAAACTGGCCCAGGAAAGACACCATATTTAAGAAGTAACCGTTTTGTCAGACGCAGACTGAAATGGTTGGGGGAGGTGAATGAGAAAACTCGGTGTAGCCCTTGCAATCTTCAAATGGAAGAGGAGATTTCCCACATCATTATGAATACAAGGATGCGTTTTGTTTTTTTTTTTCTCCTTGACTCTTCGCCCCATGCTTTCAATCCATTAGTCTCTACAAAGAGGCAGTTGATTTCCGTCGAACGGCCTGGGCGTCACCGGTTCCCAGAAGGACTAGGGGGGAAGCAGAGAATGGCCCTCAGCGCCTGGGTCTCCGGTTATCTTGAATTAAGACCCTTGGAGCTATGGGATGCCCTTCACATTCAAATCCTAGAGCTAGTTCCTTGAGACGCTTGGCTTTTCGTTCCAAAAGACAGACGCCATATCGGAGAGCTGATCGTCTAACAAAAAGTTTTTACGGAATTTCACAGGCACGGAATTGATTCATGATATGAGCTGGTGTATGGGGAGATTGGTCATGTGGGGCTCCGGGACAGGTAACAAGGCAGTAATGAAGCTCACGGGGTTGTTGTTGTGTCCTCAGCTGGCTGTTGTGAGGAATTCGGACAGAAGGATGACTTCTATTTTGACCGGGTGCTTCTAAAGATGTTTGCAAACCCGGTCTTGGGAGCATAGGAGGTGGGTGAGATGTGGTGCTGCCGAGATAGGAAGACAGAGGAGCTGGAATCCGATTCTTGACTTTGGCCGGCCCTCCCACCTTTCTTCCTAAGAATCGACCATCTGGCTGGGCCCTGGCCGGCTGCCAGCCTTCTCAGGTGGAGCCAGGATTACATCTGTGTCTTTGCGTTTTGCATCCAGGTTTCTGCCGAGTCCAGCTCCTCCATGAACTCCAACACCCCGCTGGTGAGGATAACCACACGCCTCTCCTCAACGGCAGACACCCCCATGCTGGCAGGGGTCTCCGAGTATGAACTTCCAGAAGACCCAAAGTGGGAGTTTCCAAGAGATAAGTGAGTATTTCCATTGGACACATCCCCAGATGGAGACTTAGGTCGAAATGGGGATGTTGGATTGACATTTTCTTTTTATGGTCCTTAACTGCAAAGGTCATGTCTGACGATGTCAACAGGAGTGAGTGAGGTTGTATTTCTAACCACCTCCTGAAAAAGAAAAGAATTGATTCTCTCACTTTTAATCGTTCTTTAAAAACAGCTAGTAGGCATGGCTGGTCTCCAAACAAGATGGTACCTTGTTAGCTTTTTTTTTTTACTGTTTAGATCATTCATACCCAGTCACATGGACCAAATGTCCCACTTATAAAAACACATGTGACCTTCCAGCCGCTGGTGATTAGAACATGACTGTTCTGTAGTCCATTTCTTCGGAGAAATTAGATGTAAAATACAAATTGCCCTAGGAGTCTTCACTCAGCGTTGGCTGTTTTTAATGGTTATTCATGTAATATGGGGCTGAAATGGTTCAAATATGGTATCTGACATCAAATTTCCCGTGGTCCGTAGTATTTTCCTTAGTGGATGGTGTGGAGGTGTTCTGATCAGATGTTTGTTCTGATCAGCGTGCCCGCCTGGGCTCTGTGGAAGGCATTACCGGGAGCTGTTTATCTCCTGATCTGGCTTGATGCCCACGTATTTGGGCTCTCTTGGACTGGATCTGAATCCTGGTTCAGCTAGCCAGTGGCTAGGCAACCTTGATCTTCTGAACTTCCATTTTTATCAACTAACGATCATAGTACTGACCCCCCAGGACTGAGCACAGTTCTTGGCTTCTGAGTTTCCCTGCCTTGTGTTTCCCTTCCTGTACGGGTAGGCTGAGAGCTCTGAACCACAAACATCAAGAAGATGGTGGGGCCAGGCGGAGAGTCTGTGAGGCAGATCTTGTGCTCCCAGCCCTCTATTTCTGGTCCTGCCCAGGAGACAAAGTATGACGGTCCCTGAAGACCGTCAGCTCACCTGTTGTAGTCGTTCGAATCTGAACAGTGGGAGTAGTAGAAGGTGGACACCCCAAACCATACGTCTACATTCCCTCACCCGCCGTAGCCTCTTGCCTGGCTTGGATACAGCTTTCACTCCCTGTCTGTCCTGGCATTTGCAGTTACCTCCCTAAAGTTAAGTCAGAGAAGTGTTTAATTACAATCAAAGAAACTCCCACACAAACTTGGAGGTACCAAGATAAGCTCTTCTAGAGACTGGGTATGACGAGCTCTCTTTGGGAAGAGAGGTAGCTTACGTGGCACCTGTGATTTCGATTCACCCAACTCCACACCAGTTTTGTTTCCCAGCAGCCAATTTCGAGATACTAATGTGTGCCATGAGCTAGGACCAAGTAATTATACAGGTGTCACTCTGTCAAGAGAGCTGATGGAGGTAATTTCCAGTGTGTTTGTGTCCTGTAGCGAAAAGACCATTCTTCATTCGGGACTTGTTTCTTGAACAATAACTGGGGAGGCATCAGAGGAAACACAAGGTGTGGTTCCCTTCCCTGGAGAAGGTGGAACGAGAACGGGGTTGTTTCTCGCCAAGCCGCTTCGCTCCCTCGTTTGAGCGTACCAGTCGGAGGGCGTGCACATTCCTGCACGAATAGGACCGAACTAGGGGGCTGCGATCGTATCGTAAGAAATCCCAGCTCTCGGGTTCAGTGCATGGTTCTTGTCGCCTGTGACGCTGCAGCCAACAGTGGAAGTCTGTGTGTGCCTGACCGTTAGCTCCCACCTTGGGGGAGGACCCTCGGTGCGGAAAATCTGAGCGCTAGGCATTTCAAAACGGAGTTTAGCACAAACGTAGGTGGAGCAGATTTCCAGTGAATGAAGGCTATTTAGAAGCAGTTTATTAGATTGGAGGCAGAAGTTATACAAAGAAAGGATTGTTACGCTTGTCGTAGCGGGGCAATAGGACATAAATTAGCCATTTTTCCAATGCAAATGTTTATTTTCTGCCAAGATATTAAATTTAATTTTAGTTCAGGATAGAAACAGAATGACCTCAGCATAGCATACGCCGCCCTCAGTCTTTGCTTAGCTTTTGCAAACCATTGTGTGCTTATCATAAATAGTGTTTATTTACTAAGGGCAGCTTAATACTTCACTGTGTTGTGCTTAAGTGAAAAAACCACATTCATAAGTATCCCAAAGATTTCTCTGTTCTCTTGGCTTCGAGAATGCCCAGAGACAAATCTATGGCTATTAGTATGGTGTGCACCGAGCTTCTGAGCTTAGAAATACAGTTCCTTGTGTTCACTCTGGATTTTCTTCATTATTAATTTTGGGTAGTTAAGGATTTTCTAAACTGTGAGGTCAAAAGAGAGTCCCCTCAATTTCTAGAATTTTCTTTTTCCTTTAGGGAAAAATTAGAGATTCCTTGAAATGCGTTTAAGATTCATATCATGTAACTTGGCCAGGAATGTGACCGTAAAATCCATTGGTATTTGAATAATAGTGATTTTAAAGACCTCACTTCACAGAGACAAAAAAAAAAAAAAAAGAACAGCTTTAACATTTTTTCTTTGAGACATTCTAAATTACAAATATTCAATTGGCTCAAGATCAAAAGCTCTGCATTGTTAGCACTTAGGAAAGCTGACCACCTCACTAGCGAGGATACCTTCCACAAAGAAAATAAATCGTGAACACAAA
This sequence comes from Lynx canadensis, assembly GCF_007474595.2. Taxonomy (NCBI): domain Eukaryota; kingdom Metazoa; phylum Chordata; class Mammalia; order Carnivora; family Felidae; genus Lynx; species Lynx canadensis. The sequence continues at coordinate 10,155,832 of NC_044313.2, forward strand.
TGTGAAATTTAATAGCTGTTCCACCCGTAATTGACATTCTCTAAAACGTCACTAAGAAAATACTCAAGCGCGTGTGTACCCCAGGTCTCATTAGTTCCATATGATAAATGCTCCATGCTTTTGCAAGCCGCTGAAAGATTTTTATATTTAGTTCTGGAATTTCCCTCGCTACACCCCTTCACCAGATGCCGTGTGCTAATCCCCTATTTACACATTTAGGCTGACGCTGGGCAAACCTCTGGGGGAAGGTTGCTTTGGGCAAGTGGTCATGGCTGAAGCAGTGGGGATTGACAAAGAGAAGCCCAAGGAAGCAGTCACCGTGGCAGTGAAGATGTTGAAAGGTGAGTGGGGTGAGGGGGATGGGTGGGGGTGGGAAAGGGGTGGAAAGTCTTATCAAGAATGTTCCTTTTGTGGCATGTGAACTCTATCATGGCAGGGGTCAGAGAGCACATAGTTGACCTAGGGGTTGAGAAGTTTTCCATATAAATCAGCATCCCGGACAGACGATTTATCTTGAGCTGTGTGCACTTACAAGAAAGAAAAGCCAGTTTTGTTAGAAAGTGGTAGCCTCCCAGATTGTTCTTCGTCAGCTCCTAGGTGATGACCGTGATTTCCTATTCCCTCTATTTTTGTAGATGCTTAGAAAGTAGCAACTCACGTATGATTGATTAATTTAGAGGAGCATCGGCCTCTTGGATTTGGGTCCCAAACCTTCCCTTACAAATAAAGGAAGGTTGACCCTTTTGGAGGGAGTGAGGGGGTGCAGGGAGAGGAGGTCACACCTTCTGTTTTGTAAGAGAAACAAAACAGAATTCACACCGGTCTGGGAGAATCCCTTAGAAAGCTAAACGGACACCAGCAGGATCGGTGGCTGGGTAGAACCTTCTGGGCCATGCGAGCAGTTACCCCGGGACGTGAACGTCACATGTCGTTGTGCACTGACCTTCTAGCCCTGCTTCATGCCTATGTCCAAGGAGCTTACGGCGTTTCAAACATTAACTTCTTCCTCCACAGTATTCTTTTATGAGACGAGTTATAGGGAACGGTTACATTATAAATCCTGTCGTAGGGATCTTAGAAAGGACGGTTTTTCCCACGTGTCTGGGCAGAGACACCTGTTCTTGAATATGGGTGCCTGACCCATTTGTGGATGCTTCCTGAATTAGGCTCGTTCTTTCTTTCATGGGCTGTCGTGGGATGATCCTGTCCCTCCCTGTGTGGGGAGGTAGCAGGTGGAAGGAGTAAGAAAGATGACTTTTTTTTTAAGTTGTTGATCTGCATGGCTCCCAAGAAAACTGGGGCGTTTTGAGGTCCTCGCGTTGGGGTTTGATACCTGGGAGGACTGTGCTCCCCCACCCCACGTGTCTCAGCTCCACCAAGAGAGGTGGCCCTCTGGCTTTCGTCTTGTGTGGCCGGGGCCTGCCTTGTGCGCCCTGGCCCTCTTGCGTGGCAGGTGTGGTGGGCTGCATGCCCCACAACAGCCAACCTTGGCACCCCCTGGCCACGTGCCAGGGCACGTGTGGGGAGGGCCCAGGCTTCCGGCCTCCTTTGGCAGAACTTCTGTTTGGCGTCTGGAGTTCAGAAGTGGAGGTCTGGGGGGGTTATTTCTTTGGATGTACCCAGGTTGGTCCTCCCTTTCAGGATGGAGGAAGACTTTAGCCCCAGAGCCCTGTCAGGCGTCCTTTTTTTACAGCCAGTGGGTGGCTCACAGCAACATCCCAGCCCTGTCTATGCTCCGTGTGTCTGTCTTACCCTCCAGTCAGTTAATTGCATTGCTCCTCCTTTTGTGAAGCTGAAAAGCTTTTTGCAACGAGGCTGCTACGTATTTCCTTATCTCATTGTTTTAGTAAATGCAGATTGTTCCATATTGAATTAGCTCAGAGAGGTTCACGTGGAAGAGGCTTGCCACTTTCTAGAAGCTGTGAGCCTGTGACTGTAGGACCTAAGCCGCTTTTCTTGAAATTATAGAGCAGAAGTTTAGAAAACTTTAATTCTTTTATGTTGAGAATCACAGCCCCCTTTGAGAAACCCATTATAGAAGGCATGGGCCTTTGCCCACTCAGAATGCGCGCGCACACACACACACACACACACACAGTTATGAGGTGCCCCCTGAACCTGTCTGTGAATTTTCTAAGGGCTACAAGGGCTTGGATTAGCAGCACTTGGTCTAGAGAAAGTCTGTAGTGATTTGACATACCCCATCCGGGTCCCTCTCCCCACCCCTGATGCGCTCACAGTTGTTTTCAGACGTCTTGAAGTTTGATAAGGTTTTTTCTGAGGCCCCTTAGATCTGCCAGAGGATGGAATTATTTCATGATGAATTTAAACACCTCCCCCCCCCCGCCCCCGCAATTTGTGAGGTTTGCTGGAAAAGAATTGGCCTTCAGCAGAAGAAGGTCTATATTTCTAGTCCTGACTTTTGACCTCATTGACCCCAAATTAGCTATTTGACACGGATCGGGGCAGCTCCCCGTCCGGGCCTTTGCCCCCTTCCCAGTAAAATGAAGGAGATGATTTGGAAAGTCTTTTCTGGTTCTAAAATTCAATTTCATGCTGTTTCAACTACGTTTTTGGCAATGACTTACAGCAGCAGCTGACGGGTTAAGAGAAAAGTAACTGGTTTTTAATTTACCGAATGTTTGTAGATGATGCCACGGAGAAGGATCTTTCTGATCTTGTGTCAGAGATGGAGATGATGAAGATGATTGGAAAACACAAAAATATCATAAATCTCCTTGGAGCCTGCACTCAGGATGGTGAGTAGGAGGAAAAAATGCTTTCATCCAAATAATTTACGCTTCGACGTTAGCATCGTTTTAGAAACGGTTGGACTTTTGGATCTTGCTCCTCGGGTACCTCAAGTGCGTGTTTAAAGTTCTCTTTAAAAATCCCCTTAGGAAGATGTTCCTGGCCATGAACACAAAGGGGACTTTGTGACCGTACTGGGGGACTGGGGAATGGTAGGCGTTGGGTGGCTTTGGATGGGAGGGCCTTATAGAGTCCTGCTGTTCTGAGGCCATAACCTGGAGGGTGTTCGGAAAGGACAGGCTCCTTGTGGTTTTGTCTGATGGTGCTAAGAGGGATTTCTCGAAAGAAGACCCTATGTTTGGGTTGACAAATGCCTTAAAATGGGGATTGAGGAAGCCATGTCTTGCTATGGGCAGCGGATGGCTGAGCTCCCAAGACTAGCTTAGAAGAGGAGAGAGTAGAAGGAAGGGACACGTTATCTGCCTCGGGGGAGACAGAGCCCTGGCTTCTCCCACTGGGGAGCTGACTAGCCCTTTGGGACTCCGATTGAGGATAATGAATAGACTTGAAAATCCTATCTTTGCCTCAGCAGCTTCTCTTTTAGGTCGATACCGGGAGTCGGGAGACTTTCCGTGGAGGGTGATGGTAGATATTTTTGGTTTGGTGGCCTTTAGCGTGGGTCTCGGTGGCCACGACTCGTGTTTGCCCGGTAGCGAGAAAGCGGCCACAGATGATGCAGATGTGAATGGGCCTGGCTGCGTGCCAATACGATTTAATTGCAAAAACAGGCAGTGGGCAGGATTTGGCCTGCGGGCTGTCATTTGCCAACCTCCGATCTGTGCCTCGGAGAAAGGATCGCACGTGTGTGTAAGGAGGCGTACCCAGAAGCGTTTGTTTATTACCAACCTGGAAGCAACGTAAATGCCCATAAGTATAGAGAAATAAATAAAGTGTGGCCTATTTATATGGTAGAATGTATATACAGCTGTTGAAAGGAATGATCTAGATTTTTTTTTTTTTTTATCAGCCCGACTGGGTTCCTTCCTCAAGGATAATACGTAGGGGGAAAATGTTGCAAAGCCGTATCTTCACGACGCATCTATGTGCTGGAAACCAGTGCATTGCTTATCGATACATATATGTGGGTAAAATGATTTAAAATGAACGGGCAGAGACAGATCTCTGATAGCCATTGCTCTCCAGGAGGGCACTGGAGCGCCAGGAGGGGGGCACTCGCCGTACCTCTGTTTATTTCTGGAAGACTTTGGGGGCTCGCTCTCTTGACCAAGTGTCGATTGGCATTTTGGGGAAGAGGAGAAGTGCCGCTGTCCTGTTTTTGTGTGTGCTTTTCCGTATGTTCAAATTCAACAAAAAAAGCGCCGGCTTGTGAGAGCTCACACTGTGCTGAGGTTCCCGGGGGGGCAGATCTGGGAAGGGTAGTCGCCTTCCTGATCTGCTTTCTCTACTCCGTCCGCAGGGCCGCTCTATGTCATAGTTGAGTACGCCTCGAAGGGCAACCTCCGGGAATACCTCCGAGCCCGCAGGCCCCCCGGGATGGAGTACTCCTATGACATTAACCGCGTCCCCGAGGAGCAGATGACCTTCAAGGACTTGGTGTCCTGCACCTACCAGCTGGCGAGAGGCATGGAATACCTGGCTTCCCAGAAAGTGAGTCCTTCACATTCTCCTCAGTTGGGTAGATTCCAGTTTAAAAAAAAAAAAAGAAAGAAAGAAAAAGCCTGTGAAGAAAACAGGCTCTTTGGACGTGCTCGTTTGCTGAGTCAGGCCCTTGCATGTCTCGTACAACCTGGAAAATACTTACTGCATTATTCACACAGGGGCTTAGTGAACTCTTTTCAAAGCCAGAGCAGCCTCAGAAACGTCAAGGGACTGCATAGATGAGCAGAAAAGGTGTCTCCTCTCCTGAGATTCAGCTCTCGGTAGAGAGCCGCGGGCGTCGAGGGGGCGCGGGTGATTGTTTTTGGCTGTATTCGTTCTATGCCGAGTTGGTGGATGGAGACTTTGGGTGTTGGGTTAATGGTTGCAAGTTTGAAAGGGCGTTAAATATTCTAAGAACAGAGATCAGGCGAAGGGATATTTTAGTAACACTGAGTCCTGGATGTCATCTGGGTTTATTTTGTCTCCTCTCGCGGGGTGACCCTCTGGTTAGAAGTTGGCCAGGTCCCCTGAGGTGAACCGTCTGCATTCCAAGCATGCCCCTGGCAGTGGAACTTTAAACATCTGAGTTATTCTGAAAGCAGTTAGACAGGTGCCCTGATGTCCTCTGGGGCATTTTGGATAACCCAAGACACCCTTCCTTAGCTCACGCTTTGCAGGGAGGGTTGTAGGACTTTGTCCTTGGGCAGAGGTGGGGTCACTGCCTACCTGTGCTGGAGCTTGAAGCCCATCTTCGGGTCCCCAAAGAAGCGAGGTTCTCTCGTGGGCGTGGGCCCACTGTCACCGTGGGGACCTGGGCTGGGTCACGGCCGTGCCAAGTCCTGTGAGTGAGCGAGGCGGCCCGCGCCTGACCCCATGGCGTTAGGGATCCGGGGGAGGGGTGGCCACATCTCCGCCCCCGCTCCTGTGGCCACATCGGAACCCGGCCAGAGCTACCACGTGTTCTGTTGTTGTTGTTGTCGTTGTTGTTTCAAGAGAGTCCAGACTTGAAGACCTTTTCAGATCTTTTTCTTCCCCCCTAAAAAAGTGCTCACCGTGTAGGTTTTAGGAGACAGTTTGGTGCCTGTCTCTGTGTGCAGGTGCACGAACCCAGGGGAGTTTTGACGTGAGGAAACGGTCAGCTCCGGAATGTGGGACATTTCACAAGACATCGCTTCACAATGTCAGCATCACAAAAGACAAAAAGTACTGGGGAGATGGTTCCAGATTAAAGGCAGCTTAAGAGACAGGACAGCTCCATGTACTCGTGTGACCCTGGACTGGGTCTTGTTCAGGATGGGAGGGGGGAGGGGCAGCTTTTATCAAGAACATTTATGAACTGAAATTTGAAATTTGAATTTGAAATTTGAACTGGCAAACGTCGGTATCCGTTGTTCTAGTTCACCTTTGCTGTAGCTTCCAGATAGTCCTAACTAAAACCCTGGGGAGTATGACCTGCCCGCAGGCTGCCAGTTGTGACCCTCAGGTCTTGGTCACTCTGGACCCTCCCTGTGTGGGAGAGGGGGAAGCATTCCCATAGCGGGTGGTGGAGTGGCTCCAGGCCTGAACCTCTTGGAGCAGGAACCTTGGGCGGCAGCAGGAGAGATTAACAAGAAATGTGGGACTAAAAGTAAGTATGTAAAAGGCTGAGAAGCGTGCTGTGCAGGAAACAGGCAGTGTGAGGTCAGTGGGGGGCCTGGGGCCGGGTGTGGGCGCAGGTGGCCGGTGGGCACTCACGCGGAGGGAGAGCTGTGCGGCTTCTGGGGAGGGACGTCGAGAGCAGGGTGTGAGATGCGGCTGGAGACCGGCGGGCCCTGCTGATTCAGGGCCTCCCAGACCCGGGCCGGGCGCTCCCGGCACATGGCGAGCCACGGAGGGGCCTGACGGGGTTGGGTTTGTGCTGCGAAGCTCGCTCCTTCTCGCACTGCTCGTGACCGCTGGGTTAGAAGCTCGGGGTCCTGCGGAAGGTGATGGTGGTTTGTGTTAGGGTTTCTTGGCTCCCGGAGGCACTGGAGGAGACCACTGATGTGGGATCTGTTTTGCTGTCGGGGTACTGAGTAGATTTCCGGTCGGAGAGACTGGATGGCGGTGCCGCTGATCGGGACGAGGAGGACTAGGGAGTGGGAATAGATTCTGGTGGGCCATCCAGGATGCACCTTGAACATGCGCGGACGCCCTTCAAGGGCCGCTGTCGAGCAGGAAGCTGCAGGCCAGAGCTTAGCTCTGAGGGCTGGGCTGGGACCTCGGCAGCCAGCAAAGGAAGTGTAGTTTCAAGGCACAGGTGGGCATCTAGGCGGGGCGAGGCGGAGCAGAGGGGCAGTAGAAAAAACTCTCAAATCTGGAGCTTGGCTCAAAGCACCCGATGGCAGTAGAGGCTGAGGGGACTCAGAGGTCGGGAGGAAAGGCAGGGTGTGGTGTACAGAGGTCACAGGAGGGGTTTCAGAAAGGTGGGGTGTTCTTCTGCTCGGAACAGGAGAGGAGGATGCGCCTTGCACCAGGCTCATGGAGCCCGCGGGGATCCGCCGCTGCTCCCAGCTGAGAACTCGGACATCCTTCCTCCTCTGTTCAGTGTAGTAGAGAAGGAACCAAGGGTCAGGTGAACTTTGTGAAAGGGGGCAAGCGAATACATTTTAGGATGAAGACCGAAAATGCCCTTGTCAATGGGGTTGTGATAATAGCGATTCTCGCCGTGATTAATTACTACCTGTTTTTGAGAACTTAACATCTGCCAGGCACAGGACAAGCCTTTTACATACAGTATCATCCATAACCTCAGAACAGCTCTGGGATAGGTGTGATTTTAGGATAAGCGAGGACTGTTAGGAGGTACCAGGAAACCTTTGGGCAGGTAGGTATGTCTAAGTCATTTTCTGTATTTCCAACATGGGGACGCCTAGGTCCACAGAGAAAAGTGGCTGGTCCCAGACCTGGCCCTGTGGTTCATTCCTCACCCACCCCCCTCCCCAGACTCCCCTGCTCTCTCAGGGAATCCCTGCTTCACTCTGGATGGAGGGGAGGACCACTCGCACAGGGTGGGCTAGGGACAGAGCTGTATTCTGATAGGGCCTTGCGGGGTTCCCTTAGCTGAGGATCCTCTGCAGTTAAAGCCCTAGAACCGATATGAAGCTGGTGGTCGATGAAGATCTTAAGAATGGTCCCCTTGAGGGGCGCCTGGGTGGCTCAGTCGGTTAACCGTCCGACTTCGGCTCATGTCACGATCTCACGGTGCGTGAGTTCGAGCCCCGTGTCGGGCTCTGTGCTGACAGCTCAGAGCCTGGAGCCTGCTTCAGATTCTGTGTCTCCCTCTCTCTCTGACCCTCCCCTGTTCATGCTCTGTCTCTCTCTGTCTCAAAAATAAATAAACGTTAAAAAAAAAAAAAAAAAAAAAAAAAAAAGAATGGTCCCCTTGAGCAGAGCCTGCTTCCAGAAATGGAGGGCTTTTTCCTGACAGTGGAGGGGAAGAAGCAGGGAAAGGGCCAGATCCTGGCCTGCCCATACGCATGCCTCATGGCCGCTAGCAGTGAGCTTACTGGAGGCCAGCTTAAGGAACTGTTGAGTGAGCTCTCTGGCTCATTACTGATGGAATGCAATTATGAATTCGCCTCAGTAAACATTTACTGAGTCAGGCCCTGTGCTCAGTGCTGGGGATACAGAGATGAACTTGTAGGGCCTGTCCTTGAGCCGCTTTCCGATGTAAGTGTGTGCGTGTGTGTGTGTGTGTGTGTGTGTGTGTGTGTGTGTTGGTGGGGAACTAGGCAGTTGGCAGGTAAAGAAGCACCGTGATGTACACGGAATACAACTAGGTGATATGGGGTATTTGAGCCTTGTACAAATTATGAAAGTTGTGCTGTTTCTAGTTCAGAGGCCACTAACTTTTCTTCTTACCAAATCCCCAAACCAGTTAAACTTACTCCCATGTGTTAAGCCTGAGTGGGTGTTTGTTTGCTTTTGTTTTTTTAATTTAAAAAAATTTTTTTTTCTTTTTTAACATTTATTTATTTTTGAGAGACAGAGAGAGACAGAGCATGAGCAGGGGAGGGGCAGAGAGAGGGGGAGACACAGAATCCGGAGCAGGCTTCAGGCTCTGAGCTGTCAGCACAGAGCCCGATGTGGGGCCCGAACCCACGAACCACAAGATCGTGACGTGAGCCAAAGTCAGACGCTGGACCAACTGAGCCACCCAGACGCCCCGGTTTTGTTTTTTTTTAAAGCAAGCACCAGCTTTCCCATCTGTAAAATGGGTGTAATCACACCCATCTCCTAGGTTGCCATGGGCATTTAATTAGGTCAGCCGTGCAGAGGCACCCATTACACAGTCTGGGTCATAAGGATGTTAGTCTTTCTTCCCTTAGTGACCCGTTGATCTCTGCTTACTTAAGAAATGGAATACCAAATGGTCTGAGGGCCCTAGTTATGTAAATGATCAGCACTGCACTGGAAAACAACTCCCGATTTCTGCAGATGATGGGAATTTGGCTTGATGTTAATTATTTTCTTTTCCTGGCGTGTTGGTTCCAAGTCTCTTACTGTTCAGCCCAGAGGGTGGGCGTTACAGCCCAGAGGGTGGCCGGGAGTGTTTGGTAGCATCGTGGGATGTGGGAGATAGGTGCTAGGTTCTGGCTCTCGCCCAGATGGTGATGGAGGCCACTGTCGTGGCGTCTCTGAGCTGAGCCCTAATGTGTGGTGGGAGCCCAGCGTGTGGGAATCCGGATTCTTCTGGCCGCACGGCTTGCCAAACGCACAGAGCTCGTGTCGGCGGGGAGCACGCCGCCGGGAGAGTTTGGCCAAGGGCTCGGAAGTTCAATCTGAAGGGCCTCCAAACTAGGAACATGGCTCCCACCCCGGCCTGGTCCCCAGACGGCTTCTGCGAGCTCTCACGTTTCCTGCTTCCATTCTGGCCAGGCACAGGCATACTAACTTGTGGGGTTTTTCCGCTTTCCCTTTTCTGGTGTTTGCGCATCTAGCGGGCCATGGAAGCATCTAAAAACCAGGAATTGTTGGGCGGTGGGCAGGAAAAGAGAATTCCCGATTTATTCTTCAGAGAGAGCTTGGCTGGCTTCTCTATACTGGCCATTTCGCGGAGCGCCTGTCTGCAAAGAGCCCCATTTCGCCTTTGTCAAGTGGCCTGATAGGACTCTCCTCCTTCTGGTCATTAACTTTGCCAGGAGCCCGTGTAAAAGCGTTTGAAAGGGATATTTGTTCACCTCTTTATACCTTACCTTTTCCAAAAAATAGGGGGTGATGATTTGGGATTCTAATTACCATGTATCATGATGAAATCTTACTATGCTGAAGTGTAACTGAAACGTTTAGAACAGCTTGCAAAAGTATATCATTTGTAGAAAGGAAAAATGGGAATTAATTATCTCTAGACCCAAGACCGACGAGCGAGTTTGTTTCAGAACTAGAAATTAGCCGCCCCGTGTAGCGAGCATTTCAACATTCCGCCCTGCCGCCAAGGCAGGTGACAGGCATAGGTTGGACCCTTTTTGTGGGCTGGTGTCTTCTGGGACATGGACAGACAGGCGTTAGTCATGATCTACGCCGGGAAAGGACGTGGTTAGTACTTTGAGAAATGCAACTTGTGGGAAGCTTAGCAGGTGTGTAAGGCTGAGTTTGGAAGCTTGGAGACCCGTTAGGGGCAGTGTGGCATCTACGGGGATGGAGTGAGCAGTGGTGACGTCCTGGGCTAAGTGGTTAGTAGTGGGGATAGAGCAGGATGGACAAAGGGCAGAGGCATTTGGGGGTCGATGTCAATAGAACTTGGGAGGAGGGTGCAAAGAATTCTGGGGTGTATCTCCGAGAGAGAGCCGAGACCTTGAATTGGAGGTACCAGAGAGATGTTAGTGCGGAAATGTTGCATAGCCTGTGGAAGATAACAAGGAGGGTCCCAGGAGAGAGAGGTCAGGAAAGAGGTAGGAATTTGCAAATCTTTTGTATGTATCTAACAATAGAAGCCCTGGGGTATGTGGAAATACACAAAATTAATGGGACATTTCCCCAGTTTTCAGGGACCTGGGGAAGAGAGGAAGCTAGGTTAAAAGAGTGAGCCAAGGGAGGGATGGGGTCGCACTCAAGGGGGGTTGGGGGTGCGTTTCTGAAAGGAGCATGAAATCAACAGTGTCCAGAGCTGCAGAGGGAAGAATTGAGGCGTTAGAAGAACTCACTTTGGTCTGACAAAAGGTTCCTCCGTCGACTTTCAGAGGCGTGGGGATGGAAACAATGTTTGCGGACTGACCAGGAGGTAAAGATGATGTGGTTTTGGAGGTTAACTAGCTCTTCTGAGTTTGTCTGTAAAGGGAGGGAGAGCAAGTGTTGAGATAAAAGATTTTAGAATAATCTAGTTACAGATCTCGTATGAAGGACACCAGTGTTGGTCCTTGCTGTATCTTTACTCTTCAAAATGACTGGGGCCTTGGTTTTTTAGTTTTGTTTTTAATTTTTTTTTAATGTTTGTTTATTTTTGAGAGATAGAGCTCGAGGAGGGGAGAGACAGGGAGACACAGAATCTGAAACAGGCTGTCCGCACAGAGCCTGACGCAGGGCTCGAACCCACGAACCACGAGATCGTGACCTGAGCCCAAGTCAGACGCTTAACCGAGCCACCCAGGTGCCCCTAGTTATTTTAATTAGAAAAGAAATAACCAATTTTTGATTTATGATGTATTTCCTCTCTGCATCCTAAGAAGTATGTTTTCTCTTTATTCTTGAAACATTTTGAAATGAGTTCTTTCTTGGTTTCAGTGCATTCATCGAGATTTAGCCGCCAGAAATGTTTTGGTAACAGAAAACAATGTGATGAAAATAGCAGACTTTGGACTGGCCAGAGATATCAACAATATAGACTATTACAAAAAGACCACAAACGTAAGTCAGTGGCAATGATGTGGTGGAAGGAAGGGGGGCGTGGGGGTGGCACGGAATGTTCTAGATGAAAGATGATAGATGCTCATTCCTCTGCCCTTTATCCCTGTTCTTTTGCTTTACTCTTTTTTTTTTTTAATGTTTATTTATTTTTGAGAGAGAGCGAGCGAGCGAGCAAGCAGGGGTATGGCAGAGAGAGAGAGGGAGACACGGATTCTGAAGCAGGCTCCAGACTCTGAGCTGTCAGCCCAGAGCCCGATGTGGGGCTCGAACTCACGGACCTCAGGATCATGACCTGAGCTGAACTCAGACACTTAACCGACCGAGCCACTCAGGCACCCCATGTTTTGCTTTACTCTTGACCAATTTCTCAAGAAGTAAATTTAAGCTATATTTAAGGTACCTTTAGTAAAGGTGAATAACCAGCAGCCTCTTGGGTCAAGAACTTCCCTAGCAAAGACCAGAGCTTGGGAGTTTCTAGGTTAATTTTTGCCTAGAAGGTGGTCAGGATGTGTCTGTGTGCTAGGGAGAGAGATGGTCATGAGAATCCAGAGAAATGGCACTTTATTCATGCGCCCAAATCTGCACCCTGCACGTTCTATCCAGGCCCTGCTGGAGCGGATTCCTTCTGCTCTCCTGACTGACCAGTGAAAATCATTAGCATCCGCTCTTCAGTGAGGCACAGTCTGCTGAGCTTGCTAAAGTAAATTGGGTTTAAGAGAGTGGCTCTTACATTTTTTTTCCCACACTTGCAGGGACGACTTCCAGTCAAGTGGATGGCTCCAGAAGCCCTTTTCGATCGAGTGTACACCCACCAGAGTGACGTGTAAGTAACTCCTTTTCTCTGGCTTCTTGCCGTCGGGTTGCGTTGCAAAAAACACCGTGTTCACCTCTCTGGAGTCTTTGGTGCCTACCGTATCTCACACGTTTCTGGAAGGTGCAGGAGCCGGCCTTAGAAAGGACGGATTTTATGGTAGGCTGGTGACCAATGCCGTGTTACTAATCTGCCCAGCTTCAAAGCGCACACGGGAGGCGCACCGCAAAGCCACCTCTGGCCAGAGCGGAAGTGCCCCCCGCCCCCCAACTTATTCACGGATGTGCGGCCTCAAAGCCGCTATCGAATTTGCCAAACTGGTGGCATGTTCTTTGCTCCCTGAAAGAAGGAATTTTGAAACTTCTCCTACTCAATGGTCATCTACCATACTTCCCCCCCATCCTAGCTTTGCCCCGACAGAGAAACGCTGAGTGGGGCACGGTCTGCTCTGGTGATTTCCACGGGGCCTGATGGCTCTGTGTACCCTTTGAAAAAAAAATCAGACCTTGTCTTGGCACCCTTGAGAACGTTAGAGAAACAGAGTGAACATTCTATACTATGTCCGTGATGGTAACACCTAAAAGTACTGTCAGGGTCAGGCTCCCAACTGATGTTGTCGACTTTTAGGTTTGGAAATGAGGTCGAACGATGTTCCCGTGGTGGGACGCTGGGTGGAAGGTTACAGAGCATCTCTCGGTAGTGTTTTCCCCAAGGTCCCGTGAGTCTAGAATTCGTCCAAAATAAAAAGCTGGAATCAGTGGAGTTGTTTTTATTCGTGGGAGCAGGAGGACCCCCGGGGCAGGTGTTGATTCCCTGCCACACAGTTCCAGAAAGAAGGTGCTGGGGGCCCGTGTTTGCAGGGAGCCAGCTGCCTGCGTGGGGGTGCCACTCTTGCTCTGCACAGAACCGGGGAGAGTTTTCGTTTCTCACCCCAAACCTGAAACTCTTCCGGATAGAGTCAGTAGGGGTGTGTTTCCAGAGCCACAGTGACAAAGGTAAATGCAGGAATCTCAGCTCGATTATGCCAGGAATTGTCAGCATCCTGAAGGGGGCCCAGAAAGTCCAGCCGTGGGTCTCCGCAAGGTCAGGTGCACATGGTACCTTGTGAGTTGTTTTCAGATTCTCTTGTGGGAAACTTGTCTCGGGCCCAGGATTCCTCCAACCTTTTTTTTTGTTTGTTTCACATTTTTTTTTTTTAATGTTTCTTTAGTTTTGAGAGCAAGCGAGAGAGAGAGAGAGAGAGAGAGAGCACAAGCAAAGGAGGGGCAGAGAGAGAGGGAGACACAGAATCCGAAGCAGGCTCCAGGCTCTGAGCTGTCAGCACAGAGCCCCATGTGGGTCTCGAACTCAGGAACGGTGAGATCGTGACCTGAGCTGAAGTCAGAGGCTTAACTGACTGAGCCACCCAGGCGCCCCCCCCCCTTTATTTTCTTTAAATGTTTATGTATTTTGAGAGCGAGCAAGAGAGAGGGGGAGGAGCAGAAAGAGAGAGAGAGAGAGACAGAGAGCAAAAATCCCAAGCAGTCTCCGAGCCGGCAGCCTGGAGCCTGATGGGGGGCTAGATCTCATGAACTGCAAGATCATGACCTGAGCCGAAATCAAGAACCAGGCGCTTCACCACCTGAGCCACCCAGACGCCCCAGGATTCCTGCATCCTAACCCCAGCCTGATGCTAACTTCCTTTCATGACCTTAGTAAATCAGGAACCGTTTGTGCCCTCAGATGCCCCACTGGCTGCGCTGGGCAGCTGTTACCTCCAGCATTGGCTTGCTGGCCTTATTCTGTCAACTGCTCCTGCTGGGGGGTCAGGCACATGGGCTGACGGAAGAGCCGGACGGCAGCATGAAGAGCTTTGCCGCTTCCGAGTCGAGATCCTCACATGCGAACACCGCATTTAACATGAACAACTTCACTTGAGAGGGATGGGATCAAAACCCAACCACCCCAAAGCTCCACCAAAAAAAAAAAAAAAAAAAAAGTGATGGTTTACCATCACTCGCGTGTTGTCTGTTGATGGAAAATTCCTTGAGAACATCCCTCACATCATCATCACTTGGGGATGCTCCTTCGGGGCAGGAAGGAACATGTAGGATGAACTTCAGGAGGGCTCGGGTCATTTGTCTTTGAACATGAGAAGTGAGTGGGTGTTTATTTTCTTAACCGGGCACGTTGAGGGTTTTTGCGATTCAGGTGGGTTAGTAATAACCGTGTTTTCTCTCTCCTTTGCAGTTGGTCCTTCGGGGTGTTAATGTGGGAGATCTTCACTTTGGGAGGTTCACCCTACCCAGGGATTCCAGTGGAGGAACTTTTTAAGCTGCTGAAGGAAGGACACAGGATGGACAAGCCGGCAAACTGCACCAATGAACTGTAAGGGCCATTGTCTCTCTTGACGCTGTGTGGACCCTCCCCCCTCCATGCCAGGAACCCTTCTCCTGACTTACTTAGGGTTTTCTAAGGCCCCTGGTTTTCTGTATATGCTCTAAGAAGAGTTACTGCTGGAATTTTCTGGGCTCAACCCCAGAACTGCAGTAGATAGCCACACTGACAGCCATGACTGTCCCAAAGAAAGCACGTTGACGTGTATGGAGTGAGCTTCAAATCACAGAGGGCATCAGGCTTGCGGGCCGAGGGCTCCTACCTTTGTAGAGTGATCTTCCTGGACCACTGTGCTATGTCCTGCCGTTGTCTCTCCTCAGAGAGACAGGGAGAGATACGCCTGGCCTTTTCTCATACACAAGCTGGAAAGCCGTGGGGCTGCCCACACGGAGAGGGGGATTAAAGGCCAGGATAGCTTTTCTTCACTGCGTGCGCCGGCCCCAGCACAGCCAGGGGGAATGGGTGTTTCCACAGCTTTGTGACCACTGGAGATTGCCCTTACGATTGACATGGGCCCCCATTTCCTTGGAGCAGACTCGTGTCTGGTGACCTGTGTCCCACCCACGGTTTAGCACAGAGAATTAAAAATTTGTCCAGGTGCCACCCTTGGAGCCCCAGGTCTGACTGGAAAACCATGAGCTGGTTTCTAGAAAAACCTAGCCCACACTTCAAGTGGAATTATGTTGTGTTTGTGACATGTGTCCTGTGCAGTAGAATCAGTGCTTTGAAAAGGAGGCTCTCTCTTCCCAACCCCCCAGGGTTAACTGAGAAGAGTGATTGTCCCAGAGACTGTGGTCTATTGTGTATCGTTTCATGGGGATTTTATATCCGTAATCCCATGAGTACTTTTCACTGCACAGTGGACATCTGATGAATGGCCACATTTTATAGTATATTATATAAAGGTATTTATTGTGCTGCCTGTCATTCCTATTGCTTTTTCTACTATAGAGGGTCTGTCGAAACCCATAATCAAGATAAGGCCTGGGACCCTGGGCCTGTCCAAGAGTTAATCAGGAAGTTAACGTGCAGCCCAGTGATGGCAGATTAATTCATAAAAACCTTACCTTAAAGTTGTGGTTTTCAGACTTCATTTAAAACAAACAAACAAACAAAATCTGAGGAAGCTTTGTCCTCGACAGTCATTAAAACCCGAAGCGTGAGAGAGAAGATTCTCCGTGTAGTTGCTCTGGTCCAGGCAGGGGGTGGGGGCGGGAGGGGGTTGCCGGGGACAGACTGGAGACCCGGTCCCATAATAAGGCTTTTCCTGCCACGTCCCAAAGTGCCCTTGAAGGTGTGATACGCCCATGGGGTGTCACCGTCACAGGAGCACAGAACCCGGCAGTGAAGGCATCTCAACAAATGTCTGTCTTCATGGCATAGATACTGTTCTGAGACATTTTGGGTAAAGTGATGTTTTTGTAGCTCAGAGCGCTTGGTTTCAGAGGAACCAAGAGGTGAATTTGGTGGGAGCGGCGGGGGGTAGTGCAGAGAACTGCCTTCTCATCTGGAAAGTTCTGATCCATTGTCATCACTTCAGACGTGTCTCCATAGCGCCTCTTAAAGCTGGCTTCTAGCCGGGCGCCTAGTACGTACAGAATGCATTCACCAGGAAATCCGTTTCCCCAGGTATATGATGATGAGGGATTGTTGGCACGCCGTGCCCTCACAGAGGCCGACATTCAAACAGTTGGTGGAAGACTTGGACCGAATTCTCACTCTCACCACCAACGAGGTAAGAACCCCCCTTCCAGGAGCCCGCGGGCCTTTCTTGGGAGGCCGGTGCGGCGCTTTCAACGCAACCTCGCCCGCAGGAGGCTGCGCTGTGGTCGATCGTTTTCCCACGGGGCTCAGACAGAGTCAAAATCTCTGCACCTCCTGAGTCCTGAGTTTTCTCAGAGCGGACTCACGCAACCGGACCCTCCGCGAGGCTGCGCCTCTCTGGCTCTGGGGTGGTGGGTAGGAGAGGGGGGAGGGGAGAGAAACGTCCGGCGACGGCCTTTGGGCTTGCATGGGAGGGTGCGTGGGCCAGTTGGACTCCGCACCCTAGTCGTTAGTGGAGGAGCCGCCGATGGGCTCCCTTGGTGGCAGTGGACTGCCATCTGAGTTCCCGCACAACACACGCCCCTGTCCCTGTCCGCCGTGACCCTGTCCGCTAATGGCCTGTGGCCTCTATCCCCGGGTGTGTGAATGCACACACAGTTTTCCTATAACAGGCGACTTGTGATTTTTTTTTTTTAATTTTTGTAATGTTTATTTATTATTAAGAGACAGAGAGACACAGAGCATGGGCAGGGGAGGGGCCAAGAGATGGAGAGACACAGAACCCAAAGCAGGCTCCAGGCTCTGAGCCGTCAGCACAGAGCCGGACGCAGGACTCGAACTCACGGACCGTGAGATCATGACATGAGCCGAAGGCGGATGCTTAACCGACTGAGCCACCCAGGCGCCCCTTCGGTTTGCAATTTTTTTTAAGTGAAAACTTGTATTTTTTGTCAAAATATTTTTTTCTATAAAATATTTCTAGTCTGTACCAGTAAAAGAAACACCCCTCACTGTCCGAATCCAGTCCGGGCAGTGCCTGCTTCAGCATGCAGACAGAGTGATCTGTATGGTTGTGGAAAATGTATGATCTGAGCAGGAGAGAGCATAAAACCCAGCAAGGCCAGAAAACCCCCCACGAAAAAACTGTTCATGAACGAATTGGAGACATTCAGTGAGGGTACAGAGAGCAGTCTTCCCTCCGAACGAGAAAAAAAACCTCCCCCAAACCCACAGTTGTCTTCCCAACACCAACGAAAGCTTAAAATTGCTTAAATAAAAATAATACATTTAACGTATTTTTAAATAATACATTTAATAGTATGGGAATGATTTTTTCAAAAAAGAAATAATCCGCAGCCTTAAGCCAGCAACATTATCTTGTGCGTCTAACTGTAGCTGATAAAAGGAGAGATTGCATTTAAATGAATACAGCTGACCTTCAGAAGTTGAAAGGAAAGGAATAGTTCAAGGGGGGGAAAAAAAAGCAACTTTCTTCTCCTGCCAAAATTGTTGTTTCTAGTGTAAGTTCCTTTAACCCTAGACTTGGACTCCACTGATATTCCTATTTTTTTCCCTATCAGATCTGAACATTTATGGCTGCATGTAGCAACTGGGACAGCACTAATGTTCCATTTTAATGGTCCTGCGTCCATGCCCCGTGCTACTTTATTTATATATTTATATTTAAAGCGGGCCCATTCATGCTGAAATTTACATCTAGCATCCTAAAATAAAGCAGAATGCCATATTGTCTAACGGATATAAAAATCGAAGTTTCTTTCCTTCTGAAAATCATTACCATATGCTGGAGAAAAATGGTTCCATTTAGGACAAAATTTCATTTTTATCATTGTAAGCAAAAAGTTCTCTTTTGATGTGGTGGGTGTGTTTGTTTCCAGTTGTGCGGTTAATGCTGATGTTGTTGGAACTTACACATCCCCCACTCTCGGATGGGGGTTCTTTTCTTGCCAACCCTGGTGATGAATTATAGCGGTTTATTTTTTTTTTTAATTTAAAATTTTTTTTTTGTCTTTTAAAATGTATAGTCGCCAACATTCTGTGGGCTCTTTTCTGATAACACGGGGGCTGGTTGTGCTGTGGTCTGCACTTTTTGTCTCCCCTCAGCAAAACCGCCTGTCCTGGAATGTCACTGGCTTGGGGGGTGTGAGCAGAACGGCCCCAGTGTGTGAGCCCAGCGGGGACAGCGAGGCCCGGCTGTTGCCCCGTTTAGAAATCTTCCCATAGTTCGCAGAGCGGGGGTCTGCAAACCTCGTCAGTAAAGGGCCAGATAGTAAATATTATCATCATTGTGAGCCAGACGGTCTCTGCTGGCAATATTCAGTCCTGCCATCAGGGTGAGAAAGCACTTACGGACGATGCGTAAATGAGTGTCTGTCTTCCGGATAAAACTTGATGGACCCTAACATTGAAATTTTAGGTGAATTTTATGTCATTTTATATCATTTTAATGCTATGAGATACTATTTGTCTTTTGATTTCCACCGTCCCCCCTCCCCCCAACCATTGAAAAATGTTAAAAAGCCATTTTTCGCTCATGGGCCATACAAGACCAGGCAGTGGACTCAGAGCCTACCATAAGTCGGAGGAAATGTTATCCTGGGTCGCCCGGGGAGCTCAGAAGAGCCCTTTTTGAATTTCAAACTTTTCTTTAACAGTCCATTATGGATTGAACATGCACGAGTCTATCCGAGCCTTTTCTGAACCTGTTTACATTTTCAACTCAGAGGGCTTCTGAGAGTGATGATTACATCTGTGAAATTACCCGCTGAAGGGAGACATATTCCCCTTAAATGATCCTAGAAACTGCAGTAGTGAAATGTAATTCGTAAAATAAATATTCATGGTCTCAGCTATTTAAAGGGGTCCCAGGAGTCCACAGCACATTATGTTTTTGTCATTTTGCCGGGGCTCGAATTTGACCCGGGTGCTCTCTCTCGAGGAGGCACATAGCCAGCCGCTCGCCTGGGGTCTGTGCGAGTGGAATTGACCGGTCGGCACCTCCTTCTTATCAGCTGGGTTTAGACGTTCCCTGCTTGCCCATAGTTTAGTCACGATGGGTTGTGAGAGAAAAGTCGAGGGCAGCCTGGAGTAAACCTAGTAGGGGTCTCGAGGAGGTCTTGGTGGGACCCGGGTGGGGGCTGGATCTCTGGAATCTTCAAGGGGCGCCCCTGTCCTGTCCCCGCTATCGCGTCTCGAGAGCCTGCGTGTGAAATAAAAGTCTTCTCTTCCCTTCTTTCAGGAATACTTGGACCTCAGTCAACCTCTCGAACCGTATTCACCTTGTTATCCTGACCCAAGATGAAATAAAACGTCTCTCTTCCCTTCTTTCAGGAATACTTGGACCTCAGTCAGCCTCTCGAACAGTATTCACCTAGTTACCCTGACACAAGGAGTTCTTGTTCTTCAGGAGACGATTCTGTTTTCTCTCCGGACCCCATGCCTTACGAACCATGCCTTCCTCAGTATCCACATGTAAACGGCAGTGTTAAAACATGAACGGGCTTGTCCTTCTGTCCCCAGACAGGACGGCACCGAGAACCTAGCCACGCTGAGCAGGGAGGCCACGCCCCCGGGAGCTTGCTGTCTCCACTTGTATATATGGATCAGAGGAGTAAATAATTAGAAAAGTAATCGGCACACGTGTAAAGAGTGTATACAGTTGGAAACTTGTAACCTTCACCAGGAGAAGAAGAATGTTTCTGGGGCAATCGACTTGTCCATGGGCCACCACGCGCCCATGACCCACTGTGGGTACTGGCTGTGGACCAGTTGGACTCAAGGCAAACGTATGTTCTGCCTTCCTTGTGAATTTTGTAATAATTGGAGAAAATATATGTCAGCACACACTTACAGAGCACAATTGCAGTATATAGGTGCTGGGTGTATGTAAATATATTCAAATTATGTATAAATATATATTATATATTTACAAGGAATTATTTTTTGTATTGATTTTAAATGGATGTCCCAACGCACCTAGAAAAATTGGTCTCTTTTTTTAATAGCTATTTGCTAAATAAATGCTGTTCTTACACAGAATTTCTTAATTTTCACCGAGCAGAGGTGGAAGGATACTTTTGCTTTCAGGGAAAATGGTATAACATTAATTTATTAATGAATTGGTAATATACAAAACAATTAATCATTTATAGTTTTGTGTTTTTGTTTCTTCGTAATTTAAGTGGCATTTCTATGCAGGCAGTGCATCGGACTAGTTAATCTCTTGCTTGGACTTAACTAGTTGTCAGATTCTCTGACAAGAGAAATATTTACCGAATATGACTAATTTGGGGAAAATGAAGTTTTGATTTATTTGTTTAAACTCTGCTGTCAGATGATTGTTCTTAAACCACCAAAATGCCGATAGTAAGCGAGCCCCATTAATAAGAAAGTATTTTGTTTTGCTGTGCAGCCCTGTCACTGGGCCCGTGGATCATGTAACTGGACTTCCCAAGACAAATGGTAACAGCGCTCTCTTAAAAAGATGCCTTAATCCATCCCTCAAGGATGGACCTTAGTCGAGCTGATAGCAGAATGTACTTCTCTCCGGCAGCTGGACTTCTGCCTGAGTCGCACGTTAATCAGATTAGCCTGTATTCTCTTCGGTGAATTTTGATAATGGCTTCCAGATCCATTGGCGTTAGAGCAGCCTTTTAGAGTCTTAACATCTCATCGTAGAAATTGAACATTGAGTTGTTCTGCTGATAGTTTGGGGGATACTTCCATCTTTTTAAGGGATTGCTTCCGTTTAGTTCTGGCAGGACCTCGCGGAAAGATCCAGCCTGATACCCGTGTCAGACACGATGTCGCCGTGTTGTTGGTTCTGTATTCAAGTATCGTGTTTTGCTTTGGAAACACCTACTCACTTTGCTATAACCATGCAACATGAATGCAGATTACACTGATTCTATTTGTTACGGAATTGGAGAAAGTATTTAATAAAGCCTGTTAATTTTTATACTGACAATAAAAATGTTTCTACAGATATTAATGTTAACAAGACAAAATAAATGTCACGCAGCTTATTTTTTTAATACTCTTGTCTCACCAAATGGTTTCCTGTGCTTGGAGGGGTGTCGACTCGGTGCTGTTCGGTGGGATTGCACGAAAGCCAGAGCCGGGAAGGCTCGTTGTTGGCTACAAACCGGTGATGAATTATCAGAGGGGTTGGTCGAGACCAGCAGAACCTGGGACCCTGAGACCGGTGGGTCCCGTGGAAAATCAGGGGAAGTTGGTTTATGTTCTGGCTCTGTTGCTTCTTAGGGCCCCAAAGATGTCCTTGTAGCTTTGTGGGCCCTTAGTTTCTCCCAGAAGAGCAAACGGGGGATGGCATGGGTGAGAGCTTTGCAAACAGGGACGTGGTGTTGTAAGGATGACAGGTGCTGAAAGACGTATTCAGAAGATAGGGACCCTGGGGAGGGACCTTGAAACCTCTTAGGCTGGCTTCCCCATGATGTACGGAGAGGAGAATTTGCTTCAGCATTTCAAAAAGATAGCCTGAACAAATCTTAAAATGATTTGACCTATTTCCATGCCACCAAGAATCTGAAGAGGGAAATGGTGTTCTTCCTGCTAATAACCTGCAAATTCTAGGACTCAAGCTCTCATTACACCTGCCTGCCAGCCTCCGTAGCAGGAAAGGGAGACAAAACTAGTCTGACTTCTCCCAAACTTCAGCCATGCTCTCGGAGCCTTACGGTGGAAAAGTGCCATGTTTGGGGCCTTCATTGTGTTTGAGGCCATTAGTGGACCGAGGGTCTTCCCGGCTATCTGGAGGGTGGCCTACCGGCCTGGTTCTGCGTTTGCCAATCTCCCGTGCTCCCCACCATCGATCAGCAGCAGAGCAGAGTTGTAATCCCACCCAAGAGAATGGGACTTCAGAAACTAATTGGAAGCAGCTTTTAATTACGTGTGTACAGGAGGATTATTCTGCAGCCCACTGGGCATTGTCACGGGGGTGGGGGGGACCCCCTTGGCCCGGGCTGACGGCTAACTTACTGGTGCGGCATGCGTGTTTGAAGCTGGGTGCTGCATCCGTAAGAGTCCTTCTCTGTGAAGATCGATGGTGTGGATTTTATGCCTTTGGGACTAAAGGGGCAGTTTGTGGCTTTTTAGTCGACAGTGGAGATTCGAATCTCATACTGGCTGTTGGCCATTTTGATTTTTGAATTATTTCGAGAGATTTGTCATCTAGGGAAAGATGGCAGAATGATCCATGAGACGAATGAGAAATACTTCTTTTTTTGAGCCCTGCCCCAAATAAACAGATGGAAGCAGGGTATGATAGCAATCCTGGAGCTTCTGGTCCCCCGCACCCACCGCCGCCCCCCACCAGACCCAAGGAAAGCAATGGAAATTAGTTGAACCACAGTGTGATTGCCATCATGATGTGAGATCAGTTCATTTACAAAGAAACAAAAGTCTCGGACACCTCCGTGAGAGGTGGGTCGTCCCTGGGCCCGCCATCTCCAACTGGGAAGGGTGTAGTCAAGAGGCTGCCTCGGAAAGATGGGGCCTTCCGGAGGGTTCTGTGGATTCCCTTGGGACTGGGTACCCTTCTGCCCTGTTAAGCCTCTCAATCCTTTACCTCAGGGAGCTTCCCTCCACACAGGAACCTAAAACACGCAGTTACAAACCTCTGGCAAACTGGCACAGCCATGCATTGAGGACCCAGCCACCATTCTGGAAACAGGAAGTTGGTCCACTAGCTTGAACCGTACAGTTAAGCCTCCGGAAGGGTGGCATACAGAGGTCCCCGCAATTACAGATTAGGAACTGGAGGTTCCTGAGCGTGGCATGGCTGGGAATGGTCTAAATAAGGCTGCAGCCTTGCACAGTACTGGAGAGAGACGGTGGTAGACTGAGACAGAATGAATTCATTTATTTCTTAAAGCCGGGTGATGTCGAGCAAGTCTTGGATTCTATGTGGACTTTGATTTCCTCGACCGTAGGACTAGTTAACCACCAGCCTCGCGGTCCCGCAGTGAGGGCTACCTAGAGGAACTTAGCTCAGCTCCGGCACGCCAACCTCAATAGTGTCCTTCTAAGAATTTGTTTTTGTACCTTTGTGATTTTTTTTTTCCTAGTGTATTCACAGGGTTGTGCAACCATCGCCCCCTAATTCCAGAACGTTTTCATCACTTCAAAAGGAAGCCCTGCCCCAATGAGCAGTCGCTTGCCATTTCCCTTTTCCCCTGAGCCCTGCAACCCTCGATCTGCTTCCTGTCTATGGATTTGCCTATCCTAACCATTTCACAGAAATGGGATCGTAGTTTGTGTTTGCCTTCCTTCACTTAGCATGGTATTTTCAAGATTCACCCATTTTGTAGCGTCTATCGGTAATTCCTTTTTATTACCAAATCCTATTCCACTGTGAGGATATATACACATTTCGTTTATCCGTCCGTTGGTTGATGGACATTTGGTTTCCGCTGTTTGCCTATCAGGAAAAGTGCCGCTATGAACATTAGCGTGCAAGTGTTTGTGTGGACATAAGTTTGCATTTCTCTTGGGTGTATACCTAGCAGTGGGATCCCTGGGTCACACGGTAACTCTGTGTTTTTTTTTTAAATTTTTTTTTTCAACGTTTATTTATTTTTGGGACAGAGACAGAGCATGAACGGGGGAGGGTCAGAGAGAGAGGGAGACACAGAATCGGAAACAGGCTCCAGGCTCTGAGCCATCAGCCCAGAGCCCGACGCGGGGCTCGAACCCACGGACCGCGAGATCGTGACCTGGCTGAAGTCGGACGCTTAACCGACTGCGCCACCCAGGCGCCCCGGTAACTCTGCGTTTAACCTTTCGAGGAACTGCCAGAGTGTTTCCACAGTGGTTGCACTATTTTACATGCTCGCCAGCAATGTATGAGGGTTCTCGTTTCTGCGTATCCTTGCCAACATTTGCTATTGTCCGTATTTTTTATTATAGCCATCCTAGTGGGTGTCAAGTGTCTTCCTGAGAATGTAATAGCCGAGGAGATCCCCCTCAGATCATGAGTGAAAGATACAGAATACCTTACTGGGTTCTCTAGAACAAAATAATTGGCCTGGCTTTCGCACTTCTAAAATGGCCGAGATCGGTGAGAGGGCTTCAGTGGAGGCTCGTGGAGTAGAGGGTGCTGAGAAATCGATCCTCCTCTTTTTCCTCTTGGCCGAGAAAGGAAGGAAGCTCGGCCACGGGCTGCAGAAGGAGAGACCTGCTTCCTGGCCGGAATCCTTGAGTGCGTCTCGCGTCCCCAGTTTTACGCCAAACGAAGTCTGGGGGACTTGAGCGATCCATTGGGACTGATTCATGCACCATTACTTATGTATGCGCATTGGAGCCCTCCTCCAGCCAGCGTTTTGATGTTATTTATTTTTTGATGTTTTTAAAGATGAAAGCAAAGTTTATCTTCTCTCACATTTCATCCCCAGGAAGCCTTGAAATGACTTGGCCAGGCACGGACTGCAGGAGCCCTTCCACGTCTTAAGTGACGTTCTGGAATGGGGCCCTTCTTGTGTCCTTTTTGCCTCAGGGTTCAGGGGGTTTTGATGGGCTGCTCCAAATTGCCTCTCAGTCCTGGCTCAGAGGTCACACGAGGTGCTGTGGAAAGGAGACAGTGGATAGGACAACGATCCGCGTTGACCACCTTGCCACTATCTGCCATTAGCTCAGGACCTTTGAAATAAAAGGCAGTGGGTTTCTTCTAATTTGCAAATCTGAATCCTAGAGTATGTAGCAGTTGAGTGGCAGAATTGGGTTTAAAATACACATGCAGGTGAGTGATGTGTATGGCTCAGAACACTGCCTCCTTCCGGGCTGTGTCTTTTTAGTTTCTTTCTTTTTAATTCCTTAGTTGGGGTCATTTAACCGAATCCTGCCTGTATCCCTTTCAAGTCAAAGTCTGTAGCACGATGTATTTGGAAAGGGACAGAGAACCTCGATGGATTTATAAATTAAGAATAGAGGAGGAAACGTATTCTTCTTCCGGAAAGGGATGTGATAAGTGATCTCCCTCAAATGATTGTTGAATTAAATAAGACTTTACCTGGGAAGCATTGAACGCAGTGCCTGCTGTGTGGCCTTCAAATATTAGCAGCAGTTTATGCTTATATTTATCATCTTTCTACAGATACAGATGTAAACATACACACAGATGTAGATACAAGGTCAGAAAAGTATAAATATGTATATGTATTTACAATTACTACTGAAGAAACTGATTCATGAAATTGCTAGACAGTTGTGAATTTCATGACATCTCCCCCCACTTCCCTGAACAAACATCATTTAACTTTTACGTTTGTAAAAATGACCAAAATTTCCAAAAATGAAATTATGCTTACAACACTCAACCTGTTATGGTCCCCTTTTTAGTTTGATTTTTTTTTTAAAGTTTTATTTATTTTTCAGACAGAGAGGGCGGGGGAGGGGCAGAGAGAGAGGGAGACACAGAATCCCAAGCAGGCTCCAGGCTCTGAGTCGTCAGCCCAGAGCCCGACGCGGGGTCCAGGCTCTGGGTCGTCAGCCCAGAGCCCGAACTCACTAACTGTGAGATCATGACCTGAGCCGAAGTTGGATGCTTAACCGACTGAGCCACCCAGGCGCCCCTATGCTCCCCTTTTTAAACAAGAATTTGCTCTCTAAATCTTGCCAGGCAATGCCCTGTATGAGCTTTAAGGGACGATTCAACGTGTTAGGAACTGTAGGGACCAAGCTGGTGAATGGTTTAAGTACCACGGTCTGAAAGACCAGAAGCAAAAGTTTGGGAGGGTTTTTGCCAGGGAAGCTCCTTTCTAGCGTGGACAAAACAGAGAAGGCCTGATGCGTGTTCTACCGGGGTTGGGATTGTATCATTTAGGGGCTGTCCCCCTAAATCTACGGGAATTATGAAATTAACGTTGTTACCCAACAGGTTTGGAGAGATTGAAATACGCGCTGTTCCACGGGGGAACTTCATTAAGAGTTCTGGTTGACTCCAACATATCTCCTTCCTACAGCGCGTACTGGGAGAATGGAAATGAGAGAGGACGGCTGGATAGTTTGCTCTGCAGACCGAGAGCCGCCCTTTAGTTATGCTGTGACTTGATCGGCTGCCTCTTCTGGAAAAAGGCTAAGTGTATCTTTGCATACACTAACCCAGCGGGAGAGGAAGAAAGAACCTAGTTTCCTTCCTGGCATCATCCTTACTCCCCATGAGACTAGCCCTTCGGTTGCTTTGTATTGGATTTAGATCTGACCAAAACGCAGACGCTCCTGGTTTATTGCTGCCAGAACTGTGAAGGAAGAAGGCAAAGGCCAAACACTAAATCACCAAAGGGCAGCGGTGTCACTGGCGCTGCAGGTGTGGTTAGTGGGAGAGCTTTCCTGCTCTCGAGTGGATCCGGTGGGGGGCGGGGGGGACAAACTGCGGCCCACAGACCAAACCGGGCCTACCACCTGCTTTTTGTACCACTTGTGAGCTGTAAGGGAGAGTTTTATGTTTTTAAATGGCTGAGAGAAAATAAAAAAGACGTATCTCGGGACGTGTGAAAATTATATACAACTCAAATTTCAGGCCATAAATAAAGTTTTATTGGAACACAGACACGCACATCCGTTTATGCATCGTGGACAGCCGCCGTAGCTCTGTAACAGCAGTTGGATCGTTTCGACAAAAACCCCACGGCCCAACAAGGCTTGTGGGCAGGGACAGTAGCAGGTAACAAGGTCCTGAAATTGGGTGATGCATTTGAGAATAGGGTCCACTTGAAAGAGGCCCGGGGGTGGGGATGAAAGTCATGAAAAACACCCTTTGGCGAAGCAGGGTGTTTTAAGATCCTTTGGAGACAGTGAGTGGCCAACGTGATGTGTCTAAACGAGCCTTCCTGGCGCCCTTTCTTCCCAGGAGCTCCATGTAGCAACATGCCCAGTGTTGCCACAGAGATCCGCAGACCGAAGGCTAAATAGCGTGGCTCTTCCAGAAGGAGGGAAGGTGAGAGGTTGACATTCGGGTTTGAATGAGGCTTGTCTGGCGGGAAGTAAATCTGATCTCTTCCAGCTAAGGAGCACCTTTGTGCCTCGGCAGGACCGGTTTGAGGGGGGCAGGATGGCCCTCTTTACAATCCTGTGAGAAGGCCTTATTAGCCATCACTCTGGGGTTCTTGTGTGCATTCAGATTTTCATGGGAGAGCTGGTGGGCACACGTCCTCATCCAAACTCCTCTCTGAACACAAAGGCAATCCCAGGACAGACCATGTTGGGTCTGCCTTGGCTCACCTGCACACATTATTGAGTATGACTTCTATCTGCTTCCCAAGAACCGGAAGGTCAGACGGCTGAAGACTTGACGTGACAGGGTCACTTGCCCCGAACATCAGCACACAACTCCCCCGAGTGAAAAATCTGGGCGAAAAAATCTACCCACGCAATAAATGCGTCCAGGTAACGGAGACTGGTAGTAACAATGCGGACATCTGGTTTCAGCTTTCCCCTTGTCTTCCGAATGAAGGTGAAAGCGACTCAAACACTAAGCCCTTATTTTTCTGACCCCAAAGCGGGTGAGCTCAGTCAAGTGCAGGCGTACCTCGCTGCTTTGGGCAAGCTGAACCTCTAGCAGATCCCCAGGATGAAAGCCTAGACCCTTTTCAAAGACTGGGGCGAGTGTGAGGGAGAATGCAAGGGTGTAAGTGTGGTGCCTTGAAAGGTACACCTTGTTGGCCTGGCCTGATTTACATGGCACCCGTAGACCCAAGGAAAACCCGAGAAGGGGCCCCCGGGCAGCGGCCGGGCGGGCATGTGTGGTTGAATGTGCGCACATGCACCGTGGTAGACCAGGCTGTCAGGGCTTTTCAGGACAATAAAAACATTCGGAATTCCCCCTGGTTATTTAAGATCTCCAACATGACTCAAGGGCATCTTCAAGACTTTGGGGCAGCTCCACACCCACAGGAGAGAACACGAGCTATTAAGAAGGGGCTGGCCGGGGTGGCTCCAGAATTTCTTCATTGGATGAGTTGAGGGTCTAGAGTTGGCACGGGAGGGGGTTTGGGGACTCGGGGAAGTGATTCGGAGCCACTTGTGCGTAGCAAGTGCGCTGCTTTTATGCAAATCCAGTGGTTCTGTTGTTTTTGCTGCCTCTGAGGGGTTGGAGATCGGGAGGGTCACAAGCTCCCCAAGCCACCCCACCCTGGCCCCCACTACCGAGAGTTCTCGCTAGCCCGAGCTGTTTCCTTTGCAAGCCCTTCTCCCCAGCAGTCCACCAGAACCGTGTTCTGACCTCTCCTGACCACCCCGCCTCCCCCACCCTCGCAGGCAGGAAGGGACGCAGAGTATGACAGGCCACCCGGAGCCATGGCTGCTGGGTCCAGCTCCACGCGATGAACGCGGAGCAGTGTGTGTCCTGGAAGGTGAAACGCTATCAGAGTTTGTGCAAATGGAGGCTCCGGCGGAGTGTTTAACTTAGCTCCCATGAGGCAGGTGCTTTGACATTTGGTGGAGCCAAGGGTCAAGGTGCATTCTGGAAACTCGTAACCACACCCTGCTTCTGGGGGAGGAAAGGCTGGTTGGGTAGAGTTGGCATTTAGGTAAGAAGAAAAGGGGACCGTGCCTTCCAGAACGGCTTGGGGCGCCTGGGTGGCTCAGTTGGCTAAGTGTCCACCTCTTGATCTCAGTTTTGGCCTTGATCTCGGAGTCGTGAGTTCAAGCCCCACGCTGGGCTCTGTGCTGGGCACCAAGCCAGCAAGCAATGGCCCTTTAAGCCAGTTTGTCAAGTTGCTTTGTCAGGGGATGACCTCGGAACAATTTCTAGGCTCATCCTACCGCCTTCCACCAAACTGGCCAGCTGCAAGTTATGTACGACGGGCCCAGTCTCCCACTAGGGATTGGAGGGTATATTAGTTCCTATCCATTGTTAAAATAGTCCTGTAGGGTGTTATATATTCCTATGGCTGCTGTAAAAAATTGCCACAAACTTGGTGGCTTAACACAACAGAAGTTTATCCTGTGGCCGTTCTGAGGGCCAGGGTCCCAAATCAAGGTCTCAGCAAGGGAACAATCTGCCTTTGCCCCTTTCTGCTTCTGTTGGCTCCTGGAATTCCTTGGTTTGTGGCTGTGTCGCCGTCTCTGTCTTCACGCGGCCCTCTTCACTCCTCTTCACGTGTATCTCTTCTCTGTGTGTCTCCGATAACGTCACTTGTCATCAGATGTAGGGACACCACATGATTCAGGACGATCTCATCTTGAGACCCTTGATTTCACGATACCTGCACAGGCCCTATCTCCCCAAAAGTTCACACTCATGGGCTTCAGGGGTTGGGACGCGGACGTATTTTTGGGGGGGCGGCAGGCACCATGCAACATGTTTCACGAGCGGGGCCTTGGTGGCTTCTTCACATAATTTTACAATCAGGTTGGCAGGGAACAAGGCTGGCACTCATTAAATCATTTGCTGGGAGCTTCCATTTTATCTAAGAGCTTTCCGGTATGCTGGGCACTGGCTACGAGAGAGCAGTAAAACCCATTCCCTCCCTGGCCCTGCTGAGAAGGGAACGAAGCTGGGAGGGAGGAGGGTTCACAACACTCCTCTGAGGCAGGTGCGGGGGTCAGTCAGCTCGTTCACAGTCACACCGTTGCCCCAGGGAGAGCGGGGGTCCATATCCGGCAGGCTGGACGCCAGAACTGGGAGTCTTCTCGACACCTGCACCTCTGGCAACCGCCCCCCCCCAGTCAGTCCCTCCCTGATGGGTGAGATTTGGGTCAGGGGGCCGACCCACACCTGACCTTCTTGAAGGATAGAGCACGTTGAGGAAGGTGAGTGACCCGGCTCAAAGGAACACTTGAGGGTCATTCTCTGGTGGACAATGGCAATAGGAACAACCCCCCCCTTCCTCCCCCCCCCCCGCCCCCCGGCCAAGGGAGGGAAGCAGAGAGCAAATATGTCCGTGTGAAAGTCAGGATTTTTTAAAAAAACATCTTTTTAACATTTATTTATTTTTGAGAGACAGAGAGAGAGCAAGAGGAGGGGGAAGGGCAGAGAGAGAGGGAGACACAGAATCCAAAGCAGGTTCCAGGCTCCGAGCCGTCGGCACAGAGCCCGACGCGGGGCTCGAACTCACGGACCGCGAGATCGTGACCTGAGCCGAAGTCGGACGCTTAACCGACGGAGCCACCCAGGCGCCCCTGAAAGTCAGTTTGTAAGGAAAAAAAATGGTTCCCTGAGCTGACGGGGGCAGCCCTCAGCCCTGGTCTCTGTGGAATGGGGACAGGATCCCTTGAGGGCTCCCTGGAGATGGAAGAGATTTGGGGTGGGGGGCGGTTGGGCCTGAAAACTGAGGGGTAAGGGCGACGCAATGAAGCACCCTGGCTGGTGACCGGCCACCGTGAGGTTGCTCTCTCTCCCTATTCTCCCGAGTTGATGTCTGTCTTAGCTCCGGCGGCCACAACAAAATCCCACAGACTGGGCGGCTTAAACCGCCGAGATTCATTTCACACAAGTTGTGGGGTCTGGAACTCCAAAATCGGGGCTTACAGCTGATTTGGTTTCTGGTAAGAGCTCTCTTTCTGGCTTGTAGCTGGGCACCTTCTCACTCCGTCCTCCTATGGCCTTTCCTCAGCGCCTGGGCAGAGAGGGGCGGGTGGGGAAACAGAGAGAGACAGGGGGAGGGAGAGGGGCGAAGGAGTTGGGGGGAGAGAGAGGGGTGGGGGAGGTGGATGCACTCTCTTCCTCTTCATATGAGGCCACCACAGCCATAGGATGAGGTCCTTACCCTCATGACTCTATTTACCTTTAATTACCCCCCCCCCCAAAGGCCCCATCCTCCAAATACAGTCATGTTGGGGAACAGGGCATCAACATGGGAGTCTGGGAGGGACGCAATTCTGTCCACGGCAGCTCTTTTCTCCCCCTTTCTCTCTGTGTCTTCCTGGCCTCCCATGCGGCCCCTGGAAACCGTCCAGCAGAGACACAAGGGCTGGATTTCTGTACAGACCACAGCCAGGGCCGGAGGCTCGACTTTGTCTCTCCAAGCCGGTGGAGCGGCCTCTGAGCGGCCATGGGCTTCAAGGCCAAAGCTGGCATCTCTGGCCCACCGTCACTGTCCAGAGCACAGGGAGATCCCTGACCTTCAGGTGGAGTGGGGAGAGGTCATAGGTCATAGTGTGCCCAGGCAGCCCGGCCCAGCTGAGAAGCCAGCCATATGGCCCTGGGGAAGCCACCTGGTCCCGTGGAGCCTCAGGTTGTCATCTATAGCATCGGGGCAGCCTTCTAAGCCATGGCCCCGCCTCCCTGACACAACTGTTGTCAGATAACTTTGGGAAAACTCTGGCAAGAGGCAAAACACGGTATGGGTCTAAAGGGTAACTGTCAGCATGTGTATAAATAAGAACCCCCTGGGCCTGGGCCTGGGCCGCAGAGAAGATGCCTCTGCCCAGACCCAGGTTCATGGTTGAGCTTCAGGCACAAGGGAGCTGAGTCTTGGGGCCCCGTCACGCACACGCCTTGGGAAGTGGCTCTCGGTGTAGACACGGCATTGGCAGTTTCTCCGTGTTCTGGCTGTTCGAGGCGGATGGTTCTGGAGAAGCCCAGTTATCTCAGGGCACAGGGGATTTTCATGTTCTCTGGAGACAAAGGCGTGCTTGCTGTGTCTTCTCTGATGCCAGGGTGCCCCGGGGATGAAGGTGGCCCCTGCAGATGTCAAATAGACCATATTCCGTCTTTTTCCGTGTCTGGGCTTCTGAGAGAAAATACCATCAAAGAGAAGGGAGAAAAACCCCCTTTGTTTCCGGGTGGCGAATCTGGTTTGTTTTTAAACTGACGTATGTAGGAGGGTGTGCTATTTGGCTGAAGAAAGTCTTTTAAAACTAGAGAGTGTGGTCCAGGACTGGGTTGAGTGCCCACCACTGTCTTTACGTGCCAGGGAAGGTATAGAAGACACAGGTGACGGCCCGTCTTTTAACAGAGATGCTCACCCTTGGATTCTTATTGCCTAGCAAAAATACTCTTTCCTTACAGAGACCAGCCTCAGTTTACCATGGCCTTCTACTTGCTGTGTGACCTTGGGGAAGACGCTTAACACTTCTGAGCCTCCATCTCCTCATCTTTGAAACATAGACCAAGAACTGGACGAGGGCACTAGCTTACAGCCTTCTTGTAAGGATGGGGGAGCAGAGAGTCTCAGTGCCTCCAAAACCCCTGAGGGGTCCACGAGGTGGGAAAACAGGTCACGGTGTCCCTGACACCTCAGTGTGACTTCGGTGTGTCAGTTTTTCCCTTCCTCGTAAGAAATCTCCAGAAGCCAGAGGACCTCATCTACCTGAATTCACCGTTAGCTCAAGGTTGCCTCTGCGTTCCAGGAAATCCCTCTTACTCATTGAATGGGGTCTATGAGCCAAGGGCCCAGAATCCCAGGCTCCAGAAGGACGAACCTTGAGAATTCATGTTGTCTGATCCCCTCTTTTCGGAGAAGGGGGAATCGAGGCCCAGTAAAGCGGGGCAGGTAACTGGCCCGATGACAGAGGCGTTGGCCAGAGATCTAAGACGGGGACCCACGTCTCTTGACTTCTCTCAAGGTAGTGAATAACAAGCGTGTCCTCTCTTTTCTTTCCTTCTCTCGATGTTGAATTTCTGCCTTGTAATGATCAAGCACAGCACAGCACATATCTCAAATGGTGCCAGTGAACCGTGCTGTGTCTGGCCTATGCTGTGTTTAAAATCTTTTGGAATTGTTTCTCAACATTAAAATTCAGAAGATTTCGCATAAACATGCACATTTCAAGCTTCTCTCAGAAATTCAGAGATGGGCGACTTCGGCGTTGCACGGCCACCGCCGCCGGAACAGATTTGCATTTGCTCCCTTCAGACCAGGTACACGAGGTCCACTTGGCCAGCCTCGCTCCTGGATGCACCTGCCTGGGCCCCGTGGGGACCCGAGGCTGTGACACTAGATAGATGTTGCTTAACCAGGATCATTAATTCTCCCCGCTCTTCAGAAATCACATCGGGGGGTGGGGGGGGGGAGCACCTGGGTGGCTCAGTTGGTTGAGAGTCCGACTCCGGCTCAGATCATGATCTCACGGTTTGTGAGTTCAAACCCCACCTCGGGTTTGCTGCTGTCAGCACCAAAGCCCGCTTCGGATCCCCTGTCCCCCTCTCTCTCTGCCCCTCCCCTGCTTGCGCTCTCTCAAAAAATAAATTAAAAAACATGAAAGAAAGAAAGAAAGAGAGAAGGAAGAAAGAAATCACGTCCAGACAAGAGATGGTTCCTGTTTTTCTGCCGCTCCATTCTCTCGACCTGTTAACCTGGCTTCAGGTAAAATGAAGCCAGTAAGACGTCCCATTCCATCGTGGGCTTATTTCTCTCGTGTCCATTTGAAAACTGCAGACTTTCCAGAGGAAATTCTTGCTTTCTTTCCCAGTTGACCTAGTTGCAAAGGAAAGTCTTGTTTTCTTAAAGAGCCGAGATCTTGCCGGTGTGGTGTGTGGACAGGCCGGTCAGCGTTTCCATTAGGAACACTTTCCTGGGCTTTAAAACCCAGCCATAAAGATGTGTTTTGGACCAAATTGGTTCTCTCCCGCTGGAACCTGGGAATCTTTATTTCAAGGACTCTTTCAAAAGATCTTTCACTCTTGAAGTACAAATAGGGGCAGTTTGCGGCTCGCTAGACCGCATTCGGGGCTTGGGTTTTGCCGTGTGACATTTTTGCAACTTTTAAGTTGAAAGCCATCACGTCCTCTATTTATTTCCATGGTTAAACTTGGTATTTTCTCTCTCTCTCTCTCTCTCTTTTTTTTTCCTAGTGGAGAAGGGTTACATAAAAGGGGACTTTGTCTCTCATTCCCAGTTGGGGTGAACACTGACATGAGCCTTGGCAGAGTCCTAGGGTGGATGTCTCCTAAGTGTGTTCATTTATGTTAACCGACAGAAGCAAGTGGACGTAAGTGGACATGATTCAATTAGGAATTAAGAGGAGGGTTGGATTCCCAGCGGGGCTGTGCTCGTTCCTCTTGATGCTTGCCCAGCCTTTGCAGGTAATTGGGGGGGTGATCTTGAGTGTTTTAATGATCGGTAAACAGAGCTCCAGCCTTAGTCTGATTGTTCTCAGGAAAAATGTGAAACTCCTCTCTGTGTCACCTGTTCACTTTCTTTTTTCGAGAACCACTTGGCATTTTAAGTACGGAGAGTGCCAACACGTAACCCAGCCAATATGCATCCATTGCTCCATTCGTGCTGACCTACTCAAGCCTGCTCCCCTTCGTGGCTCCCTAACTTGGTCAAGACCATCCACCCAGTGTCCCAAGCTGGAGACTTTCTAGATGCTGCCTTGATTCCTCCCTCCTCTCCTTTCCAACATCCGCTGAGACACCCCTTCCTGTCCCTGTCGCGATGAAAAGGCCCTGATTTTGTCTCCCTCCTTCCCACTTCCACCTTATTCATGGCCTCACTGTCTCTTGCCTGGGCTCAGCCTCCTGATGGCCCGGTTATCCCAGTCTCCTTCACCCGTCTCTCGCCAGCCAGCCCACCTCCCGCCCTGCTATCGGTTGTAGTCCTAAAAGAGGTACGTTTCATCCCGTTCCATCCTCTTGCTTAAAAAGTTTCGTTGGGTCCTGGAGTTACAATTCCAGCGTGTTGTACTATCCAACTTTCCAGGCCTGTCATGCACGACTCCCTCCTTAGGGAACCTTATGCTCCTATCACCCTGAACCCGTGATTCCGTGGACAACCAGGCCCTTTCCTAAAATCAACATTCTGTTCTCTGTATCTAGAATGGCTTCCCCCAGACACCTTTCCCTGGCCGACTCATCCAAGGCCCAAGTCAAATGTCACATCCCTCGGGAAACTCTCTGGTCCCTTCCAGGTCGAGTCAGTACTTTATTCGAAGCTCAGCCACAGTATTCGTCATAACGTGTTGTGGTTTATCTTTCTTTGGGTCTTATCGTCCCCTGGATTGTGAACACTTTGAAGATACTGTTCCGGATGTTTATTGATCTCTGAATTTCTGACGCTTAATACAGTCTCTGACCTAAAGGAGGTGCCCCAACAACGTCTTGTGAATCGAATAATCATCGTTAATATTTATAAAGTGCTTAGTACCAAGTACCATTTCAAGGCTTTACACATTTTAATTTTCACAACCACCTTTGAGAGAGACGCACTTCGAGAATTCCGAGGCGCGGAGAGGTTATGCGAGTTACCCAGGGTCACCCAGCCTGGACTGAATTTAGGCTAGCTGAGCATAGAAGCTGTCTGCTGGCTGACTCGCACTCCTCACCTTTGGAAGGTCCTCCCCTCCCCGGCCCTTCGCCGCCGAGATGAAAATAAATTTCGTGCCCTCCGAGGTTACGTGGGGTGAAGCCTCCCTATTACTCCCATGTTTACGTGGCATATCGCGGCCTCAATGTCGGCTCCGCTTAGGAGACAGTAGAGCCGGCAAGGACCACGTCCTGCCCAGAGAGATAGGTTCACCTTTGGCCCAAGACCAAGGGTACGCTGGGAGAAAGGCGGTTGCTGTCATTTCTGGGGTCAAGCTGCCGGTTTCCTGGCTGGCTCCTGCCGGCTTGATCTGGCCTCCCCTGCTGCCTTGCCCCCCCCAAGGCCCCGCTCCATGTGTGTGCGAGGGTAGGTGGGGGCTGGGGGCGCGGCTGGTCCCAGGCCAGCGTCGTGGCTCCGGTCTGGAAGTCCAGGCATACCTAAGTCGTCTCTCATGGCTCCCCGATGCCATATTAGGCTGCCCCCTCTGAAGGGCGGAATCTCTGACTCATCCTCCCCCTCCCCCACACCCCCTCACTCTTGCCAGTTTTGGCCAAGATTAGAATTCACTCAAATCTGCGGGTTCTAAGGTTTATGTGCTATTTCAGTTTGGCAAGTGACTCTTTCTCGTTTCAAGTCAGAGAGAGAAGCTCTTTCCCGAAAGGGGGCTTGGAAAGGCTTTTCTTGGTGCTCCACGGTTTGGTGCAACCAAAAATGTGATGATTTCAGCGCCCGTGAATCGGAAAGAAGCCGACCGTATTTACATCCGGGGGTTAAGGGATGAGGCGCAGGGAGGGTTTCTCATCAGAACGACAGCAGTGACAACAATCTACCCTCCCTGCGTGGCCTGAAGGTCTCTCTGGTCCTGTGCTAGGCACTGCGTGCATTTTATTAACCCACACCCCGCTCCCACCAGGTAGGCGAACTTCCCCATTGTAGAGACGAGAGAGAAGTCAAGCCTGGGGCTTGAGGCCACACAGCTGAGAGGCGCCACCAGGCCTGGAGCTCTGGTCTCCCCTGCGGTTTTGCCACACCGGCGGTCCTGGTTCTCAGAAGAGGCAGAGGTCTTGCTCTGCTGCTTTGGGATACTTGGAGGTGTGTGGCCTCTGTCCCCTTGCCTTGGGATCCGGAGGGTGAAGCAGGCAGGGCCGTTTGGATGTGGGCATCAGAACAGGACGTTGAGAATGAGGAGACAGGACCAGAGAGAAGACTCCGGAGTTAGGACACAGGACCGGACCCCGGGCCTGCCCCAAGAGTCTACGGGCAAGGTGCTGGGAGATCTGTCTCTGCGCTGTCACTGGGACAAGGGCGCCGCCTTTCCTGCTTTGCGTCTCTCTGCTCGTGGTTCCGATTCTGGGGAACACGTGTGCGGGGGGCTCTGCTGGGCTCAGGCGCCCGTCTCCTGGCGGGGGCAGGGCAGGGTGTCTTGAGTGAGGTCCCATCAGACTGCACCCACACTTCCAAAAGGAAGTCAGGACACTGCTCCTGGAGGAAAGGGGAGCGGGCGGGTGTCGGGCTGGGTGCCAGAAAGGCAGACGAGCACATGGCCTTGGGCGCTGGGGAGCCCCGAAGGCCTCCAGCCCCTGACTGTGGGGTGGGCCTTTCTCCTCTTCTTCTGGGAGGCCCACGTGCATTAAAAAAAAACCAAAATGGTTTTTAATGCTTATTTATTTTTGAGAGAGAGAGAGAGAGAGAGAAAGAGAGAGAGAACTAGTGGGGGAGGGGCAGAGACAGAGGGAGACCTAGAATCTGAAAGCAGGTTCCAGGCTCTGAGCTGTCAGCCCAGAGCCCGCCATGGGGCTGGAACTCACAAGCCTGAGATCATGACCCGAGCTGAAGCCGGACGCTCGACCGACTGAGCCACCTGGGTGCCCTATAACGTGCATTTTGAAGTAGGCAGACCTGCAGGCCTGGGTCTGTTGTCACCCTGGAAGGTGGCACGGAGAGACAGGTCGGTGGTGGGTGACAAGGCTGAGAGAGGACAGCCTCCCGGAGCTCAGGCCCCTCCTTCAGCGCACGGTCCCCGCCCTGCTGCCTCACGGCCTGTGGCGGGGGCGGAAGGGTGTCCGAGGGCCCCCCTGCTCACCATCCAAACGCTCTGGGATGAAGCGGTGAGCAGACCACCCGAGGGTCTGAGCCGAGCTGGGTCTTGGAGGTGGCCGAAGCCACATTTTTACTTTAAGAGAGAAATTGAGGGGCGCCTGGGTGGCTCAGTCGGTTGAGCCTCCGACTTCGGCTCAGGCCACGATCTCACGGTCCGTGAGTTCGAGCCCCGAGTCCGGCTCTGTGCTGATGTATCGGAGCCCGGAGCCTGCTGCGGATTCTGTGTCTCCCTCTCTCTCTGCCCCTCCCCCACTCCTGCTCTGTCTCTCTCTGTCTCAAAAATAAATAAACATTAAAAAAAATTTTTTTTTAAAAAGAGAGACATTGAGGCCAGACAGGGAAAGACAGCATCCCGGGCGGGTCCATCAACTGACCCACGGTGTCCTCCCGCCCTCCCGTTCAGCCCGCCAGCCTCCATCTGTTAAGCAGTTACTACATGCTAGCTCTGCGGGCAAGTCGGGCCTCAGGAGGCTGCTCCCTGTCCCCGGGAGTTTATAGCGAACAGGGAGGGGACAAGGAAACAAAATGGCACGATGAAAGGCTGTAGGTGAAGCATTTCACGTCGGGACTCAGGCGGGCACTTCTCCGGCCTCTGATGGACCCAGGAGCTTGCACCTTTGAAGAGAAAGACTCAAGCTGGAATATGCAAAAGAGACAGGAACCGCAGAGGACGGCCGGGGGGAGGTGGGGGTGTGTGCGTGTGAGTGTGTGCGCGCACGCACGTGTGCAAGCGTGGCTGAGGCCTCGAGTCCTTTCTTTCTCTTCCTCCCCGTCAGGTGTTGCCGGCCGCTGGGGTTATCCGGGGAGTGCCCGCTTCCAGGCTGGGCGCTGGATATTCGCGGTGCTTTCTGGGGTTGTATGTTCTCATGTTTTTGGCTTGGCCAAAGTTTTTGAAGAATGAGGAGTTTAGAAATTCGCTGGCAAAGCCCTTCCCGCCTGGGCCTTGGCTGCTGTCTGCCCAGCAGATCAGTTGTCTTCCTTTACGCCTGTTCAAACCTTCATCCTGCCCCTGCAAAGTCCCAGCTCAAAGGTCTGACCGCCCTGCTCCCTTCCTGC
This sequence comes from Lynx canadensis, assembly GCF_007474595.2. Taxonomy (NCBI): domain Eukaryota; kingdom Metazoa; phylum Chordata; class Mammalia; order Carnivora; family Felidae; genus Lynx; species Lynx canadensis. Next base: position 10,194,220 of record NC_044313.2, read on the forward strand.
TTCTCCAGAGAGAAGTGCCCAGGGCCCAGTCAGGGGCTTAGCTCTTCAGGAGGGCCCCTGTGTATACCGTAAGCATAAATAGTGAATGCACCCTCTCTCCATTGGACCCCTTGGTTTGCCCACCCACTTTCCCTTACTAGACTCCCCCCCAAAGAGCACTGGGCCAGAAACGCTTTGTCTACTTGTTGAACAAACATCCTGCTTCCATATAGCGCCACAGAATTATCCAAAGTGGAAAGGATGCTTCCTAGAAGTAGGATTGGCCAACACGTAATGACCGTGGCATCATGGTAGGCTCGAACTTGAGGTTCAAGCCCCAGCTCTCCCATTTAAAGGCTGTGCGACATTGTGCCGGCTACTGAACTTCCCCGAGCCTTAGTTTACCGATCTGTACAATGGATAGAATTCTGATGCTTATCTCCCTGGGAGGATGTGAGGGTAAAATAAATGAGTATAAATATAAATATATAAATATAAGTATAAATATATAAATTTAAAAGCGTGAGGCAAACCTCAGAGCACTGAGCAAATATAGCCATTGTGATTACATGGCCCCTTGACACGGTCCAGTTGAGAAAAGATAGAATAATTCAAATCTTAGTGCCTGGGCCTAATCGTCATGATAAAAAGGAAGGGGGAAAAGAAAGGAAAAGAAAAGGAAGATATTTAGTACCCTGTGGTCCCTGGCTGTTTTCTCTTAGGATGAAGTCACAATACAACAAGAAAGACTTGGCAGACTGGAACTGATTAGATAATTCCCGGAGTGGGGTCTGCAATCCTTTTCCAGGAGGGTGGGCATACGTTATCACGGGGCTCAAACAAAGATGTTGACCTTTCTAAGTGCGTATTCCCCCGCCCACAGAAAAACGTGGCCTGGAGGGGTCGCCCGTCTGATGTCATCTATGGGGGGTGGCTGCCGCAAAGGACACAAGTGGGGACTGGGTCGATGGGCATCCGGGACAGTGGAGGCAGAAGCGGTGGGGAGGCAGCCCCACAAAGGACAGGCTGGGGAAATGCCAGAATTTTCTCTCCTTGACAGAAACTCATTCTTTCCAGGAGCAGGATGGGGCATTCAAAACCTTGTCCTCCAGTCTGATTCTTATCCAAAGAACATGGGAACGCTTTCCAGGAAGGGGAGACCAAAGGCTCAATGCTATGGACCCCTGAACTATCCCCTGGGAGAAAAGAAATATTGACTCAGAGGCTGCTGGGCCCCCAAGGAGGAGGAGGGGCTGCTGCGGACAGCCCCGCCCCCCCCAAATGGAATGAAGATGAAATAGAGGGGCAGTTAGATTTGGGTTCATTTTTTTCCAGCTTTGAGATTTGGGGTTAAAACCAGCACAGGGACTTTGGCTCTCTGGACCTCCACTGGGTCCTCAGTTCCTCCCACACAGGCCCCCGCACAAATAATCAGTAGTAGGGTGATCAATAAACGATCAGAGTCCAGTGGTCAAGTGTGCTGGGTGGGGGGGGACGCCTGGGTGGCTCAGTCGGTTAAAAGCGTCCGACTTCGGCTCAGGTCATGATCTCGTAGTGTGTGAACTCGAGCCCCATGTCGGGCTCTGTGCTGACTGCTCGGAGCCTGGAGCCGGCTTTGGAATCTGTGTCTCCCTCTCTCTCTGCCCCTCCCCTGCTCACGCTCTGTCTCCGTCTGTCTCAGAAATAAATAAAACATCAAAAAAAATTTTTTTTAAAGCGTGCTGGACTGCTTGGATGCAAATTCAAATTTCCTGCCGTATGACCTCGGCAAGTTATTTAACCTCTCTGTGCCTCGTGAAGCGGGGCTCGAAACACACTCTACCTCCTAGATGGTGGTGTTCAAATCACATGAGACGTGCAAACTGCTCAGCGCAATGCCGGCACGTGGTAAGAACCCCCAAGTTAACGTGGAGGCCATTAGGACTCCGTACCTGGGAGGATAGCACTTCCCCACCTATGAAGTTCAATAGGGCCATGTGACTCGCTCCGGCCAATAAAATATGTGGAGACGTGATGGGTGGAACTTGGCCGGTAAGACGTCTTCGGAGCTAGATTCCCTCCCCCTTTCCATCACAGCTGAGGACGCACCTGCCGAGGTGGATCCCTGTGTTCTCCAGTGGTTGCAACGGGCAGAGGCCCCTGCTTCCCTGCACCAGGCACCTGACGGGCGTGAGAATTAAGCTTTTGGGAGTAAAGCCTCTAGAATGCTTGGTGTGCTTCTTTTATGGCATCCAGAGCCTGACTACTCCTGGTTAACACAATCACTTGTAACCAGTTGACGCTTGACCAACACAGGTTTGAACTGTGCGGGCCCACGTACATGCGGATTTTTTACAGCACGGTACCATCAGTGTGTTTTCTCTTCCCTGTGATTTTCTAAGAACATTTTCCTCTCTCTAGCTTACTTTATTGTAAGAATATAGCATCGAATACATATGATATGCAAAATGTGTGTCAACGGTTAAGCTATTTGCATTTACGTTTTGGAGGAATCCAAAATTGATATGCACCTTTTTGACTCTTCGGGGGTGTCAGTGCCCCTAATCCCCATGTTGTTCGTGGATCGAACGTATTTTAGCTTTAGGATGCGGTGCCCGAGGAGACTTCTTCTTATTCCATACTCACGTACCTTCTCTTCTGGGAAGAGGCAGGTGATGGGATGGACTGAGCCCAAGCTCTCGCTCCACAGATCTGGGTTTGAATCCTGCCTGATGGTTGTCTAGCCCTGCATTTTCAGGCAGACTGTTTCATTTCTCAGAGCCTCAGGGTCCACACGTGACAATTCCTGCTTGGGGGTTGGGGTTGTGGGGGCTCCAGGTGCTGTGGGAGAAGTGGCCGGCACAGGCTGGCAAGTCGTGCCCGTCGTGCGACCAGGGTTGCTGATAGACCTTTCGGTGTGGACCGCAGCACATCACCTCCTCCAGAGCTAGGCAGATGTGTAATAGTTGCTCACAGTCCTTCTCCGACCATTGGAACTGGGCTGGCATCTCCCATTTTCTCCCCAGGAACCACTCCCCACCCTCTCCACCTCTTCCTGCCCCAAGGGCTGACCTGTATGGACACACAAGCAGACCGTCAGTTTCCATTGGATTTGGGACCAGTGGAAGGGAAGAAAGAATTGGGGATATCTATGCCTCCCATTTACATCCCTAGCTACCACCCTGTGAGGTCACCTCAGGCTGCCATTGCCCCTTGATCCCAGGCTTCTGCTCCTCTCAAGATCGCCTCACCACATGAGGCTCCCCGGGGGTACAGTAACTGCACCCGGGGGTAGGAAGGGCCATGCTGTTGCCGTGCTCCGGCACCATCCTTGGGGATCCCACAGCCCTTCTGGAATGATCCTATCTTAAGTGTGCCATCTCATTCCTGCTGAGATCCCAGTGATGCCTCAGCACACTCTCTTCTCTCTCTCATTTCCTGGGATTTTTCTTGCCGGTCTTGCTTCCCGCGGCCAGAGCCTTCTGCACGCATAGCAGAGTGGCCTGGCCACCTCTCCCTATGCCTCATCCGTCCAGTTATGTTACCGACATGCTCCTAAAGCAGAAACTCTCAAATCTTGGTTGGGTACCTGCCCGGATTGCACGGGAGGACTCTCCTCTGGGTGCACATCTGGAACGGGTGTAAAAATACAGAAGTCTGGATTCTGCCTCAGACCCGTTATATCCAGATCTCCGGGTGGGACCTGGGATTTGGGTAAGCAGGCAAGGGTTCAGAAGCAACCGAGGAAAAAGGTTGGCAACTGCGTGTTCATGAGGCCGCGATGCACCGAGTTCCTGTTAATTATGTTATGATTGTGCAAGAAGCTTGAATTTGGATGTGATCACGTTCATGGCTATCTGCTCATTCAGCACGGACATGTGCGCACGGATGTGCCTGGGTGTGCGCGTGAGCTGGCTGGCCCGTCCGCTCAATGTCCCATGAGGTGGCCCTACCCACTGCTCCTCCCCAGCCTTCATCATGCTATTCCCTCCCCGACAAGAGCAGAAGAGGAATACCCTTCCCTTCTGCTCATGGAAACCCTCCTGTCCCGCAAGGCCCCCCGGCTTCAGCCTACCATTGCTCGTAGCACACAGAGGGGAGAGGGCCCCTTTGGTCATGTACTGTTTCACACACAGCCCGAGCGGTATGTGAACAGCCCCGCTGCGCGTACATTGTGAGAATGAGGGCTAAGTTTTGAACTTTCTTCCTCCTCCTTCTCTTCCTGCCTATTGACTGTCTCATCTATGCCAGGGACCACGCAGGGCACTCCTTCACGCGTCAGGTCATTAATCTTTGCAGTCTCCCCATGAAATAAACATTATTATCACCATTTACAGATAAAGCGGCCAAGGCTCTAGGTGGGTGGGTGGCTGGGGCGGTGGGAGGGTTGTTGGTGGTGAATAACTCATCCAAATGGCAGAATTGGGTTTTTAGCCCAGGTCTGTCTGACTCCAGATCCTTTGCTGTATATGAGTGGTTGTCAAACTCCGATCTCAGGCTCCTTCACACTCTTAAAAATGATTGAGGATTCTAAAAAAGCTCTTGTTGGCATGGGTTATAGCTGTCAATATTTATCATATTAGAAATTAAAGCTGAGAAAGACATAAACGTATGTATTTCACATAAAGTAGCAATAATAAACCCATCACATATATAACACCTGTGACTCTGAAAATGAAAATTAATGATGTTTTCCAGAACAAAAAGACAGTGAAAAGTGGCATTATTTACCATTTTACAACTCTTTATTATCAGCCTTCATAGAAGACAGTTGGATTCTTCTAGCTGCTTCTGCATTTGACCTGTCCCAATACCACAGATCACCTAGCCTCTGGAAAACACCATCCACTTCTGAGACAGTGAGAGTGAAAAAGGCAAATCACTCCTTAGCGTTGTCAGGGACATTGTTTTGAACCCACGAACCCCTGGAAAGATCTCGGGGACCCCCGCAGGGGTGCCTGGGCAATACTTTGAGAACCGCTGTTCTAAGTCGGTCAGCTCTGTCTTCTCTTGGCTTTCTCACAGTCTCTGGGTACTACTCGTCTTCAGCACGGTCTGGACGGCTTGGGCTCCCATCTGTTGTTGGGTAACATGAGGGTTGGAACGTGGGCAGCCACTGAGCTTGGTTCTGCCACCGAGTCATGGAGAGAGGCTGCTATGGTCCAGTGAGTAGCCTACATTCTCCATGCTGTACGGGGGACACGGGAGGTGCCGTGTGTTCTTGCCCAGTCTTCGCAAGAATTTGCGAGCTCAGCTTTCTAATGATCCTATGACCCGAGCGAATCACCGACGTTTATTTTCAAGGGAAAATACAGAAAAACACACAAGTTTCTCTCGTAAATTGGGCATCAGAAAGTATCCCTGTTGGCGTGGGGAGGTGGGAGGATGAGTAAGTGGAACACAGGGGATTTTTAGGGCAGTAAAACTGTTCTGTATGATTCTGCGTAATGGTGGACACAAGTCATCGCCCGTTTGCCAAAACCCATAGAATCTCCGACCCCAAGAGTGAGTCCTAATGCGAACTATGACTTTAATAATAATGTATCAATATCAGTGCATCGATTAGAACAAATGAGCCACATGAATGCAAGATGTTAATAATAGGGGGAAATATAGAGGGAGGGTCAGTGGTTCTGTGGAACTCTGTACTTTCCGACCATTTTTCCGTAAAGCTAAGACACTAAACAAAACAAAAACAATACAAAACAGCCCTGCCAGTCTGGACGTTAGCCAGAGGCTCTGTGGTTTTGGGGGCTGGGGTGGTCCAACAGAAACCCCTGAACTGCTGTCCCGGCTGTGCCACCAGACTGGGAAACTGTACCCACTCCCACATCATGACTGCAGACGCGATGTTCTCTTGGGATCTTTCTCCCATTCTCTGTAGCTCCCAAGAGTCTACAGTAGCATCAGCTAGGCTTTGTAGGGTGTAATTCTGGTGGTAAGACTAGTCATTAGAGGATTGTGTAAAAGACTCCCAGCGTTGTTTAATTACTTGGGAACTATCAGCGCATCATCACGGGGATGATGGGCCCTCTAAACCACAATGAAGCAGGAACACTCTATCTATGGCTGGGGAGCCTCCTGGAGTCGGGGAGAGCGTCTGGGTGGGAGCCCCAGCTCTTCTCTCCGGGCCACTTGGGGTGGGAATCAACAGGGAGGCGTTTGGTGATTGCGGGATGGGTTGGAGGACGTGCCTAGCTGAGGTGTGTGAACTGCTAGTTCGTTGCCAAGTCGGGCGGACAGGCCTGGGCTTGCTGTGACGCGCCAGCCCGCCCCGCCCCAAGTCTTGTTTTAAACAAGCCCTGTTGGAGAATGGAATCTGTTCTTGCTCTCCTTGGTCCCTGGGCATCTGTGGATCCAGGGCTAGGACTAAGGTGAGGCCAGAGAGGCACCTGGCCTTGCCCCTACCACATGCCTGACCTCGATGGCCATTTTACTCTCCAGAGCTGTCCCCTGACTTCACCGCACCTGAGTTACATGCATTAGGAATCGTTCTCAATGTGATCGCCTCAATTTCTCCCGCCCCCGCCCCCAGGGCCCATTTTCTTCCCCAGCTCCTTCCAGGCTGGCAGTCTCAAGAAATGCGCTTGACTCTGGAAAGTTCCTTCCACAGTCCAATGAGCACACAGGCTCTGAGGAAAAAAAAAAAAAAAAAGTGCTTCGGAGACAATAAGCGGTTGTTCTGAGATTGAAAGCGGAGACCCTAGTGACAAGGCACGGGGGAGGCCTTCTCAAAGGCTTTCCTGAGACTTTCTGCTTTCGGGTGGGGGCATAGAGGGGGTACCGTTTGGGAGCACAGGTGCCGCGGCGACCCTCTCAAAGAACCTGTTTATTTGTTTGTTTGTTTGGGGGTTTGCCTTTCGGTTCTCTCTTTGCTCGCACTTAATTAGTGATATTATAACTTTCAATTTAATCATTGACCTAAATGAGTTGTATTTCTGTCTCAGCAGGAGGCTGGCCGGGCTGAGAGAAGCAGCCGTGGCCCCCGAGTGAGCAGGGAAACTGTTACTGAGAACATTTGCGCTGGCAAATGACACTGCTTCTGCTCCGAGATAAAATGGAGACATTTTCAAGCTATGTTTTGAAATCATAAAAAAAACCAGAAGTGTCCTGCTGGAGATAAGATAGATGCTGGTGTGGAGCATCTGGGAGCAGTGAAAGAGGAAGGTTAGACCAGCATTACTGAGATTATTACTGAAACCAAGATTATAAGTAATTAAGGTTTTGAAAGTTTGGTCCAGGTGCACAATAGCCTACTCAGTATCTTGGATTCCTGAGCTGGGGTCAGGTTAACTATTAAAAGAGGACCAAACATATTTCTAACAAAACCGGCAGTTTACTTAAAGCCCACGCTATTCCTGCTGCTGCTTTAGAACGCCTTGCTTTGAGCCTTCTTCTCTTCTGGGCTCTCGGGAGATCTAATGCGGACTCCCTTGCGGGCCTAGATTAACGATGTCTTGCTTCGGTGCGGTGTTAAATCGGCCTGCGCACGTTCCACCCGGGATGGATGTCCCTCACCACAACGTTCGCTGCGATCAAATGGACGCACGGCCCCAGGATAAATGGGGACCCGTTTATCACTGCATTTCTTCTCCACCCTGAACTCCCTCTGCAAAGACTAAGTGCTGGGCCTGCACGCAGATGCTTGCTGGCTGGCTTCCTCAGAAAGAACAGATTGCAGAAGCGCGCAAGCCGTAACTGCCATGTACCTAGAATCTTCTTTATCGGGCCTCCTTTTGCAGGAGCTTTGATCTGGAGGATGCGGTCACATTTTGCTTGGAGGTACGAATTGTCTAGAAAAACCCAAAAAAGAAGAACACGCCCTTACATAACTCCTCAAACTGAATTTAAAAAGTAAGTTAACTACTTTGAATGATCCCCTAATCCTCCCTTCTCTATCTCCTGTTCTCATCTTGTCTTTGAATGAGAAGGGCTCCAGAGCTGTAAAAGGGGTCTTAGCATCATCCGTGCTGGGCACTCTGTATCTCAGATGAGATACTTCCTTCACAAAGGAAAACTTTGCGTTTGGTTTAAATTGGCATGGAATGCCTTTTCCCGGGATCAGAGGGTTTAAATATGTTTTTAATTTTCTAAATGTCTGTTGACAAGTGGATAAAGAAAATGTGATACACACACACACACACACACACACACACACACAGAGGAATATTATTCAGCCTTATAAAAGGAAATCTTAAGGCGCCTGGGTGGCTCAGTCAGTTAAGTGTCCGACTTCAGCTCAGGTCATGATCTCACAGTTCGTGGGTTCGAGCCCCGCATCGGGCTCTGTGCTGACAGCTCAGAGCCTGGAGCCTGCTTCAGATTCTGTGTCTCCTTCTCTCTCTGCCCCTCCCCTACTCACACTCTGTCTCTCTCTCTCTCTCTTTGTCTCTCTCTCCCTCGCAAAAATAAAAATAAAAACATTAAAAAAAACCCACTACCTGTTAAAAAAATAAAGGGAAATCTTGCCATTTGTGACAACATGGATGAATCTGGAGGACATTATGCTAAGTGACATCAGCCAAATACAGAACAACAATTGTTACATGACTTCACTCATACGTGGAATCCAAGGTAGTCAAACTCACAGAAAACACAGAGCTAAATGGCGGTTGCCATGGGCTGTGCAGTGGGGATAATGGGGAGACGTCGTTCAAAGCGCACAAACTTTTAGTTGCGCGAGAAGCGTAAGTTGCAGGGATCTAATGCAGATCACAGTGACCATAGTCAATAATATGTTTTTAAAAATTTGCATTTTCGAAGAGGGGAGATCCTAAGTGTTCTCATCACACACGTGCCCACACACAAAGGTAACCGTGTAAGGTGACGAATTTTTTTTTTTTATTTATTTTTAAAAAATTTTTTTTTTCAACGTTTATTTATTTTTGGGACAGAGAGAGACAGAGCATGAACGGGGGAGGGGCAGAGAGAGAGGGAGACACAGAATCGGAAACAGGCTCCAGGCTCTGAGCAGTCAGCACAGAGCCCGACGCGGGGCTCGAACTCACGGACCGTGAGATCGTGACCTGGCTGAAGTCGGATGCTTAACCGACTGCGCCACCCAGGCGCCCCGGTGACGAATATTTTAATTAGCTTGATTGTGGTGACCATTTCACAATGTGTATATATATATATCAAACATCAAGTTGTACATCTTATATATATAAATAAATGTATATAATTTTTATTTGTCAATTATATCTCAAGCTAATTTTTTTTTTTTTTTACACAGTTTTTAACAATCACTTAATCAAACATGTGCAGGGGCACCTGGGTGGCTCAGTTGGGAAGCATCCGACTTCGGCTCAGGTCATGATCGCATGGTGTGTGAGTTCAAGCCCCATGTCAGGCTCTGTGCTGACAGCTCAGAGCCTGGAGCTGGCTTCAGATTCTATCTCCTTCTCTCTCTGCCCCTCCCCTGCTCATGCTCTGTCTCTCTCTCAAAAATAAACATTTTTTAAAAATTTTAAAAAAAGAGTTAAATGTTTAACTGACTTCTGGGGCACCTAGGTGGCTCAGTGGGTTGGCCGTCTGATTTCAGCTCAGGTCATGATCTCACAGCTCGTGAGTTCGAGCCCCGCGTCGGCTCTGTGCTGACAGCTCAGAGCCTGGAGCCTGCTTCGGATTCTGTGTCTCCCTCTCTCTCTGCCCCTCTCCCACTCATGCTCTGTCTCTTTCTCTCAAAAATAGATAAATATTTTTAAAAATGTGTGCCATGGTCGTCAGGAATCCTTGTGTGGCAGGGGCCATAAATTTCCTCGAAAAATGGACCCTATTAAAAGGGGGGGGGGCAACCCCAAGAACCGAAGGGGAGATCCCTGGGGCCAAGCAGCTGCAGGGTCTCAGGAACAGGCTAACTTTATCCCCTACCCACCAAAATGCTCCCTCCCTTTCTTCGTCTCGGGAAAAATGCACTAAGAGTAACATACAGTGATGCGATGATCAAATGGCGATCTCAATTAACCAGAAATACGGTTTTCATTCAACTTTAGGGGCGACTGGAAGAAAGTCTCTGAGGCTTACTTCATAGCCCCACGCTTCTTGTTTTTAATTTTTTTTAATGTTTGTTTATTTCAGGGAGACAGACAGAGGGCAAGCAGGGGAGGGGCAGAGAGAGAGGGAGACACAGAATCCGAAGCAGGCTCTGCTTTTTTATTGTGGTAAGACACACGGAACACAAATTTTACCATTTTAACCATTTTTAAGTGTGAAATTCAGGGGCATGAAGTACATTCACAATGTTGCGTAACCATCACCACCATTCGCGACTCTAAACAGAAACTCTGCCCATTAAGCAGCAACTCTCCCTGCCCCCACTAACCTCTAGTCTCTTTCTGTCTCTAAGAATCTGCCTATTCTGGGCACTTCATAGGAGCAGAATCATAGGATATTGGAACTTTTGTGTCTGACTTATTTCCCTTAGCATAAGTTTTCAAGGTTCATCCATGTTGTAACATATATCAGAATTTTATTCATTTTTATGGAGGAATTATATATATATTATATATATGATATAAAATATAAAACAATATAATAATATACAATATATTCTTTTGTATTATAAACAATACATATATTATATATGATATAAAATATAAAACAATGTAATAATAATGTAAAATATATTATTTTGCATTATAAATAATACATATAATATTATATAAATGATATAAAATATAAAACAATATAATAATATAAAATATATTATTTTGCATTATAAATAATACATATTATATGATATAAAATATAAAACAATATAATAATATAAAATATGATCTTGTATTATAAATAATACATGTAATATATATGATATAAAATATAAAACAATATAATAATATAAAATATATGATCTTATATTATAAATAATACATATAATATTATATGATATAAAATATAAAACAATATAATAATATAAAATATATTATCTTGTATTATAAATAATACATATAATATTATGTATATGATATAAAATATAATTAGTATAATAATATAAAATATATTATCTTGTTTATAAATATAATATTACAAAAATATATATATATATATTCCATTCATCTCCCGATCATCCCATTCATCTTCCATCCATTCCAACCACTTGGGTGATTTTGCATTTTGGCTATTGTGAATAATGCAGCTATGCACATTAGTGCCCACGACATGTCTTTGGCAGTGCTGAATATTCACTTTCATAAAAATGAGGCTGTGGTATCTCCTGTCACAACAACAAAGAATTCAATTTCCCGTCAAAATGGAGGCTGTATGGAATCACGGAGCAAAGATGGGTCCCAGAGTCCTATGGACTCATCTTTGATGTTGGGCTTTCACGTCCCTCCTCTCTGATGCCGGGCAAATGATTTAAGCTCTCTCCATGTTAGCCTCCTCATCCAACAAATGACTGACAATAAAGGTTGAAATGGACATTTCTGGGCCGCTTTGAGAATTCGGTGCTTCCCCAGTTCACTTTGTAATCAGGAAAGCTTTTCACTTTTGAAAACCAGATTCCTGGGCCTCAGCCCAGAGCTACTGACTGAGAAAATCTGGGAGCGAGTCTGGAAGCCGCCTCTTTACCAGTATCTTCAGGTGATGCCGATGAAGCTACATTGAAAACATCACCGAGATCAAGCGTAGGAAGCCAACCCCTCGCTCAGGACTTGATACACAGGAAGAGCTTAAGAAATGCCAACCTTCCTTCCTGCCCCCTCCACCTCTTTGCACGGGACCCGTGAAGAAAGAACAGAGGACGACTGATTGCATTTGATGCAACAATGACTATTTCATGTGACAACAAAAAAAATCGAGTGGTAAATTGTTTTCTACACTGAAGAACTTACCAGTCACCTCCGGCTGTAAGTGATGTTGGCTGTTTGGGTTATAAAACTGTCTGCTTTATTGATTTATCTCCTTCGTTATGCATTTGGGCACAACTGCATTGTGCGCGATTCAGATCTGCTAATGCGTGTGCCGGGGCAGAGAGGGGCTGGAGGAAGACACCACATCGTGCTATGTGACAGAGGGAACTCCCTAGAGATAGTCATGCAAACCTGAGACTTCAATGAACAGAAAGAACCAGTGACTTTGTAGCAAATGCACCAGACTGATGTTCTTTTTTTTTCTTCTTCTTTCTTCACATTATAAAAGGAGTGGACAGAGGGAATGTACTAGATGTAATTTGTTCCAGGTTCAAAAAAGCGTATTTGTGCCTTATGAAATCTTATGAGAAAAGTGGAATTCAAATTGGCTTGGAGATGAGAGCTGTCAAATAGATTGAAAGCAGGATTATAAACCAAGACTAATGAGAGCCTACAATGTGCGCAAAGTTAGGGATGGAGTCCAAGAGGATCGCTACAAGGTCTTACAGGGGAGGTAAACAGCCTATTAATTAAGGTAGCAGATGGTGGTAAATTGGGAGATGTTTCAGATTCCAAGGAAAAAAAAAAAAAAAAAAGAAAGAAAAGAAATGAAAGCATGGGATCTGTATTGGGTAGTTAGAAACCCCAGCACGAAATCAATGACAGGAAAATAGTAAGAGCCGCAGGTAGTCTTGGAAGAGAGCGGTGTTTGGAGTACCATGGGAGTTAAAAAGAGACGAGAAATGTTAGTGGAACGGCTTAGAAGCTGCTGGAGAGAGTGATCCATGATGCAGTAGCATAGTTTCAGGGACCCAGCAGGTTGGCTTGGGTATGTGTGGTAACGAGTTTCTGGGTAAGGTTGGTCTTAAGATCTCCCCAGTGAGCATTTGCAGACAAGGAAGTTGCCTGAGTAGAAGGAGCGAAGTTGCATGTAAACTGCAGGAGTTGTGAAGCTGCATCGTGAAGTAAATTAGTGTAGGGGGAAAAAGCAGGCGGGTGAGATAACCAGTGTGATTTGACCAGGATAAGAAGGCGAAGGGATCAAGGAGAATAAGGGTTTTGGACCGCGCAGATTGGGGACCATCACTGACTCTTCTATTTACCTTCAGGTAATTGCTTAGCCTTTCGGAGTCTTTTCTCCACTAATAAAACGAGGACAAGATTTCTTACCTTCCATAAGTATTGTCATTCGGGCGAGATTTGTGTACAGATCAGCAGGAACATGGTAAGCTTTGAACCCAGGCAGGCTCGTCCTTCCATAACGAATGCGATCTGTACCTACTTTTAGAAGGAGGTGGTGAGAGGTGGTAGGGGAAACTTTGGGAAGCAAATAAACGTTCCCATTTCTCATCTTCTAGAAGTTGGTTGCACTCTGTTCTTATTACAATGGAGTCCCATCTGACTCAGGGGTTAGATTCAAAAGCCATCCCGTGAGGCAAGGATCACGTATGGTCAAAACTATCCTTGAAAATCCCTGAAGGTGCCCATAAAATATACTACTGTGCTGTCTCTCAGAGTTCTCTCCAGCCAGTTCTTCTTCCAGTGTCGGGACGGATTAAATTTCTTCTTTTGCAGCCGAGCACCAGGCGACGTCGTTGGCTTGCGCTTTGGGCCACGCTCTACGCAAAATGCTTAACTTTTGACATGAAGACGGCACCTGGCCTGGAGGGCCACTCACACCAGAGGGGCGCCCTGGAAGGCAGGGGAGGGGCTGGGGCTCCCACGTCATGCTGACTCCACACCCCTGCCGGGCAGGTAGAGCTTTGCACATTTTGCTCTCCCTCTGGGCCACTCTTAGAGATTGTCTTGGTCCGTTCAGGCTGATGCGCAAAATACCATAGACTGGGTGGCTTAAACTGCATTTGTTTGTCCCTGAGCTGGAATGTAGCAGTCCAAGAACAAGGGATGGCAGATTCTGTATCTAGCGTGGGCCTGCTTCCTGCGGCGTCTTCTGGCTGTGTCCTCACATGGTGGAGAGAGCAGCTCTAGGAATTTCCTCTTTATAAGGACACTAATCTCTTCGTGGACCCCCGTCCTCATGACCTCATCTAAACCTAATCACCTCCCAAAGGCCCCACATCCTAAAATCATCCCATTGTGGATGAGGGCTTCGACATATGAACTTGGGGGCTGGTACCAATATGCGGTCCGTTACAGGCTGCCTGTGCACCTGTCCTGGGCTGAAACGACCACGCCGGATCAGACCGGCTGGCTGGTGGTCGGCTTTGGTTGCGGAGAAAGAAAACGTACACAACGAGGCTCCACGTTGGTCCGCTTGCCAGGTCCCCCCCGCTCGGCTGCTTATGATGGGTTCTCTGCAGCTGCATCAGAGGGTGTGAGCCCCAGCCAGGGGCTGCCGGCTGCGGCCCAGCACGAGTGTGGGGGAGCAGTGGCAGCCTGACAGATTGGGCACCCTGGGTAAACATGGCCGGCCGGCCTTGGCAAGGCCTCCAGGAGCGGCTACGCTGCCCTTATGGGAGGGTGTGTTTCTCCCCCCAGCCTGGAGATGGTCGGGGTGTGGGTCTGTTTCTCTGCTGCTCGTCCTGGGGAAGTAAGTTCTAGTAAAACTTGGTCAGTTAGGAGCACCTGGCTGGCTCAGTTGGTAGAGGAAGCGACTCTTGGTCTAGGGGTAGTGAGTTCAAGCCCCATGCTTGGTGTAGTGTAGAGCCTACTTAAAAAAAAAAACAAAAACAAACAAACAAAAAAACCCACCAAAAACCCAAACAAACAAACACAAGTACAATTTTGGTCAGTTAATGCATTTAAGAGAAAACCTATGATACCATGTATAGCCACAGTTCCATAGTAGTCTACTTGTCTTTTTCTTTTTCCTTAAAAACGTATCTTAGGGACTTTTTCTTCCCTCCCCTCCCCTCCTTCCCTCCTCTTTCTTTTCTTTTTTCTTTTCTTTCTTTTCTTTTCTTTCCTTTCCCCTTCCTTCCTTCCTTCCTTCCTTCCTTCCTTCCTTCCTTCCTTCCCTCCTTCCAGAGAGAGAGAGAGAGAGCACACAAGTGGAGGAGAGGCGCAGAGGGAGAATCTTAAGCAGGCTCCATGCTTGGTGCAGAGCCCAACACGGGTTCTATCCCACAACCCTGGGATCTTGACCCGAGCCAAAATCAAGAGTCAGACACTCAACTGACTGAGCCACCCGGGCGCCCCAGGGATTATTTCTATTGATACACAGAAGACTTCCTCATCCTTGTGTTAGTTGATGTAAAATTTATGTAACATAAAATTTACTGCTTTAACCACCTAACAATGTACAATTCAGTGGCAACTGGCACATTCACAGGGCTCTGCAACCATCACCACCATCTAATTCCAGAACGTTTTCACCACCTCAGAGTGAAACTCCATAACCATTAAGGGGTCACTACCCAGCCCTGCCCTTCCCAGTGCCCAACGACCCTTGATCTTCCTTCCTTCTCCATGGATCTGTTTCGGCCATTTCATGTACATGACATCATACACCAGCTGGTCCTTTGTGTCTGGCTTCTTCAGTTGCATAATGTTTTCAAGCTTCACCTGCGTTGTAACAGGTATCAGAACTCCATTCCCCTTTAATACCGAATCCTATGACATTGTATGGACAGAGCACATTTGGTTTCTCCATTCGCCTACTGATCGACATTGGGTTGTTTTCACTTTTTTGGCTAGTATGAATAATGCCGTTATGGACATTCAGGTACAAAAGTTCATTTGAACACCCATTTTCAACTCTCTTGGGTATGTACCTAGGAGTAGAATTGCTGAGTTGTATAATATTTCTATGTTTTACTTTTTGAGAAACCATCACACTGTTTTCCAAAGCAGTTGTATGATTTCACATTTCCACTAGCAATGTATGAGGGTTCCAAATGTTCCACGTCCTTGCTAAACACTTTTTTCCATTTTTAAATTATTATTGTTATTATGGCCATCCTAGTAGGGATGTGACGTGGATTCTTGTGGCTTTGATTTGCATTTTCCTAATGATTAATGATGCTGAGAGTATCCTTTTGTGTGCTTATTGGCCATCCGCGTTTCTTGGAAGAGACGTCTTCAGATTCTTGCCCATGTTTTTCATCGGGTTGTTGTTTTTGTCGTTGTTGAGTTGTGTTCTTCTATATATTCCGCATACTCCTCTCTTATCAGATAGAGGACTTGCAAATATTTTCTCCCATTCTGTGGGCTGTCTTTTCACTTTCTTGATAATACCCTTTGATACAGAAAAACTTTTAACTTTGGTGAAGTCCAATTGATCCAGTTTTGTTATCATTGCCATTTGGGCTTTCAGTGCCACAACTAAGAACCCATCACCAAATCCAAGCTCATGAAAATTGGCTCCTATGTTTTCTTTTAAGAGATCATGTTAGCTCTTACATTTAGGCCTTTGATCCATTTTGAGATAATTTTTTGTATACAGTGTGAGGTAAGGATCGCACTTTCATTCTCTTGCATCCTTTAAAATATCTACACAGCAATCTGCTCCGTAGTTCAATTAACTAGGCTTCTCCTCAGATATTTGGGTTACTTCCAATCTTTTACCACTAAAAACAATAATACAATAAACATTCTTGTATATAATCACTTCCTACATACGTGGGCATATTTATAGGCTAAATTCCTAAAAGTGGAATTGTAGGATCAAAGGTTTGTTGCCTTATTGCTTGTCCCTAGAGGCTGAGTGGATGCCTTCCAGCACTGGGTGAGGATATGTTTCCCTACATCCTTGCTAATCTTTGTAGATCTTTGCCAACCAGATGGGTAGTTTTAATTTGGAATGTTCTTATTATGAGCAAGGTTGTACACTGTTTAATATATTTTGTAATTTCTTTGCTATGAATTTTTCATACCCTTTGCCTTTTTTTTCCTGTTGGATTATTGGTCTTTGTTTTGTAAGAGATACTTACAAAGCAAAGGAGGCTAATGTCTGTAATATGCTCATCACTTGCTTTTTAGCTTTATTAATGATGTTGTGTTTCTCCTCCAGAGAAAGTGCTTCCCTCTTCCTTTTTAAGATTTTTGAGCTAAGTGACTATTTATAATAGTGTCCCCTATTCTGATATTGTAATATTATTTTATGGTCTTTTCCTGGTATTTTTATGATTTCAATATATTGTTTACTCTTTGGTATAGCTGGAATTTATTTGCTTATATGGTGTGAGGTAGGGATTCATCTTCCCCCTCTAGAAAATTGAGATTGTTGCTTTTGAAGTCAGATATCCTCAGTTTCCTACCGCAAACAGAGCAGTAAAAGTTCAGTCATGACCTGAGGGAGGCCCCAATTCACTTCATTGTTCAGTCCAGGCTGAGAAAGGCATCTCTGTGCCCTGGAACCAGAGGGCGGCTCGTTCTTGGCTTTCCCTGCTTGAGGAAGCACAGAGCAGCAGTTAAGAACAGGCTCTCGAGGCAGGCAGTATAAAATCACTGCTCAAACTTTTAATCTCTCTGTTGTGTTTTTTCCTTATCTGCAAAACAAGGATAGTAACAGTTCCTCTCTCATAGTTGAATGGTGCTGAGAGTAAACAGAGCTCTGCATGAGGTAGCTCAGAACTGTGCTCGCACGGCAAGCACAGCGAAGTTGCTGCTGTCACTATGGCCACTGTGGGCATCATCACCATTATCTGGACACTTTATAATGGCTCCAACCTCGGGGCTGCCCTTCCTGGCAGAGAGGGCGCTGGTCGTCGGCTCCTCCACCTGGACTGGTGCCATCATTTCTCCAGTCTTCTCCCAGGGGAGCAAGTGGTGATTCTTGAGTGTCTGGCCTAGGCCACCCTAGGGGGGGGGTTCTGAGCTCTTTTGTGCCCTAATTAATTTCTCAGTCCTTTTTTAAATGTTTATTTATTTATTTTAAGGGAGAGAGAGAGAGAGAGAGAGAGAGAAAGAGCAGGGGACGGGCAGCGAGAGAGGGAGACAGAGAATCCCAAGCAGCCTCCGTACTGTCAGCACAGAGCCCGACGCGGGGCTTGAACCCACAAACCACGAGATCATGACCTGAGCCGAAACCAAGAGTCGGACGCTTAACCAACTGAGCCACTCAGGCGCCCCAATTTCTCAGTCTTTAAAATCAGATAAAATGAAATAAAAACATAAATCAAGTGTATCCCTGAAGGGAGAGGAGATCTCACAAAGGGTTAGCGCCAAAGCTTGTTGACTTATAGACAGTAAACTGAGAAAGTGAGATAAGTGAATAAATAACCCCGAATGAATGATTTTCCTGGTAGGCCAGGACCCAGGGCCCTGATGCCCCAAGTAGGGCTCGGAGCTCACAGGCACGGCCCTTGGCCCCACTGTCCTCAGATTGTGGTGGCAAGGAGACAGGGTCCCAGGCCTTCAGTCACCCACCTCCCCCAATTTTAAAGGGAGATAATAAAGCCACCTCCTTATCTGGGGAGATGGCATCATGCTCAAGGAAGGTCCCCGCTGTCAGGGCACTTGGCATCACCCTTGGCACTCCTCTGAGAAGTGTCGGGGCAGTGACCTTCAAGCTCTTAAAGAAAGACCAGGGCTGTGTGTTTCCTGTGCATCAGGCCAGTTGTTGGATGAATGAACCCTGGTGGGTTCTGGTAACCACTGCTTTGAGTTATTTTGTGACCTTTGGTGAGGCAGTTACTGCTTTCTCTTCCCAGCCTTGGGGGAAGGGAGACACAATTCAGAGAACAAAAGAAGCAGATTCTTGCCTTTTGAGTTTAAGAGAAGAAATAGGTGAGCAGATAGGGCCCAGGGTTCTCAGGACTGGGAAGAGCCCCCAGGGAAGAAAAGAGAGTTTGGCCTCAGGTGGGTCCTTCAGAAGGGGACTCCAGCCTCCCAAGGCCCCGGGGAAGGTGTGGCAAACCCTGGAAACCTCTGCTTTCTAAGCGAGGGCAGGTGGGGGCATCTGAGTTCTCTGTCCCGCCTCACGCAGTGGATCTGGTTCTGGAGTAGAGATTGCTGCCCGCAGGAGGCTGGCCTGAGGCTGCTTTGCAGGTTTCCGATCTAGGGGTGGGTTTAATTTCTACGGCGATTGAGGCTTAAGCCATTTGGGACCCTCTTTAGAACACAGAATGCAAAAGGATGAGTTCAAAATTAGGTATAGACGGGGTTTCTTTTGGAGGTGATGATGAAATGTTCTGGAATTCAATAGTGGTGATGGTTGCACAACTTTGCAAATATAACCCCAACCCACTGAATCCTATCCTTTCAACGGGTGGATTTTATGGTATGCAAATTAGATCACAATTAAAAAAAAAAACATGCTAAAAAAATGAGGCACAGGGTTCTAGGAGGAGCCAAACAAGGAGGGCCTGCGCAGTTTTGTTTCCCTTTGCGTCTCTGCAGCCCAGTATGGCCAAGAGTGGTGCGGATGGGGGCCAGCCAAAGGCCGTCGTCTTACTGGGAGCTGTGGTCTGCAGAGATGGCCCCCTTGCACATCAGATCCCCCCCCCTCCTCCCTGGCCTGCCTCCTATACCCAGGCCTGGGTGAGCTTCCAGGAACTTTGATGTGATCCTGGAGGAAGAGTGGGAATTAATGGTGACAAGGCTTCAACTTTGTGGGATGGCACCAGGAAAATAAAGAAGTCGTATTTCCTGTACTCCTGACTATAAAAACTTAAGTTAGAGCTGTGTGTGTGTGTGCGCGCGCGCGCGCGCGCGCGCGCGCGCGTGTAAACTCTGGCTTAGAGGAGCTCCGTGCGTGTAAACTCTGGCTTAGAGGAGCTCGACCAGGAGGACTGCCTCAGGCAGCATAGGTGTGGTCGAACTGGGAGGGCTTATAACCCACAGCTCCCGTTGTGGGGCGGGGTGCGGGGGTTAGCCAGAGGGGACCCCGCTTCTCGCCCCCACAGTTTTGGACAGAGAAGCGACTGCAGTCTGGGCAAGCAGACGAGGCCCTTTGGAGGCCAGGGATATGCCACTGTCATATTCATAATCAGATCCTTGTTTATCTTGAATCAGACCCGGGGCTCTCTGCATAACCTCTGTTCCTCCCATTTTGAAGATTCGGGCCCAAAACACATTTCAGGGAATAAGGGGAAAGCTCATGTTTGAAAATGAACCAGCGAAATAAATCATTGTGCTTCTGACATGATGCCCATTGAATACTTTTCAATTCTGAGCTTTGGCAGCAGCATTTTAAAAAAGCACACACACACACACACACACACACACAACCTATCACATAATTCTTTCTCAAAGGCTCATTCAGCAGGTCTGCCTCTCTCGGTTCCCAGCCGCCCACCGCCACCCCCCCCTTCCTTTTCCTTCTCTCTCTTTTTTTCTTTTAAATCAGCCCTTCTGGTGAGAGGGCAAGGGTACATACAGTCTTCCTTTGTGTTTGTAAAACAGAGCCGTATCAGTTGAGCAGTAATGATAACATTTGTAGTTATGCAAGCAGAGATAACAGTAATCAGATCTCCTGCTCTTGGCAAAAACCAATGGCCACAACCTCACCAGGGGCTGGGGTGTTACGCTGAAAGGGAAGGGGAATGCGTATGGGTTTTATCTATTTATTTATTTTAATCAAAGCCCCCAGCACACTTTTCTTTTTCCTGCCAGAGGCTGTCCAGTTAAGGCCCTCCAGAAGTTGTCCAGTTAAAGAGACCCTACCCTAAAAGGAGATCTGAAGGTCCCCTCCTTGCTCAGCGTCTCCTGGCTATTTTTTTCCCCCTGCATCCAATGATTTAGGGCTTCCTTTGCTCTCCAGCAGGTAATCTGACCTCTCTATATTGGAAGGAGCGAAGGCTAACGTACTCACTCAAGCAGAGGCCGGTGGAGTGATTGCATCAGTTTGCAATGCCATTTGGAATTTTTAAAAGAAACGTGTTGTTCTGGAGTTGCCCTTATTCCTTCCAAATCTGATTTCCCTCAGGGGGTTTCTGTTGCATTGTTACCCAAACAACATGCAAATATATTGATTGCTGGGACTTTAGTCGGCGGGGACTGCAGGCTGCAATTGCCAAGGAATGCCAGGGCCAAAAACAGAACCCGGGCATGTGCGGGTTTCCTGCAGTGGAGACCGAGATCCTCAACATGTGAGCTGTGTTTAGGGATCCTGAAGTGACCTCCTTAGTAGGGGTTGGGAGTCTCAGTTTCTCCGCTAGTTGGTGTCTCTGATTTCATTTTGGGGTGGTAAGGCAGCTCTCCTGGGGAGAAGAAAACAGTGTTGAGTTCCCCAGGTGCGGTCCCAAACGTCTTTGCGTAGCCCCAAGGCCCCACCATCGGGTAGGGGTTGTCAAGAGACATATCCTAATTTCTTACCTGACTTGGGCGGAGACGTGGATCCACGACCGTCATTTGCAATAAAATGGAGACCAAACTATTTTCCTCCTCTGCTCTGAGGCGTTCCTAATTCTGTTTAAAACGGAAGGCACGTTGCCCCCCTCTTCTTCTGGCTACCTAGGAGCCGCCCCACTTTCTTCCCCCTTTCCACTCACCTCTACCCCCAAAGGGAACCGGAAATAGGAAGGTCGACGGGGGTGGGGGGTGGGGGGGAGGGGTTGTGAAAAGCAGCATCACAAACCATGACTCGCGTGGGGGGTGGGGGCGGGGGGGGATCGTAGCAAGAAATCAATGTTGGTTTAGTTTCCAAAGACACACTTTCTTGCCCGTCTCCAGACCTAAGTGTCCGAATTAAAAATTAGACTCGAAATGCTGGGCAGATGTTGGCATTTTCGAGCCAGATGCCATTGGCCTGCGGGTTGCTAGGCAACCCGTGCGGCCCAATCAGCGTGGGTTTCGGAATGGCATCTGCTCCAAGAGACGAAGCGAAGCCCCCCGTCCCTGCCGTCTGGTGCCCTGGGCCCAGGCGGGACGCGCTCCCCATGTGCTGGCTCCAGGGAGGGGTGCGGCCCTCTTGGCTTTCTTTGCCTGGACACGCATTTTAATTTCACTGTGTCAACTCTCATTATCTGTCTCCGCAGAATCCCTCTTTTTGGTTTTCAGAAATAATTAAGTAAAAAGCCCTTTTTCACTCACTGCATTTTTGGCATTGATAAAGACATTTGAGGCATTTCAGACGAGGCGGGGGCCGGAATCCGAGCGGCCTTTGAAGATGTTCGTTAAAGACAGTTCTGACAAACAGTGGCAAACAGACCAATTAACCCTAGCATCGAAGTCCTGGCGGCTTGAAACTCCCTTCAAAAGAAATTAGCCCTGATGTTAATAAAGTGGGTGTTAGACCATTTCAAAATATCCAGTTCAGCAGCCTGAGTCGATTGGAATGGAATGGCTATGGTGCCTTGCCAAAAGAGGAGTCTTGTGCTGGTGTGAATTTTTGTTACAGTGGCTGTCTGAAAGTTAGAAAAAAATATATATATATATATATATGTCCCAACCGTGGTTGGAGCGAAACTTCCAAGCGGACTGGTCCAGGTTCGTTAAATAAGTAAGTTGCTCGCCGTGAAAAAGAAAAAGACCCAGAGAAGGACGTGGCCGGGAGTGGGTCCTCTAACGTGGGGGTTGGTGGCTGGACTCAGGATTGCCACCCAGGCTCCAGCTTCCCAGCGATAAGCCTCGCTAACACTCCTCTGCTTGCCCAGGAAGGACTGGGAGCTCAGCTGTTGCTTCCTTATTGATTTTTCAGATGACGCGGGAGACAGACCCACAGCTTCAGGCTGGGAAGGTAGCGCTAATGAATTGCCAAGACCCAGGGTGTAGGCATTTGTGGGGTGATGCTTCCTCGTAAGAGGAGAAGGAAATGATCTGCCTGGGGAACTGTTTGCATCTGCCGGGACCGTACAAGTCGATTTTGTAGCGCTTGGGTTACATTTCCACGCGCGGTGCTGGTGTCTTACCCTTAGTCTCCGTTGCAGAAGAGAGAAATAAACCTTCTAATCAATGTATTCTCTGAGAAAAGATATTTTCAGACTTGCCCTGCCCGTGTGTCTGTGTGACAACGCAGGGTAGGGAGCAAAGAAAAGAGCAGCCCCGGCGTGGGACGAGGCTGGGACCCCTAGCAAAGCCTTTCCTCCTCGAGGTGTGGGTGGACGAAGCTGGGGCCTGGCTTGACGGGTCTGAAACGGAATCAGAATTCAGCTCTCGAGAGTGGCCTTGAGAATCTATGCTCGCCCTTGTGCCGCTCTCCCTACCGTCCCTGGCAGTTTCCAGAGGGGAAACGGAGGCAGGGAGAAGTGACTTGCTCAGAGTCACGTGACTGTCGAGGGCCCCACTCTCCTGCCTCAACTAATCCTGCTTCCTCCTGCTGCACCGGGACCCCACGTGTCGACCTGCTCAGACTCAGGATTTCGTTGGAGGTTGGCCGTGGGAGGGTCGGGCTCCTGCCTTGGTGACGGACGCTTTTTGTTCCGCCCTGTATGCCGTTCTGTCCTCACGCGGGCTGTAGGGGAGGGCTGGGATCCCTCCTGGGGATCTGGGATCCCTGGGGATCCCTCCAGGGCCCTGGATCCCGCCGGGGTGGGGTAAGGCTGTGGCCGAGGCCAGAGCAGACGGTAGAGGCATCTGCCTCCACGCTGTCTCCAGCTTCCTTCTATCTCCACTTTCTCAGGCTGAGCCTTATCTCTCCCAGATAATGGACTCCTCTCCGGCCACCACATTCTCTGGCACCCAATAAGGCTGAAGCACTGACTTGGGGTGTGGCGGGGTGGGGGGGGGGAGGAAAAACCCTCAGTGCTGAGCACTGACTCTCTTTGTCGCTTTAAGAGGCTCCTATGTTTTTTCTCCATGTTAATCTAGGAAAAACAAAGTTCCTGGTCGGTTAATTCACTTGGGAGAGCTGGGACAGTTGTCTCATTTCAGTCTCCTACTCTTGGCTTACCCCACGGGTGCTGCCTCACTCAATTCTCCGCCTAGAGGCGCCGCAACTCAAAGTTCAAAGGTGAATTCCTCTATTTTGCTCAATTCTCAATCGGATGTCTAGTTTGAACCTCAGAGTGGCAGAAACCAAATCTGCCAACACAGGGCAACTTTCCTCTTTCCCTGGGGTTGGGTCTGAAAATCTGGAGGCTGATGGGACACCAAGGTTATGAGGCTGCAGGGGCCAGGCTCTCACTCGCCACCTGTTCGTGCTGATGTCTGCTGCACTGTCCATTGTCCTCATTCCCTCCACGTGAGATGTTTCTCTGTGGCCCTTCAGGGCACCTGGAAACTTCTGCTGCTCTCACACCACAATAGGGAAAGGGGAACTTTCTGGGGGGCTGAGACTCTGTCTGCCTAGACATAGTGCAGCCATTTTTTGCTAGAGCTTAGCCACATTCTTCAGGGCTCCACCCAGGATGGGGGCAGAGGTCCCTCCCCTCCAGGGTTCCAGAAATCATTCTTAAATTTTCTCATTTGCCTGCTACACTCAAATCTTGGGGTGTGGAGGGAGGGTAACATGGGACGCCTTCTTAGGAACCCGCTACTATCTGAATTACTTTGCTTCTGACTCTCCCTTTCTCCCAACTTGGGAATTCTTTTTCGTAATTGAAGTGTGATTGACATACAATCGTGTATTAGTTTCAGGTGTACAACATAGTGCTTCAACTTTTGTGTGGATTGTGAAATGATTGTCTCAGTAGGTCTAGTTACCAGCCATCACCATACAAAGTTTTAATGCCATGTTTTTGACTGTATTCCCCATGCTGTGTGTGACACCTCCATGACTTAGTTATTTTTTAACTGGAAGTTTGTACCCCTTGGTCCCCTTCACCCATTTTGCTCCACCCACTTGGGAATCTTTTATCCAGGATGAAGGGCGGGGCTCACCTTCTTTCCATGCAAACCCCCTGTGTCTCCCCAGACCTGAGCTTTCGAGGTTCCTTTTCCTTCTGCCTTCTGAGTGAAAAAATTACACACACACACACACACACACGCGCGCGCGCTTGACTAAGATATAATTTACAGATCATAGAATTCAACCATTTTAAGTATAGAGTTTGCTGAACATTCGTAAATTTATATAGTGCAGACATCACTACAACCAGGTTTAGAACATTTCCGTCACCCCCGAAAAGTTTCCTTGCCCATTCACAGTTAATCTCTGCTCACCCATGGCCCCAGGCAACCACTGATCTACTTTTTGTTTCTATAGTTTTGCCTTTTCTGGAAATCTCATATAAGTGGAATCATATAATATATAGCCTTCAGAATCTGGCTTCTTTATATCTCTATCTCTATCTCTCTATCTCTATCTCTATCTCTGTCTCTGTCTCTAACTCTATATCTATATATAACTTAAACTTCCTTGATGACTGTGATTCGCATGGTCTGCTGATGAGGGTTGGGAAACATGGATTCCCATTCAAGAAATCTGGCCGTGCGTGGAGGCTACGGGTATGGTGGCAGCTGGCCGTGACACGGGGCTAGGGAAGGGCTTGTTCGATCTAAGGTATAAGAGGCTTGAGAAGCTTAAATGTTGATGGAAGCGTCATTAGCGAAGGAGAGGTTGAAGATGCAGGCAGGTGTTGGGCAGTGGGCTGAACTGAGAGCATGGGGTCTTTAAGATGGGGAGGAGCCTGGGGCCTTGAACTTGGGGGAAGGGGCGCCCCTTGGGCGGGAGGAGGGAAGGTGGGAAGGACAGGCAGGGTAGGGGGCTTGGTGGGCACTGAGGACATTCTCCTCTTGCTTCTCATCCTCCTTCTTGTTTCTCCGTCACCCACTGCGAGTGTGGAGGGTGGAGTGTAGACAGGAAATTTGAGCAGAATGTAAGTCTGAAATCGTGCTTGCGCAGGATGGGAGAGTGACGTGATCAAGGAGACACCGTTGGATGCCAGGCAGAGCAAGAGGCCCAGACAGTGCTGGCGAGCATGACTTCATGATGGCACCACTCTGGATATGCCATTTTCTCCAACACTCTTAGTAGCCTGGGTGCACGTGGGAAGAAGATAGCATTGGGCGGATTTGGCATTTAAGTTTCACCTGGTGACAGAGATGGAAGAAGGGGCAAGGAATTTAGGGTGTTGGTAGGAGAAGGTTTGAATAACGTGTTAAACCCAAGTTGAGTATAGAGGGCGATGGAGCGATGGAGAAAGGTGTGTGTGTGTGTGGGGGGGGTGGTCAGTAGATAATGGGAACTGCTAGGGCACTTCAGTAGGGTGCTGGGAGTCATTGAAAGAGAAAGCTGAAGGGAAGAGAAGCCCTCATCCCATCCGAGAGAGGAAGGTCTGAATTTGGGGTCAGAGGGAGCACCCTCTGTGGTGAAGGCACCCGGTGGCAGAATGCGAGTGAGGAAAAATGATGGAGACGAGAGGTCAAGGATTTGGGAAGGCCGGTGTAGGAGGGCTGTCCACAGACACCGCGGAGTTTCTTCCTGGTGACAGGGGGCTGCCGGAGAGAGGGAAAGTGGTGGAACGACCAGGTGGGCTGTTTGATGGGAAGAGGCAGCAGAGGTGGTAACCTCTTTACCCGAGACCCCTCAGGTAAGGTGGTCTGAGCACCTCGAGAGGGTCTCAAGAAAGCTGCATGGGGCGTGGGAGATGACCAGACTTCGTTGACGATGAGGCTTTTGGGGGAATGGTTTCAGTGGAGACTAGGTTTCTGAGAGGGCCAGCAGATCAAAGCTGGGGATGCTGACACCCCCTCACCTGTTCAGGAACAGCGAAGAACAAAAACCCACCCAAGATGTAAACTGCCCTCACAATCTCTGTAAAAGGAGCGGCTCATCCATGTTTTAAATAGCTGAGGGGGATTGCCTCGTTCCCCAGCTACCTTAAGGAAAGGAACTAAAATCGTCCGTGATGCTTTTCTGGTCCAACCTGCATCCCGCTATTTATGCTTCCTCTTTGTCGTCCTGAATCCCTGCTGGGTGTGCTGCTGCCCAAAGGGCCGGAGACAGGAATGAATGATGTGCCTTCATCCAGCAAAATGGGCTTTCCGCTGTCCCTACTGTTGTATAGGTTATTGGCGGTGGTCAGTTCTGAGGAATAAGATAAAAGCGTCAGTGGAGATTGTTCTTTATGAAAAAAGTAAAAAACCCAAACGAACAAACACTGCAAACACCTCTTTGTTTTATGGAGGATAAATGCGCCATTTCATCCACCTAATGATTTTTGATTTCTGAAGGTTGGGTGCTATTTAATGCTTCTGTTTGTCCCTCTCAGGTCCTAGACGCTTAATCTTTTCAGAACATCTCATCACCCTCCAGCATCTGAAATCACCATGTTTGCCTGCAACCTGTGGACTAGGGAGAAATGACTATTTCAGTTGTGCAGGCTAGCCCACCACCTTTCATCCAAGAAATCCGTGTCCCAAAGTGACTTTCTGACAGTTGGTAAGAGCCTGTTCTTCCTCAGGTGGCCCCAATTTCAGCTCGCTTCTCTTAAGGGAGCGCTGCACCATGCTGAGTGAGATCACAAGGCTTAGAGGTGGATAACTATTTTGACTCCGTGTGATTTTTACCTTATGCTCTGACTTTGGATTTCCATTGTAAACCCATTGCATTTTGGATTTTGCAATTTGCAAATCCATTGTATTTTTTTTTTTTCTGGGGTCAAAAGATCCTGTTGAGTTCCTTAGTCTTGTCTTAGAGACATTCCTAAATGGGGCTATTGTAACGCGTGGCGAATTAAAGAATATAGGACCCTTCATTGAATCCCTACCCTGGGTCCGTGGTAGATAATTACAGGATCCTCTGTCTGTTGCCCCCCTCCCTTAACATCCTAGGGGACATCTTGCCCCCCAAACTCTTATGGCTTGTTGCAGGGACTAACGTGTTCTAGCGTGACCTGCACCGTTGGCCTCTGTCAGGTGATATTGGGTGGCTGCTGACCCGAGCTGGGCCAACCGGTCCCTTACATTTGGATTTGGGAATGGAGGAGGGTGGCCAACTTGTCCCAGTTTGCCCAGGACTTTCCCAGCTGGGGCACAAAAAATTTCCATGTCCTGGGAAACCCTGCTGTCCCCAGCGAAGGGAGGCAGTTGGCCACCCTAAGCGGGACAGAACATTAAAGCCAGTGTTTCTCTGTCACCGAAGCTGTGAGTGAGTCTCTAGTGAGAGAGGTTGTGCTGACGTGGTAGCCCTGGCAGAGAAGAGAAACTGAGAAAGAGACACTAGCCTTATCTTTGTACTTCCCGTGCTCTGTGTATGGACCCTCCTCACAATCCACCAACCAGGGCATTGCATTTTCTGCTCATTTATGTTAAATAGAGCTTTGCCATCTCAACCAAAAGAAGCCTGACCAAACTGTGCCAGGTCTTTCCTTCCCATTTAACCTGAGAACAACCCAGGAGCTATATAGTAATGTGAAATTTTACAAACAAAGAGGCAAAGGCTCAAAGATTTTAAAGGACTGAGGGTCAAGGTCGCCAAAGTAGAAAGATACAGAACTGGGAGTGACATCCACCCAGGCCCAGAGACGTCAAGTTTGGGGTCTTATTGTCACACTGCAGCTGTCTCTGATGCCAATATTGGAATCCATTAACATTGGCAAAGTTCTGGTCAGTCTGACATCTTATTCTGAACATCAGCATGTCTGGAAAGGGTCAAGGGACTAGCTTATGCTCGCTTCTTGAAGTCCAACTTGCCCCCTTTGATGGGGGGATATCTTTAATGGCAGCCAATGATTCTCTCACATTTGCCACACACCTGCATTCTCCGTGTATTAGCCAATTTAACCTTTACAGCAATCCTATAGGTTATGGACCATTTTATCCTCACCTTATAGGTAAGGAAACCAAGCTACAAAGAAGTTAAGTAGTTCACTAATCAGTGGTAGGGTTGGGAGTAGGGGTCCAGGCAATGTTGCTCGGCGTCCCCACACTCCATTGCTTCCGGGCATTCAATGATTATCCCAGTCCTGAAACCAGGCTGGGGATCAGGTGCGTCTCACTTCCTCTGGCACCGGCTGGACTTTGGGAGGTTATTCACCCCTTTGACCTCCAGTTTTATTTTCCATTTGTGAAGACGCAACGAGAGAGTTATGCAGGCTGCCAACTTAAGTTCCTGGCACGTGGTGAGTGTTCAATAGCGAGGGGCATACCAGTCTAGACCCCTCTCTTGATGTATTGTTTACATTTCAGTTACAGAGAATAGAATCAATTTACGTTGTTTCAGCAAGAAGTGTTTTGTTTTTTTTTTTTGTTTGTTTGTTTGTTTGCTATGTTTCTCCTAAGGTATTCAATGCCTTACGGCATTGTTGAGGATGCTGAAGAAGCAGGCTAGGTTGTCCATTCAAGAACGAGTCCCACATCTGGAGTGCAGAACTGACTGCCAAAGAAATATGGGCTCTTCGATGGAAAGGAAGCCAGTGGTTCCTGCCATCCAGAAGCCATTCTATGCAGGAGGCCACCACTGCTCCCGCCGGCTCCAGAAGCAGCCCATATCTGCTGTAATCCACACCAGCAAAGCGGATGCCCTGACACCCGTGGAGCTTGAGACCCTAGCACTGCTACAAGGGAGCTAAATGGCTCCACGGATAAGCTTAGCCGTTGAGAGAGATGACAAAAGGACTACTTCTACCTTCTTCCACCTTCCCAAGCATACACGCTTGCATCTGATGGGCTGAGGCTAAGTGACATCAGTAACCCTAGTTGCACACGAGTCTGGGAAATGTAGTTTTTAGCTTTCTAGCCTCTACAACTCAAGTGGGCATCCAAGAAGGAGAGTAGAATTGTGTCGGGTGCCAATGGTTGTTGGGAACCAACCTACCACATTAGGGCTGCCCCGTTGGCAGAGCTAGCTGCAGGATGGCGAGTGGAGCTTCTGGGTAGAACAGTTAATGCTCAGGTGAGGAGTAGGGTGTGGACGTGGCTGAGAGCCAAACTCTCCCATCCTCTGCCTTTACAGAACCGTGAGCACACCTGCTGTGCAACCCCTCCCTGCCCCGGGAAGCAGCCTTCTTTGCATGTCCTGTGCTAGGTGGAGTGGGCAGCGAGGCATGGTGCAAGGCACTGTGGGCAAAGGTTCTGGTTACCCTTTGCCACTGACAACGTGCGATGAAGCACGCTTCTTCTTTAGTAAACAAGGGGACTGGCCGAGGCCTCTCGTCGCACTTAACAACCTCTAAATTTATAAGAAACAGACTCACTTGTGGTCACTTCATTCCAGAGCTACATTGGAGAAATAACATATTTCTTTTCAATATCAACGTTGTCAAAACCACAGTAGCTGGGTTTGCATGGTTTCTGGTAAAACGGTGGCTGTTAAAACTATGTCAGTGCAAACGTGGACATAAATAGATAATAAATCCTGATAGGTCTATAGGACTGCTATATTTAGATTCAAACCTGTTCACCCTCACGAGATAAAGCTCCGTTTGACGGCTCAGCTTCCCAAACCGGGCAAAGGTTCAGAAATGGAAGGTTTGTGGATTTCATTGCCAAGAAAACAGAAAGTAGAGGCAGTAATCTAGAGTGTCAGTGTTGATGCTGAATTTTACTGTTGGAGCCCGGGTCTGCCCCCACCCCTTCCCCAGTCTTTGGCCCTGTAGAGGTCAGGTGTAACTTCCTGAATTCTGTTAGCCTGACATTTCAAGGGCTTAGAGACATTTTAAAAAGGTGAATATGCATGCAATGACCAACGCGTCGGGGCCAACATTTAGCTTCTAAGAACTCCTAGGGGCTGAAGTGATTTTCCTAAGTATAGGCAAGCCTGGTTGAAGAAACCCAAATGTACAAATGTTTGATCAGGGGCTTTAAATGAGAGTATTTACATGGAAAAATATCTAGTATCATAGCAGGTGGCTTCCTTCTGCATTTTACATGAATAAGCCTCTCTTGGCTCTCCAGAAATCCACCCTTTATAGGGTGTGAAGCCCCCCAGAGCAGGCAAAGCTCTCCTCTGGGAATGTGTATTTTCTTGGTTGCTTGTGGTATTTGCTGTTTGTTTTAGGTTCTCAGTTAAGAAGCCCTTGAGAACAAGAGGGGAACTTCAAGTTCATGTAGCTCAACTCCCCAGTTGGAAAGAGCCAGTGGGAGAATGAAGTCAAAGCAGGAAAGCCTTTAGGGAGATCCTGACTGTCACCTGATCGTCAGCCGTGCGTGGTCCCCCTCTTGCCCTCGGCCACCTGTGCCTTCAGCTCACCTCTTGGACCTTGAGTTTCTGCAAGTCAGTCAATTCCTTCCCACTCCCATTTCACCACCCCCCGCCCCCAGTTTTTTCTTTCTTTGAAGCAGCCTGTGTTATGTTTTCCCAGTGGGTCAGCGTCCTGGACGTTTTACCCAAGTGGCTTGGAGGTAGTCCTGCTTATCTTAGCTTCTGAATCTAACCAGTCCTTAATTATTATCATCACTTGACCAAATCCCCTTCTCTCTTCTCTCTACCTTCATCCACACCCACTCCCGGAAATGGATAGGTCTTGGCTGGGCCAGGGGTGAGGACCCCTAGGCCAGTGTGAGCAGTTTCTCATCCAGGGCAGCAAGGATGCCCAGAGAAGCCAGTGGAGGAGGGGTCACAGCAGGAAGCTGTAGGTCCTCCAACCAAAGGAGTCACTGGCAGGTGTTGGAGACAGGAGATTGGACTTTGAGACAGCAGAGAACAACCTCAAGGGCAGGGCCAGGGAGCTTGGCTTGAGCAGGGTCACTCCTTCATGCCATCAGAGCCAATGAGGGACTCTCAGCACGGTGTGCGGTCCAGGATGAACATTTGGCACCTGCTGCGATTTTAGCACTGTGTATGTGTGTGTATGTGTGTGCACACACCTGCAAAAACGCAAGCATTGTGTGTGCAGGGACCTACGAGTGACATGAGGCTCAAGACCCAGTCCTTAGCGATGGTTTCCAATCCGTTTGGAAATACGCAAGACCCATCTTACACAGCAGGCCGTGTATCAAGCGCCACATTATGGTGGACAGAGAGCTAAACTGGTAATGAGGGTGCCGCCCAGTTCTAACCCTCTACCTGTTCCTTAACTTGGCTGTGTGGGCCTCCATTCGCTCTCCTGTAATGTGGAGGGATGGGAGTGAACAGTGACAAACAAAATGAATCTGAAAAGAAAGGTAACACAGATCGAGGAGGGTGCACAGAACATGTGAATTTCCACAAAGCAAACATGGGAATTTGTGGTATCGATACCACCCAAGTCAAGCAATGGATCAATACCAGTGTCCAGAGGCCGCTTTCGATCCCCCTCCAGATCACTGCGCGCTCTTCTCTCCAGAGGCAGCCACTGTGGTCTCAATAGTCTGGAAGTCCCTTTCAGCTATAACATTGAGTAACCCTACCCATAACAGGCATAGACAGAAGACCACCGCGGCGCCGGCCAAAGCTGTTAAAAACTGGAACTCTGTTGTATAAGTTCCTTGACATAGTTTTACAACAATGAGTACGTAGGGCCCAGATTGTTTCTTTGGCCATCAGAACCCTACTTTTTTTTTTTTTTTTTTTTTTTTTTGAACAACTGAGCATGATCAACCAAGTTCCTATATCTGCGCTCTCCCCTGTTGTTGTACTCTCCTCTCTGAGGTTGTACTCTGGGTCAGAAAATTCCTGCCTTCATCCCAAAGTTCAGTACCAAGTACAGAGCTATTTTTTTCTGGTGGTGCAAAATTGAGCTCGGTGGGTACATCATGGTGCTAAGCTATTCCTCAGGGCTGCCAAATTGTGACTTGGCGTGTGTACTTATGCCCGTAAAAGGTTGCCTTAAGCACAGAGGAAGGGCAAGCATCGTGATTACACACACACACACACACACACACACACACACAGAAAGCATGGCCACCAGTATGATACCCACACGATGCACCCATTCAAACGATGTTTGCAAAAGGAAATGGATTTGAAAATTCTTTGAATGGAAAAAATGGGGCTGGATACTGTTCAGAGACAAATTTGTACACGAGGTTTTACTGAAAAGCTGGTTTCCAGCAAGGCTTAGGATCGTTTCGCTGTGGCTTTCACTGTATTAGAGCTTCCTAACCTCTTCCAGTTAGTGACGCAGTTGGAACTTCTGATCACTCACGAGGGAGCGAGTGACCTTCTTTGTCTCTTTCAATCTACCCAGCAGCTCGGCCTTGTTGGATCGCGTCTCCCCTTATGCTCCCTGCCTTGGTGCTAGAGCACATCTGCCCACACGTACACACACGTACATGTGCGCGCACACAGACCCCGGCCGCCTTCACTATCTCTCCGTTCCAGCCCTGGCTACTTCTGCCCAGCAACCAAGCCTGGCCTGCCCCGCGGCCTGCTGGTTGGAAAAATGTTGAAGAAGACAGTCCTAGGGGTTTCCTTCTGACCCCGAAGCACGGAGACACGGTGCCTGTAATGCGCTGAAGCTCACACTCCATGTCTTCCCTCCCTGCAAGGACAGAAGTAATTGTCACCACATGGGGCCTTTCATGCCGGGGTGGGGGGGGGGCAGGATCACATGTGGAGCTGGAGAAGGTGGTAGTTATATTGTGTGGTTTGAGGACTAGGGAGTTTCCCAGCTCCTAAACCTCTTCCCTCTTCTCTATCCCACCTGCCTGTCACAGCAACCAATGTGCACCTGCTTAGCTCCGCTCCTATGGGCTGTGAATGATTTTTGGTCATCAGGAGTTTCCTACTAAAAGGTGTGCATTCCAGCCTTTACGGCCAATACCTCGTAGGGATCAGACTAGTGAGGATCTGTGGAGGGGGGCGGCCAGGGGCTAGGGACGGCTTTGTTTCGTAAGAGCTGATGGAAGGCTGAACGCCAGTATTGCGACAGGCAGAGGCGGACATCCTTCTTCCAGGTAAGCACCGGGTACAGATTGGTAGGGTCTCCCAGCTGGTAGTGGGACTGAGGCTTTCTGGAGCCACGATCAGGTGCTAATCCCAGCCAGTTGAAGGCCTGCCATAGGTGACTTCCTGACTGTTTGTTACTTGGTGCTTCTATTTCTCCGTGGCGAGAAAGAAGGCACCCTTCTGGATTTATGTGGGTATAGAGGATGACCTTTGGAGGAGGCACACTCAAGGTTGTTCAGTGTCCTCGATCTGCATGAAGGAGAGTGCCTCCCCAGTGCAACCTCCTGATGGGCTCGACGCAAGCCCTTACAAAAACACGAACGTGTTTAAGAGAAGTAAAGCAAAGTCATTTTTGAATGTGAGTCCATGCAAGACTGCAAATGAAAATACAGAGCGAAACTCGATCAAACCTGGCCCCTCTCTCGCAGGCTTCCTCGGGGGTGGAGGAGATGTCTGCAGACTGGAAAATGTAATTTCAAGGGGGCCTGGAGAGAGACAGCAATAAAGACCCGTGTGTTTTATTGCACATTCTGAGGGGGAAAGGCTTAGGAAGTGCCTTAATGGAGGAAATGAGAGATGGTTCTAGAGGACAGAGCTTGATAAAAGGAAGGCGGCCCAAGCTCTCAACAGGAGAGGTCATGCCTCTTTAATTTGTTGGAATTCATGAAGGGTTTGTTGTAGCTGCAGCAAAGCAAAAGTCGTGGGCTGTTCGAGTTTCTATCTATCAGTGTTGATGAAGCAGAGATGGAAAGACGCTGTAGCTAGTTATCAAGTAAACAGTGGCGAGCTGGTAAATGTTTACCGGCTGGCTCCAGGGACGGGGTGGCCCGAAGCCCTGATCTGTAGTTTTGCCGATTTCCGTGGTGTAAATACTCCCACCGTGGCTGACCTCAGGCTGCCCACGTGACGTCACTGAACACAGACCTGGGAAGAGATACACAGAATGCGCTCTGGTGAGCTGGTGCGGGCCAGCTCCAGCCCGGCCCTGCCTGAACAACCCGGTCAGTGGTCAGCTTTTTTTTCCTTTGGCCTTGATGTGGGGTCAGGGAGCCAGGAGCCGCCGGTCCGCTTGTCCTTCCTCAGACAGGAGCTGATGGCCTGCTTCAGGATGGCAGGCCCGGCTGTTTTAGGTAGCACGAGACTTGGGCTGGGGAGGAGAGCCAGATATAGGTCCCCCAACCCAACGCCCCCCCACCCCATGTCTCCTGAAGCTGTGATTTAAATTTGTAATGTTTTAAAATTATTCCTGAAGAATCCGAAATGCTTCGGAGAAATTCCGGTAAGCCCAGAGGATTCTGAGCACAGCATGGGACGCGCACAGCAAGGGCATATTGGGCCTTCAGGGAAAGCTCCCCTTTACTTGAAATGGACTCTTTTCAATGATGTGTGAGCTGACCGTGGGTAACAGGACCAACAGGGGTCGTGGGGTCATCCCCCTCCTAGTCGTGGTCGGTGAAGGTTGTTTAGAAAGGACGGACTCTGGCTTCCCTTGGAGCTCCTATCTGCCCTCCATATGTCTTGCATTTTAAAAAAGCGCAGACCTGAATTAGAATGTTCTGTCCTGTTACCCCGAAAGTACAATCATACTTGTCAGACCAAACGGGCTCTGTTTAGACCACTTGCGAGGCACCTTTCCTTTGAGTGTAGGGTTTCACTTCTCCGGGCTTTGGAGTACTGGGCAGTTCCCCTCACAGAAGCCATGAGAAAGGGGAGGTCACATGCGAGTCCTTTGACCTTCGCAGGGAGAAGCCCTACGTTTTGGGCGTCAGAGAGAAATTCTGATTGGACAAAGGCTTCTGTAGCTAATGAAACATAAACAATAAAAAACCTAAGCCACCCTCCCCCTGCAAAAAACAAAAAAAACAAAAAAAACAAAAAACCCTATAAAAAGGAAAATCTGCTGTTTAATGGCTTATTCCTGTTTGGTATTTTTCTCTAATTTATCCCATGCTTACGGGACACTTGTGTCTTTTCAACCTAAAGACTGGAGAGCTAGGAGGTCCATTATGCAATTTATTCTACATGTATTTATTGCTAAGTGCTGGAAAAATAAATAAGACCCAGTGACTCTGTCCTTAAGCTATTCACTAGTTAG
This sequence comes from Lynx canadensis, assembly GCF_007474595.2. NCBI lineage: Eukaryota > Metazoa > Chordata > Mammalia > Carnivora > Felidae > Lynx > Lynx canadensis. Next base: position 10,229,657 of record NC_044313.2, read on the forward strand.
AAAGGCATGCAGAACCTTGGAGAAGTTGGCACTTAAGTCAGGAGGCAGAGGGGAGCCATGGGCAGGGTTTGGTCAGGGGCATGACACAGGCAGAGCTACCTTCTTAGAAACGGGTGTGGGAAGGTGGGTTGGGACCACAGACCAGGAGCAGTGCCCACCCAAGTTTCAGGATGGAGATCATAACAGTCCATGCTGGTGGAGATAGTGGGAAGGGAGAGAAGTGAATAGGGTGTGAGTAGTTTCATAGAGAGAAACACCAGTGTTAGAGGAAGTATTCAGAAGGGCAGGATGACGAGCCCAATTGAATGGTCTAGCTTGAGAGGAGACAGGGAGAAATGGGTATATTTTCCATGAGTGTCTGGTGTTTCTGCACATCCGTGAGCATGGGCACCGACAGCTTTTGTTCCAGACTATCTTTTCAAAGACATTTGTCTAGCAAACAGCCTTGGAGGGTAGAGAGTGTTGTCCTCTGGAGCAGAAGGTAAGTCTGTTTGCTCTCCAGGAAACTCAAGATAATGTCTACGTCAAAGATCAGGCAGCTTTGCCGGCAGCCCATCATCAAAATGAAGCTCACACTGCATGCTGTGCCCGGAACAATAACATCTTTGGTCTCTGAGCCGGGAGTCTCGTGTCTCCTTCCAACATTCATGAACCAGTGGCAGGCTAATGAGTCAGCTTGCAAGTAGGGGGACATCTCAGACCCTTCACAATTCTTGACACATGGCAATAGACATTTAGGTCTAGGTGGGCTTTAGATAGCATTTATTTTAATTAAAAAAAATTTTTTAATGCTTATTTATTTTTGAGACAGAGACAGTATAAGTGGGGGAAGGGAAGAGAGAGAGGGAGACGCAGGATCCGGAACAGGCTCCAGGCTCTGAGGGGTCAGCACAGAGCCCGACGCGGGGCTCGAACGCACAAACCGTGAGATCACGACCTGAGCCCAGGTCAGACGCTCAACTGACTGAGCCTCCCAGGCGCCCCGTTAATTTTTATGTTAGAGATGAGGAAATTGAAGGCCAAGGTGATTTGCTCCAGGACACAGAGCAAGCTGGTAACCAAGAAAAGACTTTGTCCCAGGTGCTCCCAACTCCTCTAGAACTTTCTCCACTATTGCAGGCTGTACTTTGGCTTAACTGTAGGAGGAGTTTCAGTAGATGATGATGGCAGCGGGATTAATGGAGTGCTATGCCATGCCAGCCAGGCGCACCTCCAGGAGTTCCACGAGCACTTGAATCTCATTTAAACCTCTTCTTCTATCGTTATCTCGAGTTCGCAGACGAGGAAACTGAGGCACATAGAGGCGAAGTCCTGGGTCTGAACCCAGGCAGCCTCGTTCCGGCATCTGTGGTCTTAATCGCCATCCTGTACTGTTGCAGGCTCATTAAAGTCGGAGAGCCGTGTTGTTGGAAGGGAGCGTGGAAACCTTTCGAAGTTTCTATTTGTATTGGACGGGTCATAACAGAGAGGAAGACCTACGATGTGTTTTGATCACAGAGTCATGATGGGCTGATTTGTGTTTCTACATATACGTTTCATTTCTGATTTACTGCGGAACTGAAAAAAAAATGCACCTCAGTAAGATGACAAAAAACATTATCTGTTGAGAGACAGAAGGGGGAAGGAGAGGTTCAGGAACTCAGGCCAGCGGTGACAATTCCCTCAAGCGAAATGGAGTAGACATTCCCTTTTGACTTTTCTTTTGAGTAATACTCAACATGTCCTGGGCTCGTACTACCTTTGGGTGACCGTGCTGAGCGTTTCACATGTACTGTCTCATATGAACCCCCACCACTCTGTGGTGAGGTGTTTCCAGCACGTCTGTTGTACAGGTGACGAGACTGAAGGCAGAGAGGGAACACGTCAGACAGCAGGTATACGTTATCAGCCAGGATTTAATTCCAGGCAGCCCCTCTTCAGACTCTTGTGTTCTCGACACCGCCCTGGCTGTGCGATCAGGGAAGGCCCCGTGGCAGAGGTGGCATCCTAAGGCTAAGCAGACTTCTGGTACCAAAGCGGGGAAGGCATCCCGGGTAGAGGGAATGATGACAACAATGGCATAGGCAGCGTCTGATGGACGCGGGGGTAGTGGGAGGTAGAGTTGGAAAGACGGGGCTGGATCCGACTGGGGAGAGTCTTGAATGAGAAGCTAAAGGGGGTCTTGAGATGGTTTTCGAGGTGGGGGGAGCGCATGATGAATGCTGCTGTTCAAGGCATCAGGAAGCGGCGAGAAGATGAGGACCTCAGCTAGGCTCCAGGGTGGTCACGGAGTCCTGCCTCCTGCTTTGTCCTGTCCCCCGCCCTGCTTACTGGCAGTCATGTGCTTATTATCTAGTTATCCTTCCCACTTGCGGTCTTCAACATGCCTTACAATACTTCAGCCTAGACTATTAGATACGAACGTGTGGGCCAGACAGACGCGACCTGCCTCGGAGGGGGCCGTCGACCGCTCCACTTGGGAAGGTGCCCCCACAGGTGATCAGCTGGTATTTGAAACGTGATTCGAAGGGGCACTCTGCACAGGTAGCTACCGCAGGGCCTTAGCTGTCTTTACCAACAGTCAAAACCAGGGGTTTTTGTCATCGGCATAACACATCAGGGAAATCACCTTCCATTCTCCCCCCTCCCTCCCATCCCAGGGTGTGGGGATTGGCCTGCAGTGTTAAACCAACACGTCCCCACTGTGTGAGCCGGCAGAAGGATATACAGGGGGTCCAACGGTCTATGCCCTTCAGAATGATGCCCCGGGACTGATGTGAACCAGCCCAGCCCAGCCGGTTCTTCAGAGGATCCTTGCTGCCAGTGTCAGAGGCTTGAACATTTGTCACATTGACCTTGAGTGCCATCAGCCCTTCATGCAAGTGGGATCGAAGCACCTTAAAAGCGTGATGGCTGAGACTTCCTCATGTCCACGGAACAGGAGATCATTTTTGTGCCAGTTTGCTAATAAATGTATGTGAAGCAGAATGTGGCCTGGAATTAGTTTCCATCGTCAGCTGGAAGGGAATCTGTGGGGAGGGGATCATAGCCCTGTCTACACCTAATCCTTGGCGGCTCCTGATATTTGCCCCAAAGATCCTACGAATCGGGAAGGACCAAGCAGACTTGTGTCTACCTGCCACCCTCACATATGAGGCAGACATGCCTAATACCTTCGTCTTACAGATGAGGAAACTGAGGCACAGAGGAACGGGCCAGCTTGCCCAGGGCCACGCAGCCAGGAAGTGCTAGCTCTAAGATTCAAAATGTCACCTTCACTTGTCCTGCTAAAGCAAAATGTATCTGTCACTCCTTCCTCGTCATGAAAAATTAATTTGTAGCAAGGCAAGAGTGGAGATTATATATGTGGAGTTTGCTATTTAAAATACTTGACTGTCAAAGGTCTATATTTTTAGAATTCATCGCCGGGGGCAGATGAAAATGTGCATAGGCCAGGCCCAGCCCTACAGCTTTCACTCACCCCTTCCAGCTCTAGGGGGGGATTTAAATATAGTTTTTAAACATTGGTGCCTTTCCCTCTGGCTTATTCTGATCTGATTTTAAGGGCAAAGAAAAACACTGAGCTCGGCTCGGGCAAAATTGGAATTCACCTGCCTGGTATTTTTTTCTTCTTATAATCTAATGTTAGTCTTGGTTCGGAGAAGGTAGATTAATGAGGCCAGTGCGGTAGGGGTTTCCAAAGAACGGATCTTCCTTTTTCCTCCATAAGGCTCAGTTAGACCAGTTCAGATCCATCCACGGAAATTCCTCCTTTGCTGATGAGTCGCTCGTGGGGGGCCGTATAGCCCCATCCTAGCCAATAATGGGGTGTTTAGTGAGCAATCTGGGAAAAGATTTCCTTCCTGATAAAAGGTAGGGAGGATTATGAGGAGAAAATGCTTTGCTCCCACTCTCTTCCTTCTTGCTTGGATGGGATACTGTCATGTGAGGACATGATGTCTGGTGCTGCAGCAATCATCTTGTGACCATGAGTGGAGGCCCACCAACACGTGCGGATGGCAGGGCAGAAGGACAGAAAGAACTGGGGTCTTGGGGGCATTGTTGAGCCACCTAACTAACCCCGGGGGAGGCTAACTTCCAGCCTAACTGGTATGGGAACCTAATAGTTTAAGCCACTTTCAGTCAGACATTCTGTTAGTGTGGCTGAAAACTTTCCTAACTGAGGGATTGTTAATTTGGAAAAAACAAAACAAGGGAAGAGTGACTAATTCTCTGAAGGAAGAGTCAACCCTGATGTTCATGAAAGGTATCCCGAGATCTTGACTAACCCTATCTTCAAAAATCTGTGATAGGATTTTTGACCTTATCTTTGATAGGACCCATAACATGTAACAAAGTATTACCTAAAAACTGAAAAGCGTCCCTGGCCTACCTAATGAGGAATGTTCTGGTTGTAAGTAATTGAAAAATTAGTGAAAGGAATCTACTGGCCCCTTAACTGAAAGGCAGGAAGGTGAGCTTCAGATATGGCTTGATCCAGGGCTCAAGGCTGCGATGAAGTCCTAGTCCCTCCCCATCGCTCAGTTTTGCTCTTCTTAGAGTTGACTTCATGTTCAGGCTCCAAGTGTCAGCAAAAACACCGCCAACAACTTCGGTGCGTATTCTCCATCGTTTAAGTCCAGCAGGGAAACGATGAGTTCCCTCCAGGGAACCAGCAAGATTCATCGTTTCAGGGGGGTGTGTTACCTTTGCCATGTGTCCCCGGGGGGATGCAATGCTTCGATTTAGGCTCTCGTCGCCTGCCTCGCATTGGAACCTGGGTAGAAGCAACGTCACGTAGAAGTCCAAAGAGGGAGAATGGACAAGGCTGCTTTTCCAGAAGAAACCGGGGACTGACACGGAAGGTGAATGAATGTTGAGTGGCTGAGACTGGAGACTCTACTCTGCCTCCGCAAACCCTTTAAAAGGTCTGCTTCCTGCTCAAGCATCTTCTATTTCTTCACCATTGTCATTTTTAAACACACACACACACACACACACACACACACACACACACACGTGCACATTACCAATCAGCTTCCTTCCCGGTGTCATTTTTCTTGAAGTTTTTATATGTGATACGTAGAGAACACTCAAGCCATGGGCAGAATGAAGGCAGAGGGTCTGCTAAGACCCCTGCCAGCCTGACCGTGCACGTCGTTAAAATCCACGCCTTGGACAATCACAAATTAGCGCGGGGCACGTGGCTTCTGGTTTTGCTCTCAAGTGATTGGAAGCGTAAGTTCCCGAGGTGACAAAGGGCCGCGGCGGTGGACGAAGGGCCTCGGGAGGACAGACAGATGGTGGAGTGACCCTCTTTGTGACTCCATTTATCACAGTTTGGCTGCGAACCATGGGCACTCTTTCCTTGACAGCTGCCACAAGGCCTAGGGTGGGTCTGGGGGAGGCCGCCGAGACCCTCCGCGCAGTTGCTGAAGGCAGTGGCATCACCCGGCCGGAGTGCAGTGTCTTCTGCAGTGGGGGGCTCACGCCAGGGGGGAGATACGCTGTGCCATTAGGGCTAACACCGCCCCCTTTCCCTTTAATAGCCCCAGGAGTATTACTTTGTGTTAGGTTGAAAGAAAAACCGCGCACAGCTAGCACGCTAAGCTTTGGTTTTCTGGAGGTTGCTGCTAAAGAGGAGGCTGTCGCAAGCAGCTGTCTGACTCCGCCTCGTGCAGGCCCCCTGAGCCACCAGAGTAGCACCCAGCGCCAGGCGCACGCGGCGGAGGCTGTGACGATCGACGGCAAAAGGCAGGAGTTTTCTCTTCCTGAGCTCAGGGTGCCCTCCTCAGCTCGTGGGGTGGTTGGCAGAATTCGGCTCCTTGTGGTTGAGGGGCTGAGGTCTCCGCTTTCTCGCTGGCTGCCAGCTGGGGGGTGGGGGTGTTCCTAAAGGCCACCCGCAGAGCCTTGCCACGTGGTCCCCTCGGGGCCCTCCTTCAACGTGGCCGCTCATTCCTTCAAGGAAGAATCTCTCTCCAGGTGGAGTCAAGGCGGAGTCACACGGGGTAACGGGATCACAGGAGCGAGTGTCCCGTCACCCTTGGTGGGTAACGTGATCTCTACAAGGGAGCGATCGCATGGTAGGTGATCTCATGTGCACTGGAGGGGAGGGGTTCCAGTGGGGGACTACACGGTGAGGGGTGCAGGAATCTGGGGGCCGTTTTGGAATGCTGCCTCCTGTAGCATTGCATTTCTCCACGTGGTGGTCAATTTTTCGTGGCCGACTTGATGGGGCCGTGGGGCGCCCACATGTTTGGTTAAGCATTAATTCTGGGAGGGGCGCCTGAGTGGCTCAGTTGGTTGAGCGTCGACTCTTGATTTCGGCTCAGGGCGTGATCTTGGGGTCGTGGGATCGAGCCCCACGTCAGGTTCCATGCTCAGCATGGAGCCTGCTTGGGACTCTCTCTCTCCCTCTCTCTCTCTGCCCCTCCCCCTGCTCGCGTGCTCGCTCTCTCTCAAAATAAAAAAAAAATAAGCATTATTTCTGGGATTGTCTGTGAGGTGTTTCTGGCTGATCTATGTGTACATCTGTGTCTCTAGGTATGAGCATCCTACTGGCGCTCCTGTAATCATGGAGGCTGAGGAATCCTGACTCGGGAAAGCTGGCGGCACAAGTCCGGTCCAGGTCTGAGTCCGAAGGGCCAGACAGACGTCCCAGCTCCAAATCGGTCATGTTCATGTCGCGGGAGAAAATTCTTTCTTACTCAGCCTTTCATTCTATTCAGGCCTTAATGGCTGGATGAGGACCAGCCACATTGGGGAGGGCAAGCGGCTTTACTCGGGCTACCGACTCCAGTGTTAACCTCATCCCGAAGCCCCCTCACAGACACACCCAGAATAATGTTTAACCTGATACGTTGGCACCCCATGGACAATATAAAATCCACCATCACAGAGAAAAATATCTCTCTGTACTCTCTCTTTCTCTCGGTTCCGTTTTTCTGGAGGATGCTGACTCTTTTTCCTTTTCATGCCCTCTATCTTGCCTACAGTCATGGGGCCGAGCTGCAGGGCAGCGTCCGACGTGTGCCAGAGACGCAGGGTGCGTATGTTGCGCGCCTGGAGGGGCTGGGGGCTGGAGATGGCTTTCCACTGAGGTTATGGTGGGAAGGGGGCATCTGAGCTGGGCAGTGGGGCCTCCAATATTCCGATGCAGGAGGGCCTCAAGGGGCAGTCGCATGCAAAGGGGTCCCGGGGGACTTGTCGGGACGTATGGGCAGAGTCCCCGTGGGGGGTCCTGCTTTGATTTTATGGAGCAGATACACAGGAACAGAACTGTCTTGCAGAGGTGGTCTTCCATTTTGTGTGAGCTTGAGAAGGATGTCGGTTGTCTGCCTCCCAGCGTGAGGGCCACACGAGGAGACGCTTCCGGGCATTGCTGTCGCCGAGGCCGGTGGGCAAAGCCCCCTCGGAGGCTCCCTCGGCACTGCCCGCTGGCCCTGGAGGAGGAGGCAGCCTGATGGGCACAGAGGGCAGGAGAGAGGCCATCTCTTGGAGACACAGTTCATGAGTTCTCCTGACTCGCCACCTTCCCGAATCAGGATCTGTACGTGATGACCCGAGACCAAGTCCATCCGGAGAATTTAAAAGGCCTGACTCGCAAATCTATGCCCGGTTCCAATGTGTAGACACTTGGGGAGGGTAGATGGTTTTGACCAGAATGGCGGCATTGGCTCCGGGCCGAGGTCGGGGAGGAGAGGAACAGGTGGAGAGGGTGAGAGAGAGGAGGAGACACAGAATCCGAAGAAGGCTCCAGGCTCTGGGCTGTCGGCAGAGAGCCCCACGCGGGGCTCGAACTCACGAACCGTGAGATCCTGACCCGAGCCAAAGTCAGACGCTTAACCGACCGAGCCACCCAGGCGCCCCTTCCTTTCCTCTTTATTATTGAGGCATAACTGTCATGTGAGTTTCTGGTGTACAACGTGATTCGGTATTTGTACATGTTGGGAACTGACCGCCACGACTAGTTACCATCCATCACCATCCTTGGTTACTCTCTCAGCCACTTTCACATACACAGCACAGTATTTTTAACCACGGTCGCCGTGCGCCACGCTGTAGGTTACATCCCCGTGACATCCTTATTCTGCAAGGGGAAGGTTGTACCTTCAGATGCCCTTCATCCATTCTGCCCACTCCTCCCCTCTTCCCTCTGACAACCATCCATCTCTTCTCTGTATCTACGAGCTTGGCTTTTGTTATCGTTGATGGTATTTTTGAGCTCAGTTCTTGGTGGTATTTAAAATCTAAGCAAGAGACCCTTCCTACCCCACGGGCTCTGAAGGGAGCTGAGCTTGGGACCAGGTGTTCTTCTAGGACTGGACGTCTTCTCTGGGAGGGCCCTGCTGGCCTCTCTCTCTCTCTCTCTCTGGTCCTTGTCAGCTCCACTCCATGTACTGGAAGGAGAAAAGGCATTAGAGCCAGATGATCTGAGTTTAAACTCCATCTCAGCGATTCACTAATAATGCCTGAGTGACCTTGGCTAGTTGGTCACATGCGTTGAGCCCGTCTTTCTGTCCGTGGGGGTTGTTTGAAGACTGAGTGAGACCGTGAGGCCCGAAGTGACAATTATACTGTCGGCTGCACCGGCGGCCAGCCCCTCCCGCTCTTCTGCAAGGCTGAGAACGGCGCATTTTGGATCTTTTCAAAAGGAGCATCAGTGCCGCGTGGTTGGCCAATGCCCTTTGGGCAGCTACTAGATATCGTTTCATCTTAGGATCAGAACACTCTCCAGCACCTTCCAGCTTGTTGCTTGGCAGGGGGTGTTGGTAGTGGGAAACGGAGTCATCCCTTTCTGACAGTGACTTCTGGTTGGCAGAACATACACGGCTTGAGAGCAGAATGTCTGCTGTGGCCGTGGGTGATGTCCACCCACACACGTGTGTGACACAAGTGTTACGCTTCAGAGTGTGGGCTGTGGGCTGCCTCTCAGGCTCGGTTCAGGATGATCGGGGCCGAGCTGGGGTGTGGGCAGAGGTTTACCCTGACTCTCTGAGGGTAATACCCATTCTATTTTACCCTCTATCTCAAACTGTAAAGTGCTTTGTTTTGTTTTGTTTTTCGGATTGCTTTCCTCTCCTGGTCCTTAAGTATGGAGTTAGGTTTTGCTTGTCTGCTGCCTTGGGCCCACGTCGCGGGAGGGGATGGGGATGCTGTTTGAGTAAAAGCAGCCGGTGAGGGCTTTCTGTCCCTTTGCCTTCTACCACTGCGTTTCTACCGGACTGTGTTCTCTTTTGTCCAATAGACTTGAAACTGTTGACCGTAGCGTTTCGCCTCTCTCTAATCCCCATCCAAACACTAGTTCAGAGCTCATTCTGTGTGAATCCCTGGATAAGGTCTCAATAATGGCCCACGGGAGGTTGGGACAGGCAGGTCCCAGAGATTTCTGTGCCTCGGTGGAGAGGCTGGAGGCTGAACGCTGTAGACCTTGGGTACATGCACCTCGCGGAGCCCCTTGAGGCTGGACTGAGAAAATGTGGCCTCAGGCTGGCTTAGCGAGTCTGTGGCCTGTGCCGCTGCCCAGGGTCCCATGCTTAGAAAATGCTAGCCCTTGGTTTCATTCTCTAGTTTCATCATCTTGAAATTCTTGAAAATGTTCGATTAAGGAGCCCCATATTTTCATTTTGCATGGGGATGTGCACATTTTGTAGCCTGTCCTACAGAGATTTGTATTTGGTGGCTTCTAGCGTGTAGGCAAATAGAATGGGGAAAAAATGGGAGAAATGCGTGAAGTAGAGTGAGTTTCTTTCTTTTTTTTTTATTTTATTTTTATTTTTTAAAATTTACATCCAAATTAGCATATCGTGCAACAATGATTTCAGGAGTAGATTCCTGAATGCCCCTGACCCATGTAGCCCATCCCCCCTCCCACAACCCCTCCAGCAACCCCCAGTTTGTTCTCCATATTTAGGAGTCTCTTCTGTTTTGACCCCTCCCTGTTTTTTATATTCTTTTTGTTTCCCTTCCCTTATGTTCATCTGTTTTGTCTCTTAAAGTCCTCGTATGAGTGAAGTCATATGATTTTTGTCTTTCTCTCACTAATTTCACTTAGCACAATACCCTCCAGTTCCATCCACATAGTTGCAAATGGCAAGATTTCATTCTTTTTGATTGCCGAGGAATACCCCATTGTATATATGTACCACATCTTCTTTATCCATTCATCCATCGATGGACATCTGGGCTCTTTCCATCCTTTGGCCATTGTCGATAGTGCTGCTATAGACATGGGGGTGCCTGTGTCCCTTCGAAACGGCACACCTGTATCCCGTGGATCAATGCCTAGTAGTGCCATTGCTGGGTCCTAGGGTAGTTCTAGTTTTAGCTTTTTGAGGAACCTCCATGCTGTTTTCCAGAGTGGCTGCACCAGCTGGCATCCCCATAGAGTGAGTTTCTTTATAAGCTGGAAGCTGAGCGCATGTCTCATGGCAGAGGCCCCTGGAATGTTCCGCTGGGCTTGGGGGACTAGCCACTGAAGTCTCCTGCCCAGGGAAGCTGATTCTGGATGAAGCCAAGGGAACCCGCGTTTGTTAGGGGCCATCACACACAAACGCTGGGCTGGCAATAAAAAGATGGGTAGGACCAAGGAGCCTATGGCCCCGTGGGGTGTGTCGAACCCCTCAAAAGAAGAGTAAAGTACAATGTGGTGAGTGCAGGGGTTGCGGGAGAGTGGAGGAGCTAGCTCTAACCCTCTTTGGGCCAGGGGGTGCAAGAGTGAAGTTAGGCAAGACTTCTTGAAGGCACTGGTACCAGAACCAAGTTTTTTTTTTTTTTTTCCCCAGTGTTTATTTACTTTTGAGTGAGACAGAGCATGAGCAGGGGAGGGGCAGAGAGAGAGGGAGACAGAGACCCCGAAGCAGGCTCCGGGCTCCGAGCCGTCAGCACAGAGCCCGACGTGGGGCGCGAACCCACGGGTCGCGAGATCATGACCTGAGCCGAAGTCGGACGCTCAACCGACTGAGCCACGCAGGTTCTCCGTTGCGGGAACCAAGTCTTACAGGGGTGAGTCAGCCTCCAAAGGGTGGGAGTGTGTGTGTGTGCATGTGCACTGGGATAGGGAGAATACTCTAAGCAAACGTAACCACAGGAACAAAAAAGCACAGAGGTGAGAGAACACGGTGTGTGAGGGGCTCCTTACGCACCTTGTGGCTACCCTTCTAGAAGGTATGAGGTAGCAACAGGTGCAGCTGGAGGGACTGATTCCGGGACCCTCCTTTATCTTGATGAGCGGGTCCTTACCCTGTAGGTGGTGGGGAATTATCCAGTCACACAGCAAAGGAAACAGATTCTCAGAGAGGTGAAATATCAAGTTTGTATGGTTAATTAATTAGTAGCAGAACGGGCACGCAAATCAGTTCTGGCGGGCTCCCAGCTAGGGTTGCCAGAAAAAAAAATACAGGATGGCCAGTCAAATTTGAATGTCAGACAAACAACAGATAAGTTTTGAAGCATAAGTATGCCCCATGTGCTATTTGGGATATCCTTATCCTTAAAATTCCTTGATGTTTATATGAAATTCAAATTTAAGCGGGCATCCTGTATTTTTATGTGCTAAATCTGGCAACCCCCCTCCCAACCCCCTATTCCTCCTATTCCACGGTGGTCCACCCCTTAATAATGCTCCTCTACCCAAGGAAGGTTCCATGAAAAAGGTGGGAGATAGTATAAAACGTGGGATGAGGGGAAACGAATGTCCAGAATTTAGAGTTGCCATTTCAATAGATATTCAAAAATAAAAGTCCCGGGGCATGTGGGTGGCTTAGTCCGTTAAGGGTCTGACTTCGGCTCAGGTCATGATCTCACGGTTCGTGAGTTCGAGCCCCGCGTCGGGCTCTGTGCCGACAGCTCAGAGCCTGGAGCCTGCTTCGGATTCTGTGTCTTCCTCTCTCTCTGCCCCTCCCCCGCTCGCGCTCCGTCTCTCTCTCTCTCTCTCTCTCTCTCTCTGTCTCTCTCTCTCTGTCAAAAATAAATAAACATTAAAAAAAATTAAAAATAAATAAATAAAAGTCCCTTCTGGTTCTCTACGTCATCGAGCTGGGATTTAAAGTAACCAGTGCTATGCTTCACCGCCCCATTATCCTGAATGCTAAATGGGGGATTCTCTGATTTCACGCCCAGATGGGGAGACAGAGAAGCAGGTTCCTTGACAGCCAGGATTATTTTGTCGTTTTTAATCTATTATATTTCAGGAGCTTAAAAGTCTTTAAAGAGAACTTCAGAGGCAAGTAGGGATGTCACTTACGGTTTTAAGCATTTTCTATTGTGTAACAGAAAAAGAGGAATTCCAAATATGGAAGACCATATTTTCCAGTGGACCAGCCACTTTAAATCCCCTTCAAAGAAAGTGCCAACAAGAACGAGAATGAGGAAAAGGTCTGGGTGTTTTTTTTTTGATGTCTCCCTTATTATATTTTTGCCTTCTTAAGATCTTAACATGCCTATGTCAGATGCAAGTAGCTTTTTACTATCATCTTGAAACAGAATCACGAGACATTTACTCTAGAAAAATGTAGACTATTTTTCTTCTTCTCTAAGTAGAAATAGCACATTATGGTTAGCATATGTGTCTCCCCCTTTCATGTGCTCTTTTTGATTACGTGTCCTGTCTCTCTGGGTCTTTGTAGTTGAAAAGGTGAGGCTCTCCTTATAAACACTGGAGCCCTGCAGACACGTCTTGGGCGGCGTCACCCCGAGAAGCGTGTCTGCCTGCTCTGCCTGGGTTTCTAATGGTCAGGGCTGCGCAACTTGGGCCGCTGTCTAGGGCGCTCCCATCTCCAGGCTGTGTCCCATCCGTCTGCCTTGCTGCAATGCCCTGATGTTTCCCCCCTTGTTCGGAGTTGTCTTTTTCTAGGGCGGGAAAGCCATGACTCTTGGATTCCTGTCCCTTGTTAGGTCAACTCGAGTGACACTCTTCGCTGCCCTCAGGACTCCTTTCCTTTCCCGGAAACCAGGGGTGCTGATATCTACCACGCACGTATGGCTTGCGCTGGTTTTCTAGGGCCACTAGCTGCCAATTCAGGGGCTTCCAACAACCGAAGTTTATTCTCTCGCAGATCATGAGGCTGGAAGTTCGAAATCAAGGCGTCGGCACACCCAAGCTTCCCGAAGGGTCTGGGGAAGAAGACACTTGCCTTGCCTCTTCCAGCTTCTGGAGGCGCTGCATTGAGGCATCATCGCTTCGATCTCTCTCCCCTCGTCACATGGCCTTCTCTCTGTGTCTCTGGGTGCCCTTTTCTTATGAGGACACCCTCTTTGGGTTGGAGCCCACCCAAATCCTGGATGATCTCATCTCGAGCCTGACCTTATTTACGTCGGCAAAGACCCCATTTCCAAATCAGGTCCCATTCTGAGGTGACCGTGAATTGCTGGAGGAAACTATCCATCCCACTGCACAGCTTTATAGCGCAGGGCCGGGCTTTCAGAGAATGGAAGTTCCCTCTTCTAACCTCTGCCAGGCGGGCACATGTTGATTTCACCAGGATTTTATGTAACTTTCTCAATCCCTTCTAAAGAATAGGCTATTTACATAAGGCCTCAGAGAACGTCTTAGAGTCACTGGCCGGGTGGTGCCTGCCAGCTGGTCTGTGCCAGATGCTGGGAGCCAGGGGCTAGGTGACAGCAGTCCCAGCCCTCCAGGAGCCCACGGTCCAGAGGAGGGGAGTGACACATAAATGAGTAATTACAATACCCCTATTTACCAGGCTGCTGCTGGCTCCCCGGGCCCCACCCCCGCTGCCTCCGCTCTGGGGCTGGCAGGTTACTCACAGGTTAATTGCAATCACTGCGTTCATCTAAATCCTTGTCTGATTTTGGCCTTTATCGTTGCTGGAAGCATCTCAGCTGGCTTACTACGATTTCATTTTTTTTTCCCCTGGTGATGAATTTCTACACCTCTTTTCAAAAGACAAAACAAATTGTTTGTTTAACCTCCCTAGGAATAAGTGGGCCAGGGGTGGCGTGGGAAGGGAAACATACTTATTATTCTCGTGGGCAGACCTTCTTGGGTATTTCCAAAGAGATTCCTGACTGACTCACCTTATTTCATTTTTTTTTTTCCTTTTGGTAGATTTATATGTATATACACATTTCCCCCACCTCCCCCCCCCCGCCCACTCTCTCATTATGCAATGTGGCCAACAGGTAGTTTCGTATCGCTTATTTCTGTATTCTTTAGAGTTCAGTTCATGGGGCACCGTGAGCACTCGAGATGTCACTTGTTGAGTGACAAATAACCGTTAGCGTTGGTTGAATGGGGTCGGGAGCTATGTTAGAAATTTAGATCTGTTGGGCAAGGCTTGGAATTTGGGCAAATTCCCGACGTCAGGGCTCTCAAAACCAGTGAGTACATTGGAATCACATGGGTAGAAGGCACTTGCTAGACATGGGAACGCTCTTCCCTCCCCAACGGATATTCTGCTGCCTTATGACCAAGAGGTGGGCCCAGCGATGGTATGTTCTAGAAGCTCCCAGCTTCTTGACATGTCACGAGGCTTGAAATTCAGATGCCTGGGGAGCACCCCAGACCCGTCAAATCAGAATCTCTGATGTGAGAGGCAGGTGTCACCTATTGGGTTCTAAAGCTCCCCAGGTGATACCAATGCGCAGCCGAGGCTGAGAACCACTGCCCATGCGCTCAGACCTGAGCGGGCAGTTTAAAAACAGATAGATGGTGGGCGACATCCTCAGACTAGAATGCAGCCGCAGGGCTGCAGTGAGAGATTACAGCTCTAACACATTTCCTGGTGTCCCTACCACCACCGCTTGGCCGAGATCACACCCTGGGGGGGGGGGGGATCCTGGTCCTGAAGCGAAGTCGCCTTCCCCAGGTGAGTCGCTCTTCTCCTTTTCTCACTCGCCGCTTCCCTTCGCGTCTTCCTTCCTCATCAACTCAGGGACGACCTCTCTTCCTGCCTTCGCTGGCTCCCTGCTGTTGTGGCATCGGAATCAAGGGGAAGTGAAGGCTGGATCTGCAGGGGAAGAGAGGCCTGATTTTACGGCACGCCTGGCTTTAGGGTTTCTCTCTCTGGACATCACGCTGCGTGTGGGTACGATGAGGGGAGCCAAATTCCTCTTACGTCTGCTCCCCCTCCCCAGCGGAGGCTGGCGGAGGCTGAGCTCTGTCCCCAGGGCCCAGTGGGGACAGCTCAGAGATCCAGTCAGACTGGGTGCCCGGGAGCATCTGAGGTGGTGGCAGGTTCAGGGTGCTGATGGCAACTGGGGATAAGTGGTGGGGGGAAGGTGGGGTGCTCTGGGCTGCAGAGGCTACAAACCCGGGACTTCAGGAGCCCAGGAGCCCAGCATTCAGTGGTGCTTTGCAGGTTTTAAGCCAGGTATAGAGCAATGCAATCTGGAAAAGAGACTGGGTCAAGAGTCTGGTAGGACTTGCTTGCCGTAGAAAGGAGTTCTCTCTCTCCTTCCCCCCTCCCCTCCCCCCCCCCTTTTGTCTCTCTCCTCCCAAGAGCAGGTAATTTGCCATCCAGGTCCTTGGCCCAGGAGCCACTTAATTTAATGGATCTGATCCTGTAGTAATCATAGTGCCTTCTGGTATCCACCCCACTCAGCCTATGGGACAAAAGCAGTAAATGTCAAAAGCCACCCTCCCAGTGGGACAAAAGGCCTTCTTTGTTAAGTGCCAGGCTTATCTGCGAGCACTTTACAATCTTAAGGCAACACGCCCACTCCTCCTGACTGTTTTTCTTGGGCCGGGTAAGCCTGAGCCCTGAAACCCCGGCGGGGGGGGGGGGGGGGTAGTTATCTGTTCAGAAGGTGGGCTCTCCTTGAGGCGGGGAGGGACACCTGAGGGGCAAGCCAAGGAAGTGAGCTGTTCCCCTAGAGGGACAGGTAAGGACATTGGGGTGTCTCTGGGCTCCCAGGCCACGGTGCATTCGAGGACGTTTTGCTCGGTTTTGTATCCTGTCGGGATCTCCGTGTCTGTCGAGGCCGCCGTGGCCAGCATATGGCAGTCTGGGCCGGCTTGGGCAGAGGGTCTGGCTTTGCTGTAGGAGAGTGCACTCGTCCCGAGCGAGCAGGGAGAACTTTCCAGAAATCAGGCCCATATTCCCTTCCAGGAGGAGGGCTGGTGTTTGAGGGCAATGGCTTTAAAGAGCACCTCTTCTTTGCTGTGAGAGGAGATCGGGCTCGCTGCTTTTCTAAACCGTCGCGCCCGTGAGCCAGTGAAGGAATAGGATTACAAACAGCTGAACACATCGACTTAGTCCCCCTGCAGACGCCCATGGGGGCTGCCGGGGGGCCCAGTGTTGGGTCTGCTGCCGGTGATGCCCAGGGAGATGGGAACAACAAGGTCTCTTGCCTCTAGGATGGCAGTTCTCGAACCTTTTGGTCCGAGGGCACCTTTATACTCTTAAGAATTTTTGTTTGAGGGCTGTATCTATCCGTACTTACCACATTAGAAATAAAAATGGAGAAGTGTTTGACAATTTTTTAATTTTTTTTTAAAGTTTATTTTGAGAGAGACTGAGACTGTGTGTGTGGTGCGGGGAGACAGAGAGAGAGAGAGAGAGAGAGAGAGAGAGAGAGAGAGAGAGAGAATCCCAGGCAGGCTCCACACTGTCAGCACAGAGCCCGAGGCGGGGCTCGAACTCACAAAACCGCGAGATCATGAACTGAGCTGAAACCTAAAGTCGGATGCTTAACCGACTGAGCCACCCAGGCGCCCCTGACAATGATTTTGTTTTTAGTATTCTTAACATTCATTCCTTTCTGAGAGACCGAGCGCAAGTGGGGAAGGGGCAGAGAGAGGGAGACACAGAATCCGCAGCGGGCTCCAGGCTCCCAGCTGTCAGCACAGAGCTTGACGTGGGGCTCGAACCCATGAACCGGGAAATCATGACCTGAGCCGAAGTTGGATGATCAACCGACTGAGCCACCCAGGCACCCCTGATCATTATTTTTAAAATTCATTTAAAAAAGCCCCGTACGGGAATCTACCCTCCAAACCAAGAGCACACTGTATACGCTGTATGTTAGCCAACTTAACAATAAATTATATTTAAGAAAAAAACCCCTGTATGTGTTAACACAAATAACATCTTAAGGAGAAAATTACATTGGCTTTATTCTAAACAGGCTTATTAATTTCCTCTTCATTATGTCACATCCTGCAAACACTCTTAGGCAGGTGTGCTCACCTCCTTTATGTCCTGTTTCTGGGAGGTCCCTGTTGTTCATTGTCTAATGCTTAGTGTCATGGTAACCGTTGTCCCAGATATTTTGTCTGGATTTTTTTGTTGTTGTTCTGGATGAGACCAGAAATCCAGTGCCTGGTTACTCCATCTTGACTGGAATATCTGTAGAGGTTTAAAAAAAAAAAGAAAAAAGTCCACGTTTCGATCCTAGACGTGGGGATTCTGATTCACCAATAGGTTTGAGGTGAGCGGTGAGCGTTCTAGTTTCTGAGTCTAGAAAACAAAAATTTGTAACAATGTCGGGGTGCCCGGTCAGCCCAGTCAGCAGAGCATGTGACTCTCGATCTTGAGGTTGTGAGTTCAAGCCCCACACTGGGGGGTAGAGATGACTTAAAAATAAAACCTTTGGAGAAAACTTGTGTCGCGACCAACCAGCATTTGTGGTTCTTCCGTACTGCCTCCCCCCAACTCAGAACTCTGCCACAGCACGAGAGTAAATAGTTCTTATTTAGGATGCATTTCCCCTGCAGCGTGCACCGTGCGAGCTAGTTACACATTGTGTGTAATTTCATTTTGCGACGAACCATTGGTCCAGGTGTTCTTCTCTGCACATCACAGAAGAGCAAACAGACACTGAGAATAAGGGCGGGGGGAGCCCCTAGTCTCTAGTTACCTCTGGCCAGTTTTCTAATCCCGCTGAAGTGTGGGTCCCGATTGTCACCCATCTGCGAAGTGCACACTCTGATATTTGACCAAGCGGGCAGCTGCTTTCAGAATCATTTTTATTCATTACGATGATTTACGGGGCTTTGCTAACTCTGCCCTGACGCAACTGCTTTGCCATGGAGAGATCTCTTTTCCTTTCTTGGTTATTCTTTTTTTTAATTTTTTTTTCAACGTTTTTTTTTTTATTTATTTTTGGGACAGAGAGACACAGAGCATGAACGGGGGAGGGGCAGAGAGAGAGGGAGACACAGAATCGGAAACAGGCTCCAGGCTCCGAGCCATCAGCCCAGAGCCCGACGCGGGGCTCGAACTCACGGACCGCGAGATCGTGACCTGGCTGAAGTCGGACGCTTAACCGACTGCGCCACCCAGGCGCCCCCTTTTCTTGGTTATTCTTACTGTTCTTGCAGTCCTTTTAAAGCAAAATTAAAAGAACAAACATGAAGCACAAACAAAACAGTTACGACATGTGTAAGAAACACAGAATGACCATGAACCCACCCGCCAGCTTTGAGAGTTGCATGCCTTTCAACAGACACTCCAAGCGAGACTAAGGTGCTTGGACTCCGTGCACGGACCTCGAGCTGCGCCACCTCGATCTCTGCTTGTTCTCCTCTCTCTCCCGACCGGTCTCTCCAAGATGTTTTATTTTAATAAGGTTCAGAGATCAGGGCCCCTTGTGAATCGGGCACACTACCTCCCACGTCCCAGGGAACTGATGCTCTCAAAGGAATCATTTAGCTGTTTGCGAAAGAAGGAACAGTCCTGGCGATCGTGTAGCAAAACGCACAGTTAATAAAAATGGAAATGCCCCTGAGGGAAGAATGGAGCATGTGTTATGGTCTCGGGGAAGCAATATCTCATTTTCTTTGCCAGAACTCAAAAACTGCTTAGGAATTGCATCAGGGGCTTCTCTTCTCTGGTGTTCCGGCCAAAACCCAGACTGCCCTTGACCACCTCGCTCACGGGGGGTGAAACGTGGCATCGGTTTTCTTAATGTCTGTCTCCGGAGAGACCTGCGGGCATCGTGGTGTAACGACAGCCGTGTTACTTTCCGGGTGACACTTACTCTCACGCCCTCATGGAGTGAGCTGTGTTGAGTCCTGTCTTGAAGATCTGTGGTTCCCGTGTGGGGCAGCTCTGACATCCCGGAGTCCGCGTGGGAGGGGGTCTTGGAGTAAAAATGATCTTCGAATTCCTACCGATACCAAAGTTCAAGCGTACGTATACTGTTAGTTATCGGCCATACGTAGATGCCTTTAGAATTAGAAGCGCAAATCAATTCAGTTTCTGAATGAATGGCAACTTTTTGTCACACTCCCCGTGCCTCCCCTCCACCCCCAGCACAAGAGATAAATAACATTAGGAAGGGGATTTGTAAAGTTTTCTGCCCCTGAAAATGGGGCTGTTACACAAAGCTGAGGATGATTGGACTAGATCACGTCTCACCTTTCTTGTCCCAAATCCCATGATTTTGTGACCTGGGGCCATGGTCACAGTATGTCCTGGGCTTTTCATACTCCCAGTTCCTAGGATTCTATCTCCTACATGGGAATGAGTCTTGATTTTAGTTTTTGAGCAGACCATTTCCACGGATTGCAGGCTGAGGCGCTCTCCCCAAGTTCTCTGCGGGCCTTTGCACTCCACCACGTCTCAGCCTTTGTGTGCTTCTTAACCCTCTTGGGGGTTTCTATGTTCTTCTACTCCATAGTTTCCTAATCTCCTAATTTCCTGACTGCAGCATTTTATCCTTCCTTGCCTAGTCCCCCAACTGGCCTCCGAACTAAAATTATTACATCACTTCTTCTCCCATCACATATTAAAAGTCCTCATGGTGCAAATGATCTCAATTAGCTAGGGGTTAGGGAGGATGTAATCTGATTTAATAAATTCATACAAAGTCATGCAGACATGACTGAGAGGCCCCTATGAGACTAACCACCCCCCACCCCCCACCCCCCATTCAGTCGCATTGTCTTTTTAAAAGAGGTTGCTCATTAAAAGAGGGTGATCCTTTAGTTGGTAACTGTCAATAGTAAGACCACGAACAGAGTGCGAAAGAGTACAGACACCCAGGAAGAGGAGATAATTTGGGGGGTGGGGAGGGGTGGATGAGCTCCACAGACAGGTGGACCGGTCTTGGCCGGGGGGGCGGGGGTGGGGGTGGGGGGTGGGGATCTATTCTCAAAGTCAGCATCCCTCTTTCCCCAACCCCTTCCTTCTCCAAACCCCCTCAAGGGTGCACAGGTGCCAATATTTTCACAGTGGCTCACCTATCAGGGAGGGCAGAGAAGGAGAGAAACTGGTAGGTGTCGAGAGTGGTAGCAAAAACTTATTATATAATATAATTTGCGTGAGTCCAGGACTTCCTTATGGTGGGCGGGAGCAAAGCAGTCATGCATAATGATGAACAATTAACATTAAAGCCTGCCTGGAAGTGTGACTTGTGTAGCACTTCTATTCTATATATTTTTAGAAGATTTGTAGAGTCCGGAGCTCTTTCCCACTCTGTGTGGAACGGCGAACTGGGTGAACTTGGGTAACGAAGCCTGATTACTAGATCATGTTTATCCAAGAAGAAGGGGGGTGGGGTGGGGGAGAGACTGGGTTGGGGGGGAAGGGGTGCTGTGCAGCAAGGAGCTGAGTCGGAGGGCCGAGGGCCCCTGGGCATCGTGCATTCTCATCCGCAAGCAAACAAGGCTGCAGCTTCCATCAGAGGCTTGGGGCCAGGATTCTAGTTCCCAGGCGGTGGATGGGGTATGACAGACCTGAATCTCCATGGTTTTAGAATAAAGACTTGGAAAACTGAAGCAGCTTGGGCTGAGGAGCAAAGCAAAGTCTCCATGATCGGAAGGGAGGTGCCGTGGAGGGGGCAGGGGCAGGGACGGGGCTGTTCGAAGCCTAAGCCTCCCCGACTCACGAACTCCATATCCCAGGTCAGCCTGATGGTAAGCTTGATCCAATGCCTAGACCCTCGTGCACGTGGGGCTAGGGACTGTTGGAATTTCTTGTCACAACTCCGGTTTGGTTTGAAAAGATTCCAGTCTCTACAGAGCTTTGCCTGAGGAGCCAGGAGCGGGAGACCTTTTGAATGCAACATGGTATATAACACAATTATAGAATCGGTATGAGCAAGTTCTGGGGGAATTGTGTGAGACCAGGAAAGGGTACGTCTCACCCTGCCTGGAGGCTGTTGGGAGAGGTTTTCATGAGGAAAATCTCTGCCAAGCATCGAAGAATAAGGGAAAGCAGGTGGAAGAAAAGGCCTTTACGACAAAGGTTTGGGGAGAGAGATCGCTCTGGTCATGCCAGGGAGTGATGGAGAGCAGGGTGGGAACTGGGAGCGTAAGTCTGGGGGTTCCACTGGGGGTGGGCAGAAATTCCTGGGCGGCAGTTATAGCTGTTCGTAGTGATTTAGGAATCGGTATCCTTTCCTACTCTGAGTGACGGTAAGGAGCCTGGATCTGAGGAACGAAAGCTTCATTTGTGCAGAAAATTCTTGCTGAGCTCCATCGTTTCTTCAAGGGGCTCTTGTCCTTTTCATTGGAGAACAACCATCAGAAACCAGTATCTGAGGGCTAAGTGCGCTGATTGCCACTGGAGTGTCCACGTGTGGACGGAGCTGGGAAATACACGTGTGATCCTAACCCACGCGTATTCACGCATCCATCCTCTTGCGTCTGTCTGCACGTTGTATGTAATGCCGTGGGTTCTGTGATCTGTTTATTACAACGCCTCTGAGATCAAATCTATGGCTGATTCCCACGCCCCCCCACCCCCCTCAATGAATAACCCAACTCTCCAGACACCAAGTGGGTGTCCTACAATTCAATTAAATTCTGACACCAACTATCTGGAGTTTGTGCAGACCCTACAGGTTAAGGGTTCAGCCCCATAAAACTGCCCCCACTTCAGATGCCAGACCCAAGTCCGGGTCTTCGGTGTTTTGATGGACCGGCTATAAATTAGGAGTTCCCGTGACCCCCTCCTCAGGTCCCATAATTTTTTAGAATGGTTCACAGGACTCAGGAAAGCACTATTTCCAGTATATTATAAAGGCTACAGTTTAGGAAGAGCCAAATGGAAGCAATGAACGGGACAAGTATGGGAGGTGGGGAGTGGGCTTGGAGCTTCCATATCCTCCTGGGCATACCACCCTCCCGGCACCTGCATGTGCTCAGCAACACAGCCACTCTCCAAACCCCACCTTTTAGGATTTTCTAAAGGTCTCGTGGTGGTGGCATGGCTGATTAAATCATTGACTGTTGGCGGTAAACTCAACCTCCAGCCTCTCTCCCCTCCCCATAGGTTGGGGGTGGGGCTGAAAATACCTACCCACTAATCACATGGCTGGTTCCTCTGGCAACCAGCCCCATCCAGAAACTATCTAGGGCCCCACCAAGAGTCCTCCAGCTAATATAAGCTCAGGTGGTTAAAAGGGGCTTGTTATGAACAACAAAAGATGTTCCCCTCACCCGTAACACTCAGGGAATTTCAAGCGTTTCAGACAATCTCATTCTAGGAACCAGGGAATGTATATTCCCAAATCTGTGTTATTATGTCACAATCTCACAGTTCTTACTAATACCTCTGACTCCAGCCCAACACCCTGGGGTTTATTCTCGCCTTCCCTCTCTCCTTTGTAACTTTTTTCTCCAGCAACGAGAAACTGCCTCTCCTCTATTATGTGCTTTTTTGCTCTGTTCTAGTATGCCATATGAAGTTGTTCCAAATTGCTAACCCCCACCCCTCTGAGAAACACACTTACTAACTAGATTATAGCATTTCTGCACAGTTCTTTTTGTCTTTAGCCTTATGAGATCCAGTCAAGATACTTGTTTTCCAAAGTGACTTAGATTTGTTCTGTCCCTCTCCATCCCATCAGTGTGGTTATGTGGTTTTATTTGTAATATGTTAGGCTTGTTTGTTACTGTTTATATTCACTTTGGGTTCCTAGCACATCTTGGCTGGTCTTATTTTTTCAGGATGCAAAGGGCATTTGAGATATCACTGTGGCTCTCACATTGTTATGCCCCCCAGCCCCGCCAAAATCCAAATGTATCACTCTGTCCTTGTCCCTGGTACCCCATGCCCCTCCCTCCATGTTTCCCACATCTTTCCTACCCACCCTTGGTTACTAGGCTCCTTGGTTTCTGGTTTAACCCCCTCCCCCTCATTTTTCCCCCCACAAATGAACAGGTACCTGAACGTATATTTTATTTTATGGGTTGAATTGTGTCCCCAGCTCCTCCCTAATATGTTGATGTCCCAGTGTTCCACACCCCCCCCACCTCAGAATGTAACCTTATTTGGAAACAGGGTCACTGTATATATAATTAAGATGAGGTCATTAAGAGTAATCCATCATCCAATAGAACTGGTGTCCTTACACAAAGGGGAGAATATGGGGATATAGACACACAGGGAGAAGACCACGTGGCTATAACTGGGGCACAGGGACGCAAGAACACCCAGCTTTGGGGGTCCCAAGCGGACCAGGTTTGGCTACTCACCACTGACATAATCCTAAGGCAGAGAGACCAGTGGAAGTGGTGGGGGAACAAGAAAGGAATTTATCTCAGTGAGGCCGATGTGGGGAAGGTAGCAAACCCAATGTCTCAAAGACCGTCTCCAAAGTGCTGAAAATATTTCTAGGTTGATATAAGGAAAATGTGAGACAAGGGTCGGTAGACACGCAGGTGGGCAGTAAAGGTGAAATTGACCATTGTCTTGGGGTCAGTCACACTGGGGCTTGCTGGCTCAGGGCAGCCCTTCTTGCTTGAGGGGGTAGTTTCCTATCCCGTCATGGGATGCTTTGTCCACAGGGTCTTCTGCCTGAGTTAAGGGATAAGCTGGAAAGAAGGACTTAACCAGTTAGAACATGCAGACTGCAGTCAGAATTGAGGTGGTTGAAGTCTCTTCCTTGGAGATGAAGGCAAAGATCAGGGTGATGCTTCTATGAGCCAACGAAAACCAAAGATGGCCACCAACCTACAGATGCGAGGGGAGGGGCAAGGAATAGGTTCTCGCTCCCAGTCCTGAGAAGGAACCAACCTTGCCCACACCTTGATCTTGGACTTCCGGCTTCCAGAACTATGAGACCATTGATTTCTTTTGTTTAAAAGCTACCCAGTTTGAGATATCTTGTTAGAGCAGCTCTAGAAAACTCACGCCCCACCCCTCCACCCCCGCTCCGCCTTTAAATACAGTGGGTGCCTTAATACTCTTGTACTTTGCCTACATCCTGGGAATCAGCCCATATAGACGCTGCCTGCACGCTTCTTAAAAAATAGCTGCATAAGCCTCCGGTGTGAGGATGTACCAAGTTTTTCCAACAACTCTCCCGTGTAGAAGAAGCATTTAGGTTGCTTCCAAGATCTTGCAATTACAAATGATGCTGTGACACATGCGCCTGTACATCTGCATTTTTAGAGGCTTTTAAAAAAGCTTATTTATTTATTTTGAGACAGAGCAGGGGAGGGGCAGAGAGAGCGGGAGAGAGAGAGTAAATCTCAAGCAGGCTCTTCCCTGACAGCGTGGAGCCCCATGCGGGGCTCAGACTCACAAACTGTGAGATCGTGCCCTGAACTGAAATCAAGAGTCTGATGCTTAGCTGACGGAGCCACCCAGGCGCCCCCGTGCATATGCATTTCTGTACTGTTGGAAGTGTATCTTCAAGGTGGATCACTAGCAGGGGGTCTGCGGGGTGGGAAGGGCATAGGCACTTTTGTTAGGTATTGACGAGTTTCGCTCCGGGAGAGTCCTGCCAGTTCGCATTCCCACCGGAAGGGTGGGAGAGTGCTGATTTTCCCACAGCCTCACATACAGGCCACGTCGTCATATTTTGAAATCTTTGCCAGGCTGCCAGGTGAGAAATGGTATCTCAAGGAATGTTTTCATTTGGATTTCTCTAATTATGAGTGAGCTTGGACATTTTTTTTTTTTCATTTGAGGGTCGTTGTTAGATCCTTTTTTGTGAATTGTCTGTTCATGTCTTTTTCCTTGTTTTTTTTTTCTGTTGGGTTTCATTCCCTTCCCCCACAGATTTTAAGAGGTCTTTGTAAGATTATTAGTCCTTTGTCTGTGCTCTATATTGTGAATATTTCTCTCAGTTTGTCAGTTGACTTTGCATAACACATATCACCATAAACAACCGTAACTTGTATTTATCCAAATCTGTCAAGTTTTTTTTTTTTTTTTTTTAATTGCATCTAGGTGTGGACCATCGGTAGAAAGCCTTTTCCTGTGCCAAGACTAACCTTGTTTAAGGTCAGTTTAGATGTTCAGGGAGAGCATCGACAGAATGGATTAGGCCATTGATTAGAAGTGGATTGCACACAGGTTCATGGGGTCCATACAATAGTCTGGCCAGCCAGGTGGAGCACACCCTCAATTATTTACAATGAATTTTTGTAACAGTTTCCTATTTACACACCGAGTGAACAATTGCATACGATCCGCAGATGTTCATTTATCAAGAGTCTCCAAGGCAGGACACCAAGCCCCAAGGGACCACAGTTGCCAGAACTGGAAGACGCATTATTAGGCTTTTGGTAGAACTTGTTCTTAGCGCATAGATGAATCAAGTCTCCTCTGTGCAGGCAAGAAACTGAGGCAAAGTGTGTGTGTGTGTGTGTGTGTGTGTGTGTGTGTGTGTGTGTGGTGGGAGGATTAGTTGTCTTAAAACAGGGAGGATTTAAAGATTTTTTTTAAGCTTTCAGTCTGTAAGTCTGGGGTTATAACTCTGAGAATATATGTGGAGCTTTTCTTTCTTAAAAATTTTTTTTTTGATCTCAGCCTTTGAAAGTCAGTGTTCCTTAAAGCCGTCCTCAATCTCCTAATCATTTTCTGCTTCCTCCCTCGTCCAATTAGGGAAGCCAGACAGAGGCAAGGTTTCAGTGTTGGAATGCATTGTTCAATTAGGTAATTTGTGTAATTCATTCAGCAAATATTCATCTGGACTTATCTTCCAGGCAGAGTGAGTGAGTGAGTGAGCGCGCGCGGGCGTGTGTGTGTGTGTGTGTGTGTGTGAACTGATGCCTGTACCTTACCAAGTCCAGTGAGAACCTGGGCATCAATATTAAGTAATCCCCACCAACACTTCCCAGGTGATTCTCATATGCAGCTGGTGGTGAGAATAGCCGTCCTGCATCATGTTTCGCAAAGTCTAACGTATCTGCAAAATGCCCAGGAATGTTGTCAACATGCAGCTCATGACTCAGTAGATCCGGGTCGGAGGAGAGGGGGAGATCTGAGATTCTGCATCTCTAATAGGCTCCCAAATGAGGCAGATGCTGCCGATCCGTGACCACACTGAGGAGCAGGCCCAGACCACACCAGAAAGCAAGTTTGTGGATGTGTTTGTTGAATAGTTTCAGCTGTTTGACTGACTGAAGGGTGGTCACGAGGCTGGAGGACCCTTCTCTGGAGGCATGCCTTTTTGTGTGTGTGTGTGTGTCTGTGTGTGTCTGTGTGTGTGTGTGTTTTAATCCCCAAAGCTGAGAAAGCCTTTGCCCATGAGGCTTGGGGCTACGGCTCCAGGGTGTGAAATCCAACCCCATCGCAAGGTATAACTCAGCTGTGTTAATTCATACTGGTGCAGCCAGAAAGCTCTTTTCAGGAATGATCTCTCTCCTGTTTCCCTTTGTTGTTGCTCTCTGTGGAGTCTGCCCCGTTATGAGCCGTGTAATTGCCGGTTGGAAGGAAGCTCTCCAGGCCACAACACGGAGCACTTGGGTAGGCCCTCTACAAGATTCTCCACTTCCCCCCAGCCAGCAACCAAAACAATGGAGGTTCCTCCAACATGAAACAAACACAGGACCGCCCCCATCTGATTCTCTGGATGAGCCCGATGGCATCTCCTTCAAACAGCCCGGAGCTGCTCTGCTAGTTTGGATCCAAGATGTGATTAGTGGTTAATGGGCCTTGAAAGACATCTTTATTTATTACTGTTGCAGAGCGCTGTTGCCTTGATATTGATCTTTTCCAATTTTCTATTTTGTCCTTTGAAATGCTAAGAACACAGCAGGGCAACCCATGGCCTGCAGCACTCACTTTGTTTAAAGCTCATTTCCTTTTGCAATGAATGTAGTGACATTTCATTGTAATTGTTATTTGGTTCGCTTTTTGTTTAGACCAGAGGCTTGAAGTGAGTGAGGCCTTGCCCTTTTAAAGGCAGGTGGCGCCTAGAGGGGAACCCAGTTGGAAAATAAGTTCACTTTAAAAAAAAAAAGTTTTTATTCACTTATTTATTTTGAGAGAGAGCACGAGCGAGTGGCAGAGAGAGAGAGAGAAAGACTCCCAAGCAGGCTCCGCGTTGGTAGCGCGGAGCCCGATGCGGGGCTTGAACTCATGAAACGCAAAATGATGACGTGAGCGAAAATCAAGATTCGGACACGCAACCAACTGAGCCACCCATGCGCCCCTAAGTTCAAACTTCCGAGGCATCAGCGCGAGGCTTAAATCAGTGTGCTTATCAAGAAATTGTTATCCTTCAGAGAACACTGGGTGGAGGTAGGGGGAGTTCAGTGTCCGAGTTGGGAATTTTAGAAAGTTGGTGACTTTGTTGGTCAGAATGTATAGTATCCAAAGGCTTTTATAGGAAGGGTGATATTCAGGTTCGGAAAAGAGGAGTTAAATAATATTATGGTTTATTCGATGAATAGTGTTTCTAGCTTTGATCCCTTTGGTCAGTGTGCAGCATTCAACGTTCTGCCCTTTCAAGGTGCTGAGTCCTACAGGGGACATGTGAATGGATGCCACATGGCTGTGTTCTAGGGACTGAGTCTAGGGGAGGAAGAAAATAGGTGAGAGAGGGAGCCGCACTGCAGACACAGGTGAGGTTCTAAAGTTAGTCTGCAGACAAAAACTGCATAAAGCCAAAGCATGACAGAACTAAGTGTCATTTCAACAAAATCCTCAAACTCCCGAGGAGATTCCACTCTTTCGTTCACGCTCCAGCTGGGCAAGTTGGCGTGTGTTTGGGTTCTTTCCAACCAGGAGACTGGAGGGAAGCCTTTTTGGAACAGTGGAGACGGAAAGTCGGGCTTTGGAGGCAGGTGTGACTTTGACGGGCAGTGCGTAGGGTTCTTGACGCCCAGGGGGAAAAGGCACAGAGGATGTGGAGTCTGGACTCTGGGAAACAGATATGGGCAAGGGTGGGTGCACACGGAGGGTGATGTTCTGTGACTTCCGGGAGGCCTTCCTCCCATCAAGAGCAGTCTCTGTTCTGTAGGCGGTGTTAGAGTGAGATCGTAGGAGACCAAGGTCACTGGTGGAAAGGAGGGGTAAGCTGGAGCAGTAGAGCCCCTCAGGCCTGCACGGGAAGCAGACGGAGACTCAGGGAGGAGGTAGGGATGACCAGAAGGGGCAGCCTGACGCGGGTGGGGTGTGGTAGGTTTGGAAGGACCTGAAGATAAGAGTGAAACAGGGGGCAGGGGGCTGTACCGGAATCTCCGGGGGGTAGAGGTGCCCATGTGTGTTTAAAAAAAAAAAAAAAAAAAAAAAGCACACTCCGTATTATATTTTATGTTCGGAAAATTAAAAAAAAATAGATTTTTTTAAATGACACCAACAATAGGGAACAAAACGTGAGAATCCTTTTGGGGTCAGACGGGGAGGGGAGTAGCGAGTCTTAGTGGCTGGGCAGGGGACTCTGCAGAGGCACAGGGCAAGTCTGAGAGTAGGGGAGAGGCCAGAGAGAATTGATTTTTCCCAGTGAATCCGGTGGGGCTAAGCAGGAATCCTAAAACGTGCGTGATGCCTGCATGGCGGAGTTGAGCCTGGGGGTCTGCTCGATGTGGGGGTTCCTGGCCCAGTTTTGTGCCTGGACCCCCTTTGGCAGCCTCAGAATAATGTTCTTAAATGCATGAAACAAAGTGCATAGGATCACAAGGGAAACGGATTGTACCAAAGTAAAATCACCAAAATAACTTAAAAAAAAAAAAAAAATATATATATATATATATATATGTACTTTTAATTAAGGCATTGAATAATAACTAGAGACAGGCCTACCCATTGATGTAATTGATATAATTTTGCGATGCTGATGCGTGCAAATAAAATTTTGAGACCTGAACAGCTTTAATGTGATGTGAAATATTTTTGATATCTACTCTTTTTTAAATGTTTGAGAAAGTGAGAAATGAGCGGGGGAGGGACAGAGAGCGAGAGGAGAGAGAGAATCCCAAGCAGCCTTGCGTTGTCCGTGCAGAGCTCAATGCGGGGCTCAAACTCACGAACCGTGGGATCATGACCTGAGCTGCAATCGAGAGTCGGATGCTCAACCCACTGAACCACCCAGGCGCCCCATCTAATGTTAACTAGTATTACGATGGCGTGTGGCCTACTTCCA
Organism: Lynx canadensis; assembly: GCF_007474595.2. NCBI lineage: Eukaryota > Metazoa > Chordata > Mammalia > Carnivora > Felidae > Lynx > Lynx canadensis. Next base: position 10,258,865 of record NC_044313.2, read on the forward strand.
TAATTACAGGAAAGGCCAAATTTCGGTTAGATGTCAGGGAAGTTAGAGATGCATTATTTTGTCGCATCTTAGTTCACAGACCCTGTGAATTCTGTGAAGTCAGGTGAAGAGCTCCGGGACTCCCACAGCTCGCCCATGCCTTTTCTCTGGACTTGGAGTGTGGGGGTGGGGACGGAGAGGTAGTGAACCATCACTGCTCACGGCATTAATCAGATGAACCAAGAAAAGTAACCGTACCCTCTTGGTGGATTCTAGATGGCGGGAAGATGAATTCAGCAGAGGTTTGTGTGGCGACGCGGGAGGGCCCTGAGGAAGACAGTGCTGGGCTTTAAATAGAATTAGTCTGGGACACTCAGGGCCACTGTGCAAGCCTGAATGGCCGTAGAACGAGGGGGAGCCCTAGGTGTGTCCAAATATGTGCAGAGCCTTCTAGAAGGCCATACACCCCCCACCACAAGGATCTGTCTCACGTTTGGTAGAGAAAAATTATTTTAGTGGAGTTTCAGAGAAAAGCATTGCATCTCTGGGTATTTGAGATGTAAGTGAAATATTTCTTTGATAACAGTGTTCTCATTTGGTAAACCTCCCCCAAAGTTCTACTTGGGGTGCCGAAACATTGCCCACAGTGTGGATGTTGTTAAAGTTTCCCTCACTTAATGGCTCAACACCTCCTGAAGGATGAAGAAAATGTCAAGACAAGAAGGCACTAATTTTAAAAGTGTGTAGACTACAGAAACGTAATGTGTGTAGACTACAGAAACGTAATCTGCTGTTACGACAAGTGACAGTGGCCACCGCCGAGCCCGTTCCTGTGCTTGTTTGAGCTGGCTGGCCCCACAAGGCCCTTATTCCACAACAGGATGAGGGTTGTCACTGTGGAGGTAACTCAGGCCCCAGTGGAAGAAAAGCTTGGGGTGACTTGAACAGTTTTCTCAGGAGCTAATTCCAAGCCGGCCGCTCGGTCCAACCACGGAAATCAGACTCCTTTTGCATTTTCTTTTTCTTTTTCTTTTTTCTTTTTTTTTTTTTTTTTTTTTTCTTGACAGCATGAAGCTCACCACAAAGCCATGGCGTTTAATCATGTGGATTTGCTGGAATTCAAAAGCCGTCTGAAAGTATTGCAAATATGACTGAAAATTTCAGAACGTGGCACGAGGAAACGGTGTCCTAGTGCTTACAAATCAATGGCTTTCCCCCTCTTTTGGAGTGGGTTGGAGGCGGCCAGAGAGAGCTGTGCCTGTCGCTGTTGTACCCTAGCAAATGGCCTCCCAAATCAGACTCTCCCCAGGGCAGTTTTCTGGTCTTTCAAAACCGAGCCCCAAACTCTACCAAAGCGTAACTCTCTTGTGCAGAGATCGCAAGCTCTTTGAGAAACGTGAGCTTTCTGTTGCGGTCTCCCTTGCCTTCTAGAGTCTAAAGAGCGAAATGATTGGTGTTCCTAGGAAGGGCCAGCTGGGACTCAAAGTGTGGAGCTGCTCGCTTCTTTCAGTCGTTGTTGGCAGGGTTTTGTGTTGAAACTCACAAGGTTCCAGGCTGTGACCGTTTGGTGGTAGTTTCCCGGGGCTGCTGCAACAAATCACCGCAATTTGCAATTTTTGTGGCTTTAAACAACAGAAATTCATTCTCTGGCAGTTTTAGGGCCCAGGCATCCACAATCAAGATGTCGGGAGGGTTGGCATCTTCAGAAGGCTCTGGAAGACGGTCGCATGTGTCTCTCCCAGATTCTGGTGGCCCCGGTGTTCTTGCTTTATGGCAGCATGACTCCAGTCTGTTTCGATCATCATGTGGCTGCCTCCCTGTGTCTGTGTCAGATCTCCCTCTTTTTTCTCTGATAGGGACACCAGTCATTGTAGTTCACTGCATTTGGACACCCTAAACCTGGGTATGAGTTCATCTGAAGATCCTTAACTTGATTACAGCCGCAAAGACTATTTCCAAATAAGGTCACATTCATAGGTACCAGGAGTTGAGACTTGGCTGTATCTTTTTGGGGGGATACCATTTGATCCGGTCCCACACAGAGACGAGGCAGTTAGGTGTTGGGGAAGAAGCACGGATTTGGAATTAGAGCAACTGGTTCCAAGCCCAGTTCTGGCACCTTGAGGCTCTGCTAATTATTTAAACTTCTGAGCTGTAGTTTTTCATCTGTGACATGAAGATAATGATGACAAACGTGTAGGGTTTCTATGGTTAAGGGAGCTGAGGTAAGGCAAATACCTAGTACAGTGCCTGAGACCTATCGGCGGGGGGGGGGGTGGGGGGTGGGCAAAGTGTTTTTAAGACCAGAGTGTGGGGCAGCCCGGGTTTGGTTCCTTACCCGGTCCTCATGTGGAGCCATGGTATTCGGATGTGATACGGCTACTATTCGGACATTTCCAGTGGGTTATAGACCCCACAATTTGGCATCATCTGGACTGAAAGTTGGAACCCCTTCCAGCCCTGTTTCTGCTCCCCCTTCTGGTGTTTAGGAGTGGAGTCACCATCCTTGTCTTGCACTGTACCGAGCCACAGAGCCTAACCCTTGTGTCCATCTAGACCCATGTGTGGAGAGGATTGTGGGAAAAATGAACATGCCCACCAAACACTAGCAGGGCAGACAGGTCGGCATCAGTATGCTAAAACTCAAATCCTCAGTTATGGCTCACTTTCGATAATATACTGATAGCTAAAACATAAAGAACACAGTCAACAGTTGGACCAATTTGGTTCTAGCTGAGTGAATGGAAGGAATGAAGGATCTTGATAGAATCATCAATACGATTTTGCCACTATGACCAGCTGTGTGACCCTGGACAAGTAACTTATCCTCTCTGTGCCTCATTCCCCGCCTTGTGATAGAAGGATATTCTAGGACCATCCCCAGCTGACACGTGGCTCACATGCTTAATGGAGCCAAAGCATTTGGGGCACACAGCAAGGGCTCACCATGGTGGTGGTGGTTATTAATACGGCTGTTGGGGTTATTATTCACCACGGTGTCGGGACCAAAGTCTTACATCTTTGGAGAGAGTTTTTGTTCACTTTGGTCTTAAAAAGTTGAAAGGAAATTTAAGTTTTGTGTTTTCTCAGACCCCTTTCCCATGAATCACTTATTTTATAGGCGGAGCATCTTCAGAACTGATAAGGAAGTTGTCTAGATTAGTTTTCAGGTAGAACTGATAGGCTGGGGGTGAATGTGATAAGTTATGGAATCTGGGTCAGAGGGGACTAGGAAAGTAGAAATTCTAGTCAGGGGAGATATTGTCATTGTTCTAGGATGGTAAAACAACAGCCTTTAACTTTCGAACTGGGCTTTAGTTGGAGTTCTAAAACCCTTGAAAACTTTATTGTTCCCTCAAGAGATAAAAGAACACAGAAAACAACAAAACAGTTACTCCTCCAAAAGTAAATGTTATCAAATTAGCTTCAGATCCCATTAAAAAGGACTAAAGAAGGACAGATCACAGATGTAGCTGAAGTTTGGACCTTTCTCCATCTACCCTCACAATCGACATGTTACGTAAATGTCAGCTGTTTCTTAGTAAGAACATGGTCACTCTTATTCCTGCCTCCAGACAACAGTTACATCTTGGACTCGATGTAGGTCATCCTTGTGTCCGTTTCTGCGTGTTCTTAACCGTGTGTGCATGTATCTGTAACAATATTTATGTGCTTTAAAATTGTATCGGAATGGTGTTGATCTCTGTGAATCGTGTTCGTTTTGGTTGCTCAATGGCATTCTGTTACGTGATTAAAGCATAGGTTATTTCCCCACCTGCTTCCTGAGGGATAGTTCGGTTGTCTTCACTCACGTGGGGTGTGGCAGACAGCCTCGAACATGGCACATGGCCGTGCCCTGCGTGAGACTGTCCGTATGGCTGGAATTCTGGCATGCAGAGCGTGTAAGGAAGCACATCTTCACCTTTAATAGGTATTCACTTATTGTTCTCAAATAGCTTTCCCATAGTTTGCACCTTCAGACTGGGAGTGTGGTAGCATTCAAAAGTAACCTTACACATTTCTGTGAAATGGATGGAATGAGTTGAGGAAACCTACATTTAGCAAAACTGGAACAGAAACATTACAAGTCTTGCATTCTCGACTTTGAGATCGCATCCTAACTCCCTGTCCAACGTAATGTATGTCTGCCCCTATTTTTACACCAGACCTTCAACATTGCTGGACCTGTAATCCAAATCCATTGCTATGAGTTTTGAATATGTTTTTCATTTATTGCTAAGATGCTAAATACCCCACACGCTTTAGTAAATTCTTCCAGTGTTTGACTTCAAAGAGAGAAGTGCTTCATATTAACAAAACAAATCTGGACTATACAAAGAGTTTAACCCTTTCACAGCAAAGCTGGAAGAAAAGGGAGGGTATGGGGAACACAACCAGGTAGAAAGCATTTCAATGATGGCCAGATATTGTTCTCACTTCTAAGGAATCTATAATCTAATTGTGGGTGATAGATTATTGAACATAAAATGATTAAGCAGAGGCATCGTAACAATATATCAGCAAGTACATGGAGGACATGTATTCTATATTTTATGATGAAGGAAATAAGGAATACAAGAGGCAGGGCAGAGCAGAGTCATCTTGGAAGGATCTGGTAGGAAATTAACAGCCAGAGAAGGAAATTCACATAGCATGATGGAAAATGCCATTTATTATCCTCACCACGGTTGATTAATAAGTCCTGGTGACACTGAGCCATTCTAAATCATTCATCTCAATGAAGAAAGGAATAGAACATCGTTGGTGCTGACTGCATGTCAGAGGGACTCTTGCTGCCTTTTACTAAGTGGAATCAATGGGGTGGCCATAGCCAGAGTTTTTAACTCCCCTTTCAACCCCGGAGACAGACTTCCTGCCTGTGAATTACTGCCAGAGCATCTGAGTCCATCCCAGAACCAAGTTGTAAACCTGAAAGAGTATCTTGCCATTTTCGTTTTCAGTGGTTTTAGACAACTTGTGTGGAGCTCAAATGTCACTTAGACTTGAGAACACAATCCACATTTGCCAGAGGAACATGGCCAGTGGGGCCAAGAAATGAAATGATGCCAAGCTGGCTGCCGCCCCAGGAAGTTTGGTCTTTGGTGGTGCCTGTGCTTGGGGACTTTTTGGGAGTGGGAATGTGGCACTGAGAGGCTTATAGGCTTTCTTCCAGATTGAGAACAAATGTTCTCTTCAGCAAGTTAACATTTCAAGGTGATCGGCGATAAGTTTCATATCACGTTTGCTTTCCAGAATTTTCCTTATGCAATATCATGCCGCTTCTCTGATTGAATCTTCCCATTGCTTTCCCACCACACTTCTGGCAGGGTTTCTGAATGTCAGTACTTATTGACATTTTGGGCTAGAAAATTTTTTGTCGTGGGGGCTGTCCTGTACGTTGTAGGATGTTTAGCAGCATTCTTGCTCCCTACCTACTATGGATGCCAGTGGTGGCAACCTCTCCTCCTCTGCCCAATGGTTGTGACAACCAAAATTGTTTCCAGATATTGCCACGTGTCCCGTGGGGGACAAAATTGACTCCTGTTGAGAACCACTGATTTAGATGAGCCTCTGAACTCCTTTCCGTGAGCAAACAAAGCCCCTAGCTTCCTCTTTGACATCTCCTCTAGCTGTCTTCTCTGGTTCGTTATGTCCCCCTGTTCTTTGAGCCAAGATCATTCCCTCCTTAGGGTTTCTGCTTGAGGCAAACAGCTCAGCTTGAATGGCTCTTTGCTGGGATCTTTGCGTGGCTGCCTGGCTCCTTACTGAGACTCGAGTCTGAGGCCTTCCCTGCCTTTCCTAGCTGAAACCACCCACTTTACAATCCTATTTATTATATCCCTCTATTTTCTTCATTATACTTATCCTTATCAGAACACACTAGTATATTCCTGTTTTCTTGTTTATTACCGCTCTCCTACTAGACCATGAGCTTCCAAGAATAGAAACCACGTCTGTCCTGCTGGTCACCATATCCTGGAGCCTAACGCCTAGCTGGCACTCGTAGATTTTAGTTGAATGAAATGATGAAGAACGGTTGGCTGAAGAGGTAGACCAGATGACCGCTTCCGGACCCGGTTGGGACCTCACTTGAAAATGGTTCCTGAAACTAGGTTGAATGGGGTAGACTTGGCTGAATGATTTTTGGGAAGTGACTGTGAGCTTTACAGCCCCCTAGATTCCAGCAGACCTCTTCCCGGCTCCCCACCCGCATCGCATTGGTTTTTGTTGGCAGCTCCCTTAACAGACTGTTGTCCTGCTGAAGGTCAGAGGTCACTCCCGGGGCCTGACTCCTAAAGTCAACTGGTGAAAGACTGGCCACGTGGGCGGGTTCCAGTGCCTTCCCCAGCTCCCCCTCGCTCACTGGTTCTTTTCCACGGATCATCTCCCCACTGAGCTTGAAGCTTCTAGCGCAAAGACCGGTGAGGTCATCGGAGTCCCGCTTGGAGCTCCCAGTTGCTCCGGGCACAGCCAGCGTGCGGAGGCCGTGGGGCGGGCTTCCCGGTGGCAGGCCCAGAAGGTTCGCCCGTTGGTTTCAGGTCGACGTGCAGAAGTGGGGCAGGCAGAGCGCCGTGTTAATAAAAGCAGCGAAAATGAAACTTCAGGGCGGGCGGTGAAAGGGCTCGCTTTTATTTTGTTTTCACACATTAGGTTCTGCTTAGAGCAGACAAGTATGAGTGGAAATGTTCTGAAAAGGGCCTTTGTGTAGGAGCTGGACGTTACTCCATCAGAGTTGTCATTTCAGGAATGTCGCCAGATGTATTGACTTACTAGCATTGCTCTGGTGCCATCTGGCCTCACGGAGGCTGTGCTTGGGATGGAAAAAGCTGAACAGAAGAAATGAAATTTGTTCATCATGCCATTACCCTTGCTGCTTATTTAAAGAAGGGAAAAAATGTAACTTCTTGGCAGGGGGGGAATGCCATTTGAAAATAAAATATAAGGTTTTTAGGAGTAAGAGTTCCAGAACTCCAAAGTCAGCCCTGATGTTTACACAGAGACTTGAAAGCTGGCCCCCCGTGCTGTCATATTGTATATATATGTTTTGTTCAATGTAAAACTTCTTTGCGACCCTACTGTTCTGTAGGTAAAAAAGTTAACCCCTTGCGTGCTGCTCGTTTGGGTGACCTTCCTTTTAATGCTTCTTGGAATGTGGCCAGTAGACGGTGGCCCCGTGGCTTTTATCCTATGACAGGGATTTCTGCCTTATCCCGGCTTCCAATAAATAGCTTGGTTGCCACCTGGTATAAAGCATTTTCCTGCATAAAGGGGGGGCCTCTCCAGGAAAGTCAGATTCAAACTGCTGGTTCTCCGCTTGTCCGTGATCCCTCTTCCCTTCATAGTTGAAGGTTTCATTTCTGAGCATTGCTTCAATCAGTTACTCAAGCTGGGGGTGACTAGACTGATTAAGATCTCAGATGTTTGGATCAACCTGTTTTTCTGAGGTAGGTGGTAAAAACACTGTTGTATATTCACAGCCATCTACATAATCTACCGGTTCAGTGTAAAAGGACAACGTGGGACCCGTTATTCAGAAAGTACTAAGAATTTCAAGATGGCGACGGCAAAGTGTTAAAGCAAGCATGGGGCCCTTCCCAGCACGAGGTCTGGTGTGAATGCATAGATTGCATATTCATGAAGCCTGTATATATTTTCATTACCCACCCATACCCTTGTGGGAAGAAGTTTCTAGAGCCCATCCCTGCGACTTCAGCTATTTTTTTCATTCCCCCCTGCATGCCTATTATCCTTACCATGTTGACTCAGGATAGTGCTATCTGTCCAAGGGGAGGCCGTCTGAAGGCAGGGACGGAACCAGGATTACAAATAAACAGCTGAGAAATTAAAGGCAGCTGTCCCCATGCTGGTGTGATTTGTGTATGGGCCGTTAGCTAAGTAGGAGCATAATCCGCTGGAGGGAATCACATGAACACTCAATGAATTTTGGATTTGCTAGTTTGATTCTTAACAGTTATCCTCTCCAGTATCTAGGTGAGAAAACCAAGTCTTAGGGAATGTGTTCTAGGTCCTATAACTACTAAGATTGAAATCCAGGTCCGATTGACTCCAACACTGCTCTGGCATTTGATCTAAATCCTATAATCTGAATATGTGAAAATGGATGGATAGGAGGAGAGTGTTCTGGGTGTAAGGGCTCAGTGAGAGGAGCAGCTGAACAGTCAGGTACGGGGAATGTTTCTTGCTTCCAATTTTAAGTGTGTGTGTGTGTGTGTGTGTGTGTGTGTGTGTGTGTATTGTTTATTAGGGAGCGCACACGCCCATGCTCAAGCGTGAGCAGGGGAGGGGCAGAGAGAGAGGGGGACACAGAATCCGAAGCAGGTTCCAGGCTCTGAGTGGTCAGCACAGAGCCCAAAGCGGGGCTCGAACCCACGGACCACAAGATCATGACCTGAGCTGAAGTTGGACGCTCAACCGACTGAGCCACCCAGGCGCCCCTCTTGCTTCCAATTTTATCTCACCTTTCTTGCACGTATTCCGTATACCGATCCTTTGAGGTATGTAGGGAAGATACAGTTTACTGTCTTATTCCTACAGCATGAGTGCATATCCTACGTTATTTGGAAGAATTACAGTGTCAAATATTCTACATGGTCACTCCTATCTGTCCATGTGCCCCTGCTTTTGGTTCAACATTTATGGTCATCATAGGTACATAGGAAAATTCTATACCAAATGCCATATAAAATTCTGGACCAATGCCATTTTTATTGATGAAAAGGCAATAGGAGGTATAGAAAAAAGCCTGGGCCTGGGAGCCGGGGGCCTGGATTCTGTTCTCAGCTTTGCTGACTACTGAGGGTGTGACTTTGGACAAGATAATTGGTGTCTGTGCCTCAGTATCCCCTCCCTGTAAAATGGGCTCTATGAGCTCTCCTAGCTCTGACATTCCAGCCTTCAAAAGGAATGTATTGATGGGCTACAGAAGAATTCAAACAGAAACACAAGTAGATAAGACACTGGCAAGTCTTGTTATTCTGGATTCTATAGGAGAATAGGGTGAGTGATTTGTGGTAGATAAATGAGTGCTTTTTCTTCCTCAGTAGTTTATTTAGAAAACTGTCCCTCTGATTTGAAGAGCAGATGTCTCTGAAGCCAGCCGAGTAGGCTTCACTAGGGAAGACAGAGACCAAGGGCTATCATCTTGACAGAGGGCGCAAACTTCTTTACTTAACTATGATGCCAAAGGCTAAAACCAGGATAAGTGGATAGAAGCTATAGAGAGACCAATTCCAACTCCGTAAAGGGTGAGATGCCTCCCAGATAGCAGCCTCTGACCGTGGAAGTCACCTGAGGTATGCTAGCAGAAGCAGGCCAATTACGGTGGCCTGTGTGTGTGTGTGTGTGTGTGTGTGTGTGTGTGCTTTAACATCAGATAAGGAGCTATTTTTAAGGACTTGAGAATTTTGGGGCTTTTTTTTCTTAAGAGCTCCAAGAAAGCCCTAGGGACAAGAAGATCTCCCTCCTCCCCCTCAGCCCTGCTAGGAGCTCTAGCAATCTCCCAGTATTACAAACTCCAGTAAGCAAAGAGCCCTTGCTGAGCCCTCCACAGCATAAACACCAACAATCAAGACAGACGTTGGAAAAAGATGACCGGAGATTCCAGATGGACGAAAAACCCCATTCCGTCCAGTTCCAGGTTGATCCATTCTCCCCCTACAAACCACAGCCCATCTTGTGCTGTCACTGCCGTGGTGCGGTTAGTTTGGGAAAGGGCCGAACGAGGTTTCACCTTCGAATCTTTCCCTGCCTGTAGCCCTGTCAGCTCCGTGGGTGTTGTCTCCTGGTGCCCTGTACCTGTCTGGGGTTTGTCATTAGGCTGGGAAGCGATCCATGCTCCTGGCAAGGATGCAGGGCCAGATTTCCCGGACTCCCCAGCTCAGCCTCTCAAAATGACACCAGGCCATCGCATGCTGGATCATATGAGAAAAACGCGGTGGCCTGGAAACACTGGGCCTTACGTTTCGGGTCCAATAAAATGGAAAATCCTCTCATGTGTTTATACTCTGGGTAATCCCATTTGAGGTGCTTCTGTTGGAGAACTAATGAATGGTTAGGGAAAAAGTCCTCCTTTGGTGCCAGGGTCAGATGATTCTTGTTGGCTGGCGTGTGAATTTCGGTCACGTGGAAATGCCCAACGCGACGGGGGATGGTCACCGGGAAGGTTTGTGATAGATGTGAATCCCCGTGGCAGGGAGGGGGCTCGGGACGTGGGGGCTCCCTGTAACCTAGCCGGCTAACCTGGAAGGATTCAAAACCTTCGCTTTTGTGGGAAAGTTGTTTGTGGGTGGTTGGATCTTCCCTGATGGCCTGGTGTAATGAGCATGGTGACTAACAAAAACAAAACAAAACCCCCCGAAAACCTGTGGCCCACGTGTGACCTCATGGACATCAGGCCCTGCTGGAGTCGTGCAAATGTGGACAGCGTGGGACGCGAAGTGGGTGTACCTGGAAGGTGCTGTCTGAACACAAGCTTGCTGCACCCCCACTGTGGACCAAAGTCCGGGATAAAGGGCTTGGGAGCCTGGCTTCTCCACTTACTAATTATTTGCAAGCTCTTTAAACTTCAGATTCCTTGTTTGCAACATGGGAAGAATAATCGTAGCAGCCTCAAAGGGCGGTGTGAGCATTAACTCTACGTGTGGCATCGTCCGGGCCAGGTCCAGGGTTGGGTACGGGCTAAGAGCTCAAACACCTTCAGGTTTTTATTGTTAGTGTGAGGCTGTTTGTCACACTCAACCCCTCTTTTTACAATTTGTCTGTTTGTTTGTTTGTTTTCAGTGCAAAAAGGTGATTTTATTAAAGCGCAGCGACAGGACCCATGAAAGCAGTATGTAGGCAGAAAATCTGGCGAATTGAGAATTTGGCAGTTGGGTTCTAATGAGTCCAAGTTGTGGGTCAGTTCGGGACCATATTAAGGCCCTATTGATGCTGCTGGGGGGAGGGGGGAGAGGAGGAAATCCAGGGCTGAGTCCAGAGGAGGGCTCTAGGGATGGCCCTTACTTCAATCAGTCTTTAGTTGTAAGACTGGGCTTCCGTGAAGCACCTAAAACTTGAGGACATCACATGACCTTTATCTAAATCTCTTGGGTTTGCAAATGGAGCTTTGATTTCATAAGAAGTCTTTCTGGAACTTCCTGCTCTTCGTCCAGCAGCACCGTGAGAACAGGCTTCCCTGTGTATTTTGGCAGGGGTTGGCCGGAACAGGGAAACGGAGTGATGTGCAGAACTCAAGAATAATATAAAATAGGAGTGAAGGGATACTTCATGAATCTCAAAATTTTTTGCTTGGGGTCATTTCAAATTTTGGGCAAAGAATCATGGGGCTGGTTCCCCTGTACACAGGGAGGTTTCTGCTGCTTCTGTCTGGGGAGTTATGCGACCCTCTCCCTCATGTGCTAAGCCCACTTTTCTACACAGTGGTTTTTGAAACATTCTCGTTCTCTCTTCCTCCTCTCTCTCATTTTTTCCAAGTAAAATTGCGTGTTTCCCGGTTCTCTTAGGACATCCAACGGGGGTTCCCAAGGAGATCTGCATAGGGCTCAGGTACCATGTTGGTCTTCTGGAGAGACTGACTCTTTGCTTTATTCTTTCCCTTCACCGAGCACACAGTGAGCCGCCATGTTGTGTCACGTGGGCCTTGTCTAAGTTTGGCTGATACAACAGTTAAGAAATGTTTTCTGGGGTCTGAAGACACGCTTTCACTGATATACATTCAGATCAAATCTATGACCGAACAGCCACGAAGTGTAAGCTAAATTCAGTTTCTCCAAAGCTTTTCGGAGAAAGTTGAAATGAGTCCGATATTGATTTATCATTTTCAATGAACATTCTGGGTTTTCTAAGCATTGAAACATTGGGTGCTTCCCCTGGTGATAAGAGAAGAACGTGCCCTTTGACATTTATTCAACACAGATGTCTTGAGTGCCCACCGTGTGCTACGAGGAGTGTTTACTGTTTCTCCTATGTAGAATATCTTCCCTTAACTACCCAGAAGCCTTAAGTTATAGATGAATTTCTTCCTGTCCCCGAAGGCGCAGTTTTTAGAACCTTACTCTCTCTGAGAAGGTCTCACACGTTGGTTTCCTCCTCGTGTGTTTCTCTGAGACCATTCGTACCTTAGGTTCTAGCACGTACAGCCTTCCCTGTCTGGTGTTCCCTAGAACTGGGGACTTTTGTAGAGCAGGAAACTTCTCTTTTCCTCCCTCCTCCTCCTTGTCTTCACCTTGGACTTCTGAGGTGCTCAGAAAATAGTTACTGAACGCATGGGGAACGATCTCCAAATAGGAGTTGGATAAAAGGATTGTCCTCTCCTGAGAGGAAGGGTCATCTTAATGACTGAGGAGACAAAGACTCAGCCAGGACCAGGTGCTTCGGTTGCCTGTGAGGAGTGGTCTTATTCCCACGGATTTTGTGGCTCTACTGAGGCAGCGAGTCAACCATCGTGCCGCTCGGCGCACACACTGCCTCTCTGCTTGCCGTAACTTTTGGCGTTGCTCCGTCTGGCTCTGTGTTGGAAGAATTAGTGGCTGAATTTGGCTTCATCTTGGATGGTCTGAAACACAGACCACCACAATCCGTAAGGCCCACCGGTGATATCAGTGAAAGCCCTAGCAGTGACACGAAGTATGGACCGAGTAGCATTTCCTGCATTTGGTTACCATGGTCTCCTTCCAGTGGGTGATGCATGAGTCAATTCCAGTCCCATTTCTTTCAGAATGATCCTGAACTCACAGTGAGTCTGATCCGAAGCAGTGACCTTTTACGTAACAAATGAACAAAACCAATAGGCAAGGGGCCGGGGGGGGGGGGGGGGAATCATGCTCTTAAAAATCTGGGAATTTTTTCCCCCATTTTTTTAACCTAAACTTTTAATTTGATTTTTGTTCTCTGTTTATATTATATTGAAGAACGAATGAGAAAGAAGGATGGTATGGCTTCTTCCAGGTGCTGTGTTGACCACCTCTGAGATCAAAGCCCTCTCCACCCAACCCACCCCCACAGCTGGTTTTCTAAGCCTGCCAGGAAATTCCTCAGACACCTTACATGAGGACTGCCTGACCCTGGGACTGTCCTCACTGGGGATGACAGGCTGATTCAAGGCTTACCCAGAAGCCCTCTGTGGTCAGTTATGACCTTGACAGTGGTTTTTAGAAAGGAGGTCAACCATCCTTCCGATCTCTCCAGGCACGTTGGCTCACGGGCTCCAGGACAGAAGCCACATCCTTCACCGGCATCTGTGGGAGCTCCAGGGATGACAGAGGGCATTGGGCCAAGTGGGTACTCCTGCAGAACTTTCCTGGGTTGGCCAGATCAGGGCCCATGTGGCACCCCTCGGGTCAGCCCTGCATCCTAAGCACTTTTGGGCTTGGTGGATAGTGGTGCAGGGTTCCTTCAGACAGACCTCAGCCTGAAGGTTTGCCCAGAGCCAGAGCCATAACAGAAGGAACTATGCCTTCATCTGGCAAAAATGAGTGAAATCTCAGTACCGTAGAAGCATATACACCGTATCCACTTTTAATAATTATAAAGATCTTTCTTACATATATGTGTGTGTGTGTGTGTGTACGTGTGTGTACGTGTGTGTGTGTGTGTGTCATGTGTATATGGCTTCGGTGTAAGATTTTATTAAAAAAAATAATTCTTTAGCAGAGAAAAATTTTAAAGCCCGGTTTTATCTATCTAATTATTTAATTTTTTAATGTTTATTTAGTTTTGAGAGAGAGAAAGAGACAGGGTGAGCAGGGGAGGGGCAGAGAGAGAGAGACAGAGAGAGACAGAATCTGAAGCAGGCTCCAGGCTCTGAGCTGTCAGCCCAGAGCCGGATGTGGGGCTCAAACCCACAAACTGTGAGATCATGACCTGAGCTGAAGTCAGACGCTTAACTGACTGAGCCACCCAGGTGCCTCCCAGTTCTATTTAAAAGGACCTTTTCTTTATCCATCCTCCATCCCCCCATCCACCCATCCACCCATCTGTCTGTCCGTCCCTAGCACTTCCAAGGCGCTGGGCTCTATCCTAAGGGTGTCACACATATAAAGGTGTTCAACCTTCCCAACCGTCCTAAGTGTTAGCTGCTGTGCTGGTCTCCATGTTGCTAACGAGGAAACAGAGGTTCGGAGGAGTTAGGGTGCCCCAGCCCAAGCTTTCAGGCTGTGTCTGCACTCCCACCCCCGGACTTCACAGCCCTCCCCTAGGACAAGCCCCTCCTGTCCCCCCCACCTTCCCCCGCATGCCTGGAGCCCTGGGACAAATGGCTTCATCCCTCCTGTCTGCATCAGAGGCAGCTCCGCCCTGTGATCTCGCAGGTTCCCGTCAGTCCTGCGGCCGAGACTCTGAAGTCAGACGATGGGCTGCCTGACGTGCCGTGCCTTTGACGCTGTGGCAGCCAGAAAGATCCGGAGACCCGCGGCAGAGGTGGGTGTCAGGCCTCAAGCTGGACTCGAGGCAGCCCTGCCAAAGGCCAAGTGCTTATTAGATGGTCTTGTACGTGGACCGTTAGCAACCTGAACCAGATGTGGCCCAGTTCTCAGAACCGGGTCCTGTGCTCCATTGCGCGTCAGCTGGGACGGGAGAGACGGCCGCAGTTATGTGTCCATAGAATTTTCACTTACGTGGAACAACCCCTAGACATACGTGATTTAGTAACGGCTTCGTCAGTTGTGCTCATAAGCCGCCTGAATTTTTATTAAGAATTATAGCAGGTTTTATGAACATACTGAAAAAGAGAACCAGTCAGTGTCTCCCCCATTTTCCTCTATCAGGGGTCACTTATATTGTTGCAGTCAGCTGTCTTGCTGGTGGGGGAGAAGATTATCCTTGTAAGAGGGGAGAAAAGCTTTTCAGTGACTGTATTTTCTAAAGGCTCTAGTGATCAGAAACGTCTTAGGGTGACTTCTGTGCATGAGCCAGGTTTTGCGATGTTGCAGTCCAGAGCCACGCAGAGCATGGCTTTTACTGTAGACGGGTGCAGTGCCCCTTTCCCTGTGACTCCAGAGAGTTCCCAGCTGTCTTCCAGGGGGATTTAGGGGAAAGGGTTGCAGGGCTCCACAGAAGGGAACTTGGGGAAAAGGGAAAGTTGGGGTTCGCTCTTTTGGGCGAGCGTCTCCTTACAGGCACTTCGTGGGGCTGGGCTTGTCCCCAGAGGAGTCGCTCATGTGGCTTGGGAGATCTTATGCGGCCGGCCCTGCCCGGGACCTGGCTTGGAGCCTGGGCTTAGGGAGGGAGCAGGTTGGGGGCCGGGAAGGCCCCGTAGGGCTGGCCCAGAGGGCTGGCAGACGGGGAGGGGGCCGGCAGAGGTCTGCATGTGGAGAAGGCCTCACAGTATTTGAGATCACCTCCCAGTTCTTCTGGGGCGTGCTTCATGGCCATCCGAGAGCTGAGTCCTGGAGCAGGGTATTCAATAAGGGGACAAAACCCCAAACCCCAACAATTACAATTGGCTATAAAAAGTGCCACAGAGGGGTATGGAAATGGGGAGGGCAGAGACCAACTGGAATATGGTGAGCCAGGAAATTGTTCACAGATGGGGTGTGAGACGTTTGAGCTGGATCTGAGGGGTGAGCAGGGTTTGAAGGACGCGGGTGGTTGGGAAAAGGCGTTCCATCTCCGGTCTCAGCGCCAAAGACTCATTTCTTGCAGAGAAGTGGGGGAAGGGCCACGTGACCCATCAGGCAGCTTTTAGGTGTGGGAAATAGAGTCAGATTAAGGGAACTCCATGATTCCCCTCCTACCCGTGTTCCCCTCCCTTGGTTCCAAAATAACCTACTGAGTAGCTTCTCTGGATCAAAGCCGGTTGCTCAAATCCTCATCTGATGGGAGTGGGAGCACCTTGCTGCCACTGTGCCTGCCTCCTGGTATGCCCATCTGTGGGTAGTCCCTTCCCACACTGTGCCGCGGTCGGTCAGTGTGACCAGTAGCATATGGCAGAAGTGATCGATAGCGTGTCACTTCCGAGATTAGATTGTAGGAAGACCAAGGGTCCACCTTGGGTATGTTCTCCTGTTCCTGGACCACTTGCCCTGGGGAGCCACCTGCTACGTCATGAGACTGCTCATGATGCAGGCTTGTGGAGAGGTCTATGTGGTAAGGAATACAAGCTTCTAGAAAAAAGTTTATGAGGGACTGAGGTCTGCTAACTACATAAGTGAGCTTGGAGGCAGAGTTCACCCCCTCCCTTGAGCCTTCTGATGAAATTGCAGCCCTAGTCAAGAGCTTGACTGAAGCCTCAGGAGAGTCCTCCACTCAAACCACCCGGCTCAGCTGCTTCTGTTTCCTGACCCGGAGAAATCTGATCTAATAAATGGCTGTTGTTTTAATCTGCTAAATATTGGGCTAACTAGTTTTATAGCACTAGGGAACTCTTCTAATGAAAACCAAATATTAAGTGGACTTTCTTTTGAAAAAAATTTTAATGTTTATTTAGTTTTGAGAGAGACAGAGCGTGAGCAGGGGAGCACAGAGCCTGATGTGGGGCTTGAACTCACGAACCATGAGATCCCGACCTGAGCCAAAGACGGATGCCTAACTGACTGAGCCATCCAGGCACCCTAAGTTTACTTTCTTATGTTACCATTCACTTTCCTGTTTCTGCTCTCTAAAGTCTATACTAGCTAATCAGGAATATGGCTACGGGGAGTATCAGTCTTCAATTTGGGCAAGAGATGCCTTGGACCGTTGCGTTAGCGGGCCATACTTTGGACCCCTAGTCCTGCCTCCTTCCTTGGGCTAAGAACCTGTAGGGCCCGGAGGATGACAGCCCGTATTGGCTGATTTCCCCACATGGCAACCATCTAGGTACCATGTAGGTACCAAAGAATCTAGGGTAGATTCTTTGCCCAAAGGTACCCAAACCTGCCCCCAGATCCTCAAGGCAGCAGCCCCGGGTGGACCTCCTGAGGGTGAACTATGCCGTTGGAAATAAACACAGGTCTGTGGGTTGCACACGGACGACTGTTCTTGAGGATGTGGCTAGATCTTGGATGTGTGGGTCAGAATGTCTATATGTGTGCTCACGGGGATCCCCCCATGGCTCCTCTTCAACATTCTGGCAAGAAACTCAGAGAATTCTAAACCTGAACCCGGCCTTCCAAGTCACTGTGAAGGTCTATTTGTCAGGAGGACAGAATGGGTTTTATTCAGCAGTTTGTGGCTGCGACCTATAACTTCTAAGTATTTAGATATAGGTAACTACGTCTCCATTTTATTCTTGTTCTGGGCCCTATAAATGTTAAAGTCAGTTATGGTCACTTGATTTCAAAAGGGGTTTGTAGGAAATACTTGCCTGGAACCAGAGCTGGTCAACCTACAGGCAGGAAAACTTTTCTAGCTCTTAGAATCTGAAACAAAATGGAAATGAATCAAGCTTCCATTTTTATCTTCAGCTCTGTTTATCTAGATAGATAGATGGGTTACCTAGCTACTGTCTATCGACTGGATACCCATCTACCTACCTAAATACCTAAAAATGCCTTTCTCTTTTAGGACATTTTTCTCCTCTAAGAATGTTTTCTGCTCTATTCAACCCTTCTTATTTCCCTTGTAGCCACCTCATCTATTTCCTTTGGGGCATTCTTCTCAAGGATTGCTTTTTACCATTGGGCTGGTTGGCCCAAGCTATTAGACACACTGGTGAATTGGTGGGATTATTAGATTTCTGAACTCCGTATCTCTGCCTTTCCCAATTAGAAAAAGACTTTGGCTTCCGCCATTTCTCACGCTGAAAAACACTCCCTTCTGGACTTGTTCTTTCATGGCGCTCTCTTGGTACTCGTTCAGGAGTTGATACATTTTAGTGGCAGAAGAAAGCGATGGGATCTCTGTATCTGTTTATATTTTGTTGACTTGTGAAGCTCCTAGTCTATATTATTTGTGTGTAGGAATTCTAGCCACTGGGGGAAAGATCTAGAAAGGGAGCCCTTTTCTGTTCCAGCTGGAACTGGGACCTTAAACATAAACCATATTGCATTTGAAAATGGCCTTGTAGCTTTATCGTGCTCCCAGGAATCTTATCGCATTCTTGTGTTCTAATGAAATCCAAAAGAAACTGGCTGGCCATTAGTAGAATCAGTGACCATTACACAATGCTCAGGTTACCCGACCCATATCTTTCCTTCCCCAAAGTATGCGACAGCACCATTTTAGTAAATATGATACAGGAAAGCAATTTTCAAGTTATTTCCTGGTATCTAAGTGCATTTAATAATGTACAAGTTCAAGATTATTGGGGGGATAGTTTTCTTAATCAGTGTATACGTATTTGTGTGTGTGTGCATGCACCCATGGCCGTATTAATTTTCTGAAAACCTGATTTTATTTCGAGGTTGTCCCATAAGCCTTCTGGCCAGGTGAGAATGGGCTTGTCTATGAGAAATGCTGGTTCTCTCAGCCTTGTAGCATCGAACAGCACAGACGGAGTGTTCCGAGTTATCAGTGTAACTCTAAAAGACACGTTTATTTAATCCTGACTCGTAGGACTTCGGCCATCAAGACCCTCCTTCTCCTTTGCCAGCAAAGTAATTGCTACCACATTTAACTTTATGAATGTGGTGCCATTTCCCTGCAATTGTGGTTAACTAAGGAGAAATCCTGAGACACATAAACCTTGGTTTCTATGAGACATATACGTATGTCATTGAAATATGAGAGCTCCCCTTTACAATGGTATCCTTTTAGAGAGCCAGAGTTGTCCGAGGCTCCTTGGAATGGTTCTTAAAAGACTTTGGCAGTCTTGCAATCTTTTCTTTCTTTTTCTCTCTCTCTCCTTTTCCTTTTCTTTCTTTCTTTCTTTCTTTCTTTCTTTCTTTCTTTCTTTCTTTCTTTCTTTCTTTCTTTCTTTCTTTCTTTTTTGAAGAGTAGGGGTACAGATTGGGGAAGGAGGGAGGCAAGTGGTCGGGGGATGTTTTTTTCCCCCCCTCTCTCATTGGTTAGGAATCTGGCATTATTCAGTGGAAGCCATTTAGACCCATTTTTAGGCAGGGGCCTTAGAGTCTGACCACATTTGAAACACTCACCCTGTAAATTTTCCAATTTGTTGATGGGCTTCCAAGGGGAACATCTCCAAAGTGCAGTGACTGATGACAGTCTCTGCGTTGAGATCAAAGCTTCGGTGTTCTGTCTGTTGACACCTGAGAACATTATCAGAGGGAATATTGAACTGTCAGCGGCAGATGTAAAGGAATTATTTACCAGAGATCTAGCGAATCCTCGGGGACTAGAAACGCAGTCATCTGTAGAAAACACAACATTTGAAAACTAGCTTCTAACCTTCTAGCAGCTTCGGTCTGGCCCTCGCTGTGGCAACCATCTTGAATTTGTAGTTACAGGGAGGGCGTTGACTCGCCTCCACTCGTGGCTCCGTGGCACGCATTTCTTGAGTGAATGCCAGGGGACCAGCCGCGTCCACATTCGACTTGCTACTGCTTTGAGTTTCCCAAAAGAACCATAACATTCAGGAAATAAACAGACACCAGGGAGAGCATTTCTGCTCCAACATACACACGTGTATGACCTCACATCCGTGTGAGCGTGTGTTTGGAAAGTTGGTCGGCACATTCATAATAACTGTGCCCTTCTGCACGTCTCCGCGTTTCTCAGTCATCATGCCCAAGTCCCCACAACGCTCAGGTGAGGTGAGTTTGTCCTCCCTCTAAACGTGTGGGTTAGGAAATGGAAATAACAGCTGGGTAAGATGGCAGATAAAATGGCAGGGGAAGCTCAGGGTGTCTGAGCCGGGTGTGGGGGGCTGTCACCAACTCTTCCACGCTGCACATATTTACTGAGCGCCTTTTGCTTGCCAGCCCCCAGGACAGACAAAACAGAAGCCCTCCCCATTCTAGTGGGGGTGTCATGCTTCAAATACGCAATCACACAGACATAATTGTGACTGGTGATAACCGCTCCTACAGCTAAGGACGGGACGCTCAACGGGAGTGAAGCTGGGGAACCTTGTTTAGATTATCAGGGCTGTGTGTGGGGGGGCACTTAGGGATGTCCCTGTCCCAGGAAGTAACATTTCAATTGAGACCCGGAGCCACGGTTGGTCGGGGAAGAGCTAGGAAAGAACTTTGGAGGCTGAGGGAAGGGCATGTGCAGAGGCCATGATGGAAGGAAGGTCTTGACCCGTTGAAAGTCTTGGCTGGATCCCAAGGGAAGAGGTGGGAGGTGGGGAAGTCAGAGGGGTCAGGCCAGGGTAGTAGGAAAGTACCCCACCTCCACAAGGAAAAAGATAGGGCCGCCTTTCAGTTCCTGGGAAGGCTGTGATTCAACTTCGGAAAATTAAAACATCCATAAGGCAATTTGATAAAAAAAATATCCCCCACTCTACTGAACTCCGACAGGAATTCTAAACCTATTGCTGATATAAATCACTCTGCAGAGTGTGTGGGTGGGGAACTTCTGTCTGATCGTTTCAGGAATCCCAGATCTATCATTGACTTGCGCAGGAAGAGCCCGCAGAAGAATGAGACTTGTGTTTGAGTTGATCTTCTTCTGAGAAGATTTGCAACATAACTCTTTCAGTTTTGTTTGGATACACTGGCTCATGTCAATACATTCTACAAATGTTCCTTTAGTGATTTTGAAATACACGGATTTCAGGGCAACAAAAAGTGTTCTTCTTGTTTAAATGCTAGAGCCAAATACCATTCTCAAACTTTTCAGGCCGAAGCCTTCACCGGGGCCATTATCAGAGAGACTCCAAGTGGGGAACTAGGAATAAAATGCAGCTTCACGTAGCTCTCCATCTCTTCCACCCATGTGGCCAGGCCTACTCGGAACTTGGCCAGATCTCCCCCTTGAGAAGAAATCACTGAGAAGTTGAGTCTCTGCCTTATCGACTCTATGATAGGATAAGAGAAAATTTTACTCTGCCAGATTTCCAAGATGATTTAAAAAGGTACACAAAATGGGCTGTGAAGAACTTTCCGTGTGTCCGTTCGACAAGTAGGTAGCGAAGGTTTGCTGTGTGCCACATCCTGGGCTCAGGTTTTCTAAGGGACTCCCCCCTCCCCAAGAAAACAGTCCAACCTGTCTTTGCAGAACTTACAGTTTGATGAGGACCTAAAACCAAAGGTCTTCTCCCCAAAAGTAGTGTCGGGAAGTATTACGTGGCTAGTTCCAACAGAAAAGGCGATCGGAGTTCAGAGGATGCAGTGATTTGGGTGGGCAGGGGGATCTGGAAATGGGGGTGGGAAGGGATGGGGAGAGGCAAGCTTGGAATGTGAGGTGAGCATTCGCAGGGAGACACGAATGAAGGAAGGGACCATGGTTGGGTGAGGGGAGTACGGAAGCCACGTGTGGGGGAAACCATGGTCTTATTTCACGACAATGATCTGGTCCTGTTATTATTGGGAAAATGGCTTCTTGAGGAAGAGAGATTGCCTGCCGTAGATACGATGAGGGGACTGCTATAAAGGAAAAGCTTGCAGGTCCCCAGTAGAGCTCTGGATGGGGGAGGGAGGGATTGGTACCTCCGGGGCCATGTCTTCGTTGGTTTCATACCCATCTATTGACTTCCCCCCCCCCCCAATTCTAAACCTCGCGCATATGCAATGTTAGAACAGGGAAAACACAGAAAACTATAAAGAATAAGAATAGCCCACAATCCTGCTGTACGGAGATGACCTCTGTTAGCATAGCAGAGTGTATTTATTTATACAAGCATGTGTGTATTTACACATAGACACGCACGTATTTTTAGAAAAAAAAATGTGTTCAGAGCACTAACAAAAGCTATGGGTTTTGCTTAATTGTACATCAGGATTGTGGTGTCGTGGCCTCTGAGAATTCTATCTCAATGGCTACAGACTATGCTATGGAGAGGACCTGCGGGCATTTCCTCGCCTTCTCATTTTTATGAGGCACTTACGTAACTTTGAAATCTTTGCTATGTCAATAACCATGTGAGAAACCCTCTGGAAACCTAACGTGTAACATTTGTTTTCATTTCTTGTTCTTTCCTTAGGATAAATTTCTAGATGGGTAATAGTGGGTCAAGCAGGATAAACGTGTTCTGGGCTTTTGGCACACAGTTTCCAATGGTGGGGGGGCCCGCTAGTAACCTGTTAGCTCTTTGATGGGAGCAAACATTGTCTCATTTGGCTTGCTTCCGCCCCAGGGTTATCATTTTTGTGCCTTTCTCCGCAATTTTTCCAAACCAGGAATGGATTCCAGTGCCCAAGAGGGTGAGTGCTTTGCAGTGTTAAAGATCACAGAGGAGAACTGCCTGGGGTGACGGATAAACAAAAATGTGGCAAATCCACACAATGGAATATGAATCAGCCATAAAGAGGAATGAAGTTCTGGTACATGCTACAGGGCTTGTGGACTTCAAAACATTGTGCTAAGTGAGAGAAGCAGGACACAAAGGATCCCATGTTGCATGATTCCATTTATATAAAATACACAGAATAAGCAAGGGAGCAGGTGAATGGGGGGAGTGACTGCCTAATGGGTACGGAGTGTCCTTTAGGGGTGATGAACATGTCTTGGAATTAGGTGGGGGTGATGACGGCATAGCCTTGTGAATTGCCTAATGCCACCGGGTTGTATGCTCTAAATTAGTTAAGATGATGCATTTTATGTTATGTGACTTTGCCTCAATGAAAAAAAAAAGTTACCTGGTGTGTATAATTGCTCAGGAAAACAGAAAACAGAACTTACTAGGGATCTCAAGGGTCCTCTTCATCTGTTTTAGCAAATCTGGTCCAGACCAGCTGAGAAGCAGAGTATATTCCTTTTGGAAATAGAAGAAACTAGATCAAAGCTTTGATTCCAGTAGACAACTTTTCTAGTAATTATCCAGGTAAATTTAGATACAGCCCGTTTCTCCTAGCTTTTAATTTCCTTCAGAGAGTCTTTCTAATAGGACAAGATCTAGTTTTCTCAATGTTTTTTAAAGACCGCGGGGAGTGCCAACATTTCAATATGGCGGTGGGGTGCTGTTTAATGTAAAGATGATCCCCAGAGCCCACGTTACAGACTTGCTTGCAGAAGTTCATCTTTGTAAGACCTCTCTCTGGTTCTTTAATTACTCATTTCGTGAGGGAATGAGTTATTAACTCTAAAGTTGGCCAGAGAGAGTCTCTGGGAATTAAAGGCTGAATTTAAATTAATAATTAGCTCACCTGGCCTCAATTTTCAGAAGCAAAGTATATTCACATATCTCTGTAAAAGTTGCCAAATAGCTAGCTCATTGGAGTCTCTTAATTATGGGGAAATGGCATTAATCTCTTCCTCTCACTATCTCCGAGATTTAAGATTATTTTTTTTTATGACAGCTTTGGCTTTGGTTATGCGTTAGAATCAGTGTTTCCGAATGTTTAAAGTTATTGATATAAAATAAAAATAGTATTTTGTCTGAAAAAGTGAAGAAGGATAGAGAATGTTTAGAAAATTCCACTTAGAAAGTTAGCGGTGATGGAAATGAAGTTTCCATTAGTCTTATTAACAAAGCCTAGGGGACTTTTGAAAGGTATTTTAATAGAAAAACCTAGCTCAAGAGACTTACAATTAAACCCCAAAGATGAAGAAAAATTAACTCCCTCATCTTTACAGTTACTAGAATTGTGACGGAGAAAAACCTGTGTCAAAGATGAGCCCTCCCAAACAAAGACTGAGTCCCTCCCCCCCCCTCCTTCTTTCCTTCCATGAACATTCGTTCTGCAGTGTCTACCTGCCTTGCGTAATGCTAAGCCCCATTGATACAAAGGCTATGAGAGTTTTTGACGCCAGGGTTCTTACTGAGAGTTCAAGACATGTAGATGAATAATATCGGTGCAAAGCAGATAGAAATATGCCCTATAATTAGCGCAACCAATTCTATACAGAGGGAAACTACGCTTACTCGCTAGGAGACTTGAGATTTCATAGAGTTGCCCTTGAAAGGCAGATGATCTTTCAAGAGGCAAAGGTGAGAGAGGGCATGGCGGGCGGTGGGGGCGGGGAGGGGGGAACAGCCAAGTACGCAAGTAGCGGGGTGAGCGGGCAGAGGGGTCATGGTCTGCTCGAGGCACAAGGGCTGCTTATTTGGCTGAAGCGTGGTTCCCGAAAGAGGAGAGTGGAGTGTGAGACCAGATAGACAGGGGCACACGGGCAGGTGAGAACCGAAAGTCAGGTGGAGCTGGATGCCAGAGAATCGTGGAACAGAAATGGAAAGTGGACATTGGAAGGGGCCCATCTGGTTGGGTGTTCCGGGCCTTCTCTTGTGAGGTCCTTCGAGGACACTAACTGTTCCCCTGGTCAAGCCACTTTGCTATACTTGTCTCTCCTTCCCCTCTAACAAAAGCCCTTACATGGAGGGAGAAATATGCCATGTTCTAAGAGCACTTAGAAATCTTGGACTTAAAAGGCACTTTTTTTTTTTAATTTAAAAATAAAACAAAGCACTTCTCATTTTATTTGGGGCCGTGATTCTGTGGTGCGTTGAAAGAAGTAAACTATTCTCTGGCAGCAAATTCCCCTCCGGCATCTGAGGGACTTACAGCCAAGTGCGGGAGGGATACATTGACTCCTGGGGAATTTCATCTCAAACACCTTATTCTGGGGGGAGGGGGTGGTGAACATACACATTGGACCCTAGAGAGGGTCCTGGGATAGAGGGGAGGGGACTTCTTGAATATAGGGAGTAGGAGGAAGCTCCCAGAAGATGTGCTGGAGGCCATAACGAGCCTGGCAGGGAGACCAGCAAAGCAGGCAGTTATCAAGACCAGGGCACGTTTCTTTCCCAAAAGGCTTTTGTACAACGAAAAGCCTTTAAAGACGCCGGCATTGCAAATAGTTGATGGTTCAGTTTGCTTGAGTGGGATTGCTGCCCGGTCCTTTTCTACACTTGATTCAGAAATTCCTATTTGGGGCACCTGGGTGGCCCACGGGTCGAGTACCCGACTCTTGATTTCGACTCAGCTCAAGATCCCAGGGTTGTGGGATCAAGCCCCACATTGGGCTCTGTGCTGAGTGTGGAGCCTGCTTGGGATTCTCTCTCTCCCCGTCTCTTTCTCTCTGTCTCTCTTTTTCCCTCTGCCTCTTTTCCCCGCTTGCGTGTGCTCTCTAAAAAAATGAAACAGGCAGTTAAGCATCCAACTTCAGCGCAGGTCATGACCTTGCAGTTTGGGGGTTCCAGCCCCACATCAGGCTTTGTGCTGACAGCTCGGAGTCTGGAGCCTGCTTCAGATTCTGTGTCTCCCTCTCTCTCTGCCCTTCCTCCGCTCGTGCTCTGTCTCTCTCTCTCAAAAATAAATAGACACTAAAAAATTTTTTTAATGTGAAAGCAATTACTATTTGCCACCCATCCATCAAGATTGTATATTATTATGCCCTCCCCAAGTGAAGGTATCCTTGTATGCTTGCTGACCCATTGTCCTTACCCACCCTCTTACGCATCCCATAGACTTTAACTTGCATGACGGTACATGGTATCTCTATCTTATTCGCCTAGGAAGCTGCCTGGCACATGGTGGGTGCTAAGTAAATATTTATCAAATAAATTCATTAACTCCTTATCATGCTTTAATTCATTTCTCCCATATTATGTACCTACTGTTCTAGGCCTTCTGCTAATTGTGGACGTACAAAAAGGAATAAACGACATGCCCTTTGCACCCAAGAAGCTAACATTGGGTAGCAGGTAAAAGAACACAGTAGGACATTTGTTTGGTAATAGTTCTACAGCGAGAAGGGAAGGAGAAACTACCTTTATCAAATACCCCGCGTGTACCTGTCACTTGATGTTTTCCATGCGGTGTGTTTTTCTTGTGTCACTTCCGTAAGGAAGGATCTCATCCCACTGGTGAAGAAACCGAGGCTCTGAGAGAGAGTTACTTATTTACTGACAGTAAAAAGTGCTGTAAGAGTCCCAGAGGAGGGGGGGGGGGTTGTTCATTCTTTGGGGAGAAAGGAGGTAGAACTGGTCAAGGGCGACGAGTGCATTGAGACTTGAAACGAGCAGGATCGTACCCTGCAGAAGGAGAGGGGAGGGGGGATGGGAGGGTCTTTCTGGTGTTGCTTTCTAGTGGCGACATGAGAGGGCAACACCAATTTCGAATAGGAAAGGCAGTAAAATATAGATCGTCAATAAACATGGCCCACAGACTTGCGCACCTGGAAATGAAAAATACGGTGACTGTTCCCTACATAGCTAACATTCTGTTTCCATGGTGTCCCTCGCCAAATCAAGAAATGACCTACTTGCTGTTCAGCTTCTTTTTTAGGACAGTAGTGACGAGGAGGAGACCCATTTGTCTTCCCAGAAGTGGATGATGGTCTTAAAATTAGTAGGCTGAGTCAACATTTTCAAGTGCTGATGCCTACCATCAACAGATTCTATTTCCCTTAAAGAATCCCTTATCTTTCAGAAGAGAAGGATGCACAAAATGTTACTAATTCGTAAGTTTCCAGTTGCTCCCTTCTGCTTTGGACAGTAGGAGGGACAATAGCCTTTGTTTGGTGTTTAGCCATAAAATACGCCTCCAAACAATCTTCTTCCCGCCCCCTCCCCTGCCATCTCTAAATTATATGGGTCATCGCCTCGCCCTCACTCCCAATTTGACAATTCCGCTCTGGTGTGAGAAGAAACGAACAGTATCATGTTCCTTTGCCCTAAACAGTTAATTCATCTCACATGGTTGAGTGGCTCATTCCCAGGAAGTGCCTGCCCAGGGTCAGCCCCAACTGTCACCGGGGGTGAAGGCTCTGGGTGGCAACAGATACCCCTCCTTCCTGCCTCCTCCCACCCCACCCCACCCCACCCCCGCCTCCAGAGAACGCCAGTTATTCCGATAATGAAAAATAAAAACAATGTTTCATGTGTCCATCTTTCCTAATTCGAATACCCGACGCGTTATACTGTTATCAGTTAAAAACGTGGAACTGATATCAGGAATTTGGAGAAGCTTGAAGAAGTTCTATTTGTTGGATGGTTCCCCCAAATTGAAGAGAGATGACTCAAAGAAAAGAAATGAATCCGTGTAGAATTAAAATGTGTTTTCACTGCCAGATTGAAAATCCCCCCCCCCCCCCCCACCCCGCAAAGCCGTCTTTATGGCCCGGTCTCAGGATTCTAGGTCTGGGTATGAACACAGATCCTTGGATATCTCCGTGCTCCTGGCAGTGGCTCAAATTTTACAATTGTTTTACTGAGGTGTCCGTTGGTATTAGGGCCTCCTGCTTTTGATCACTCTGACTTGCTTTCTCCTTCTGAACTGTGTTTCTGTAACCAATTTACGGGGCTCGGTATTCAATTTCAGCTGCCCCATGGCAGCTGACGAGGACGGCGCGGCCTGACGTTTGAGTTCCTTTTGGCTCTTGCTCCCTCTTAACCATCTTGCTGGCTTTCGTGTCATTGGTAGGCTCGCTGATGACAGGCAGCTGAAGGCCCAGATAAAAGGCCCCTGGGGTGGGGGTGGGGTGGGGTCTCTCGGCCTCTCGCACACTCATGTCTGTCCACCTCCCAGAAAACCCTCAGAGTCCCCCCGGCGTGGCTGTCTTGGGGTCTGTCCCAAACAAAGAGGAGGGTGCGGGCCGCCTTGGATCAGCTCTACAACGAGCTCTCCCTTTGCCCTCAATTTTCTGGGCAATCAGACAAAGCAAGTCGACTATTTTTCTCTTGGAATCAGCGGAAATTTTGTAACCTGACGAGTGATAAATACATATATCTATATATCTGATCAAGACTTCTTTGCCAGGAGAGAAAGTCCGGAAAATCAATAATGCGTTTATTCCTGGTTAACAATGAGGCTGTGGAGTGCTTTCGGGACTTCTTGGCCATTTCCAACTTTAAAATTTATAAAACCCCAAGTGCCAGCCTCTGTCTCAAATCCAACACCAACCTTCAAAAAAGCCCCTTCCAAGAAGATCCACAAATGTACCCTCTTTTTATGACGTGTACCCCCAGAGAAGGGTTTATGGCTCTGCGGTGGGCTGGTCTCCCCTTCTGACGCGGGGCCTCACCCCGTTCACACTCGTCGCCACCTCTCTGTCCTAAACCTCTGTCCACAAGGGCCTCGAGACACAGAGGGGGATCTGCCCCTCCTCCACTCGTCTCTTCCCCTGTTGGGATTTGCAGCTCTGGGCAAGGGGACGGGGGTGTAAGTGCAGTGATGTCTCGTGTCCCCTCCCCACTGCCCTCCAAGCTGCCGCCTGGGGAGAGCGCAAGGCGGTAATGAAGATGCCACGAACGTTTAGCCCCCTTGACCAACCAAGTCCAAAGGGAGGCAGGCAACCGGAGGACTTTATTTAGAAGTCCGCCCCCAGGACAATGGCTTCAGGACAGGCTGGCTCTTTTCTTGTCTGGTGTTCAGTCCTGCGGAGGGGGCGTTGAGCTGCTCAGACCTTTGTCCCAGAGAGCCTGAACATCCCTCCCCCAGCATTATGTGCAGCGGATGCCCGCGACTTTCGGACACAGAGGCGTGTGGGGCGGTGGGGCTCGGCCAGTTCAGAGGGGGGAGGGCAGGAGCTGGCGCTGGGAACAACGGGGGACCAGGGGCTTGGTGACTCAGGACCCTGTCCACCTCTCAGCTCTTCTCTGACCTCTGCAAACCGGACCAAACAGTGGAATCGCAGGAACACCAAATCTAAGCAGCTTTTCCGGGGCCTTTGTGTTTCTGCTCGAAGCCTTGTTTCCAGATGGAAGGAGTTGTTGAGCGGGGGAGGGAGGGTGTCTTCACGTAGAGTATAGTCCGCATTAGGCCGCATGAAATGGGTAATGGTTTTGTCAGTGAGCGGTGGCCACGATCCTGGGTCTCTGATTTTCTTCTAAAGGCTGGCTAGAGCCCGGGCTGATACCCAATCGCCCCAGCAGGCTAGGAAAGACGTTGCTTTGAAGCCGACTTAAGTCTGAGATCAAAAACACTTTTAGTCATCACTCAATGTGGGCAAAATTAAAGGGGTGTTGGATAGCCCCAAATCATCCTTATTAAAGAGCAGACGCTCAGACTTCTCCCGACCGAGGTATTCGGGAGGGTGGGAGGGACCTATTGGGTTATCCGTGTTTCGGTTTTCAGTGAGTTTAGCTTTTCTCTCTTCACATCCATTTTTGATTTGAGAAATGTAGCGAACTGAAGTGTCAGATTAATTCCATTCATGCGCTGTGCTGGTTCATGATGGAAGAACCGCCGAGGTTTGACTTTATTTGGAGAAGTAGACCCGAGACGTTCAAGGTCTCTGCCTGCGCGAAAGTACCCAACCACAGTGGAAATTGGGATGAAACACATAACCCTGCTTCTGATGTGTTTCCATGGCTTTTGGGTTTGGATTGAACAGAAAACCTAGAGCAAATAGTCTTGCTGAGGACATCCACTTCTCAATTTTTTTTCCGAGCTAGAGAAATGCCAAAATTTTCCAGCCTCAAAAGAATATTCTAATTCAGATCTGGTCCGAATTTGCTTGAGGACTATGAATGTCTTATCTTTGGGGGTTTTGCCATTGCCGGTGAATATACAAGTTTATTTGCGAGATCTCCACGGGGATCACACTGACTGCAAGTTACCTATAGCAAGATGTTTAATCCCAGTTGACGTAAATTTTCGGCTTCTGGGTAGCACATGTCAGTCAGTGCATGCTCTGAGGCTCGAGAAAGAAATTTCCTTCTGCTAGCCTAAACCAGGTGGGATTCGGAGGAGAAATCACGTCGAAAAATAAACCAGACAGTACTTTCTGCCCCCCTCCCATCATTGATTTAAAGAAAAAAATACTAACCTGCTGTTCTTGATTTGTGTCTCTTCTAATTCTTTAGCACTCTGATTAAAATTTGATTTATAATTCCAGTTGCATTTTCTGAAGGAAGGGGGCTGTTTTACAGGCAAGTCGGAAAACAGATCCAACTGGGTGGTTAGTGGGATATTTGCCGATGATGAGACACAGTCAGTGAAAACAAAACAAAACAAAACCAAAACCCCCCAAACCAGGAGAGTGCCGGGCTCTGGGCCTGCCAGGCCCCACCTGACTCGGCAGGTAACGCACTAGAAACTCCCCAGGGTTGGAGCAGGTGACTGTTGACACCCCTCCAAATCGGATTCTGCAACTGGCTGGAGGGCCAGAGGCTGGCCGGCCACCTTAACTGGACGGGAGTATTGTGGCTGCAAGCTGGTGTGAACAGAGAAAGGAGGGTATGGAGGAGGGGTAGATGGGGCGGCCCCGGTGACTCAGCAAGGCAGGGGGCAGCACCTGAACTAAAGCCCCACCGCCCTGCCTCCCCTCCCCTCGCTGCGAGCTCCCGGCATCGCTTCATTATTATTCACTTAAGTGGGTGTGATCTGAAAGGGAGTATTGTTTCAGAATCAATAAGGGGCTGAGTCCCCCAAGTACAGTGAGTGTCTGAGCTTCAAGTACCTCCTTATCACCAGAGCACAGCAGAGGATAGGTCCAAATAAAACACATTATCAGCCTTTGTTGACTTCCCAGACCCAGCAGCTGTATTAATGGAGCTCTTTATATCCATTCCCTTTATGAACTGGGTTTTCTCACTCTTACTTCTCTGGGAACTTCTAAATAAAGCTCCTGCTGAAGAATGCCAAGGGTGTTTGAGTTGGATAGTTGCACAGAACCCATTTGCTCAATGGAATTCGTACTTGCAAAAGGGAAGGCGGCGGGGGTGGGGGTGGGGGGTATGTCAGAAAAGACCACCTCCGTTCTAAGAAGGCAGGGAGGGGTTTAATGATTTACTTGGTGGCATTCCATATCATGTTTAAGTTTACGACTCTAGACGGAGACACTTAGCTTGGATTTCATACCAACGTTTTCTCTGAATCTGCGATGTCTGCAATTAGAAACTCGAAAGAAACCAATTTTAACATCGTTCTTGCACTTCAGGTCCTAGCAATTGTCCACTGAATGTAGCCTGTGTGTGTATGTGGTACTACGGGAGTTTTGAAAAGATTTAGATGATCAGTTGCATACTGTTACTTAAAACTCGCAGTAAAATTCTTACTTGAGTAAGAATTTCTACCAAGGAGCTTGTTATTGGCACCACTGACCAGAGGAAACTTTCAGGGTAAATGGTAGTTTCAAGGTGCTACCAAACTCAAAATGAGTATGCGTAGGGATTATTTCTTCTATTTTTATAAGCCTATAGACCTGATCTTCCCTCTAAGGGTGTTGTTGTGCTTGGTTTATGAACTATTTATTAATTTTTTTAATGTTTATTCTTGAGAGAGAGAGCGCACAAGCTGGAGAGGGGCAGAGAGAGAGGGAGACACAGAATCCGAAGCAGGCTCCAGGCTCCGAGCTGTCAGCACAGAGCCGACACGGGGCTCGAACTCACGGACTGTGAGATCATGACCTGAGCTGAAGTTGGATGCCTCACTGACTGAGCCACCCAGGCGCCCCCTCCCCCTCAGGTTTATGAATTTTTAAAATATTTTCTGACTCAACATAAAAAAGATCCTCAGAATAAAAAACTCCTGTCTAGCTTCTCTCGAAACATCAAAAGATCTAACCGCACAGGGTCTCCCCGGAGCCTGTGCTCACCCCAAATCCATAGTCCCTACCACGCCCTGTTGTCTTCCTGCCTCTGAGGCCGAGCGTTCGTTTACAATGTAACATAACACTGATGTGTATCTTTAGGGTGGAGAAATATTTCTCTGTGTTCCCGTCTTTATCAAAAAGTGGAACGCACAGAAAATCGCCAGCTGGCTGAACACTTGACAACATCTGCTGGGCTGCGCGTTTCAGGTGCTGGTATCTGGTGGCCAGGCTCGTTTGCGGGGCTTGCTGAAACCCTAGGTTCACTCGCGTTCGTCACCTTCACACTTGGGTCCCCTCTGCTTGAAGTCGCCTTCTGCACCCTTTCCTTCAGCGCTCAGCATGAATATCACCTCTCTGCCCCCACTCTCCCTGGTTCCCTTGGAGCAGGTGGCCCTGCTCTGTGCCTTGTCACAACACCTGCCAGGCTTTCTCGTAATTACATGCTTAGACATCTGCCTTTGACTTTAAGTTTTATGAGGTAGGGACCATCTTCGGGGCTATCACCCGATTGTAGGACACAGTATGTGTGCAGTAGGTACCTTTTTAAAAGGCTGTAATCTGGATTTTGAATAAAATGTAACGTCATTTGGGTCTTTGAAACGAGCTTTTTTTTTTTTTTTTAAATGCTTGTTTATTTTTGAGAGAGAGGAGAGTGTGTGCGAGCAGAGGGAGGGGCAGAGAGGGAGGGGGACAGAGGATCCAAAGCGGGCTCTGGGCTGACAGCAGAGAGCCCGACGTGGGGCTTGAACTCACAAATGGTGAGATCACGACCTGAGCCGAAGTTGGGCGCTCAACCGACTGAGCCACCCAGGGGCCCCGAAACAGGCTTTTAAATTCATTATAGTATCAACAGAGAGCGACTGCTTCTGAGAACGTGGATTGTTCTTTTCACTCTGGAGCAGAGATTTATTGGAATGATTGTCACAAGAATGATGCTATTCGTGGAACAAGTGTTCGTTGGGTATCGAGTGCCAGATGCCGTTCCCGTTGCTGCAGATTGCTGGTGTCTCACGAAGCCCTTACTCCAGGGAGGGTTTGGGGGATGTGTAGACGATAAGAATGTAAAAATAAACAACATAAGCTCCAGTATTGATACATACTATCGAGAAGTTAAAACAGGTGGTTGGATATGACAATGATGAAGGGGGGGGGGCGGGTGGAGATAAGGGGCTCTCGTAGCTGATGTCGTCAGAGAATGCCTTTTTCTTGACCTGCTGTTTGAACCGAGATTCAAGGGCCGAGGAAAATGCCACCCTTAGGAAGCGCTGGGGGAAGAGCGCTCCCGTTAGAGCAAAGCTCAAGTGCAAAGGCCCCGGGGTGGGAGCAAGCTTTGTGTGTTTGAAAAGCAAAGACAAGACTGATGAAGCTGGAACCGTGTGAGGGGCAGTAATGAAACCAGCTCGGAAAAGGAGGCGGGGGGCTAGAGCGGGCAGGAGCTTACAGACCACAGAGGAGACGGGGTTTTTTATTCCAAGGAGTGCTGAGCAGACTCGAGATTTGGCAGACAAAGTGGTGTCCTGGAGAAACGGTGGACTGGAGAATGAACCAGACCTTGGTTTGAACCGCTGCTCTCCCTCCTCCCTAAGCACAACCTGCCGCAAGTCTCGTTTCTCTGAGTTCAGCTTCCAGCTGTAAGATAGGATGCGTGACTTCAGCGTGATTCGTTCATTCCTTTGCACATCCATCCTACACACACTTTCCGCATGCCTACTCTGTATCAGGGCCAGGAGACGTATCCAGGGTGTGGACAGACGAGGGTTTCCTGACTTCGTGGAGCTTACCGTCTACAAGGAGGTGCGAGTGAATCAACAACAAGCAACGTGCATACGGTCACTTCAGGCAGTGGTCGGTTCTCTGAAGAAAAGACACGGAAAGATAGATGAAGGAGACTGGAAGGGAGTTAACTTGACCCAGCAAGTTGCCCTAACTTTACCTTTGGGGACACTAAGAATCAGAGAAGTTAAGCGACTTACTCAAGGTCACGTGGCACCCAAGAGGCAGAGAGAGAAATCAAAGGTTGCCTTTCTGGTTCTACAGTTGTTGGTTTTATTCTCCAACCAACCAATAGGATAACAGATCACCTATTTTGTTTGGATGACTTCTATCAGAGAATTGAGAATTAATGCCTAAACCATCCTGGGAGCTGCCCTGTGCTGGGCGCTACTGTGCATGCACTCAATTATGTGGCTGCCAAGACCTGGGGCCGAGGACTCAGTGCGAGGTCTGGTTGTGCCCCGTTTCCATGGTTACCACCAGCTACTGTCACCTTCCTGGTTTCCGGGAAACTTCCATGCCTGCTATGCAATTGATGCTATGCCAACCTTTTGAAAAAAATGTTATTGATCTTGTTTTATAGATGGAGACACTGAGGTCGTAAAGAGTAGCTAAGTGACGTGCCTGAGCCACACAGATATCGGGTGGTTGGGACAGGACTTGAAAGTGGTCTTCAAGGTCTAAATCCTAAGCTCATTCTACTTGCCTCCTTCCCAGGGTCCTTCCTACCTCTCTTCGTTCTCCTTCTCCCCATACCTGTGCTCCTAGGAGAATACTTTAAAATGGTAAACGTCCTCAGTAAAGATATTTCCATTGTAGGATTTTGCTAACGGCGGGGAGGATCTCATCTCGGCTGTTGACATCACTGCTTGGCTTGAATCAGCGACTCATCTTTAATAACAGTATTTGGACACTTGAAGCAACTTCTAGTAGGTGAGGGAGAGTTTTTTTGTTCAGGGAGCCTTTCTCTACGTAGCAAATTGTTCTTTGGTCCAAAAGGGAGCAGGTGGCCCTGGTCTCAACGCACTTGTCTTACTCAGAACTGCTATTTCTCTTGAAAGATTCATTATTACTATATTTAAAAAAAACTTGAAACAAATGAAGAGAATTCTGCAATATGTGTGGTGGATTTGGGGGGTGGATGGAGGCGGAGGCCCCCTCAGGAAAATGGTCACGTGTCCCTCTCATCCCTAGGTTTCCAACCCTTTCTGATTTCCTCCTTGCCACTTGCTGCCCTCCTTGTCCCTTAGAAGGCTAACCTGCTCCCTGTGCAGGAAATGTGGGGCTCCACAAGGCTGCCTCAGCTGCTTGTATCTCCTCACTCCCTGCTCTCCTCCTGAAACACCCCATGCTTTCCCACGGCTGCCATTTTTACTTCTGCATAGGTGAGTCAGAACCTTCCTCCTTCTCTGCCTACCGACGTCGCTTTTCCCCCAAATATCTGCTTGGTCTCTTCTCCTGGCTCGCTTGAAGGGAACTCAGACTCAACTTGTCCAAACAAAATTTCCCTCCCCTGGTCGTTCATCTAGTGTTTCCCACCTCAGTGAGTATCACCGCCGTCTCTACCATCACACAAGATAGGAAATGGGGAATTCGCTGTTGATCTCCACCCCATATCTAGCTTGGCACTCTCTTGGCTTCTCAATAGCTCTGGTATGTGCTCAGTTCTCTCCATATCTACCATTACCATCGTAGCCCAATCTTCTCAAGGTACCGTCTTCCCCCTGCTCCCCATTCACCACACCGCAGACCAACCAGTCCTTTCAGAAGGCGGATCTGATCGTGGGACCCTGTGGCCTTAAAATTCTCCAGTTTCTTACTTAGAATAAAAATGGAATTCCTTGACTTGACCTACAGGATCCTGCTGAGTCTGGCCTCTTCTCTCCTCTGCTGACTTCTCTTAAAGTACTACCCACCCTCTCTCCACTCCAGCCACACGGGTCTTCTTTTTGGCCGTCACATCATAGGCTCTTTTTACCCTATTCCCTCTGCCTAGGATCCTCTTTCACTCTTTCTTTTCTTGCTGAATCCTACTCACTTGTAGTTATCAATTTCTTATCACTGCTTGGGCCCAACGTTCCTGGCTAGGTTGAATTCCTTTCTTATAGACTCTGTGACACTCTACTGCCATTTTGTAGCCCTTCTCATACTTACAACCTGACATTTTTGCTGACATGATCATTCATCTCTCCTCCTCCAATAGCCTGTGACTTTTGTGAGCACAGGGATTCTGCTTACCTTTGCCCCCACTATCAATACAATAGTTGACATTGCAGATTGAGTGAGGTCTCCTTACCAGGAGCAGTCAGTATATACTAATTTCCCCTACCAGTTTTGAGGGTAGGATAGGGTCATACGCAACCCAGATAGCTGGGTCGGAGTGGTTGACCAGAATTGCCATCACGACCACTACCATCATCATCCTCATCATCATTATCATCAGGGTAACCTTCCCCTTGGTGTTACAGTAGGACTGGTTGGCATTTTCCCATTACGGGACACTGTTCATTGGTTCTTGATGAACATCTAGAGTTCTGATGATGTTGCCTCGGATATTGATATTGCTTGTTAGTGGACCTTTTTTGACTAAGAAAAGAATAGAGCATTTACTTCAGGTCTTAGCTTAGGTCTTCAAATTAGAAGACATGTAAAACCTTCCAAGAGCGAGAACTGGGATCTCCTCCTTTATTCACTCGACAAATATTTATTGAGTGGCTAATGTGTGGGAGACACTGTCTTAGAGGCTGGGACGATGGTGTCCTCACGGGGCTTACAGCGGAAGGAAAGAGGCAGTAAACAAATAAATAAATGGTAGGAATGTAAACACTTCAATGAAACCACAGTGATGTAGCAGAGACTGAGGGGGCTACTTTTCGTTGCCCAGCACATTAGCTTTATTCCTCCAGCGTAACAAGCAACCTTGAAATCGCAATGACTTCAGCAAGGGTTTCTTTTGAGGTTCCTCATTTGTTTAGGGGCCTTTATTCACTCCGGGCTGCTGAGCGTCTGAGCGTACTTGTGTCAGCAGAGCAAGCGGGTAAGGGGAACACGCACCGGCCCTTGGGGCCTCAGCTCACGCTGGCCACTGAGACTCGCAGCCGCATTTCCCTGGCCAGAGCCAACCGCGTGACCCTTATCAATGGGGAGAAGCCGCTCTACTTACAGGAAGAAGCACCGAAAAGGCACTTGGCCTGGTATTTCGTCCTCTTCCTGGGGAGCAGGGAGAACCATAATCTAGTCCACCCCGGAGAGCTCGGGAACCCTCAGAGCGGGTGACGTCGAGCTGACGCCTAAACAAAGAGAAGGGGCCGTCCGTGATGATCCTGAGGAAGGGTCCAGGCGCGGGGTCCAGGAGGAGACCCCCACAGCGGAAGGGTCTCAGAGGGTTGGACAAAACAGGAGAGAGTCGTCCAGTGTGGCTGGAGGGGCGGCAGGAGGGCGGCTTGGAAAGTAAGCGGTCGCCTGTTCACACGAGGCCACGCGGGTCCCGGGGAGGGTTTGGGCTTTGCGGCGCGAAGCACGGGGGGGTGACGTGTACTTTTATCTTCACAAGGAAACTCTGGCCGCGTGTGGTATCTGTTGAAGGGCAGGCGGGCAAGTACGGGAGGTCAGCTTTGCAAACCTGGGAGAAGGACAACCTGAGCCCCGAGAGGCTTTTTCTCGAAGGATTTAAAGGCAACCCTAGGAGAATGCAGGGCAACGCAGCCCAAGCTTTGGCCTTCACCCTGCTGTTGCCGGGCGTGGACCCTCGGTTTCCGGGGCTGCCCCTCCCCGGGGAGCCATGACTTGCCCTGGAGAAGTTCAGGGTGGGCCCCAGATACGTATGCCCCTCTGACACGGCCTCCTAATTCAGAGCAGAAGCCTCAATAAGGAATCACTTTAGAAGAAAGGCTGTGCTTTAATTTATTGTTTTTTCCCTAAAGTTTAAACATTCTCTGCACTTGAGTGGCTGTTTGCTTATGCATCTGACTTATTTAGGCAATTTGCTATTGTGTGTGTGGTCCAATCCAGCCTGTTTCAGGAAAGTGTATGTTAGACGCTTGGAAATTGTCCAGTGGGCATTGTGTGTGTGTGTGTGTGTGTGTGTGTGTGTGTGTGCATGAGAGAGAGAGTGTGTGTGTATGTTTGTGTTTGTGAGAGAGAGAGAGAAGGAGGAGAAGAGTGTGAGAAGGAGGGAGGGGGAGGAGGGGCAAGAGAATTTTTCACTAGCAACTCAAGCATGATGTTCACAGATGAATAGTATACATTTAATTGAAGAACAGATTTTTTTTTTAAACTTTGGCTATTGTCAGTCATATTGTAAGCACCCTGACATGGTTTAAATTAGTATTGTGGAAGCAATATACTGCAGAGGAGTGCGTGACTAAATTATTAAAAGCAATCCGTGAGGACCGAGCACGAAGCCATCTCGGCAAAGAGAGAAACTTTATACGGAGCTTTTTTGCCAGCTGTGTCCCTGGTCATCGAGCACAATGTGTAACAGTTTGCCCAGGGACTATTTTGGGAAAAGCAGTCATTTCATTAAGGGTACCGGTTAGGTTTGAAATTTTGTTTGGATCGCTTGCCAAGAAATTGGCGTCCAAAAGTTAAATATGAAAGATGTTAAGAGAATTGGAAACTAAGGCAGGGAATTCAGCTCACCGAATTTTAACTCTTAGTAACCCGTGAGAAAAGAATATCGCCGGCGAATTCGACCATGTTAAGAACACATAATTTGTTCCTCTGCTGTAATTACTGTTACGCTCTTACGGATAAGTAGAAATGTCAGGAGCTTTCAAAGGAAAAGGGCTAAAATGAGGCTCTGGCTTCATCACTTATGGGCGGTGTGAGCTTGGGCAAACCCCGTGTTTTCCAGCTTGCAGTCAAGCAAAGACACATTAGGACTTTTACTGACGGCAATGACGAGCTGAGGGTCACCGGTGAGCGCCACAGTTAGGAAGCGTTGGCAAATAAGAATTTCAGCAGTTTTGAAGATTCCCGAGGCTCTTTCACTGAGGAGTCAAAGAAAAAAGGCTGAGGCAAATGTTCCAGCTCCGACTCTGGGAGACTGGCTTTGGAGGATGGGTGGGAAGTAGATTGTGGGCAAAGGCAAGGAAAAATAAAACGAGAAATCTGCAGCAGGCCCACGTCTGATGTTTTTCTGGACCTCGTAAGCCGATGAAGTGCTTTGAGTCCCTCATCTTGTCTCATTTCCGCGTGTTAGAGGCCCATCGGCTTGGGATGGTAAAGAGTGGCCTCGGCAGAGACAGGCATCGGATGCCCGGGAGAAGGTACAGGTGAGGGGCCCTGGGGAAGGCAGGAGGTGGCGAGGGCAGATTCCCCGCGTCTTGAACAGAAGCCCAGCGAGGCTCCCAGCATGACCTCACTACTCAGGATCTGTGTGCTGCGTGGAAGAACAAATGGGTGAATGCAGACGAAAGAGGAGTTGTGGGCCTAGAATCCCATCCTGCTCATGTTTCAGGTCCCAGCTAAAGTCGCATCTCCTCTGTAAGGTCTTTGGCCCAGGGGCAGCGTCTTCTCACCCTGGTTCTTCTATCTTCTACTGTCGTGGAGCATTCTTTGTGCCTTTCTTTACTCACACTTCGAGGTCCCGCCTTCTTTTTTTAAATTTATTTATTTATTTTGAGAGACAGTGAGTGGGGGAGGGGGAGAGAGAGAGAGAGAGAGAGAGAGAGATGGGGTGACAGATAATTGCAAGCAGGCTCCATGCTGTCTGTGGAGATCCCGACGTGGGACTCAAACCCAGGAACCGTGAGATCATGACCTCAGCTGAAACCAAGAGTCGGACGCGGAACCAGCTGAGCCATTGAGGCACCCCGTTGAGGTCCCTCCTTCTTTCAGCTCCTCTTTAAGCTTCTGTTTGTTTGTTGTTGTTTTCTGGAATGTTGGCTGTGTACCGGGGGGTGTCCTTTGCATGGAAGACACAAAGAAGAAATGTCATCCTTTATCATCATTGAGTCCACAGCCTGAAGGGGAGATCGCTGTAAAAAACCCCAAAACCAACATTTCTCCAAGGTAGACCTACAAAGGGTCAACTGACATGAAGAGATGCTCAACATTTTTAGTCATTAAAGAAATACAGATCAAAACCATAATGAGTTACCACCATGTCAAACCTACCAGGATGATTACAAGTTAAACAAACAGAAAATAACAAGGGTTGGTGAGGATGTGGAAAAATTGGACCCCTTATGCATGGTGGGCAGGAATGGAAAATAGTGCAGCTACTGTGGAAAACGGTTTAGAGGGTCCTCAAAAGGCTAAATTTAGAATTAGCCCATGACCTAGCAATTCCGCTTCTGAGTGTATGCCTTAAAGAATTGAAAAGAGGGTGTCGGACCAAAATTTGTGCGTGCATTTTCATAGCACTCTTTATGACAGCCAAAAAAAGAAAGAAAAAAGGAAACACCCCAAATGCCTATGAACCAATGAATGGATAAACAAAATGTGGCATAGAGATGTACAATGGAATGGGGGGTGGAGGGGAGGGGATAGTGGGTGATGGCATTGAGGGCACCTGTTGGGATGAGCACTGGGTGTTGTATGGAAACCAATTTGACAATAAATTTCATAAAAAAAAGAGATGTACAATGAATATTATTCGGTCATAAAAAGGAACGAAGTACAGATACATACTATAACATGAATGAATCTCAGAAATATTAGGTAAAAGACCTAAGACACTGAAGCCACCTGTTGAATGACGCCATGACAAGCACTATCTAGAGGACGTAAATCCACACAGACAGAAAGAGGAGCTGTGACCAGGAGCTGAAGGGAGGAAGGCATGGGCCCCACGGGTACAGGCTTTCCTCTTGGAATGGCAAAAAGGTCTAGAATTCGTGAGGATGAATCTGCACCGCCATGAATATACTTAATGCCACGGAATTACACGCTTTAAGTGGTTCATTTCATGTTATGCGAATTTTACCCCCCTAAAAGTAAATGAAAGGCACCAACCGCTATGGCCGAATGGGGGCTGTCAGAGATGCATGGTCCCTGCACTGTGGGAACACGGTGGAGAGACTGCTTCTGTCTGGGGTGTCGGAGGGGCGGGTTTGCAGAAGGTGGCCTCATCCCCACCTGAGTAGCATCTTGAAGACAAAGCAAGTGTGCTACAGGCAGAGGGAGCAAGCGAGGTAACACACAGAAGTCTGGGAACAGGCATCTTCTCGCAGGGCTGGTGAGTAGGACAGGCTGGAAGTAGAGTGAAGAAAGCCAGACGTTTATTGAGCACTTATTATGTGCCAGGTGGCATGCTAAGGACTCTGTGTCAGTTAGGCCATTTAATTCTCCCAATAACACGGATCTTTCCTCCCCCAGTCTTAACTTGTGATGAGACTGGGTGTGAGTGAGTGAAAGTAATCTTCCCAGTACCGTACGGAGGGAGCCTCCACCTGCGGACGGCACGAAGAGGGCCTTCCGAGTCGGGAGTTTGTAGGACAACATGAAGTTCCATCCCTCCTAGTTGACGGTGCTTCATAAGATGTTCTAAAGGTGTGTTCGGGGATGGCAGGAGAAGCTTCATTCTTGGAACCAAACGTAAGCCCCCTTTGTACCAGCATCCTCCAGTGAAACAAGACCAGTACGATATATAGATATGCGTATACACACATATATGATGTAGATATTGGAGACAGACATGTGAAGTAAGTATATACTGAGCGTGTGTATATATATGAATGAAGAGATTCAGTATAAGGAAATGGCTCGCGGATTTATGGAGGCTGAGAATTCCCATTGACCTGACAGGTGCCACCTGAAGGTGCTCTGTCTCCGTAGGCCCGAGAACCAGTAGCATCAAGGGTGGGAGATCAATGTCCCAGCTTAAGCAATCAGGCAGAAAGGGCCAAATTCTGTCTTCCTCTTCCTCTTTGTTCCATTGAGTCCCTCCATGGATTTGCTGGTGCCCACCCTCGCGGGGAGGGCAGATCGCTTTAGTGAATCCACCAGATCAAACGCTCATTTCATCCGCCAACCCGCCAGAAATCACGTTGAGCCAAATATCAGGGCGCCTCGAGACCCGGTCAAGTTGACACATGAAGTGAACCACCCCGCACCTTCATCAATGGATCCCTTGTGTGTTGGGTTAGGGAGAGAGTTGCAAGATTGTGTTGGTTTTTTACGACAGTTTTAAGAATGGTTAAAATCTACGTAAGCCTATCGAGGCCAGGCTTTTGTGGGGCGCTTGGGTTCCACAGAACACAGTTTGAACACCACTGCTCACATTATCAGAAGTTACTTCGCCCTGCTCAGCTGTATCGTGTGTGGCTCTTGTGTCTTTGAGCAGATTAATATCTTCTCGTGGCACACTTTTATTACACGTTGCACGTACTATGTGGCCAAAAAATTGTTCAGTCGGTGACAGGTTGGTCTTCAGAGCGTTGCTGTGAATCAGACGTGATGAATGATCACCGGTCCAGTTCGTTACATGTTTCTGTAATGTCTCTTTACGAGCAATTTCATTTTTAACCTTTGAAACTTCTGGAACATTCTTTATCATTCTACATTCCTTATTTCATCTTTTTTTTTTTTAAATTTTTTTTTTCAACGTTTATTTATTTTGAGACAGAGAGAGACAGAGCATGAACAGGGGAGGGGCAGAGAGAGAGGGAAACACAGAATCGGAAACAGGCTCCAGGCTCTGAGCCATCAGCCCAGAGCCCGACGCGGGGTTCGAACTCACGGACCGCGAGATCGTGACCTGGCTGAAGTCAGACGCTTAACCGACTGCGCCACCCAGGCGCCCCTCCTTATTTCATCTTCAAAAAAATAAACATCTCACTTTAGAATCTCATTTTAGATTGGGGCGCCTGGGTGGCTCAGTCGGTTGAGCGTCCGACTTCCACTCAGGTCACGATCTCGCGGTCTGTGAGTTTGAGCCCCGCGTCGGGCTCTGTGCTGACAGCTCAGAGCCCGGAGCCTGCTGCGGATTCTGTGTCTCCCTCTCTCTCTCTGCCCCTCCCCCGCTCGTTCTCTCTCTCTCTCTCTCTCTCTCTCTCTCTGTCAAAAATAAATAAACATTAAAAAAGATTTAAAAATAGAGTAATTTTAGATTTATAGAAAAATTGCAAAGATTATAGAGTTCTTATGTACTCCATACCCAGTGTCCCCTACCGTGAACATGTGACGTTAGTGTAGCATATTTGTCACAATGGATGAATCGATACTGATACATTATAATTAAACAAGTCCCTATTTTATTCTGATCTTCTTTGTCTTTATCTAATATGCTTTATCCATCTGAGAATCCCATCGAGGCACCACATTATATTTCATTGTTATTCGACTCCATTCCGCTGTGACAGCTTCTCAGGGTTCCCTTATTTCTTATGACTTGTGACAGTCTTGAGGGGTACTGGTTAGGCATTTTATGGAATGTCCATCAGTCGGGACTTTTTGGATGTTTGTTTTTCTCATGATAAGACTAAAGCGCTGGGTTTGGGGAGGCAAAGGGCCGTTTAATCACATCATATCCAGGGCACATACTGTCAACATAACTTGTTACTCTTGGAGTTCGACTTGACTGCCTGGCCGGGGTGGTATTTTCCAGGTTATTCCACTG
This sequence comes from Lynx canadensis, assembly GCF_007474595.2. Taxonomy (NCBI): domain Eukaryota; kingdom Metazoa; phylum Chordata; class Mammalia; order Carnivora; family Felidae; genus Lynx; species Lynx canadensis. The sequence goes on from NC_044313.2 coordinate 10,301,658, forward strand.
AAAGCCTCTCTTTCCCCTCTTTTCATACCGTGCTCTTAGAAAGGAAGCCACGATGGGCTATCTGCTCGGAAGGAGTGGAGAGCTATGCTACGTCTTCTCGAGCTCTATACCATCTTTAAATTTTTCTCTTTTCTACTCTCAACGAAGGAGAGTGTTGAGTCAGCACAAAATGAGAGTTATCGATACAAGGACGGCGGTATTTTCCTTCAGCCTTGCGTTAAAGCAAGTTTTCGCAACAGTGGCCCGCTTGACATTTGGGGCAGGATTAATCCTTTTTTTGCGGGCACCTTCCCGTGTATTGTATGATGTTGATCAGCACCCTGACCTCTGTGCACTGGTTACCAGCGCCAAAGCCCTTCCAACCACCAAAAATGCTGCCACAGATCTCCAGCTGTCCCCTGAGGGGCAAGATTCCCCCTATGCCTTGCCCCCATTGAGAACAACTGCCTTATAATAAAGTCAATACCTTGATGGCACTGTGAAGAAAGAACTTTCTCAAAAATGAAAAAATACAGGGACGACCTGGGTGGCTCAGTCGGTTAAGCGTCTGACTCCGGCTCGGGTCACGATCTCATAGTTTGTGAGTTCGAGCCCTGTGTTGGGCTCTGTGCTGACAGCTCAGAGCCTGGAGCCTGTTTCAGATTCTGTTTCCCTTTCTCTCTGCCCCTCTCTGGCTCACACTCTGTCTCTCAAAAATAAGCATTAAAAAAAAGTAAAAAATACAGTAATACATAACATATTCCTTCTGCAGGCACAAAACTATCATACCCCAATAAGAATGCTCCCATTCATGAATGAAACTTGGTAGAGAACTCAGGAAATACGTGCATTTATTCAGTGCCAGAGTGCTGCCTAGTTCCAGGGGGCGGAACATAGCACACAGAGGGTAGTCTCATAGAATGCAGCATTAATGGTACTCCCTGGAGTTGTGCAAGGTAGTGGCCTCAACGTCGCGGGTCCTGAAGGCCACACCTAACTTCAGGAAGGCAGGGAAGGACGATTTCACCGTGCACCTGGGAGGAAGTGAGCCAGAATACTGGTTAACAGTCTGAATCATTACCGCAACTTTGAAATACCAAAGGGGGGGTAAAAAAAAGCTATTATTGATGAATCCACGTATAAATAATTCATAGGTTGAATTGACTTTGTTGACAAGGCTTCAGAAATACTTTCAGAATGAAATGAATGTCTTAAAACACCCAGAAGTTTTTCAGGGAGAGGAAGGTGCCCCAAAAGTCATCAGCATAGAAGGTGTTCCAACGAAATTTTGGTCTAAACCAAAATTCAGGGTTCGGTTGTGTCTGAACTGTGCCTCGCCCATGTCTCTTCCCATGATCTACTCTCCTACCTATAATAACTTAATATCTACCCATACTGCAGAGGGTTGTAGGACCAGGGTTTGGTGTGAAGATATTTGTACATCTGTGTCTCTGGGAGGAGAGACGGAGATGGTAGTGACCTACCCCTGTTTTCCAGCCCTCCTTCATGGACCCAGAGTTCTGAGCGCCGGGGAGAGAGAGGGTTGCAAGTGAAGAACTGACGGAGCTTTTGAACAAAAGACTTTGCAAGATTCTGGATAGAAAAGTCGTTTCGCGTGGGCGTCGTGATGGCGATGGAACACCACGGGGATAGAGAAACGCATCCACCTCGTCACCCTCTATGGGTAGATACGCAGTGGAGTCCTACCCAAGTGAGCGCGACATCATCCCGGCAGCTGAGGAGGAAGGATTACGTGCCTCATCCCACAGCGGGGGGCTAGGCAGCGGGTGCTAGCAGGGAGGCCGGGGTGTGGAAATAAGTGAGGCGCTCCTGTGGTCTCCCAACAGCGACTGGGGAAGACCAAGGCAGAAGGCTCATCTCTTACAGAGAAGCAGCTACAATTTTGGAGCCAGAAGAGTCTGGGCATTAATTTAATATAGTCTCATTTATATCCAAAGGCTTGGGAAGCCAAGGGACATTCCAGTTCTGTAAGGATTTAGGAAAAAATTTAAAGAACCCATGGAAGGAAAGGACTGGGCTAACCGAGTTGGCTGACGTGAAGATGTACGGAGTTGCAGCCTCAGAAAAGTTTACAGATCTTCGAGTTAGATGTTCTCTTTGAGCAGAATAGCTGTTGTTTGCTGTTAAGTCACAGCGCTAGCACTAATATTGACTGTTATGGTAAAAGAATGAATATTGGGTAGTTTGGTTTGATTACAGTATTTCCGAGAGTAGGGTTTAGAGTGTGTGTGTCTGGGTAGAACCACGCATATAACTACCAGTGAGGTATATCTGTATCGCAGCGTCTATGTGTGAAATTATATGCTGTGGGCATATCTTGGCTCGGTGCATATTTGCTTAATGTGTACCTTCTACTTAGAACTCTTTATGGACACACGTGCCCTACTGTTTAGAGGAGTGTGGTTTGAGTTTTGGGTCCAGCAGCACCCTTCGGCTATCATCAAGCAATGAGGCAGATCGCTCGTTTCCTGGGAATGGTGAAACATTCCCTTCTCGCCCACGAAGTTTCCAAGGCTAAAGTGTTGTTTGTGATGATTTGATGTTCATTCATGTGGTAAAGTTTATTTTTGTTAATTGCCTGTGAGTCAACATCTATGCCACATTTTACCAGGAGAATGCAGCCCACTCTCAAATTTCTTTAAGTAAAGAAGGAAGAGCCTGGAGAAGCATCTTTGAAGTCCTCAACCTCCAGAAGAGAGACTGATGCATGTCCCCAGAACTACATCGTTGACGTGCGTAACAACCCGGAACTGAAATCCGAGACATGGCGGACCTCCAGCTGATGGGCTAGAGCAGGAACGTGAGAACAGTGGCCAGTGAAGGCACGCCAAGGCACTTGTTTTGTTCACTAAAAGACGTACGTGTTGATAACTTAAAGAAATGGAGAAGGGAAAATAGGATTGTGAATCCTAAAAAATTAGGAGCAGCTATCAGAAGACGGAAATAGAATGGATCACTTTCAAACAAAGAGTTTGCTCTCTCCAGGGGAAGGCAGGAAAGGGGAAGGAAAACCAAAAGAAAGTACAGTAATTGGGGAAAAAAGTAAAACAAGATGGCAGGTATAAATCTTGATGTAGCAAAACACAATTGCAGTAAATATTAACTCACCAATCAAAAGAAATACTCAGACTGGATACAGAATCTAAAATGTGGCAATATCTTGTCAGCAAGAGATTAGTGAAAGGAAAGAATCTGGGTGAGACTAATGACAAAAGGATTAAAATATATTTTTCATATATATGTGAAATAGACATATACATACAAATACTAGAAAAATGCGAACCAAAAGAAAGCTGGAATAACAATATTTATATCTGATGAAATAGGATTAAAGGCAAAAAGCATGAAGGGCAAAGCGGGATGTGACGTATTTATAAGTGCAACGATAGAGCGTGAATTTAATGAAGTTAAATTCACCCAGTAGCATCATCTTAAAATATACAAAACGGCGACTAATAAAACTATGGGAAAAAATGAGTTAAGTCAAACAGTTGTTGACAGTAATTTTAAAACAGCCCTCTCAAACTGATTAAGCAGACTGAAGATAAGCAAAGGCGTAAAAGATCTGAATGAGACATGAAGATGGGAAAGTAAGAGACATGTGTGAAATTCTATACCCACCAAAAAGTAAAGGTACGCTTTTTTTTTTTTTTTTTATTTTTTGGAGACTGGATCCTTCACAAGAAAATGTTCACTAGTTTACTAGGCCACCAAGGAAGCTTCTGATTCCAAAGAATGCTATTTAGTGCAGAATGTGTTTTCTGATCAAAATGTAATAAAATGAGGGGCACCTGTTGATTTCGGCTCAGGTCATGATCTCATGGCCCATGAGTTGGAGCCCCTCGTTGGGCTCTGCACTGACAGAGTGGACCCTGCTTGGGATTCTCTTTCTCCCTCTCTCTGCCCTTCCCCCACTTGTGTGCTCTTGCTTGTGTGCTCTCTCTTCTCTCAAAATAAATAAATAAACATAAAAAATGTAGTAAAACGAGAAATCAATGTCAAAATAAATCTAAAATACTTTACCCATCTGGACTGTAACGAATTCAGGTTAAAACAGAAATCATAAGGGAAATTATCAAATGCTTAGAATTAAACAGTAATTTAAAAACTACCTATCAAAATTTGTCAGATAGCTAAAGGTGCATTAAAGGGAAAGGATAGCTTTCGATACAGTTATTTGAAAACAAGAAAAACTGGAAACAACTGATCTTAGGGTTCAAGAGGAGAAGCCGGAAAAAGAACAAACACAAGAAGGAGGGCTATAAGAAATTTAAGACAAGAAATTTAAGAAATACCTAATAGAGATTAGTAAAAACAAAATCGGACACTTTGAAAACACCGTAAGAGAGGCGTCCTCTGCCTAAACTGATCAGGATAAGGAGACAACAAGCAAACAACAGAAGCTCAGAATGAAAAATAGGAAAATAAAGTAGACACAACTGAGGAAAGAAATGAAAGGATGTTAGGAACAACTGTCCCCCCACCAGATGTGAAAACTTCATGAAATAGATACTTCTATGGAAAAATATAGAATGTGAGAATAGTGTGAAGAGAAACTGAAAAAACAAAACCAGAATAGATCGGTAAGCAATAATGACATTAAAACGATGATCAAGTCTTTCTGCCATGAGAGCTCCAGAGCCAGTGGTTTCATAGGTAAGTTCTACCCAAAGTCAAAAAAATTAGACAACTCTGGGAAATAGAAAAAGGTGACGGCATTAGAAATCATTTTGTGAGACTAGCATCAGTCACTCCCAATGTTGTCAGGGTCAGTACAATGGGCCATTTGGCACATGAACACAGATACAAAAATGCAAGGTGAAATATCAGCTCGAAATATAAAAGGGTGAAAGTAATAGGTGATCATGAAAAATTTAGCCTAGAAAAGCAAAGATGCCTTAACCTCAGAAAATGTATTACTACATTAATCCAATGGAGAAAAATGACTTGGTCATCTCACATATAAAAAAAGCTTTTTTATTAAATTCAACATCAGTAGATGATAAAATATCTTGTACCTTATGTCTAGAAGGGCACTTCCTTCATGTGGGCAAGATTTACACCTCTGATAGGGGCGCCTGGGGGGCTCAGTCGGTTGAGCATCCGACTTCGGCTCAGGTCATGATCTTGCGGTCCGTGAGTTCGAGCCCCGCGTCGGGCTCTGTGCTGACAGCTCAGAGCCCAGAGCCTGTTTCAGATTCTGTGTCTCCCTCTCTCTCTGACCCTCCCCCGTTCATGCTCTGTCTCTCTCTGTCTCAAAAATAAATAAACGTTAAAAAAAAAAAAAAAAAAAAAGATTTCCACCTCTGACCAACAGCAGATAACAGACCTAAGAGAAACTTTGGACTCATCCCCATTAGGATCAGGAACATAAGCTGTTGCTGTTTAACATAGTATCAAAGGTCCTGGACGACTCTGTAAGATAAAACCAAAACAAAACAATGTCAGCCTAATGATTGGGAGGGAGGGTGGTAAATTGTCATCCACGGGTGGATGATATAATCTAAACAGAAGTATATAAGAAGCAACAGAAATTTGCAAGACACAGATAAACTCAATTGTGTGTCTCCATACCACCAGTAACTAATCAGAAAATAAAACAGAAAGCAAGATGCCTTCACAATGGCAATAAAATCTTAAATTATCGAGCAATTAATAGAGTATACATAATATCTGTGGATAACATATTAAGAGAATGACTAACTGAAGAGCTACTCCTTGCTTATGGATTTTGCTTCAACATTATGAAGGTATCAGTTCCCACATTTCAGTGGGATCCAAAACAAAATTCCAGTTAGATATTTTTAAGGGATGTGCCAATATTGTTCTACACACAGAAGAATATAGGTTCATGAGTAGCTAAGTCACTTTAGAAAAGAGGAAGAATGCAGATTTCCATTACTAGATATTAAGACACAGTAAAGACACGTTGAAATAACGGTGTGTTATTGGTATAACAGCAGAGAAGTAGGCCAACTGAACAGAGAGATCGTATGGACTGATTCCTCTCTCTGTAGATACGTATATAACAGTTTGATAGGCTACAGGTCAATGGTCGACAGGACAAATGACTTAATAGAAGGTGTTGAGAAAATTGGCTCACTATACAGAGAGAACAAAGATCTGTATCTCACGCCATATACAGAGCAGACCCTGGATGGATGGAAAGTCTAAATGGGAAAAGTAAAACTGGAATGCTAATAGGAGAAAACCTAGGGCCTGGGGGAAAGAAAAACCTCAGAAGAACAAAGCTTTAGGTGAATAATGGGGTAGTTCTGATTACACCCAACTTAAAGACTTATGTTTAAAAAAAGACAACACAGAGTTAGGGGGGGAGCCGGGGAGGAACAGAGAGAGGGAGACACAGAATCCGAAGCAGGCTCCAGGCTCCGAGCCGTCAGCACAGAGCCCGACGCGGGGCTCGAACTCACGAACCACGGGATCATGACCTGAGCTCAAGTCAGAGGCTCAACCGACTGAGCCACCCAGGCGCCCCTATCCCATTTTAACTGACAGAAACTATCACCAATTTGGTTGGATAATGCAAGGGTTGGTGGGATATGGGGAATAGCAGGCCCGTGCCTTCTTGGTAGGAAAGGGACTGGTCAGGCACCCGAAAGAGGAATTGAACCAGCGCTCACTCCGATGATGTACGTATTTACACAGAGCTCAGAATCCCACTCGTGGGTGATCTCAGAGGAAAACCTTTGCACGAATCCAGAGGAAGACAGAGGTGCACGTGTCTGATGCTTACTGTTTGTGGAGTTGGTTGTGGGTCGATTAGAAGAGTAACAGTTCAGTAAAATGTGGTGGGTGGAGATCACGAAACACTAGGCGGGAGTTAGAGGCCCCAAACTGATGTGCTCCCAGCTGCAGGCATAGAGCTTCAAAAACATTGCACCGAATTTAAAAAGGACAAAGAGTGAGGGACCTGGGTGGCTCAGTCGGCTAAGCATCCCACTTCAGCTCTGGTCACGATCTCCTGGTTCGTGAGTTCGAGCCCTGCGTCGGGCTCTGTGCTGACAGCTCAGGGCCTGGAGCCTGTCTCCCTCTCTCTCTGCCCCTCTCCTGCTCATGCTCCGTCTCTCTCTCTCAAAAATAAACATTTAAGAGAGTTCTTTAAAAAAGACAAAAAGTGCACACAGACCATTGCCACTTATGCAAATTAAAATACGCCTGTATACGCACAACACAGTTCTACGTTTGTTGCAGTGATACCTACAAATTTGAGGATACATATTAAATGTACTAGAACTGCGGTCTGTGGGGGGAGGGGAATGGGAGAGAGAAATTAGGGGGAGAGAAAAGAAAGGCAGTAAGTAAATAAGAGTGCAGACTGGCCTGGATTGACGCTGATAACAGCCTACGAACTGAAGTGTAAAACCAACTCAACCACCTGCCCCTGAAATCCAGAGAGCAAACGCCAAAGTAACTACGTGTGGGTATTCCTGGCCACGTGTGTGGTTCCCTTGTTTGCCACCAAACGTGGACAGCTTAAAATAGGTGGTTCTTAAACTTTGAAGTCACCGTTGGAAGAAAGGAACTAAATTTCCGGTCGCCGCAACTTGGAGGAAACAGGTAGTCTACATCCTGAATTTAGAGAGGTCGGGTCTGGCGCTCATCACCTGTCCCCGCACCTGGTTTCACTTGGCCTTCCACTGTAGCCTGTAGAAAAATTCCACGGAGACCTTCTGTTTTCAGAATCAAGGCTTTCCAACAGGCACCTCCCACCCCACACAGACTTCCTAATTGATTGATGTTTTCCCTCCCATCAAGCTGCATCGGTTATATTAGCAACTTTATGGTCTGATATCTGATCCCCTGGCAATCCCTCCAGGCGAATGCGGGCTGTTACAGGCAACCAGGTCCTCAGACAATGTCCAGGTTTCCCAGATAATAACTTCTCAAGATTTATTTTTTTCATTAAGAGTCTGTTAGATTCCTTACGTTTTATTTGTAACCTGGTACAAAGCAGATTAATTGAACGTCGGGGGCCTTCTCTTCTGAAGTGGCCTTTATCCCCTCCCAAGGTAAAAAAAAAAAACAAAACCAAAAACAAAAAACAAATATGAGGCCCCTGATGGGCCAGCTCATCTAACTCCTGCCTTAAGTTTAGGTTACAACTATCCCGGTGTATTGGTCTTCTTTCCAGAAAACTCTTGGCCGTAATGTTTTCCCACCTTCATTTGGTCCCTCTCACGAGGGACTTCCTCTTTATAGCGATTCCCACATCCTCCAGGAGACAGGTTTCGGTTATTATTTCTATGAAAACACAGAGCATCTGGAAAATATCCTTTGTTCAATAAATGTTCCTGAATCTAAGCGCATTAATCGTTCCCCAAGCACTCTTTATTTCTCTCCCTAATCAATTTTTGTTATAGCAACATTTCTAAGGGTGATAACACCGGGGAAGGTTGTAATTCTAGGCATTTAGCAGATTTCCTAATAATAACTCATTTTGTTATCATGCGCGCACATGGGATTTACGGTGGTGTATATGGTTCATCTGGGGTCCCCAGTGTGCTTCCTCTAGGTTGGGTGTCGACTCAGTCTCTGTCATTCAAATAGGATGAGTAGCGGCAGGTGATGTCTCTCAACAGGTGACCACTCTCTGGAGTTGTAGAAACATGCCGTTAAGGTCGAATACTCCGTCTACCGAAAGTATTAATATTCCTATTTCTCGGCAGGACAAGTGCAGGGGTCACAGAGGTCAGGGCCTTCAGTAAGCACACCTGTGCTACATGGACCCTGGGCAGAAGAATCAGGAGTCTTTATAGCTTCCAGTTCCCTTGATCACGAGCACATCTCTGTCTCCACGTACTTATAAAAACATAGCTGTGTTTGCAAGGCAGCTTTGCCTCTGATCAGTTGGATGACCTTGAGTAAATTGAATGACCAGTTGGGTGGCCTCCCTAAGCCTCAGTTTCCTCACCTACCAGACAGGACTTTCTTCGTTCACTTAGCAAGCACTCGCTAAATACGTAGTGTGGATGAGGTGCTGTTCTAGGGGGTGGGAGTAGAGCCGGGGACAAGAGAGGGGGCAGCAGGTGTGATGGTGAGGGTGGGGCTGAGAATCTCAGAGAGGGGCTGGAGAGCCCGGGGAAGCTTCGTGGGAGATTGTTGGGAGAGAGGTTGGGAGAGAGGCACCGTGCACTTCGGTTTCCAGACAGGGTGTGTGGGAACGCATATGGAGGTGGGGACAAGTGCCAGTCTGTGTGGATCTCCCACCTGGCATCTCCACCTACCCCCGCATACTTCACTTGACCCAAAGAAGGCACTGGGATCATTTCCCAGCAAGCACCAGGACGGTCCTCGGCTGTGGTTTAGGGTTCACGTAGATTGGGTGGGTCGGAGGGAGAACAGGGCAGCACCTCCCCGGTCACTGTCCTTCCTGGCTTGTTTTCCTCTGTCTACTCTGGTTGGGAATGAACTGAGTCTGACCATTCACTGTGGCCTGGACCAGTCTTCCAAGAGCCCTGGCTTTTTCCTCGGCATCCTACAGAATCTTGGCTCAGATTCCCCGCTTCATAAAACCACTTAATATGTAGTTACTTGATAGACTGAGAATATCTCTGGTGCTATACTTTGTGGTCCGTTTGGAAGGGACCGTGAAATATGATTGAAAAGCACACAGAAGGAAGGAAAAGAGAGGTGGTGTGGCTAAACAAGTCAGCAGAAATCAAGTTTGAATTTGCGAACCACTCAGCGGAGTGAAAGCCAAGTCATTGGAAATAAATCAAAATGAGCAAATGCATTTTTATATTATCCTTCTTTAAATATTTGTTACATCCATTACAGCACTGAGGCCTATTGACCTTTCCTCGGGGTCGTTGATTCTTGGGTTGTTGGCTTTTGCTTTCCTAAAGCAAGTAATCACTTGAACTCCCTGCCATAGTTCTTGACCATGAAGCCTGCAGGGTAGATACGTGGGGGAGACTAATGCCTTCTCCGGCTGCCGACCTGTGCCTGAGTCGGCTAAGTCTATGAGCCTTGAAGGCCCAGGAAGCCAACACAAACACACCGATTCCCCTGAACTCGTCAAAAGGAGTTTAGCTGGGTTACAGAGAATTCTAGTCACTGCTCCTGCCACAGCCAGGTCTCACAGTTCAGATGTGTCACAACAGATTGGAAGTGAGTGTTCCCTTTTGGAAGAAGGAACGAACGAACGAACGAACGAAAGAAAGACCAAAACGAGTTGCTGACTTTCCTGTAGGAATTCAAAATGATACAGACTTGAAAGTATTCAGCCCAAAGGTTTTCGTGGTGGGTCTTCTGACCAGTACGTGCTACGTGAAGAAGGTAAATTCATTAACTGGATTGTATTCCCAGCCCAAAGAGGAATGTCCTACGTGAACATGATTTAACGGCCCGGGGCCACTTGGACTCCTTGGAGCAGCGTGTCAGACATTCAAGTCAAGTTGGGGCAGGAGTGTCCTCCAACATCTGAAGGAGTGTTTACTCCTTGTAAGTCTATCCTCCAATTTTGAAAAAAAAAAAAGTGTTTGCTGACCTACAGCCTTCATTAAGCTGCCAGAGACTTGAGATAATAGCAGGAAGTTCTGCCCAGATAAACCCAATAGGGTCGTCAGGGAAGAGGGGGGCCTCAGTCAATTAAATCATTAATGGATATTTGAAATGCCTTTATAATGGGGCGCTAAGGCAAGCCACACATTAAAACGAAGGAGAAAACATCTTATCTCATTCCACAGTTCTTTTGGGGGCCAAAGATTCCCCCTTGAACTCGCTCTGTTTATAGATGGCAAGGAACAAGGTTTATCTGAACCGGTTTTGTTTTGAGTTCGTGTGGGTTTTTCCTCTCAACCGTGAAATGTATTCTTTACGTTCCTGCGTCTCTGAGCCTGGTTTTTCTTTTTTTGTAGGGGTGCCAGAGTTTATCACCACTCACTTCTGGATAGTGTTAAATGCTGCAGTCACTTCCTGTCTGCAAAACAATCGTAACATTCACCAGAGTTCGGGGTGTTAAGGCCACGTGGGGGATTGTTGCCTGAAACGGCTGAAAGTTTCTAAGAAGTCAGTGCAAGATGCCGACACTCTTTATAGAGAAATGTTGTTCTGGGTTTCACGTGTGCCCATCAAATAAGTGGGGAGAATATAGCATACCCAGCAACAGACCGGAGGGGGAAACCCAACCGTTAGCATTTACCTGAGAGCACGTTATGGGGCCACCCCTCTTCGGCCTCATTGCAGTGAGGGGTCAGCCTGTAAGCAGTGGATGTTCCAAAGAAGGAAGACGGATAAAGGAGAGCAGTGGCTCTCACGCTTGAACGAGTCTCGCTGGCAGAATTTATGGAAACGTGCATTGTGGGGCCCGGGCCCAGAGTCTCCGCATCAGTCAGGCATGACTGGTGTGTGTGTGTGTGGGGGGGGGAGGGTAGGATCCTGGGAATCTGCATTTGTTTTTTTAAAAAAAATCTTCAATGTTTATTTTTGAGAGAGAGAGAGAGAGAGAGAAAGAGCGTGTGCAAGCGAGCAGGGGAGGGGCAGAGAGAGAGAGGGAGACGCAGAATCCGAAGCAGGTTTCAGGCTCCGAGCTGTCAGCACAGAGCCTGATGTGGGGCTCAAACCCATGAGCTGAGATCATGACCTGAGCCGAAGTCGGACACCTAACTGAGCCACGCAGGCGCCCCAGGGAATCTGCATTTCTAACAAGTTCCCAGGTGACGCTGACGCGGCTGGTCCAGGGAGCCTATTTTGAGAACCACTGGTATCCACGAGGTCAAAGGGGAAGGGGGCTGAAATTTTTTGCGGGACTTAAGACTTCGCTTTTCTCTCCTGCGTAAAAGAGAAAACATCTTATGAAAGATTATGTTGTTGTTTTGGATGCGAATGCAGACATCTCTGGCTTCATGGAATAGACGTATTCCAACAAAGCGGCGTAGAAATGAATGTGCAAAGGAACAAAGTACAAGTGGACGAGGGACAAATGAGTCTTACTTGCTTGCTGGTCTCTTCCATAGCATCAGGGACTTGTTTCCTCAAAGTAGGATTCCCTGGGAACGCTAAGCGTTTAGCTCCTGTCTTGTCACCTGAGTTGTTACATGTCTGGCTTTCCTAGACATCTAACGTCTAGCTTCATTGGTAGAAATTGCCAGAATCTTTTGTCACGCTCTGAGAATGGCTTAAGTGGAAGTCTTCAGGTCCTGGAAAATAAGCCAGTGCTTTGGTTTATCAGTTCCCACCCCCCCAACCCTCCCACCCCCGCCAAGTTCAAAATTGACACACACACACACACACACACACACACACACACACACACACACATTCATTCACGCATTTATGAGCAAGGTGAAATGTGGGGGGATTTTCACGTCCCAGGGTTTTTAAGTGGGAACAAGCAGTAAAATCATGTAATGGCGAAAGCAGCAGAGAATTTGCTTGTTTGTCGTCCTCCATTCAAACTGGAGGGAGCGACTGGGGACACACGGAGACAGGAGTCGTCTTGCCTCCAGATCTGGGGGTGGGGGGTGGGGGAGGCATACTCAAATGATTTCTTTGGAAAAGTTTTAAAGGAATTTGCAGAATGTAAATGATTCGTTATCTATCTTAATGATCCAAAACATGTCAGAAGCGTCAGGAATCATGTCCGATTCTGAGGCTATAGCTCAGTGTAGGATTGAGCTGTAGATAAGTGTGCAGGTGTCACTGCCTGAGGCTTAGAAACTGGAGAGGAAGGGGAGAGGCAGCCTGAGTTTGGGGTAACTCACCCTGTACGGGGGAAATACAAAAAGAAACAAGACTTTTGCCTCCCTTTAGAGTTACCTCTGTGGCTCAAAGACTCATCAGTCTTTGGAAGCTGTTGGCATTTCTAAAGAAGTCAGTGATTGTTGTTCGGCTCCCTCCATTATTATTTCCGTTTTCATCTCCTTTTCATCCCTGCCTCTTCTCTGCCCTGTCCCTTTTATAGTACGGGCTGCTGTGGAGCTGGCCTTCTGGCTTCCTCTCTCCTTCCCTGCAGGGAAGCACATGTGACAATCCTCGCTCATGGACCTAATCCACCTGCTCTAAATGGTCTCACCCATAATGCCTGGGGCTCCCCGTGCTTCCTCGTAAATGTGCTCAAAAGGATAATTGTGGTTTCTCAGTTACGAGCGCGATATGAGGGGACAGTTGTGTAGTCAGTCCAGCTGTATGGGGAGTTAAAATTATCCCCGTTTGTTTGCACTCTGCTTACCCAACTGTACGCCTCTACCTTTTTCCAGCTGAGTTAGCCTTCCCTCCCCTGGGGAGCGTGCGGCCCGAATCCCCTCGCCTGCTCCGAAATCGGCTCGCGTTGTCATCGGGAGTTTGTTAGACCAGGGGGATAACCAAGAGGTCTGGTGTGTTCGGCTTTATCTCTGCGACCAGTTGCAGGAAACCGTTGTTTTGAATGCGGCAAAACGACTGCTTCTTCTCCCTGTAGGAGCAGAAGTATTTCTACGTTACGTTCTTTTCTCTGGGTCGGTTCTGTCCCTATTTTCCTCTGACTTTTGCTCAAGGTAGGTTTTCAGTCTTGGAGCTCTGTCGTGTAGCCGTCTGGTTAAGGAGGCAGCAGGGAGCGGACATATTAGACTAAGGGGCCTGTGGATCCGTGGCTTCTTAGCAACTTGGTGGGTTCGAACACCACCCTGGGGATTCCAAAGAGGTCATGTTTAAGATCAAAGTGCACTTTCCCTCTCAAAGATTCTTCTGGAAGGAATATTTGCAGAAGTTACAGAAGTGCAGACTTTAAGAGCCTCCCCTGTGTACCATGCAAATGCTTTCTCTCATCTTCCCCGTTCATCTGCCCCAACTGGGTTTTTCTTCTGGAAATCGAGGGTGTGTTTTGATCAGGGACTGAGCAGGGGCGCAAGGGGTGGCCCAGGCACTGGGGCTGGTTTGACACCAGCTTGAGCAGGGGAGCCTCCACCATCCCGCAGAGTGTGTTTCCTCCCTGGCTCTATCAGGGCTTTGTGTGAGATCTTCTGGAGCCCGTAGATGACTGTAGCACTGAGTATGTCCGAATGTTTTCCAATATGTTTTCACTTTCTCAAGTCAAGAAATCAAATTGCCTCAAATAACATCAATTTCTTTAGTCATAACACGTACCGTGTGCTCGATGTTAAGCGGTGAGGATGCAGAAAGGAGTCAGGCAGCTTCCAGCGCCCCAGGAATTTGCTTTCTAGTACTCGCAGGGCGTGAGACGGGAGGGTGGACAGGGTACGGTAGGAAGACACAGAGGAAGGGGACGCGTCTGGTTCCAAGTGGAACAGCTTGAGTGGAAAACTTCCTAGAGAAGATGAGCCAGGAGCTGGGTCACGGCCGATGAGGCGCTGTTGACCTGGGGACAAGGCGAGAAAGTGGGGCCTCTCGCAGCGGAGGGCCTGATGAGCAAACCCAAGGAAGCGAGGAACCAGCTGATACCTGCAGGGATGGGCTCTGATGCCATGCTTGCGATCACGTCTTCCAGTTTCAGATGGGACAGCGTCAGTCCTAAGCAACGTTTCATGCATTTCATGGCAGACTCCCCCCTTCAGCAGACATCTGTGCCGCCTTTCTCTGGGTAAAGAAACCCAGAGTCTCTTTTAGGCTCATCTGTAAACTTGTGAAAACCCAATCAAAATCAGGGCGCGTTTCATCCCTTCCCCAGTCCACGCTGCGGCTCTGTCGAACACCATGCTTGTGGGGCTTCCCTCTGCTTCCGAAGCCATCTGTGTCTGGGGGTGGCCGCGTGGGGTCGACAGCAGTGGTGGTGGTTACGATGGCAGCTGACGGATCCTTCACGGCCTCGATGGCACCGAGCCTCGACGGAGCCCAAGACTGTGCGTCTCTGCACGGTGAGAGCTTGGCCCCAATTCCAGCAGATTTAATATCTCCTCATTTGTTTTTCCAGCCTTCATCAACATGCTTCTATGTAATTGTCTTCACATCCCATTACCACTTTCTAGAATCTTCCCAGCAGAGGAAAACCAACACACCAACCCCGCCACTCTGGTTAAGCGTTGGCAGATGCCTTGTAAAGGTTTTTTTTTTTTTTTAAATAAAACATACACTAAGCAATTTAGCTGAAAGCCTGTTGTAACAAGCCATTTGATTCTAATGAACTATCTGCGCTGAAGAGGTTTTGTCATATTTGCACTCTGTCTTTCATTAACTAGTTTCCTTTAAAACCAAAAAAAAAAAAAAAGAAAAAGAAAAAGAAAAAGAAAAAGAAAGAAAGAAAAAAAAAAGACAAAGAAAGGAAAAAAAGAAGGGTGAGTTACTTCCCCAAAGAAAGAAATACAAAGAAATTCCTTACTTGAAAATATTTTCCTGGAGCCACATGATCTGCACCATATATATAAAAAAAAAAACGAATGAAGAAGGGATATGTGAGCCCACCAGACCCAAATCCTCCTCTGCCCCTCAAGAGTACCCTCTCTTGGGGTGCCTGGGTGGTTCAGTCGGTTGAGTTTCCGACTTTCACTCAGGTCATGAGCTCGAGGTTCGTGAGTCTGAGCCCCGCGTCGGGCTCTCTGCTGTCAGCTCAGAGCCTGGAGCCTGCTTCAGATTCTGTGTCTCCCTGTCTCTCTCTGCCCCTTCCCCGCTCACGCTCTCTTTCCCTCTCTCAAAAATAAATGAACATTAAAAACAATTAAAAAAAAAAGGGTACCCTCTCTTTTTGTGTAACAAGGTGATATTAGATAAGTGCATAAATAAAAAGCACCCTCTTTTGTGGTGGTTGAGGACTGGCCAGACCACGGAACCCAACAAGAGGTACAACCAGAAACAGCCAGTGCCTGCCACATGTTTGTAATCTTCCAATATTGGTTTGATACTTCGCTATAATTCACTGTGCGTGAGAAAGCGAACCATTCGAAAATGAAAACCTTAAGTTTCGAGTTTTTGTCTCTGACGAGATGGGTGCCCCCTGGAAGCTATAATATCCCATAGATCATCTAGTGATTTGTCAGTGGCATCAGGATCCATGGCACAACTCCAGTGACCTCACACTCCCAGGGTTGAATTCGGCCCAGGGATGGGTTCACTATTTACGTAGAAGGGAGTGGTTACGATGTAGATGTTGGGTAAGGACTCTTGCTATGTTTCCTCTCAAGGTGTGTATTTAGCAAGAGCTGACTCTGTTAGCAGGAGGCCATCGGTCTCTAGTTTATACCAGGGGCAGCATTCCAGGCAAGCAGCCAGTTGAATAGGGGTCTGTGTTACACAAGGTTTCCGCACCCAAGGAAGCATTTATATGTGTAGATGCGTATTTCTGTACATACGTATTCACAAGCCTTGTCTAACCTTCGTTCCCCTGAAGGCAGAGCCTTACGCAAAGACTTGCACGCAGATGGTTTATTTGAAAAGTGACCCTAGGCAGCGGGAGTGAAAGAAGGAGGGAGTGAGGAAGCAAAGGAGGGCAAGTCAGTAAAGGGATCCGTTACCGAGCTGACCACTGTGGGGGTAACTGGCGCTGCATCCCAAGGGACCTTGCAAGGAGCTTAGGAAGTGCCCCACACAAATACAGAGGGATGCACTGGTCCACCAGCTTGCACCATCGTAACTCATCTGCCCCTCCTGGATATACCCCCGTGTTCTGCGTTCTACCCCAGGGTCTCAGAGAAGCTTCATGGTGGAGTCAAAAGGGTGAGGTGTGGCACCATCAAGCTGTCCTCGGGGAAGCTGGCCTGAGCCTGCTCAGGACGGGTCATCACAAAGGTGCCTGGAGTAAGAGCTCAACCAGAAGGTTTGAAGAGGCACACGGGACGCGTTAGTCTAACTGGCACTGGCCTTAGTCTAACTGGTGTCCTCAAAAGTGTGCAGTCACTGTGATGGGTGGGTTGGCGAATTTCATCTTGCCCTGGTCCAAGACTGCAAATTAGTTGAAGAAAAACAGCCTGCCACCTCCCCTGATCTGGGTGAGGCCTTGGTTTCCTTCGTTTCTAGAGTTCTCTTAGAGGGCTGTTCTTAGCCTTGGCCTAAAATAGAAGGGATCCTTTTTTCTCTCAATGCTTTTTGAAAACTCAAAAGATTATTTACATGTAGTGGAAATTTACGGATTTTAAGTACTCCTATCCGTTTTGATAAATGCATATAATCCACACCCCTTGCAAGATAGAGAATATTTTCCAGTGTCTCAGAAGCATCCTTGTACCCCTTCCCAATCAACCCCCGACCCCCGACCCTCCCCCCCAGCTCCAGAAGCGACCACTGGCTTGATTTCTATCACCGCATATTAATTTTCTCGCGTTGAAAACGCCGTGTAGGTGGAATCATCTTTGAATGTGGCTTCTTTCTCTCGGCATAATGTTCCGGAAGTACATCCATATTATTTCGTGTCTCTGCAATTAGCACCTTTTTATTGGCATATAGTATTCCCCCGTATGCGTCTACCACAATGTGTTTATCTGTTCTGTGACTGATTGACACTTAAGTGGTTTCCAGCATGTAGTTATTATGAGCAAAGCTGCTACGGACAAGTTCTTTTTGTGGACATATGTTTTCACTTCTCTTAGAAGTTTCTTAAAAAAAAAAAAGTTTCTCTAGGAGACTTGCTGGGTCATAGGATTGCTATATATTTAACTATACAACAAAAGTGGTTGTAACATTTTATACTCCCACCAGCAATGTATTAGAGATCTGATAGCTCCGTACCCTTGCCAATATCTGGTGTTTTCTGTCTTACTCATTTTAGCCAATCTGGTGAGCACGGAATAGTATTTCATTGTAGTTTTAATTTACATTTCCCTGATGACAAATGATGTCGAATACCCTTTCATGCGCTTATTAGCTATTTGAATATTTTCTGGTCGAATGTTTCTTGGTTAAGGTCTGTTCAAATCTTTCGCTCAGTTTTTATTGAGTTGTTTGTCTTTTTATTATTGGATTGTATGAATTCTTTACATATTCCAGAATCAAGTCCTTTTTATCAGATCTAAGTGTTACAAATGCTTTCTGCCAGCCTGTGGCCTGCCTATTCATTTTCTCAGCAGTGTCTGTTGACAAGCAGAAATGCAAAATTTTGACTTTGTTCCGTAATTGTATTTTTCTTTGATGTTTAGTACTTTCTGGGTCCCCTCTAAGTCATCTCTGCCTATTCCAAGGTCATAAAGATGTATTCCTAAGTTTTCTTGTAGGAACTTTGTAGTTTTACGAGGCATATGCTGGATTGTTCTGGATGGTCTTGTGCCAACTTATATTTTTTTTACCAAAAAAGTTGGTACTAAAAGTTTATTACTTATGAACACTGGTGGAGACATTCTCGCAGACTGATAACTTGTGGGACCCTGAAAATCCCAATAAAGTTCCCCATATTGATATCAAGATCGGTCCCTGAGATGGTATGTGAGTGGGGTCAGGGAGGGAGGAATAGTTTCTAGATTGTCCTTGCATTTACTCTGGTGATGCTGCTTAGCTAGTCCCAGCCCACATATGCCTGTCACCACACACAGGGTCACTCTGCTGTTGAGACCTGACTTATGTGAAATGCCTGTGTTGACACTTCTTTTCTTAAATGAATGGGCTTTTTATTTAACTGGTGGCTGCTGAATTTGTGGGGGCTGCCAGGTCATTAAAATGATGTTTGTTTGAATTTGGCAGAATGAAAAATTGGACTTATATTTACTTTTTTTCTTTGTTCCCAAGACTGTTCTCACCACTCACCCCTAACAATACTCTTTTGATTTTATGAAGAAGCCTTTGCAAAAGAGAATGAAACGCAGTGGAGGTTCATGGCATGTTCTAGGCACCTCTGGTGGATAGCCTGTTCTCTAATGCCTGCAAGTGAGGAAGTTAAGAGGCCCTGGATTATACAGACAAATTGGGAGTGGAAGTGGCTTTTCTGAAATCGCACGTTAATGAAACAGATGGTCGTTGAATACTCGCTGGTCATTAATTTATGCATGCAGGCAACACCGTCTGCGTCTTCGGGGAGAGAACATGGACTCAGAAGTCTCGAGTTCTGTTCTGGGCCGTGCTACTTGCTATGGGTATGACGTTCAACGTGTCGTAGATCCCCTGCGAATCTGCCTCTTCATCTATGAGACAGAAACAGTAATCGCTGGTGTGTCAGAACAGGCTAACCTGTACTGAAGGTGTCTCTCTTCCACCTGGTCACTCAGAGGTCTAAGATCTCGTCGTCTTGTCCTAAGCCGTCATGGGGTCTTCAAAGACACCCCAGCGGTGGATGAAACACATCGCCTATTAACCACCTTGACTTGGAAGTGACACCCATCGTCTCTGCTCACGGTCCGTGTGAGTCCCATTCCCCTGAAGGGGGAACAACGAAATTCAACCAAGTAGACGTGCGGCTCTCATCGGCTTCATTAGGCGATTGGTGAAGAGGGCAGCGCCCCTTCCAGCAAGTAGAGAGGCGAGCCCAGGAGTTGAGCACATCCCGTCTTTGCCATGGGTGCCTTGCACCTGTTCTCCATGTTCAGATGAGATTCCAGATGAAAGCGCGTTATTGACAATTTACTCTCTTTGTCACCGGATTATACGGATTTATATTTCTCCCAAGACCTGCTGATCTAGATATTTGCTGGCATTGTCCGCTCGCCATTTCTTATTGTCTCACTTTGATACTTCGGCGGCTGTGACTTTTTTTTTTTTTTTAAGGCTGGCTGGCAAAAAAGTTCTTCACCCTTTACCTTTCGGCACCGGAGCGCATGGCCGCACATCACTTGGTGAGAGTAACGAAGCGAAAACGCACCGGAGTGAGCGGAAGACTGGAATTGCAGAGGGTTTTATTTATTTAGTTTTATATTTATTTTCTTTTTTTAAAATATGAAATCGATTGTCAGATTGGTTTCCATACAACCCCCAGGGCTCATCCCGACAGGTGCCCTCCTCAGTGCCCATCATCCACCCCCCCCCATCAACCCTCAGTTCGTTCTGTTTTTAAGAGTCTCTTGTAGAGGGTTTTAGAGGAGATACAGGGGCCCGTGGAAATGTGAACTAGCTGCTAACAAGCCGGTTCTCCTTTCACCAGCACTAAGATGCCTCTGTAACAAACCGCTGTTACTTGCGTACAAACTGCTCACTGAAGCCTTCCTCCAGGAGCTTGAAGACATCTCCTTGCCATCTTATTTGCGTTATTGATTTGCTCCCCGAAACCACTTCTCGAAGAGCCTACAAAGGCAGGTTTCAATGCAGCCAAAGCCCCAATTATTAGGATTCTGGAATGAGTGGAATCTGGAATAATGAGGTTTTATTTTACTTTGCCCCAGAGGTTTCTCTGCGTCGTATCGGGAGAGGAAAAAAATATTTGTTTTCTTAAAACAAAACAAAAACAAAAAACACGACTTTCATTGTGTTCACAGTAGAGTTAGAAAACAAGGCGACACAGCAACCTTGTGGTACCAGGGGACCCGTTCTGTTACTAATTTCACTCTGCAAGGCATTTACCTTCAAAGGGTTGAGCTCCCCCCGCCCCCATCCTACTATTTGGCTCATTTAATTTCGAAATCACGGCTTATAAACATGACTGCAAAGTCACTGTCTTTGGTACTAATTTCTTGTCTGGGGTTCGAAAACTCTGGACACATGAATTGTGTGTGTGATGTGTGGGCTCCAAGTCTTTCTCAGACAGGTCGATCCACGTACGGGGGGGGTCACGCACATGGCCTCACCTAGATAAGCCTCCGTGGAGCCAATTATTACTCTTGTTCTCGTTTTCTTTCTCCACCACATCTGTATAAAACACTGTGTGTGGAGCATCTGGCCTTAGCTTTGGAACACGAGGGGGTCTTGATTCTTTTCCCTGCCCCGGGGTCCGTTCCCTCTCTTAGGTGGACATCCGTCTACAACATACACAAGAACGGAGGGACCTTCCGCTGAGGTGCCCTGCCTTGTCTTGGCCAGGAGATGAGCATGTGACTAAGCTGAGCCAATCGGAATTCTCTCTCTTGTGCACCTATTGACCCCAAGGCTGTACGCTGTTCGAGGTGATGAAGCTTGAAAATATGTTTGTCACCTGGATCCCCTGGTCATCATATTTAAAGTAAAAAGAATCCTCTTAGATAGAGACTTACAGACTCAACTTCTCAATTGGCATTGAGTCTCACAGGCACGTCAATGCCAAATTGTCCAAAACGAGACTCAATTTTCCCAAAACTTATCTCCAGGGAGTCACAGAGAAGACTTCAGGATAAGAAAGGAGTTCTCATTTTCATCCTGTTGCAACTTCTCACTTGGCATCTTTACTAGAAAGGTGATATCTAATAGAGTAATTTAGAATTATATTTTCTTTTCTCAAAGCTTCTAAAAGCTTCTCTCTCTCTCTCTCTCTCCCTACTCATCCATCCATCCATCCACCCACCCAGCCATCCGTGCAACTATCTATCTCATTATAATTACATTATTAAATTCAGAAAATAAAGAAGAAAAAGTCTCACCTAATCTTAGCGCCCGGAGAGAGCGCCTGGTAACATTTTGGTGTGGTTCCTTGCCTATAGATTTTAATGTGCTCTCACTAATAGCACATGTGCATGTTTAATCTTGCTTTCCACTTGACATTGTACAATAAGCAGTCTGTATATGGCAATACAGGCTTTATAATGATCTTCCAAAGGGCTGTATGTTATTCTATTAAGTGGCTGTTCTATATTGGCTCAGCCATTTACCTTCAGGACATTTAGACACGTTGAGCAAATATAGAATGCTCACATTTTATACCTCCCCTTGCCTTGGTAGAACAATTCAGACAGCTCCATATCCCGCTTAGTGAGGGATTTACAAAGCATTTGCAGCTCATTTGGTTCTTTTGCTACTGGAGACAAGATGGCTCAGATATGATTGCTTGTCACAACACAAATATCTTGTAGTCACAAAACAGTTGGAAACTTTTAAATTCCAAATTTGATGCTTGTCCTTAAAAGTTTGAAAGAACAATAGCTTTTTTTTTTTTTTTTTTTTTTTACTCCTAGCCTCTAGAATTGGTAAGATTTTAATAATTTGTATTTAATTTCTACCACAGAGTTTATTGGGTTTAAGTTTTGGATCTCAGTCTCTTTGGATTTACTTCTGCTCCTTCCCCTATATTTCAGCAGAAAGGGATTGTGTTTGGGTTTCCACTCTTGGAGGGCATTCCCTGGTCTGAACTGTTTTCATTTATTTTATTTTAACATTACAAAGACATTTCCAGTTATATTTGGTTTTGCAATTCATTCCTCCCTCTGTTTCACAAAAACCATAAAACCCACATTGTCTAAAAATGCTGTGTTGAGCAAAATGGGTTCAGTCCTCCTTGGAGAGCAGAAAAGAACGGAGCCAGTGTGTGTTATAAACATTTCCAGGGAGATTGCCTCTTCCCCAGAAGTGGTTTCAGACAAAGGCTGCTGACCAGTTGTGCGATTTCGTTTTGGGTTGCTGACCCCGGACCCTACTTGAACTTGACTCTGGATGTCACGGAGGCATCTACCCATGCCTCATCCATGCCCTCTCAAGTCTCACTTCTTCAGCCCTTCTGCCCCTGCTGGTTCGGCCCCTGCCACTGTTTTTTAAGGGCCGGAGCCATGAAAAACCAAGACTTTGGATTTCTGAATGAACATTTCTGATGTGAAAGGCGGTGGTTTCCTGTCACAGAAGCCCAGACCCGGTGGATTCGGATTGTTCTGCAGTGTGGATCTTTGTCTTCCGGTTATAGATTAAACATCCTCATTCCCTTCGATTGCAACATTTGATCTTCCGTGCTCAGAGGCTGCAAATTCTTTGAACAGTTTATTTTCGGCAGATTATAAGTAGCCTTTCATTTTCCAATCTGAGGAAAACCAAGTGGAAAGTGTGGGTTTTCTGTGGGATTTATTTTTCCTGTTTGCCCTCATATTTACTTGAGGACTGTGATACGGAACTCTGATGGAGGACTTTCTCATGCAGGCCCTTGCTTCCGGTAGGCACTTGAGTTCTAGATGCTATTAGACTGAGCCCTGCTTCCCCTTATGACATTGCAGGTATTAGCACCTGGCCCCCACGTCAATGGCAGTTGTGGTCTCAACCTGAGGCTTGGGGAGAGGATTTTGAGGGAATCTGAGTCTTGCTCCCTCTACGGAGATCGCCTCACAGTCGTCCTTGCCACCCTCCACCTGCTCCTTCCCTACCCAGCTTTAAGGAGGGAGAGAAGAGAAGGGAAGAAATATGGAGTAGGCATGTTGCTCAGTGCCCTGGTATTCTTGGGTTGGAAGAACCGTCCATTCCTTAAGGAATTTAGGTGACAAATGGGCAAGCTCCTTTTGGAGGCACCCGTACATTTTGTATCGCCTTTGTTGTGTACTCACACCATTCTCATTGTTTTGGTGCCACCCTGCCTTCTCTGCCAAACTATGGGCCAGCTGAGGGTACAGAGACATCTTGATCAGCATATGTTTGCTGAGTGAATGAATAGATAAGTCATAGTGGAGCGTCTCCCGGAGACTCTGTGCTAAGAGAAGCGGCGACTTCCTAGTTGGATTTGAGGAGGTTCACGGATATTCCTCGGACCCTCTTCCCCAGCAGCCCCCTGTATTCGTTTTCTCGGGCCGCCATGACAAATTACCATAGTAGATGGCTTAACACAACAGAAATTGGTTCTGTCCCTCTCCTGGAGGCCAGGAGTCCAAAATCAAGTTGTCGGCAGGGTCTCTTTCCCTCTGAAGACTCCAGTGAAGAAGCCCTCCTTGCCTCTTCCAGGTTCTGGTCGCCCAAGAATTCTTTGGCTTCTCACTGTAAAACTTGAATCTCCACCTTCACACCACCTTCACCTCTCTCCATCTCCTCTTCTGCCTCTCAGAGGACACCTGGCATTGGGCTTAGGGCCCACCTGTGTAATCCAAGGTGCTCTCATCTCGAGATCCTTAACCAAATTACATCTGCAAAGATTTTTTTTTTCTGAATAACATTCACAGGTTCTAGAGATTGAGATGGGGGCATATCTTTTTGGGGGGGGCCACCATTTCACCTACTACACCCAGCAATCTGAGTTATGCAGAAAGAGACTGCCTTTCAGAGGTTTGCAGTCCTGATCAGAAAGACTCAACGTTCAGTTGGGTTGGATTTCGCTTCTGTTAAGGAGATAGTCAAGGACCAGGAAGGACCGTGTCGTGCCTCTCCAATTACGTCTCCTTTTCCCCATTTACAAAGGGTGTGTGTGTGTGTGTGTGTGTGTGTGTGTGTGTGTGTGTACAGCTTGGACTTTTTCTCTGCTTTTTGTTTCCAGTCTGTGCTGCTTGTTCTGACATGGAGCCTCTTTCCCGGAGGAACAGGGCCAAACACCCACATTAGTTGTTAATTGTGAACTTGCAACCGAAAAAAAAAAATGCTTTCTTACTTGACCATTCGTTTACTTAACAACAGGTTAAGTATTTACATCAAGAGTTTGGAAAATGTCTTTTCTGACTTCAGTCAGTATTTGAACTGTCCTAAGCATCGATGAAAGAATACCGTCCTTCCCTTTATTGGAAGATGGTTCTTGTTTGTTCTGTGTCAAATCAAGGCCCCTTCAGCAGTGAAATTCTAAGCACAAGGTGGGCAGCTTCTTTGGAGAAGCTATTACCTTTTGTTTGTTTCCCTCATCACTTTACTTAGTGATTTGTGTTTGGCTTCAGTCAAGTCCTGACAGTACAGAATCAACCAGTAAATGGGTTTTCAAAGGGGCGGCTCATGAAGAATCCCCTGGAGCCACCTGGGGCCTGCACTAGAAATAAATAGACCCAAGTCTCGTGTTTCACTCACACTTAAGAATGTAGGCTTTACTTCTTGAGACTATAAAGGGGGAGGGTAGAACAGATTAGAATCGGAAGACAAGGATTCCGGCCACTTTGCAAACTGGTGAGTGACTTTACGTGTGCCACATAACCTTCTCTTGGCTTCAATGTTCCCATCTCAAATTGGCCTCAACTTACCAACCCTCCCCTAGTTCTGAAAGTCCAGTTCTTTCTGTGATCTAAGGTTCATTTCTAGCTCGAAAACTAAGCGTCTACGATTGGTATCTTTATCACTTGCAAAATTCGTTTGGAAGTAGGAAATAGATCATCTACAAAGTTATTCATCATTCTCTATGTATCCAACCTTTCTGCACAAAGCAGAATTTGTTTTGAGTTGAAGTTTAGGGTTCCAGTTGCTTTGGATGGAGAAAAGTCCTGAGTATCTTTACCTGGGTCTTAGCTAACTTTGCT
This sequence comes from Lynx canadensis, assembly GCF_007474595.2. Classification (NCBI taxonomy): domain Eukaryota; kingdom Metazoa; phylum Chordata; class Mammalia; order Carnivora; family Felidae; genus Lynx; species Lynx canadensis. The sequence goes on from NC_044313.2 coordinate 10,326,764, forward strand.
TCTTGTTCTGGGTCTTTCATATCCAAGATGGTTTCTCTCTCTTTTTTTAAGTTTACTTATTTTAAGAGAGAGAGAGGAAGAAGAAGGAGGAGGAGGAGGAGGAGGAGGAAGAGGAGGAAGAGGGAGGGGTATGGGGTAGGGGGGAATCCCAAGCAGGCTCCACACTGTCAGTGTGGAGTTGGATGCGGGGCTCAAACCCATGAACCGTGAGATCATGACCTGAGCCGAAATCAAGAGTCAGACACTTAACTGAATGAGCCACCCAGGCGCCCCTGAGATGGTTTCTCTTAAACAGAAAGTTATCTAGAGCTTTAGTGAAAGGGTAATTATATTAATCAGCGTATCTACACTAACAGCAGTCCAAATCTCAGTGGCTTAACACAATAAAATTGTATGGCTTGCTCATCCAAAGTCTAACATAGATGTTCCTGGAGGCTCTGCTGGGAGGAAAGCCTCTTCTCCACACTGTGACACAGCTTTCCTCCATCATTGGCTTTCACTTCAGAGTCCATGTTTATGGCTTGGGGGTGGGGGTGGGGGTGGAAAAAGAGAGAGAGAGAGAGAGAGAGAGAGAGAGAGAACACAAAGAAGATGGCACCAGAAATTTTGTGGTCCCAACCAAACTGCAAAGGATGTTGCAAATGCAGTCTTCCTGTGTGGCCAGGAAGAAGAAACAGATTTGGTGAGCATATAGAATTATCTCTGCCACAGTAATTCTACTTCTTATTTTGGAGAGATGAAGAGAACGAGGCCAAATGGTTACTCTTAGCCCTCATGGTAGAGCTGGGTAGATCTCAGAAGAAAATTTGTAATTTCTATTGCACTCCTGAAGACATTGATCCACGCTTGCCTTGTCATCATTTTTTACCACAGAAACATGATTGAACCCAAGACTGTGGTTTATTCCTTAATTTGCATCATGTGCTCCCAGTGCCTCATGGGAATAAATGAGAAATGATTTAGAGGCTATCAGTCCTCTACCCACTGAGGCTTATACTTCCTTGTAAAAGGGCATCCAACCACATCTTAAGAGTTTGCAAGAGAAATAATCATGATAATAGTTAACATTTATTATGTGCCTCCTATATACTTAGCCCCATGGTAGGCATGTGTTAGACCTACCTTATCGAATCCTCTCATTTAATCTTCAAGATTTACTTTGACCAAGTGACTTAGAAGGTGACTAATTTCTAAGGATGGATTTCTAAGTGGCTTTGAGGAAAAGAACAATTATAATTCCTTTTAAGGTGTTCCCCTCGAGAACAGCAGTCACTTGGATGGATAGGTTCTGACCGGTTTGTGAAGACACGGGTCACATGACCATAGAGTCCCATCTCAAGTGACTTGGTGGGGGCCTGGGGCTGGCCTGTCATCACTTCTGTTGGCAGATGGGGTTGCCCATTGGCTCTTCATTTTTGTTGTTGCTTGCTCACCCTGCAAGCTCGCAGTCAAAATGGTAGACAGATCTCCTTGTCCATCTAAGTGGACAGAACAGTTTGATAAAGATGAAGGGCATCAGTATTCTCTTGGGGGTCTTGGGATCTGTTTTGGGGAGATGTGCTTTGAAGGGGGGGGGGTCCCTGATCGAAAAGTAACTGCAGTGACTGGGAAGGTAGTATTCATGCATCCGGACACTTTCATGGATGAAATTAGTGTCTCTGGACATCCTTCCTTCTTCTGGAGGTAGTGGATGGATCTGATCCTTGTCCAGCGAAAATCCCTATGCTCCCTATGCATTACTCAGATTTATCCTATATAAAGACATGTGGTTGAGGGATATCTGAATCCCTCCTTCTCTCCTCCACAGATCTATAGATGGCCCTAAAGATACATTTCCCAGGGACTCTTATGGGGCTGGGGGTCAGGTGAAATAAGAGGTCATCAAGTTGTTGGAGGGAGACCTAGTCTTTGGGGCACCTCTAGCACAAAAGATGTTTTCATTTGGGATGGACACTCAAAAATATTTTGCGAACAGGTTTTCAAGGAAACTTTATGCCACAAAGACAATGGAAGACCTTTCCTTATGCCCAAAGAACACCGTCTAGCGATGCCAAAGATGAGGTTCGAATCTGGACGGATAGCTTTTTAAATTATAGCCTCTGTTTCAATGTCATTAGTATTTCTGATGAAAACGGGCTAAAGCAAAAGTCTCTTAAGGTGTAAAATCATAGCTTTTAGTTCCGGAAATAGACATTTTAAATTTCCTCGCTCAACTCAACTGTCCAAAAGGAGAAGGGGAAAGGCAGCTTGGCAAATGTTTTGAAGCTCTTTCAGGAGAACAGGGAAGATTTGCACAGATGCTCTTAACTGTGTGCCTACACACTCCCCCAGGGCCTTTCAGGCCATGAATTTGGCCATGGTGGCTTCATGGGGCAGTCTTGAATATGGAGTTACCAGAGAAGGTGAGCCCCATCTTCTATCCATTAGTGAGGTACCACACTGCTGGGCTGGAGATGTGTATAGCCAGATGAAACAAGGCAAGATTAAAGAAACACCAGAGCAATTGACTTCACTTGACTTTGTAGGAACATCCACTCTGTGAGGGTGACCTAGGTCTTTCTCTCTGTTTTCTGATCATCAGAGATTGGCTTTGGTCTCTGCCCTCATACTTCAATGCTCTGACACCACCAGGACCAACCCCCTCCTCCCCACCCCTATCCCTGCAATATGTATCCTGGGTGTGATATTCGTAAGATAATCAAATAAGCCACTAAACAACTATATAGCATGTTAGTTAAGGCTGTTTGATTTGAAAGTCTTTTGCTAAATAACCATAATAGCCATAAGCTGCTAGAGATAGGTTAATGACAATCATAACATTTATTACTGAAAGTATCTGTTATCTTCCTGAGAGACGCCCTCTCTTTATCACAGTTGGGCTGATTACATTTCCATGGTCAACATTTCACTATGGCCTGTGTTTCCCTCAGGGTCCCATAACTTGTCAAGAACTGAAGCCCGTCAGCCGGGAGCTCCTTTTGGGAATTTGATTTTATTAATACTTTACGGTTAGTGGCCTTTAATTAATGTTAAATGAAAATGGGATTCTAAAAGCATCACAGAAGACTTTTCACTTGGGTGTCAACATAACTTACAGTGATTAATAAGCTTTAAATGACCATTATAAGAGATCGTTTGAATTCCATTTTGGTGGTAAGACACTGATTGGAATATGTTTATAATTAAAAAAAAAAAAAAGTGTCCCTAGGAGGAATTTCTGTCTGATCTTACCAGTAAGAAATGTAACACGTCTGCTGAACAACTAGTATGTCCTTAGGGGGTGGCCGTAGGAAGAACATGCAACAACTTTGTTGGTGGCCTGCCCTGTGTTATTGTGGGATTCATTATGGGATGCCTGAATCAGCTTTATTTATCCATCCCTGTTCCCTTCTACCCACCCTGCTCAGCATGCGCACACACACACACACACACACACACACACACGCTCGTATTCTGGAAAAAGGTGGAGTATAAATAAACAAACATTCACAGAGAGTTTCTCATGTGTCCGATGGTGTGCTATTCATAGGCATGGGCTCATTTAATTCTCAGAGAAACTCCATGGGGTAGGTCTTACTATTCTCCCCATTTTATGGATAAGGAAACCAAAGGCTAACAGTGGTTAATGACTTGCCCAAGATCTTCTGCTAGTAAGTGACAGAGTGGGATTTAATCGAAGATTTTCAGAATTCAGGGTCAGTATATTATCCAGCTTTTCATGGACAAACAGACAAAATTTCAAACCCCCTGCTTTCCTGCCAGTAAGCATCAGTGACCTGAGATCAGGACAGGTCTCTGCCTCCATAAGGAAACAGGGCAGACAAGGGATCAGAGCAGGGCCCTGTGCATCCGGCTAGACAAGCTCGGCGGAGGGCGGGAGAGGCTATATTACTGGCCACCAATGCCCCGGAGCCAGTGGTTACCCCTCTTACCCAGTACTCATGGGCTACCAGCTGCAGGGGAGATATGAACGGCTTTCAGAGGGCGGTGTTTAGAAGAGAGTCCCGACTCTGCCCTGTTTCATAACACCATTCAACATGTTTACTCTGAGACTCTCCTGTCCATATTTCTGTATAACCCATTTTCAAAATGGGTCTGAAACGTCACAGAGAAGAGGAGATTTGAATCAATCCTGGCTTCTCCTTTTCCCAGTCACTCAGGGCTGAATTTTCACCCAGGCCACCCTGCCCCACCCCTGAGCCCTCCCTGGGACGTCTGGCCTCTCCTCCCCCACTGCAGGGTCTTTTCTCTCGGAGGGATACAAACTTCTTTGCTGGAGAGCCACAGCCAAGCATAAATAGGATTCTGAGGGGTGATATGAAATAGTGCCAGCTATATTTGTTAGTAGGTGCTGGGTGCAAGGTACACATGGCAGGTTCACTATCTGGTTTGTTCCTCACACCTATTTCTCCTCTATCAGTTTCTCCTGCCAAAACCATGCAAAAACGTCTGCAGCTACGCACATCCCCGGCGGTGGGTGAATGTGTTGATCGTGAGTCTTTCAATGGTCTGAGTGTGCTGCTCTCTGGGGTCCTGGGTATTAGAGAGTTCAATGGCGACAGCAATGAGGCCCCTCTGTGGGCCCGTTACCTGCCTCACTTGGCCCCAGACCCACACAGCTGGGTGGGACCGGGTGCTCTTACCCAATCTCCCCCCCCGAGGGGACCAGGGCTCTTTTTACAGCTGTAATTTTCCATCCCTTGGCGTGATTATTGGTTCATGTCTACCTCCTCCTCCCACAGCTGTTCACCAAGGTGCCACCAGGGCCCAGTGTGTCTTTGGTCCTGGCTGGCCATCAGGAGGGGTCTCCTGAGTGGTTGCATGAGCGATGAGTTTGCAGTCCCCGGGACAGCCTTGCGTGGGGGCCCTTGCTGATTGGTGGGAAGCTCAAGGTCAGCTGATGCCATCTCATTCCTGTGTCTCATTTAAACAAAAGACATTGGTGGGTTATCTGCGGAGAGTGATCTATAGATGTGTGAGTCTTCCAGTGTGCCACACATTGGCCACAACCTGCACTCACATCTGTCAGGACAGAGGAGCTGCTGAACTTTAGAGCTGAGAAAAGTAAACGTGGCCATGGAAACGGTCTGCTTAATTGGTTGAACTTTATAATGGGCCCTTCTGGAGCCTTGTGTGCAGAAACTTATCTCTCAGGTCCTGGTGGGTGGGGGAGTCGCTGCGACAGCTCATCCTTGGATATCCCTGCCTCCCTGCTGTGCAGCCTGCAGCCTCCTTCCTTCTTATCCCCTGTGTGCGTGCAGGTGTATGAGTGTATAAATAAGTGTGTGCACGTGTGTGTCCGTATGTGAGTAGATGTGTCCGTCTGTGCCCGTGCAACTACGTTTGTGGGAGTGTGTGCACATGTACGTCCATATATGTGTTGGGGGTGAATAGATGCATTTGTGGGTGGGTGAGTGTGCACAGGTGAGCGTGTGCCTGTGTGTGTGTTCATGGCTTGCGTGCATGACTGTGTTTGTGGAAGTGTGCTTCTCTGTTGTGTGCACGTCGTGTCTGTGTACACACACGGTGGAACTTTGTTGGGAATGTACCTGGCAGTGTGCGTCTGTGTGTATGAGTGCGTGTGTGTGTGTGTGTGTGCATGCACACGCGGTGGTGGGAATGTACCTGGCAGTGTGCACGCATGCACGTGTGTGTATGAGTGTGTGTGTGTGTGTGCGCGCGTGCGTGTGCATGCCCGCGTGGTGGCATATTGATGGGAACACACGTGGCAGCGTGCGCGCGCGTGTCTGTGCGTGTCCGCGTCTGGTCTGCGCATGCCCCGGTGGCCCCCCGCTGCGAGGCAGAGGATGCCGGTGCTGCGCCCTCGTCTCTTGATGTTATCGCTTCGGCTTCCAGAGTCTGGCAGGAGACGCAGAATTAAACGCAGACGCTGTGGTGCCAAAACAAAATCGTGAAAAGATTTGAAGCCCCCGTTCCCTAGACTCGCAGCCTATCGAACTGGGAACAAGCCCGGCTTTGTTTCATTTCCTGCACTGAATGGGGGTGGAAGAGTCTGGAGCCGCATTGGTTCCGATAGCGGAGCTGACTCGAAGCCAGAGAATTTGAAATTGCTGAAACCCCAGGCAGAATGGAGACAGCAAGTGTGATGGAGAAAAGCCTATATGCGGGGAGAAAAAGACATTCTTACCTTGAGTTAGGGATGAGAAGTGGCAGCTTAATACTGAGAACTAGAGAAGCACAAAGAGAGAGGAAAAAAAAAAAAAAAGAAGAAGAAGAAAAGAAAAGGTGGTCCAGGTCCAGGCAAAGAAACCAGGCAGAGGTGGGTCTGTCCCTGCCCCGCTTTACCTTGGATACGGGATCAGACAGGTGGGTGGGACTACTGATAAGCACAGAGGAAATGGGGTCCAGTTAAAAGTGTTCTCCTGTCCAGCCCTTGATTTTGTAGCTGGGGAAACAAAGGTCCAGCTCAGAAGTCACCTCCCGGAGTCACAGCGGATCTGGGCCGCGGGGACTCTTGGCCCCGTGCTCCCTGCACCTGGTTTCTCTAACAGGAGGTGAGAGCTGGCTTCTCCTGGGTCTCTCCGGGTGCCCCAGGCTGCCTTGCTGTCTCCTTGTTTTGCTTTCTGAGAACAAGTTTTCCGCCTTCTGTTTGGAGCCTCTGATCTTGAACCAGCCGTACCTGAGATTTCTGCTTTTACTGTAACAATAGTGTTGGGATAGCGATATCAACCGGGTCATATTTTCACCGATTATGATTAAAGTGTTTTTCTTCTTTTTTCCCCATCATCCACCCTAAGGGAATTGATGACACTTGTTCTCCAGAGCCGTAGCTGCCAAGATGGCTGGCCTGCAGGTCAGCTGTGAATATGAAGTACACGGTGTGTTTGTGGGAGGGTCACAGAAGGCCAGGGGAGGAACAGAATGGAGGCCACAGTGGGGGCAGGGGTTAAGAATCATTGCACTGCCAGGGGTCAGTGTCTGAGCCACCTGTGTCCTGGGATCTGGCTGAGACCAACCCCATGAACTATAGATATCCCCACAATGGTGTTCCCGAGACCTTGGCGGGCCCGGAGCCTGGTTTCTACTCTTGTACTGAGCCTCTCTCCCCAGCGAGCCCCCAGGCCGGGGGAATGGGATCTCCCCTGCTCTGTTCCACCCCTCTCCGCACTCACCCTCCTGAAAGGGGCACATCTGTATAGAAGACCAGCCCGTCCCAGGAAGGAACGCTTCCTTAGTCCAAAGAGCTGAGGCTGTGGGTTTTTGAGCAGTGACCATGTTAGGCACTGACTTCATCACTGTCGACCCCTTTGCAAAGGAGCACTTTAATGGCCATTAAAGCCAACTTTCTAATCTCCTCAGGTTCAAATGACAACTCTTCCCTCTGTTATCTTTTGCCAAGAAAACTTTGGATAGTGAATCTCCTTTATTGGGGGGGTTGTGAAACGAATTGGGGTACATTTGTGCAGGAGAAGACTTTGTAGTTGCTAAAAAGAATGGGACAACTCTATGTAAAGAAAAGATAGCTATGATATTGCTCCCTATTCTTTTACTTTGTTAGGTGAAAAAAGCCAGCTGTAGAACTGCATGAGTTGTGTGATTCCATTTTTATTACATAATGAGTGTGTATGTGTCTGGAAAGCCATATACCAGACTGTTAACGGTAGTTATCGTGGGGGAGTGGAGCTTAAGAACTTGTAATTTTTACTTTATGTATCTTTGTTCTCTCTCTCTCTTGAGCATCAGCAGCTTGTTTCAATGGAAAAAAAAATCTCTTTTTAATATGGCAGTAAATATACTGTCAGTCAAAGGTGGCAGGAGTTCATGGTAAGAGTTTTTTTGTGTATGTGGGAAGAACGTGAGGATAAGCGTTCAGGACACCTGACTTTTCTCTTCACCAGGCGTCTTACCTCTTTTTGGGGCCATGGACCTTTCTGACAGTCTGATGAAGTCTTTGGACCCCTTCTCAGCCCAATGCTTTAAATATAGAAAATGATATATATATATATATATATATATATAAATTACAAAGGAAGCCAAATACATTAAAATACAGTCATCAAAACATTAAAAAACCAAATTTGTGGGATGGTAATATATGTGCATCTTAATTAATGCATTAATGTACAAAATCTAGCTGAAGGTCTAATAACTCCTATAATTTAGCGTTAGCAGTTGAGCACACGTGATATTTTAGGAAATCTGTAATGAGTGAACGTTACATGAAAATATCACTGATTGCCATTAGTGGTAGAGTCAGATATGCTAATACTACTATGGTTTGTTGCTTTCCTTCCTAAGTGAATGAGATGCTAAATTACAGTTAGGGATAGTGAAAATAAAGAGGCATTTTTTTTCCCCTTCCCCATCCAGTACCACAGACTCGTGTTTGAATTTTCCAGGCGGAGAACCAATGCTCTCAACTAGCTGTGAGACACTGAGTGATACTATTCCGTCCCCGGGTCCCAGGCTCCTCATCTGTAACACGAAGAGCTCAGCTATGGCAAGTGCATATTCCCCTGTGCCTTCGCTGTAACTAATTCAGAGCGACCTGGTGACGCGTGTCGAAGACGTTGCTGAGATCGCCCCTGAGATCGGTTGGAAAGGTTACCACGAGTGATTGGCGAGGTCTGCCACGAACAGATGAGAGAGAGAAAGAGGGGTATGCGTGGTGCAAATTTCCACTCTTGGACTAGGTGAGCCTGTGGTCCCTTCCAGCTCTGATATTCTAGTAAGTCTGAAATTACTTATTCTCTTCCGACTCTGGTGGAAAATATGTGCTGTGTGACAACAGCAGGAGCAGCACGAGGAATGTTGGTGCTTCCTGAGGGTGTGTGTGTGTGTGTGGGGGGCATTGTTACCGCTCTGCCCCCTTAGACCACGTCTTGGGATAGACTTTTCACTAAATGAAATTGTAAGCATTACCTCCAGTTTCAATGCTAAAATGGGTACTGGGGACAAATTGTCTAGAAAGAAAACAAGAATTAGTAAACACAGCCTTACAAATGAGCCATCTGGAGATTTATTTACATAAGAAAAGAGGAAAGCCTTGGTATTTTCAGGCTGGGGTTTGTTTCTCTAGCAAGTAGCCCCAGGGGAGTATTTATCCTGAAGACACATTGAGCTTTTTAGCAAAGATTGCTGAAAGCAGGAATGAGGGATGCTCATTTGGTTCCTTAGTTGGGGACTGGGTAGGAGGAGAAGAGACAGAGTAGGAGTCACCAAAAAAAAAAAAAAAAGTTTTTGAATGAATTTTAGCAGATGGGATTTCAAAATAGTTACAATGTGCTCACACCCTGGTTTTGAAATTACACATTATCCCCAAAGTGCCAAATGAGAACAATTTTCCCATAACAAGGTCAAATTTTGGAGGCATTAAGCCATCAGGCAAATGCAGAGGGACTGCAGAATAGCGCCGAGGGCCCCAAACCTTGACACAATTTGCTCAGCTGTGGGAAGAGTGGTCTTTCCACCCCAGGGAGCCCCCTGGGTGTCAGACCAGCTCTGCAGAACCACTTAACCCCCTCTGCTAGCTTGTCCCTTTTCCCACCGTTCACTCAGGAAGTACACATGGAAACAGTCCTCTCTTCCTAGGGATTCCAGCCACATGACCTGTCTTCCCACCCACCAGGAGTGTTCCTCCATTTGAGCAGGACAACACAGGGTAGATGAGAGGGGTGGGGAGGAGCCCAGAGGTGACGGAGCTCACCAGTGCGTCCCAGTGCCCATGTTGGAGACCACACAGGCCCAGGTTACATCGCCTGCCAGGCTCGCCAGGTGACAGTCTGGATAAAAATAGCCTCGCCGTGTCTGGACAAGCCCTGTTTGGCCACTAAAATACAAATCAATAAGACAACACTTGGACTGACTTTACAGAAGGAGAACTTTCAGCTCCTGGACTGGGCTGGGTTGTAAAGTATCTTACATGTTTGCTCTGGAAATTGTGTAGCTTAGGGCAGCAATTCTGTATAGAGGCAAGAAGAGGCAAGACTGAAAGGGCTGAGCAGGTCTCCTGCCCCAGGGCTCCTAGAGTCAGAAACAGCAGCGAGGAGAGGATGGGAAGTGAAGCTTGAAGAGTGAACATAGCTGGAAGGCACCCAGCAATTCAGAGCCATCAGCATAGAAGATAATTACCTGCTGACAGGTCTCTGATGTGTACCTGGATGTGCGTGTGCACACGCGCGCATACACACACACACGTGCAGGCTCTGGTTAACCATGTCTTCACAGGCAACTTGGGGGCATACTCCATATTCCATACCTGGGCAAGAAGGGGAAGGGCTCATAAATAAAGATCCAGAACGCTTAAACATTGTACCGTGAACAAATCTGCAACTAAACTTGAAAATGTCAGAGGTGCAAGGAGGAACAGAATTTGAAATGTGGGAAGTTTCTGGAAGAGGTAGGTTGAGAGCAGTGCTCTGGGCCAGTGCCTGGCTTGAAGGAGACGTTTCTGAAAAGATTGTAAAGGAGTGCAGGATCAATTGGCCAACTGCTTGAAGGGAATTCTAAGAAGAAAACCAGCCGATATAGACGGCAAGTATGTGGCCAGGCTCTGGGGCTAAGGGCCTTCGCCCTTGAACCTCCATGGTTCATCTCACGGGAGGCACTGTTTGTGGATCCATTTTTAAGATGAGCATTTTAAAGTAAATTGCCTGAGGCTATAGAGGAAAACTGGGATTTAAACCTACCTAGCCTGATTCCATAACCTGCCTTCTTAGCTATTACTTAAGCAAAGGTGACCTTGACCTTACTGAAATGACAAACGGGGGACCACGTGAAGTGGGGGGAGCACTGCAGTAAGCGACCCCAGCTTCTGAAGCTAAGGACCTCCCCAACATTGGGCAAGTCATGGTTATTTTGATATGTTTTTTTTTTTTTTAATGTTTATTTATTTTTTGAGACAGAGAGAGACAGAGCATGAACAGGGGAGGGTCAGAGAGAGAGGGAGACACAGAATCAGAAACAGGCTCCAGGCTCTGAGCTGTCAGCACAGAGACCGACGCGGGGCTTGAACTCATGGACCGCGAGATCGTGACGTGAGCCAAAGTCGGCCGCTTATTAACCGACTGAGCCACCCAGGTTCCCTGAAATGTTCTTCTTGATGTCATCATAATCGTTGTGATTTATCCTTACCAATATGTGGAATTGGGTGATAAGGTTGTAGCATTTTGGATTTTGTTTTTCATATTCTTAGGTATTTATGGGGCTCTGAAAGTGAGTTCACACCATAGTGAACAATAGTGAAATTGTGAATAGTGAATTTGGCAGGTGCCCCCAGACCAGTACATTGCATGTCCAGTGTGGACGATATGCACGTCCATGGTGCTCTAAATTTAGAACACTTCTAAATGAATTTGTATGCTGCTGTTATGATATCATACGCGTGTATTTGAAAACAGTTACATATACGTGAAGGAGACAAGATTATTGAAGACACAGATCATGCTTCCTGGGCAAGCGTGGTTAGGAAGGTATGTTTCAATCCTAAAATGAGAGAGGAATGGTTACTTTTCAAGTAACACAAGGAACACCGAATGGAGCTCTTGACTTTCTGTGTTCCAACATCATACCATACGTCCAGTATGACTCATTCAAGGACGAAAGTAGGGCTCCAGGAAATGGCAGTCCAACTTGACCATTAAGAGCGTCAGGCTAAGAGTCTCTCAGGTGAGGTAATGGATATGACTTGTTCCATCAAAGTCATTCCAGAAGACGTGGCTTCAGGGTCAGGCGAGCAAAGGCGTAAGTTCAGCACCCTGTTTTCCTCTTCCAGTTCCCATTATTGAAAGCCTCCACTGCTTCCTTTATGATGGCGGTTGGGGGAAATGTGATCTTGGGAGAAATGAAGCTTGCAGCCCGACTGATGAGTTACATAGATGCTTTCTCCCCAGGCTCCCACCTCCAAAAGCAGAATTGGCTCTGCTTAAGTCACTCTTGCTTTCTCAGCCCTGATGCCGGGAGCAGCAAATTCCACAGGCACTCGGTAGGATTTTATCTGATTGTCCCTCTCGGGCACTGACACAGTGTAACTCATTGCTGATGGAAATGAAAGGTAATGTAACACCGATATTTTGCTACTTTTCCATGAAAGCCCATAAGTGAGAATCATGCTTGTTTTCCATTCATCTTTCTCTCTTCCTGAAATTTGCAAAGTTTAACCGGAATGCATTTGTGTTCTCTGTCGTTTTGGAACTGGTAGTGCTGGAATTTTCTAACATTCCTGGTGTTTTCAACTTGAGTGCCAAATAGATTTCTTTCTCCCTAGAAATGAATTAGCTCTTGGAGTTGCAGATACAGAGACCAGCGCTGCTGGCTCTGCCTATATCTTGAAACGCAAGGACCTACCTACCGGGGGGAAGGCAGAGGCGTTTGGTGGTTTCCTCTCACTTCTACTGGTGTGCGAGTGAGATTACATTATGGGTGACAATTCTGTCTTCCTTTGCAAGGACAACATCGTGCGTTTTGCTGAGCTTTCAAAGAGAGCGCGAACGGCAAAGATTCGATAATTATTGTGAGTAGAATCTAGTAGGCTTACAGTTCCAACTTGTTTTGGGGCTCAACTTCTGGAAGGCAGCCTACAAAAATAGCAATTTACAGCGGGGGGGAAGCAGGTCCCGAGGCATTGGGTCGGGGCAGACATTAGTTCCATTTAGGGTTTAAACCAGCCCACAGTTAATTGTAGGTCTCTTGCATTAGCTTGTAGGAGCAGTAAAAGCATGTAATTTGAGCTAATCTGATGGGCAAGTGAACTGGGTACTTCGTGCCAAGTGAGACCGTGAAACAAAAGGACACATGTGTTTTCAGGAAAAGACACACACACACACACACACACACAAAACCAACACAACATAGTTTCAACTGTTGCACACGTGAAACTCTGGAGAGTTCTTTGGAAGGTTTGCCATTTTAGAAAAGAACCTTTAGGGTACAGTGGATGAAACTTGGGAGCTCAGGGCCTCTCAGTTGGGCAGTGAAGCCTGTGGTCCCGGATGATCTGGGGGCAGCCTTCTGAGGAGAAGTTTTGCTTCGACTGATTATCAAGGTCTTTGTTAGAAAACCCCTCTATCTTGTGGGTCTTTGCACGATTCCACCTGACCGTACCTTAGAATCAGGTCCCGTCCCTATCAATTCTGATTTACTTAGTTTGGGGCGAGGCTCAGGAGTCCTGGCCTTCTGGAAGCAGCCCCAGAGGAATGCAATATGATGATTGTAGTTAGGATTAGGAACCCCTGATCTAATAGCAGATATGGCTTAAGGAGGGTGGGTTCATGGACATAATTTCAGCTACCTGAGAGGGAAGTGACACAAGGCCAACTGTGAGGGTGCAAATGGATTTTGGGCATTTTGCAATGATGCCGTCTTGTTGGTCCGTGTTGTAGGATTTATGTTCCCGAGGAGTTAATGCACTCGTGGTTTTTCTAATGTCATTCATCCGGAGACAACTTCCTCAAAGCATAAATGTGACCTTAAATCAGACTGCTCTGATGGGCTCCACCCAAGAGCAAGCCTTCCAAAGGAGATGATTCTGGACCTTCTTTGTTCAATCCTGAGCCTCAAATGGGGCTTTATTATTTTCTTGTCGGGGCTGCCCTCCTGGGGTCCAAGGTGTGAGTACCTGTTGGTAAGCAGGTTTTAGGTTAGTAAAACATTTAGGTAGTCTAATCACTCAAGACAGAAATTATCCACTTCAGCAAAAAGGTATGAAACCCCTAGTTGAAAAATCAGTTAAATCAGTAGTCAGTATGTTTTGAATACACTTTGCTAACTTAACTCAATTTTTAGTGTAAGAATTTGTGTGAAGATAAGGCATCTTCAGGGCGCCTGGGTGGCTTAGTTTGTTGAGCATCCAACTTCGGCTCAGGTCATGCTCTCACAGTTTGTGGGTTCGAGCCCCCCATCGGGCTCTGTGGCTGCCAGCTCAGAGCCTGGAACCTGCTTCGGATTCTGTGTCTCCCTCTCTCTCTGCCTCTCTCTCAAAAATAAATAAACGTTAGGGGCGCCTGGGTGGCGCAGTCGGTTAAGCGTCCGACTTCAGCCCAGGTCACGATCTCGCGGTCCGTGAGTTCGAGCCCCGCGTCGGGCTCTGGGCTGATGGCTCGGAGCCTGGAGCCTGTTTCCGACTCTGTGTCTCCCTCTCTCTCTGCCCCTCCCCCGTTCATGCTCTGTCTCTCTCTGTCCCCAAAATAAATAAACGTTGAAAAAAACATTAAAAAAAATAAATAAATAAACGTTAAAAAAAATTAAAATCAGCCATCTTGAGTTTACTATTCAAAGAAAAATTGCGTAAGGGTAAAAACATTTAATACCCAACATGTGCCATTTGGGTTGAACCGCAGGACTAGAATCCTCAAAAATTAGAGGCAGAAAATTAAATAGTAACTCAAAGATAAGCTAGTCTATATCTTGACAATGAAAAAGTGTTGAACATCTTACAGAGTTAATAGGGCTGGGCAGAAAAGACCCTAAAAAAGGCAGTCTTCTCTGTTGCAGACTAAATATTAATCTCACATCAGGGAAGCAATGGGTATGTCGTTTTATGCTCCAGATGTTTATATGGAAAGTGGAAACTGAATCAGTAAGTCATTTGCAAACTTGCCGGTTGCGATCTCCCTGGCGAGCAGTGCACGTGGCATCGCTGGTGTCCTCAGGTGTGCTCAGTTAAGGACCTTTGGGCAAACCAGGTGTGGGGGGGGTGGAGTGCCAAAACAAGTTCTGAACAGACATTTAAAGCATGTAAAATATGTAGACAACATTCGTATACAGGCAGGAGCTCTGTGAGTCAGTAAGTAGCTGATAATTTTGTGCGTGTTTTCATCTACATGACTTTCCCAGAGGGATCTGAACGGTTGGCCTAAGGGGACTCCATTCCAGGGCCCGAGAATAGTCTTCTCCTCCCTCCCTCATTTAACAAATACCCTCATAAAAGAACGGGCTCGCGTGACTGTAGAGTCGCGCGAGGCCAAAATCTCCGGGGGATGCCGCAGACTGGAGACCCAGGAAAGAGCTGATGCCGTGGCTCCAGTCTGAAGGTCGCCTGCTGACAGAAGCCCTCTTCCTTAGGTCTTTTTTCTAGTAACGTCTTCTACTGATTGGGTGAGGCCCACCACATTAATCAGCCTTCCTCAAAGTCTACCGATTTAAATGTTAATCTCATCTACAAAATACCTTCACAGAAACACCTAGGATAATGCTTGACCAAATATCTCGGTATTACGGTGTAGAAAGGTTGGCGAATAAAATTAACCATCATAGACAGAGTCCTTGTGTGTGAGATGTGAGTATAAGGATTCTGAGTGGTGGGCTTGTTGGCTCCCACCCTCTGTCATCCCCAGAGGGTGCTTGAGGTCCAACCAGTTTGTCAGGTGGGGGTTACCAGGTGAGGCTCCATAGTCAAGGGGAGGAGCTTCTGACCTCCCTCACATACGATTTTCCTTCCAAGAGATGGAACAGAAATTTACTGAGATTAACAGTACACGTGTGGAGTTCAGAAAGCAGAACGATCCTCTTGTGTTACTTTTATGGCACAGAAAATTATTCTCATCACCAAGGTTATAATGGAACCACGTTTTGACTCTGCGAAAACATTGTTATCTCCTTTCTCCGCATCTTGACCGTGGCGGATGGGGGTCTGTGACGGCTGTCGTTTCAGCATAAATGGGACAGGCAATAGGGTAGTTGGTGGTTTCCGTGTAAGTTGACGAATGGAGCCGTTTCGCGTAAAATTTGTATGATTGACTTAATTTTTTTCCTAAGAACTGTGTGATGATATCTCAACAACTTGGGAACACGGAGGAAGAAAAAATGATTAGGCCCACCAGGTGAGCACAATGATTTCTGCTTTCATGTGGACCCTTCTGCTTTTTAATATACATATATTTGCTTGCATGCTTATTATAACGTACATATATTTTTACCCTTTCCCCATTAACATTGTATCACAAGTGCATTTCCGTGTCTTTTATGGTCAGTTTTTATGGAGACATAACGTTCCATCAAAGGATGTAGCATAATTTAATTAACCAATCCCTATTGTTGCTTGTCGAGGTTGGTCCCGGTCTTTTGCTGAAACAAATCATCTTGCAGTGGTTTGTTTTTCTTTAGTATAAATTCCTGAAAACAGGGTCATTGAGCCAAAGGACGTTTTATGGCACTTGATGCATACACTGCTTTGGTTGGATTTGATTGGATTCTTTGTACTTTTCTCCTTTTTGTGTTTCTTTGATAATGACCTTCCATTACCCCTCCACCCCACCCCCCACCCCGCACCCCCGCCCCGGTTTCCAACAACGACCTCTGCAGCCAAGGTGACTCTGAGGTGGCCATCAGGACTCCAGTTCCTGCAGTCTTATCGCTGACAAGAATATTCTTCAAGGCTAAAAATGTCCATACCCAGTCCTAGCTTGAGGGAGATTTATAGCTTGGAGCCTCTGAGTACGATCTCTGCAGCCATTTTTCAGCCGAGAGTGGAAAAAGCCCACATTTCACACTTAAAAAGCAATTTGGGATTTATTTTTGGTTCTTTGATAATTCAGGGAGACTTTGAAATGCTTGACATCTTGCTGCCTCTCACCATAATTGAAAAAGAGCTCCAGGTTGAGAAGTTTAGGGAACAGTGGAACTTGAAGCAAACATTTGAGAAGGCGGAAGTTACGGGTGCCAGTATCTCTTTAAAAAAAGACTTATTTTTTTTTTATTTTTTGTTGCAATATTTGGAGTTTCATATTGGGCATCCCTGCTGTATTTCGCTTGGTGGAGTCTGATAGAGGTGCTTCAGGTCTTGTCTCGGTACAAGAAGTGATGCATTTAAAGAGGTAAGTTAAAAAACCAATGTTAGTCATGGTGCTAGACTTAAGTATGAGGAGTGAATTACTTATATTTGGGGAAAGTTGTTTAAACCTGAACCCGATAACTTTTGAACATCTCACATAAATGACTCCTACACGACGTGGCCTTTGGTGACCTTCTTCTTTCACTTACCGTGGGTCTCTGACGTTAAACCCACGTCGTAGCACGAGTCCAGCCTTTGCCCCTCTTTATAGCTGAATAATCGTCCGTTGTATCGATATGCCGCATTTTCTTTCTCCATTCATCAGTTGATGGACATTTGGGCCGCTTTCACTTTGGGGGCTATTACGAGCAGTGTAAATATTCGTGAGTGTTCACGAGAGTCCCTAAGTATTCACGTGCAAGTCTCGGGTGGATGTCTGTGTTCATTTCTCTTGGATACGTGCCTGGGGTGAAATCGCTGAGTCATATGGGGACTGCATGGCCAGCTTTTTAAGAAACTGCCATATGTCTTTGCAGTTCACCCTAGAGATGGGCAGGGTTGTGCTTAGGCCTGCCCGTGTCCGCGTGGGTGATGGGAGTGACCCTGATCGAGCGTCAGAGAGCAAAATGGAAGAGAGGAGTGCCTCAGACTAAGGAAGTTTTAATGAGGATTTTTTTTTTCGTAATAATTTGCCCATTCAGAACAGTCTTCAGTCGTGAAGCGTACTGACTTGTGTGGTAGTGATGTTGTAGGAGGGATCTGCAAGGTTTGGTGTGATCCATTTATAAAGCTTCCTATCATGCCAAATGCCCAATTGAGTTTTAGGAATGCGTCTTTGCGTCAGAAAGCAAAGACCGTACCCCGCACACCCACAAGCTTTCCAAATAAATATCCTGTTTGGGCCTTCTGATAAAAATAATCTTGGCGTCTGCCTTCAGTTCAAGGTACCAGCGATGCTTCCCTGCGACCCAACGAGGGGACCCGTCAGTTCACCGCATGTTTGACCTCTGCCTGAATTCTGCCGCGCGTGTGAAGGTTATAATGAAGTTGGTTGGTTTCGTGCAAAGCCCCTTTGAAATTGACATTTGATAAATTGAAGATCTACGATAAGTGTGTTAATGTTACTGTCAGAGGCTTCCTTTTTTCACTTTTAAATGTCTGAACATGAATACCTTAGGAATTTGAGATTAGCCTTGGTATTAAGCTTAAAATGGTTAATTCACATAAACGTTGGCCATGAGGATTCCTTTTCCTCTTCGTTAGTAGAAAGACGATATTAGCTTGTGTAATTATATCCCTAGGTGGCATTAACCACAGAATTGAAGGTTTGGCTTCCTTCTGGCAAACAAACCTCCGTTTCTGACTTGACGCTCGCACAGCTCACTTGTATAATCACGCTACATGTGAGGGTGGAAATTAGATCTAGGGTTGCTGATTTATATTCCATGAGCTGAGTTTTCCTGTGCCAGCCCAGAAAAATCTTAACATTGCTGAAGTGTTCATTTTTTTTTTTTGTGTGGCTTCTACAGACCCTGTAAATGATCCAGGAGGGCAGATTTGGGTATATTACCCCACAAGTTCTAATTATGGATGTAATGATTGGTGAACATTTAAAGCAAAAGCCTAAATGCTAAACGTGGACCTTCTTGTTTTTACATGAAAAGGTCAGCAACCCAGTGTCAACAGTTTTAGACAGCTTGGGTTATACCTCTAAGAAATAATCAAAGTCAGCAAGAAAAAACAAACCCAGACCATTCCGCTGCTCATAAATGAAGGAATCCAGTTGTCTTCTGTGTTGTAACTGACACGACCTGACATGCTCATTTTTTTTTTTTTTTTTTTTTTTTTTTTTTTAGTCTTTGGGTTTTGAATAATTGCTTCTTGCAGAAAGCCTATATTTTCTGTACTCTGTGGTTGCCAAGTTGTACTTGACTTTTAAAAGAGAGTCAAAGGAACGTATCCTTGTGAGAAATTGCTGCTTTGTGGAGTACAAATGAGAGGTTTCATGATCTTTGAAGCTAGGAAGGCCAAATCCGGCTCAGAAACCCCATCGCCAGGCTGCATTTTATATTCTCCGTTGCTCTACTGTCCTTTTGCTGGAAGTGGGGGGAAAAAAGATGTCATGGAGAGTAAGGGTCCAGCTAAGTGATTCTCCATCTGGTTCAGAATGTAGAAAGTTGTCCCTGGCCATTGTGGTCCAGAAGTTGGGCTGAATGGCAGCTTGCTCCAGACCTAGACCAGTGGGCCTCAACTGGGGACAGTTTTGTCCCCGAGGGGACAGTGGGCAATGTCTAGAGACCTTTTGGTGGTCGTAACTGGTGGGGAGTGGGCAACTATAGTTAGCGGATAGAGGCCAGGAGTTGCTGCTATGCATTCTACGCTGCGCAGGACAGCCCCCTGCCCCCACGACAAAGGAATATTCTGCCCCAAGTCAATAGTGCCTGGTGGAGAAATGCTGACCTGGAAGGTCGCTCTTTCTAATAGGTAGGTAGGTAGGTAGGTTTATGTATATATATAATTTATTTATTTTGAAAGAGAGCAAGAGCACATGTACAAGTGGGTGAGGAGCACAGAGAGAGGAAGAGAGAGAATCCCAAGCGTGCTCCACACTGTCTAGCAGAGCCCGACGTGGGGCTCGATCCCACGGACCTCGAGATCATGGCCTGAGCCGCAATCGAGAGACGCTCAACTGACGGAGCCACCCAGGCGCCCCTGGAGGGGTGGCTCTTCATACCAGATGTGAAGTTTCCGACTCCACTCTTCACAGCGGGGGGAGGAGAACAGAAAGGAGACCCAGTGCCTTCCTTCCAACAAAATGTTCTCTTTATGTGGCACCTCATTTCTTGGGGCCTCTCTCAAAGACAGCGTTGGAATTGTAGGAAGCCGGAAGCAAGCACCCCTACCTGTAGGAGGGCTATGGAGCCAGTGCAAACATACAGCTTCTTCCCACACTGCTCGGTAAGCCATCGGCAAGATCCTGCAGGCCTGGACTTATTTTCTTTCTTTCTTTCTTTTTTTTTTTTTTTTTTTTGTCAAGTGTTTCATAAAATGCTTTTGTCCCAGGTTAACTTTCCGCTTCTTTGTTGTTAAAAAGAAAAAGAAAAAAAAGGTTTCTCGGAAGGGAAACACTTTGACAAACAGATTAGAAAGTTGTCCAAAGTCACCAAAACTGCTGGTCTGTGTGGAACCTTGCTGACATGTGAGTATTCTTGCTCAACCACATCTCCAGTCAAACAAAACCACTTCCATTGGCTCTCTAGAATCAAAATGTCTAAGCGTTCTGGGGGCTGACCGTGGCCTGTGAAACGGTGTATAAGCCAAGGTGGACCACTCCCCGGCCTCTGAGGCCCCTTCCCACTGTGTGAGCACTGCTGATTCTTGGGGCAGCTTGAGGCAGGAGGAAAGTGAACAAAAGACATTTGTACTGAGACGTTTATGTTTTAGCTGACTTTCCTCCTTTGCTTTTTAACTCGAGAGAGAATGACACGAGTGGAAGGGGTGATACCCACCATGGTTGTTTCAGAAATTGCGGGTGGTGATGGTTGGGTGGGGTGGAAGTCTTGGGGTCCGGAGCTCTTTACCTCCGTAACACATGCAAAGTGAGCCGGCCCTCCTTCCCACCTTCCCACTGTAAGCAAACGTTTATTGCACTACCCAGCACTAATCACCCTGAAGAATGGGAAATTGAGTTAAGCATGTTTTCTGCCCTGTGCTTGGTTAGGAGTATCTTATTTAATGTTCAAAAACAACCCTAGGGGTGGAGAACGTTTATTATCTTCGTTTTGCCGATGAGGAAACTGAGGCGTAAGAAATGAAACGATCTGTTGCAGGTTACAAAAGTAGTAAGTAACTATGTGAAAAGCTGAACTTAGGCGGATGCCTTTGTATTTTCTAGATTCTGCCACACAGTAGGAGCTCAACAAACGTCCCTGAGCTGGAATTTTGTCCACATAGGAAGTGAAGGCATATATATGCATATCACTTCTAGTTTCAACTCCATGTGCTGAGCACACCAACAGTCAAATCTCGGGGATCTATAGCACGTATGAGGTGGTCAAGGAGAGCCTGTCCCTCCCGGCATGTCCCGACGTGTGGCTTGGAAGCGAGCACATCTTGCTCAGTGATTCTGATGCTTAAAGATCATTTCCTGGGGGTGCCTGGGTGGCTCAGATGGTTGAGCGTCTGACTCTTGATTTTGGCTCAGGTCGTGAGCCCGGGGTGTGGGATCGAGCCCTACGTTGGGCTCCGTGCGGAGCGTGGAGCCTGCTTGGGATTTCTGTCTCTCTCCCTCTGCCCCTCTTCTTCTTGTGCTCTCTCCTTCTTTCCTCCTTGGACCCTGGGATCCTCAGTGCAGACCAGCTACTTTGTCATGGTTCTCAGTTGAAGAAATGGGGATCTGTCTCAACACTGGAGAAAATCCTGGTCAGGGTGCCGTACGGGGACGTGGCCTAAGCCGCAGGAGACACACAGATGGTCTAGAGCTGCACCGTCCGATACTTTAGGCGGCTCCTGGGCCCTCAGAAAGTGGCTAGTCTGAGTCAAGATGTACAATAGGTGTGAAATTCACACTGGATTTTGGACTTAGTACAAAAAAGTAAAATATCTCACTAGCAATTTTTTTTTTACATTGATTCCGTGTTAGGTTAAGCAAACTGTATTATAGAAATGAATTTCACCTCTTTCTTTTTATATTCTGAATGCAGCAAACAGAAAATTGTAAATTACTTATGTAGCTGTCATCGTATCTCTATTGGACACTGGTGGGCAATTCAGTGAGTTTTCAAGGAAAATATGATTCAATGTGCTAATTTTGTGGCCTGATTCCCCCTACCCCAAATGCAAATGCAACTCCATTATAATTGTCAACATAGTCCTAGGAAGTAGGTGTTGTTCCATTTTTACAAATGAAAAATACAGTGTTCTGGCAGGGTTAGATTATTAGATTACTCTGACAACCATTGATGATTTGTACCTGGGAGTTGAATTCATGTCCATTTGAATTCAATCCTGGTTTCTTTTCCTTGTAGTTTGTGAAAAGAAAACTAGAGAGCAGAAGAGAAGGAGATGTGACCACCCTTTCAGTCAAGTACATGCCGAGGCCGCAAATTTCCCGAGCATTTTCTTACCATTGCTACTTACTTAGATGCAGACAGTGTACAAATTCCAGCAAATTGAGGGTTCTGGTTAGTTGCTCTTCAGTTAATCCAGGTTTCATGGAATATTTCAATTTTGAAAGTTTCTTGTAAAAAGTAGAGAACATAGGGGGGCGCCTGGGTGGCTCAGTCGGTTGAGCGTCCGACTTCAGCTCAGGTCATGATCTCACGGCTTGTGAGTTCGAGCCCTGTGTCGGGCTCTGTGTTGACAGCTCAGAGCCTGGAGCCCGCTTCAGCTTCTGTGTCTCCCCCTCTCTCTGCCCCTCCCCTGCTCGTGCTCTCTCTCTCTGTCTCAAAAATAAGTAAAAACATTAACAAAATTTTTTTGAAAAAAAAAATTAAAAAAATAAAAAATAGTAAAGAATGGGGCACCTGGGAGGCTCAGTTGGTTGGGCCTCTGACTTTGGCTCAGGTCACGATCTCATGGTTTACGGGTTCAAGCCCCGCGTTGGGCTCTGTGCTGACAGCTCAGAGCCTGGAGCCTGCTTCTGATTCTGTGTGTCTCTCTCTCTCTCTGCCCCTAACCGACTCGCATTCTGTCTCTGTCTCTCTCAAAAATAAATAAACATTATGGGGCGCCTGGGTGGCTCAGTTGGTTAAGTGTCTGACTTCAGCTCAGGTCATGATCTCGTGGTCCGTGAGTTCGAGCTCCGCGTCGGGCTCTGTGCTGACAGCTCAGAGCCTGGAGCCTGTTTCAGATTCTGTGTCTCCCTCTCTCTGACCCTCCCCCGTTCATGCTCTGTCTCTCTCTGTCTCAAAAATAAATAAACATTAAAAAAATAATAATAAATAAATAAAAAATTTTTTAAAGTAGAGAACATAAAAGAAATAGCAATTTGCAAGACGACCACTTTTTCTCCCATTTTATTGAGATAAAACTGACATCCAACATTGTATTAGTTTGAAATGTACAACACGATGTATATTGTGAAATGATCACCGTGGTTAGTAAACATCTACCACCTCACATAGTTACACATTTTTTTCCTTGTGATGAGACTTTCAAGAACTACTCTCTTTAGTTACTCTCATAGACAATACAGTATTGTTAGCCACAGTCACTATGCTGTACATTACATGTACATTACAACTCGGCAAATTGTAGAAGGAATTTACATCTGTAGTTTGTCTCCCTGTATTCTTTTTTTAAAATTGTTTGTTTATTTATTTTGGGGAGAGTGCAAGCAAGCGAGGGGCAGAAGGAGAGGGGGACAGAGGATCTGAAGCGGGCTCTGCACTGACAGCAGTGAGCCTGACTCAGGGCTCCAACTCACAAACTGTGAGATCACCACCTAAGCTGAAGTCAGATTCTCGACTGACTGAGGCACCCATGTACCCCCCACCCCATGTTCTTGATTCACCATCAGAGAGGACTCTTTGGGGGACTCTGCATCCATTTTGGTCCACGGGAGGTTAGTAGGTAAGAGGGGTTTTTAGCTGACTTCGTCACAGTCCCCATGCTGCAGCCTGCCTCAAGTGTGCGCCTACGTGCCTCGGAGCACAGCTGAGATGTGTCAGCTCTTCACTTTCTATGCTATAGACCAAGTGGGTGGCCCATTTAATTTTTCGCATCTCTGGCCAAATGTGAATAGAAACTAGCTTTTTGTCCTATTATGTTTTGGATTTGTATCTTGACTGCCAGTCAGAAGATCCCCACCTATCAGTCCCTCCTTTCATGCTTAATGTATTTTATGATGATTTGCTGCTCAGGCTGAGAATCGTGTTCCCCATCCAAGTCGTGCAAGCATTGGGGAAGTCAAGCCAGGGGCCTTCTTCCTTCACAATATGCACAATTTTGATTTTGGAACAATAAAAATTGAGAGGCTGGAGAACGTGTTTGAACACAAGTAGTGCCGTCCTTGGTGTAACAGATGACAGAAAGCCGCGGAGGCAGCTGGTGGCCGACAAGGGACGTGACCCAGTCTCCCGCTGTCTACGCTGTCAGAGTCTGCCCCGTGTCTCAAGTGGGTGGTGCTGGGTTGGCTGGCTTCGGGCTGGGGCTGAACCGTGGGCATAACAGCCATCACCTTTGCGTCCGTGTCTGCGTCCATACGACGAAAGACATCTCGTCCCTCTGGCATGGGTCACTTAGCTGCAAGTTGCCACCTCATGGGACAGATGATAGGATTGAAAAAGCAAATAAAATAAGGTCTGTGTTTCCAGTCCTGCCCAACCTCCTCGGCCCCAGACTAACGTCTTCAATCACTGGACGTTCCTGTCTGAAGGTCTGGTGACAAAACCTAATACATGCCAGATCTTACTCCTTTAATTTTTACAATAACCCGTGAAGCGGTCACTCCCGTTATCCCCATTTTCTACATAGGGAAACTGAGGCATAGAGCAACGAAGGAGGCTGCCCAGAGTGGCCCAGTGAGGTAGGTCAAAGCCAGGATCATGAATGCAGGCAGAGGCCGTTTTAGAGTCTTTGCTGTAACCTCTACACTGGGCTCCCCACTCTGCAGACCCCTCAGATGTGTTGGCTTCCAACTGAATAGCTGTCCTCATCCTCAACCAGCCCCTCCTCTTACTGTCCCATTTCTCTGAACAGTTTTGTCACTCTCCTCGCTAGGGAGCGGTGGAAGACTGCCACCTTCATGTACCAGAAACATTGCCAAGTCGTAGATGTTCCCCTCTAAGGGTTTTCCAATTCCTTCTGTTTCTTTCCGTCACCACCGCTGGCGAGGAGCTCAGGTGCTGGTTACAGCTTCGGGTCATAAAGCATTAAGGGGGAGGGGCTCACAGTGGCACCCAGGCTCAGCCTCTCCCTTCCCAGTGGAGAGCTGTTGCCCCCAAACCTGCAAGATCCTCCTGTCCGACCTGCCAGCGCCCCCCTCCCTTCACCCCAGTCCTTCCCATTCTCGGCGCAGAACTGGCCTCGTGAGGACCAGCCCCCTAGGGCCGATGCAAATACGTCCTGTGCCCCACGGGCCACGCAGCAGCAGAATCCCCCGATGAAACCTGGAGTCTGTGTTTTTAGCGAGCTCCTCGGGTCGTTTGGTAGGCTGCTTGGTTTGGGGATCGCTTCTTGTTTACTGTCCCATCAGGCCCTTTCGGCCCTGCACCAACACCCTCCTTGGCTTTCTGCGGCCGTGTGGTTAGCACACTGCTCTGCTGGCGTGCTCAAGGCCAACGCCTCGTGCCGGGCAGCGTTTCCAAGGTCATTCCAGCTCCTCCTCCACGTGCACCTCGTCCTCCAGCTGCTGCAGATCACGAACCTGGGGGGGACGTACGAGGAGGCTGTCCACGGTCTGCGTCGTCCAGCCAACGGGGGGCCTTTGCCGAGCTCGGGAGTTTCCAAGGAGACCTTGTGAGTGAGCGTGGGGGCTGCCTCTCCAGTGGGACTGCATGATGTCTGGGAGCTCTCTAGGTCCTGGGAACGCGTGTGCTGAGCACAACCCCCTTCTCAAGTGGTGTTTAGACATTGGTTTTGATCACAGTCCGTGTTGTTTTTGCTCAGGGTCCCAACTCCCTAAGTGGAAGAAAGAGTTTGTTTTCAATTCCGTTACCGCAAAGTCGAGGCGTGTGGTGTTCGTAGGTTCCGAATCTCCGAGGAGCAGACTTCCTCTCTGTTCCGTCCCGCTTTGCACTCCGCCCCTTCTGGACTCACCTTATCCTGCTGGACTTACCTCTGCTCGGTGCTCCTGGCGATCTCTCCACCCCTGGAGGACTCACACATGACTCCGACTCCCTGTTACTTCCCCACGGCCTTTCCTGTGCCTCTGTTGTCACCTGTCACGGCATGGGCTTCATGACGCAGCTCTAAGACACTCTTGGAACCTGGGCGTAGGTGGGAATCTGAGGAAAGCTGTGATTGGCTTGTCAGGGGGGGCCCTGTTCTCCTGTCTCCTCCTTGTATGTTGCATTTTCAGAGGCAAACCCACAGATAGGACCCTCTTTCCTCATGTGCCCTTTCCTCTGGATAGAACAGACGGGACACCTGAAATCTGTGCGTCAAATTTCCTCACTTGTTTATACCTTCAGTCAATTGATATTCATTGAAGGCCCAGGTTTTCCTACAGTTCGTCTTTCCTTCCTTCCTCTTCTCCTTCAACGTACATCCTCATTCCTCCTCTCTGGCAGTTCCTTGATGGGGCATGCGGATTCGAAGGCAGTGAGGCTGGCCTATCAGAAGGAGTATTGATCTGAGGGGTAGGGCTGGGGAGGGTTGGTCTTCTTCCTTCTTCCTCCTCCTACTTTCCTGACTTTCTTATCCTCTCTCTCCTTTTTCTCTCTTCCTTTTCCTCTTCCTTCCTTCCTTCCTTCCTTCCTTCCTTCCTTCCTCTCTCTTTCTCTCTCTTCCTTTCTTCCTTCCTTCCTTATTAATGAGAGTGCACACATGTGCGGGAGGGGCAGAGGGAGAGAGAGAACCTCAAGTGGGCTCCACTGATGTGGGGCTCAATCCCATGACCGTGAGATCACGACCTGAGCTGAAATCAAGAGTCCGATGCTTAACTGACTGAGACACCCAGGGGCCCCATGACTTGCTTTCTGCCTCAGAGGGTTCTTAAGTGAATACGGCCATTCCCCTGCCTTTTTAAAACCGTGCCACCTCCGCTAAGTAAAAAACAAAAAAACAAACCCCTCGTGTCCTCTTTTGTCGTTGGTCGGGATAAAAAACAAATAAACCCGTTGTCACTAAAAGCAAATCAAAGCAACGATAACTTTAAATTGTTTTTAAGTCTATTTATTTTGAGAGAGACAGAGACAGTGCGAGTGGGGGAGGAGCAGAGAGAGAAGGAGACCGAGAACCCCAAGCAGGCTCTGCACCGTCAGTGTGGAGGAGCCCGACGTGGGGCTCCCACCCACGAAACCGTGAGATCACGACCTGAGCCGAAACCGAGTCAGATGCTTAGCCAACTGAACCACCCAGGCACCTCAAAGCAAGGATGATTTTCGATTGTGCTCCCCGCTTTGGATTAGTAGCCTTCTGCTCCTACCGCAGCCTTCCCGCAGACTCCCCCAAATGTGGGAAGTTCCTGAGTGTGGCACCCTGGATTTGTGTCGTCTTCTCCATGGCAACCAGAACTACCGGGAACGGTCATGGCCAAGGTGACCACGCCTCTTCTCCGCATATGGTAGGCATGGGGCCGTGGTTGACTCAGGACCACTTTGTTTTAGAGCCTGCCTTTCCCTCCTCAGGGACTGGATTAACATAAAAACTCGGAATGCTGGTCTCACGTCTAGCCACTGCCTGTGGGTTCGTTATGCTCTCTTCATGTGTTTATCCCATCTCCCAACCAGATGGGAAGCCCCTTCCCATAAGAGGTTGTGACCTTCTTATCTTTCTCTCCCTCTTTTACTCACCGAGCCCAACACCATCCCCTGCACATTTTGGATGCCCCGTGCATACGTTAAGATGATTAGAAAAATAAAAATTTAAAAATTGGTGCCAGAATGCCCCAAGATCCTGCTCAATAGAATTTTGGCTGCCTTTCTTTAAAACCAAAAGTGAATTGTACGTTTTTCTTCCCAATCTTCCTATTTCCTTAGCCAGGGAAGGATGCAACATGTCTTTGGTGAGACAGGTTCGGCCTTGTGATGCCCGTGGGTGGTGGCTCTCTTGCCGCTTTGACTTTGGATCCTGGGCCAAGGCTACCTCATCGCTCTTGGGGGACCTGGCTGTTGGAACCTCCCCCAGCTCCTTCAAAGGGAGAAGAATTTTGGCTGCAGAAGGAGGCAGGGTTGGTTGACCTCATCTCCTTGGGCAGTGCTCAGTGTCTCCCTGTGACTTTGGCTGTGACTCCTGGCAAGACTTACTACACCTGTGTCTTCCACGGGCCGTTCGTGCACCAGGTGGCTCCCCATAGGCGAGGGAGGGACACAGGCCAACCCAGCCAAGGCTCTAGTAACTGATGCAAATTCTCTTTGGCTGCTCTCTGCGGCTGAGTTTTATGGCAATGAAACATCCTTCCGTGTCTGGGTCATTTTTCTTTTAGCGCCTGGAGTCCTGTACTGAATATCTTTCGAACTTTAGAAAGACCTCATCTGGTACCCGGGGCTGAGGCCCCTTGCCTTAGTGTCTGAGACTAACAACAGCTGACATTCGTTATGAGAACATTCAGTGTGGATTATATGCCGGTTACTATATAATTAATTTTAAGAACCCTCTGAGACCGATATTCCTGTACCCACTTTACCATGCGGGAACCTGAAGCTCCAATGTTGGGCGGTCTCGCTTGAATCGCATCCCTGGTACAGCAGCCAAGCTGGGATTTGAACCCTGTCAGCCTGGCTCTAAAGATCTTGTTGTTTTTTTCTGGGTACTCGACTACAAAGCACATGAACACTGTAACTGACATTTCGGAGAGAATACTTAATCCGCGAAAAAGCAAATGCTTCGGCAGCACCGAGGCAAAATTTATTGCTATCCAATTGATATATTAGTTAGAAATCAGATTGCATTTTCCATAAAGAGTTTCCTAAAGGAGTCCTGTGTGGCAGGGATGCCAGCAAAGTATGAATTATTTTAGTACTTGAGAGTTACAAAACGACTTGTCGTTAAAATAATTACTTCTCCGACTTCCTTCTAATTCAGACCGGCAGCTTCCTGGAAGTAGACTGCGTTAGCATTTATTATCATTTGCTAATTCATCGGGCCACGAAAGCAACCAGTTTGGCTTGCCAATAGGCTAACGTAGTCCTGGCTCAATTTATCAGAGAGGCTGATGGTTGTAGCTTCCCCCCATCAGAATTAACCTAGGCCCCTTCCAGCTTGATCTCATTCACTGATTTACTAAGCTTTCGTCTAGGACGTGCCCGGCACAGAGTATGTGCTCGATGAGTATTGGAATAAATGAAGCAATGTGCTCATTTGTGGCATTAATCAAAATGCTGAGCAGGACAGGGCTGAGGTCCCCTTGGGTCCCCGCCACGCCCACATAGGAGCTTTGCTACAGTCACCGGTGGTTGCTTTGCCCCTAAACCTGGCTCTTTCTCTTTACCTTGACCCTTTCTCTTTAGTTATGGCCCAGGACAAAACTGTCACCTTGGAAAGATTTTTAAACCACTCTGCCTTGTCTTATCTGTCTTGTCTGTCTCCATGACTTTTGTTCTCCTCCTTCTCTGATTATCTCATAAGGGCCAAGGTTCTTCCCAGCATCGCTGGGGGCCCCTTCTCTTCTCTCCCTGTTCTCGCCCCACTGTGGGCTCTGACCCACCCGCATGACGTCTGGGGCCACAACTAGAGTGACAGCTCCCAAGTCTCTCTCTCTTCCAAGTTTTGGAAGCATGTGTCCAACTATGTATATTCTGAATGTCTTCTCTGGATTAGAAAAGCTCTGCAGGAGGAACATTTCCAAAATCAACTTGCGCAATTTCCCCACCCCCAAACCTGAGCCTCCTTTTGTATTTTCTAGGTTGTGCCAGTGCTATCACTAAATTGAATCTAGGAACTTCATACTTGCTCAGCACGCCTCTCTCTCCTTCTCTGCTCCCCTGTCACTGTCTAGTTAGTCACGAAACCCTAGAGAGTCTATCTCAGAAACATCCCCCAAAGGCACCCCTTCATCACCTTGGATTCTGCCCCTCATTCTCTTCTCAGCCAAGCTCATGCTGACAGGTTGTCAGGCAGGAGCATCATGGGACCAGAGTGGGCCTGTTTTTAGACTTCTCTTGACTGAAGGCGGCCAATGGTTGACTTTGTTTCTCCCCCAATCATGTTAGTGATCAGAGGATCTCTTGCACCACGTGTTCTGACTGCCCCGTGAAGATGGGGGGCTGAGCCAGGCTTCCAATTGGGCAGAAACCATAAAACAGACAGACACAGAAGCAGGTTGGCATTCCGGAGCTGGCCTCTGGCCTCCAGTCCATGGCGTGGTCCTCAGGCCATGTCCAATAAGCAATGTAGACAGAAGAGGGCTCCAGGGAGGCCCACAGTCTGCTGCATGGAACCTGAGCCCTTATCTCTGATTGGTGACAATGGTCTCGCTGATGTCACATTTTTTCCTCTTTGATTAAAAGCACTATATTGCCAGGGCGCCTGGGGAGCTCAGTCCATTAAGCATCCGACTCTTAATTTCAGCTCAGGTCCTGATCTCACAGTTCATGAGTTTGAGCCCCACGTTGGGCTCTGCGCTAACAGTGTGGAGCCTGCTTGGAATTCTCTCTCTCTGCCCCTCCCACAAATGCACACGCTTTCTCTCTCAAATAAATAAACTTAAAAAACCCCCCACTATATTGCCACTGTTTGTTGTGTGTGTTTGAGTAAGTGTAAATGTGTAGGAGTGTGAGTGTCCGTGTGTGTGTGTGTGTGTGTGTGTGTGTGTGTGTGTGTTTTAATCATCAAATTCATAATAAGCAAAATGTAACCAACATGGCCTAGAAGAGAGAGACCAGGTCCAAGGAAGCCCGGGATTTTATCTAGTAGCAAAACCCAGGGAGCACACTTGTACCTTTAAATAGGAGCCACTAGGGGCGCCTGAGTGGCTCAGTCGGTTAAACGTCCGACTTCGGCTCAGGTCATGATGTCGCGGTCCGTGAGTTCGAGCCCCGAGTCGGGCTCTGTGCTGACAGCTTGGAGCCCGGAGCCTGTTTCAGA
Organism: Lynx canadensis; assembly: GCF_007474595.2. Taxonomy (NCBI): domain Eukaryota; kingdom Metazoa; phylum Chordata; class Mammalia; order Carnivora; family Felidae; genus Lynx; species Lynx canadensis. Next base: position 10,357,182 of record NC_044313.2, read on the forward strand.
TTCTGTGTCTCCCTCTCTCTGACCCTCCCCCGTTCATGCTCTGTCTCTCTCTGTCTCAAAAATAAATAAATGTTAAAAAAAATTTTTTTTTAAATAAATAGGAGCCACTGAAAACAGTCACCCCTGTGCTTAAAAATCTCAGTTCCCTCCCTGTCATCTACAAGACTGAGTCTGACCCCTTGTCCTGGGATCAAAGCCTCTAACGTGGGATGCTGGGCACCTCCAGCAAATTCACCCTCTGCAGCCACACTTCATCTTTAATTTTTTTTTTAAACATTTTTATTCATTTTTGAGAGACAGAGGCAGGGCAGAGAGAGAGGGAGACACAGAATCGGAAGCAGGCTCTAGGTTCCGAGCTGTCGGCACAGAGCCCGACGTGGGGCTCGAACCCACGAACCGTGAGATCATGACCTGAGCTGAAGTCGGAGGCTTCACCTACTGAGCTGCCCAGGCGCCCCCACACTTCCTCTTTAGACAAGGAATGGCGGCCAGAACCTTGTGCTGTGTTGCGCATTACAACCTGTCGTTTGAACGTCTTGCCCTTCTTTCCCACCTCCTTGTTCGACTTTGCTCAGATATCAGCCCCGCTGTAGACGTCCCCTGGTTCCTTGTCAGATAAAATGTAGAACGCCCAGTTAAATCTGAATTTCAGAAACACAACAAATCATTTTTCAGTACATGGCCCAAATAACTTAGCGATTGTGTGTCTGGCTCTCAAAATGAACCGTGCGTCCTGTATTTTTATTTGCCATTTCTGGTACCCCTACTCCTGAAATTTCTTCCGCCTCAATATTCCCACTAATCTCTTACGGCTCTTCTGCTACCGAGGTGACGTATTATGTTGCCAGGTGTCGTCCGGACCAGAATACATATTCCTGCGTCAAGAACCATGGCCAAGTAACTCACGCGCCCGATGTTTGTCAGCCATGGCCGTCCCTCCTGGCAAGCACTGTGCTGGGTGTGGGGTACCAAGTCTAGTGAAATCGGGGCCCTGCACTACGGCGTGGTTGGCAAACTATGGCCTTGGGCCGGATCCAGCATGCTGCCTGTTCTCCGGGCCACGGCCACACCGCTGCCACACTCACTCGCTTAGGTATTATTGTCTGTGGCTGCTTTCACACTCCAACGGCAGAGCATGTGGCCTCTTGGCCCACAAAGCCTAAAATATTTACTATCTGGCCCTTTATAGAAAAAATGTGCCAACCCCTGGTCTAGAGGATCTCACAGTCTAGAGGAGACAGACGTAAACAAATAAAAGCAAATTCATCTTTCATCTCCAAAGCCTTGTAGAAGTCAATGTGTGGTCTGGAGACCACCTATCTGAGAATCACCTGGAGCCTCACCCTGCCGATCCTGGTTTCTGAGCCTGGAGAGGTTGCCCTTAAAGAAGGCTTCTAGATGATTCTGCACATTGAAGTCTGAGCATCACTGTCCTAAGTGCCTGCCATCCTGTCTGGTGCGTGCACAGCCCTGATAGATGACTGGGCAGAAAGCGTCTGTTCATTGACTGTTTTTTTTTGTTGTTGTTGTTGTTGTTTTTAATGTATGTGTTTATGGAGAGCCTGACGCGGGGCTGGAACCCACAGACCGCGAGATCACGACCTGAGCCGAAGTCGGACGCTCAACCGACTGAGCCACCCAGGCGCCCCTTGACTCTTTTTCAATTCTGTTATTATTATTATTTTTTAAAGCCACTGGCTCTGTGTGTTACAAAAAGTCACGATTTCAGCCTTTAATCCTGCGAGGGGACTTGGCAAAATTTACCACCGATCCAGGCTCAGTGCTGCTGGCTTCCTCCAGAGAAACGCACCCCCAGGACCATCATCCTCAACTGACTTCAGCAATGTCTTCCTTATCCTGAGGGATCAAGCAGAGGCCGCCTGCCATCCCCTCGCAGCAGGAGCGGAGCGATACGTCAGCGGGCATGGCCCTCCTCTACCTCCGTCACGGTCCATTCCCAGGCCGACCTGCACGGCCCCACAAAGGGTCACCTCACCAAAATAAGCCAAGTGGTTCCTTCATGTTCCCCAAGCCCAGCAAATCCTGTCTCCTCGTGGTGCAGCGTGATGGGCCGACAGAAACTAAATAGCGAATTCAACCCATTAGTATTTGGAAGGCAAATGTTTCCTAGTGAAAATAAAGTCTGTGACTCTATGTTGAGACAGATGTTCACACTTGCTACCCTTGTTAGAGTACTTAAGAAAATAAATTCCAGATAAGAGAGCCGGCCACGGGCATTCCTGGGGCTCTTCAAGCCCTTGTGAGCAGCGTTCAGGGCACCAAGGGAATAAAATAACAAAATAATCCACCCCCCGCCCCCACAATTCCACCTAAATTTTCTTGTTCTAGCCAAATAATTGGGGCAAGTGGAGTTTTTAAAAAGCTGGATTATCTGTATAATTAATTACTTTAATGGCCCTCTGTAGCTTGCATGCAAGGAGCCAGACTAAATGTTCTGTTGACGTGTTGGCAAGAGCGGAGGGATCTGGACTTGACCTTATACGGCCGGCAGTGAGCTCAAGCGGTTTGCACTTGTTTCTGCTCTTTGGGTTTAGGTGCATCCACAAGAAGGCATGTCACTGAAATCATCCTGAGATCATTGAAACATCTGGGCCTCGTTGGCGACCACAAGCTTGCCTGCGATAGGTGTCCGTTTTTCCTCCCCATTCTTCTTATCTGATGCATGAAGTTATTGGTTGTAGACCTGCTCATGGGAGTGGCTCTTAAGACATTTTAAACGAGGGGCGCCTGGGTGGCTCAGTCCGTTAAGGGGACACCTTCGGCCCAGGTCATGATCTCACGGTTCATGGGTTCGAGCGCCGAGTCAGGCTCTGTGCTGACAGCTCAGAGCCTGGAGCCTGCTTCCGATTCTGTGTCTCCTCTCTCTCTCTCTCTCTCTCTCTCTCTCTCTCTCTCTCTCTGCCCCTCCCTCCCTCTCTCTCTCAAAAATAAACATTAAAAAAAAAATTAAACATCTGAAACGAAATGCCATTGCGTGAGCAATTTGGCTTTGGGGTATTTAAGTACGTGAGAACTACTCTCTCTCTGACGATGAGAAGAAAAAAAAAAAAAGAAACCCCAAATATCACCAGACTTACCATCTTGGCATCTTTGAAAAAAATCCAAACAACATAGGTAATCTTGTACTTTATGATTCCTCTGATGCGTATGTTCTATGTGTGTTAAGTTTATTATAGTCCAAGCAGTTTATGCTATTTTATTTCCCGTACACGAACTTGTTTGATATAAAGCTTCGTCTTGCCGAATTATTATATTTTCACATTCAAATGCCCAGCACGATTGTTTTCCTCTAAAATATATTCTTACTAACTTACTGCTCTTTTGTGTGCTTCCGTCACTGACAGCAACACACGAGGGAGGGAACCCTGAATTAAAAATTGTCTTGCCACATTTTGTGGAAGAGAGCCTTCGAACTGCATACTAGTTACACCAGCACGGGGCTTATTAGCCAGTTAAAGCCCTGGGTAGATAAATTATTAAAGGAGGCCAGATAAATTTTATTTGCAAATCTGAACTTTACCAAGGGGGAAAAAAAAATAAAACTTCCCTTATTTAATCATGATGGGGAGGGTTCAGGTGTTGTCATACATCGAGGACACAAAGTAAACACCAAAAGCAAGTCCCCCACCATTCAGCTGTTTTTTATTAATAAACCCCCATCCATCATAAATTGCTGGAAAAGCTGGCCAGATGTTGGAAACTCACCCCACTTGTCACCTAGGTCATTCCTGCAGGAGTTACAATTTAGTTAATTTCGCCACTACAGTAGCTTGATATAATTAAAGACTCAGTAGGGTGTGTTTTAAATGCTATTAAGTCATTAAGGGTTTTTAGGGAGCCAGGAATGTGCCTTCATTGTAGTGAAGAGGGCAACATTTTCTCAACACAAAGAAGCCAGTGATCCGTGTTTTAAAACGCAGGAGTTAAAGTACCTAGCGATGAAATGAGATTCTCAGACATCAATTATGGAAATCAATAAAGAATGCTACAACAGACACTGAGCTTTCTTGGCCCTTTCTTGATAGAAGGAAAGACCACAGCAGAGCCAACAAGACTGTGCTTGCTTAATCAAAGCAATAAATTCTCCGTGTCAGAGCTGCATTTTTAAAGAAGCTCTAAAATCTCTTTTTGGTGCTGACGCCTGTTTCTGAGACCAATTCACCTAGTTCCTGAGAACAATAAAGGCACAATGAAGGGTTTTCCCCGCTGAACCAGTTTAAAATAACGTATAGCTATCACCCCTCCGTCCTGTGAACAGACACGTGAGGCGGTCGGAGGAAGGCAGGGGCTGAATGAGAATCTATGTGCAACAAGTTGCTAACAAACAAAAAGAATTCTAATGGCACCAGCGTGTATTTAAATAGGTTGAGAGGATCTGAGCGTGAATCCTTCTGAACCTGCTTTCCGGAGGCCAGGCAAAACCCACCTGTGACCGTGGTGCTTTGTACTGCGTCGAGGGCACCTGACGTCACCCTGGGAACAGCCCCCGGCACCTGGCCGGGCCCCCAGTTCTCTTGGGCCCTTTCAACAACGCCTCCGGGAGCCCCCTTCCAGGGTGTGCGTGAAGACCATCCACGTGCTCTGTGATTGCTTATTTAAGTTTGGCTTTACTATGCCAGTGCTACAGCAGTTAACCATCAGCTTCAGAGACAAGGCTCATAAATCAGGACGATGGCCTCAAAACTCCCCACTCCCACCTCTCCGGTAACTAGGAGAGAACGGGGCCCCAGAAGAAGGTGTTGTGTTACTCTCGCAGAGCCGTCCGGGGCACCCCAGACTTGCCACCCACGCGTTGCACACGAGATGTTGAAGACAGGTGACGAGTGGGGTGATGGTCACAGAGAGTTGGGGTCATTCTGTGTGGGGGGCGCATAATGCCGGACTGTGCTGGGGCCACAAGACCCTTGTTTGCCCAGATCTGGAATGTTTCAGGCACTTGGCGGGAGCCTGGGGTAGGAGGAAGAAGGATCCAAAAGGAAGGCTCAAAACCGTGACGAAGGCTTCAAGAGCAAGAGGGCTGTGCACATTCAAGGTCAAGAATGTGTAGCCTGACTTGGCCGAAGGCTGGCTCATGGTCACTGTCAGCGGAGCGATATCTGAAGGGCCCAGGCAGTTTGGTTTTGGCCTGAGTGCGGGGATATATACCATGAATTATATCATCAGGCCCCGGAGGCTTTCGGGATAGCAATCCCCGCGTGTATCTGGATGAAAATCCAACCGGACCCTGGACTGACTTCGGCACAATAAGGAAATCTTGTCCCATGGGTCCCGGGCCTAGGGCTGAACCACTTCTTGGACGTGCCTGTTGGGAGCTGTCACGAAGAAGAGCGACCTGGTCTAATTGGAACCTTGATTCCTGACTTGATCCAATTAGTGTGCCGGGTTTGCTGAGGTCCTCTGGGGACTAGAAAGGATGCTGGTGACCAGCGGCAATGGAAAGTTCCTGTTTTGAGCTGGAAGGAAACCAGATGTTGAGTATGCGGCTGACTGTCAGCGTTGATCCCGGTTCACATGAGGATGGGCTCCTTGCAGATGTGCGGGCTAATCAAAGCCAACTGGCTGTCTGGTCTTAAATGGGTCTGGTCCTCTTGCGTAGTCCCCAGCCTCCACCATAAGTGATTCAGCCTTTAAACGGTTTAACTGTAGCTGAACGTAAGGATTCATCCATCTTTGACCGAGCACCTTCTGTGTGTCAGGTACTGGGGACACATACAAGGCAGGCGTCTCCTTAACAAGGGCTTCGAGGCCATGTGCCTCCCTGGGCTTTGGCCTGCCTCTTCGACCTCTTTGCATGACTCCACCTTTCTGTGCTGCAGTCACACTGGCCTGGGGGCCGTCGCACGTGCTGCCCCTCTTAGAATGTTCCTCCTTTGGCTCTTCCCCGCACCATTTTTTAGGTCACAGATGCCTTTCCTGACCACTGTTTCTGGAATAGATTCCGCCCCCGCCAGTGGCCCAATAGACAGCCACAGTAATAGAAACGATTACATCTTAACTTTTCTTTGTAGCTTTTGCCACAAATTGGAATTGTTTGCCCAGTAGAGCATGTTGGCTTAAAAGCGTGAGCTCTGAGGGGCATCTGGTGGCTCAGCCGGTGGAACGTCCGACTTCGGCTCAGGTCGTGATCTCGAGGTTCCTGGGTTCGAGCCCTGCGTCGGGCTCTGTGCTGACGGCTCAGAGCCTAGAGCTCGCTTCGGATTCTGTGCTCTCTCTGCCCCTCCCCTGCTTGTGCGCTCGCTCGCTCTCTCTCTCTCTCTCTCTCAAAAATAAATAAACAAACATTAAAAAATTAAAAAAAGAAAAAAAAAGCGTGAGCTCTGAGGTCAGACTACCTGGGTTCACATCTTGCCTCTGCTGCTCCCTGGTTCTGTGTCTCCACCTCGATGCCTCAGTTTCGGAATCTGTAAAATGGAAATGGCAACAATAACCAATAAACAATAAAAACTTTCTTTTAATGTCGGTTTAATTAAATCTTTTAGTTCATGGTCCCACGTTTCTCTTTTACTTTGAATCATGGCTTAATGAAACTCTAACATAGCACTGGACAGAGGCACACTGAATTCGTGCCCAGGATGCCTTAACTCAAAAACGTGTATTTTTAGACTATGATGATTAAAATACACATCTTTATTAAATGGAGAAATTAACAACCATGAAATATGAGGAGATTTTGCTTGCCTGTGAAACAGACCAACATAGTTCCAAATTAGGAGAAGACAACTGCCTTCCAAGCTTACAAAGTGTAGCCTGAGATTTACATGGTCGGTGCTCTCACATGCGTAAAGCAACTGAATTCAGATGGTTCAGCTTAATCTTGAAAAGTTGGCCATTTCTAGGATTTAATCATTTGCAAGTTCAACATAATGAGAGAAGACCAGGTAGTTAACACGTCTACAATACAGCAGGTGTTAATGGCACAAGTGAATTATTGTAAACTGTAATGGGAAATATAATGAGTAGCTTCAAACCCAAGAAAACAATGACTTTAAAAAAAAATAGGAAGCATTGAAAAAGAAATGTAAAGCGCTGTTGGCGGTAGGTAATATTTGATGAGAGAAGGCGTATGTTTAGAGTATTTTTAAAGGGCGAATCTTGTGGTGGGGAGTCATTTAGTTGAGTCAGATATTCGTTCACGTGGTTAGCATGTGATGATATGGTGGCTGTGGTCATGGGAATGACATGACATATTTCTAGTGCTTTTACCAACAGTCTAGAACTTCCTTTGTTCCCTCATGAGAGCATTTTCAATAATCCACGTTTGGGATTCCTAAGTGGTGTCAACATCATCACAGTGTCAGATAATAAGGAGAGTCTCATGTTCTCTTTCCGCCATTAACACGCTGGTAGTCAATATGGTGGCTGTTGGTGTTCTGTTGAATTACGGGGTCTGGTTAACGTAAGAGATTCTGTTCTGTTGAATTACGGGGTCTGGTAACCGTCGAGATTCTGAATACTCAGAGTTGGACCCAATAAAATTCACGGGACGTTAAAACTCGGCCACACAGAATTTCATTTTTAACTTGAAAATTATACAAGGTGGTTATAATGTTTTATATTTACCATTCTGAACACCAGTAATCGTTCTGATGACGGAGCACTAGTGAAAAGCTGATTCCAGTTGATGCATTGGACAAATCTGTTCTTCCCAGACTGGATGTAGAGTTAATAGTGATAGAACAGTTGCCATTTAGAGCTTTTCATGGGCCAAGCCCTGATTTAAGTCTCTACAGGCTGACTCTCGTTAAACCATCATAGCAGCTCTTAAAGAGAAGGAGCAGTATTAGCTCCATTTACACACGATGAAATGGAGGTCCAGAGAAGTAACTTGCATAAAGTATCTCTCTCTTTTTAAAAATTTTTTTTTTATGTTTATTCATTTTTGAAAGACAGAGACAGAGCACAAGTAGGGGTAGGCGGAGAGAGAGGGGGGACACAGAATCTGAAGCAGGCTCCAGGTTTTGAGCTGTCAGCACAGAGCCTGACGCGGGACTCGAACTCACGAACCGCGAGATCATGACCCAGCCTGAGTCGGGCGCTCAACCGACTGAGCCACCCAGGCGCCCCAAGTATCTCTTTCTAAGTGGAGATGTTGGGATTGGAAAACCCAGGAAGACTGGCTCCAAAAGCCACGTCTTTCAGTCGTCATACTTTAGTGGTCTTTGGTTTGTGTGGCCATTTTAGTGGGGGTATGTGTGTAGGGGAATTGTTAAAAATTACTTGAATGTTACAAAAACGCGATGATGATATGTGTATGCCTGTTTTCACGTGCTGTATACTTTCCGGTAAAGTCTGGTATGGGCCAGACTTTCACCTCAAATGGGTGAGATTATTCTTTCACATTCTGACTAGAAATTCAGTATTAGTTATGAGAGCCTTCGGGTGAAGTGTTTCTCCCCTCTGCTAATTTTTGTTTTAAGTGAAAATTCCCTTGGAGGAGAAACAACTTACTGTGAATTGAAACTTCAAGTGTCCCAAGATAATTAGTTTTTCAACTGGATTTCCTTTGTGAAGCTCTCTCTAAAACAGAGGTGTCTTGAGACCTCGGACAAACACTTCTCATCAGTGGTTCAGCCCATTCATCCAGGGCTCATCACAAGTGCCCTTTTTAATACCCATCACCCATCACACACGGCACATCTTTATCATCAGCTGGTGGAAATCTGGGCTTTCTCTATAGTTCGACTATTATTAATAATGCCGCTATAGGGGCGCCTGGGTGGCGCAGTCGGTTAAGCGTCTGACTTCAGCCAGGTCACGATCTCGCGGTCCGTGAGTTCGAGCCCCGCGTCGGGCTCTGGGCTGATGGCTCAGAGCCTGGAGCCTGTTTCCGATTCTGTGTCTCCCTCTCTCTCTGCCCCTCCCCCGTTCATGCTCTGTCTCTCTCTGTCCCAAAAATAAATAAACGTTGAAAAAAAAATTTTTTTTAAATAATGCCGCTATAAACACTGGGGTGCATGTACCCTTTCGAATCTGTGTTTTTGTATTCTTTGGATAAATACCTAATTGTGTAATTACTGGACCGTAAGGTAGTTCTAGCACACTTTTTGCTGAAGTGGGGTATATGAAGAGAAGTGGATAAATCCTACATGCAGAGTTTGATCAACTTTTACATCCAGGTAATCAGCACCACTATAATTATTACCTAGCTCAAGAACTGGAATATTAATGACCCCTCAGAAGGCTGCCTTTGGCATCATCCCAGGCATATCCTCCAAAGTTCAATTATCCTGACCGTTACCGCCATCAATGGATTTTGCCTGCTTCTGCACGTTCTGTATTATTGGGGTTCGTATAGTAGATCTTCCTTTAGTGTATAACTTCATTCCGGTGGTGAAATGTTTTCATTATGTGAATGTAGCAATATCTTTTCATTGCAGTAAAATATTCCATTTTGGGGTTCAGTGTTCTATATATCCATTAATATATATGTGTTCTCTATCTCTATATTTATATCTGCATCTGAATAGTCAAGTTCATTATTTTGTTAAGGTCTCTTATGTTCTTACTGCTATTTTGTCTCAGAGTTCTGTCTGTTATGGAGAAAGATTTGATAGAGTCTCAATTATAGTCTCTCTTAGAATCAACTCTAATTATGAATTTGAATATGTCTCCCTTTAGGTCTATTGACTTTTGCTTTATTTATTTGAAGCCATATAATTAGATGCGTACACATTTATAATTGTTGTATCTGCCTTTTGGTTTGGTGCTTTTATCATTATGGAATAGCCCTCTTTAATGATGTTTCTTAAAGTCTATCTTGTATGATATTAACATACTACTTTCTTTGACCTTTACGTAGCACGTTTAGTATTTTTTTCCCAGCATTTACTATAAACTTTTCTATGTCCTTGTATTTAATGTTTGTCTCTTATAAGATAATGCATATATATACTACAATAATATATATTATGTATTATATATAAAGATATATGTTTTAATGAAAATATGTAGAACATTTTCAATAAATGTGATTATTGATGTGTTTTGATCGCTACCTATCTTTACTTTGTACTTTCCCATTTGTTTTAAGTGTTTTTTTAAAGTTAAAAAGATCATACCATGTTTCCTTCTTTGTTAGCTATAACTTGTGTATTCTTTTAGTGGCTAATACAGATATTACAGCATGCATTCTTGTAAACTAGAGTCTAATTTAAATTAATACTGTCTCCCCTCCAGATAATGCTAAGATCTTTGAACACTTAAAAATCTATCTGTGGGGGGCAGAGGTGGGGCAGCGCCTGGGTGGCTCGCTCAGTAGGTTAAGCATCCGACTTCAGCTCTGGTCGTGATCTCACAGGTCATGAGTTTGAGCCCTGCATCGGGCTCTGTGCTGACAGCTCAGAGCCTGGAACCTGCTTCGGATTCTGTGTCTCCTTCTCTTTCTGCCCCTCCCATGCTCATGCTCTGTCCTCTCTCAAAAATAAATAAACATTAAAAATTAAAAAAAAATCCATCCTTGGGGTGCCTGGGAGACTCAGTCGGGTGAGCATCCGACTTCAGCTCAGGTCATGATCTTGTGGCTCATGAGTTCAAGCCCCACGTCGGGCTCTGTGCTGACAGCTCAGAGCCTGAAGCCTGCTTCAGATTCTGTGTCTTCCTCGCTCTCTCAAATAAATATTAAAAATCTACCCCCTTTCCTCATTTATACTATTGTCATTCATTTAAATTCTACACACTACTTTGCAAAAGTATTTATTATTATCATTATATTTATATTTATCCGTGTAACGTAAATGGTCCTTTCTATTTTTCTTCATTTCTTCCCTCATTACTGAGTTTCCATCTGGGGTCATTTTTCTTCTGCCCCAAAACAAAGCAGAACAAAAACAATTCTTTTTAGTATTTTCTTTAATACAGGTCTGTGAGCGATTAGTTTTCTTAATTTTTGTTATTCTAGAAACATCCTTATTTTGTCTTCAGTTTTGTTTTCAGTTTTTACATTTTTTTTTACTGAGGTATAAATTACCTACAGTAATTCTGACTTAATTCATTTTTATGTACATACACACGTATGTAACTACCACAGAGCTCCAGATATAGACCATCTGTGGCGTTCTAGCACAATTTTTGTGCCATTCTAAGACCAAAAAATGGCTGCCCAGAGTTAACCACAACTCCGGCCTCTAGATTAGTAAGTCAGATTAGTTTTACCTATTGAGAAAACTGTAATAAAAACGGAATCATCTATTAGGTACTCTTTGTTTCTTCTTTCCTTTGCTTAATGTTGTATCTGTGAGTTTCATCTATATTGCAAGTGGAGCAGTTTTCACTGTTAATCGCTGTATAGTATTCCGTTATAGGACATTACCATAATTTGTTCTGTCGCTGATGGGTCGTTTGGGTCGCTTGCTGTTTTTGGCTGCTGCTGGGAGTGCTTCCCTCGGTATTCTTACCTAAGGCTTTGGAGAGAGTAGTGCAATTCTTTTGTGTATATACCTGGAAATGAGAGTGCTGGGGCATTTGGTATGTGTGTATTTAGCAACATAGAGAATGTGCCTTTCCCCCCCTCTGTCTGCTTTAAGATTTTGTGTTAGTCTTTGGTGTTAGCTATTTTGTTGTAATGCGTTTATTGTATTTTCTTGCAGGTGTGATTTTTCCTTGTATCTATTCTACTTGGGTTCATTCATAGTCTCTTTTGAATCTGTGGCTTGGTATTATTTTTTAGTTTTGGAAAATGCCCAGCCATTTTCTCTTCAAATATTGCTTCTGCCTTGTTCCCTTTCTTCTGGGGCACCAAATGCACGTATTTTAGACCTTTCATTATGTCTTATATGGCTTTTACATTGTTTTCTGTACTTTTCAATACCCTTTCTCTCTCTTCTACAGTCGTGGCCATTTTCTACTGTATTTCTGAGTCTTCTGATTCTCTCTTCAGTCACGTCTACTCTTCTGCTACCGCCCTCTATTAAGTTATTAGTTTCGGCTATTTTATTGTTCTAGAATTTCCATCCTAGAGTTTCTATCTTTTCATATATTTCTGTTCTCATCTGTTGTCGTGAACATATTAATTACAGTTATCGTCAAGTCTGTGTCTGAGAACTTTAATATCTTGGTTAACTATAGCCTGTTTCTATTGTGAAATTTTTTGTGGGTTTTTTATTTGTTTTTTGGTGTAATCAGTTAATTTAATTGTATGCAGAGAAGTTCTGTTTCTGTATGGATTTTTCAGAAGCATTGCATTATGCTCTCTCCCTCCAGGGAGAATACACCTTATCCTCGAGTGTGCAACAGGGAGACAGATTACTTCATTTCAGTTAGGGAAGAGGCTGACCCAAGCTTGGTTTGGAGTCTTCAACTCTTTCATCCCCTCCTGGTTTGCTCCTGTTCCCAGGATATTAATCTCTGGGGTTTCCAACCGGATATCTGAAGTGTTTCCTAGAGCCCTTCCTCTTTGGTTCATCTAGACATTTTTCACCTCTCCATCCATTTGAGATAGCCCAAAATTCTGTTCTGCTTTTAAGCGCCTTTCTACTTGGCTTCTTCGTTTCTTTTCTGGGCAACTCGACCAGAAAGTACCCCTAGAAGAAAAAAACTGAACGCTGGGCTGAGCCCTCTGCACCTTGCTGTATCCTAGGATCTTGTCCGCCCCAAACCTGGTTGCCTCGGTGACCCCGAACTCCTGTCTCACCAGGTTGGGAGACTGCCTAAACTCGACTGGCTCCTCTGATTCCTAATCGGCCTCTTTCCTCTCTGCTTGTCCGCCTCTGACTCCTCTGGCAAACGCTCCAAGGAGAAAGGAGGTGTGCAGAAATTTGGGCACATCTCAACGAACTCCCCTTCTCTCTGGGATGTGCCTTCTCGGGTGCTGGATGCGTTGGCCGTTCTCTGATGCCTTTAGACAGATGGGTCTTGTGTTTTATCCAACTTTTCTCTTGCTGCGATGTACCATTAGCTATTCCAGCACGGCTGGAAAGCTTTTATCATTTTGATAAACATAGTCTCCAAGCAACCCGAAGCAAGAGGAATAAAGCAGTATCTATTAGAATAGAGCACGATAGGACTCTCTTTATAATTTTTTCAGTATCTGTTGTGATGCAGAATAACTTCTGGAATGTCTTAAGGTTAAATTATGGTCTTACTACTGTCTCTGTTAAGGCAGAAAAAGGAAGATTAAAGCGTTACTTAAATATTCATCTGAGCGAGAGCCCCCTGGCATCTAGAAATGCTGCTGTTACCACAATGAGGTCACTGGTTGCAGGAGAGATAACGCCGTGGCCGAAGAACCCACGTCTGTCTCCGTTCTGCATATGCAAAGGGGCTGTGGTTTAGGTACTGATATCATTTATAGGCAGAGGCGAGCTCCGTTGCTTGGAATCAGCATTGCCCTTTCCTCTGCGAGGTGAGTATCTCCGTGACCCGAGGGGTCTCTAGCTGCCAGTCACTTCCGCAGTCATCAGAAAGACAAGCTCCATTTTAAACTGACAGCATTTTTAAAGCTGTCAAATAGGAGCCAGAAGGGCAGGAGGTAAGTCTGTCTTCTTCAGAGGGCACCTCCTTTTAGAAGACGCCCACTTCAGATTTATCAAAGGCGAAAAGTAGCCGTTTTCTCTTTGTTCCCGTTGTTTTGATAAATACTATATGCTTGCGATGTGTGTGCAGGTGCTCCGAGTGATACACGAGGAAGCTGAAACATTATTCATAGGAACCCTAGCCCCGGAGCGCTCTCGGGAGTGGCCAAGCCTGAGCTCACAAGTCACAGCAGCCCTCTGTTAAGGGTGAAGAGGATTGTTGCAGAAGGGCCGTGCAATGGGAGGTGTGCCAGGGGGGCGATCCGTGAGACGCGGAGGTACCCGGGAGGGCTTCCTGGGAGAGGCGGGTCTCGTGTTGATGCCGGTGTTGGGCGGTTCTTACCCACTTCTCCCGCGGTGAACTCTGCCCGCCTCTGCTTCATCATTTCCACCGGCTCTTCCTTCCTCCTTCGGTTCTGTGGTCTGAACAAGACTTAACACCGAGTGCCACTTTGGCATTCTGCGGTTTGTTCCCCGGGCAAATGTAGCGGCAGCGTAGACGGGCGTTCTGGGGTGTGTTCCCAGCCTTTCTTCTCCTTTGGACCTTTGCCGTCCAGAAGGAACACTCACCTGCAGACAGCTCTGGCATCGGGCCGCGACCTCTCCTGGCAGCCAGCGGCCGCCAGAAGATGAATGTAGCGGCCGAGGCGACCAGAGAGCATCAGATTGCCTGAGCTTCTGGGGCGCCGTTGCGCAGACCTTTGAAGGGGTTTCAACGAATTAGCAGTGTTGAGAGCAAATTCTTTTTAATCATTTCCTCTCTTTTTCTTGTTGGCTCCGTGAATTTTTCCAGAAGGCAACGGCCAGAACTTTATGAAAACCAAATGATGTGTTATTTGAGAGAAAGAAGAGATAATTGATTCAGAATCTCCATTTATCTCCTCTCTCTAGTTCAGCAGAGAGGGTCCTCCCCTCCTTGTCCTTGAAATCCAAAGGGGGTTTGTTATTCAAGGCCGATGTTAATTTGTCACGTCGTGGAACCTCAGAAATCGTTCTTTTAAGAGGTTAAGACTCGGGAGGCATCCCGTGCGTAAAGAGAGAACAGCAGGCAGAATACGAGGGAGGCAGGGACAAGTCCCCTCATTGCGGACCCCATTTTCCAAGGTCTGGCACACCCCTGGGTCCACGGCAGGAATTCCCAACTGCCCAGGTGAACTATCGGAATTGATTTGTAACCTTGCATACGACTGTCATATGCTCTCCTATACTTCACCGGCCCGTGAGTGAATGGCTTCCGTCCCTGTGCCCTACGTTGGGGAGTGGTTACAATGAGGGCTGCAACTCTCAGGAAATTTCCCAATCCATCATCATCGCTAGCTTCTAGGTTTCAGCAACCTGCCTCCCATGGAGACTTTGGGGGACATGATGGAAAAATGGGAGCAGAGTGCTCAAGCCATATCGAGTTGGCGAATACACGAAGGATTATACTAGTGGGTTGAACCCTGCTGGAGGGAGGTCTCAAGAGTATGCACACAGTTCAGACTTCAGTCCTTGCCTTCACCCTGTGTCACACGTTAGATAATGGTCAAGAAGAGGCTATTAATGGCATGCGTAGACTAGGGGCACTCGAACTTACTCTGTAAAGGGCGCTATACTAAAAAAGTTAAGTTTTCAGGCTCTGTGGGTCTTGGGTGCAACTGCTCAACCGTGTTGTCGTAGTTTAGAAGCAGCCACAGATAACACGTACCCAAAGGAGCATGGCTGTGTTCTGATAAAACTTTGCTTTGAATGCTGAAATTTGAATTTCGTATCGTTTTCACTTGTCATGAAATACTGTTCTTTGAAATTTCCCTCCCCAACCACCTAAAAATGTGAAAGCTCTCTGAGCTCGTGGGCTGTACAAAAGAAGGCGATCGGTTGGACCTGGCCTGTGGTGTGTAGTTTGCTATTCATGGGTATACGCAGCTGGATGCCGAGAGGGATTCCTACGGTCGCTGATGATAGATTCAAGGTCCCCAGGCACCTTGAGCAACTTGAAGGATGGACCGAATCTAATAAAATAAAAATGTGAGGGGACTCATTCATTCAGTTAATATTCCTTGAATATCTACTGTGTGTCAGGCCCTCTTCTCATCACTGACGATATGATAGTAAATCCCACCCTCGGGAGCTTGTTGTTTTGTGCCCTGAGGACAACTGGTCCTTGAAGCTCAGCCTGGACCCCCCCGGGGCTAAACACCTCTTACCTCAAGAGACACAGAGAACCAAATCCACAAATACAGAATGAGGGCTACATCTCCCTTGGGGTCTCAGTTGACTCCGTAGGTACCAATAGTGCGTTGCAGCTGAATTAAAGGTAACGTGATCATAAGCTGTGTTCATGGAAATAAAGTTTTTGAAGTCAAGATGTGTTCCCCCGTGTCTCCTCTGGGCTGGTGAGACCCTGCTTTGATATTGACACGGCAGTGATGTGATCCCTCGTTCGACAGCTGTTTATCGAGGGCTTTCTTCATGCCAGACATGAGACTGAGCATTCCAGGGATGCTCTAGTGGGTGAGGCTGGGCTAGAGGACTGTGGAAGATCTTCCCTTTATTCACGGTGCTGTGGTATAGCTAGGAGAAAACAGGAATCCACAGGAGTCTAGAAAAGAATGTGGGTTATGAAATGGCATAGTTAATAAGAGTACCTATGCCATGCCAGGCCTCTGTGATGGAGGCTGATATAAGGACAGAGTCATTACCACGAGTAACTCAGGGCTGTTCTTGGCAACAGAATATCGAGCTGAATGGGTTCTGGTTCCACGAATCGTGGCAATTTCTATTTTCTTTCTTTCTTTATTTTAAGTTTATTTATTTTGAAAGAGACACAGAGGGAGTGGGGGAGGGGTGGGGAGAGAGAGGGAGAGAGAGAGAGAGAACCCCAAGTAGGCTGTGCACTACTGGGCGGAGCCCGAAGCAGGGCTCAAATCCACAAACTGTGAGCTCATGACCTGAGCCAAAACCAAGAGTCAGTCGCTTAACCAACTGAGCCACCCAGGCGCCCCGGCAATTTCTATCTTCTGATGAGACCATTTTAGGAGTAGAGAGGGCCTTAAATTGTCTGCCAATGAAATGACTTATTATTTAATATTATATATTTAATAATATATAATTATTATTTCATATCATTATATGTTTGATATAATGATATATTTAGCAATATATAATTATATATTATTTAATAATTATTTACTCCCCTTTCCATTGTGCATTGGACAATGTGTTCTTAATTATGACCCTGAGGCAGTAAGTATATCATCAAAGAGTAAATAGTGTTTAATATCGTCTTAATACTAAATAAATGATGCTATGTTTTTAGTTGTTTAAAAAATGTACCCTTGTTATGATACATATAACTCTTCATTAACCAGAATGTTGACCCAAGTACCCATTTGGTTATCCAACCAACCTAGGTTAACAGGTTGCCATTCTCCTTTTGTACAGGTGTAGGAAGGCGTTACTAGTAACTAAGTAAGTAGCCATTGCTTGCCCTGAAAGCTCGAAGGCACATTTCCAACTCATGTATTTTCTGAAGGAATTGGTGAAGGGTAGGTCATTCAGCCATTTGAAAAACTTGACATTTTCATCAATTCTAATATACATTTTTTCCCCCTAACTCTTATCATTTTTGAAATCACGACGCATCTGACAGTCGTTGGTGTCTTGCTTCCATAATTGTCTTGCTTCTTTCTTTTCCTTTCCTTCCTTTTCTCTCTCTTTTGACTTTCTCATTGCGTGAAAGTGCGTCTTTCAATGAGCAGCATTTTACATGAATGAAGTACAGTATTTTTAAAATATGCTATTCTAGGGGCGCCTGGGTGGCTCAGTCGGTTAAGGGGCCGACTTCAGCTCAGGTCATGATCTCGCGGTCCGTGAGTTCGAGCCCCGCGTCGGACTCTGTGCTGACAGCTCAGAGCCTGGAGCCTGTTTCAGATTCTGTGTCTCCCTCTCTCTGACCCTTCCCCATTCATGCTCTGTCTCTCTCTGTCTGAAAAATAAATAAATATTAAAAAAAAACATATATTTAAAAATAAATAAAATATGCTATTCTACTCTTAATGGTAGTAACTTGTGGTGACATCGTAGGGGATGAGATTTGGTGGCCATCATGCTCTTCCCAAAGTTACTTTATGTTGCGAAAATGATATGAACATGGAAAATTGATGTTTTCTCAATCTTACGAAAGACCAGAATAAAAGCATCTTCATTTTTATGTCTTTTTAACAAAAATTCTGACTAAAGAAACCTCCAGAACCACTATGTCTGCTGTGCACCCAACCTTAATTTTCTGTCCCCGCTAAAGCCAGAGTGCTGACCCAAGGTGCTTCCCCTGTTAGGAGGTCAATGGCACCACTCTAAAAGAGAGCCAATTTGATTTCAAACATGTCTTTGCATTTTTGACCCACACAGCCTCTGAGTCTTTTTCTTCGTCAGCATACTTCCTTGCAATGCATAAAAGAGGTGGGACACCAGTAATATTTTTATTTTAGAGAAAGGTATTTTTTGGTCAATCGCTAACTCATGGGCCCTCTGGATATGAGTTGCCAGCTCTCTTTTCATCTAAATCAGGACCAGGAGACTCACTGATGTGTTTGAATTTGGTGGTAAAAAGATTATTCTGCACTTGGGCTAGAGGTAAGGGAGACCTCACTCCTTGTGTCAGATCTCTGGGGGTGAGCAGTGTGGATGGTGTGACTAGCGATTTAAATGCTTTCGACACATCTTCCTTCTGTTTTTCATTCTGGGTAGTTCTTTTCAGGGTTCAGAGACTGTCTTCCAAGGCTCTAGAAACTCGTTGATATATGACTGTCTCTCCATTTGTCCTACTTTCTGCGTTTCACAGTAATCAAGCCTCACTCCCCAATTTAATGTGGCTAAATGGGCTTGGATTATAATTCTAAGGGGATTTCTTGCGACGTCAGGAAGACACAACTCTGTTTCTTTGCCTTCACAATGGAGGGAATAAAGAAGTTGACAGGCTTTTATAGATTAAATTATGTTCTTTGTCTTCGTCTTTTCTTTACGTTTGAAGTGATTTGGTATAATTTAATAAACATCCACTTTCTTTTCTGCATCTTTGGTCAAAAGCTTTGTGTAGGAGTAAATAGGGAATAAAAGCTTTGTCCATTCTGCTGGCCACACAGTCTGCAACCATCTATCACTCTGCCGTGTAGCTTCAGTGTCTTGTTAGGGAAAAAAGCCGAGTCTGTATTTTTAACACTTCGGTCTGTCAGCTTTTCTAGCTCCAATTTTGCGATTAGGCAGCTCTCCACAATCACAACCACAGCGAAAAAACGCCATGAATTCAAGCAGAGACACTAGCATCATTTTTGATATTGTGGGTTTTTTTCCCCCCAGGGGATATGATAAGTTTTACTAAGCATTCCAGGTAAGTCTTTGCATGAATGTTTGGGTCAATACCTACAAGGCGTTTTGGGGGCTTCTAATTTTTTGTTTTCCAAAAACCATAGAGAGACCACTCTTGGTCACCTTTCTCAAGAACCTTCCTGAAAATATCTCCAACCTGAGAAGCAGGTAGAAATCAGCCCACAGATCTTTACTTTCATCACTGCAGACCCTGAACACTTTCTGCCGGGAGAATATTTTGGCTCCACTAGAAACTGAAAATGCTTTTTAGCAAACACCTTCCCCCCTGCCCCCCGTCTCTCTCTCTTTCTGCCCTTCCCCCCCTCCCCTCCCTTCTCCTCCTTCTAATTCTAATTCCTCTCCCTCCTTCTTCTACTCTCTGTCTCTGTCTCCCTGTCTCTCTCTAACTTGGCAGCCAGCAGCTCCGCAATAAGATCATTTTAAACTCTTTATTTAATTCTTATTGTAAAACTGAAATAATATTTGTTGCAGAAATGACTTAAAAACCCTAAAAGTGTAATGCAAACATTAAAAATCATTCACATTTCCAGTTCTCAAATGCTGAAGTGTTGGTGTATTGTTTCCCTCTGGTAATAAAACCTTTTTTGCTCCGTTGAGGTTCGTTGGTAATGTATTTTGTATTCTGTACTTTTCACGTAACAAATACTGTAAGTCCTTCCATATGCCATTAAAAACGTTTACAAATGCACTTTTTTTTTTTTTTTTTTTTTACAAATGCACTTTTTGATGGTCATGTGCTTTTCCATCACGTGTCGACCATGTTTCCCCAACCATTGTCCTACCCTGTTGGCTGTTTAAGGTGAATCTAATTTTTACTCCGGTGTGTGAATTCATTTATAACAACCACCTCTAGGAACAAATCGCTGTCAATGTTTTCTCTCTCTTATCTTTTCCTAGGGCAGGAGCCTGCGAACTTTCTGGTAAGGGTCCGCGTCGTAAATATTTCAGGATCTTCGGGCCATATGGTCTCGTACAACTACTCAACGCCTCTCTTGCAGAGTGAAAGCAGCCATGGCCAATATGCAAACGAATGGGCATGGCTGGGTTTCAATAAAACTTTATTTGTAAAAGAGGATTAGGCTTTTGGGGCCCTCCTTGCAAACTCCTGCTCTAGCGTATACAATTTGATACTTAGGGGGTTCCAAACCTTTTTTTAGGAAGAGGTGGGTAGTTATGAATCAATTGTATTATTCTTTCCCACTGGGTCCTTTAGGGTTAGTGTTTGGGTCGACACTGGCTCGCTGGCAGCACTCCATGCCAGCCTTGAGCACAGAGGAGTGGTTCCCTGCCTGTGGCTCTCCTGGTGGGTCAGACGGGACATGTCCCAGGCTGCAGAGCCTCGGGGGACCCATCCGCCGACCTTGAGCAGCCGCATCGTGACATTATTTACCCACAGGCCAAGTCTGTTCACAGAGTGACTCCAAGGAGCCTTGCCCGTGTTGACACCAGCGTTGGCCGGACCATCGCTGGTTCCAGCCTCCAGCCAGGTAACAAGCCAGAAAGTGGCGTGAAAAGAAACATGCCGTGAAACTAGTCCTACTGTCTTCTCGGGGCGAAATCCCCCAGTTCTCAGTAGTCAAATCCAATTGTCCCAAACTTGGCTCCTTTGAAAGTATGAAGGGAAGCAAGTTGAACAGGAGACTTCCAGAAACAGTCTCTCGTATCTGAGCACCTCAAGCCCCCTCGCAGCTGTCGGGGAGAGTGTTCCTCAAAGGAAAGGGATTCTCCCATGTGTCTGCCAAAATGTGAGTGGGCTCAGGGGATTCTCTCGCTCTTGGAATATCGGAAAGGATGCTTGGGAGCAGCGGTGTTCGTGTATTCGCATGGATGCGAGAAGCACAAACATTGGTATTAAAATCCCAGTCAGCCTGCTTTCTTCCAACGGAAGGGAAGGAAGCTTCTGTGTGGCCGAGCTGTCCATTAGGGTGGTGCGAAATGCTTCCTAAAACACTAGCAGGTAGTCTCTGAACACCTCCTGCCATTAAACCAGCCATAATATTGAGTAAAAAGCCGGATGAGGCCTTTATACTGTTACCCGAGACGTGATCTTTTTAGCCTGTTATCAGGGCTGTCTCAACTTCTCTGGCTGTGAACTTCAACTTATGTATAATTTATTGCTCATGACGAAGAGCTAATTTGGAGTTATTATATTTTGCCTTGAAGCTGATACTTGAGGGGAGAGTAGAATCATGGCCCACCCACTCTAGGGTTTGCCAACGATAGATTTGCGTCTTTATCCTTAAAGTCAGTTGAGGAATTTTAGAGGGGAGAAGACAAATGTCGGCAGAAAAATGTTAACTTAATAAAACAGACTAAGATCAGATTTCTCTCTCTCTGGCCGCCTCCCGCCTGGAATCCTTTTGTTGACTTCTTGAAACTTCCTGTGATTTATAGGACCCCTTTCCTGTAGGCCGAATGCCTTTTGATTAAGAAGCGAACCACAGCCCCGAAACCACAGGGACAGCTGTTGTTCGAATTACCCAGAACTTACTGCCATTTCCCACTTTGGTGTGCAAAGACATCGTGTTAGTGCCGAAATTTGCCCCAAGTGCAAGGGGACGTTGCGTCGTTCTAGACCATCATGGCCCCCCATTTTTGACCCACAGGTCTCAAAACAAGAAGGTCTTGAAAACTTCTTAATTGAATGGGGGGCGGGGAGAGGGTGTTGTACTCTGTGTATTCTGGATTCTTTCCCACCCTAAAATTCTGTGCGTATTTAAGACTCTGGAATGCTGTGAATAGCATCTCAGCTACCTGGAACGGTGATCCCAAGGAGGTGGAGGAGGCTCTTTCTTCCTAGAGGGTCCTGTCAGGGTCTGGAGTAGTCGCGGGGTAGCAGTAGGAATGGAAGGGTGTGTGTTGTTTGAAAACATTGCAGCGATTACCCCTGTTGGGAAGATGTTTGATGTAGTTTTAATTTCAAATAGCATTAAGAGAATGTGGCATTTTCATTTGTCAAATGGAGGCATGGGGGAGGGCGAGAGGGGATGTAACGCACTCACGTGGACCATGACCTACAGCTGAGACCGGGTCTTACAACGGAGGACGGGCACGGTAAGATGTGACTGAGTGTCTCTGCTCTCAGCCCCCCTTAGGTCTCTAAACATGCCCAGAACGACCCGTGTGAGAGTTCTTCCTTTGACATGGACCACATAATCCGAAGAACTTAATAAATGTACCTGTGGCACTTGGAAGGGGAGACAGCTTGAGGTGCCCCCATCCAGGAAAGTAAGAAGAGCCTCATGTTATCATGGGGCTTACAAAGCAAATCATAGCAACTGGGACATGGGCCAGGCAGGCTTTGATAAAGAGGGCAGTAATAATCTAGTACAGGGGCTGGCCATCCACAGCCCATGGGCTGATCTGGCCTACTGCCTATTTTTGTAAATAAAGTTTTATTGGAACACAGCCATCGATGCGCACATCGTCTATGGCTGCTTGTACTCTGGAGAGTAAAAGTGGCTTATGGCTGGAGAGGGGAGCGCCCCGGTATCAGAAGCGTGTTTTCCAGGCCCACCTCCTAGTAATGCGCAGTCTAGTACCGTCTGCCGAAACCTAGCAAAGGCCCGTGAGAAGGGGGCAATCGTTCTTCTCTGGCTCCCACAGCAGGTGCTTGGTGCTTCTGCACCAACTGGAATGAGTTTGCAGCCGGCCCCTCCTTCCCGACAGAGGCTTGGTGACCTGAGGGATGGGTGGGGAGGTAATCCTGGTGGAATTCTCCCGTTTATTCCTTTTGGGTTTTTTAAAAATGGTAATGTACCTTTGAGAGGGAGCGGGAGCGAGAGCAAGAGCACACGAGCAGGGGAGGGGCAGAGAGAGAATCCCAAGCAGGCTCTGGGCTGTCAGCGCAGAGCCCAGTGCAGGGCTCGGTCCTGTGAACCGTGATATCATGACCTGAGCCGAAATCAAGAGTTGGACACTTAACCAACTGAGCCACCCAGGTGCCCCTCCGTTTGGATATTTCTATTTACATTTTTGGGTGCTTCAGAGCAGAGGCTAGCCAGAGGTCACTTTTTGACCCCAAAAAGGATTATGCTGCAGAACTTTGGTCCATGGCTACTATCCGTTTAGCCAGGGAAACGGGATTGGGAATTGGGAGAAGTATTTAAAACTTAATTTTGACAGAAGACAGTCCCCCAGATCCCACAGCCTGTAAGTTTGTTCTTTGTTTAAGGCAGAAGCTGTGTATCCAGTCAGCGGTGTGCATTCACTGAAGTCATGTAAATTTTAAGGCCGTATCAGCATCTTTCCAGCACGGTCTTACCTGCCTTCCTTCTGACAAATTCTCTTTTGGGGAGAGGGGCGTCATGGTCTTGAGTGAGTTTTTCTGCTGGAGTCGGAGCTCTGGTCTGTGTCACCTGTATTGTCTGGCTCCCTTTTAAAAGTATGGTTTTGGGGGCGCCTGGGTGGCTCAGTCAGTTGAGCTTCTGACTTCGGCTCGGGTCATGATCTCACGGTCCGTGAGTTCGAGCCCCGCATCGGGCTCGCTGCCGTCAGCGTGGAGCCCACTTTGGATCCTCTGTTCCCTTCTCTCTCTACCCCTCTCTCACTCAAAGCGAATGAGTATTTTTTTTTTTTGAAGTATGGTTTTGCAGTCACTGCAGTTCACCGGGACTGGTGAGGTCGTTCGTTAGTTCTGGGACTGGTCTCTGTGCCACCTCAGGAACGCATCACCTATAAGTCACACTGCTTGCTCCTGGCATGTCTGGCTCCACGGCAGGTCCTGGAGCACCCCGACTGTCACCCTCCTCCCTCCCCATTCTTCTGCAGTGGCTGCCGCATCCAGAGTCCTCCTGGCACACGATGCAGGTTCTCTACTGCTATAGCTCGTGAGCCAAGGCAGGTACCTGCCGCAGAGTTCTTCCACGGGTCTGACCGCTCGGGCAGCATGGTGTGACAGGAAGTGCCTTGATCTGCGGCAACCAGTCTTCCCTGACATCCATTTTCTAACCGTTAGAGTTGAGGATGAGTTAAGTTTTCTCTCTTCTGCAAAATGGAGACGCGGATCGCTGCCTGACCTAGTCCATAAGGCTTTCGAGCACTGTCGTTTCCTCTAAGATACATCGATGACGGCATAAAGTGCAGAATGGAGGCGGGTGGATAGACAGCTTCGTGGCAGTGACAAAGGAGGTTAGGTTCCGTGAGGGCTCCCGAGAAGGATCCCTATAGGGAGATCTGCATCAAGGGCCAGACGCTGCTGTCTCTGGGCGAGATTATCCTTCCTTGAACTATGTGGGCAATATAGTTAAGCACAGTTGAGCACAACAGTGACAGGTGCTCTTTGGTGCTTTTATTGTTCTGTTATGTGTATAACGCTCTTCGGCCGGAGCAAAATCAACACATACCCTGGTTATTTAATAACAAGGAAAACGCCACACACCAAACCCGGTGAAAAGATAAATAGAAGAGGAACAACTACTCTCCCGTGACAGGTGGCAGGTACCGAGGGGGCGGGGCCCAGAAGGGTATTCAGGTGAGGGGTTCATCTGTAATAAGGAACTTCCCAAAATTGAAACCTGAAGCCAAAGGTGTGTTGCTGGGTGTTGAACCCATCCGACCTCCCGTCGTGGTGCTTGGGGGGAGGTCAGACGGGTTCCAAGTACAGCCACGGTGAGGAGGGCTCAAAGCCATGACAGTCCTGACCCCTGGGGGGAAGGTCGTGGTCCCATCTATCTGGTGGGGGGGAGGTTCAAATGGATTGCCAGATGCAAGGGGGTCAGAGGGTACCTCCGAATTCTCCAAATTATGGCATTATAAGTTATAGAGCAGAACCCTTAGTTCTGGGGAGTTAGGGTGAGCCGGGAGAAAAGAGAGGGGAGCCAGGAGGAGAAAAAGGCAGCCGAAAAGAAGCTTGGCTGCCGTCCCGAACCACTACCAGATTTGTGACTTCCTTCTGTGGGCCAGCTGGGCACAGAGCAAGGGTCACCGGGCAGAGCATCATATCTTGAGAGCCTCCTAGATTTCTGTTGTTCGCCTGAGCCTTAGCGATCACTGGTCTGAAAAAAGACCTGCCTTCTTAGGGGAACTTGAGGGGAACTAAAAAAAGTTTGCTTGTTTTGTTTTTTGTTTTTTCTTGTTCTGTCACTTGAATGATTTGGAGAGTAGATACCCTAGTTATACTTCCACGGACGGAAAACTCAAGCGGGGAGGGGATGGACGAGAACCCAAGAACATCGTGTTCCTTTTGCACTCGGGTGGTAAGGAGCTGACAACATAACTTCCAATCCACACATGCGTCGCTCATTTTTTCTTTGGCCTTTATACTTCCTTCTCGCGCCAGTCTCCTTTACAGCCGTGTATGCTTGCTGTTTGAATTGTTTCCGAGCTGTCCTGATGGGAATACAAGCTCCTTTAGAAGTTTGCCCTGAAAGTTTATCTTTGGGGTAACTGGAAACAACTTCCTTCAGGAGGGGCATAGACACACACAGAGAAAAGAAATGGCAGGTGTTTCTATCCCATTTCATACATCTAGAGGCCAACACTTGGCAAAGGCCAGTGCCTTGTTCCCATACAGTGTGATATGGGATGGGTCCGAACCAGCTCTGATTGGTGCGAGGCTCTTGCTTCTGGCAAGATGGGAAGAAAAGTGAGCCAGGGACTCTGGAAGGGCAGAATTGCCCGCTGTGAATGCTCACAGGCCCGTAAGGTGGAGAGCCACTGTGGTTCCAGGCACCCAATGTTTATTGACTTGAGTTTCATTAAAGGTGAAAATGGAAGCAACCCAGAACCTCTGCATAATTTTATTAGTAACGAACCATCTTCTGACTGCTTTTCTTCCCATCAAAGGAAGTGATCGGAGAAAGCAGGTGCTTTAGATGAGTTTTCATCAGACCTGGACCTAAAAATTAGGGTCAGATGAAGCAGTCACTAGCTTAAATAGTCCAGATGGACAGTTAAGGATTAGGAAAGTAGATACCAAATTGTGATCAAGGGTCAGTCTGTGTCTTCAAAGGTTCCTGCAAGCTACCTGCTGTATTTGCTAAAAAAATACAGTTTAAATCCCAGATTCCATCCCTTCCTGTCGGCTTCCCAGGAGCACACTGGCATTCATACCATCCGGGAAGTTTGAGAAATAATATTTTAACCTACATGCAAAACTAAATGGACAACTTGGAAAAGTAAGAACTTGCTTCAGTGTTTATGTGCTCAATTCTTCAGGGTTACCAGGAGGATAGGGACTTGTCAGCTTCCTCTCTTGCCCCTGCCTGCTGCTGCTCATGCCTGAAGCTGAAGGAGATACACAGGTATGTCTGTGTAAGATGCAGAAGGGATGTGCAGTTTTCTTTCTTTAGATTTCCTTCATATGGGCAGCTGGATGGAGAAGTTAAACCAATATCTTATCTCTAGGTATTTCCCCAAGAAGATGACATCCCAGGAGTGAGAGTGTGGGGAATAGAAGCCCCACCTGGGCAAACTATTCAGCTACCTGTTCCAGACTATCTTATCCAGATTCTTCGGGGTAGGGGGCTGCTGCATATAACAAAGAGGTTCTATACCTTCATTCTGCCATTGCTCCTTTTACAGATAAGTCACTCAGTAACCCCTCAAGGAGGGCAGCTGATGAGGAAGGAAATGGGGAAGTCCATTGGTGGGGGCGCTGATGAAAAGAGATGGAGGGAGCTTGACCAGAGAGATGACCAGGGAGTCTGATGGGGCAGGGCAATGGGGCAGCGGGCAGGGCCTTTGGGAGAAGATGGTTAGGGAGGCAATTGGAGGGTGATGGTTGGGATGGGAGGCTAGTAAGGGGGGAGCCACTGGGGAGGAGGGCTTATTGGTAGGGTAGGACCTAATTATTTCCGAGGTTCTAATCATAGCTGTACCAAATTCAGTCAAACCTTTCCCCGTAAGCGCACCATTACTTTTTCATAAAAGGTGATGTGAGTGGTGATATATTTCAATCTCTAAAAAGGCCTGTCTAAAGTGCCACCACCCACTGTCACTGGGCAGAACTTGCTCTAATGACGGGCAAAGACCTCTAAGGAAATGGGTTCTGTGAAGCCTGACGTTTTAGAAACTGTAATAGAAGGTGACAGCGGCCATTACACAACGTTGGTGGAAAGTGCCTGAATCTTAGGCGTGATGCTGGGTAAGAAAACTCCCCATATTGCTCAACCACACGCATTCTCAAACATGTGTTTCTTTTTGTAAGAGATTGTACAGCATAGCCAGTGCACCAGAATATTTTCGGATGCTGTTTGCCATTTCTACTTTTTAGAAGTAGATTTCTTACTAGAGTTGCACTTTTTGCAGTGCAGACCCTGTAACAACACAGTCTTATACATTGAATGACAAAAGGGAGCCAATAACAGTTCATTAAAAAACAACAAATTATTCTCTTTCATTTAAGAATGAGGACTATAAAAAATTAGTGATCTAGATTGATTCAACTTTACATGAAATACTTCTGAGGTTAGTGAAAGAAGATATCCTGCGGCTGACAGAATATATTTTATTTTATTTTTAGTTCATTTTATTTTTGAGAGAGAGAGACAGAGCACAGCAGGGGAGGGGCAGAGAGAGAGGGAGACACAGAATCCGAAGCCGACTCCGGGCTCCGAGCTGTCAGCACAGAGCCCGATGAGGGGCTCGGACTCACCAACTGCGAGATCATGACCTGAACCGAAGTCTGAGGCTTACCTGACTGAGCCACGTAGATGTCCCACAAAAGATATGTTAGATTGCAAACATGGATGACATTTGGTTTTAAAATTATGCTGTTGCTTCGGGAAGGTGCTCATGCTTCACCACAGAAAGGTACTCTGACTTTAATCCCCTAAGAACTGAGTTTGGGAAATCCGGTCTTTGGAGTATGAGTGTGATAAGGTCATGATAGAGGCTGTGGTCAGTTCTTCATGAAGCTGCATGAGGCCCAGGCAGAATCCAACCCCCCCCCCCAATTCAACATCCATGTCCCCCCTACCTCCCCCTGACCACTCAGAGCTGCCCTCAACATGGACATCTGAGGCCTAACCATTTGCTCTGTTCTAGAACCATCTCCAACCCCCCTTCAAGAATTACCTGCCTTTATTTTTTGGTCTCCAACCCGTGTCTGGCTTCCCACCCCCGAACACTTCCTCCTTCTGCCATCTACAAACTCAACTCCCTGCCAAGTTCTGAAAACCCTGCAACTTTGACACAATCCTGATGGCCAGTCCAACCCTAATAGGAGTTATGGTTCTATCAAATGAGTCCCCTGCTCCCCAGTCATCCCCTTGGGCCTCGATTAGAATGAAGCTCTGTTCTCCTCCTCCCTCTGGAGGTTAGATGGACCAGGGAGAGAAGCGGCTCAGGCCAGATGGTGTGCGCTGGGCTAGGAACCTGTCGTCTAAAGTGTAGCCGTTGGCAGCTTTGAGCAGAGGAGAATCATAGCAGCGGGAGACTGAGGAGCTGAGAGCCAATCCCTCGAGTGTTTCCGTTTCCTTCCTGCACATCCTGTCCCTGCCACTATCCACCCCTGTGGCTGGGAGCTTTTGACCTTGATCAGCAGGTTCAGTGCAACATCAAGCCCTCAGAGCCAGCCCCGGCCCTGTGTTTGGGTGAGTGGGTGGGTAAGGAGACTGAACCCAAGTTCTAGTCTCAGGGCCCCATTTCTCCAGAAGATGCTGCCTTATTTCCCTATGAGTTCCTTGCTTACAGGGGTCTGAACATCCTACCTTTGAACTGAAAGAGTCAGATGAATCGTTTCCCTGCCTGCTTCCCACACCTACTTGAATTACTGACCCTCTCAGACCCTCAGAGACAGTTTAGACGTGGGCTATTAGGGCCTTTTGTCTGGTTCTTCTTCTTCTTTAACCCGAGGTGGGCGACAACTTGGCAAGGAGTGCTGCCCCGGGGGCTGATGGAACCTCCCAGGGAAAAGGCCGGACCAGGACGGGAAATAACCGAGGGCAGCTGGACCCAAGTCCATCAGATGAGGGGAGCTGTGGGTGGCGGTAGGGGAACAACCTTTGATGTTGGAACAGGGGTCAAGTGTGAGGCTCCGACTGGTGTCGAATCAGAGTTTAGGAACATGGGAAGGTGGAAGGGATGGTACTATGAGGTGAAGTGGTTTGGAATGAGGTGCCGAGGGTGTATTTATTAAGTGGTGACCTGTGGGTGAGGGACGGCCTGCCTCGTGCACCGGGCTTATCGTATTTCTCATTGACACACCTTCAGATCTGGACCCACATTTAGTGGCCGGCATAGAGCCTAAGGGAGAACTCTTGGAGGTCGGGTGACTTCGATGTGACCCAGAACATAACGTTTCTCCTGTTTAAAAAAAAAAAAATGTTTTTAACAGTAGGCTCTCCTCTACACACTGTGACACAGAAATCTTGACTGACCTCCATGCTGACTTTCGACTACTTTGTCACCGGAAGTAATCTTTCCCAGCCTCCTGATTGTTGATGGGGACTCCCCTTGGTCCTTTGGTGGCCTCAGGCCTGAAAGATCCCTTCAGGTTTTAAGCTGAGGAGGTCGAGGATCGTCACTGCTTCTTGCCAGATTCTCGCATCTGCCAGAGGCCTTCTCGTTGTGCAGCATCGTGGGAACGGGGAGGGATCTCGGCACCTCTGACGCCGGGGGATAATGGGGCCCTTGATCATTGGAAGAAGTCTGTAGAACGTCTCTTGCCAAAATTACCTCGTGAAAGGCTGCCCTCCAGAATACGCTGCTCCCTCGGGCCCTCCTAATGCTGCCCCTTTTAACCTTTGACCTCACAGCCGCATGGCAGAGTGCCACGACTTGTCCATCCATCCATCCCCCCATCCCGAACTTCGCTGTTTCTGGGAGTCGTGGTCTGTCAGTGAAGGCAGAAAAACAGGACTGAATAAGAGGAAGAGTGGGGCAGGTGGATGCCCCAGCTGTGCCAATAAACCGTCTCCACTGGGTGGCTCCGTGTCTTATGTTCGGGGCACCTACACCCAGGGGTCGCGAAACCCACTTCCTACCTCATACCAGCCTGGCTCTGCTTTTCTGTTGCGGAATCCAACCATCTGGCAACAGTTTTAACTTCTCAGTTTTACTTACATCCAGTGTTTCTCCCCGGTTTGCGACTGGCTCCTTCTTGTGTGTGTTCAACGATGATGCATTTGTTTACTCGTTCACTCACTCAACCAGGATTTGTGGAGATTCTGTTTTGTAGTGAGTACTTTTCTAGACTCTGGAGATACCGTGGCGACTAAAATCATTGCCTCTACCCTTGCCATGTTCACCAAGTAAAATAATAAAAGACTCAAACAATTGCAGCTGTGACAGATGGCGGGTGGGACAAGGTAGGAAGCTGAGAAAGACGGTAACAGGGGGACTTACTTAAGCGGGGGCGGTTGGAACAGGCCTTTCTGAAAAAGTGACGTCGAAACTGAGATGGAGAGATGGAGAAGTCTCCAGACAGGTGAGGGATTGAAGAGAGCATTGCAAGCAGTGGGAACAGAATGTACCCACAGCTGGAGAAGGGAAAATGCTGGATGTGTTGAACTTCAGGGGAGCCAGTGGGCCTGGAGCATGATTTCTCCAAGGCAAAAGCAACTTCAGGTGAGGCAAGTAAGGTAGGCACGGGTCAGATCATGCAAAACCTGTGGGGGAAATTTTTACAATTTGTCCATGCAAATTCTTTGGTACTCATCCCTTCAAAAGGCAGATTCTAATTCCCTTCCCCTTAAGTGCAGTCTATCCTTAATGACTGGAATGTGCTGGAAGTGACGATGTGTGATGTTCAAAATTAGGACAGAAAAACACACTGTGGCTTCCTCCTTGCTTGCTCTTGGATCGCTAGCTCTGGCGGAAGCCAACTGCTACAATCTGGAGATACTCCAGCAGCCCTGCTAAGAAGACACACATGGCTGAGATCTCCCAGTGGCACATGTGAGTGCACCATTTTGAAAGCAGATTCTCTGGCCCTGGTCAAGTCCCAGCCAGTACCTTGACTGCAACCTTATGGAGACTGAGCCAAACCTCCTAGCTAAGCCACTCCTGAGCTCTTGTCCCACAGAAATGATGAGCTACTAAATGTTTGTTTTTCTGCAGCAACAGATAACTGATAGAGCTTGGTGGACTATGTGAAGGGACTTAAATTCTTGTAAGTGGAAAGAAAAGTCATCGAAGAGTTTTGAGCAGGGTGATCACATACCCAGAGTTATCTTTTGAAAGGATCACTCTGGTTGTTGCATGAAGAATGGTTTGGAGTTGGCCTAAGGTAGAAGAAGTGCGGCTTGTGAGGCTGAATCAGTCAAAATGCCTTTGGCTACAAGTGTCTGAAATTCCCAGCCCAAACTTACTTAAACACTAAGGGTATTTATTATCTCATCTTTTAAGTAGCTCAGGTTTAGGGTGGCTCTCAGGTTAGTTAATCCAGAGGCTCATCAGTATCATCAGGCCCCTAATTCTTTATGTCCCTGTTCCGCCTGTCTTGGTATGTTGGCTTTGTCCCCAGGCTAACTTCTTTCATGGGGACCAGATAGCTATTGCGACTTGTCACATCCAGAAATGACAAAGTCCCATTGAATTAAAGTCCGTATCTTCCTAAATATCTCTTCTTAGGAGTGTGGGAGCCTTTCCCAGAAGCTCTCAGCAGATTTTCCCTCATATATCATTGATAATAATTGCATCACACATTCATGGCTAATCGATCCTGGCAGGGAAATGACCAGCATGATCGGCTGAGACTAGACATTATGGTGGCCTGGAGTAGGATTGCAACAGTGAGCTGGAAAGAAATTAATGGATGAGATATATTTTATAGAAACCAGGAGGAATAAAAGAAGGTTTTGGGCATGAATAACCAAGAGGATAGAAGTACCATTTTCTAAGGTGGGAAGCCTGAGGAAGGGAGCTTTGGGCAAAGAGTGAAATAGAGTTTGTCATTTCCATGGACAGGGTTCATCAGGCCCACTTTGCTAACTACCGTCATCTACCTGAAGGATACAGGACCTTTGCTTCAAAGATGGATTCCCTAGTGATAAATGTCTAACACCGTTGCAGTCTGGCTAGGAAAGTACGGTTAGTGAGGGAGGCCTTTCTAACGAAACCATAAAGGCTGTAGCAATTTCTTTATACTCATAAGGCTTGCTTTAATGATTATTGTTGAGGACATTAACTGATACTGTAAACTATACCATGGCTTTCATTGGGTGTCCTTAGATCATTTTCCCTTCATCGGACACTTTCATTAGCTCTCTTGGCCGCCAGGCACATTGTCTTACAACTTCCATGAATAATAATCATGTGACTACTTGCCTCTAGGTTATAATTTCTATTTTTAAAGCTCTTTGTCACATTAATGGATTGATCCATAAATGTATCAACGCTATGTAAAAGAAGCATGCCCATCACACTTCATACCCTCTATTATTTTAAGGTTAAGACCAAAATTCTAGGTGATAACTTCATTTGACAAACATCTATTGAATACCTACTGTGTCCCAGGCACTGTCCTAGATGTTTAATCACTATTGTTGACTGTCGAATGAATGGACTTAGATGTACTTAGCCAAAGAAGTGATGATAGGGCTACGATCCATGAAAAAATGGCATTTTTTCTCTCTGGCATAGTTTCTTCTTTCTAGAAATGATGGCCAAAAAAGAAAAAAAAAAAATCACCTTAGCCCTTGATTCTGGGAATTTAAAAGAAAACTGCCAGAGATGAGATCTGTTTGAATCTTATTAGGCACAAGTGCTATTTCTGTCTAAGGTGGAAACGTGATGCCTGCAGAGGTGCAAACGCTTTACATCAATTTGAGATTTGGGGTCCTAAGAATGAGCTCCAAAAGCCTGAACATAAATTGCTGCGACATTGGGTTTGTCCGGCCGGACATTCCATGCTTAAGTCTGCAGATCAACTAAATACATTCCACCAGTCTTGATTTTTAAATTTAATTTTCCTTAATTTATTTCCTTCCATATGAAATGAGCTTGTTTATCTATTAGTTTTTGTTTTTGTCCGTTTTCTACTGAGACACTAGCCCTTAGAGGAGTGCCTGGCATACAACATGAGCTAACTTAAATATTTATTGTGTGATTGGATGAAATCCCTCTCCTGATCGAAGTTTTCCTGACTGTTCAGCTCTCCTTTTCTGGATTCCAGCTGCCCTAAATATTACATAGTAAGTTCCTCTCGTTTAGGGCTCAACTGTTTAAATCATCAACTAATATTGGTACCAAACTGTAAGCTCCTCATGTCTAGGGATCACGTCTTGTACCTCCCCTTAAGCCAACCCCCCAAACTCGGATAAAGGGAGTCCATCAGATACTAGCTGCTCAGCGGCTCAGGGTGTAAGGCAGGTAGAAATTCAGGGAGGGAGGGCCCTATTTCTACCCATCAAATCCCCAGGAACAGCAGACATCAGTGGCTCATGTGGAGAATGTAAGTCTAGTTTCCAAAACAAAACTCAACGGCTTCAGGAGGTTGATTCATTTCTAGGCGGTGGCCCTCAGCTCTGGAGCTGTGTGGCTTTGTGCGCGACCGAGCAGTGTCATAAAATTGTCAGTGGTGTATGTGGCTTCGAACCGAAATTTGCTGCCAGTTCACACCCTCAGGAAATGCATAACGGATTTAGATTTGTGTGTTTTTAAGGACACCAACAACCAAAAAAGATGTGGAAAACATGAAGCTATAACATGTGCTCTCCACCCATTAAGGATGAGAACAGACACTGACGGCAAAGAAATTGCTGGGTTGGAGATGGGAACGAAGGACAGGTTTTAGCCTAGCAGAATTCTGGTTGCCATACTCTTGAAATTGTGCGAAAAGAATCAAGATAGATGTGATTGAAATTAGGAATATACTTCTGTTATTGATCTTTGGGGGGGTGGAGCCTGAGTGGCTCAGCCGGTTAAGCGTCTGACTTCGGCCCAGGTCATGATCTCACGGTTCGTGAGTTCGAGCCCCGTGTCAGGCTCTGTGCTGGCAGCTCAAGCCCGGGGCCTGCTTCGGATCCTGTGTCTCCCTCTCTCTGCCCCTCCCTAGCTCACACTCGCACTCTCTCTCTCTCTCTGTCCAAAATAAATAAACTTTACAAAAAAAAAATATCTTTGGGATTATGAAGCTCACTCTTTCTGCATTCAATAAAGACAGTGCTTATGTTGTCTCCCAAGAGGGTTAAGTTTAGCAATCCTTCCCATTGATGAGTGGTCCAGAATCCAGAATGGTTTCCAATAGCTGGATTGTCAGTGAACCTACAAGGTCAAAATGTGGGGCTCCCATGGATCTCACTCTCTAGAGAGCTACCCTTTGGAGAGAGAACCGGATGGATTATTACAGTTACTCTAGCTATCACAGGCACGTTATCTTTTTGAGGAGCTCAGAGAACTGTTAAAATGGCTCCTGGGGGGGCTCCTGGGTAGCTCTGTCGGTTGGGTGTCCGACTTTGGCTCAGGTCATGATCTCGCAGTCCATGAGTTCGAGCCCCGCATCGGGCTCTGTGCTGACAGCTCGGAGCCTGGAGCCTGTTTCAGATTCTGTGTCTCCCTCTCTCTCTGACCCTCCCCCGTTCATGCTCTGTCTCTCTCTGTCTCAAAAATAAATAAATGTTAAAAAAAAATGGCTCCTGGGATATCCAAAAATGTATTTGAACTAATTCGAGACACTCAGAAAAGTTGTAAACACAGCACAGTGTGTTTCAGTATATCCCTCACCCAGTTTCTCCTAATAGAACATTAGCATGTTATATAATTATAGTATAATGTTTAGGACAGTATATAGTATAACTATAGTATAATGATTGGAACCAGGAGATTTACATTGATCCCATACTATTAACTAAGCCAAAGACCGTATTTGAATCTTGCGGAATTTTCCACTTATGCCCAGGATCCCACGTCGCACTTACTTATTCTTTCTGCCCAGGCTTCTCCAAGCTGAAATAGTTCCTCAGGCTTTTGTCTTCACAACCTTGACCCTTCTGAAGATTACTCACCATGTCTTCTGTAGATTAACCCTTAATTGGGGTGTATTTGAAGTTTTCCCACGATGGGAATGAGGTTGTGCAGATTTGGTGAGAATCGCACAGAAATGATGTTTTATCCTTTGTTGATGCACCTTGTTACTGGCGATATTTACCTTGATCTCTTGGTGAAGGTGTGGTCTGCCGGCTTTCTCCCCTACCTTTTCTTCCCCAGTTAATAAATATCTTGAGGGAGCTCCCATGAGACTAAGCGGATTCTGTTTCTGAAACTCCCATCTGCTAACGTTAGCATCCGTAGCTGTCGTAGCTGCAATAATGATTATTACGAAGTTTGCCTATTGTTACCACAACTTTTTCTATTTCTTTTTGTCCTTCTACACTTACTAATTGGTATTTTACTCTAAGGAAAAGCAGTCTTTTCTCCTTAATTAATATAAGTAAGTGAGCATGGACTTGGGATATTCATTCCGTTCAGTGAGTTATAATCCAGTGTTATCCTAATTTGTTTCGTGGCTCGAGATGTTCCAGCCTGAGCCATTAGGAGCTCCTCTGGCTTGGCTCTTCTGTTCCATCAACAAGCCCTTATCATTTTTTGAGCTCTCCCTTATTTTCTGGCACCACAAGACATTCCGGTCTCCTCTTGTACTCTCTCTGCCCCAACCCTGCATTCTCTGGGTGGCTTTTAAATGGGAGTAACTATGGAGCCCCAAGTCATGACTCATGTAAGCCTTGAATTCAGATCTGCTTTGTTCAGAAGTCAGTGAACCACTAGGAGACCTGATGGCCTGAAATCTGTCAGGCTTGTGCCAAAAGCTGATTTTAATAATGCACGAACACTTAACCCCACTTTTGAAGTTTGGAGATCTATTTCACAGCACGGGAAGACCTGGTCCAGGGGCATTTCTACCACACGCCACACGGCCACTCCGCAAAGGGACCGAGTCGGACTGAATGTACTGCTCGCAGGCTTACTGTGGGGATCAAATGAGCCATGCATGAAAATGCTTTATAAACTGTAAAGTGTTGTAAAAATGTGAGCGGTTACTGTTATTGCTCCTATAACCAGTTATTCATTATAATCATGGTGGAGTTAGAATAAGCCTGAAAGATCATTCCATCTAATACCTGTGCTTTACAGGAAGAGAAGCAGAAGCCAGACGGGTTAGGTGACTTACCCAAGGTTCCAGGGTAAAACGGAGGCTAGAACTTAACACCTCATCATGTCTTCTCCTCGTCACGACATCTGCTTTTTTTAACGTTTGTTTATTTTTGAGACAGAGCGCGAGTGGAGGAGGGGCAGAGAGAGAGGGAGACACGGAACCCGAAGCAGGCTCCGGGCTCTGAGCTGTCAGGACAGAGCCTGAGGCGGGGCTCGAACCCACAAACCACGAGATTATGACCTGAGCCGAAGTCGGATGCTTAATCCGCTGAGCCACCCAGACACCCCCACAATATCTACTTTTCAAGCAGATTTTTCATCACCAAACCTGGGAGGAGCTACCATGAGTTTTTCTCTTAAATACGTCCTTCCACAACAGAATTCAGGTAGACTAAGGAATACATCACCCCTGTCAGCTTTGGAAATGTCACTTTAAAATTTTCCTGTATTCATTTTTACTCCTTATCCCTGGCTCTCCCAGTAGGGCTGAGCTAATTCATCTCTGAAAAAAAAAAAAAACGAGACAAAATAGAAAACTCTGTTCTCTGTTCTCAGAAAACTATCTGAACCTGGTTCCAGTTCTGCTGTGAGGGGGCTCCCGCACTCTGTGGCAAATGGCTAAGTGACACCAGACATCTGGATATTTAGGAACAGGGAGGTGATTGCCTACGTGTTTTCTATTTCTCTTCCAGATGTTTGGAATCATGAAAACAAAGTCTCTGTCTAGAATATTAGGGAAGAAAAGGTTTTATTTTAAAAATCGTATGCATTTTCATAGTATCTCAGAATAAGGCTTTTTCTTTTTTTTTTTTTTTCTTTCCCGAAATGTTTGTTGAGAAGGAACTTGGAACTTTAGAAATGTTTGCTTCCTTGGATCCCAATTTCAAACACTTTCCATTAAGGGGCGCCTGTGTGGCTCAGTCAGTTGAGCATCTGACTTGATTTTGGCGAGCCTGCTTGGGATTCTCTGTCTCCCCCTCTACCCTTCCTCTGCTCTCTCTCTCTCTAAATAAATAAATAAGTAAACTTTAAAAAATGTTTCCATTAAAACCAATAGTGGGTGCCTGTTGTCCTTTGGTGTTCAGTACCCTTCTTTCCATTAGGTGACTGCTTTCCCGTCCTGTGCAAATCTGGACAATTGTGATATCCTGCCTCTCCTCTGACTACAGATACGGATACAGGACCAGGTCTTGCTAACCTTGGCGTCTCATCTTTGCCCATGATCATTGTGAAGGACTGATCATAATATTTGTATTTCTGGATCTCACTATACCAGAGCTGGACCCCAGGACTTCACAGTCAAGTAAACCAATAAATCCCTTCTTTGCTTAAACTAATTGATTGAGTTTCTGTCTCTTGAAACCACCAGAGTCCAGACTAATTCCAGGTCCTTGTCTTAGGAACAGTCCGTTTAGGCAATCAATAAATGTATGTTGAAAAAGTGAGTACATCAGGGATAAATAGAGCCGGGTTTTTTAGTCCAAATATGTGAGCCTGTGGTTTTAACCTGTTTCTTCAGTGGTCATTTATCAGGGTACAGGAGAAAACTGGGGGAATGGAACCGTTTATTTTTGAATTATCAGCAGCGACATAACTCAAAGAACCAGAAGAAAGACAACTAAGGTATCTGAATAATTCACAAACTGGATAATTAGCCTGGATGGTTAGCCTTAGCAGAAATTCCACTGCTCAGGATCTCTTTGTCCAGCCAGTTCTTACAATCTGTCTCATTTCATTACATCAGATTTTTAATGAGAAGGGAAGGGGAGGAAAAAAAAAAAAAACAACAAAAGACACTCATTTCTTAGAGTTCCACTCCTTTCTAGACACAGGGCTGGCTTCATGGGCACGACCTCAGCAGCCCCACCGGGCCTTGTGCTTAGAAAGGGGCTGTGCTTGGCTTAATGCTCTGCCGTGGCCAATTTGAAGTTCTTAGTAATGCTGACTAACGAGTCCCACAATTTCATTTTTCACAGGCCTTGCAACTTCTGTAGCCAGTCCTGCGGAAAACTTTGTTTTCTATCAATCCTCGTATCAGCCTGAGGACACTGCGTCATTTACCCCATCTTTCCAGACACAGGACCTGGATAAATGACCGGCCTGTGGTCACACTACAGAGCCAGGATTTGGACTCACGTCTGTTTGGCGTGAGAGCCTCTGGGCTTTCCTCTGCCTCCTCCGCTCACACCCAGGTAATAAGAGGGGTCCTGCATTCAAGGGCCTTCATTTAATATCAGGCAGATAACATGGAAAGCATGAAGTTCATGAATTCCAGGATCCTCCAAATAAGTATAATTGGACAAGAAGCTTCTCAAGTTCTTTTTTTTTAAATATTTATTCATTTTTGACAGAGAGAGAGAGAGAGAGAGAGACAGAGCATGAGTGGGGGAGGGGCAGAGAGAGAGGGAGACACAGAAACTGGAAGCAGGCTCCAGGCTCTGAGCCATTAGCACAGAGCCCGACGCGGGGCTTGAACTCATGAACTGCGAGATCATGACCTGAGACAAAGTCAGTCACTCAACCCACTGAGCCACCCAGGTGCCCCTTCTTTTTATTTAGCTGGCTGATGTTTTTTGAAGGCCTAATATCACGCAAGGGCTTCCTATGCATTTTTATTCATTCAAAAACAGGTATTCATCGAGCCCCTGCTCTGTGCCAAGCCTGGTTTGAGGCTCTAAGAACAGGACGATGAATAAAGCTGGCGAGATCCCGGCTTTCATTGAGTTTATGTGTGTATGTGACAGAGTGGGGGGGGGGGGCAGTGGGAGTTGACAGTACGTTCACCAACAACGGGATAATTTAGCACGTGCTAATCCCGATGGAAGGAACACACCGCACGTCGGAGATAGCATGAGCAGGGACTCCTCCCTCCCAGGAGTCACGGTGCGGCTGGGACGTGAGGAATCCAGCCATGGGGGAGACCAGCGTGAGCAGGTTCCTCGCAGATACAAGGGTGCGTGGAAAAGTCCCTGGGGCCGCTTTGCACTGATCCTCCCCGAGCTCACATCACCGATGAGGAAATGAACGGAGACGTGGGGAGGTAAAGAAATTCACCAACGTCCCCGGTTAGGGGGAGACTGAGAATTAAATTGGCTCCAGAGCCGGCACAACGGAGGGCTCTCCTCTGGCCTCCCTGGAGCCAGAGGCCGTCGGAGGAACTTGTGTTAGACGGTGGTGGGAAAAGCAGAACCGAGACCCCCCCGGCTGCGGAAATACTCGTTGCAAATGTGCATCATGCTGTCCCGTCTTCTTCTTTTTCCTTTTTAATTCCCCGGGGCAGTTTGTTTCGCACGGACCCATGAAGCCTAGTGGACGGTTACAGTTTAACGTGGGGCGGCGGTGGGCAGAGAGGTCTGCCGCTCGGAGCCCGGCTCCAGCAGAATGGCCGGAGGTCAGCCTGGCTCCGCGAGCAGCCCGTGAGATGCTCGGGCCGGCAGCCCTCATAAAGGAGTGGACCCCCTGCCACTTGAACCGCGTCCTCGGAAAGCCCTGCCCCAGTCACCGGGCGGACGGGGCCGCTCAGCTGGGCTGCTAACAAGTGGGACCCTGTGGCCTCATTTCACCAAAAGAATTGCCAGAGATCCTTCTTGCTCCAAGTCCTGCAGAAGAAACCCAATCGTTGCGTTCGCTGCCTTGCCTGAAATCACTCTGGCTGGATTTTAAAACCAGTCACAACCACCAATAAGAATTATTATGGGTGTGTAGGCAGAAGATGCAGTCACTTAAGCAGTGAATGCTAGCGATCCTCACGCAAGAGAATCAGACGACCTGGACCTTCCATGTGTACCTGTGATTTAGCCAAATGCACTAAGATGTGCGTTTGTGCTTGTTTTAAATCACTGATTTCAGTGTGTCGTCATTAGCTGCTGGGTCATGTCGTTGCTTTCTTGCTTTCGGCTGTCAGATTTCGTAAACAAAAGCACGAGTAAAATGCGAATTTGGGGGCATCTGGGTGGCTCAGTCGGTTCAGCAGCCGACTCTTGATCTCAGCTCAGGTCACAATCCCACGGTTTGTGAGACTGAGCCCCATGCTGGGCTAGGTGCTGACAGTGTGGTGCCTGCTTGCGATTCTCTCTCTCTCCCTCTCTCTCTGCCCTTCCCCCACTTGCATTGCGGTGCTCTCTCTCGCTCTCTCTCAAAATTAAAAAAAAAATTAAATGCGATTTTTAGAGCATGTCCTAAAACATCTCCATATCATAAAGCCGGAGTGGATTCCTGGATGTAAAAATTACTATTTTTGACGGGTTCATAAAATATTTGGTATTTTAAGTTCCAGTGCACCTTAATGACATTAGCCCAGAGAGCAGTCGCTTCTTCTTCTTTTTTTAAATGTGTATTTATTTGAGAGAGAAAGAGAGAGAGAGCATGAACGGGAGGGGCAGAGAGAGAGAGGGAGAGAGAGAATCCTAAGCAGGCTCCATCCACACTGTCAGCCCAGAGCCCGATGCAGGGCTCGAACTCCTGAACCAGGAGATCACGGCCTGAGCCGAAATCAAGAGTGGGACGCTTAACCCGCTGGACCACCCAGGCGCCCCAAGAGCAGCCCCTTCTGACTTCTGACGTGGAGAACGGAGCCCTAGACGTACACGCGACTCATCTGGCAGTGGGCACTTTGTCTTTTCTGGCATCATTCTCGGGTAGGGGTGAACTAAAACGTCCTTTATAAGATGTCAAACGCGGCAGCAAATTCGTGGTCCAGTTTGGACTTTGTAAAGATAGAAGAGGTGTCCGTGTGCGATTGTGTTTTATGGGGGTTGGCTCGGCGGCCTCCCTTTCGGAACGCACATTTCTTGACGTCGTAGCGCAGACGGGTCCTCTCAACATGTGCCGATCCGGGGGGCCAGGGGTGCCTGGACGTCAAGAAATAATATTGCTAAGGTACTTTCTTATACGGTCTCCTTCCGCCCCTGCCAAGTACATTAGTCTTATTTTTAGAAGGTCTGCTTTGCACGTGGGAGTCTGGTCCCTGCTGAAAGGAGCTGATGCGAAACTCACCCCGGGGTGAAGGTGTCTGGGCACCTGCTATCGGCGACACTGGCCAGTTTAGGAGTGAGACCCCCAGGCAGGTAACAGTCTTATTTCTCCACCCTCCTCGTCTCATCTGAGCCCCTCTCGAGCTCTCACCACTTTTGCCTTAGCGCATCCTATGCATTCGATGCTACCCCCCTTTTACTTTGCTCGGTGTGGATAATGTCACGGTGACCTTCTTGCAAATTTCACTACACGCTGGAG
Source organism: Lynx canadensis (assembly GCF_007474595.2). Taxonomy (NCBI): domain Eukaryota; kingdom Metazoa; phylum Chordata; class Mammalia; order Carnivora; family Felidae; genus Lynx; species Lynx canadensis. The sequence continues at coordinate 10,398,347 of NC_044313.2, forward strand.
CCAAGTTTCAAGTAATTATACCTCATTTGGCTACAATTAGGGGCTCCCACCAGACTTAACGCATGCCCGGGCAGCCTGTGACAGCTCAGATTTGCGAGAAATGTCTAGTTGCTGGTTTTACCACGTGAGAGGCGGCCCGGCCCACGCCCGGCCCCAGCGCAGTTCGTGGTTATGATATCACAAATAAGAGGACATCTGAGGGAAGTGGCATCGTCTCATCTCTCAGCAGAGAGAACACACAGAATTGCTCTGAAGCTGGCTCCCCAGCAGAAACCGGAATGTTCTGCCGGGCTTACCCGATTAGCCACTTCAGGAAGCAAATTGGCAATCACGACGAATCGGGTCAAAAATAGTTTTCTTAAGCTTCGTTCTTTCTCTCCCAGAGAAATGAAGGTAGTGGGGGACATGCAATTAAAAAAAAAAGAGAGAGAAATCTTCTTTTCCTGAGCACCTAAAACCACACCTGCTCTCTAATTGCACAGACCATGAAAAACACTGCGCTCAGCAACCCCGGCCACAATTCCCAAACACCTACGGGCTCTGTGCCTTTGTCGAATGTCCCAGGTCATTCTCTCCAGATAATCACCAACCGAATCAGAATCATGCCCAGAGTGATTCTTTCCCACGGACTCTGCCGTTATCGGGAGAGCCTTGGTTCAACTGCACGGCGTCAGATCAAGGTCATTCCGTGTTGTTGGCGTGAGCGTGTTGATGGTACCCACATGCTTTCTGCTCCGAAGATGATCGCTTTCTCTGATTAGGTCATGTTCCTTTTCGCTCTGCCAGTTCACGTCCAGGCGGGGATGTGGTGGGGAAACACGACCCGCCCCCCACCCCAATCCAGGCAATGTAGGAGTTTGTGTTTCTGGGTCAGGGGATGATGTCTTCCCTCTGCCATGGCTGGCAGGCAGCCTTTGGTGGAGGCTGCCTTAACACTGACATGTTTGGTAACTTGAGAAAGAGACGGAGCAATCCGTTATCTGCTTCGCTATCGCTTCGCAAGCTTCGTGCCCAGAGTGGCCATCTTGAATTGATTGCCCCAGTGACACAAGTCAGAAGCGAGCTCCCTGCCAATCCCTCCTGCCAGCAGATGGCTCCAGATGAGGTCATTGTTTTGACAGTCTCACAAAAGAACCCCAAACAGCCCGGACAAACCCTTACTCATGTTGGATCATCCAGAACGGTTGTGAGATGAAAAATGGATTCGGACCAAAACTTTGCAAATGTGAAACACCACCAAGCTTCTGACTCCTCACATCCAGGGAAACCCCGACGGGGGGCTGGAGAATATTGTTCTGGTTCCCTCCCAGCCTCTCCTCTGCCCTGGGTGTTGGAACTGCTTGGGTGGCTGTGATTTTCTGATTAGGGGAAGACAATTAACTCAAACCTCAGTGATCGCAGGCTCCATTGAGAAGCATCTTGGCAGCCTGGGTGCTGATGTTTTTGGAATACTGTGTTTTTCACCAATTCCAAGGGTATATGTGCAGCAAGTCACGTGACCCCAAAGTAACACTGGAAATGCTAGAATTAAAGCACCCCCTGGGACTACTTATCATTTGGGTTGGGAAATTGGGCAGGCGCATATCTTTCCAAGTTATTTTCTAGGATGACCATCGTATCTTGGCTTCCAGAACGTGCATCCCTTGACAGCAATCCTCGAGTCCTGAGCACTCATCCAACTTAACTTTGTCCCTCAGGCTTTCTTCCGAAGCAGGGACATCTCCCCTGTTTCAGATCTGTGTGTTCATCAGAACCCGGGGTCAAAAGCGGGTCACTTTTTCCTCCTTCTTGAGGTGGCAGTAGGAGCATTGGGTTAAAAGTCTGTTTTCCACCCTTAGGTTTTGGTTCTGGAACCTTGTGAGGGCAAAAAAACCCGGACTTGGGCTTTGTATCGGTGTCCCACAGCTGCCATAACAAAGTGCTGCAAACCGGAAGTTGAAGACGACAGAAACTTTTTCTCTCACAGTTCAGGAGCTAGAAATCCAAACTCAGGATGTCAGCGGGGCTGGTTCCTTCTTGGGGGGCTCTCAACAGAGGGAGCATCTGTTTCGCACCTCCCTAGTGGCCTTGGCTCATGGAGGCACAATTCCGGCCTCTGCCTCCCTCTTCACATGGCTTTTTCCCCATGTGCCTGTGTCCAAATTTCTTCTTCTAAGGACGCCAGTCACTGAATTAGAGCCCACCAGTCGACCTCATCGGCAAAGACCCCATTTCCAAATAAGGTCCATTCGTGGGTGCTGGGGCTGGGGCCTGCACCCATCTTCTGGGAGGACACGTTCAGTCTACTGTGTCTACTCGTACATCCAGCCCCAGCCTCCTCTTGCCACCTGTGCACCTTCGGCAGGTCGCGGGGTTTCCTTCTCCGTGAAATGAGAACACCAAACTAGCCGATCTCCTGTCGTTTTCTCTGTTGTACATTCCTGTTCGGGATGCTGCTGTGTGCATTCCGAGGGCACTTCATCGGGGTAGGGAGAAATAGCAACCCGGGAGGGACTCAAATTTTAAATGTGACCCTCAAGGTCTTTCAATTATTTCACTCCCAAACTGGGCAGTGGTTGGTGAGGGAGGCTTACACCGAAAGCCGTCAAATGCTCTGCCTTCAGACCCACGCGTGGAATTTTATCCCCGGGCATCCAGGGCACAACGTTCCCTGGGCTGGCACTCAGATATCCGCATGTCCCCCGGAGCAGGGAGGGCTCAGAGAAAACCCCCTGATTTCAGAAAGACAAGCAAGGGTCGGGCAGCTCACAGGTGTTCTGGGACCTGGGGCTCGGCCTCTCCAGTGTGGCCAGCAAGGAAGTCAGACCTGAATGCGCGACCTGGGCTCATAAGGGCCACCCAGGTCCCCCACCCTTCTCTCTGTGTCCCCCTCTGGATAGTGATGCGCTTTTCCTCGCTTGAGTGTTGTTGTTTTTTTTCTCATTCCCAGGGTGGTGGCGCCCCATCTGCCGTCTCCCCGCCCCCGCCACCAGCCTATTATTCATCATTTATTCTGGAAACTTCTCCCCGGGGCGCGCGGGAGCCAGGCCCGCGAGGATGAGGTGCAGGCCACGCAAGGGTGACTTCCCCACGGACGCTTTCTTCAAAGAACTGGGCCTACAGGCCAGACGTCAAGGCACAACATGCTGAGGCCGAGGACGAAGGCGTCCGGGAAGATCTGTACTCGTCCCAGCGGGGCCCCCGGGAAGCCTTCCCCGAAGACGCAGGGGTAAGTGGGAGTCATCAGTGGGCTTGTCAGGAGGGTGAGGCATTCCATCCCGAAGGTAAGTGAGCAGACAGAAGGCGGGAACGGCAAGCTGAGGGCTGTATGACTCCTGTGCCCAGACTGGCGGGTCACGAAAGCGGGGGACGGCCATGGAAATTGCTTCCTGCGAGCGTTTCCTACTGATCCAACTTCCTCTTAGAACTGGTTGTAGAGAGGAGGCCGGGCTAGTCCCCAGGCTGGGCGTGTTCCTCTCCTCACTCTCTGAAGTCCGCGTATAGCATCGAAGGGGTTTAAAATATGTGCCGTGATTGGTCTTTCTCGGCTGGCTTCTGGATGTTTCCAAGGGGAGGTTGGTGGGCAAGCCAGATGCGAGCCTCCCACGTTCCACCCTGGTGGGAGCGCTGACTTGAGAAAGCAGCAGCCTTGGGGGGGAGGGCCTTATAATCCCCCACCAGTGAAGATGCTGCTCGAGGCCTTTGTCTGCTCACCGAGCCTGTGGGGGTCAGGCCTGTCCTTGACCCCATCTCCCAGGCAGTCAATTCTATCTGGCCAGAAGCGTCCGCTTCCTTGAAGAAACCTTAGCTGTTCTGCAGGGCTCTCCTTGCCACCCGTGTACCCTCCGTGGATCCCTCTAAAAGCCTCTGGGAGAAATGAATAAGCACACCCCATAATTGGTGTTCTCTTGGTATTCTGTTCTTCATCATCATCATCACCATCCCTTCCCACGGACAAGGCTGCTCAGACTTTGTGCTTGACGTCACTATAGTGAGGATGCACATCTTCTCGTATAATCTGCCTGTAAAGGCCGTGAGCATAAAGCTCTCGGGGCCGCCGCTGCAGGTGGCAGGATTGAGACGGGCTCAGCGGCCACACTCCGCGTCCCTCACCACGTTTACACCTGCTGCTCTCAGCCAGTGCTGGCCGAGTTTGGCGGGGATGCAGACAGAGATGTGGGTCACCCTTTATGTGCAACGTCGACTCCAGGGTGTCCTGTTGGCTTACCGACGTTTTCTTAGAACCTGCGTAGCAGGCCAAGACTCTTCCTGCCTACCCCTGCCTGCCTTAAGAGGAGGAGGGGAAGGAAGGGTCACACAGGAAATGGAAGGCTTTTCCTTCCTTCCTTCCTTCCTTCCTTCCTTCCTTCCTTTTTTCTTTCTTTCTCTCTCTCCTTCCTTCCTTCCTTCCTTCTTTCCTTCCTTCCTTCCTTCTTTCCCTCCCTCCCTCCCTCCTTCCTGCTTGCCTTTTCTTTCTTTCTTTCTTTCTTCTTTCTTTCTTTCTTTCTTTCTTTCTTTCTTTCTCTCTTTCCTCTTTCTTTCTCTTTCTTTCTTCTTTCTTTCTTTCTTTCTTTCTTTCTCATTTCTTTCTTTCTTTCTTTCTTTCTTTTCTTTCTTTCTTCTTTCTTTCTTCTTTCTTTCTTTCTTTCTCTGCTTCTGCTTTCTTTTTCCTTCTTCCTTCCGCAGGGGCAGCTACGTGGTGGTCTGGTGGCTCTGCCTGCCTCCTGCAGCTCCCTGGCCCCCAGTAACTCCCTCGCACAGCTAATCCTTTCTTGGTGTCTGTTTCTCAAGGGCCCAAACCAACAGCCTCCCAGCAACTCTACCAGGAGGGCACGTTTCTCCCCACTGCCCTGATGAGGAAACCGAGGCTCAGAGGGATGGTCTAGCTGGGCTTTGAAACCAGGGATTTCTGGCTCCTCTATCTGATCTTTCCACCCTACCGTGAGGCCTCGTCCTCCCGTGGCACTTGTTCCTTGTGGAGAGGTCTTCCTGTGTTTATCTGTTCTTCTATCAGCTTCCATGGCTAATAGGGTCTTGGTCATCTCTGGAAGCCCAGTTCCTAGCTCAGTGCCCTACACAGCAGGTGCTAAATAATTGTGAATAAGTTCAAATATCTAGTTGCTGACGTCTTTGTGGCCCTAGCTCCTCCAGAGGGCCTTGCTTTGCTCCCCTGCCCCCCAAGCTGACCGCTCTGCCTTGGACCCCAGTGCACCTGCAACGCTCACCATAGCGGGGACTTCATTACTCTAACAGACCACGTGTTCTCTTCTTGGGTCTCCAAATAGAAGCATTGCAAGTCTATTCCTTAAAGTCGGGATGGTGTCTGCTTCTTCTGTATCCCACACACCTGCCAGTTGGGGACATCTAGTAGACATGCGGTCAATAGCTTTTGATTGATTTTAATTAATTAATTTGTCAACTTTGTTACATATTTTCCCTCCATCCTGACCCCCACCCTGACATAGACTATTAGGCTCTAAGGGTCTTTCAGCTTCTGGGATTTGTTCTATTCTGGTATATCTTTATACATTCTCAATGGGGGCGATATTGTCCTGAAAGGAGCAAAAGTCAGTCCTTGGAAGGTGAAAAAAACCTTATTCATTTCATGTATAAAGCACAGAGATACCATCTATCTGTGGTATTAAAATTCTGTAGGAAGTGGTTCCAGAAAAAAATCTTAAAAAGTTCCTGGTAGGGAGGTAGAGTGGGGTGGTGGGGCAATAAGGAGAAAAAAGAAGTTGACACAACCCTAGGGGTTGGATGGGACTGTGGTACAGGGACCGTGTCTGTCTTGTCCACGAGAATGTCCCCTGGGAACCTGGGCACAGCATATGTCAAAGAGTCCATAATCTTTATGAATTAGCCTTTACTAAGTAATTAATTTATTAATCGATCTTTATTTATGGAGTGGATGAATGATTGACAGAGTTGGGGAGATTTTCGAAAAACTTGCTGTATATGGATAGGTTCTACACTGGAGTAGCCAATCTGATCAAATGCCCAGCACCAGTTTTTCTTTCCATATCTTTTTTGAAAATTTTTTTGAAGGTATTTTTTAGAGCAGTTTAAGGTTCATAACAAAATTGAGAAGAAAGGACAGATATTAGCTGTATGCCCTCTGCCCTCATACATGCATAGCCCCCCCCCCCATTATCAGCATTAGTCACCAGAGTGGTACATTTGTTACAACTTATGAACTCTACAGTGACACATAATCAAAGTCCATAGATTACATTAGGGTTCACGCTTGGTGTTGTGCATACTATGCATTTGGACAAATATATAATAACACATATCCATCATTATAATATCATACAGGGTGTTTTCATTGCCCTGAAATTTTCCTATATTTTGCCTATTTATTCCTACGTATCCCCCAACTCTCTAAACCTTTGGCAACTGCCGACTTTTTCATTGTCTCCGTGGTTTTTCTTTTTCCGGAATGTCATATAGTTGGAATCATATAGTATGTAGCCTTTTCAGATTGGCTTCTTTCACTTAGGTTACGTATTTAAGGTTCCTCCGCATCTTTTCATGGGTGATAGCTCATTTCTTAATTGTTGGTTTTTGTTTTTCATTAAGATACAGTCAGCATGCAGTGTTATGTCACTTTTAGGTGTATAATGATTCAACAATTGTATGCATTTCTCAGTGCTTGTCGCTCTAAGTGTACTCTTAATCCCCTTTACCTATCTCACCCTTCCTCCCACCTACATCCCTCTGGCAACCACCACTGTGTTCTCTATATTTAATAGTCTGTTTTTTGGTTTGTCTCTTTTTTTTCTTTGTTTTTTTTTTCTTAAATTCCACATATTAATGAAATCATATGGTCATTTATTTTGAGTGCTGGGTAATATTTCATTGTTTGGGCATACCACAATTCACTTATCCCTTCCCCTAGCAAAGGCTATCTTGGTTGCTTCCAAGTTTTGGCAGTTATAGGTAAAGATTCTATAAACACCTGTATGCAGGGTTTGTGTGGGCATAGGTTTTCAGTGCATTTGGGTAAAATGCCCAAGGAGCATAACTGCTAGATTGTACAGTAAGAATATGTTTAAATCTGTAAGAGACTGTCAAACAGTCCTGCAAAGTAGACGTACCATTTTATATTCCCACCAGCAGGTGAATGAGAGTTCCTTTTGCTGTACACCCTTGCCAGAATTTGCTCTCATCCGTGTTCTAGATTTTGGCCATTCCAATGGGCGTGTAGTGGTATCTCATTGTTTTAATTTGCCATTTCCCTGAAGACCTATGACGTGGGACATCTTTTTATATGCTTGTTTACCATCATATACCTTCTTTGATGAGGTGTCTGTTAAAGTCTTTGGCCCATGCTTTAGTCAGGTTATTTTCTTATTGTTGAGTTTTAAGAGTTCTAAGTGTATTTAGGATAACAATTCTTTACCAGATGTGTCTTTTGCAAAAATGTTCAACCAGTCTGTAACTTGTCTTCTAATTCTGTTGATATTGGTTTTTTTTTGTGTGTGAAGCAGACTTTAATTTTATTGAAGTCTAGCTTAACTATTTCTGTGGCGGATTGTGTCTTTCATATCCAAAAAGGCATCACCACCCCCAAGGTCTTCTAGGTTTTCTCCTACATTATCTTCTAGGAATTTTATACTTTTGTGTTTTACATGTAGGTCTAAGATATATTTTGAGTTCATTTTTGTGAAGGGTGTAGGATTCATTCTTTTCATATGACCATTCGATTGTTCCAGAACCATTTGTTAGACTGTCTTTGCTCCTTCATATTGCCTTTGTTCCTTGGTCAAAGTTTAATTGACTTTATTGATGGGGATTTATTTCTGGGCTTTCTACTCTGTTCTATTGATCTGTTTTTCTATTCTTTCACTAACACCACACCATTTTTATTACTGTAGATTTATAGTAAATCGTGAAGCTGGGTAGCTCCATCCTCCAACATTGTTCTTCTCCTTCAATATTATGTTGGTTACCCTGGGTCTTTTGTCTCTCTGTAAAATAACTAGCTGGGATTTTGACTGAGATTGCATTGAATCTGTAGGTCAAGTTGGAAAGAACTGACATCTTGACAGTATTGAGTCTTCCTATCCATGAACATGGAATATCTCCCCATTTATTTAGTTCTTTTATTTCTTTCATCAGACGTTTGTAGTTTTCCTCATATAGGTCTTGTACATGTTTTTAGATTTATGTATTTTTTTTTTATATTTTGTTGGTGCTACTGTCAATAGTATGTTTTAAATTTCAGATTCCACTTGTTCATTGTTGGTATGTAGGAAAACAATTGACTTTTGCATATTAATCTTGTATCTTGCAGCCTTGCTACAATCCTTTATTATTGCCAGGAGTTTTGGTGGTTATTTCAGATTTTATACATAGACAACCATGTCATCTGTGAGTAAAAAAAGTTTAATTTCTTCCTTCCCAATCTGTATGCTTTTCATTTCTTTTTCTTCCTGATTATATTAGCAAGGACTTCCAGTATCATATTGAAAAGGAGTGGTGAGAAAAGATATCCATGCTTTATACCTTAGTTGCAAAGCCTCAAGTTTCTTATTGTTAAGTATAATGTTATCTGTAGGTTTTTTTGTAGGTAGCTTTTATCAAGTAGAGAAAGTTCCCTGTCATTCCTACTTTACTGAGGGTTTTTGTCATGAATGGCTGTTGGATTTTGTCAAATGCTTTTTTTTTTTTTATCTATTGATGATTATGTGGTTTGTTTTTTTTTTTTTAGTCTTTTGATGTGATGGATTACATTAATTGATTTTCAAATATTGAACCAGCCTTACATATCTGAGATAAATTCCACTTGGTTGTGGTGCATAATTCTTTTCCTCATCCTTTTTTTGGATTTGATTTGCTAATATTTTATTGAAGATTTTGCATCTATGTTCAAGAGAGATGTTGGTCTATAGTTTTCTTGTAACATCTTTGGTTTTGGTATTAGGGTAATATTTACCTCAGAGAATAAGTTACTGAGTATTCCTCTGGCTTTTATCCTCTGAAAGAGATTATAGAGAATTGGTATAATCTCTTCCTTCAGTATTTTGTAGAAGTGACCAGGGAACCTATCTGGGCCTGATGTTTTCTGTTTTGGAATATTATTAATCACTAATTTAATTTATTTAATGGATGTAGGCCTATTCACACTATTTTTTCTTACGTGACTTTTGACACATTATGTTTTTTAAGGATTGGTACTTTCATCTAAGGTATCAAATTCGTGGGCATAGAGTTATTCATAGTATTCCTTTATAATACTTTTAGTTTCTACGAGGACTGCAGTGTATCCCCCCCTTTCATTTCTAATATCAGTAAGTTGTGTTTTCTCTATTTTTCTTAGCCTGGCTAGAGGCTTTCAATTTTATTGATCTTTTCAACTACTCACCATGTTTTAATTTTTTTTTTTTCAACGTTTATTTATTTTTTTTGGGACAGAGAGAGACAGAGCATGAACGGGGGAGGGGCAGAGAGAGAGGGAGACACAGAATCGGAAACAGGCTCCAGGCTCTGAGCCATCAGCCCAGAGCCTGACGCGGGGCTCGAACTCACGGACCGCGAGATCGTGACCTGGCTGAAGTCGGACGCTTAACCGACTGCGCCACCCAAGCGCCCCTACTCACCATGTTTTAACTCGCAACAAGTGAATTCATTTTATACCTAGTCATTCTCACATTTGTCTCATGGGATGGTTCAAACTGGAGAGTTAACCCAGATATTTAAAATCATTAACCTAGTGATTGTATTCATAGGAAGCATCGAAGTAGCATTTGGGTGGAACATTGTCATCAGAAGAAATATTTTGGAGAGATTACTCTCATTTCAAATGGATTTTCTTTTGGAAGTGGCAGCTTATAAAGCAGGAACTGGGGGAGGGAGGAACGGCATTCTTCTAGGAAGAGACTAAGAGTTTCTTCTGAATTTTATTTCAACATTAAATTGCAACATTGAATTGCATTTCTACAGCAAGAGCATCACTTTTATTTAGATTAAGCTTTTGGGTGGGAAGGTGCTAATGGAGATTACGGAAGAGTATAAAGGACCCTCACCTCAGCGCCTGGGTGGCTCAGTCGGCTAAGCATCTGACTCTTGATTTTGGCTCGGGTCATGATCTCATGGTTTGTGAGTTCGAGCCCTGCATCCTGCTCTGTGCTGACAGCGTGGTGCCTGCTTGGGATTCTCTCACTCGGCCCCTCCCTCCTCAGAATAAATAAATAAAATTTAAAAAATAATAAAGTACTCTTCCCTCTAACTATCCCTGGGACCATTATTGCTCTTGGGAAGTTTCCTCATGTGTAAAAGTAATTATACCTATTTCATTAGTGATACTTTTATTATACTTATTTTACAGGTGTATAAAACTTGGGCTTAACAATTTAAATACAGTGTAAACATCTATTAAGGATCAAAACGAGGATATTAACCTAGGCCTAGCTACTTACAAAAGCCAGGCACCTCTTGCCATCACCTGTAGGCTCTATAAGAATTCATGGAGAGGTGCCTGGGTGGCTCAGTCGGTTAAACGTCCAACTTTGACTCAGGTCATGATCTCACAGTTCGTGGGTTCAAGCCCCATGTTGGGCTCTGTGCTGGTGGCTTAGAGTCTGGAGCCTGCTTTGGATTCTGCATCTCCCTCTCTCTCTGGCCCTCCCCCGCTCATGATCTGTCTTGGTCTAAAAAATAAACATTAAACAATTAATAAAAAAAAAAAGAATTCATGGATTTAAAGATGGCAGGGCTGTAATGTAATTAATTTATTAAGAACTTTCTGCTTTTGTTGTTTTCAGACCATAGCATCTTAATTAAGTGGCCCAGAACATCATGGTCCATCCAGATGACTGGAGTTGGGTGATAAAGGCCCAACAGAAAAGCCCTACTCCTATATTCCCTTATTTATCCTGCTTCTCTTGGCATCTTAGCCTGGGAAATAATTAAAAATGTCAATAAACATAACATACAAGTAGTATGCCCTTAATTGTTGTTAGTTATTTTTGCCCACACTCAGGGTCCTCTAGACTTAAGGTCTTAGTTCCTGGGGATTTTAAGTAGATATATTTGACTCAAGAGGCTGAAATGTTCTGGGAGACTTCTCTCTCTCTGTGTGTGTGTGTGTGTGTGTGTGTGTGTGTGTGTGGGAGGGAGAATCCCACTACTGTTGGTAATTGGAGTGAACGTCATTCATGCTGATTGAGTATGGCAACATCATTTGTGACTTAAAAAGTCAACTTTCTAAATGAAGTTATTTACTGATCCCTCCTCCAAATTCAATGACATAGTAAGAAAAGGGCAGGGGAAATAAAAGTATATTAAAACTTCTCCAAGTCTGCAAGGCACATTTGTTGGCATTCTCAGACTGCAGAGCCTCATCTCAGGACAGGATCCTTTTTATGCTGGAGTTCTCTATCAGTCTGGATTTGCGCAGGGAAATGGAACAAATCTAACTATTCTAGGAATAAAGGGCTTTAAGCTAGGAATTAGGGTTTATATGAGTAATGGAAGAGGTTGGGTCACAAAGGTCAGAAAAGTTGCTACCAAAAATCAGGAAAGCTGCACCAGAAGGTTAGGGAAGTAGATACTGAAGACCTCAGGCTTCTCAAAAGCTTCTAAGGAAATTGCTGTAGTTGTTAAGAATTCTGCAGAAGAAGTTTCTACCAATTGGCTTAGTCTGCAGTAGCAGAACAGGTGATTCACAAGTACTGGCTGAGAAGCAACTGTGGATCTCACGTCTGCTCACATGTCTGCTGTGAAGAGAAGAATGGCCTCTGTTCCCAGTGCACAGTGCAGATCTCATTGGCAAACCCTGACTTGGAGCCACATAAGGGAGGGATTCTGGGAATTGTGGTTTCCCAATCCTTGGAAGGGTACAGCAGGTGATACCATGTTGATGAAAGGCCATTCACTCCAGATGGTGTCCAGGTTGGGCTTTTATGTCAATATTCTCTCTGGTGTCATTATTACAGGCAGACTTGACAGAAGGCAGGTCTAGGAGCCTCCCTTTCGCATGTCATTTTCTCTTCCAGTACCATGGTCTCCCCTAAAGACTCTCCTTGCCTCCCTTCCTTCTTAAACCAGTCACCAGGAGGCCCTCATCTACTTGCCTCGGGTTTTGCTTAACTCTTAGCTGTGGGCTGATTCACTACTAAGTGGTTACCCACCTTTTCATCTGAGATGATTCATGTCTTATAGGGTATCTAGCATTTGTCACATAGTAGGGCCTCTGTAAGTTCCTCTCTTCCCTATCCTAGATACTTGGTGGTTTTGTCCATCCATTATCCATTCATTCTTCTATGGGTCAAGCTCCGTTTGTTATGGCAAACATCCCTTTTTCATTCCACAACCATGTGTCCATTTGGTTTGAATAAGCCTGATCACTGCTTTGCTTCCTTTCTACCCACCCTTGCACCTGCTTTAGGAGTGAGTATATGACTGGGACTGGGACAATGTTTGCCATCCCTCCAGTTCTTATGATTGGCTGAGAGATGGGCATGTGACTCAGGTTGGTCCAGTGAGAGTCAAACCTGGAAATTGTGTGGGAACTATGGGAAAGAGAAGCCCTACCTCCCGCCCACTTTTTTTTTTTTTTTCTTTTTGCCTTGGGTGTGATTAAGATGGTGAAATGTAAGCCAAGAGATGCCGGAGGCTTCTTTGTCTCTAAAAATCAGGAAACTGCCTGAAATGAAGCTGTCACGTAAAGGGGAGTCCAGGGAACGGAGAGAGTCCTGACAACTTTGTGGGGTCCCTCGATTCAGTTTGGGCTAAGACTTCTGGACATGCATGCCCGTGGTTAAGCCCTCATTCTTGACCTTCATCCCACAATGATTCTGGAGCCAAAAGTAAGACATTCTGAAGAGCAAAAGGGAAGATTTCAGATCAAGAGTAATACAACCGCAGCCTGTACCGGGGAAAAGGGCAGGGATGTTTAAAAGTTGCTTTAGACACAACGTACCAGCACCATGCATTTCTCATGCTCTTCTCGGACCTTTCCAGAATCTTCCCAGAGTCCTTGACATCTTTAAGCCCCTCTTATACCTGCTTTAGTGAAATTTTCTTTACCTCAAACCCTGGAATTTAAGAAAAATAAGACATGCTATGTCCGATATTTTTGCTCTAATAATTAACAGTATAAGTATATGCCAGACAATGACCCTACATCTACTGAGACAGTATTGGGTATTTTCTGTTCCAGTGGCTCTTTCATGCTAAAAAGTCTGAGTCCTTACTAATGTTTTGTACATTATTTCAAAAGGATGTATTTCACCTATGGGAGGGCTACAGTAGGCTTGGTGATTTGACCTGTGACTACACTTGTCACGTATTTTAGTGTTTTTGTTAAAGTTTTGCTTTCAGATAATTGAATCTTTAGTATACAGCCTTGGGGGAATTACTTGCCTCTCTAGTTCAGCATTTGTTATCACAGAGGACTTAACATATGTATGCTATGTACTACAAAATGCAAGTTCAATGTTAAAGAGTCCTATGCAGAAAAGCCAAAATGAGGATGCTTCTGAGTTATGATAATAGAAGCCCGGTGTCTGGGTCCAGAGAGATGATCCTCTGTGCTAGTCAGACCACACAGAGCAGTGTGGGGTGTGCTCAGCTGCATGGCCAAATTGCTGCAAGAAACTCTGCAATGGAGCCAAATTCTAAGGACTTTGATAAATTAGAACAGTCTGGAGGAGAGTGGTGGGATACTGGGTCATAGGAAACCTCGACAGATAGTCAAAGGATCTAGGAATGTTTAGTCTGGAACACACAGGGCTTGAAGAGAATATGTGGTCATCTGCTCATTCTGTGTGGTTCTGAAGGCTGAACCAAGCCAGTGAGTGGTAGGTGAAGGAAGACAGGGTATAAATGTCTGGGGACGGTCACAGTTTGAGGGGTTGGCCTGACCTGGCCACCAGGAGACTTGGCGGGCAGAGCAGTTAAGGGCTGCCGTTCTGGGGTTAGGTGCCTTGGTGAGGCTCCTGCTTAATAGATGTGTGACCTTGACAGATTCCTCATTTGGAAATTAGAACAATGATAGTACCCACCACATAGGAATGGTTACGGGGCTTAACCATGGATGGGAAAGTTTGTAAGACTATGGGCTATGGTAAGCGCAAAGACCACACCTAACAGATTGCCAAGCATAATAGGTACAGTTGCCTAAAAACTTGTTTGTTGACTGACTGAGTGAACGAATGTAATATATGGATCATTCCTAATGTCTCATCCACCTGTGATTCTGGTGCTTCATCAAAAATAGCATTTTTGGAGCAACTGGGTGGCTCAGTCGGTTAAGCTTCCAATTTTGGCTCAGGTCATGATCTCATGGTTTGTGAGTTCCAGCCCCGCGTCGGGCTCTGTGCTGACAGCTCAGAGCCTGGAGCCTGCTTCCGATTCTGTGCCTCCCTCACTCTCTTCCCCTCCCCCGCTCTCTCTCTCCCTCTCTCAAAAATAAACCGATATTTTAAAAAATTTAAAAAGTAGCATTTTCTTTTTTGGGTTTTGATATATACATTTTTATTTTTTCTATTTTCATGGGTTTTGATATATATCATATGCATGTTGTATATAATAACTTGTAATTATATGATATATAACAGAAATTATAAATGTATAAGTATATAAATCGATACATAAATAACAAAATATAGTGTTTTATGTATGTGTGTGTGTGTATATATATATATATATATATATATATAGTTACAATTTAAAATTATAGGGAATCAAGAAGCAGGAAAGAGAAAAACACCCATCATGATCTCATCTATCACAAATAGCCACTAACATTTCCTTTGATTCTTTTTCCATATCTTTGCTTACATCATGGGATCACAGTATATACAGATTTTGTATCCTGTATAGGTTTTCCTCCTCCTCCTCCTCCTCCTCCTCCTCCTCCTCCTCCTCCTCCTCCTCTTCCTCCTCCTTTTTTATTTTGACTAAACATTACATGATAGTGTGATTGCTTTCAGTGTCTATTTATTCGTTTGCTACTTCAACCTTGAGTATTGGTTGACCACCTACATTGTGTCCAGGTCCAGAAACAGAGTGACGAACAGGCGATTGTTCTTGACCTCCATTTTCCCAGGTGCTAGATGTTGGGTTCACAAACAGTGAATAATGGGATAGTAATTAAACCCCCCCCCTTTTTTTTTACCATGTTCATTGAAACACTTGCCCCAAATGTGTATTATCAACAGTTAACATGTGTTTCTTTTGACCCTTGGCGTAGAAAATCTTCCCCAAATAATCAGTTCGTTTGCCTTTAACAATGCTTGCCTCCCTGCCGTAACCACCCGATTGCTTGGGGCTGCCAATACACACGCTGCTCAGCGAGACACGTTCCCAGACGATGCTTAATTAAATCCTTTAATTATTAGCCACTCACCACATTTGCATCATTCCCTAGCGCTTAGCAGCAGAATCACTTAAGGGAAGAAGCCAGCCTCCTGTCTGTCCAAGTCACTGCCTCATTTAGAATTTTAGCATTTTCGGGAAAGTTGGAATTCTGAAAAATTTTTTGAACTCACCAGCATGTAGCTTTATATTGAGCAAGTCTTTGCGCTTTGAGAATGCCCTTTACCCAAATCGATAAGTTAAGCCCAGACTTCAAGTTGTACCCAAATATAGATTCGCTAAATCGAACTCATTGATGAGAGTAGCATTATCAAAGGTAGCTGGAAAGCGATATTTTTATAGCTTTATTTGCAGACCCAAACCCTGGGCCACTACGGACCCTCATCTATAGCGTGAGCGTGTGCGTGTCTGTGTGTGCGCTCACCCAGCGCAGTGATGGAAGCTGTAAAGGTGGTTATGGAGGGAAAGAAGAAAGGAGAAACCTGAATTCAATTTCTGCTTGGCCACGGGTTAACTGATGACCCTGTCATTCCCCTTGTCTGGGTCTCAGACTCCCAGTCTCTTAAATAGGTCTGCCCCCCCCCCGGGATGGTGCAAGAATTAGGTGAGGCAGTAGAATGGAAAGCACATTTCAAGTACAAAGAAAAAGGGAAATGGTGGGGGAGGGGGGGCGAGTTGGCAAGAAGTATGGTGGCCACAAGGGGAGAAGAAACCCTTACATACCTCTTGTGAGGAAAAGCAACAGGGCTGACCACGTGCCTTGTTTCATAACCTACCTTTAATGTGTATTTTACCTTTGGCCCTGGGACAGGGTTGAGAGGCAGGGCTGGTGTTAAAATCTCCATTTGACAAATGAGGAAACATCCTCAGAGTGCCTGAGGGGACCGCCGACTCCCCAGTGCTCATGCCATCAATAAAATGTTTCAAGGCAGGAAAGGAAGCAGAGCGGGTCCATCCTGGGTGCTCTGTCCTCCTCCTTAACATCAGAAAGCAGGAAGTGGAGTCCTGGGGCTGGGCTGCCATAGCGTCTGTCCCTTCCTCTTGGGGAAAGTGCCCTTGGTCCTTCCTCCTCGGAGTCCTCGGATGTCAGTAGGTGCAGCACCAATGGCTGCCTGTAGGCACCTGAGGATATGGCAAGACAGGTGAAATAAAAGCTCTTTCAAGGGAGCAGAGAAAGTATTTGGCCACACTAAGTGCAGATATGGTGCTCAAAAATAGTTTGTAAGTAAAGACTTTGTGCAGATACCCCATTGATGTTCCTATCAGACGCCTTCTTTGACCATCAGATCTAAACTAGCACAGTCCTTCCCTTCTGCCACTGACATCTAGGTCTCCCCCTGCCCCCAGGATAATTTTTCTCCTTAGCGCCTCTTACCATCTACCATACTAGAAGGCTTTTGGTCTACTTGTGGATCATCTAACTCTTCCCCACTCCCCTTTTCCAGAAGGCAGGCTCAACAAGGCTGGGCTTTGCTGTGTTCTCTGTGGAATGCCCACCCCTAGCACAGTGCCTGGGGCGTGGCAGGTGCCTAGTAAATATTTGTTGAATAAATAAATGAGTGTGAGCAACTCCTAGAATCTTCTGACTTTTGTAGGTGATGGAATCTGCCTTAAAGACTATTTATTCAAAAAGACTTAATTAGGAATGATTGTTCTCTGGATATGATGATGTGAGAGCATTTGCCCAGGCTTGTCAATCCTACTTAGAAAAATGGTTTTTCACGAGCACTCTTTATGTGGCTGGGCACCCGGGATTTAAAATGAAAACAAAACCAAAACAAAATAGTGAATGGAACATGACTCTGCCCCCAGACTATGGGAGGGACAGACAAGTCAGCAGATCATTAGAGTAGTATGTGAGATGATTGGCTTGTTCAAGCTGCTAAGGGAGTCTGGGAAGGGAAGCAAATAACTTACCCAGAGGAGTTGGGAAAAGTTTTAGAGAGGGGATAAAGAGGAGAACTGAAGACATTCCAAACAAGGAAAGAATATACAAAGGCAGGGCATCATTAAAAGGGCAGGATGGCCCTTCATGGCAGTGCAGGTTGTACACTGCACAACTCCACATGCGTGGTGGGGGTGGGGTGGGGAGGAGGGACATTTATATCGTAGTCTATGTGCAGAGCGGTGGCCCTGTGAAAGGACTAGGCAGGGGCGCCCGGATGGCTCAGTCGGTTAAGTGTCTGACTCTTGATTTTGGCTCAGGTCATGATCTCATGGTTCATGAGATCAAGCCCCACGTTGGGCTCTGCACTGACAGCGCAGAGCCTGCTTGGGATTCTCTCTCCCCCTCTCTGGCCATCCCCCACTCTCTCTCTTTCTCTCTCTCTCTGTCCCTCTCAAAATAAATAAATAAATATTAAAAAAGAGAGAGAAAGGATAGGTAGTTTCAGAGGATAGACAGAAGCACAGAGAAGCTGGGAGGTGGGGGGGGATGGTTTAATAGCCATGAGGGACATGGCCGGAGGGTATGGTGGGAGGCAAAGTCAGAATGTGAAGGACCTTGTGAGCAAGGTAAGGAGTTTGAAGTTTCCTCTCTAGGCCATTGAAGGTTAATGGCACAAAAAATGGAAACAAGAAGGCTCAAAGCGGCATGCTGTGTTCCGGGTGTGACAATAAGGACGGTGTGACATGATCTCCTTGTGGACACAGGACCCATTGCCCTGCCCTGAGTGATTCTGAGCAAAGGAAAGCCACAGAGTCCAGACGCGGAGCAGACGACTTACCAGTAGAGGCATCAGGAAGTTCAGAGACCTGAGGTTCCGAGGGTCTTCTCCCCACCCGTCGGGCCCCTGGAGGAGCCATCATCACGGAGTGGTCCATGGCCTGAGTCTGGAGCCCCGTGGCCTGTAGGTCACAGGAGCAAGATCCTTGCCGTGAGCAGGGGGCAGCCCCTCTTGGGGTCTTCTGTTGCCTTGGGAATAGAACTCAAGCTCGAAAGTTGGAGGCAGAGCTCTCAGAGCCCTGGGAGCTGGTCAGCGGGGTTTAGAACCTCTGTCCCTTGGTAGGTGGTTGGCTTAAACGCGCTCATCCCCCCTTCTGAACCACCCCACTAACCAACTAGATCTTGCACTCCTGTTCGCAAAATTCTTGTTCTTTCATTTTGCCCAAACCTCTGGTCCCCTCAACCTCCATTTTGACCACTCTTTTCCCTTCTTCCTTCCTTTCCTTTCCTTCCTCCCTTCCTTCCTTCCTTCCTTCCTTCCTTCCTTCCTTCCTTCCTTCCTTCCTTCCATGTTGCTGTTCCATCCTTGATCTATTTCTTTTCCCATTTCTTATTCTTTCTCTGCCTTCTCTCCCCACTCCTGTATCTGTCCACATAGGAGTGACTCCCAACGCCAAGGGTCTCTCGTGCCTGATGTCAGGCCCCTTTCAACAACCACGTCTTGACCTCTCCACCTGGATGTCCTCCTGCGGGCAGAACTCATTCCCCTTGCAAATCTGAACCTTCCCATTGGTCTTTGCACGGTGAACCGGTTGCCAGTTACCTAAGAGCTGGAGCCAGAAACCTGTGGTTGATCCTGAGGTCTCCCTCCTCCGGACCCACAGCCGAACCAGTGGACTATCATGGTCTGTTAGCTCTGCCTGTGCTATCTCGTTTCCAGCCTTCCCCAAACCCCTGATCTTGGTTTCTCCATCCGGGCCTGGATTACGGTGGTGGCCTCTGAAGTGCTTCTCTTGCCTTTACCTGAGCCTTCCTCCATGAGCGCCGGGCCCTTCCCGCCCTCTGGCTACTCTGGCTCTGGGCGCCTTCAGGGGCACAGCCCCGCTTCCCCGCCAGCGTCATACCTGGCCCTGCAGCTCCCACTCAGGACCCACAGATCCGCCCCACTCACACTGCAGCCCCTCAGGTCACGGCACGCAGGTAGGCTCACCACGATGTCTTTGAACGGCGGCTCCCTGAGCTTGGAACGTGTTTTGAGCGACGCTACCAAGGGCCCCTTCCTTCCCCGCAGTGTCCTGAGAACGGGAGCTCGTTACCCCGGCTGGCCTGACTGCAGGCGCATCCCTCCTGGAGGAGCAAACACGTCAAGAGCGCAGATATTGGCCTATTCAATTTTGTCGGGCATATTTTTGGCAGCCCCTTCCATAAAAATTGAATACGTAAGTGTCATTTTCTTGTTTGAGAGCCAGATTGGTAGATAAACTCAGGCAGATGATGCCTCGTCTCTAGACAGCAGACTCCTTATGGAAATTGACGGAATTCAATAATTTCTCTCTTCCTTCCAGCGTTGACTGTGTAAGAATGGATTCAGTAGGATTCTGTATCCAAGATAAAGAAAGATTTGGCTCACATGCTTCTTTTTTTTCTTCTTTTAAAGATTTATAATCTTAAGTTGCCATTTACATGTATATGTATTTAAAGTAAACACCACGGCAGCTGGTGGGAAAAGGCAAAACGTCAAAGAGGCCGTGGCTTGTTTTTTAATTAAAGCATATCACGTGACTTCATTCTTCTGAGTCCTCTACCCCGAAATCATCATTTGGGAAGAGACCTTGAGAATGAATGTATGGTTTTCACCTGCAAGAAAATAGGGGGGGAAGGGGGGCAGCCTGGCCTGTGTTTTCGAAGACCCCCTTGGATGGTTGACCCCCTTCCCCACCTGCGGCCATGATTCAGTGCAGACGGGGGGTCGAGTGTTGGGGCAAGACCCCCTTTGGCCGATTGCCCCTGCCCCTCGGGAGGTCTACACCGGGTTGAGACCGATCCCTGCTCTGAGCCACGACTGCAGGGTCCTGCAGGTCCTCGCATCGCTGTTCCTGCCCGCGGTGGGGAAAGACCCCCGAGTCACTGGAGCGCTCCTGGTGATGATGGAGGGTCTAGGAGCTCCTGGCCACAGGCCTGACAGCGAAGCCGATTCCTCACGCGCGGTGGACTCACGGCGCCTTAACATGATGAACTCGAGGAGAAGTTTGACACCATCCCGAGAAGTTCCAATGCTGAAAATCACCGTCTCTCTCTCTTCACGGCTGTGCTTCTGGATACATTCCATGGTCCAGTCCAGCCCCGCAGTGAATTGCACCTTAGGTGTGAAATTTTCTTCTCCCGACCCCCACGTGATGTACATCTTCGGAGCCGCTGATGTTAGCTTCTCATCACCCCATATGTCCTGACGGCTGTGGCGGGGTTCCAGAAGCCGGGATGCTAAGGCAGGCTGCCAGAGACCCCGGGCTGAAGAGAGACGTCCTCAGGGGCCGCCCGCCCCAGGTTCCCAAGGTCCTCCTTCCGTACAGAGCCCCAGCCTGTGCTACCGTTTGTGACCAGGATTCTTCTCTCATGGAAATAAATTTATTTCCTCTTTGTAACAAGCGAACGGCCTAATGCCACGCTTGCAGTCTTTATTCTCACGTGGTGACATCCTCTTTTCTAGAGATGATCAGAAACGATCATTTGTGGAATACTTACCAGGTACAACTGTGGGGTTTTGTGTCCCCAGGCCACAGCGGATCGTTTCCTCCTTCTCGGGGGGCTCCGGTAACAGCCGTGCCAGGGCTCCTGTCCGGAAGGGACACCAAGCAAGAGGGGCAGGTGTCTACAGACCCTCATTATCCGAAGATACTTGGTTCTGGAAAAAGCGAAACCATTTAAAACCAAGCCCAGAATTGCTATAATATATACTGAAAGACAAGGGCACGAAAAGCCAGGAAAGTAGGTTTACTGTACCTTAGAGTAAGCAGAATGTAGGTTATCGGGCGGCAATGTGCTGATTTCTTAGTATGAACAAAGAATTAAGAGAGCGTTGGGGCACACGAGGCATAATTTTTTTCTGACAAAATTGTCTCGGAGTAACAACCCCTTTATCGCTGACCTTCGTCATCTAGATCACAAAGAAGGTCATTCTGGCACAAATGTAAGAGGCCATTTCTATTTCCTCCTGAGCCCCTCTTCATCTTTGGCTATTTATATCTCCTGCTCCCACTTTGCTCCTTGTGTCATCGTTCTGGATGACTTTCTTTTCTTTTCTTCATTTGTTAACCGGCCCTGCTCCACCAGTTATCAGCGATTGAGGGCTCGGATCTGAGCTGTTCTAATTTAATCACACCTTAGCTTTATATAAAAATGATAGTGCGAGGATACCCCTTCTAATTGTATGGTCCATTTTGTCAGTTTGTTCACAACTATTTTCCTGCGCTGGTAACCTGTCCTTATCCACGAACCCTCACAACAGAGAGAAACTGGGGGCGCCTGGGTGGCTCAGTCGGTCAAGCATCTTGACTTTGGCTCAGGTCGTGATCTCGCGGTTCGTGAGTTCGAGCCCCGCGTCGGGCTGTCTGCTGTCAGTACAGAGCCCGCTTCAGATCCTCTGTCCCCCTCTCTCTCTGCCCCTCCCCTGCTCTCTCTCTCTCAAAAATAAATAAACTTAGGGGCGCCTGGGTGGCTCAGTCGGTTAAGCGACCGACATCGGCTCAGGTCATGATCTCATGGTTTGTGAGTTTGAGCCCCACATCAGGCTCTGTGTTGACGGCTCAGAGCCTGGAGCCTGCTTCTGGTTCTGTGTCTCCCTCTTTCTCTGCCCCTCCCCCACTCATGCTCTGTCTCTCTCTGTCTCAGAAATAAATAAACATTAAAAAAAATTTTAAAATAAATAAATAAATAAATAAACTTAAAAAAAAAAAGAAAATCAACAAGGTTTAAAAAGAAAAGAGAGACAAACGAAATACCAAATGTCTTCCCCGCAAAAGGGATGAGCAGAGGTAGAGACTTGAGCCAATTGTTACAGAAATGATCTAGATGTTTGCGCTGCGGGCTCGAGGAGATGTGAGCACGTTTGCGTCGTGCTACAGTCTTCAGAGCATCACGCCGTTCCTTGCCAGTATTGGCCTCACAATTCCCTGCAGGGTCAGAGAGATGACAAGCCCATTATACAGATGAGCCTCGGAGGGGAAAATCGACACGCAGGTCAAGGCCAGCGCTGAGCTTCCAAGGAGGCCTCTTAATTTTAAGAGCGTCGAGAGAGCCTGGAAGGCCGAAAGGAGCGTGGATAAGCAGAGAAAAGCGAGGGGTTCCAGGTGAGGGGCCTCAGGTGGAAATAAGGCAGGACGCACTGAATGATGAAAAATTCAAACAAAACAGCAGATACGGAATATGTAAAAGGAGTTTTGAACTTTGTGTGTCAAACGACGGGGCTTTTAGTATTTCATGGAAGAATCTGGGCTGGCGGCTCAGGCAGGGCTTTATCGTTACCTCCCCAACTGTGGTGAGTTCCATTGTCCCCAGCCCTTATCTCCGGTAACATAGGCCAGGCAAACTCCTGAAGTTAAATGGAAAATGCTCTTTTTTATCCTGCAGCAACCACCCTGCCAGATAGCATCTAGATAAGGCACCCAGGCCCTTTCGCAGTGCTTCATACACAGCAAATGGTTTTTGGCAATAAAAACCGACCGTCAGTGTAAAAAGAGCTTAGAAAAAAAAAAAATCTTTTGAATTGTTATTTTTCCCCGAGGCTTTAAAGGAAGAAAGAAAGTTTACTTAAAGGGGAACACTTTTCCATAGACTCTAGTAGCTAGTAATTTGGGCCTGTAAAACGGTATTCCAATGACAACCTGCCCCAAACGTCTTGAAAATCACTTTTGACCCAGGGAACAGGCTGCAGGAAGCCACTGTTGATATATTTAAATGAATCCAGCTGGATTACTCTGATGTATTGATCCAAGGGATGTGGTGGGGAGTCTGGGGGACAATGCTTGAAGTCGATCCAATGCATTTTGAATAAAAGTTTATTTTATTGCCACTTTTATTAAAAGCCCTAAGACTTTTAAGACCGGGGCGGTGGGGAACACACGGCTGTCTGGGGCGGCCGGCTCCTGCCCCTCCAGGTGCCTCCAAGGGGGCCTTGAGCACAGGTCCTCTCCGGCACAGATACTCCTGTGCTCCTTCCCTTTCAAGGACCTGGACTGGCAGAAAAAAAGGAAACAAAAAAGAAAAACCGGGCATGCTCAAGCCTGTAATGATTTCCATGAACATCCCTTAAAAGCTTCTGGATTCTGGAACTTCCAGCAAAATCCCGGAGCCCCCTCCTCTCTACTTGCCTTCGGAATGCTGAGCGGGACCTCGTCTCCTCCACGGCTGGTCTTACAATCTGCTGACCACCATCACTCATTTCTCTGGTCTCCCAGGCTGCCGGGGCTCACCCCCACCCCCCCAGGCTGCTCCCAGTGTCCTGGGAAGGAACCTGTGACAGGCCTGTGCTTGCCGCCCAGGCCTCCTTCAGGAGACCGCGACCCTTGCCCGGACCAGGCAGCCATGCTGAGCCTTTTTCTTTATCAGCTTGGGGCAGGGGCAGTGTGCCACACGGGCCTCCTGATGGCCAGGGGTTTTCTTCTCCGTGGACAGTGTCAGTCATGGGCAGTGGTGGGGAGCACGAGGGCAAAGCCTTGTCTTTCTCAATATGCCAGAAAAACCCACAACCCCGCCCCCAAAGCAAATAACCCAACCCACTTTGGACAGACCACCGAGATGTGATGAATTTGAGGGCTCTGCCGCTTGTGAGCCAAAACCACGTTGAGAAAAAACAGAGCTATGAGGGAGGCAAATAACTGACAAAGACAAAATGGTCTTTTGTGCAGCCTGGAGGAAGCCAAGCGGGAAACTGTTGCCGATGAGTTGCCCAGAGCAGGAGCACTGCCGGGACCTATCTGTCCAAGTCCTACATTCTGGAGTAGTCCTTAGTCAAGGAATGTGGCCCTGATGCCTCTGGGGTCTGGAAGAGCTTTTCAGGCGTGGCCCATCAGAGATTCTGGGAAGCGAATGATTTCATGTTTTCTGATGTCTGGGCTCCAGTTAGAAGGACTGTCACCCAGCGGATGGATGGTCCCAGGGAAGATGGAGGAAGCTGCCCTTAAAAATGCCTATTGTGGGGACACGTGGGTGGCTCAGTCAGTTAAGTGTCCAACTCCTGACTTTGGCTCAGGTCATGATCTCACAGCTGGTGAGTTCGAGCTTCTCTGAAACATCAGTGTGGAGCCTGCTTGGGATTCTCTCTCTCTGCCCCCCTCTCCTGCTCTTTCTCTCTCTCTCTCAAAATAAATAAACTTAAAAACAACGCCTGTTGCCGTCCCCAAAGGCCACCATCAAAACCCAGTGGAGTATAAAATGTCCCTTTCAAGCCTTGACACGGTCATGCGGGTAACCAGAGTGTGGCCCAGGTCAAACTCAGTTGCATCCAAGGAGACCTGTTGTTATTGACGTAGCCTTGTCTTACCAGAGAGATGTAGTTACTAAAAATAAGATCTACCCTTTTTTCTTAGCCCTTTCGTTATTGAATTTGGTGGATAGAGAGGAATTTTGAGTAGTGATGTTGTCCATGGTTCTTTAGTCTAAACAGAAATCATTACTTTTTGGACATTTACTGAATCGTACCATGTGCCAGGAAGTGTGCTCGATGTGGCACCTGTGGCTCTTTTCTTAGGGCTGTATTGTCTGTGGAAGAAGGACAGATACGTAAATAAGTCCAGTGCCATGTGGTAAATGCTTCCCAGATCTGTGTCCCATCCAGGCAGCTACCTGTCTGTTTCCTGTTTTCAAATTCTTTAGCCAACGAGATTGCTACCGTCTTCCTGGGGGATGCACACAAGTGTAGAAGCAGGCCCGGTGGGCTTCCTGTATGTTAGAATCATTTCTAGGTCTCCCATCCGTGGCTGATGGATTTCTGGACTGATGCCGGCTCCTCACCTGGGCAGCCTATATTCCGGCTCTGTCGACATTTAACATGTCACAGTGGACCAGACAGAAAGATGTGGACGGACTTTATGAACCCACCCACCTCACAGCTTACCTGGGGCGGGGGTGGTGAGGCAAAGCTCACTTGGTCAGCCATCGAAGAATGCCTATGATGAAACTATTAAAGAAGTGTTGACTCCCGCTAATCTGCGAAAGAAACTTCGTTGCTGAAGGGAGAAACCAATTCACAGGTTGCACCGATCTGCGTGGAATCTCATGGTCAGATTAACTGCAGTTCATGTTTCTTCTCTCTGTGCCATTTGGAAAGCAGCCCAGCGTGAAACCCCACTGGGATACACCAACCAACGTCTCCACCCCTGGGCTGCAACAAGAAGGGCATTTTCCAGGCACAGCCCCCTCGAGGTGATGGATCTAAGGCAGAACTGTGCTGCCACAAAGCACGGCCCATCCTGATTCCTGGCCACCTCTCCATGGGCACTCGACATTTCCATAGTTGTGATGAATTGAACCGGGAACTTACTGAAGGTGTTTATGGCATTGCAGTATAGAGAGAGGGAATCATCTCTATCATTCTATAGAAGGCCTTCCAAAATTAGAGGCCAAAGCATGTCCCAGGAATACTGGGTCTTAGCTCCCAAAGGAAGTATCTGTAGTCACCCCTTAGTTAATCGCGAAAGATTCTGGCTAGTTCGGGTCACTCGCGAGGGCGTCAAAGCTGTGATCTCCACCGTGCCTCCTGATCTCACGTGAGGAGCATCTCTTGATTGCCACAAGTGTGTTTTCTGCTGGCCACAAGTTTGTCAGGGATTTATTTGATTGTTTCCCTAACAACGACAACAAAAAACCCCTAAACGCTATTTCTGAAGATATGGTGAGATTTGTGAGATTTCCCTGTGGCAATTTGAGAAGTCGGCCTTAACTGACACCAGCAAAATGTTTGGCACTGGGGATTTGCAGCTCCTGCTAGGAGCAGATGAAAAGCTTCTCTCTGCTGTGAGCGTTTCATATTTGGTGAATGGTCCAATTCATACATAAAGTCAGAAGCTGAATTCCAAGGGGGATGTTTCCGTCTTAGGTTCTAATTGATTCTCTTCTTCCCCCTGCCTAGAGATGATTGGGTGTGAAACTTTTTATTTATATAAGGGGGAAAAAACATGGTGAGTCTTTCCAATGCTGTTGCTCTGAGGGGAAGTTAAAAGTTACTGTGCACGCATTTGAATGCTACAGCACTTCATGAGGTAGAACATTTGTGAGCATTAATTATTACCAAGGCTGATTAGACATCCTTGGGTCAACCATAAAGCAAGTTCAGAGGCCACTCTATTCCCCAGGGAAACAAATCTTCAGTAAAGCCAAGTGTTTGGGCACAATGATTTGGAGAATGTATGGGGCACCGCGCTGTCCAGAGTCAACTAGAGAAATTCTACTTTGGTATGTATTAAATACCGGAGTTCCATTTAAGACTTCACTTTATTTTTTTAAATGTTATTTATTTATTTTGAGAGAGGGAGAGAGAATGAAAGGGGAGAGGCAGAGAGAGGGAGAGAGAACTCAAGCAGGCATGCCATCAGCGTAGAGCTCAACACGGGGCTCGATCCCACGAACCATGAGATTATGACCTGAGCCGAGAGCAAGAGTCGGACGCTTAACCGGCCGAGTCACCCAGGCACCCCTAAGACCTAACTTTAAAAGGGGCTCTACTTAAAAATGTTTAGTAGAACAGTTGTCTATAGAGTATTGCTTCTGTCCTCCCCCAATATTTGTATCACCTTGTTTCTCTTCTCAAGGACATACGCTCATTTTGAAAATATGCAATTAAATATGCTTCCGCCCATTGTCACTTTCTGTAATACCCAGTCCTTTTAGCCAGTTCTTGTGGCTGGGGAAGCGTTGCTGAGATCAGACTGGAGGAGGCTGAAGCACACGGACCCCGGTCATTGGATCAGCAGGAAAATAGGCTCTATGTATCGACTGTACTTTGCTAACAAGAAGTGCCAAGCCTCGAGCAAAGAAAGAGGAAGTATTTACCCTCAAAAGGAGATCACCACCACCTGACGGCTTTATTTACTGCTAAATTAGCAGGACGTGACCGTATGGAGCCATATATACCAAAGGGTTTTGACCTCCTCAAAATTGTAACCTCTGGCAAGGCCTCATTTATTCCAAAGATACTTCCAGTTCTTTCTATGAGGTGCCTTCAGGATCCGTGCCACTAACATTATCCTCACGGGGGAGTACGGCACAGGTCTCCGGTGATGCGTTGGAGTGGAAGGGAGCCACCAGAAATCACAAAGAGTCAAACTGGGTGGATGAGGGGGTCATTAGCCTGGGTAATGACATTTTAGGTAAAAATATATAAACACCAATTTCCCCCCTGGGGTTCATTAACTGCTTCTGAAGAACTTATATTTAAAAAAAAAAAAATAGTTCTTTCTCTCAATCACTGCTTATTGAACCTCTTCCCCAGGCGAGTCATTTCTCTTCAGTTACTACCTCTTACTGTTCTCCAATGAACAACACTTTGCCTCTTAGCTAATGTTACCCACTGCTTCAGAGCAACGTTTCCACGCTGGCCCCTACAAATGAAAACCCACCGATCGCCTGAGGGGGTCTCAAACCTTTCTTCAAGCTGCCATATTTCAAATTCAGGCTCCAGAAATTCTGCCCGCGTTCCACGTATATGGGAGGTTGGCCACAGTCTGCAGTTACTCTGGGCTATTTTTAGAGCACAAGCTACGCCAGCACATTATTTACATTGGTCAAATTAGATGGCCACTTGCCAGTGGCCCCCTTGCCTCCTGAAATGCTGAAAACACCTTCATTCTCTTGCTTCTAGGAAGCCCTAGGCTTCTCAGGACACACGTGCTGTATATTGCAAAAGAACACGAAGTATCTCAAGCATCCACTTACATAATCCATTCCTTTTTCTCAGAAAGAGCCATAGATACAAGCCATAGGTACCTACGCCCCCATGATAGTAATTATGTTGCCAGACTCCTGGGGCATCGAGAGTAGGTTCTGCTAACCAAAACACAGAACAAATTCTAGGAGACCAACAGGGATGTCGGATACAACACCATTCCCTTTGTTTCCGTCGGAAACGTGATGGTTTGCCTTCATTTTCTTGCCTGTCAAATTTGCTGGCGAGACACGGGCCTGCTTGAAACGCGGGGAGGGAGACAGCATTTCCAAACCCGTGGGCTGAAATGAGATGAAAATTGCGAAGGCACGATGCACACAGAGCGGCGGAATGGCTCCGTAACGTTTTCTAGCTGACCAAGTATTTTAAATATCAAACTGGGAATGTTACCCAAAGTTTCAACACATTTCAACATATTATACACTACATGCCATGATTAGTCAGTTCGGAACAGCTTGAAAAATTGCACAAAGTTCAGGGGATGACCCAGTCACGTGAAGGGTAATAATATAGCCTAAAAAAAATTCCTCCGTGCCTCCCTCTTTTATGTGAGAACCTTATTGCACTTTATAAATTTGACTTTGTTAATCTTGCAGTTTCATTGGCTGGTTGACACTTTTGCTAGTGTTTCAGATCTCTCCCTCTCTTTTCTTAGGTAAGAGTGCAATACCAAGGCCCCTGCGTTTCAGAAAATGGATGTAGTCCTTGACTTTTGCCCATTCTAATATGATCATTAAGTAACCCCGGAGGAAAATGGAACACTTTGAACAAGCGATGTGAAGCAGATGTAGCTTCAGAAGAAACATTTAAAAACGTGCATTGGATATGACGTCTTTTCACATTTCAGAAATCGCCAGCACAGTGGATTGTTTAAAATATATGAAGTGAGATTTAGCAGCTGGGGAACACTTGTTTATCTACATCATAGTGTTAAATCCCAATAAATGTTTTGAACAACGAACTGATATGTAACATTACCAAATAACTCTTTTTAAATGAATGTTGGTAGATCTCACGGCCCAGCTGAGTTTTGTAGTATCGAAGGATCGTGGGCCACATGGTAATCCAGGATAACATACAATAGCACAATTGCGATAGCAGTATTTCAAAAGTTGTTAACTTTATTTTATACATGGCGGTGAGATACGTCCTGAGCAGGGCCAGTCGTAGAGCCTTGGGTTATGGATTAGAACTACTTCCCCGGGTCAGATACGTCAACTGAGGGGAAAGAATCAGAAGACCTGGTTGGTGTTTTGCGACCCAAACTACCTGTTGTCTGTTTACTATTCTGTTGTGTTAGCTTGTTATAGCTCAGGTCTAGCATGGTGTCTCGGAGTTTTGTTCTCCCAGAGACCGTAAAAGGGTCAGCTACTGCTAACCTGACTCACTTCAATTTCTCCGGGGGGCCCTCGTGTGGTGGCAAAAGTTGATCTTTCCAGTCTTATTTTCCAGGGCTCTTACATGAATATTATGAAAGTCTCCTCCTCCTCTCGGGCCTATTGCATGACATGGGCACCGAACCCTAAAAATTGGTTAAGAAAATAAATACCACGGTAACTAGTGTTGACAGCAGGTATGAAGCTCGGTCACAAAATCTGGCGTGAGAGATATAGCTTCGTTACTTTTCTTATCCTGGGTTCATCTTTTTACCCTGGGTTTTGTCTAAGGAAGTGACGGGAGGCTGATATAGTGTCATAGGGGTACGGGTGGGCGCGCCCAGTTACGGCCGCCATCTCTCCACGTTGGCACCTGCCGAGTCCTTCCTAACTAGGGCTAGCTCTTGGCCACCAGTCAGTGGCTCTCTCTCCTTTACTTATCTTCCCATTTACAAGGCCACCCCATGTCCTGTGGCTCTCTTCACTGTTTTCATACTGCATAGGAGTCATTTTGTGGCTTCAAAAGCACTTGGGAAATAGAATACTTGTGAGGCTAGGTCCCCATCCGCCTAGAAATTTCATTCTGTCATTTCTTTCCTTCTGGGGACATTACCAGCAAATAGATCATAGGTGTCCCCTCCTCCTGGATCCCACAAACTTAACTGGGGATTGATTCCTTCCCAGGACTAGATTGGGGGATGGCTCAGGGGGCAGTCGGGGTCTTTATTCTGAGGCCTTCAGATTTTTGCCTCCTTATTGGACTCTGCCGGCTCCAGGAAACCCTTTTCTATTCTTCTGTTCTTGGGGGGCATTGTGTTGTCACTCACGAGTTCCCTTCCTTCATCTCTGCCCATACCATTACTTATCTTCCTCATGTTATCTGAGATTTTGAAGGGAAAGGCAAACTGACGAAAAACGTTGCTAAAGATTTCAAAACATTAAGCTATTGCACATTTACGGATCGCTGGTAAGCCAGGCACTGTGTCATGTGCAAATATTTTCTTCCATTTTCACCACTTATAAAGCAGACATCGTTAGCTATAAAAATACGTGTATATGCGTGTGCATGTTAAGCGTGTGTGTGTGTGTATTTGGAAATCTAAACTCAGAGAGGTTAAGTAACTCATCCAAAATCCAGTCAGTGGAAAAAAGTGAACCAGGTTTTGCTGATTCCAGAGCCCAGAATCTGTGCTCTAAAATAGAATCCCAGGGCGCCCGGGTGGCTCCGTCGGTTAAGTGTCCGACTTCGGCTCAGGTCATGAGCTCACGGCTTGTGGGTTCAAGCCCCACGTCGGGCTCTGTGCTGACAGATCAGAGCCTGGAGCCTGCTTCAGATTCGGTGTCTCCCTCTGTCTCTGCCCCTCCCTGGCCTCTCCTGCTTGCGCTCCGTCTCTCTGCCTCTCTCTCTCTCTCTCTCTCAAAAATAAATAAAAACATTTAAAACAAATGTAAAAGAGAGGAATCCCTAGTGATTCTGATATGACTGCTCAGGAAACAGCCCGGGCATCAGGATTTTTGGTTAAGGTTCCCAAGTGATTCTGTTCAACCAGGATTGGGAAAAATGACCGTAAACCATGTACCCCATAGATACACAAACACCGTACGGATCCATCACACCTTGTTTGATGCTATTTATCAGAGACGGATCTTTGGATTTCATTCCTTTTTGTCTCTGAAAGGTGAACGGGCATCTGAAAAGAAACTATAGCCAGAAGGAGCATATACGTCATCAGGATTTTGAGGCACAGCATACATCCTCACTTTGTATCTTTCTGTGTGCCAAAATGATTCCTAAATGCTCATGGGGTAAGATGACTCTCCAGTCATCTTGGAGGGCAATGGGAAAGAAAGCCTTTAGAGAGAGTAACTGTTAGATTTTGATTTAAGCTCTTCAAATTACGGAGCAGTGCTCCGTGATGCCGCTTGGAAAATTTGTTTGAAAAAAAAAAAAAATCTTTCTTTGGAACATTTGCTGACGGGTGGGGGGAGTCGGAGGGCTATTTTTACCACTTCCAATGGAACTCATAAATGATCTTCTTCCAAAAGAGCTAATTTCATAGGAGGCTGGAGAAGTCAATAAAGGCCTTAAATAAGTTGAACTTCTTTATTTTTCACTTAAAGGCCATACTCAATTGTAGCCCTTGTTAAAAGTTAAGCCGGGAAACGTCTCTGAGGAGAAATTCAAGCTCTGCTTCCAGCTTGGACTGGTCATGAATGGTGATTATCTGCCTGTAATTCAAATCATATGTGCCGCCCTTGTTTTTCGCCCTCCTCGAGATTATTTTTCCCCTTTTAAATCGAGCAAAATAGTCCTTGGCTTAGGGCAGACCTGTTCGCATAAAGACATGAAACGAGATGGTGTTCCAAGCCCTCAAACTACAAACCAGATTTACAGATCTCCAGTGAAGACGAGGCCCCGTGTGACCACATCCGGGACGAGCTCGATCCTATGCAGTTCAGCCTTCCCCCGGGGACTCGTGAACGAATACATTTCAAAACGTGAAATTGTCAGAAAAATACAAATACGGACAAAGCAGAGTCAAGTGGTTCATTTGTTTGCTGGTGACAGGGACTCACTTTATACACAGATGGCCTAATTATGCTTTTGTCTCCAAACAGTTGAACAAGGAGTGAACAACCAACGTGTCTCTAGGAACGTTTCCTAACATCTTGATGCATCATGTCACTGTGGACGGTGTGCGTAGATATTTGGTTTTACTTGCATGCGAGTTTGGCATCTTTTGAGACGGAGCTTTGGGCCAGGCAAGGCAGCAAAGGCTGGTAGGGAGAGCTTGTCACTGAGAATCACCGCAGCGGGGCGGAGGCTCTGGACTGTCCCAGGGGGCTCAGTCGGTTGAGCGTCCGACTTCGGCTCAGGTCATGATCTCATGGTTCGTGAGTTCAAGCCCCTCGTCGGGCTCTGTGCTGACAGCTCAGAGCCTGGAATCTGCTTCGGATTCGGTGTCTCCCTCTCTTTCTCTGCCCCTCCCCTGCTTGCATTCTGTCTCTCTCTCACAAAAATAAATAAACATTAAAAAAAAAAAAAAGAAAAGGAAAGCATGAGATAAATTTCCTCAGGCCCCTCCCTGGTCCACACAGGCACACAGCCATCAGCAGACCTGTCAACCGCTTGACCCTTCCACACTTTCCTTGTCATTTGTCTTAGAGCGTTTTTTTGTTTGGTTGGTTTGTTGGTTTGTTTGGGTTTTGGTTTTCAAAATGATTCTCACTGTTGTATACCACATTTCTTCAAAGGGTCCCCAGTGTTCCAAAAATTTGAAGACCCTGTTCTAAAAATATGTTTTCTCTTGTGTTGCCATAGGAAATTATTTCTCTCCCCGTCCCCCCACCCCTCGCCGCCAGCTTGCTCATGAAACAGGAACCAGAGCTTGACTCTAGCCATGTTTTGTACTCTTCGGTAACTGGATCCGTCCAAGGACCTGTACCACCCTCTCCTCAGGCCCATCCTGTCTGTTCCGTGTGTGTGAGAGAGATATGTTTACTTGGGTATATGTCTTTGCACACTTGCTCATTGTCCTCAGATGTCTGTATGGCCAACCAATAGAACAAGAGTTATAGCATATCTTTTAGTTGTGACCTTATACCGCATTTTGTGATAATGCAATGAAATCTACATCTGCCTTTCCCATACTGGCGTATAGACATGACCCACCGGAGCCATAGGAGGAACAGAGACCAACAGAATGACAATAACAAACGAAAGCATCATCAGGCACAATCCAGGAATGTTAGAGCTGCGGACTTCTGATTTTCTAAGTTTATAGGTTAAGGAATCAGGCAAAATTAGGTTATGGCCATGGATTTTGGAAATAAGAGGGATAGAAGGAATCAGGGATAGGCAGGTAAAGGGAGACGGAGGTGTAGGCTTTATAGGGCAGCCTTAGAAGCATCCATCCCTCCATTGCAGGGATAGATCACACACACTTTGGGTGTGTCTGCCCTCCTTACCTCTCAGAGAAAAGGGTTCCAAGATCTAGAGTCAGGCTCAGGATAAGGGTGCTATGGAAAGAGCAGGGCTCCCAGTAACCTGTGTGTCCAGGAGGGGGTGGGAATGAGAAGTGCCCCCAGTGGCTCATGAGCAGAAGCCCTCCCCATCTGAGTAGGTTCAGGAAAGGTTTTAAACTCAAGGCTTTCCCTGTGTTAAGCATCCAAGTTCCTCCTCTCCCTTGGAATCATGATGGAACGAGAAAGTAAGAGTCAACAACAATCAGGTGGAAGACACAAACCCCTCCAGTGTTTCTGGGAGTTGCCATTATGGTGTTCACTGGGTTAACGATGCCAGTCCATGGTAGAGCATCAGAGGGTACTGTTTTGGTTTTTTTTAGAGAGAGAGAGAGGGTGAGAGCGCAAGCAGGGCAGGGTCAGAGGGGAGTCAGACACGGAGCCCAACGTGGGGCTCGATCCTACGACCCAGGGGTCATGACCTTTGCCAAAATCAAGAGTCTAATGGCCAACCGACTGAACCACCCAGGCGCCCCCAAGTGGTACTTCTTGTGCGGTTCTGAGGCTGTAGAGGCACGTGGGTTAAAACAGCTTTTACGGAAAAGTGCTGCCTTCGGAGGCATTTTACCTATTTCAGATCACTAGGGCACCCTCTAACACATCAGACGTTTTTTTGATTTTTGTTTTTTTTTTCCAGTGAGTTTAAGACATGCGCCTGGGTGTATCCTCAGTTCTTTAACTTACCTCTAGAGCGATGGCTGGTGTAATCTCTAGGATTTTCCAAAATGAATCCAATGCCCTCTGAATAAGCAGAGACCCGGGCACTCAGCAGAACAATTTAGGCCCTTAATTCCTCGGCTGCAGAGTCAGCAATGGCCACGCACAACCTTGGGGCTGTTGGTGAGGGTTTTCGCACAATCTAATTTAGCACAACGGAACATTCCAAAGAAAGAGCGAACATGCCTGGCTCGTGTTTGTTTTTACAAGTGAGCCCTGATTTGTTAAAGAATGACAACGGAGGCGTCTGCAACTGCAAGGAACATTTTTTGTGCTTTGTTCCAACCCAAATTTTCCAACAGATTTTAATGCAATTCCAACCCTCCCCCCCCTCCACCACCCCCGCCGCCAATGAGGAAAATCTGCTTTCACGATGAGAAGTCAAGTTTCAACAAAGAATAATAATCTCTCTGCAACTCAGTTACGAGTAATTGAGAATTGGTTTTAGAAGAAGCGGTGGCAAATATTCAGCACGCCGCAGCGTAGGGGACGCCAGGCCTGGGAGGGTGAGTGTGGTATGAAGGACATGTTCCCCTGAAGGGGACCCCTCCTGTCACATCTCTGCACGTGAGCGTCAGCCAGCCTTCCAGTGTGGCTCCTTGAGCAGGTACCCGGGCCCTGAGCCATGTGTGGGGAAGGAAAACTTTCGGTCCCTGGGAATAAAGGGACACAGTCGTGTGATGCGTAATTGCACTTTGGACGGGGCTTCCTGCACTCGTGCTCAGGCAGACACACGTCTTCACAATCGAAAATGTTAGCAATTGCAACCATGGAGGAAAAATGGAGAGGGTATCCTACAGGTTTTTTCATAGCTTGAAGTGAGACCAACTGATGCTTAACGTAGGAGAGATAGGGGCCCATTTTCCCTTGGGTTAAAGGGCCCTTTTGGCAGAGTTCTGAAAGTCGTTCGACTGATTACAGTTAACGCTGGTTCCCACCCTGAGTATTTACATCCTCATACTCTCTCTTTAAAAAATTTTTTAACGTTTATTCATTTTTGAGAGACAGAGAGAGAGACACAGTGTGAGTGGCGGAGGGGCAGAGAGAGGGAGGCACAGAATCCAAAGCAGACTCTAGGCTCTGAGCTGTCAGCACAGAACCCACGAACCGTGAGATCATGACCTGAGCCGAAGCTGGACGTTCCATCAACTGAGCCACTCAGGCGCCCCAACATGCCTCATGCTCTTTACTCCTTTTTTTAAAAAAAATTTTTAGTGTTTATTTATTTATTTTGCGATAGAGAGAGAGGGAGCAAATGAGAATGAGCAGGGGAGGGGCAGAGAGAAAGGGAGACAGAGAATCCTAAGCAGGCTCCCGCCGTCAGTGTAGAGAGCCCGATGTGTGGCTTGAACTCACGAACCATGAGATCACAACCTGAGCTGAAATCAAGAATCAGGCGCTTAGCCAACTGAGCCACCCAGGCACCCCCTACTTACTCCTTTTAATGTTATTACCCAGATGGAGTCTCGGGCCCCCAGTTTACGCAGCTAGTAAATTGAGTCAGCATGCAAATCCAGGCCTCCACCAAAAGCATTTTGCTGGGTCTGAGTGTTCACTAAAGAAACGAGTTCTAAGCATCCCCAGACCATTGGTGGAACTTTGACATGTCTGCTGATCTTTGAATAATTTTTTTCATCAGGAGGATCGTTAAGGGTAAAACCTAGGAGTCCATCTATCTGTAAGACACACACCTGGACAAGGGAAACTTCTGAGCCTTTTCATTTCCAGTGGCTTTTTACGTGGAGCCCAGATTTCCATGGCTTCCTCTGACACAGGTCACGTGCATGCCAGTTCGGGTGGGTAGAATCAGGGCAGGTTATACTAAATCAGGGTTGGGTCGGTTAGCATGGCCTTTTTCAGTAGAAGCAACAGCTTGGAAAGTGTGCTCCTTTGTGCCATGTTTTCTTTTCCCCATTTCCAACATTTGGATCATTTATTAAAGAAAGGAGTCCTTCTTTTCCTTGCTTTCTCTAGGACGTTATGTTCTGCAAAAATAGAAAACAGTGCAAAAGCCAAATGTTGATACCCAAAGCCACATCGCCCACAGGATACCCTAGAGGTTCTCTCGCACAGGTACTAAACATCACGCTTGCCTTGTATCTGCACACAGTGCATGAGAAAGAAATCCCCCATTTGAATTAATGGAAACACAGTGGCTTTGATTAATGGGTGATACGAAATTTGGTGAATAATTAATTATGTAAACACACAGTTTTACATGTGGTACCAATTCAAAACATTCAAAAGGACACCTACTGGAAAGGCTCTCCCTTCCACACCATCCGAAGTCTACTCAATTCTCTTTGTTAGAGGTACACTAATGGGACCAATGTTCGTTTGTTCGTCGTTCGTTCTTCCTTCCTTTCCTTCCTTCCTCAAATGTTATTAACCCAGTCTTCCTCTGAGTTACACTAAAATAATTGGGATTGAAATCATCATAGACTCCCCCCACCCCCCATCTAGGTGTGTTGAGGTTGTATGCTAACCTCTAGCAGAGGCATTTCACTTCTGTTAACATTTATTAAGTATCTACTCTTTTTGGGCTCTGTGTCAAAGCAGCCAACTCATGTTGCCGATCAGGTCAAACACCTGTCGGTTAGTTTAGAAACTGGCTGATGGTCAAAAGTTCCAACTGGAAACTAGACAAGTTAATTAGGAAAATAGATAAATAACAGTTACCCTGAAAAAGAAGAGCAGTGGAGAGAGATAAGCCCCACCAGACATCAAAACATGTAGAAACCGTCTGTGATGGAAATAGGTTGGCATTGATACATGAATAGGCAGGCGAAAGAAGCAGGGTAGAAAAATCCAGAAAGTGATCCATTGGCATATAGAAACAGTATGTGAAAAAGGTGGCATTTCACATCGGTGGAGGAATGGACAGTTTTGCGAGTGGCGTTGGGGGTGGGTGAGTAGATAGCCATTGGAAAAAAACAAAATTGGATCCGTTCCTCATGCCATATGCCAAGGTAAATTCCAAGAAGGTAAAATATTTAAATATAAAAACTGAAGCTATAAAACTGTTAGGAAAAATATTGGCAAATCACGACCTAACTTTGGAACGAGTGAAATTTTTGAACTATTAAATCTAGATACGATAAGGGAAAAAACATGATGAATTTGGTTGAATTGACATTAAAAGAAAAATACAAAACGACTTTGTGTTAAAAAAAAAAAATCAAAGAACCAAAATGAAAGACTCCACGAGTGAAATAAAAACACAAGTGACAAACTAGGGGAAGAATTGGCAACTTCTGTCAAGGACACATTTTATAGAAAAAGGCTAGAGAGACAAGCAGACAATTAACAGGAAAAGAAGTACAAGCCTCTCTTCATTGTATGAAAAAAGGCTCAACTGTATTTGAAATAAGATCAACGTAAACTGAAAGCCCCATCCAGATACCACTTCTCATCGGTTAGATGCCAAAATCCAAAAGGCTGACAGCAGGCTCTATTGGCAAAGCTGTAGGGACAAAGTCAGTCTCAGATGGTGCTGGTGGGAATGTGAAATGGTACCATCCCCGTGGCAGAGGCTTTGGCATCCTTCAGCAAAGTGAGGCACGCCTGTACCGTATGCCCCAGCAATTCCGTTTCTAGGAATCTCCAAAATATCCTGGCAAAAATATGAAAAGACATAAGCACGAGGTTGCTCACTGAAGCACTCTTTATTTTATTTATTTTTGTGTTTTTCTTAAGTGTATTTATTTTGAGAGAGACAGAGACAGCACAGTGGGGGACGGGGAGAGAGAGAGAGACAGAGAGAGGGGGAATCCCAAGCAGGCTCCACACTGCCAGCGCAGAGCCCGATGCAGGACTCGAACTCACAGAGCCAGGAGATCACGACCTGCACCGAAACCAAGAGTTAGAAACTTAATTGACTGGGCCACCCAGGCAACCCCGAAGCGCTATTTATAAGAGCAAATGTCCATCAAAGAGAACCGATTGAATAAACTGTGGGACATCCACATAAGGGAGTACTGCACCACCATGAAAAGGAATGAGTGTGAAAAAAAATGAATATGTACATTATATATATTTATATATTTGGTTCTTTTCCAATTGGAAGCCAGATAAGTGTCTTAGGAAAAACAGATAAGTAACAATTGCCAAGACAATCCTGAAAAAGAAGAGGAATGAGGGGGTAAGCCCAACCAGACATCATAACATGGCAGAAACAAGTTTGGATTATAGAGACTTTCCACACGCATGCTCACACACACACACATATCCACACTATTTTTAGGTTCCTTGTATTAAAAACAAAAACAAAGAATAAACCACTTAAAAATGATTACTTTGGGGAGAGGGGAGGTCTAGTGTGGAGAGGACAGAGACGAAAGCTAGCCTCATTAAATATGTTTTTATAGATTTGACTTTGGAACCATGCAAGTGTTTTACACCATCATGAAACTGAATTTCACAACAAAATTAAAAAAAAAATAACAATCTCTAAAAGGTGAGAAGAGAATGAAACCAAAATAAAACTGTGTATTGCGCCGGCAGCATAAACAGAGAGGGACTCCTCCAGGCGATTTTAAATATGGTAATCTGACTGTGTGTCCCTGGTGAGTATACACTCTAAAGGCAAAAAGAACTGCCAAAAAGAAATCTTAAATTGTTTTCAGTAATCATGTTGTTGGTGCCAGTGCTTCTAGTATTGTTCGGAGACTGTTGCAGTCACGGTATGGCATAAAGCAAGTGAATAATCATGTCGGTGTCGTTGAAAAATGGGATTTTGACGAGAGCGTAGATACAATTGTAAGACTGAGGAATTTAAGTAAAATCTTTTGATTTTGATTGTAAATTAGGCGTATGAAATCAAATAGATAGTTTTTTTTTTTCAAGCTCTGTCCACTCAAAAGACCTAGAGCCAACCAGCCAACCAGCCAAACAAAAACCCAAAACCCAACGACCTAGAACCAATGACCAAACCAGCAGCAAAGACCGCACCTAGACCCGGATTTTCGTTTTGCTAAAAAGCTCTACCTGCCAAAGCTTCTTGGCAAAGTGGTTGATTCCTGGTTTGGGAGGAAATAAACAAGGCCAGCCCGGGGCAGCTTGTCATGACTGAGAGTAAGGAAGCTATCAAAGACTAGAAGGGACACGTCAAAAGAACTCAGGAGCCAACCTGCAAAAACTCCCACAGGGCAAATATTTTAACGTCAAATAACGATGATAACTAATAGGATTGAGACCCATCAAATACGTTTGAATCCATGAGTTCAAAATGGTGCTAGAACAATCACTGGAGAATTGGATTTGGAGAATACAAGGAAATCACTCATTATTGTGAAAACTGGCAGGTAGAGAATAAAGCATTTATCCTGTTTGTTATTATTATTATTACTTTTTATGTAAACGGTACCTCAGGAAACTAGAGTTGGTAAGAGGAAATGGCTCTTCATAGAAGTGTTACAGATAATGGAGGGGGGGTAACAAGTAATTAAGCCAGTGAGGAGAGAACCTCAGCTTCTGATGTTCCTTCCTGGGGACCTAGACCATAGAAGGGAGGGCCTTTTGCAAACCGTAATGACTTAGTGGATCTGGGCAGTGGTCCTCCCTCAATGGCTGCAAGTGTCACAAAAAGAGAGACAACCCAACTGATGGAAGAACACATCCACGAGGGAGTCTTGCCAAAATCTGAACTTGACTCGCGAGACTAGGATAAAACCTGGAGACTCTAGATCCAACTACAATTAGAGGTACAGAGGCCAGACAGAGGAACATGTGAATTCCCTGGGGACGCAGTCATCAAAGTGCAGAGCATAGGGGACTCCATGGGACAAATGACCCAGTTTCTTCAACAAAACATCTCAAGGATATAAAACAGAGAAATAAGGGGGAACCAATAGATTTAAAAAGACTTTAGAGACTAATAACCCATCACACTGTAAGGACCTAATGAGAATACTTCTGCAAACAAATAATTTTAAAATGTCTAAGTTCATTCAAAAAATATCAACACTGGGATATTGACTACATAACTAGGTGGTGATGAGTTATTACTATACTTCTTTTTGGAGGTGGTACCGTTATTGAGGTGTTTTTAAATGTCTTTATCTTTTACAGATATGTGGTGAAACATTTATAGATGAATCGATATGATCTATTGCTTGAAAACAAATTGTGATTTGAGGAGAGATATATATGGGTTATAGATAAAATAAGACTGGCTGTAAATTGATAATTTTTGAAGCTGGCAATGGTACTTCCTGTTCATTAAATTCGTCTCTCTCCTTTTAGAGACATCTGAAATTTCGGTAATAAAAATTTGAACCAAAGGTAGAGGATAAGAAAAGGATAAAACGGCCTTTCCCTCATCTCAGAATACCTTTCTCCAGGTATAATTCACAGTCCACACAGAAAATGAATCTGGACTTTCAAATTTCCCAAATGGACCACTAACTTTAAATGTAACACCAAAAATATCCAGGGATCTTTGTTTCAGTTCACGTCAAGTTTATTGCCATCACAATAATTAAAAAAAAAAAAAAGGAGCCAAATAAAACACAAGCTATCTGGGAAATGGTTTCAACACGTTCTTAAAATTTCCTTTTCACAAAAGACTTGGAAATGTCAGTGCTAAAAAGAGGCAGCTTTAACCAACCACCACAAAACGATCTATCCAGATATTAGAACTCTTCCTTCTTCCCCTCTCTCTTTCCATCTGTTTCTTTTTTTGAAGTACTATCTTTTTTTAATTTACAAATCGCCATTGATAAGACTGTAATAATTGTCAGAATCAGAGTTTTGAGGCATGCTTAAAATAGTAATGGATTTACCTGTTCCTTAGGTTGAACTCATTTAAAAATTTTTTAAAAACGTTTTATTTATTTTGAGAGAGAGAG
The DNA here is from genome assembly GCF_007474595.2 of Lynx canadensis. Lineage (NCBI taxonomy): Eukaryota > Metazoa > Chordata > Mammalia > Carnivora > Felidae > Lynx > Lynx canadensis. The sequence goes on from NC_044313.2 coordinate 10,439,219, forward strand.
GGAGATAGAAGGTGAGCGGAGGAGGAGCAGAGAGAGAGGGAGACACAGAATCCGAAGCAGTCTCCAGCTCCGAGCTGTTGCCCCAGAGCCCGACGCGGGGCTCGAACTCGCAGCCCCGAGATCACAACCTGAGCCGAAGTAGAAGTCGGACGCTTAATTGACTGAGCCACCCAGGTGCCCCGAGGTTGAACTCATTTTAAAATTAAGGTTCACACGGAGATTCTATTCTCTTATAGGTAGAAGTGCATTATTCATGGGCAAAATGCCTCGAACTTGACTTTTGCAAGCTGGTTGTTTTGACGTTTGAACACAGGGTCTGGTTGCTTTGAAGAACAACCTCCAAATGGCATTGGGGGAGAGGGGGCCTCACTGAGGGGGGGGGGGAAGATGGATTACAGCCCCACCTGCCGCGTCTGCAGTGGACCCTTGAGTTCCCAGGTGGACCACTGCCACTTGCATTTGGGTGAGAGCCGTGATTAATTTTATGATTAATCATAATCACAATTCTCTCAGGAAGGCGTCGTGATGACCAAGAATGAGAAGCGAACGTTGAGACTCGTCTGCATGGTCCGTGTCTTTGTCGTGACACCTCAGAAACTTGTGATGAATTGTGACCTGTGATCTGGTGACCTGTTTTGCATTTTTTTTAATTTTTTTTTTTAACGTTTATTATTTTTGAGACAGAGAGAGACAGAGCATGAATGGGGGAGGGTCAGAGAGAGAGGGAGACACAGAACTGGAAGCAGGCTCCAGGCTCTGAGCCATCAGCCCAGAGCCCGACTCGGGGCTCGAACTCACGGACTGTGAGATCGTGACCTGAGCTGAAGTCGGACGCTTAACTGGCTGAGCCACCCAGGTGCCCCTGTTTTGCATTTTATTTTTTTTTTTTTTTTTTTTTTTTTTTTTTTTTTTTTTTTTTTAAATTTTTTTTTTTTTCAACGTTTATTTATTTTGGGGACAGAGAGAGACAGAGCATGAACGGGGGAGGGGCAGAGAGAGAGGGAGACACAGAATCGGAAACAGGCTCCAGGCTCCGAGCCATCAGCCCAGAGCCCGACGCGGGGCTCGAACTCACGGACCGCGAGATCGTGACCTGGCTGAAGTCGGACGCTTAACCGACTGCGCCACCCAGGCGCCCCTGTTTTGCATTTTAAAGATAACAGTTTGGGGGGCGCCTGGGTGGCTCAGTCAGTTAAGTGACCGACTTCGGCTCAGGTCATGATCTCGCAGTCCGTGGGTTCGAGCCCCGCGTCGGGCTCTGGGCTGACAGCTCGGAGCCTGGAGCCTGTTTCAGATTCTGTGTCTCCCTCTCTCTGCCCCTCCCCCGTTCATGCTCTCTCTCTCTCTCTCTCTCTGTCTCAAAAATAAACGTTAAAAAAAAAAAAAAAGATAACAGTTTGGGAAACCAAGTAAACCACCAGGGCTGATACCAGCGATGGAGGGTTATTTGAGGGCGAGGCATCTCTGCATTCATTGAGCGAACCAAGATTTAGGAAGCATGAATCGTTTTTCAAAAACTGCACCAGGCACCATGGGAAACGTCTCAAGTGAAGTCTGGCCTCTCAACACGGTCGGCACTTAGCGCGAGGAGTTCGACGGAACAGCACTCCAAAGTTTGTATTCTAATTAAATGTGGCTGAGAGAAAAGGATCTGAGATTTCAGACGAGTTGGTTTTCGTAATTTCTGGTCTCCGGGGGGGCAGTTCAAGGGAGGATTCCTAGAAAAAGGTTGTGCTTGAGCTGGGCTTTGAAGGTTGGGAGGACATAGGCAGTGGTGCATGTACACGCTCACACAGGGGCCCCTGCACGTGTTCAGTTGTCTGGGGGAGCGGGGATGAGTCTGGGGAGAGCATATCTTTTTTAAAAACAAGTGCTTCTTTATTTATTTTGAAAGAGAGTCAGTGCAAGTGGCGGGGGCTGGGGCCGGGGGTGGGGGCAGAGAGAGCGAGAGAATCCCAAGCAGGCTCCGAAATGCCAGCACAGAGCCCCACTCGGGGCTCGTTCCCACACATGGCAAGACCATGACCTGAGCCGAAATCGAGAGTCAGATGCTCAACCGACCGAGCCCCCCTGGCCCCTGGGGAGAGCATTTCTGATGAGAGAAATGGCATACAGAGAAGGCCAGAAGGCAGGAAAGTAGGACAGTGTCTGAAGAACAGGGACACATTTGTTTACACCTGACTTTCTCCATCCACCCTTTGGATTTTTGGATCACCGTCCTTGCCTCCCAGGCCTGCCTGTGTCTGCAACGTTTCTTCCAAAGACCGCATCAACTCTCTCTGTTGTAATGGAAAAATTCTTTCCAAGGGCTGATGAGGATAAGTCTTTCAACTCCACTTCTACAGTGACAATGAAATGATTTGATTACGAGTGACCGAGGAACAGGATTTGTTTTCTGAGTCTCTTGGTCGTCGACTTCATTTTAGAGGAGATAGATCGTTTTAAGAAAATTCACTGCAAGAGCTACAAAACCGGCTGAATTCGTATTGAATGAATTTCGCTGCAAAATATTTATCTACTTGACAAAAGGGATGCCGGGTACCCTCGCAGTGTTTACAATGTACTTTCTTTTGCTACAGTTTGGCTTACGTCAAATTTCGAGGTCCAAGTGTGTGGTATGAGGCACGCTGTCATGCAACATGGAGAAGAACAATACGGGTTTGTCTCCATCAGTTTTTATGTCAGGCACTTGCAAGGGAAGGGCTGGGTTCCTGGCTCGAACAGGTGGTCCTCACGTTTGGCGTCCAGGAGTCAGCGTTCCAGATCCCTAAAATATTAGAACTTACGTTGGCGTGTGTTTTTATGAGAAAGACTCTTCCTGATGCTTAACATGTAGGTGGACAGAGGTACAGAGCGATAATTTTAAAGCAAGCATACGCAAATTCGGGTTGTGTGTTCACAAAGATTGTTCTGGCTGGCTTACGTTCTGATTGGTAAGTGGCTGGGGTGTTAGACACTTGGAAAACCGCCTTGCTGGTGGCCTAGTTTAAGCTTCTTGTTCTTAGATTAAGAGCAAAGAGGACCCACTGAAGAATTTTAAGCAAGGGAGGGGCGTGATCAGGGGGACATCTTAGTGAGATGGCAGAATGGATTGGCGAGGGGTAGGGCGACTAGTCGGGAGGCAACCAGTCTAGTACTCTAAGGACTCTACAGTTGTGAGACAAAAAGCCGGGACCGGGAGGCGTCACGGGCAATGTAGACAGACCTGGTGCTCTCAACTTGATGTCACATGTGGTGCAATTTTTTTTTCTTGTTGTTTGGTTTTCTGTGTTCTCTTGTGCCCTCTGGCTTTAGGGTTCGTCCAGCAGTGTGAGGAGGCCAACATTGTGGCTAAACAACACTTGCCCTAAAAAGATGGCTCATTTTCTGAGAATTTGAGTAGAGAAAAATAAAAATCCATTTAATACTGAAATGTCCCTTGTTTGCTGAAAACAGAGACTGTAGAGCCCTTGAGTCGTGACTCCAACTCGGACACCTGTTTGCTCACTGTTGGTCTCCCTCACTCGGATGTGAGGGCAGAGACTGTCGATTGCCAGCCCAGGAACCAACTCTGACACGGGGGGAGGAGCTCAATAAATCTTTCAAGCGTGCTCAACTCTGGACTTGCCCACGAACATCAATCATCCTTGTCCTGAAGCTGCCCTGGCTCATGTTGTGGGAGCGATCCGCCGACTGGATGGCAGAGCTCAGCGTCTGTGCCCCAGGCCCCAAATAGTTCTGGAGAGCTCTCCTGTGTCAAAACAGCCGCCATTTTTCCACGCGTTCCCCAGCCTATGGAAGAAGAGAAGAAGGGGAAATGAAATGTAGGGGTGTGGTGCCCAAATGGCCACGGGCTTGGCCACGAGCAAGAGGCTGTCGTGGCCCCTCAACACGGCCAGGAAGGACAGGAGAAGGGAAGGTGCCAGTGAGGAAAGAGGTGGTTGCGTTTTTGATCATGGGCCAGTTAACGCTTTTCACTTCTGGTAGGGTTGGATTTTATCTTTATTTCATTTCGACTATTTTAATTAAAAAAACTTGTTAGTGTTGTATTTGTTTTTGAGAGAGACAGCGTGAGCGGGAGTCAGGGAGGTACAGAGAGAGAGGGGACCAGAAGATCTGAAGTGGGCTCTGTGCTGGCAGTACAGAGCCTGACATGGGGCTCGAACTCACTAACTGAAATCATGACCTGGGCCGAAGTGGGGCGCCCAACCAACTGAGCCACCCAGGCGCCCCTGAATTTCTTTTCCTTGATTTTGGCAATGCGTTTGCGCTGACCTTGAAAGCTACTTCAGGACTCCTTTGTATCTTTGGGCGCATCTTAGTGAAACCTTCTCAGGGGAGTGGGTGGCTCAAGATAGACTCTCCAACAGGGTAAAATTCCACTCTGTGGTGGAACACTTGAAAACCAACTTCCGGCCCAACAGCAAGGGTTTTATTTGTTTTCATGGCAAGTGGGCTACCCTAGCTTTTTTTTTAATGTTTTTTTTTTTTTAATTTATTTTTGGGAGAGAGAGAGAGAGTACGAGCAGGGGAGGAGAAGAGAGAGAGGGAGACAGAATCCCAAGCAGGCTCCGTGCTGTCAGCCCAAAGCCCGATGTGGGCTTTCGAACCCACGAACCGTGAGATCACGACCTGAGCTGAAACCAAGAGTTGGACGCTTAACCGACTGAGCCACCCAGGCGTCCCTTCCTAGCTTTTCCAGCTTGTTCTTCTGTCACTAACCCACCACCCTACTCTGAATTAGGGCACAAAGGCTGGTGGATGTGGGCCTTGGGGCTGAGCTGCATAGCTGAGACTCAGCTCACTGATGACGTCTGCTGGACCATTGCACCGGCTCCGTCATGCAGTCGGGCTGAATGGCGGGACCATCTACTGTCCTCCTGCTTCAAAATTGGTGCCCATATCCGCATTTTAGTCTAGACGGCTTTTAAACTGGGATCCCCCCAGCAGTCATGGGGTGGTATATCTGTTCTCTGTTTTTAAATTTTCTGAGCCGATTCCACAGCCATTTTGACAGAGGAAAATTATATGAAGGACTTATTTGTAACGTCAGGATCCTCCTAGGCCTCACCAGCACGTGGCATCAGTTTAATCCACCAGGGTCTGACCTTTGGGACGTCCATGTGGCGGAGAGCATTGGGCAAGAGTGATCCAGTTACAGCCCAAGATATCTTGAGGGATAGAGATCCTGACTTGATGACAAGGGGTGACAAGCAATTGGACCCAAGGCGTGATTTACATTGCGTTATCGGGGGGAAGGGTTACATCTTGGTTAAAGCAACAATGACAACAAAAACTGCCCGTTTTCTTGGAACTCCTGTAGCACAGAGTGGAATAAGAAGTCAAAGCTGGTCTTGACTTCGACAATGACCTGTGTTTTGTGTCTGGTGCCTAGGAGGCACTTAGTAGATTCTCGATGAGGGTTAAATTAAGAAAAGCCTTGGGCTGGGTACTTAATCTTTCTAGATTTCATTTTTGGTACCCATAAAAGAGTAAATGTGGATCACATGATTTTGAACGTCCATCCCTTCTCCTACGGTCTGTGGCTCTGATTCTCTTTGTAGGAAGGCACACCGAGGAGAGAGAGAGAGATTTAATTAAGCAGAGTTAATTAAATCAGCATATCTTAAATGAGATCAGGCAGCTAAGGCATCCTTTTAATCAGTAACTTTATAAATGGTTAGTTGACGGGTGCCTGGGGAGTTTCAGAAACACCAAAATGACCAACAAGGATTCAGGGGTCACTGTGGTCAGAGGTTGGCTGTAGTGGTTTAGTCCAGTACGGGTGGTATAATTTCATAGTTGAGTACATGGGTCACACTGCCTGAGTCTGAGTCCTGGTTTTGCCACTTGCTAGCCTGGTCCTTGGACAAGTGTCTGCTCCTAGACTTCAGTTTATGTGACATGGTGGTAACAACACACCTTTCCTCATACCATCCCTGAAATGTCACTAAAACTCTTGGCACAGTGCCTGGCGTGGGGTAGAGGCCAAACACATACTTGGGGGACAGATAAAAGACACGTTCACTGTGTACCAACGTCGTCCAGAAGACTTAGCCAGTTTGAGCAACGGCATTGCATGGAGTTCCCTAGCATTAAGAACAAGGAAGAAGGGGCGCCTGGGTGGCTCAGTCGGTTGAGCGTTCGACTTCAGCTCAAGTCATGATGTCACGGATTGTGAGTTCGAGCCCCATGTCGGGTTCTGTGCTGACAGCTCAGAGCCTGGAGCCTGCTTCGGATTCTGTGTCCCTCTCTCGCTCTGCCCTTCTCCCGTTCATGTTCTGTCTCTTTCTCTCTCTCAAGAATAAATAAAACATTAAAAAAAAAAAGATTAAAAAGAACGAGGAAGACTACCTCAAAATATCTTTTGTAAAGAAGATGCATTAAGAACGCCTGTATTCTTGGGGCGCCTGGGTGGCGCAGTCGGTTAAGCGTCCGACTTCAGCCAGGTCACGATCTCGCGGTCCGTGAGTTCGAGCCCCGCGTCGGGCTCTGGGCTGATGGCTTGGAGCCTGGAGCCTGTTTCGGATTCTGTGTCTCCCTCTCTCTCTGCCCCTCCCCCGTTCATGCTCTGTCTCTCTCTGTCCCAAAAAAAAATAAACGTTGAAAAAAAAAAATTTAAAAAAAAAAAATAAAAAAAGAACGCCTGTATTCTTCTGTCCCGACTCAATAGTCGTCTGATTAGAATATGATTTTCCTTATTTTGAGGAGGGACTGCGTTAACCTGCCAACGTGATCATTCCAGTCTGCGAAGAGTTTGCTGGTTTCTCATTACAAACTCACACGTTGGCCTTCTGGCTGTAGACCAATCTTTTGTGAGCTTAGTTAGTAAGAGTTCATCGTCCAGGGTTTGCCAGATCTGCTGAAACTGAGTTCCTGGAGGAACACAGTAAGAGCTCTTGACATCTTGAACTGAGGTCCAGACCCCAGGGGGTGGCCTGAAGGACACTTGACACTAATGGAAGACACTGTCACCGTGCACCCATTGACCCTCTGCCTTTCTTTGGGTGAAGGGTCCTCTGTTGGGACTACTGAGGCTATAAAGACTCTGACAGATACAATCTAGGTGTTCGGTCTCTCACCATTAACGCTGAGCCTCTAAATGCAGAACTTACGAAGGTCCAATAAATGAAGAAGGAACTCTTACCTTGGACCATGATTATAATTTCCTTGTGTTGGTTGGTACTAAGCCAAGATAATTGCATTTTACTATAATTATGAAATAAATACAGAAAACACATGAAATATTCAGTAAGATTGCAAACTTCGAAAGAAAATATTGCAAATTCCAGGGCAGTGGTTTGGATGCCGCTGCTGGAAGTCATGTCTCCTCTCCCTGCCCTCACTTCATCCTCACAGATATCCTGCCACAGGGATTTAAAACAAAGAGAGCCTCATTTTATGATGAGGGATTTGAAGCTCAAAGAGATTGAGAAGCACCCTTCAACTCTTGTTTGTTTCGGGGCGGAACTAGGGTTCACTCCCAGAGAACCTTGACATCACGCCTGGATCTTTTTGTCTTTGCATATATTCCTGGGGTTCTCTTTAGTACAAATGTGGGTTAGAATATGCTGGCCAGAGGTGTTTGTGACTTTTATGAAAATGTCAAAGGCAGAATTCAGAAGATCCCTCGTACTTCTGTAACATAAGGAAGGCTGCAGTTGGACATTCAGAAAGAGGCAGAAGGTCTCTTATGGGATGTCCTCAGCCACGCTGAGTTTCTTGTACTCAATATCCCAAGATGTTTTCAGGTTCACGTGATGGTGGATGGCTAACCATTCTTCTTGTTCTGCTGGGTTCCTCGTGTGAAATTTGTTCAAACGGTTATTTAAAGAAAGAAGGGTGGGGCGCCTGTGTGGCTCAGTCAGTTGAGCGTCCGACTTCAGCTCAAGTCACGATCTCGCGGTCCGTGAGTTTGAACCCCGCGTCAGGCTCTGGGCTGATGGCTCAGAGCCTGGAGCCCGCTTCGGATTCTGTGTCTCCCTCTCTCTCTGCCCCTCCCCCGTTCATGCTCTGTCTCTCTGTCTCAAAAATAAATAAATGTTAAAAAAATTTTTTTTAAAAAAGAAAGAAGGGTAACACGGGCTTACACATTGATTTTGATTACTTTTGTTGGTTTGTATGAAACAGGAGAAAATTGCCACCAAAGCTCCTCTTATGCGTCTCTCAGAATTAGCACGTGCCAACCCTGTGCGTTGACAAGTTCCTAATTTCACCTACAAGAATCCAACAAGCGTATTTCCAATAATGGCTTAGATTTGTGTTTCAAAAAACCAGCACTACATGGTCAGAGGGGAACCATTCTGGGTTTCTAAAACAAAAAAAAAAGCAAAAAAAACTTCACATCCTACCTCTCACCCCCGTCAGCAGTGAAAATACAAATAAATGTCAAATAATGTGCTGCCTCCATTAAAGCAGACATCACACTTGTGACCAGTTACCTGTGAGAAGGCACAGGCACAGTTCAAGGCTGGGTCATTCAAGCTCTGTGTTTATCATTCCAATTCCACAGAGTGTGTGATGGCCTGGGAGGGGTGGAAGGAGGGGCCTCACAGGCACTGGGAGAAGCCTGATAAGGAACACGGCACTTTCCACTGTCATTACCAGGGTTGATTCCAAATGTGCAAGCTTTGGATCCAGAAACCGTGTAGGTGCAATTCAGGAAGGGTTGGTTCCTCAAACCCTCGTGTTGACTTCCAGAGCCTCTACTCGCCAGCATGGAATCAACACAAAAGGGAGCGTCTAGCATACAACAGGGCACGACCCAGCCTTCTCCCTGGATTAGAAAAAGTCCCCAGGGGAGTCAAATATTCCAGAGTCATTCGCAAGCAACGCATTTGGTCAGTGCTCTGGAAACCAAAAAGGCAATTTCGTGTGAACTACCAGTTTTCCCTTGGGAAAGTTCCCGGGGAAGTGTCCTGTGGGCCTCCCTGACACCACTCTGAATTATTTTCACTCGTGTTGCGTGTAGAAGCCATGTGCAATTTGTGTGCAGGCAGGATTCTTGGATGTCCCTTTGTCTTTCCCCTAATTCAAGTCAAGGCCGTGTTTGTAGGGCGGACAAATCACTAATGACATTTGAGACCCGCAGAGAAGGTTTCCTGCTCTGTAGGCACAGAACCTAATAATCTTCGCTGACAGTGATTTCTTTTTGTATTTCACCCAACACGTGTTTATTGAACCAATCAACATTTATTGAGTACTTAATGTATGCCACAGGAAAAATAGTACCAACAACAATGATCATAATAGCACAAGGGTGTCTTGATCTTTAGTGTTTTCAAATATTTCAGGCAGATGGCTAAAGCGTTAGACGTGCGTTATTTCATTTAATCTGCATAGCGTTAGCCCGATATCCATCCCGTAGACGGGACAGGTGATGGCCGAGCACATTAGGTGACACGAATGCTACCTAACTGACTCAGACATAGTTGTCATCCTTCAGGAGACTCAATCATTCCACAAGTCTTTATTGAGCACCTAATATGTGCCGCTGGAGATACAGGGGCCCTCAGGAGGCAGTAAGTTCCCTGACTTCAAGTATTTTCCTTCTGAAAGAATATGAAACGTGCATAAGTAACTCTAGTATTAAATGGGTCAAAAACGCCAGATGGTCTTGCATGGAAACCACATCTCAAACAGCATCTGTGAAACCCTAAATGTGTCATTCAGATACCTGACTGTTTCGTAAGAGGGGCTCAGCGGCTTCCACAGCCTTCCTCCCTGCACCTGCCTATTGTCTTTCTGACTCGCTTCCTGTGTTCCTACACCTGATATCTGTACAGCCCTGTGTTACCATGAAGTTATTTGTGAGACAGGTTCCCTTGGAATGGTCTTCTGTTCCCTGGGCTGGAGAATTCCTTTTCATTTGTTTTAATAGCTCTGTTGAGATACAATTCACATACCATGTAAAGCGGACAATTCAGTGGTTTTTATTGTATTCACAGGTATATGCAACTCTCACTGGGATCCATTTGAAAACATTTTTATCACCTCAAAAGAAACTGTCAGTTCTCGTTTCCTCCAACGCCTCTGGTCCCTAGAAACCACTAAACTGCTTCCTGTCTCTAGATTTGCTTGTTCAAGAGATGTCATACAAATGGAATCATACAGTGGCCTCTTGTGAATTACTTCTTTCCCGTGGCCTGCTATTTTCAGGGTTCATCTTTATTGTACCATGTATCGGTTCCTTTTTATGGATGAATAGTATTCTTTTGTATGGACATACCGCATCCTGTTTTTCCGTTCATCATTCGATGGACATTTGAGTAGTTGCCACTTTTTGGCTATTATGAATAATGCAGGTGTAAACATTAATTTACAAGTTTTTGTGTAGACGTGTGGTTTTCATTTCTCTTGGGTGCGTACCTGGAACTGACATTGCTGAGTCACGTGGCAATTTTTTGTTTAACCATTCAAGGAACTGCCAGACTGTTTTGCACTCTTGCCAACTGTGTATGAGGGTTCTGATTCTCCCACATCCTCACCAGCACTTGTTATTATCTGTCTTTTAGATTATAGCCACTCTAGTGGATATGGAATGGTATCTCACTGTGGTTTTGATTTGCATTTCCCTAATCACTCATGGTGCTGGGCATCTTTTCACGTGTTTGTCTCCTTCAAAGGGATATCTGGTCCCATAACTAATCTGCGCATGAGAATTTCTTGGGGGAAATTTTAAATTTTTATTTGGGGGGCCGGGGCAAAGAAAGAGGGAGACAGAGAATCTGAAGCAGGCTCCCCCCAGAGCGTCGAGCCCGCCCCGGGGCTTGATCCCATGACCCTGAGATGATGACCTGAGCCCAAATCAAGAGTTGGACACTTAACCAACTGAGGAACGCAAGTGCTCCATGGGAAACTTTTATAAAATAGAAAAAAAAAATCATTCTAGACCTTAAGAATCTCTAGAAGTGGAACCCAGGGATCTGTATGTTTTTTAAACAAAAAATCTCCCCAGGTGGTTCTGATGATTGGCTAGGTTTGCGCTTTGCTGTTCTGAACATGTCTCAGGACTAGGTGGGCCTTCTCTGTGGAGCTTTTAACACAATGGGTGACCAGTCACTGGTGTCATCTTCCTAGAGCTGTGGTTTACACAGTTGACTCATAGCATGACACAATTTTATATCCTGACCTAGTACACAAAATGTATGTGTGTATATGTGGGTTGGTATGTTGTGTGTGTGTGTGTGTGTGTGTGTGTGTGTGTGTGTGTAAAAACTGAAACAAAAATGTTAGGTAATAATACCTATTCTTATTATAGAAAATATATTTGGATTTTTTTTTCCATTTGGAAAAAATTTTTTCCATCCTCATTTGCTCATGAAAACGTTGACCAAAACTTATGAATTAATTAACTTCTTAATTTCACAATAGCTATGGAAAAGCAGCAGTCTTAGGATGCACCTTGAAAGTCTTGGCATTTCCCCCACCACCTCCGCTCTGGAAACCTCAGTTTCCCTTTCTGTGAAATGAGGAGGTTATGAGATCAGATGGTCTCTAAACTCTTGGATTGTGTACATTTGTTAGCTAGTAAGGGTCTCTTCAGTTGTCCTTTGCTGCTATGAACTCTCTTCCCCTGGCCAACGTGTTGTGGTTTCCAATCCCTCATTGGTTCAATCTCTGTACCTCCAAGTTCCCTGTGCCCCTCTTGCATCAGGAAGGGCCAGCACTGACTCCAACAGATGCGTCCTGTACCACGTATAAGTCAATAAAATCAATCATCTCCTTTCTTACACTGTTGTCTGCTGTTTGTTTTATTGGCAACATGAAAGAAAAGAAAAGGAATCACTGATTAGTCTGTACAAGCAATGTTCTTCTCTTCATCAATCATTCAACAAGTATTTATTGAGTGCCTGCTGTATGTGTAATGATCTGTGTGCACTGGGTAAATAGCAAAGTCTTGAAGAATCCTTTTTTTAATGACTAATTTCTTTTCCATCTCCACGTAGAGATGGAAGAAAGAATGAGGGCGGGTAGAGGTTACTACATGGTGTTCCAGTTGTGTAACACACTCCGAGTCTTTGTGCTGAGGTGGAGGGTGGGGCGAGAATAACACTCTAACTTGTATTGTCTATTGGTTGGGAGGGGCAGTCTCAAGTTTTAGCTTAGCTACCAGTAAAGACAGTCTCATGAACATTCCCAGCTCTGGATTCAGGAATCTTCTGGTTGAAAATGACAGAAAACCCAATTCAAACTGGCTTAAGCCATCCAGGGAGGTTTTTGTTTTGTTTTGCTTTGCTTTGTTTTTAATTTACATCCCTGAAAAGTTCAAGGTGCCAGCTAAATTCCAAGGATAGTTGATGCTGTGAGGACTTGGTTTCCCCCATTTCTTGGCTCCCCCCCTCCCATGGTATTGACTTCATTCCATCTGGTTGTTCTCACTATTTTGGGTTCGCCCCTGAAGATGCCAACTCCAGACCTAACCTCCTTTTGGTGTTGACACGGAAAACCCTGCTACTACCCCTGTATTTTCATTAGAAGTGATGCTGTATCTCGCTGTGTATCCAGGCTTGGGCCTGGGTATATCCACCCCTGAGGTGGATGTGGACTCCCTCCAGATGACGTGGTCTGAGCAAATGGGGAGTATACGCTCAGTGAAGATTGGGGATTGTTTCGAGAGAGAGAGAAATGACTGTCATGGAGAACAGACCTATCAAATCAGAGCCGGAGTGTTGGGGGTTGGGAAGAGGCTTATTCCAGTGTCCACAATTTACAATGTGGAGAATGGGCCTCTGAAAGGAGCAGCGAGCTGTAGAAGGCCCTGCTGCTAATCACCTGTGTGGCTTTGACCTTGGGCTTCCTCTTAAATCTTTCTGCCATTCATTCATTTAACAAGTGTTTTTTTAAAGAACCTATAAAATGCCAGCTATATACTTGGGGTATATCAGTAAATAACACAAAGGTCCCTCCCTTACGGTGAGTCCAGTTTAGCAGTGGGAAGGGAGCTGGGGAGTCTTTAAGAAGATGCAGTTTTATACGGGGTGGTCTGGACAGCCCTCAGTGGGGCAATGCTATTTACACAAACATTTGAAAGAGGTGAGGGGAGTTGCATAGGTAGATATCTTGGCAGGGAGAGAAAATAGCTCAGATGCCCTAAGGAGGGTGTTTGCCTGGCTTATTGGAGAAAAAACAAATAGTGTAGCTGGATGGAATGAGAAGGGGGAGAGAGAAGGTAGAGGACAGAGAGATAAGGGAAGGGGACAATTGTATATGACTACTAGGATTTTAGCTTTTACTCTGACAGAAATAGGAAACCAGTTCAGGGTTTGAGTGGGTGAGTAACATCATCTGACACTTAAAAAAGACAACTCTGGCTGTTTCGATGAGAACTTGGGAGCAAAAGTGGAAGTAGAAGGACCACTTAGGCGCCATCACGATTATCAAGGCGATGCTCTAGAGTCTGTGTTGGCCCAGACCAACAGCAGTGCAGGTAGTCAGAAGTGGTCAGGTTCTGGATGTGTTTTTGAAGGTTGAGTCGATAAGCTTTCATGACAGATCAGATCTGGCATAGGAGAGAAAGGGACGAGTCAAGGCCTCCGGCCTGAGCAAATAGAAAAGTGGAATTGCCATCACCTGAAATGAGAAAAGCCGTGTGTGGGGCTGGTTGGGGAAAGAGATTGAGGATTCAGTTTTGGACGTGGCGTGTTTGAGATCGTCTCCCAGACACGCAAGTGAAGATGTTCAGAAGGCAGTGGGAAAATGCAGTCCGTGGTTTGGAAGATGAGTCTTGGGGGTATATTATGGAAATAGTCATAACAATATGGTGTTTCAAACCGTGAGGCTAGATGAGATCACTGATAGAATAGCTATAGATAGAGTAGAAAAGCAGGCTAGTGACTGAGCCCAGGAACCCTCTGACGTTGTCATCATGGTTAATGTTATATGTCAACTTGACCAGGCCACAGGTGCCCAGATTCAATATTATTTCTCAGCGTGTCTGCACAGGTGTTTCTGGATGAGATTAACATTTGAATTGGTGGATTCAGTAAAGTAGATTGTCCTTTCCAATGTTGATGGGTATTATCCAGTCCACTGAGGGCCTGAGTACAACAAAAGGTAGAGGAGGAAGGAACTCAGTTCTTGTTTTCTGCCTCAGTGCTTGAGCTGGAATATCTGATCTCCTCTTCTTTGGGCCTCAGACTGGGGCTCACACAATCAGCCCCCTGGGTTCTCAGGCCTTTGGACTCAGTCTGAGTTATTCCACCAGCTTTCCTGGGTCTCTAGCTTGCAGATAGCAGATCATAGAACTTCTCAGCCCCTATAGTCACATATAGAAGATCATGGAACTTCTCAGCCCCTATAGGCACATGAGCCAATTGCCGTTGGTTCTGTTCCCCTGGAGAACCCTGACTCATACAAACACTAAAGGGTGGGAGAAAGGAGGAACCAGAAAAAGAAGTTGAGATGAGGGAACAACGGGGAAGGAGGAAAATTAAGAGATTGTGGTACCTGGATGCCGAACGAAAACATGTGCCATGGAAGACTAATCAACTGGTTCAAATACTTTTCATAGGTCAAGAAAGGTGAAGACTGAGAATGGAACCATTGGATTTAGCAGTGTGGAGTTAACCTTGACAAGAGAAGTTATTGGAGAAATGGGGAAGTCTAATTGGAATGAGTTTAAGAAAAAGAAGGAAAGGTTTGGAGATAACAAGTTGACTAAAACACCAATCATTTATCTGGTTATGGTTTTGCTATTTGGGCAGAGCTTAGCAGACGCCGCTGCCCTTGGCTTCCTACAGCAAAAGTTGCCCAGGGGTAGCTCATCGGGGGTTAGAAAATCTGCTTCCAAGATGCCTTACTTACATGGCTAGCAAGTTGGTGCTGGCTGTCACCTGGGAGCTTAGGGAAGGCTATTGGCAGGAATATTGATTCTCCAATTGAGCCTCTTCACAAGACTACTTGGGCTTCCTCTTATCACAAAGTTGGGGTACAAGAGAGAAAGTGGATTTCTTAATGCCTAGGCATGGAAGTCCAAGAATGTCACCTCTCCTGCATCCTGTTGGTCAAAGCAGTCACAGATCCAGCCTAATTCAAAAGGAGGGAACCTAAGCTCTACCTCTCGACGGAGGGAGAAGCATGTGCACACAGGAGCAGATGTCTGTGGCCATCTTCTGAGATTAACCGCATGCATGTACCTAGAATAGAGATTTTTATTAAAAGTAATACAATTTCTGGGAGGAAAACCCCACCAGGAAAATGGCACAGCGGAAATGTACAAAGGGAGCAGAGCTATGGAAGCGTGCCCCCCAATAGCCTCACTGTCGCTCTATTGGGCAGACAGTCTAACCCGCCATAGACTGACTGTCTTTACTTGTGTATTTCCTCATCTGCGTGTTCACCCTTCTTGCCTCCTTCCTCTCCTCCAGGCTGGGACAATAAGTAAGGGATATACTCTTTTCTCCCACCACATTGTTTCCCCAGATGGGCTCTTGTCCTTGACAGCAGTAGGGCTGCCCTTACCCTTATGCCTTGATCAAGGAAGCGAGAGGCATGGAGGGTAAAAGCTTACAAGTGGCTTGAAGCTTCTCAAGATCATGCTATCATCCAAGAAAAATGAGAGAGGGCTATGCCTGTCATGAACCTGGAATCATCAAGGGCAGGGGCCGGTCAACGGTGGCCTGAGGGCCAAATCCAGCCTGTTTCTGTATGGCCTGTGGGTAAAGAATGGTGTGTACATTTTTAAATGGTTGGGGAAAGACAAAGAATAATTACAAACTCTATGGAGGTTTGGGGCGCCTGGCTGGCTCAGTCGGTAGAGCATGCAACTCTTGATCTCGGGGTCGTGAGTTCAAGCCCCACGATGCGTGTAGAGATTACGTCAAGATAAAATCTTAAAAAGAAAAAAGAAAAGAAAATTCCATGGAAGTTCATTTTCCATGTCCGTAAAGTTTTATCAGAATACAGCCCTGTTCTTTCATTTAGGTATCGTCTATGCCTGCTCTCATGGTATAATGACAGCATTAAATAGTTCTGACAGAGACTGGATGGCTTGCAAAGCCTAAAATATTTCCTATCTGGCCCTTTATAGGAAAAGTCAACCAACTTCTACCCTTGGGGCATTTTGTCTGCAGAAAGTTGACTGAATAATATTACCCACATAACCCCAATTCATTATCACAGTTTTAGAAGATACTGGAGGTGGTATCCGTAAACACATCACCAATAACGCCACTAAGCACTGCCGGGGAATTCTTATATCCATTCTGAAGGCCCTTGAGCTGGACCAAGGCATTTGGTCACTAAGATGTGCAAATGGCCACCCTTCCCATAGATCGCACTGGATTCGAAGAAATCAGTTATAAGTCTTTCTCAAATTTCTTTTAAGCCCGTGACACTTGGCATCGATTCTCTGGCAGGGAGCGCTCAGAGGAATTGGTAGCAGGAAAACGGAAAATGGAGCTCTGTGGAATGGCTCATCATTCAAAGATGTCTTGTGCTCTTGTGGATGTGCTACCCATGACAGTGGTTTTCGTGACATCCACACAATGGCGCTGGGTTTTCTGCTAGTAGTTTTGCCCCTGACTTGTCAGCTGGCCTCTGCTCTGACTGGTGTTTCTGAAACCCTGCCACGTGGAAGGATTCGAACCTCCTTGCCCCACAGACAGCACGACACAGAGAGACTACAAGTTTGAGGGTCAGAGAGATATTGGTTCGAACCCCCAGCTTGCTCATGTAAATAGATCATTGTCCTTGACGAGTTCTGTAATCTTTCTGAACCTCTGTTTCTTCATGTATAAAACGAGGGTGATAATTCCATGTACTTTGAGATTGTCCTGTCAACTTCATGAACAATCGAGCGCTCGCCTGTGTTAGCTGTTACTGTAACATCCAACACAGACACGTCTCCTATTTCTATGGGCTGTTTTAACATGTGCACCTGGACACACACACACACACACACACACACGCTGCTGGGAATTGAACTAAAAGAATTTTAACTTTGAACTCTTTCCTTCTTTGTCGAATGAATCACTGCCCATTATCTTTATGATACAATCATGTAAAATGCTGGTGAAAGTTGTTTCCATGGACCATTAACTCTTCAGGTAAGATTTTCCCTGTCTTGCTACTGAAGTTTGCATTAATGTTAAATTGAAATATTTAGAAGGTAATTACCAAGAGAACAAAAAAATGCTCTGCTGGTACCATGGCAGTCATGGGAACTCTGGGGATACCCGAAAGGGGTGACTTCATAGTTACAAGCTGTGGATCGCTATTTAGAAGGGCTTAGCACATGCTTGCCTGTACCTGGCCGTAAGGACAGCTCGGCCCCTTCCCCAGGGGTCTCTGGTCTGCATCTAGGCAGATGTGACTGCAGAGATGAACTCAGGGATAGTTTCTGAGGTGAAAGTTTCTCGATGCTGGTTTTAAATGTGTTGGACCTTCTGGAATTAGGCTTTAATTTTTTTCTTTCTCTTAATTTTCTACCTCTCCAGTCTTTTCTTCTTCTTTCTTAACTTGATCTTCCAACATTGTTATTGAACCTTTCATTTCTGCCCACTGCCTTTTAACTTTGAGATTTTTTTTTATTGTTCCTCTTTTATGATGACTCCTTTTTTTATAACCTCTGATTCTTATTTCATAGGTAAAATAATTTCTGTTCACTTTCTGAGGATAGTAATTATAATGCCCTTTTTTTTTTCTTTAACATCGCTTTGATTTCCCACATGTTTATTTTTTTAATTTTGTTTGCTTTGATCTCTGGCTTACAGGCTTTCTATAAGTTAATGGTGCTCCTTGATTGTTTATGTTTAAGAGTGGTGTGTGTGTGTGTGTGTGTGTGTGTGTGTGTGTGTGTGTGTTATTTATATGTTCACTCACTGTGAATTGATTCAGCTTCTTTGGGGGGAAAACTAAACCTTTAGCACTTCTGGGTTTTTCTGTTGGGGTGGTCAGTTTTCTAGAGAGGTGCCTTTCCATTGGCTGCCTGGGACGTGTGAGCCTTTCTGTCAGATTTTCTCATTGTTGAGTGATAGAAAACAGCTGGGGTTTTCATGGTCTTACTATGTGACTTCCAAGTATTGTTTTTTGTAGCCAATAATGCTACTACTCCCCCCCCCACCCGAAACCCCACCCCAGATCTCTTTTTCCCATTTCTGTGTACCCCTCTCTAGATATCAGATGCTTTTGCCTCTGATAGTGAGCACCTGTCGCTTTTCTCTGGAGAATTTTCCATGGGACACTGGAACACTTTGCTGATATGTTCAGAGCGGCACGTGCCTGGGAGTTCATGTCAACTCTCCCCAACCCCAGGATGGTCCCTGGACAATGGCTCTCAAGGAGGGAGCACGGAAGCGTAGCAGTCTTGGCTGAGGATGGGGGCAGCTGTGAAGCTTGACTTAGGTTTAGGCTTAGGGTTTGATGGAGCTTTCTCCAAAATTTCCCAATTGTTTGGCTTCCTCCCTCCTTCCTTGTCCTGAACTTCCTTACCTGTCTCCCCCGCAAAACTTAACTATGTCACTTTCCTCCCTATTAGAGGCTCTTCCAGGAACTTGCTCGAAGACATCCCATTTTCAATATGGCATCCATGCCTGAAGTCTGTCTTCCAGGCATCTCATTTCAAGCACCTGAAAGCCAGTTAAGTGGGAGAAAAATTACACTTACAAGGTGTAGCTCCAAAGGACAGATCTTAGATCTTAGATGGGATTTATCAGGAGGAAGAGTTCCGTTTATTAGAGACTTCCCTGACTGGGAGTAAGTTCACTGTCCCCACAGGCATACAAGCTGAGGCTAATGCTCGTTTCATGAAGTGTTTGAAAACGGGGATTCAAACAATTCATGGGAGGCTGCCCTCAGATTCTGTGGCATTTGTATTTCAACATAGGACTTTCTTAATGAAATAATGTAACGTAGCAGCAGAAAAACCTCATCGGGGAAGCAAATTTTCAATTTTGAAGGTTTTTTTTTTCTTCCCAGTACCACATGGTGCCCTTTTGAGATTGTGCGTATAATTAGAGCTTGTGCGATTGTCGAGAGGTGCCCATGTGTGAATTTCCCAACAGCAATTATGGCTTGATTAAAAGAGTACCCAAACAATGGCAGTGCAAATGCATTGACAGTAAGTGCTTTGTATGTTCTTGGCATTTCTCTGCCTCACTTTCATTACCAAGAGTGTAAGTCAAAATTAAATATCCACACGCGTCCAGAATCATGTGCCTGTAGCCCATTGTTCCCGGGGTCTGTTTGTCACCTCTCCAGGGTCGGTGTATGCACACGGGACCAAGCCTGCTGATTCGGCCCGCCTGCCTCACCCACAGCCTCAACTCAACAACTGGACATCGTTTTCAACCACGAAGACAGTCGGGCTGGGTTCAAAGGCAGAGCTCTGGTGATTTCACTGAGTACAGTTGTAAAGGCTAAAGGCGTGCCTCTGTCAGTGAAGACTGAGCTTTGAAACTGAAGGTCAAGGGTAGGGATACTATTGTCTCAGTCACCCAAGTTGTCCTTCATGGTTGTTGAGAAATTTGGGCAGGAGAAGTAATTCTGTCAGCACACGAAGGTACTTGGGTACTTGGTATCAAGTCCTTAAAAACTTGGAGGACACACACACACACACACACACACACACACACACACACACACATTTTATCCTTTAAGTGACGAGAAGTTTCTCTTTCAGAAAGTAAATATTATTCTCTCTGCTGCCATTTTCTTTCCGCACTGCAAAACAGTAGTGCAACACCTCTAAACAAATAAGCAAACCAACAAGTTAGCAAGAAGACATTAAGTGGAGAAGCTATGGGTCCCCTAGTCTTGTCTGACCCTGGAGGCGTCGATGCAATGGGGATTGGCTCCCGTCTCCACACTACATCCTGACTCCGGATACCCAAAGTCACTGTGCTCCTGACTTCCCTGTGAAATGGGGAATGAACGAACTAAGGGTTACAGTTCCTTCCTTCCGTTCATTCAGCCAGTCCATCAGCAAATAATGGTTGAGTCTCCACTACTGTCAGAGATTTTTCCAGGAGCCAGGGATATATGATGGGCAACAATACAGGTGTGTTCTCTGCCCTCATGATCCTTACATTCTAATGAAGGAGTCAGTCATACTTTGATGAAATGTGCATTGGTAAGGAGAGCTCTGATGACAGGTGCGGCAGAGTAAGGGGCAGGTCATGGGGGCTGCTGCTTTGGAAGAGCGGTGAGAGAAGACTCTTTAAGAAGTTTAGCAAAATGGGATAAGGAAGTGGCCCAGGTGACTCTTCTGGGTGAGTGAGTTCAGGCAGATGGCACGATTAATACAAAGGCCCTGAAGTAGGCTTGACACGTTGAAGGAACAGCAAAGAGACCCATATACAACAGGGCACATGTCAGAGAGGCGCCAGAAGTGGAGGGGACCAGCCAGGCCAGATCTTTGAGTCGGTGGAAATGAGCTTGGTCCTTCTCTGAGTGAGGTGGTGAGCCCCGGGAGAATTTTGAGCAGGCGTGTGATATGATGTGATTTGCATTCCATAGGAACCACCCGGCTGCTCAATTGAGAATGGTCTTAAGGGAGATAATGGAAGTAGGGAGGCAATTTCAAATCTCCTCCGGAGAGAGGTGATGGTAGCATAGACCGAGGGCAGTGGGATGATTCAGGATTGATCTTGGAGACGTAACTGACCTTTTTAGAGTGTAAGAGAGGAGCCATAGATGATGGCACCAGGACTTTCAATCTGTGAGCTACTGTCTGGTGGGGCCATTTACTGAGCCTGGGCATTGTGGCCAGAGCAACGCTACCAATCCTCCAATTTAACTTCACTGGAATTTATAAGGACACTGCCTCGGGGACCCTCTGATGGCATCTGGAGATGCATGCGTTTTACGTCTTTGATGTCTGGCCCGTAGTCTTCTCAAAGTTTTCGAAGATAGATGGTCTTACCAGATCTTAGTGTCCATAAGGATAAGCCCTCCAAGACTGGAGGCACTCACTTTCCCCAATTCTGTCTTTGGACTTCAAACCCATGGGTAGAGGCAAGTCCTTGCCACCCCCGTTTCTGTAAATACAACTTGGGACACCTTACCCTCTGCTTGCAAGCTCCTATTGGCTTCACACTGCCCTTGGCTTCCAATAACCATTCTCTTGACCTCTGCAAGCCCCACTCTCTGTACCCCACCCCCATCTCCTTTCCTTTCTCACCAGGCAGAGACTCAGGGTCAGTGACATCTCTGTAGCATCTTCAGTACTGCATGCAAACACGAATCTCCAGCCCTGGGTGGCTCAAATACTCCAATAGCCCTGTTCTTCCTAAGCTACGTTCTCTCAATATTTTTTTATTAAAATTTTTTAAGTGTTTTATTTATTTTTGAGAGAGAGACAGAGAGAGAGAGAGACAGAGTGCAAGTAGGGGAGGGGCACAGAATGGGGGAAAACACAGAATCCAAAGCAGGCTCCTGGATCCGCACTGTCAGCACAGAACCCGAAGAGAGGCTCGAACCCACGAACTGTGAGATGGTGACCTGAGCCGAAGCCAGATGCCCAACGAACCGAGCCACCCAGGCGCCCCTAAGTTCTCTCAATATTGATAGAGCAACTTCCAGGTCTGGTTGATGTGGTTCTGGGTTCAGCTGGGCCTTGCTACTCATCTGCTATCTTTGTCTTCTTCTATGGTGGGCAGACACCTAGATGACTCCCGGATATCCTACTGCTGGTGTTAGTGCCTTGAGTGTGGGCAGGATTTGTGACCTATTCTACCAATAAGATAGAAAAAATGATGGGAGGGGCGCCTGGGTGGCTCAGTCAGTTAAGCATCTGACTTCGGCTCAGGTCGTGATCTCACGGTCCGTGGGTTCCAGCCCCGCGACAGGCTCTGTTCTGACAGCTCGGAGCCTGGAGCCTGCTTCGGATTCTGTGTCTCCCTCTCTCTCTCTGCTCCTCCCCCATTCATGCTCTATCTCTCTCTGTCTCTCAAAAATTAATAAACGTTAAAAAAAATTTTTGAAAGAAAGAAAAACTGATGGGATGTCACTCCCATGAGTGTGTCCCATTGTGTAAGGATCTATCTTAGGGTACTGGAGTGAGTCACTCACTGTGACTTACATGAAGTAAGTGACTTTTTTGAAAGGCTATGTCTGAAGGAAATCTGGGGACCTGAGGGTGGCCTCTAGCAGACATCCAGCAAAAATGTGAGGCCTTCGGTCATACGGCTGCAAGGAAATGAGTCAACAACTTGAATGAACTTGGAAGCAGATTCTTCCCCAGTCGGATTTCCAGATGAGAACACAGCCCAGGCAGCACCTCAACTGTAGCCCTGTGAGACCCTGGGCAGAGGACCCAAATAAGCCATGCTCACACACCTAACCCCCCGAACTTCAGGCAATAACTGTATATGGCTTTAAGCTGCTAAGTTTATGATAATTTGTTATATAATGGTAGAAGGGTATATACTGTCTTTGATCCCTTTGTCATTTGCAAGAGATTTTTTTCAACCTTTGATACCTTGTCCTCATTCCCCCCTACTTCATGCCCTTGCTTAGCTGATATTAATATTAATATATTAATTATAACAAATTAATAAATATTAACATATAATATAATTTATTATATTATAAATTATATTAATATTAACATAATTCTCTAATATTAAGCTGGTCTTAATATTAGAGAAAATGCAAAGATTGGCTGTGAAGCCTATTCTCTTTCTTCTCTATCACCTCCAAACTTATTTAGGTGTTCCCCCATCCCTCCTCTTTTTCTCTGTCCCTGGACCATCCTCTCCAGTCACGACCGGATTCAATCTCCCCAGGTCACCCAAATACCTTCTTCTGTCCTCCCCTCCCTATGGATTTCGTTGTTACACCTCTGCCTGCTTCTTTCTCTCATCCTGTCTGCAAAGCTCCTCTCTCTTTCCATTAAACAACCGAACAGCAAACACACAGAACAAACAAAACAATTTCCCTTGACCTTGCTGTTCTGTCAAGGTGTAGTTCTTACTGTCTCATTCTCTTTACTACAAAGTGCTCTGAAAAAGTAGGCTCCATGTGCCTGAAACGTGCTGTATCTTGCCTCTCATCCTCGCCATTTCACGGAGGACGCCCTGGGTAAGGGCCGCCATAGGCTTCTAGATGCCAAATTTCTCTTCTCCGTCCTTACCCTGGGTGAGAATTGTGAGTCCTTGGACGCTACCAACCACTGTCTTCTGGAACACTCCCCTGGCTCATGTGAGACTGTTCCCCGGGGGTGTCCCCCATGTGTCTGTGGGTTTCTTTCCAGTTTCCTTCATGGTTTCACCTTCTACTGTCCTGCCCCCTTGGGGGATAAAAAAGTTTTTTTGTAATTAATGAACTCCTAAGTTTTATCTGTTGTATTTCTCTGGTATAGTTAATCCCTGTGGGAATTTTTATAGGTGATTCATCAATTCTTAATTATCTACTCTAAATCTTTTGGGGTTATAAAGAGATTTTCTCCATAATATATTGCCTAATTTGTGTCTTCCGCTAATAGGAAACTATGTTAATTAGAATGAGAAAAAAAATTGCAAATTATTTGTCGCATTTTTCTGGTCTCACAAGGAGAGGAGTAACTTGCTGGAGGCAGAGGAGAAGGGCCATGTGTGCAAATGGAGTATAAAAGCGGATTACGTGGACATTCAGTTGTTGGTGGATGGCTTATGTCTAATGGCGCCATTTTATTCAACTGTCCTACTGGTATAAAATTTTTTTCTACAGTTTCAAGGATAATTTGCTTCATGTTTTCATGTTTAGGAATCATAGAAATTTAACCCAAGCATTTAGACCTCTACAGTTTTCCCAACTAACCTGAGTTTATTAAGAAGCAAACACTTACCGATCACTTACGAGGCCTATGACATTCTACCAATCGTGTCGGTAGGCACTGTTAGGTCCAAGTTATAAATGAAGAAACAGATGCAAAGAGCTCTGAGCCCGTGGGCCAAGAGAGGGCTCCGATGAGGATGTCGATCTCATGGCAGAAATGCTCCTGCTCTGCATTTGCTCCGGGGTCTCCTCTCACTAGTTACGGCAGAAGCTTACATTTCCCAGCATTCCTGAGGAGAGCTACTGTCCCAGTGACTGAGTTCTGGCCAAAGAAATGTGCGTGCAGTCACGTAAGCCACCTTCAGGGATGGTCTTTGAAGCAACCCAGGCAACTTCCAGTCCTGTTTCCACCTTCTGCTGTGACATGACGAGCGGCAAAACCAAGATGGGGCAGCTGGGATCATGGAGTCACCACACGGAGGGGAGATAACTGGGGAGCTTCCCGCGCCTCACTCAGCTTCGCATCCTAGAGGTACAGACTTTTATCGTGTTAGTTGGCTGAGATTTCCACTTCAGCGTCTAGCACTGCTCCCTTCGAGAAATTGCTGTGGCATCGGGGTGATGTTAGAATCAATGCTTGCTTAGCAATCAAACAGCAGCTACTGAGGAAATGGATAGGGTTTCCTCTCTTTGGTGAGGTGACATCTGAGCAGAGACCCGAATGACGTGGGGACTCTTCTGACGTGGTGAAGAGAGGACGGGGAGTAGAAGGAGCGGGCTCTCAGGGACAGGGAAGGGTCAAGGAGGCCATGTGACTGGGGCAGGGTGGGCGATGGTGGGGAGGACGGTGAGGGATGAACGCAGGTAGAACTGATCACGTGGGGACTTTGAGGCCATGCTAATAACTTGGGACTCATGGAAGGTGATATCTCAAATGACCTGAGACAAAATCACCGTGACCGCTCTGGAGAAGTCTGTCCCATGACTCCAAAACCTGGCTCTGGTGATAACAAAGAGCCCATTGCCAAAGATGCCCCTGGAGAGCTTGAGTGAAATTATTTAAAAAATAATCTATTGTTTGTATGAGATTTTAGATGTACACATGTGACTAAATTTATGAATTAAATATTAAAAGTATACATTTGAGTATATCATCTACCTCTCTAATATATACTCACATTTATATATAAAATATACTTTATAATAGCTATCGATCACTACATTACAAGATATATTGTGACATATAATATAGAATTATGCATTTATTTCATAGCTCATTTTTTTAAATATAATTTATTGTCAAATTGGTTTCCATACAACACCCAGTGCTCATCCCAACAGGTGCCCTGTTACCTGCCCATCACTCACTCTCCCCTCTCCTCCACCCCCATCAACCCTGTCTGCTCTCAGTATTTAAGAGTCTCTTATGGTTTGCCTCCCTCCCTCTCTGTAACTTTTTTTTCCCCCTTCCCCCCCCCCCCCAATGGTCCTCTGTTAAGTTTCTCGAGAGATGCATAGGGGCATATTTCATAGCTCATTAAGAAAATGGGAAGCTGCCTTTTATTAATGTTGTCTTCTATGCAGGACATACACTTCTTATATATTTATATAGGTATGTCTTATGTACTTATGCAAAGCTGAAAATGAACAATTTGGCTTTTAAGCAGCTGAGTAGTATACAACCCAGAAGCCACAGACCTCTGGATCTGGTAGAAACATACACAACGAAGTCCAATGTTCTTATTTTATAGACAAGGAAATGGAAGTCCGTCCAAGGAAGTTAGGCAGCCTGCTGAAATCACACAGCAGGTCGGTTTGCTGCAGGGCCGTGATTTGGGGTCCGCAGTTCTCCCTGTGTTCGGCTCCCTCCCCCAGGGATGTCCAGTGTTGCAGGCAAAGACGTACGAGTCACCCGTGCTGACACTTCGAGCCAGCTTAGCCCCACTCCCGGACTCTACGGATTTGCGTATTCCTCTTACAGATTCATCTGCAAAGACTAGCTTCTGTTAATTGGGCACCTACTATGTGAGGGAGCTGGATTCCGCCCCCCCCCAACCCAGAGCCTGGGCTCCCAACCAATGTGCGTACTGCCCTACCCCTGCCTGGCCCCGGCACTCAGCAAATGGTGGTTTGTATTTTTGAGATTGTGTGGAACGAAAAATGACTTGAGGGCACAAGGCGAGTGTGTGAGCGTCACTCCAAGCCAGCCTTTTATTCTTGGAAGTTAAACCTTCTGGAAGGAGTCCGAGGTGTCGTTCCCGCCAGCATCCACATGAGCCACGCTGTCCTTCCTGCCTCATCTTGCCCAGCGGCGAGCTGGCCCTTCTCGACAAAGCTGTGTTGTCTGTCGTTATCAGCTGACCGCCCGGGAACCCCGTAGCCTCCCTGACTCCAGCCTTATCTCTGAACAGGACACCCTCCCCTGCACATCATCGGGCTGCTGGTGATGCCAGCCCCGCTCCTCAATCGGGCTCTATTCATCTGTGACCTTAGGCGGGAGCAGGGGAGGGACAGGCCAGCTGCCCCCTTTCCACCTGAGCGGCTGTGATATGAAGCCCTGATTCGGAACACTGAGACGCCCCGAGCCTCGCCGCGCTCCCGGGCACCCGCACCCCTGCATGAAAGGCCCTTCTTGTTCTGGGGTGTGCGGCCAACTGTGAGATAGCCCCCAAGATGCTTTTCATGTGGCCGCATCCAGGCACCCCCGGCTGCATTTTAATAGCCGAGTTAAAGGTAACTTGATAGGCAGATACGCCCGGAGCCTGGACTCGGGCCTATATTCATTTATCCCTTCTTTCTAAATGAAAATCGCCGCCATGGCTAATTTCCTCTGCTTTCTTAAATATCTCAGTGTGCCATTTAGCAAGGAGTTACATTTGTTTTGTAGCAAGCAAGAAACGAAAACTCCTAAATATCATTTGATTCATCTTTGTCATACCCACCCATGGGTTCACCATCGATCTGATAAGTCGTGGGGTGCAGATCACAGGATTCCTGGCTATCCTCTCATTGTGCCGTCCCTGCCCTCTGCCACGCTCTATCGACTCCTAGAATCGGGGCTAAACGAGTTCACGAATCTCTTCAGGAGACAGGAGGATATCGTAGGTTATCTTGAATTTGGATTTTACTCTGGGTATCTGTGTTGCCAGTGGGCAACGGCTCTCAGAGAAAAACCCTTGCTGGGCGACCTTGGTAGAGGCACATGCCTCTCTGAGATTTGATCCTCTAATCTACAACTCGGAGGGTCCGTGCATGCTGGGACTGGAGATCAGCTTTTGGGAAGAGGCATGAGGTTCAGATTCAGGTGCCCGGGGTGACCAACCATCTGGGTCTGCCTGGGACTGAGGGATTTTCTGGGTTGCTCACACCTGGAGAGTACTGGGTGACTGTGGACAGCTGGTCACCTTGTCATGGACCATGTTACTCTTTCTAAGAACTTTGATCAGTAAAATCCACAGGATGTGTGTGACATTTGTGTTACAACCACGGGTGTAACCAACCCATGGCTTGGTTACTGATGACTGCCTTTCTCCGTCTGCAGGACACTTTCAGGAGAAATGGGGGTGGCCACTGTAACAAGAGGCTGGAACCTTGGCTCTCCACCGGTGGTGTTTAGTCCTCACAGGGCCCAGGGCATGAGTCAGGCCTGACTGGGGTCTAGAACACCAAGTTTGTAAGAAGAGCGATTTCATTCAAAACGCCAGGAGGATCCCTACGGAGGGGCATTGGATCTGGCCAAGCTCCTTCCCCCGTCCCAGTTTTCTCCTTGATTGGCCGGTGGTCCAGCCGATTGTCACATGCAGCTCTTCCTGGGGGGGGGGGGAGGGTGGTGGTGGTGGTGGTGGTGGTGAGGAGGCTGCTCTATAAAGGGAAGTGGTACCATGGGGCGCCTGGGTGGCTCAGTCAGTTGAGCGTCCGACTTTGGCTCAGGTCACGATCTCGCGGTCCGTGAGTTCGAGCCCCGCGTCAGGCTCTGGGCTGATGGCTCAGAGCCTGGAGCCTGCTTCCGATTCTGTGTCTCCCCCTTTCTCTGCCCCTCCCCCGTTCATGCTCTGTCTCTCTCTGTCTCAAAAATAAATAAAACGTTAAAAAAAATTTAAAAAAAAGGGAAGTGGTACCTCTACATTTATTTGATCCTTTCATTTATTTTTAGGAAATATTTACTGAGCACTTACTATGTGCTCTGGGGGTAAAGTGGGGAATAAGATACGGTCGTGTCCTCAGGATGCTTAGGGTCTAACAAGGAACGCAGTACCAGAAAGCTGAGGGTTTCTAGGAGGACGGGAGTCCAGGGTGACGGGAGCCCAAGCAGAGCAGCTCCACTCATGCAGGGACAGCTAACAAAGTGCAACATCCCCCCTTCCAAGCCCAGCACCGTGAGCCTTCCCGCTGCACCTGTAACCCGTGACTGCTGGGTATCCCTTAAATGGGCGACAGCCTAGGGTGCGTTGTGATGATCCTCTTATCTTCAAAGACTTCAAAGACAAAAACCCGGGGCGTTTTTCCAACAAGGAAAATGCTTCTTAACACCCACCACATGTGGTAGCAATAACCTCCACTTTCTGAGCACATTTAAAAATTTGACAGATCTCTGGATAATTACCACATCATTTGGTAAACGAGTATTTCCAACCAGTCTCGGAGGAGTAACTCAACGCCGGCTCCTCGTCAGGGCCCCGACGCCCTCCCCAGCTGAGCTAGGGACAGACCTCTTGGGACACCTGCTTCTCTGCCACCATCACGCCTGCCACCAAGCAGCCACAGCAGGGACTATCGATACGCCGCAGGAGTGTAGGAGGGGCAGAGTCTGACTCGGAGTGCCACTGCCCTGAAAAACTTGTCTCTGCAGGTGGCCGTTCCCTCCCTGGAGGTGAGCGCCTCTGTCAGCAGCGGCCCACGGGTTACATCGGCCTCAGGTCTGCTGCCTCAGCGGGTGGTGACAGACACAACCTCGGGATAGCGCTCTGCTCCTGTATCCGGCACAGTATGGCCAGAAGGGCTGGGTGTTGGAGTCAGTGGGGGTCGAGCCCCCGGAGGAGAGACTCGAGGCATCTTCTTGGCCCTCTCTGAGTCCTGACCTCCTTACCTGAAAAGAGGCAACAAAACCTACGTCGCCGGTTATCGTGAGAATCAATAGATGCCAATCGAAAGGCCAGAGGGTACTATTTTAGGCTTTGGAATCTGTGTGGTCTCTAGGGACCACAGAAGCTGTGGAAACAAATGGTTGTGTTCCAATAAAACTTTATTTACAAAAGCAGGCGGCAGGCTGGATTTGGTGTGTGGGTTGTGCCGCTGATCTAGAGCGTCTATATCAAAACGTAGCACATGGTGATAGTAGAAGCTGTTATTATTATCAGCCCTGTTGCTACTCTGCTCATTCCGCCAGGGTGGCGGGATGACTGTAGGGCAACCACAGGGCCTTGGTTGAATTGCTTGAATCCAGCAAGACACATATATGATACCAAGAATAAACAATATAGGAAAAAAACAAGACTTTAGAGAGGCTTCCCGGGCGCCGCTCCCCTGAGCACATTCTGCGCATTCATTCACTTGAGCCTCAGGCACATTTTATCATCATCATCCCCATTTTGCAGATTAAAAAAAAAAAAAAACACGGAGACAAAAAGATCTCAGTGACTAGCTCAAAGCATCGGCTAGAATGGAAGCCTAGAGGATATGGCTTCAGAACCCAGATAACGTCTGTCATTACTTGGAAACCACTAGAAGGTGACACTTCATCCCATGATTCCATAGATCGTATCTTTGCCTCTCCCTCAAGCGTGATGCCTTCCCGGGGATTCGGGGACTCTGGCCTTGCTCGGCTTGCTGAAGAGCTGGACCTCTGGCCTCAGCTGGGGTGGATTCTTCTCCAAGGGCGCCTCGCTCCCTGCCCGAGGCTCTAATTGCTGGCCGACGTCGGAGATGCTTGGGTCGCAGCTAATTGCACAGAGCACCTGGCTGGCTCTCATTTACTGGCGCTGATGAAATGACTTCCGGGCTGGTGGTGCCGTTCCCCCGCCGACTGCTTTCCCTCTGCCCATTAGCGGTGGAATTACTAGAGCCTGGAAAAGGTCTGCTGGGAGAGAAGTAACTCTGACTTTGGCGGGGGGGGGGGGGGGGGGAGGGGGTGATTATTTCATTTTTACTATATATTACGTCCCTTAAAATAAAACAACCCGTAGACACCATCTCATGTTGGAAACCTCTTTCCCAATCCCCAAATCCAAACTCTGGCAGATTTTGGTGATGGTGAAATTTCCACTTCAAGTGACATGTTGGTTTCGCAGGCGTTGCTGGCCATCTTTCCACTGCTGCGTGTATTCCCCTCCGCACTGAGAGCACTCCGTCCCTTTGAACTTGCCTCCGGCACCTGGGATACGTGTGTGTGGATCGGAGAAAGCAGGGAACAGGCTTTGCCCCCACCCAGGCAGCTTCACAATGGCAAATGAAATCAGAAAAACAAAACAGTTCCTTGCTGGAGACATGGAACATCAGCCCCAGTACAGGAGAAACAGCCGGTGCCCTTTCGTTGGGCGGCCAGCTGAGCAGGGGGCTCTCATGGGTCTTTTCCACGTTTGGCGCGTGATTCGTCCTATATAGAAGAGGGTGGCTCTCCAGTGAGCCGGGCCAGGGGCTACCCGGGGAGGACCGGCCTCGCCTTATCTCTGTTTTACTCCTGTCTTTCTAGGCTGGGGGTCCTTGGGTTCTAAACATTCTTTTGTGGAGCATGGGGGGAGAGATTATTTTTCCATGCGTGGTGGGTATTCCCTTTGAGGCCACACAGTCTGCCGTTTCAGAAACCAACGCTGGGCAGCGTGCCTCTGCCGGGTTTAGTTGGAAATGTCGGCATCCTCGGCGCCACTTACCGAATCAAAGACGGAGAAAGCAGCTAGCCCAAGCCAGGTGGCATCCTCGCCCGCACACAGATGCAGCGAGAAGGGGCGGGGAGACGTGGAAGCAAGGTTTATGGGAGCAGATCAATCCGGGATGCAGGGGTGGGGGGGGGCGGGGGAGGGAGTCCTCTGGATAAAAATAGCACGCACATGAACTCCTGCCCCCCACTCCTTAACGATCTCTCTCTCCGCTGACTAGTGTTTGGCTCTCGGAGGAACAGCGGGAGCCGAGACTGTTACTCAGCTAGAGAGACATGGAGGGAGCCCGCCTGCCAGGTGGGCTTTCCAAGCCCGCGCGGCTCTAAACTTCTCCACATGTGAACAAGTGTTTACAGTTTTAAAGATGTGTTGAGTAATTGCACATGCGAGATATCTCCCCCTTTAATGCGCCCAGCATGTTCCCAGGCTTTCCAGAGAACACCCTGGTTGACAATGAAATTGTTTGCCTTCCCTGCGTCGGGCTTAAGGAGGCACTGTTTTGCGTTGAGATATAATTGGTAGCACTCCTGCCTTCGTAGTTCAGGTTTAGCTACTGAAAATGACTGCCTTAATCCACTCTTTACTTACCCGGATTTCGGCTAGAAGCCCCAGGGAACCCCCTTCGCATCACAGCACAGAGTGGCCGTTCTTAAAACTCATTTTGAGGCTCTCCCAACATCTCAAAATGCTGGTTAAAAAAAAAAACAAACAACAACAATAATACCGGCTCACTTTCGAGCTCCCCCAGTTTTCAAGAGTTTTGAAGCCCCTCAGAATACTGCAATGTGTTCTTTTGCTGCTGAAAAGTCACTGAAAACCCGCCTGTTTTTACGGAGGGCATCCGATTCTCCTCTCCCCCCTCTCTTAATTATTCCTTGCTCTCTTTATTTTCATGGGAAAGTAGCTGGTGTCACCTCAGGGAGAGAACGCATTCTGCTTCGCTTGTTATTTTTTATAGTGTTCTTTGTCTTCTCTCTGGCTTCCAGCAAAACACAGCCAGAATGGTTTGGCAGGTCACTTTGCATTAGTAAAACTCTGTGTCAGCCACAACTGAGGTCCAGAGTGAAGGACTAACGTCAGCTTGCAAGTTGGAGAAACGTACCGAACCTTACAACCGGCTTCCCGGCGGCCTTCTTTTGGGATTACGGGGGCGAGCAAGAGCAGCGGGACGGACGGCACCCTCCCTCCATGTGTCACCTGCCTGCTGGTCCTCCGGCCGCCCCAGGATCTCCGCACCTCCGCTGACAAATCACGGAGCTTCATGACCTGGCTGGTGCCTGTCAATTAACGTCGGGGCTACAATCGTTCCAACTGGAAAATCGTTTTACTACCGTTTTTGCGAATTTCCCAACTGGCCATTTTGGCGTCTGAGACGCGTCTCTGAGAAGTAGGGCCCAGGGGGACTGTATCCTCTCTCCTGGCCGGGTAGCTCTGTCCCTGCTCCAGCCCTGCTGCTTCCACTCTTCCGTCCGGCCCTTCCGGGGCCAAGCGGATCCTCACTCGAGACACGAGTGCCCGTTTGGAGGACAGACCTTCCAGTTTCTCAGGTCTTTGCAACCTCTGCGCCTGAGGCTCGGCTTCGCTGGAATCAGACATTAATTACGTTTCAGTTAGAAGTGAAATCTTGCTGACGCTTCCTGCACGGGATCCCTGCCGCCCCTCCACCGGAGCCAAGGGTAGGGCAGCCTGTCGAGGAGCCCCCTTAGTAGGATGGTCTGGTGGGGAGGCACCTGGAGCCCCCCCGTCTTCTCTTTCCCCTGCACCCCCCTTCCCGCAGCTCTAGTGGCGGAAGCGGGGCACTTGTCATCTTAGGGTAGTTATTTGTTTCTTTGCCATTTTGTGAGGTGGCTTCTCGAGAGGAGTTTCTGTGGTTGCTCGGTTTTGAGCAACTCCCAAAACAGAAGATCTGGCACAGAGCAGGTGCTCGGGAAACATCGTTTGAACGAATCCTATCTTCTCTCTGGACTTGTGCCTATTTCTGAGATTGGTATTAATCCCGGAATTGGCATTAAGGATAAAATTCCTACAAAAGGACCGGGCTGGGAATGGGAAGCTGAAATCTAGATATAGCCTTTGGAGGGTCTGGAGTCAGGCAGCAGAGCGGTCAGCCCCGGGGAGCTCCGGTGTACAGGAGAGTGGTGATCCGTGGGCAGTCCTGGGAGACCCAGACCGGGTGGAATGGTCTGGCATCATTCATTCCAGCACACAAGGACTATCTGGGGCAGAGGCCCAGACACTGGGTGGGGTCCTGTGCATCCAAGAAGGAACAAAAGAGAAGCAGACACTGTCCTCCTGGTACATACTGCCCACTGAGGAAGACAGACGATAATATGTAAAATTAATAATTCTGAGAAGTGCTAGGAAGGAAACGCACCTGCCCCTGCCCCAGCTGGAGTCAAGAGTGGACCCTAATGCAGGGGTCCTGGGAATAGGAGCAGACGGGGCGGGAGGTTCAGGCCAGGGCTTTGGCTCAGCGTATCGGGGGGCACGGGTGGGTCAGGAGTGGGGGCAAGGCGGGGACGGAGTTGCAAAGGAGGCTGGGTCTTGAACCCAGAAATCCAGGCTGGAGCTCCTTAACTGCATCCTTCCTCGAGTCGGGATTGATGCTGAGGGAGACAGGGCTGACCTTAAAGTTCAGGCCACGTTCATTCATTTGCTCGTCCGTCAGATGTTTATGGTGCGTCTACCACATGACTGAGACTGTTACAGTTCCCCAGCAAAATCAGCGCAGTTCCTGCTCTCACAGAGCTTGTAGTCTAACGAAGAAAACAAGCAACTCGTACTTTAGACCGATTTATCTGATTATCGACTGCTGGAAGTGCCACCAGGGAAAGAAACAGGAGCCTGGTAGAGTAACCAAGAGGTCTAGCCAACTTAAGGTGCCTTTTAGGGAGGTCTCTCGGAGGATTTGACATTTGCCTGGAGCAACTGGCCTGGGGTAGAGTGCACAGATGAGCATTCTGGGCAAACAACACATGCAAAGGGCCTGTGGTCTGCAGAATGATGATCCCCCTCCCCCACAGATGTTCACACCCTAATTTCCAGAACCTGTGACTGTCTTACCTAACATGTCAAAAGGAACTTTGCAGATTTAGGCTACAGACCTTGAGGTGGGGGAAATAGGCTGAAGATCCAGGTCACCTCAATTTAATCATAAGAATCCTTCAAGGCAGAGAAACGGCCCCCTGGAAGCTGTCCGTCCAGCCCCTCCCGGGGAGACCCTTTCCCACGTGGCCTCAGAGCTTCTGGTCAGGCTCTAGGAGCCCTGGGCAGCGGGCTGAACAGATGGAACAAATGACCCCCAGTTCGCCACCAGCGTCACCTTCTGCAACGCACCTCCCTCCTGCGCTGCCTTCCCTCCCAGCAGCGGAGCTCGAAGGCTCACCGCGTTTCTATGGTGAAACAACGTCCCTTGTTTGGAAATACGCGGAGCTTATAAAATATGCTCCTGTGTTTTCCTGGATCGGCGCATATTGTAGAGTCCGGGGATTTATTTACAATGGAGAAATTGTTTTTGCGGATTGTGGTTAAACAAAAAGATTGTTTTTGGAGGGCTGAGTAAAGGAGACATTGTTTATTATATTAGTTATTTGGTCGCACGCCGGAAAAGGATGTTTGGGGGGGGGCGGGGCAGCCAGTGAAGGTAATGGTCCATTTCTTTCAACGTTTATTTATTTTTGGGACAGAGAGAGACAGAGCATGAATGGGGGAGGGGCAGAGAGAGAGGGAGACACAGAATCGGAAACAGGCTCCAGGCTCTGAGCCATCAGCCCAGAGCCCGACGCGGGGCTCGAACTCACGGACCGCGAGATCGTGACCTGGCTGAAGTCGGACGCTTAACCGACTGCGCCACCCAGGCGCCCCGGTAATGGTCCATTTCTTTGGGCCAAGGGAGCTAGAAGTGAAACACTGTGACCTCTGTCATCGTCCCCTCGACAGGGGCTCCGAGGTGCTGGCACCTGCCCCCCCCCCCCCCCCCCCCGCCAAGCCCCACGACAGGAGATGTGCTGCCCGGCCCACCTTATCTTGCTGCAAAGCTTTGCCTCCAAGGGGCTCTCAGCACGCGGGAGACAGAATATCTTCTTCGCCGGCAAAGTCCCCAAGCAGCGGGAGGGAGAACGGAGCCGGTCAGAGTTCACGGGATGAAAACAAGAGGCGAATCTCAAATCTTTACATTGTTACCGTCACCCCTCGGGAGCTTTCCCAAGTGGCAAAACTGGGGCACAGACAAGGAGAGCTTATTAACAAGGCTCGGTTCTCCGGAGGATCCAGGCGTAGTCTGCTCTTGGGAAGATATGTCCTTACTTATTCAAGGAAGTTGTCATCTGCCAAGCCCTAAGCTTTATGCATTTTGAATTTTTATTTTTTTTTGGGGGGGGGAGCAGAGCTAACTTCAGTTATGAGGCATGTGGGCGCGTGGGGCGGGGGTGGGAATGGGGCTTGTTAGCCTAAAATACCTGCCCCACAAATGCCATTTTTACACCTTCAGAGGTCTTGAAGGCTTTTCCGTCTTTCTGGAGCCCTGAGTGAAAATATCCCCAGGACGTGTGTGAGCTCCTGAGTGAAGAAAAGCTGTGGGAATTAGTTGCCTGCCTTCAGGAGAAGGGTCACAGATGTGCATTCGGGGGAAAAGCAAGGGAGCTAGCTGGTGGAGACGGTGCGTGGGTTCCTCTCCTCTCACTTGGCGATTTTTCCCAGGGCAGGGCGGCATCTTATTCAATATAGCCCATGGGCAGTGCAGACCCATAGCCCGTACTGTTAGGGTCCTGGCCATGACCACTCAGCCCTCCCTATTCTCTTACGTGCTAATGGTTTTCTACTGCAAGTGACTCGGGTTCCCAGCCTACTCCAGACTGATTGAATGTGTCCCCCTGGAATTCACGGGTTGACATTCTAACCCCCAATGTGATGATATGCGGACGTGAGGACTTTGGGGGGTGATTAGCTCCTGAGGGTAGAGCCCTCGTGAATGGGATTAGTGCCTTTATAAAAGAGTCCCCAGAGAGACAGACCCTCGGTGCCCTGTGCCAGTGAGGACACAGCAAGAAACGGGCCCAAATCTGCGGGCACCTTTTTTTTTTTAAGTTTATTTATTTATTCAGAGAGAGAGAGAGAGTGTGTGTGTGTGTATGAGCAGGGGAGGGGCAGAGAGCAAGGGAGAGAGAGAATCCCAAGCAGGCTCTGAGCTGTCAGCGCACACAGTGATTCACGGCTCAAGCCCATGAACTGTGAGATCACGTCCTGAGCTGAAATCAGGAGTTGGAGGCTTAACTGACTGAGCCACCCAGCTGCCCCTGCAGACACCTTGATCTTGGACTTTCAGCCTCCAGAACGGTGAGAAATAAATGTTTGTTAAAACCGTCCTCTCGATGGTATTCGTATCATGTAGTGTGAGTGGCCCGAGACCCACCTGAGGGCATTCTTCAGCTGGACGTGTGCTTGTCCCATTCTAGGGCCCGCTGAATGCCTGGCAGGTGACCTTCCAGGGGCAGCTCTCAGATAAATACCCCAGCTCCCCAGGGCCCTCCATCCTGGGGGAACATCCTTCGGAGGCCCCAGCAGGCACCTGTATGCCGTTAAGCAGCTCTTGGGAGGGGACTAAGCCCAGAGAAGGCCTCAGTCTGTAGCACCTGCCAATTTCCGTGGTGTAAATTCTCCCACTGTGGAGGAATCCAAGTTACTAACAGATGTCACTGAGCTCAGAGCTGCGGAAAGATGCACACAGTTGGCTCCTATGAGTCAGTCGCAGCCGCTCCAGCACGGTCCTGCCAGCGGGACGGAGGCCCAGCTGCCCCTGGCGTTAACCTGCTCATTAACGCGGCCCGCACTGGCGTCCTTCCCTTCCCTGTCTCCATCCCCCACAGCCTCCCAACGCTTCTTTGGATCACCTCCCGAATAAACAACTTGCACCGAAATGTTTCTTTCGGAATCGGCTCCTGGAGGGATCTAAACTAGAACGAGATAATACTCATCATTTGTTGTTCTTTGAGCCAAGTGGGCAGAATTCTGCACCGAAGGGACAAGGTGCGTGTGCTGGTGGTCTGGTCCCAGCCTCGCTTTCAGCCTCGCTCCCCACCAGAGCCCGGCGCCTTCCTCTGACGTCTTCTCCACCCACCACCACACGGTCCTTCGGCGCCTGGCATCGCCCCACGGGAGCCTCTCAATCTTCCATCATTTCCTTAGTCCTAATTTGTATCCAGCCTCCTCTCCGAGGCAGGTCCTGGTCTCTCTGGGCACAACGAACCTCTTCCTCCCTGTTTCGGTGATTGTTTTGGACCATGGTTATGACATTTGCTGCGATGCAGCCTGTATTCGCTCTTCTTGGGTTTATGACCCTCCGTCACTGCCCTGGGAGCCTGGAGGGCAAGGGCCGTGCTTGGAGTAAGAAGTTTCCAGCCCAGGCAGTGGCTGGGCCATGTCAGTGAATGTCTGCTGAAATACACGGGCCAGGTACTGGCCCGAGTTGTTGACTCTCCAACTTCTGCTTGAACGTCTCCCAGGTCGCAGGCCAGAGCGTTCCCTGTCTAGGAGCAGGTGGGCACCGTGGTGGAGTGAGCCCAAAGAGGGCAGTCCGGAGGGGATGACTGTTCCTTCCCGAAGTGGGAAAATCTACCAAGCTGCAAAGAAAACCTTTCCAGTTCCTCTCAGGGTGTGTTCAGCAGAGTAAGCGGAGGTGAGATAGAATCTCCGTTCCCCAAATTTCCCTCTGATGAGAGAATAAGGTCACCTGGCAGTCACCATGGTCTAGCAAACATTCTCTGCTTGGCAAGATCACGGGGGGGGGGGGGGGGGAGGGGGCACGTTAATTTTTTTCTTACACCCGTTAGTTCATCAAGTATCAAGTGCCTGGTCGTGTTCAGGGATTAGGAGGCTTTGTCTGAAGAGCTTGGGCCCCGGGCTTGGCTCAGTGTTTGCCACAGGCTGGAAGGCTTTGAACACAGCATTCAACTCCCCCTTGTATCTCCATCTCCGCTCCTGTAAAATGAGGATAATCTGGTGTCTACCTCTTAGGATTCGGGGGGAACATTCGAAGCAGGTGACGTATGTGAGGTGTTCAGTGGGTAACACGGGCACAGACAAGCGTCCAATATGTATTGGCCATTATTAGAGTAACAGCGTGGGCTGAGCCCCGTGCTAAGCTCAACGTGTGATCGTTTGAAGAAGATGCAGCCTTTGCCCTTGGGAAGGTCAGGGTCTAGGGAGAGAGGCGACAACGAGCCAGTGACCCCAGTGCAAGGTGCTGAGTGAGAACGAGGTCTGCAGGGGGCTCAGGGGGGCCCAGGAGAGCAGGCACATGGCAGCGGCTCCCCAGCCACGAGCTTCCTCTGTCTTCTGATAAAAAATGTTTAGTTTGGTGAAAACTCTGTCCCTTCAATCCCTACTGTGGCATGATGGAGGAGGCTGGCTACGGCAGAGGACCCGGGACACGGGGGGAGCACGCAGGCCACGGGGGAAAGGCAGGGGCTATCGATCATG
Source organism: Lynx canadensis (assembly GCF_007474595.2). NCBI lineage: Eukaryota > Metazoa > Chordata > Mammalia > Carnivora > Felidae > Lynx > Lynx canadensis. Next base: position 10,477,243 of record NC_044313.2, read on the forward strand.
CCATCTTCCCATCCCCAAGACTGGAAGGTGCGGTGGAGGGGGTCACAGGGTCCCCTGTGCTGGACAGCAAGTCCCCGGAAAGTCAGGAAGGGCTGGCTGACCCCTCCCGAGAGCTCCACTTATTCAGATGGACTCTTGGACTTTCTCCCAAGTACTTAAACTTTTTGATTTGTTTAATCTCGGAAATAAATCATAAAAGGGGAACGTTCTTACTCAATTGCTAGTATCTCTTGGCTCCGTGAGAAGCTAGAAATGGTGTTCTGTATGCTGCTTTTAGGTCCGAGGCAACAGTGGGGGTCGATTTTGCTCCTTGGGGGCATCTGGAGACATTTGAGGGGTGTGTGTGACACGGGCACCCAGTGTGACAGACACCAGGGACACTGCTGAGCATCCTATAGGGTCCAGGGCAGCCCCCGTCACAAACAATTATCTTCTCATTTCCAAAATGTGAACGGTGCTGAGGTCGAGACTCTGTTCTAAGAGAACGAAAAGTAAGGGGTGTGTTGGGGTGTCCGGGTGGCTCAGTCGGTTAAGCATCCGACTTCGGCTCAGAGTTTGTGAGTTCGAGCCCTGCATCAGGCTCTGCGTTGACAGCGTGGAGCCTAGTTGGGATTCTTTCTCTCCATCTCTCTCGCTGCCCCTTCCCTCCCTCATGCTCTCTCTCTCTCAAAATAAATAAAGAAACTTAATGGGGTGCCTGGGTGGCTCAGTCGGTTAAGCAGCCGACTTTGGCTCAGGTCATGATCTCACAGTCCGTGAGTTCGAACCCTGTGTCAGGCTCTGTGCTGACAGCTCGGAGCCTGGAGCCTGTTTCAGATTCTGTACCTCTTTCTCTCTCTGACCCTCCCCTGTTCGTGTTCTGTCTCTGTCTCAAAAATAAATAAACATTAAAAAAAAATTTTTTTTTAAAAAAAAAGGAAAAGAAAAGTAAAGGGGGTGGGTCTGGGGGGGCTGGCAAAGAGCAAGAGAGGTGGGTAGGGTGTGAAGGGAAAAATACTCTGCGGTATTTTTCAAGCCTCTAAGGAGGGAATGAAGGAAGATATCACTTTAGACTCCACTCTATTGAAATTTGATTTGCTGGTCAAGTCCATTACCCAGGACAGTTTTGGATCTAGTTTGTAACAGGAGGCGCCTGGGAAACAGACCCACGAAGATGCTGGTGAAGCCTGGAGACGGCATCCACGGTGCAGCCGAGGCCCACGCACAAATCACCCTCTGACGGCAGCGGGAGAGATCCCGCCGTCAAACGGCCAGACAGGACGGCTCGGGAGCTGTGGCGGGTGGAGCGGAAAAGCGCCTGGCAATTATAAATAGGTCTCCCCCCTCCCAGCAGCAACAAGCAAGCAGAGTTCAAAATAAACAGGATGTCCTCCTCCCAGGAGGCACGGATGACGCTAATTGATTTGGAGTCCCGGCCCCGGACAGCAGGCAGCTCTCTCGGCAGAGGATCTGGGCCGCGGCTGCGGTAAAACACCTGCTCCGCTTCGGGGTCCCGGGCGGTCTGGGCCACTGCTCCCCACGCAGCACTCGCAAAGCAAGTGGCCTGGAAGCCTTTGCCCCTTTGCGGGTACCTGGCAACGCCTCCCCTTTTGAGGCACCTGGGCATTCCGGGGCCATCGGATGCCGTGCAGGCTTCTTGTCGAGATGGGTCTTGCTCGAGTGACTGTTTTAACTTCTCCTGCTTCCAGACGGCTCCCTTGTGCCCGGCTGTAAGGACTCTTCAATTCCGTCTTCGGCTGCGGGGCATTTCCGACGTAGCTGGTCCAAGAGAAATGCAGTCAGAGTCAGCCACCCTGCACTGATGGTCGCCACACCTCCTGCGTGTCAAAGAGGCCCTAAAGCTTGTACAAGGCACCCCGCGCCAGGCAAAGACCTCATGTCACCCACGCATGTGGGTAGAGCCTAGGAAAACCATAGAAGGCCCTATGGGCCAACCTGCATCTTTATCCAGTCTGGTCACTTAGATTAGTAAAAGTGTCAACTTTTTTTTTCAATCATTGATTTATTTTAATGTTTCTTTTCTTTTTTTATTTTTTTAAGAGCGAGAGAGCAAGGGAGAGAGAGAGCAATAGAGGAAGAAAGAGAGGGGATCTCAAGCACGCTCCCCACCTAGCATGGAGCCCAACGCAGGGCTCAATCTCACAACCCTGAGATCATGACCTGAGCCAAAGTTAAGAGTAGAACACTTAACCGACTGAGCCACCCAGGTGCCCCCGTTTTAATGTTTCTTGAATGCCTACCATGTTCTTGACCATGCACTGGATGCCGGAGATGACCAGGAGGGGTGGCGTTGAGAACAGGAACGAGGTTGAAAACACATACACGCGCTCTCACGGAGCCTCCCACGAGGACTGTGCGTAAGACCCGCGGGGGCCCCACTCGTTTGTGAAACAAAGGATGTGGGGTGTTGGAGGTGGGACGTAAGGTAGAGGTGGGTAGCAGCAAGGTGAGGTCCCCAGGAGGAGTTGGGCACTGTGCTAATTTTCTTGGAATCCCAGCAAGCTATGCGATTCAGTAGAATATGGGCGCGAAATCAACAGTCCATTTAAAATGTCTTATATAAGATCTGGCAATCCATTGGCAGACTTGGTTGGGAACATTAGGGAAGGTTTCGTTTGGTTGGTTTGGTTTGGTGTGTGTGTGTGTGTGTGTGTGTGTGTGTGTTTGGGTTTTTGGTTGTTGTTGGTTTGTTTGTTTGGTTGGTTGTTTGTTTTGCCGGAGTCAGTCTGTTCTGTGTCTGGGCAAGCTGTCACACTGGTTTCTACTCCCAGGCCAGTTCTGGGCCCTTGGGGTACAGATGGTTTTGAGGAAGAATCCGTACTGGCCAGGAAAGCGTCCCGTCTGATTACCGCTGTCTGCCAAGGTCTTGGGAGAGTGGAGTCTCGAAGTGTGTGGCACGCCTTTGCCATCCAGGGCAAAACCATGACCCTTCGAAGCACCTCCCAGGGTGTGTGAGTCTCTTCTCCTGCCGGTACGTGAGCTCTGGTGGGGTTCCCATCCTGTCAAAGTGGTTCTGGAGCAGTAACCACCCCCTTCACCCCAAGGCAGCTATGGGGACGCTCGTGGGACAGGAGGTGCCCCCACAGGTACAATGCTTCCTCTGCACGAGACACGAGGCCGCGTCTCGATGCTCCTGCATTTCTCTTCGTTTCCACGGCAAGTGGCGCTTTGCCTGTCCCTTGAAGGTCTCTGCAGATGACTCACAGGCTTGCTGAGACCGCACGGCTCCTTAAAGAGTCCCCCCCAAAACCCCGATTTCGAGTGTATTGCTTCACTTTCTCTTCTCCTAACTAATCATTATTTAAACATTTATTGAGGGGCGCCTGGTGGCTCAGTCAGTTAGGCGTCCGATTTCGGCTCAGGTCATGATCTCGCGGTCCGTGAGTTCGAGCCCCACGTCAGGCTCTGTGCTGACGGCTCAGAGCCTGGAGCCCGCTTCGGATTCTGTGTCTCCCTCTCTCTCTGCCCCTCCCCTGCTCGCACTCCATCTCTCTCTCTCTCTCTTTCGAAAATAAGTAAATGTTAAAAAAAAATTATTAAAAAATAAAACTGCATTGAATTGTGGCCAGAGTAACCTCATTTGACATATCTAGAGGATCTAAAATAACAGCTTCAAGTGCTTTTGAAATGTGGTTAGAGAAATCTTACCTCAAAGAGGATTTTGAGAGGAATTTGTGGAACATTTCTAAACCTGCAGAGAAATTTCTTACCACCCGTGAGTGACTCTAGATCAAATATTCTCCGCTTTACTTTGAAAAAGTAATGTCCCTCATTTATTTTTCTAAATACGAGAGCAAAACAATATGCATTAGAGAACATTTGGAAAATATAAAGAAGTACACATACGAAAATAAAAATCATCTTTGTTGCCTCTGTCAGGGCAATAGTCACTGCTAACATTGTGGTGTTTACTTTTCCAGTCTTTTTTGTAAAACTGATATACATTTGAAAATAAACTTTATGGAAATACACTGTATCGCTATATCCTGTCTTCTCAGAGAGGTTTTCCTGGACAACCCTATTTAAATAGCCTACTAGTCTCATTCTCTTATTTTCAGCCCCTCATCCTGCTATATTTTTCTTCCTAACACTGACCTTTATCTTAATACCCAGTATATGGTGATATTACGTCATATATCCATTTGTTTATTGGTTGATCTCCACCATTAGGATGTGAGCTCTAGAGAGACAGAGGCGACATGCCAGTCATATCTACAACACCAAAGCCGAGCAAGGTGCTTGGAACATAGTAGGTGATCAGTAAAAACATGGTTGAGTAGGTGAATTAGTGGGTTCTTACTAAAAGTATTTAGTTTGCTGTTGGATTACTTATTGATCTTTTTCACAGAATACGAGACCCCGTGTCCTTACCTTGACAGAGAGCACATTGTCTCTCTCATTCCTGTCCAGACCCTCCTCCCCTCCCCTTCTCTATTGCTCTGGCGATGAGTTCATTGTTGTCTCCTCCTCTGCTCACGGGCACGCCTACATTCAACCGCTGTGCTGCCATTGAAGGTGGGTCCTGGCCTTCCCTCGGGGAACCTTAGCTGTCCGCTGCACCTTCACTGGGGACCAGCACATCCTGGTCCATTGCCTGTCGTGGGCTCATTTTCCGGGGTCTCTGCTGCCTCCTTCACTGACTACTGCCCCCTCTGCCAGCCACCGTGGTCCCTTGACACTGTGATCATTTCTGTGCCCTCACCGCTTCTGGGAAGCAGGGCCTTGACCTCTCCGATTACCTTGGGATTACAGAGAGACTCCATCATGTTTCATTTTCCCTTTAACCTGTATGTAGCAGTCAAGGGCAAGGGCTTTAGCACCCCTACACCTGGACTTGAGCACTGGTTGCTGAGTACTAGCCACAGAGCCTGGAGCAAATTATAACCTTTGTGGACCCCTAGCTTCTTCATCTGTAAGATGGAATCAAACTCCAAATGTGATCGTTATTATTTTTAGCACATGATGAAGAGGTCAGTCCATGCTGTGAAATACAGCCATTTCCTCTTGCCCTCCCTTCCCTTGAACTTCACACTCCAGCCACACAAACACCGTCTACTGTTCTGGGCTGTTCCCCGCAGCTGTGCCTTCGCCCGTTCTCTCCCTTTTGCCCAGGGAGGCCCTTCCCTCCCATCTCGCCCTGGCCACACTCCTACACATCTTCTAAGAGCCACCTTAGAAGCCACCTCCTCAGGAAGCTCCCCACGATTGCCCTGCCCTCCTTCGGGACCCACGGCCCCGCTAAGGCTGTGACAGCTCCTGGTTGGTAATCACTCACAGTCCACAGGGCATGTCTCTACATGCACGTTGGCCGCTTCGTGGTTGGGTTGTCTGTCTTCCTTGCTAGACGGTGAGCATCTTGAAGGTGAGGGCTGTGTCTTACTCTCTTCCATTCCCTTGCACCAGTACTATGCCTGGCCCCTAAAAGCTCAGGAGCCATTTGTTGCTCTCCAATGAGTGGCATGGACCGGCTTAGAGGATATTTCTCTCCTGGGGGATCCTCTTGATGTGGAGTGCTGACGGTGGGAGCACAGAAATGATGAGCAGCTAGGGAAAGCAGCAGAATCTGCCCTAGCGATTAAGAGGAAGACACACACAGTAGCCAGGCCGCCTTGGCCTTTCGGGGGCAGAATGGAAATGGCTCACCCTCGCAGGGCGGCCCTTCCAGCAGAGCTGGCCCCATTTCTCTCTTTCTGCTGAGGATGGCCACATTCAACATGCAGAAGGGATAGAAGCAAAGACACATGTGTCACTCCCAGGCGGCTAAATGCTCCCAGCTCCAAACAAGGCCCGACTCAAAGGATCAAAGCCTGCACATGGCCAGGCAGTGACAAATTTATGAAGTCCCGTCATCCACATGAAAACATTGTGTATTTTAATCTGCCCGGTGGAAATAAATCAATCTCGAGTTTCTGTAGAAGGAATTGCAAGTCAGCTACACTTCTCCGTAAAGAGGGAAGTGATCTGCTTAAAGCAACTTTTCCATCTTTCAAAGAATCAAGGTTTTCTTCCCAGTGGAGGCATCTAAATGCACCTTCATTTATCCCCTTTTACAAAGAGTCTTGAACATCTAGCTTTCGGTGAGTATACAAGCTTTGTTATTACACTTAGATTTACAAACAAAATTGTTGGCACAGGAAAGCCTGTGGTAGGTAGGACAGACCACCCATAAGTATGCGTATGAAAGCCCAGTTGGAAAATCTCCTTATGTCAGCCAAAAGTGTGACTGCATTTCTAAAAACTTGGCTGTGCTCTTGGTGGTCGAAACAGTGAACCTTTTTGTTCATTGAATGCTGAAAAAACAAGTATGCCAGAGTGCCTTTTCCTAAAGGGTTTCAAAACTCTTAGCTATTTTTGACTCTTTCTCTCAGAGCTTGAGAACATTCAATAAACGTGAATCAGAGATGTTTTATTGTTTTGTGTGCACATCGGAGACTTCAGGTCATGGCCAACAAGCGTTGACCGATTTGCCAGGCATGTGCCTTACAATGGGGCCTCTTTCTGCCCGTGTCCTCTGGCCACAGCGGGGACAGATGCTCAGTGTGTGCACTTTGCTTCTCGGGAATGTGGGGGAGAGGTCTGGCCGTCGGATGGGAGGGAAAGGAGTGTGATCTTTTATCCTGGAGAGTCCATTGTGCAAGACGGCTGACCGAGTCTTCACGCGTGGTCCGTGATGATGGGAGACGGAAGCCGCGTCTCCAAACTGTGGAACTAGTGACTGGAATTTCACGAGCTTGCTTCTTCCAACCAACTGGGCCAACAAATATATACATGCCATGTATATATGTAATATAGTTGACATATTAATTACATATATACAACGTGTAATACTATATAGGCACACGGGTATGTAATACTTTACACAGCAGAGTTGACATAATTTCTCTGGTATATTTTTATGTTTTTGTCATGATCCCTGATAGACTGAAAAACATTTTTGAAACTTTTTTTTATGAAAAAGTAATTGCACCTGTAAAGGTAAACATTCAAAGAGTACAAAAAGCTCTGCCATAAAAAATAACTCTCCCTTTCATCCTGGGTCCCCAAGTCCCTTCCCCATGGCAACCACTGTTAATACTTTTCTTTTAAATGAATCTTTCTAGAGTATGTCTATGCACACACACACACACATACACACACACACACACACACACACACACACACCTTCAAACCATACAGCCAGACCAAATGGGAGAATACTGTATTATTCCCTGCTTTTTCCTCTTAATGATACATTTTGGAGATCCTTCTCCAATGCACGTGTTCACTCACCTTATTCTTTTTTTTTTTTAACATTTATTTATTTTTAAGACAGAGAGAGACAGAGCATGAATGGGGGAGGGGCAGAGAGAGAGGGAGACACAGAATCGGAAGCAGGCTCCAGGCTCTGAGCCGTCAGCCCAGAGCCTGACGCGGGGCTCGAACTCACAGACTGTGAGATCGTGACCTGAGCCGAAGTCGGACGCTCAACCGACTGAGCCACCCAGGCGCCCCTCACCTTATTCTTTTTAATGACAGGGTGGTATTCGAAATCAGATGTCCCACAATTTAATGTACCAGCCCTCAGCCAAGGGCACACAGTCCATTGTTAGCTTTCTGTTATGATAGACAGCAGTGTTATAGATCTTCCACGTACGAACTTATCTCTAGGAGAATCTCCTAGATGTGGTTCATCAGTGTTAATGGGCACATGGCCTGCAATTTATTACGACTGCTATTGTTGCATCACTGCTTTCTATAGACATCCAAAGAGGTTAAGCCAGTTTCCTCACCCATCAGTGGGGCTGAGAGCGCCTGTTTTGCTCTTCCCTTCATAAGCTCGGTGTGTTTCAAACCTTAGTCTTTGCCAGTTTGATGAATGAGAAATGCCAGTCAACGTGAATGCTTTTGAAGACAGAAACCCTTTATATAACTTTGCTATAGATATTACAACATTGTGGGCCTTCAACACTCCTGAGACATCGTTTGGTCCAATTTTCTCAGTTTTTCAGTGGAGGAAGGAATGCCTTCTTCCGGTCCCCACAGCACCACCCCGACCTGCCCCCTGCCAGTGCAGAACCAGCAGCCGAGCCAATGTAGGGCCAACACAGGCCTTCACACCTGTGGAGCCACTGCTCCTGGTGAGCGACATCAGACCAATTACTTGACTCTTTGGTGAGCAGAAGTAGAGGTACAATACCTGCCTCATCATCCACTGCTCTTGGGAACATAGATCCTCCATAGGCAGAGTTTGCCCGCACACCTCACCTCAGTGATGTTTCTGATACTGGAAACTCTCCCAACAGAGGTAGCAAAACGTCCTTTTTGATCATGTGAGAGAATTTCTGACATGCTTGTCTCCTGGAGGAGGCAAGGCATCCCCTTATTGTCTCCGAGGGTATGAGTGTGAGATATGAATGATTGATGGCAGATCCTTCCTAAGAGGGAGGGCCTTTGTTTTGGGGTGAGGGAAAGAGAGGGCAGGCAAGGGGAGGGCAAGACGTGAAGGCTAATGGCGTTAGTCTGTTCAGGCTGCTAGAAAAAAAAAAATCATGGACTGCGTGGCTTCAACACCATATAAATATAAACACCATTTCTATCTCACAGTTCTGGATTCTGCAAGCCCAAAATCAAGGTGCTGGCAGATTGGGTGTCTAGCGAGGGCCCATTTCCTGCTTCAGAAATGGCCATCTCTTCACCAGATCCTCACCTGGAAGAAGCAGTGATGGATCTCTCTGGGGTTCCTTTTATCAGGGCACTAATCCCATTCACGAGGGTGGAGCCCTCATGGCCTAATCACCTCCCAAAGGCCCAGCCTCCTAATGCCATCCCACCGGACATTAGGATCCAACACACGAATCTGGGGGAGAAGCGCAAGCACAAGCACGCGGTCTGCAGCGACCAGCTCTGGTCCTCTCCTCCCTAGTGTTGCCACTTTGGACAAACTCCCTGATTCTATCAAGCGTCAGTTTCCTCATGTCTAAAATGGGGATAATTAGACTATCCACCCCTTAGGGTATCCGTGAGGACTCATAAAGTAGTATGTGGAAGACATTTGGCACAGCGACCGACAAGAGGTCGTTAAGTTCTGGTGTATGAAGACGTCCACATCAGTGTTATTCACTGCTCTCCAGAGTTTGTTTCTATGACCTCTTATCTCGGCCACCTCTGACCTTTACTTTCTTCACCTGCACTCAGAGATGCTCAGAGACGACTCTCCTGGACAAGGCATCATCTAAAATAAGAACGTCATCAGAAAAAGTGACTCCCTCCTGGAAGACGTAAGCAGCGTCCCACAGGGAGGAAGGCGAAGACCCCCTCCTGCCCAAGAAAGACCCAGCCCTCTCTCAGTTGTGCTGAATCAACGCTCGAGACTTAGGTGGTATGGTGATGTTCGGAGCCTTGGTTCATCCAAAGGCGTCTGGGAGAGGGGAGTCGGGATTTATCTCAGCTTCCTCAAAGCCAACCACTGGAGTCCTTTGGGTCTGTATTCAACATGGGGTTGTTCTGAACCCGACTGACATTCTCCACTCATGTTTGATTTCAGAATCTGGCACCCTTGGAGATAAAGCCCATGTGGTGAGACAAAATGGCCACCTAGGAGGCTGGCTGGGATAAACAGCTTTTCTAGACCATCAAAATGTCAAATAGAAACTATGTCCTCCCAGTATTTTAAATCTAAAATATTCATGTCACTTTCTCTCTTCTCTAGTAATGGGACAGTCTAACTCTTGAGTTTTTGAAGCTGGAGTTTGGTTGTAGTTCTCGGCTTTGGCTGTACAACGTGTGTGAGTGTGAGAGTGTGTGTGTGCGTGGGGGGGGGGTTCATTATCATCCCTTCTTATTAGCCATTCTCTTCATACCAGTAGGAAAACTGGCTTCCAGGAGATCTGCTGGTTTCTAGGGACTGTAGAGGACATATTCTGTGTGCCCAGGTTGCAGGTAGGGTTTCTGTAACCTGTGTATTTTTTGGCCTCCTCACAAAAACATCAGGTCTTTTTGATAGAGCTGTAACTGATGCTACATCCGCCCCTTTGCTAGAAAAGATTCAATGTAAAGATTAGTTATAGGAACAATAGTCCCTTTTCACCTCATTTTTATGTTACACATTCTTCCGATTTTGCTAGCCCTGCCTCCCCCCAAACAATCAGGGCTCTGTCAGAAAGCTTTCAACCATGTTCCAAGCACACTTAAAACACACACACACACACACACACACACACACACACACACCCCAAGCACAATGTGGGCACTTCACAGCCAGCTTCATCCATAGGAAGTGTGTAGAAAAATATAATTAACTCTTGTTTTATTAAGAGAATGTAAAGGGCATGAGGCTGGTGGTTAACAGATCAAGGCTCTGAAACCAGCAGTGCCCCCCTTGCCGCAGGGGTTGTTGCCTCTCTGGGTCCTGTTTGCTCAGCTGTGACATTGGACTGAACGATGTGGATCGGGGGTGGATCCCCTCCACCCGTAATACATCTGAATTACAACACCACACCACTGTTGTCCTTTCCTTACGTTTTCCTTATTGGCTTACTTGCCTTCTTTTTTTTTCCATTTGTGGAGATTTATAAAACAAAATAAAAGGAGAAGTGACAACCATTTTATTTCTAGCACCTTGAATGGATAGGCTGGCATTATGAATCCAGAATTTCTTTCTTTCCTCTTGCCCTCTTTTAAAAATCATGCTGTTGATATACTAGGTATGATATATGCTCAGATTAAACAAAAACTCATACACTGGATGCAGAATAGTACCAAGAGGAAAGTTTTAAAAAGTGCATGAAATCCTACCCTCAGGAACAAATATTCCGAATATAAAGTGAACATCATTTCTTCCACACACACACACACACACACACACACACACACGTATTGATAGACGTATTAGGTGGATCGACAGATGTCATTGACAAAGATGATTTTAATCTGTACGTATTCTTTCAGTGACAAGTGGTTAGACTGAAGTGTGAGTATAATAAAAGAAAATCTGAACTGAAACAGAAGATTTTGTTGGAACCACATGTGGGGTTTTTTTTTTTTTGTACCTATGAAAGATTATTTTCTAAAAGAATTCTTTAAGGCTAAAAATGTAATTGTGGTGTTTTGGAAAATGTTTTGGCTCGGGGCGCCTGGGTGGCGCAGTCGGTTAAGCATCCGACTTCAGCCAGGTCACGATCTCGCGGTCCGGGAGTTCGAGCCCCGCGTCGGGCTCTGGGCTGATGGCTCGGAGCCTGGAGCCTGTTTCCGATTCTGTGTCTCCCTCTCTCTCTGCCCCTCCCCCGTTCATGCTCTGTCTCTCTCTGTCGCAAAAATAAATAAACGTTGAAAAAACTGATATTATAAAAAAAAAAAAAAAAGAAAAAAGAAAATGTATTGGCTCATGTCACCGGGAAGTCCAAGGAGAGGGTGTTATTCTAGATGCAGCCAGATCCAGGAATGGCAGTGAGATAGCTGGGTCTCTAAGTCTCCCTTCACCCATGTCTCTTGCTGTTCCCTTTGGCTCTGCTTCGTGCTCCGACCAACTTCCTCCACAGGGCCGCACATATCACGATGCCACTCCACACTTACATGATGCTGAACCAAGAGACTGGAGTCATTGCAACTTCTTTGTTTAACTATTCGTTTCAATCGTCGTCGATATTCACTGGCTTCCTGCTCGATGAGATAGAACACTAGCATCACACTTCTGCCTCGTCTCTTTCTACTAGACGCCAATTTTGCTAATTACTGTGTTTACATCATCCAGGTTTATAGCATTAACCTTTACCATCATAATTCCTGTAGCTATTTGGTGTTGCTTTGACACAAAAACAAATTCAGTGTTCACTATGAGTCATTTTAATATGGTTCTCCATTCCTGATGGCATGATTTGGCCTCATCATAATTGGTTGGATTTCGTTGTCAAGCAGCTTTTTCAAAACTGTTCGTTATGACTGTATACCCCGTGGTTTTTCATGTTTGAGACTGTCTCCATGTTGCGTTTATACTTGGATGGTATCATACCTACACAAAATTTTCTTGGGACATACTTTATTTTCTTTGGGTATTTGCGATTTTGCCAATGTCTTGGAGCTTTAAATTTTGCTAAGAATTCTGAGACCAACTTGGTCCTCTCCCCGCCCCCACCCCAACACTTACAGGCACTTTTTTGCCTGAGGAATTATTCCCTTACCATTTAAGTTGAATAACTTAAAAAGGATATGTCTTAATGTTAAGCATTCTCTTTCACGTTTTCCTGGAATACTGTATGCTCTTTCAGAGGAGTTGGGTCTTTCTTAATAGAGGGATGTCCTCATATGCTGTATGTTTAAATGCATCTTATTATGGGGCACCAATTCTTTTTATGTTGGATGGTTTTATTTTTTCTGCCTTCTAACTTATTAGCTTTATTCATTGTTTCCCATCTTTGAATTTTGTAAAACTCTATTTAGCTTGATTATTTCAAACCTCTCTAACAGTAATCTGAATTTGTATTTTAGTTCATGTTTGCCATTTCTGGTATTCTTTATCTTGAGGTTCCAAGTTTCCATCTATTGTCTCTTTTTCTTTTAGCTTAAAGAACTTTCTTCAGCATTTCCTGTATTTTCACTTAATATATTGTACTGTACTTTAGATTCTAGGATTTTCATTTGGTTCCACTTCTCTGCTGAGATTCCTCATCTTTTTTTCATTTTACTAAGACTGTATATATTTTTTAAATCCTTAAACATACTTTTACTAGATGCTTTAAAGTCTTTGTCTACTAATTCCAACATTTGTGTCAAATTGTGATCAGTTTCAACACCTGTTTTGACTCCTGGATATGGGTCACATTTTCCTATGTCTTTTCACATTTAGTTTTGCCTTGTTTTGTTTTTATTCTAGCCTGAACATTGTGAATGATATATTGTAGAGACCCGAGATTCTGCTATCTTCTTCTGAAGAGTGTGGAGGTTTTTTTTTTTTTTTAACTTCGTTTGTTTGTTTGTTTGTTTGTTTGTTTGTTTGTTTTGAGAAAGAGATAGGGAGAATGCACACAAGCATATGCACACACATGAACAAGACAGGGGCAGAGAGAGAGGGGGAGACAGAAAATCCCAAGCAGGCTGTCAGCATGGAGCCTGACGTGTGGCTTGATCTCATGAGTCATGAGATCATGACCTGACCATAAATCAAGAGTCGGACACTTAACCAACGGAGCCACCCAGGTACCCTGTGGAGTTTTGTTCTAGTAAGGAATTAAGTCACTAATTAATCATCTTGAACTTGTGGAGGCTCAGTGTTTATACTTTGTACTTTGTTTTGGTTTTGCCTTTTATCTAAGGGTGAATCTTTAGTTCTAGGACATAGTCTTTATTCCTAAGAACGGCCTTTCTGGGATTTCAATGAAAAACCTGAAGTATTTGCCAGGACTCTGTAGTTTGTCAGGATCCAAGCTCAACACTCTGTCTACCCTGCTATGGTCAGCAGCTGAAATCTATGCTCAGCTTTTTCAGTCTTCTAGCTGTTTCTTTCTGCTAACCTTTGAAGTATCTCTCCCCATGTGCAGTTCAGGGGTCAGCCAAAGATTTGGGGAACTATTATATGCATATTTGGGGGCTCTCCATTAAGGTGTTCTCAATTTTTGGATGCTGTGGCAGCTCAAAGTTCCATCTCCAAACACCTCAAGTCAGTAAGTTTGTAGTTTTCTGCTTGAGCCTTAGCCACTCTGTGCTCTGTGGACCCGAGAGTTCCATCAAGGAAGAAGTCATACAAGCATAGACCTTACCCAGTGCACCTCCATCTTTCAAGAATTGACTCCCAGTTCTGTCTGATTTGGGTTGCCCTCCAGCATCCTTAAATTGTTGCTTTTTAGGGATGCCTGGGTGGCTCAATTAGTTAAGCATCCAACTCATGGTTTCGGCTCAGCTCACGATCTCATGGTTTCATGGGTTCAAGCCCCACTTTGGGCTCTGTGCTGTCAGCACCAAGCCTACTTGGGAATCTTTCTCTCTCCCTCTCTCTCTGCCCCTCCCCGACTTGTACTGTCTCTGTCTCTCTCAAAATTAATAAATAAACTCTAAATAAATAGATAGATAGATAGATAGATAGATAGATAGATAAATTGTTCCTTTTTATATTTTGCCCAGAGTAGGTGCAATACAAGCTGCTCCACCATTACTGGACTTGAAACGCCATCGATAATAAATTGTTACTGTCCTGATTTTGGTTTTTTTTTTTTTTTAAGCCTGAACTTCCACTTTTATCTCACTTGGTGGGTTTTCTATTTTTTTAGGATTATTACTTTTTAAAAAATGCTAGACATTTCATTTATTCGGGAGCACTGCAACACCAAGAGGGTCTGCCACATTAAGATGGTGTTAGCAAGAGAATTAGCCCAACTTGGCAGCATGGCTGGGTTGTTTCCAGTCATTTCCAATGTCATATTCCCCAAAGTTGTGTTATCATCAGTTCCTCCTTCTATACACAATTGTATCAATTAGAACTCCCTTCGTTGCAAATGGCGCAAAATCTATCTCAGATCGGCTTGAGTGTGAAAAGGAAAATGATTGATGTACATGACTGAAAACTCCAGGAATATGTCATTTCACATGAAATCTGATCCTGGAGCTCAAATGTTGTCCCCAAGACCCAGTCTCTTTCTCTTTTTCTCAACTATGCCTTTGGTACAACGTGAGCTCCATTCTCAGCAGATTGTCACCTCAAGGTGGAAAGATGGGCCACCCATGCCTCATTTTGGTCTGGATTTGAGTCCGGTGGGAGTAGGAGGTACTGAATGCCTCTCAGCAGGAGCCATGAACTCTCACTGGCTCTGACCGCAAAGTCACTTAACCCTGAACCAATCACTGTGCCAGGAAAATGTGATCCTCTCATTGGTAGGCTTGAGTAAGTAGCCTCCTCCGGATGCACAGTTAGAGTCGGCTCCACTGAACCACGTGGACTGATGGTGCAGGAAGTGATTTCCCAAAGGTAAACTATCATAGTGTCAACAAAAGAAAGGTCATTGAACTCTGGAAGACCACAGAACAACAGGTGTTCTCTATGACAGAGTCGTGTGTTGGGTGGTTGATTGGTTCCAAGTATTATTTTAAAATTCAAAGGTCCTGAATGCTAACTTCTATGCTCATCAGTTGATTTAAGGGTGTGTGTCAAGACTTATATAAGAACCACCCTGGAAGAAGCCACATGAGTCTCCCAAGCAGGAAACCTGAGATAATCACAGAAAGGCGAGATGCTCGTATGACCCAACTTCCATTTATTTTCTGCAAAGATGAACCATTCCAGGATTTAAGTCTTTGAATTTTATAAAATTAAATAGAAAAGTATTTCTTCTGGGCATTGGGATCAAACATGCATTTAAAAATATTTAATATTCTAAGCAGAGATACAGGGTGAGGGCCCATGGAGGCTACAAAGCCCCTCTGGTTATCTCAGATCATTCTTTCTTATTTATCTCTGGTTTTTAAAGGAAATGAGACTGTATTCTGATACAGTCTGTTTGTGCAAAACTTTAAATCTTTAGAGAAATATGCAAGAGAAAAGGACCTGAGAACCCTATCTGGAATTTGTTTTTGGTAAACCAGACAGAATTAGAAAGAATAGATTGAACTCTTGCTATGTAGCATGAAAATGAAATTCTCTGTAGGACAGAACAAAGCTGGTTTGGCTGTGTTCTTTCTTCGGGGCACTTCACTTTATGGTCTCTGCGTCTTGTCACTTCTCAGGTTATCTGGGAACTTTTAAAGCAAATGTGTAGACTGGTTAGTTTCTCTTAATCATCCTTTCATCCTTAGCCTGGATTGTACTGTCCTGGTAGATAAAGAGGTTATCATCATGTTATGCTCACATCTAATGTCTAGAAGTTAAAAATAAAATTAAAAAAAAAATTCCACATCTGAAGAGTATCCCAATTTAATGTATCGAGGCCAGGCTTAATCTGAGAATTTTAGGATTAAGAACAGGTTAGAGACCTTCAGAAATGCTTTTTCTTCTTGAGCCTCTGACTCATGTTTCTGGGATATTTCCATAATATCCTTAACTGGCACACTAGCCTCTGTCCTAGAGGTCAAGAAGAAACCCAATGACTAATTATTATCTTTACAAGCCTTTATAGCAAAAAGTCTTGGGTTTGGGGGTCCCTCACCATAGAGGGAGGGGCAGATCTGGGGCTCTCGCTGCATGCTATGAAATTCCCACTGTTTCCTAAATATTATTTGTACTCAGTTTTATTTAAAAGACAAATATTTCACATTTGTAGCAGATAAGGAAACGGGAACCTAAAAATTTAAAAATAACCTCTTGCCAGCTGCCCAAGATTCAATGGTTCACCAGACTTTCGGGGGTGAAAAGGGTTGCCTACCACGGTGGGGGGGGGGTCTGAAGGTGTCTGATGAACCTGCTATGGTTTCTGTCCCAGGACCGTGCCATTTTGAGGGTATCCTACCACATGACCCACTTGCTTTCTGGGAAACTAATGATGCCACATGATGAGGAAGCAGGCATTGCAGGATGGCCAGGAGCTTTCACACCAAGAACTTGAGCAAGGCTGCCTTGCTAAGGGCCCTTCCAACCTCTCGGTTTGCTCCCCTCTGATCCAGTCTCTGAACCACAGCTCATGTGCTTTTGAAAAAGCACAACCTTGACCTTATCACTCCCCTGATGAGAACTCAGAAGTCACCTTGTACTGCACAATAACAGCACTCCAGTGGTGGTGCCTACTGCCTTCAGGAGGAAGCCCTAAGTTGTGTACATGCTTCATGAGACCCTGGTGGTCTGGCCCCCTCGGCTTTCCAGCCTCTTCTTGGCCTGGCCCCCTCCAACAGGGGGGCTGGGGATGGGGAATGCACCTTGTCCTCTCCTCTCTTGTCTGCTCCACTGGCCCAATGCCTGCCCCGCTCCCCCCGCCTCCCTCTCCCCACCCTCCCACCCATCTTGAAGCTCAGATACTAGCTCTCCAGGGGATCTCCCCTCCCTAAAACTTGAACCAGAGTGCCTCACCCAGCTCTCTCTCTGGACTGACAGCTACTGTACAGAACCATCTTCAGTGCCGCCTCCCTGGGGCCCCTGGAGTGGGCCTGGCATGTGGTAGATGCCCAGGAAACATTTGTTGAACGAATCTGAACATAGTTTACAATCCTTTCACAGGTAGGGCCGGGAGACAGAGCAAAAACAGTTGAGAGCTGTTTCGTTTCCTTTTAAAAGAGTTGTTTCTGAAAGTGTTATCATTTAAGAATCTGTGTGTGTGTGTGTGTGTGTGTGCGTGTGCGTGTTTAACATCCTTCGATGTCTGCCACTTTAAAAAGGGTCTCTCTTGATCTGTGAATCAAGATCTCAGGATGGAACGTCAGAGAATAAAAAGCCCTGGGAACAGTTCATTCGAATTTGACGTGGTGGAAATGACTGAATGGACTTCTCACCTGTTTATAAATAGTGATGAAGTACTTTCTTCTAGCTTCTTTTTTTTTTTTTTCTTTCTCTTAGAACATCTTGGCTGAGGGAAGTGGAGGAGAACTTGGAAAACGGTCCCTTGAAACAGTCATTAACTGAGAAATGGTGTCAAAGGAAAATATCTGCCTTATAGAAATACGGTGTAGTTATCACCCATATGGGATGCATTTTACTTGAGTCAAAAAGTTTCTGAAGAAAAGAATCCCATAAATATACAAACTGCTTCATTTTGTTATCCAACTCAACTCACAAGTGCCACAGGGAATTTAATATAAGCAGCACTGGCTTTTGAAGACCACACCTACATTTTTATTACTGTTGGCATATTTACTGAAACATGTAGCGTAGATGATTGATTGATTTCCATGCTGTTTTGCTGAGCTCAGGTTTAAGTCTTGGTTTCTGTTCAAAGCTGAGTTTTGTCTTTGGGACTTTATTTGAAAGATATTTTACCGTATAGGAATAGATCCATTTTGACTTTCATTTCTGTAAGTAGCAGAACTGCTCTCGGAACCTCCCTTTTATGGCTAAGGTGTTAAAATTCAATAGTGCTAGCGAGAGGATCTTCTGAGAGTCTCTGAAGTGCCTCCCAGTTGTCTTTCCCTCGCTGGCTTAGAGCCCCAGGGCAGGACCACCTGGGTCAGGGTCGTGAACTCACAGGACTCTTTGATACGGTAATGGCCATATGACCTGCTACTTACCCAAACATAAAAATAGATCTTGCAGGAGCTTAGTCTGGGTTCAGAATCGTAGGCTTGCGTGAAATTCACATGTGGCTCACACTTTTCTGCTCTTTCTTTGCCAATGCTGGAGCACAATGCAGTTAAAGAGAAGATAAGCCCCTGGCCAGTTGAATGGAAAACTTGTAATAAAATGAATATCTCACCACTAAACCTAGATCTCTTTTCACCAACTCTGAGCCACCTCTGACATGACCAGAGGTCCCTGGGGGAAATGTGCTGGACCTGCATCAAGTGGAGAAACTATTCCAGCAAAGTTAGATTGTGAGAATTCTTCTTATTGAAAGGAGCTCTTTGTGGAAAGGAGGGAGGGAAGGAGGGGGGGCGGGCTTGGAGCTCAGCCCAATAACTCCCCTGCTCTTCTTGCAAAACAATCCACCCAGGCTCCAGGATCCGGAGACCACAGTGATCCCAATTCCTCTCCTTGTGGACTCTCAGGAGGGTCCAGGTTTGTCTTACCTGTTGGTCTGATCGGTCCGGTCTTCAAGCTGTTGTGAGCCTGGGAATTTTTAGGCAAAAGCTACCACTAGGCCCTCTTAGACCTTGAGGGAGGGAATGGCCAAAACAAATGTCCTCAGGAGGCTTCCCCAGAGAAGACCATCTCACTCAGACGATAGGTTCAGGAACAGAAGCCCCTCAGACGAAAATCTTCCATGTTCAACACTGCCTGTGGAGGCGTCTCGGGGAAGCACTGTGATGGAGACTGATATGCATCGACATTTGTCTTCCAAAATGTCCAACACTCCATTTTCCTCCTGATGTGGTAGTTAATCGCTGCTTCCTTGTGTTGAGCACTAAATGAAATAGTTGATGTGCCTCTAGGAGCCATGTTCAAAAATACATCCTAAATATGAGAGGTGTCCGTTCTGTGAATCCCACAATAAAAAGGGAGTGAGGGATGGGAAGAGAGAAGCAACGCAGAGAAAGCCAGATGGATGCTTCTTTCCCAGCTCACATTGACTCAGGCACTTGTTCACTGAGGGAGAGTAACCCTACTCTTCCTTGTCTCCCATAATCCACTCTGCTTCACTCCCGTGCCCTGCACGTCTCACCAACAATTGAAAGTTTCGGTCTGCTTCAATTACTCCCGTACTGCCCATGCCTACACTATTTTCTGTAAACATTTGTGACGCGAACTAAAATATTTAGGAAGAGATTACATGAGAAATGAAAATGATGAGAGTAATTGTTCTGAATGGCGTTAAATGGGTGAAATCGATTTAGTAGCTGAGGGAGTAAATTCATCAGCTGAACTTGACTAAGGAGAGCTTCCTGGAGGGCGTGGAATTTGAACTAGCCTCTGACAGTAGGACTGAAGATGGGGCCTGAAGGATACAAAGACTGAAGAAGCAGAGACAGGAAATTATAAGGAGCGGTCCTAGAATTCTGGGTAGACCAGTTAACTAAGAAAGCTAGTAAAGCAAAAGTAGAAAAAGTACACAATTAACCAAAAAGTTGGACTAAATTGCAGTGAAGTCATAAATTTCCAAACTTTTTGCTCTGTTTCTTTGATAATTCTGCTTTTTTTCCCCTCACCTCCCCTCTCTGACTTCTCAGTTATGTGTTAGGCTTCCCTTTACAGTATTTTCCATGGGTTAGAAATCTGTTGGTTGAATGTTCCTAGGTAGGCACTAAGGAGGGGTGCAGGTGGTATAATTCCTAAAAGGGGGGGGGGGCGGTGGTTCTCGGTGACTGAGGTGAACTGAGTCCACCATCTGAAGGAGATGTGATGCAAATGGGTGAAAAAAATGTGCTTCAAAATATATGGAGCAAAACCAAAGTGCATTTGATATGATTTCATGTGACTTCTCCATGTATGTTTTCAAAGGAATATTTACGAGGAAAAAATACACTGCTTTTAAAAAATAGAACTCTCCTGAATGAGGGCTGCCAATGTGGACCGATGGGATAATTCATATCATGAAGATGGCTCAGTTACCAAAAAAAGTGTTAACCGGTGGAGAATGCAGTCAAGTTCAGAACGTTTCTCAGGGTTCTAATGATAGAGCAAATGCAATAATCAGCAGCACATTTCCTGCATTACTATGCAAATCGCACTACCACGAAATTAATAGCTGTCATGTGTTGTGTTTCCTGGTTTCTCTTATCCCTTTCATTTTGGTATCAGAGATTAAGAAAAAAGGCATACTTCTATTATCAGTCAACTTTTGACGACATGTATTTTCACTCTTCTTGGCCAACCTCTGGTTCACTGACACAGACTTAATGGAAAGAAATGATAGTACTATTAAAAAATAATTATGGGCTTAAAATAGCAGCACATTCTTAACCACCATGGTTATAATGGAGATGGGTTATGATTAGAACCTTGAGAGCAACTGTGAATTATCTTCCTTCTGCTGTTTGGGGGGCAGGGGGGAGGGGTACACATTGATTCTGACCTGATCTTTTTCCTTTCTGAAATTATTTTTTTGGCTGGAGACAGAATTTAAAGATAACTTTGCTGTGGCGTGCTCTAAGAAGCCCGCTGAATAGCTTATCAGTGATTCCCAAGGTGTGTGGGAGGGTGAGCTGCACATCAGAATTAGCAGGGGGACTGGTTCGATGTAAGGTCCCCAGGAGATTCTGATATAGCTTAAGGGGACGGTTCACATCGCTTCTTGCCAGTGTGAACAAGTTCCATTGGGTTCCATGATATTCTTTGGGTATCTTGGGGATATAGAAGAGTTGAGAGCTGCCAGCTTGAATGGATTTTACAGCTAAAAGAACTAGGCCACTGTTATTTAGCATTCATGTCTTATAGGATAAGATTAGTGGCCGGTTATTGAATATTGAGTACCTGCCAGGTACTTTGCTAGGCGCGTACATCCAGCATCTAGTCTAAATAGTGTTCTCCCTGTATGGATGAGGAAGTGGAAATTTGGCAAAGTGTATTGTCCAAGATTCCAGCTAAGTGGCACTTTGGTGGTTTGCATCCTAGCTTTTCTGGAGCCAAAGCTAACCAAGGTCACTGTCAAGTCCAGCAACTGGGTCATGGCCCTATAATGGGCATCTGGTTTAACGTGTCACTATCTCTTTCTGCGTCCGGGTAGCAGCACCCTGACTCTCCTTTTGGGGATTCTTCCTCCCTTGTTCTTGGTTTCTGTGGCCCGTTCTCACCCAGCAACTCCAGGGATGAGCACCTTTCCTAGCTAACACCATCTCACAGTAGAACAGTATACCTCGCTTCTGGCCCACGACCTCTCCTTCAATGTTTCTTGTTCATTAAAAAGTGTGCGCTGCTTAAACTGATGTGTACCTGCTATACCTACCCGACGGTTTAATGCATCCTTAGAGCATAGAGACAATACTGCAATCTGGGCTTACAAAACCATAAAGACGCTTCGAACAAGCCCATAGCTCAGATTCTATCATCCATAAAATGGGACAGTCAGTGTATTCTCAGTTTACTTTCTAAGGCAATTTTGAGAATAACCTTACATACAAGATATGAAAAAGTACATTAAAACACTCTACAGGGTAGTCATTCTGTGTTATTCTTTGCAGCATGGGTTGGGGGAGGCAGTTCTAATGGGGCTGAGTGATGAGGACCTCTTTAATCTAAAACCATTCTAGGCAGGGGGTGGTCTAAAGTCTCCTGGGGCGGGGGTGGGGTGGGGACCTAGTGCAGGGCAGGAGGTCTCCGTCCTTCCCCACCACAGACAGCATGGAGGACAATCACAACCTGTGGCGAAGCCCAGATTCCTAACACCTCCACGCTCCAAATTTTCTAGAATGTGAAGCCTTCCGTGGCTATGTTGCCAAAAAGCAGGAATGGGGTATCAGCACCAGTGGCTCCTCTGGCCTGAGGTCTGGCTTGGACAGGAGCAGGTGGAGAGTGACGGAATCTTCTGCCCTCCCCCCCCAACACACTCCACGTCTCCACTCCTCTCTCCCTTACAGATGGATGTGCAAATGGGTACAAGTGGGTCATTAGCAACTAACCGGAAATCTGCCATAGTTTTTTTTAAAAATCTTTAACAACACAACTATTGAAACATAAACTTAAGCAAAAATCACCTGCCATGTAGTTCACACATGAATTTGACCCACCAGTGGGTTGTGACCCTGCAGATGAGGATCGCCCGTGTGTGGGGGGTGGGGGAAGATAGAGATATGCAGCAGGAGAGATGGGGCTACCATGGGTAAAATCATCTGGGAACCTGCTCCTTGCAAAGATCGCAGGTGTCCCTGGAATTTCAGAGTGAGCCTCCATTTGTTCGTCTATGAAATGGGCGTAGTATTAGGACTGGAGACTGTATGAAAGCACCTAGCCTGCAGACGCTCAATGAATGGAAGCAAATCTTCCTCTATAGGACGCAACAGCGGAGCGCTTTTCCGGCTCTTAGGGACTCAGAAAGCATTATCGAGCAGCAGGTTTTCTGCTATGCGTCCTGCTGGGGTGTCAGAAGAAAAGTGGAAACAAACCCGGCATATGAGGCACGCTCTCCTGGAAGCTCCCCACTAATAGGGAAAAGAGACACAAACCTGAGGAATTCCACTATGGCTAAGTGTGGACAAGACCTACATAGAAAGGCAGAGAAAGTTCCATGGTGTGGGATTTGCAGGGGAGGGGAACAGGTAGGTGATTGTGTGGAGCCAAAATGGATACTGTTGTGATGCTTAGCAGCTCCCTTCCCTCCCCCCAGAAATTTCTGCCACTCTACCTTAACACATCTAGGATGGTGCAGGAAAAAAAACCAATTTTTTTTTTTTTTTAGCAGGTTTGGCTCCTGGGAACACAAAGCCATTTCTTGGTGCCTTCCCAGGGAGCAAGAGAAATTACAAGGGTGTGCCTGCACTGATTACCAAGAAGTTGAGACATGAGCCTCTCTATCAAATGCATATGTTCCCTGGCTAGGGATAATTCCAGTTCAGCCTTTCTTGCACAGACAAACACTACCAGGCACCAGCGTCATATACGGGCACACAAGAGTGCCAGGCTCCTTTCTTCCTTGAAGAACTGTTGCCCTTAAAGAAGAGAACTAGATGCTTTCCTTCCTTATGGCGGGAACGAGGAAGTCAGTGACTAATGGCCTCTGTGCCCAGGTGCTGCCTGCCCTTTGGAGGGCAGCGTTATCTCACCTCCTTCGTCTGGCAGGGCTGGGCCTCGACCTGGGAGCCCGAGAGCTGGCGGGGAGCACCAGCTTGTCGGGTGGCTGCTGAACGCACAGGCCAGCCAGCCCTTTGTCTTTCCTGAAGCTGCACCGAGCAGCCTGGTTGGCCAGAGAAGATTTGGCCGCATCCAAGCCCCACGTGGAGGAAAAGGCTGGAACAATGGCTCAGTTGAAGCGATGATCCACGGTGTGGTTGCCAGCGTCTGGTCCAGGGGTAATGACAGTTGGTGTGAGTCTTTCGCTCAGGAGCCCTATAATTAATGCGCCAACACGAACAGAATGGGACCTGGGCAGCCGTTCTCCTAAAACTGGGTCAGGGCAGGGCAGCCCCAAATGGAGACAGGCCTTGTTAAAACACTGGGACAAATAAAAGCCCAAGCCGGTAACAGCCCCACAAGCTTCTCACTCAACCATTAAGGAAAAGGGACTTGCATTGTTTGAGTGCCAGCAGGTTGCCGGCTCTACACGAGACTTTCAGTGAGTTGCCTGATCCAGACTCCTAACGATGTAGAAAGTGGGTATTATTATTTCCATTATGTAGGTGAAGCAAACGCTCAGAGGTTAAGAAAGTTGCCTGGAGCGGTTGCATTAACAAGCCCGGTAGAAGAGCCTGGTCCCCACTCAAACGCGCCACACTAACGCCATTTTCATATGCTCTTTTCTAGAATAATCCTCCATGAGCCCAGAGACCGGGTTCGTTGTTTTCATTGTTGTTCCCTCTGTGCTTAGCCCAGCATCCGTTCTCCTTAGGTATTTGCTGATGATCAAAGACCTGCTCGTAGCCGTGATCTTAGGCCAAGCGTAGCAGAGAAGGAGCCCGGGACCCTCCCATGCAGATGCTACAATCCAGTAGCTGAGATGTCCGCATTTATTGATCTCCTGATGTGGGAAAGTGCCATGTTGGGAGCCACAGTGGGAGACAGATGGGGCATCTGTGGGGCACCGGCTTAGGGGGCACCACTCACAGCAGAAGGGTGTAAAGGTAGAAGGAGGGTCCTGCCTGAAGGTCTCCATCACCACACTCTGTGAAAGCCAGATCAGTGCTCCATTTGTCCCTTTCTTCTGTGTCAGCTCTTGGTAAGATATCATTTGAAGAGTAGACGCTGTGGTCTAAAATATAATCAGTCTTCTCGGTTTAGGGGATGCGGAAGCGGAGGACCAGGTGATTTGCCGGGACCCGCCCAAGACCACCCAGCGGTTAGTGGCAGATCCAAAATCACACCCCGCATCACGGGGGACAAGTCTGGGCCTTCCTGCATTCCACCCTTCCCTTCTAAGCACCAGACTGCGAGGCCTCCTCTTGGTGAGGTATGGCTGCAGAAAGACCCAAGCATCCTTCTCCTGAGAAAAACTCAAGCTGTCTTTCCTGACAGTAACCACTAATCTATCTGCTGAGGACTTGTTGTATGCCAGGATTGTTCTAGGTGCCTTTCAAGCTTTGTCTCATTTAATCCAGGCAGAAGTTCTTCAGGAGAAGCACTGTTATCATTGTCTTGCAAATGAGGAAGACTGATCCTCAGTGACTCCTTGAGATCCCGGCTGGAGAAACCCGGGATCTCACCAAAAGCTGCTTCTCCCTTAAGACTGCACTGAACACAGTAATAATCAAGTGCTTCTCCCTTAAGACTGCACTGAACACAGTAATAATCAAGCCATGTTTTCTGCACACTTTGCCTTTTTCTTTCCTGGTTATTATGTGTGTGTGTGTGTGTGTGTGTGTGTGTGTGTATATATATATATATATATATATATATATATATATATTTAATCTAGTGAGGCATGCTTGAAAGAGCATAGGCCAAGAGATCCTGTTTATTATTCAGCCAACAGTTTCAGTGCTGACTTTCATATGAACCTTATCAGTGTCAAACCAGAGTTTACTAACACTTTGCTAACTTATAAACAGGCTCCCACACGCTCACTTTCATGCTTATACAAAGAAACACATGTAAACATTTCAAAACATTTCTGGTGGGCAATTAATTTTTTTTCCCTTTGGGAAAATATCCAATTGATGATGATAATGAGGCAATGCATATTTTGGAGATAAATAATATCAAAATGGGTAGCTTTGGTCTCTTTCAGGGGATTTTGGATGCGTAGAAATTGTCATTAAACATCTGTATCCTTAGAGATCCATTTTCCGGCATGCTCTGAGGCATGCGCTCAGGAATTCGAGATGGAAGACGGGGACCGGTCATGAAATTTTTTGGTTTATTTGGAAACCGTGTGCCTTCTGGAAAACTGAGAACTTTTGGCAAGGGGCGTTCTTTGTTTTTTCTAAGCCCAGTGCTGTACTTCCAGATTTCTTCCTTGTTGTTTCTGTTCTCCTTTTCCTTTTCCCTTTCTCTCTCTTCTCTGCGTGGGAAAGGTAGATTGAGAGGCTGGTTGGGGGAAAGGAGGAGCATGTTTTTCATGGTTTATGACCCCAGTGCTTTCAAAGGGAGAAACAGTCCTATCTGGGCATCCTCTCTGGGTCTGCTGCCTTTGAAAGATGTCTCTTTCCAGGAGGAAGCCCTGTGTCATAATGGCTTGCTTCTCTCTAGCAACATTAAGATAGCTCCAACTCTCCAGTTGAACATTTTTGCCTAAGTGCTTCAAGAAAGACACCAACAAATTCAAATCCCTGACCCACAGACTCAGACGTTGTGTGTCAATCATCAGTTTTGACAACCGTTCACCCTCGGTTCAGATGGGGCACTGGAAGGGTCTTTAAGACATTCGCTACCTCTCCTTTTTTTCCTGGAACATAGTAGGGTTGCACTTCCCCACCCCCTTTGAAGTCAAGCATGACCTTGTGGCTTGATTTGGCCAACGAAATGTCAGTGGCAGAGCCAGGAGCCAGAGGGCAATTTGCCACGTTCTCTTTCCCTCCGTGGTAGCAACCAACAGTATTTCAGTGAAGGCTCCATCAGTCGGAGATGCCTGGTCATCTGTGATGGCACATCCTCTGTGGTATAAGTACTCAGTGGGTGGGGAACTAGGCCCAGATGTTCACCCGTGGGGAATTTCTTGGCCAGATGAGGGTTGCCTCCTGAGGTTCCTTTCTATTCTAAATTCCCAATCACTGTGAAACTCCAAGTTGCAAGTTAACTTTAGGGTCTCCATAGTATTTTTTCTGACTTATACTCAACGATTCTGGTGCGGATTTGATTACCGCCTCTTCTTAGCTATTCTTAGCCAATTAGTAACCTTAATGAGCCGAACAGTAACCTTTCCAAACCTTGCCCAAATCATTTCATCTTCCTGAACCCCAGCTCCGAAAGTCCAAACGTGCGGTAGCAACAAGGTCTGCCTGTCCTACGGCGCCTTTGAGGAATCTCAAAGCCAAAGCAAGATGGCACAGTGGAGGGCCAGTCCAGCCCTCTGCAGGTGGAAAGCGGTATCATCATCCCATGCTACAAAGGTGCAGTCCACCAACTCCTGTTTGCTGGGATGGGCGGTCCAAGGGCTGGTGTATGTGGTACACACATCCTCGTTGGGTCCGGGGCTCTGCTTCCCCACGGGATGAAATAGACTCTTTCTGCACCCAAGAACTGGAGACCCCCGTCTCCTCTGACCAGTGCTATCTGTAGTTGGGCTCTTTTTACTAATCACAGGTGATGCACCTTGGCTCAACCATTTGCAAAGTACCCAATGACATCTGAAGGAACATTGTAAGGCCAGAAGGGTCACACAGAAGGTCCTGAGAGAGCATTGGTCCTTTTTCTATCTCAGAGCATTCACGATCCCCTTCAGTCATTGGTGCCAGCGTGTCCTGTCTGTGAAGGGTCCAACCCCAGGAATCTGTCACTTTGGCCATTTCCTAGTCAGTGAGAGCAAAGCATTTACCAACTTCTGAATACCTGTCTTTCCTGGGGCACCTGGGTGGCTCAGTCGGTTGATCGCCCGAAGTGGGCTCAGGTCGTGACCTCGCGGTTCGTGAGTTCGAGCCCCGCATTGGGCTCTGTGGAGCCTGGAGCCTGCTTCGGATTCTGTGTCTCCCCCTCTCTCTGCCCCTCCCCTGCTCGCACTCTGCCTCTATCTCTCTCAAATATAAATAGACATTAAAAATAAATAAATAAATTTGAATACCTGTCTTTCTCAGTAGATAGATTCCTTTTCTTGGTTATATTCTCACTAATTTTTATTGTCAATCTTTTGCTGTGGAGTAGATCCTGAGCTCTGACCCTAAGTAAATTTATTTTATTTTATTTTTTTTTAATTTACATCCAAGTTAATTAGCATATAGTGCAATAATGATTTCAGGAGTAGATTCCAGTGATTCATCCCCTCCATATAACACCCAGTGCTCATCCCAGCAAGTGTCCTCCTTAATGCCCCCTTGCCCGTTTAGCCCATCCCCCCACCCACAACCCCTCCAGCAGCCCTCAGTTTGTTCTTTATATTTAAGAGTCTCTTACCCTAAGTAAATTTTTTAACCCTACGTAAATTTTGGATGTTTCAAGACCCACTCCCGCCCCGCACTGCCTTTTCATTTTGACCTGTCTTTTCAAGGTAACATTGTTTCTATTTTCATACACTGGGCATCACACAGAGATTCGGAATAACTCAATTCTTCAATTCCTTCTCTCCCCTCTTTTTCTCCCTCCCTCCCTCCCTCCCTCGCTTCCTGTCTTGTAGTGTTCTGACCAGCTCTTCCTGCTGACCCTGGCTCCTTTGGGGAAGCCATCCACTGGACATCTTCCAAAGCAGTCCCTGAGAAAGTGATGGTGGTAACCTTCATAGACTCTTGCTTGGAACCAGCCCCCCTCGAACAGGTTGCCTCCCCATTTGGGAGTGTGGTTACAGAGCTCGGCAGGCATGTCGGGCCAAAACGGATTCATCCACAAGCGTGGCCACGGCGCACAGAGAAAAGCTCTTTCCCTGCCCTGGACCCCCGGCCCCAGCCAAACAGCTTCAGCTTATCTCGGAGAAGATTAGAGGGCCTTTGGCTCATCGCTGGCTTTCTTTCGATGCCAAAAGGCCTGGCCGATCAAAGTTGACATGACTTCACATAGCTAGTGGCTTATCTCCGGTCTGTCCTGAGACTGCTGACCTCTCAATTAAGGTTTTAACAGCTTCTCTTTGGGGAGGAAAGGCTCGTGGTATGGAGGACAGTTTACAATGCTGGACTGCCGGTCCTGACCCCATGGGCTGGGCAGCTTGTCGTGACTGCTTACCACGCAATTAGGCGATGTTTTTCAGTTCCCTTATAAAGAGAAAAAAATGTTATTTTTACTGAAAATATCTCCAAGTGTCCTAAAGCATTCTATTTTTCACATCTAATGAGGTGACAGTGGAATTTGGTAGATGACTAGGACTTTATCAATCTTCAAAGCTAACACGCCTCTCAAATCCAGAGCCTCACGGCACATCGAAGGAGACATTGGTTATCCGAAGCGTTGGATGATTGATGCATTTCGGTGGATTCCTCTGCTTTCTCATGGACACCAGCCCCTCAGCCCCTGTATAGTTTCAGCCTCATCGGAGTTTTGTTGGAAATACGGCCTGCTAGTTTGAAAGGCTTAAGTTGATTCCATTGAAATCGAAAGCCGGAGAAAAATATTTTGTGCCTTGGTACCGAAAATTTTCCTGAAAGATGTAAACTTGTCAGGTGAATGTTGTAAACTGGTGAATTATGGGGAA
Organism: Lynx canadensis; assembly: GCF_007474595.2. Lineage (NCBI taxonomy): Eukaryota > Metazoa > Chordata > Mammalia > Carnivora > Felidae > Lynx > Lynx canadensis. Next base: position 10,506,138 of record NC_044313.2, read on the forward strand.
AATAAAGATACAGATTTTTTTTTTTTTTACTAGCAGATAAATTCCTTTTATTGGATGTTTGTGCCAGTCATCCTGGAAGATACCAGAGACTCCTGTAACGTGTCTCTCTGCTTGAGAAGCTAACGTGGTAGTTAGGAAGCTAGACTATGGCAACAGACCAGGGTTCGGGCTCTGGGGCAGACAGACCTGGGCGGGAATGTCAGCTTTGCTCTTCGTGATTTCCACCCCCCTCCCCAACCTCTCCGAAAGAGTCCCTGTTTGTCTGGAAAATTGGAAGAAGCATCCTCAGTGCTTTTCAGGGTTATGACCGGTATCAAATGCTGTCCGGTGCGTGGCACATGCTGAATGTTGTATGAATAGCTAGTTGTTTCACTGGGATTTTGTCATCTCTGCAAAGTTTGTTGTGAGATTGGGGGTAGGATGTACTGAAAGGCAAGGAAGCAGGAAGCCTGTTGGAGCAGAAGCAGACAGGAGTGCAACTGAGCATTGAGGGGACAGCTGGTAAGCCCTCAGGAGCCCCTTGTTGGCCAGCTGATTTTACGTGTGCCTTCTCTCCCCGTCTCTCGTATACCTTGTCTGCCAACCGGCTTGCTGAGAATTCCTGAGAAAGCCACAAAGTTAGTTTTCTGTATCTGTCACAGAGGAGGGTCAGTTGTCATCTCCATCATAAAATCCATGCTTCCTGGATCTAAAGCTTGGAATTTAGAATGATATGGGGCTTAAACTCTGCTTAACACTTTTGATTTAGAACCTCAGAGAACGAGCATTCTTAGCCCACATGGCTGATAACACCACCGCAGGCTCTTTGAAAGTGAATTCTGTATCTGGCTTTGCACGGCTTTTTCAACACACATTCTTTAAACAAAGAGCCATAAAAAACCAACACTTTTAAAAGGCACATAATCGGCCCCATTTGCGTTCTTGGGGGAAGAGTGACTGGAGACTTGAGAGGTTTCATTTTCATGCCTTTTAATCCTGACTTTCTGAAATGACTACCTTAGAGAAGGAAGGTTTAAGCAGGGGAAGGAGAGACATTTGAGAGGCTACTTTCTTAGCGTCTAGAGGTATATATTTAGTTCATCTATATATTTTTTTTTTTTTTTTTTTTTTAAATTTTTTTTTTTTTTCTTTCAACGTTTTATTTATTTTTGGGACCGAGAGAGACAGAGCATGAACGGGGGAGGGGCAGAGAGAGAGGGAGACACAGAATCGGAAACAGGCTCCAGCCTCTGAGCCATCAGCCCAGAGCCCGACGCGGGGCTCGAACCCACGGACCGCGAGATCGTGACCTGGCTGAAGTCGGACGTTTAACCGACTGCGCCACCCAGGCGCCCCAGTTCATCTATATTTTTATACGGAATTTTATTTCAAAGATAAAAATGTGTTATATACAAAATCAGTACATGTTCTGTCTTTTGGGTATGCATCAAAGACATCCTACAGCTAACTGGGCCTCTGTTAGCAGACGGATCCGAAAGCATTTTATTTAAAAATAACGGGATCAATATCCCACGGGAAGTATCCAAGGGCCAGGATCAGCAAAGAATTTTAATATTTTGTTGAAAAGAAAATGATTGCTCTGATTTCAACTTTGCAGAGAAACGGAGACATGAGTATGCACAGAGAAGTTTCTAAGGGAAGGCTGAGAGTTTGAAACACCTGCCGGAAATGCTCAAAAAACTCCCCATTAATGCGTGTTGACTATCACACCTTAATGCTTCTGTATGGGGTCTGGGTGAAGGTGACGAGGAGGGGGGAAGATGATGGGACTCCGTCTTCATTTTTCTGCCGTTTGGATTGTGAGCAGGACAGGTCATGGAAGGACTGGCCTGGGAAAGACTCCTTGTCCCCTTCTGGAGAGACACGGCTATCGCTCGCAGCCTTTTACTTTTCATTTTCCGGGGTCCAACGCGTGTGTCTTCCGACCTTGGACTACTTGCACGACAGGACTCAGCGTCTAAGAAAAGCTGTCAAAAAGCATTTAGACGGGGAGCTTAGTTTCATGACCGGTGAACTGGCTTCCATGGACTCATGCTGGTCACAAAGGGCCTATAACCTGCTCACAGGCCCTAGTGGATTTCTATCTTCTAGTAGAGACGAGAAAGCTAAGGTAGCCTGGCCGCTTCCCGGACAGGTTGAAGAGTAGCGACGATGAAACTGAGCAGCTCCCTCTAGAGACTCCAGAGGCAGAGTCTCCTTCCCTGACCCCTAGAACCTGGCCCAGCCTGTGGCTTGCTTTGACGAATGCAATGTGGTAAAAGTTGTGTACGTTCTGGGGTCTAGGCCTCACGAAGCCTTGCAGCTTCTGCCTTTTCCTTCTTGGAATGTTCCAGTCACTGCATAAGAAAACCCAGACTAGATTACTGAATGTGGAGAGACTGTGCGGAAAGAAAGGCCAAGCTGAAGCCGGCACCAAGGCCCTGGGCATGTGAGTGGGGTCGCCTTAGTCTCCCCAGATCCAGCTAAGCCACTGGATGACTGAAGTTGCCCTGCAATGAAATGTGAGCCCAGGTAAGAGTGGTTGAACTCGTCAGTCAACCCACAGAGTCAGGAGAAACAAGAAATTATGGTTTGAAGTCAGGGTCCGCAGGCCAAATCTGAGCAGGCACATGTTTGTGTAAATAAAGTTTTATTGGGAACACCACGACCCTCACTTATTACCTATTGTCTACGGCTGCTTTGGAGCTCCACAGCAGAGTCGCGTGCTTGTGACAGAGACCATATGGTCCACAAAGCCTAAGCTATGTGCTCTCTTGCTCTTTGCAAAGGTTTGCCCACCCATGTTTTAAGCCCCTAAGTTCTGGGGGTTGCAACAACAAATAACATAGAGATTGGGTGTATCCGTCGGTATTCTCTACAGAAACCGAACCAATAGCGGTTGGTTTACATGATTACGGAGGCTGAGGAGTCCTAAGATCTATAGTCAGTGAGAGATGGAGACCCGAGATTGCTGATGATGTAGTTCCAATCTGAGTCCGGCCGCTTGAGAACCAGCAGACCCAATAGTGTAATTTTTGGTCCCAAAGTCAGCAGTCTCAAAACCCAAGAAGAGCCCATGTTTCAGTTCCAGTCTAAAGCCTGGAGAAGACTCATGTCCCAGCTCATAGTCAGGCAGGAAGAATCCCCCTATTCTCGGGAGGGCCAGGCCTGTTTGAGGTTTACTCAAATAGAGAGGGCAATCTGTTTTCCTCAGTCTATCAACCCAAATGTTAATCTCATCTAAAACACCCTTGTAGACACACCCAGAATATGTTTGACCAAATATCTGGGCACCTCATGACGCAGTCAAGTTTACCCGTAAAATTAACCACCACAGTTGGTAACTAAAAGTGAGGTGTTTCGGCAACAAAAATCTAAATTAACGGTGTTGGCTCTGGACAAGGAGGTGGGCAAGAGATGGGAAGGATGCCATCAGTGGGGTCTGGAAAGAAGGGGAGGAAACTGCTATTGGCACTTGGAGGAAAGAGAAGCCCAGGCTATTCGATGGTGGGACAATAGTCCCAGATGGTGCAAACTATCACCCAAGGTGACTTGGGAGGTAGGAAATTACCTGTTGAATTCACAGATCTAGCCAAGGAAGTCTCTAGACAGAACATTGAGAGTGCCAGTTGGCTACTCCGAGCTGTGTGTGATAGTGTACATCAAGAGAGAGATGAGCTAAAGACCCGCTAAGTTTACAGGCAGAATGTAGAGGCAATGTAAAAGGCTCAAGATGTGCTTGATTAGAAAACATGACTGTCTCTCATTTCCAACACATGCCCCCCCAACCCCAGCCAATAAAACATTGTGTCCAAGTGAAACAAGGCATGGAGCCCAAATCCATCAAGGGTGTGGCTATGAGATCCCTTATTAGGATCTCGGAAAGCTTTAAGCTTATGCCTAAAGGACCCTTTAGCTAGACAAAGGGCTTCTAAGATTTTTTTTCGAGAGAGACAGAGAGTGCGTGTGCATGCATGTGTGTGAACACACACACACACACACACACACACACACACACACGTGAATAGGGGAGAGGCAGAGGGCAAGGGTGGGAAAGAGAAAATCCTAAGCAGCCTCCACACCCAGCTTGGGCTTACGCAGGGCTCGATCTCATGAACTGAGATCATGACCTGAACTGAAATCAAGAGTAGGACACTTAATCGCCCGAGCCACCCAGACGCCCCAGGCTTCTAAGAACTTTAAGGGAGTGTCCTACAGCAGGTCCACAGCCCAAAGGAGAGAGAGACATGTCTCCAAAAAGAATAACAGATGTGATTGTGTGGCCACTGAGATTCAACCCCAATCAGACTTAAGGGAAATTTGCTAAGTTTTAAAGACCCAGTGTCGGTGAAAACACTCCCAACTTGGATGTAAATGGGAGGACACATTTGAAAATGAAAACAGTCTCTGGGTCCCCAACTTTCTAGGGGAAGGAAACAAGCAGAGGAAAAATCTATTCAACTGCAAGCATGTGGCACTTCCTACGGAGAAGGAAGGACTACTCAGAGGGCAGAGCCAAGACCCAGGGAGTGGAGCCAAGAGCCAAAGAGAAGAATAGGTTACGGAGCTGCTCTTCTATGGACTGGATGTTTGAGTCCCTCCAAAATTCCTATCTGGAAGCCCTAATCCCCAATGGGACAGTGTTTGAAGGTGGGGCTTTGGGAGGTGATTGGGTTTGCGTGAGGTCATGGCGATGGAGCCCCCATGATGAGATCGGAGCCCTCTTACGGGGCTGAGGAGACTAGGGCTCCCTCTCCTCTCTCTGTCATGTGAGGATATGAGAAGACAGCCATCTGCAATCATGAGGTGGTTCTCACCAGACACAGAATCTGCCAGTGCCTTGATCTTGGACTTCCAGCCTCCAGAGCTGTGAGGCTGTGAACAAATGTTTTCTGTTTAAGCTTCCCCAGTCTACGGCATTCTGTTACAGCAGCCCTAACTGACTGAGACGCGGTCCAAGGGAGAAGCGGACCCTAATGGAATACCGCTTGATTGGGGATGAGAAATTTGTGCCTGGCTAGATTTCAGAACGCTGTGGGTCAGCAACTAGCACGTGCCTTCCATTCTTCCCTATTTCGGAATGGAAACATCTACCGTGGTAACACTCTCTGCCAAGTATGTTGCCAACGTGGGACAGATAGGAAGGCTGCCTAGTTTGCAATTTTTGATTCCAGAAGAGCTGCATCTGAAGAATTGCACCTGAGGAACTGCTTCCAGGGCATCTCAGCTGTATTTGCATTTAGATGGTCAAGTCTCTGGACTTTGAGGCCAAAACTGACACTGCCATAAGATAAGATGACGAGGCAGGGGGTGAATGCATTTTTTGTGTGGGATCAATGAAAATAAGTTTTCAGTCCCTCCTATTAGAAGACGGAATTTATCCCATCACCCCTTAGACTGGTTGTGACTGCCTCTGGCCAATGGGATATGCTGGAAGTGACACGTAAGAGTTTCAGAGGCCTGGCAGCCTCCACCTTTGCCCTCTTGGCACACTACCACTCCATGGTTAGAAACCCCAAGCTAGATACTGAATGATTAGTGGCCTCGTGAAGAGAGAGACATGGCCAACAACCAGCACCAAGGCCCCAGACATATGAGTTAGGCCATTGTGGTCAACTGGTTGACTGAGTAGCCAACCTACAGAGGCACAAGAAGCAATCAATTGTGGTTTTAAGCAACTATATTTTGGGGTGGCTTGTTACACGGCAAGGAATAACTGATACACTCTCCAACTAATTATTTTCATGCTCACATTCAACTGAATGAAATTCAGAAAGGACAGTATGGTTACATTTGCCACTTATGGAACAGTCATTATTGCATAATTCCAATATAACCTCTTTCTTTCTGTTAAAGTCTATCAGAGCCACAGGCACTATTCCAATGAAACGTATATCTAAGATTGTGAAAACATATTTGGATCCAATAGCTAAACAGAACAGTTCTAAGCCCACAAGCCAAACCATTTTATTTGTGTTAATAAATATATACTCGTATATTTATTGTTTAAAAAATGACTCCGGGGACCTTTGTTCCAAATTAGGAGCAAGAGTTTCCATCTCAGAACCTACCTGGGACAACCTAGAGAGATGTATTCAGCTTAGAAAATACTGGTTAAGCCACACAAAGTGAGAAAGCATCCTAGTCAGCTGTAACAATATTGTCACCGCGACGAAGGCAAAGAGGAGTTTGGGGTCATTGTTTTAAGCATGGCTGACTACAGTACTTGCTACTAGAGAATTAAAACAGAGATGGACGTTTGAACAAAAGTCTCCGTTAGTAACTAGAGCTTTCTCCTTCTCATTGAAAAAAAATGCATAAGTAGTGATGAATTTCCTTGTCACTACGTTTTAACAGAATGAGGGCACATCGAAGCAATAGGAATGTTCAGCCAGCCGCTGGGCGGCGGGGGGGGGGGGGGGGGGGGGGGGGTTCATGTGTTTACTGGCATCCTGCCCACCTCTAGAACTTATGTGAGTCATTTTGGTTTGTGTCTCTGTTTCTGTTTGTAAGAAGGGGGCTTCTTCCCCCACCCAGGGCTTGACCCATTTCAACCCGAGGCCGTTCTTAGCACGCAGGCGCTGATAACTCTAGGATTAAATAACTGTCTCAAGGGTTCTCCTGGTGTTACTCATTCTTCCTTACTGGGGTTCAAAGGGCAGATCTGCTGCTTGCTGTGGGCCCTTGGGCAAGTTATAAAACCTCTCTGAGTCTCAGCATCTCCTCTATGGAGAAAATCCCTCCCCCTTATAGGACAGGTGTGAGTATTGGAGACAGTGTGGGTACGACAGCTCGGGTGGTGATGGTACTTCTCTTACAGGGCTTTTATGTGAACCTAATAAGTTAATGCTTGTAACGCTCTGAAAACGTTGGCTCGCACGTGGTCAGAATTTGTTAAATAAAAGAAAAATCTCCTAGATGCTGTTGTAATCAGTAGATGCTGGGCCTCCAGGAGTTTGCCTTCAGTCGTATACAGGAAGCGGAGTCAAAACCCTGATCATTTATGACCAAGACCAGTGGGCAGAATGCGGCTGTGCCCTGGTTTCCATGCCATCCCCACGCAGTGGATGCCTGCTGTGTGCACTGTGCCAAGCATCCTGGAGAGCACGGGGGAGGATGTAAGCATCAGAGAAGGAGAGCTTCGCAAACCACTACCTGGGTGTTCCAGGACAATCTAGGCCAACGCAGCGGTGGTTTGTCTGGACTGCCATAACAAAATGCCACAGGCTCGGTGGCTTATAAACAGCAGGTATCTATTTCTCACGGTTCTGGAGGCTGGAAAGTCCCAGATCAAGGTGCTGGCAGATTCAGAGTCTGGTAAGAACCAGCTTTCGAGCTCCTAGATGGTCATCCTCTTGCTGTGTCTTCACTTGGTAGCGGGACCAAGGGAGCTCTTGGTCCCTCTTGGACCCAAGAGACCCACTCTAGCGTCTCTTAAAAGTTTATTTATTTATTTTGAGAGAGTGGGAAAGAGAGAATCCCAAGCAGGTTCCACGCCGTCAGTGAAGAGCCTGATGAGGGGCTCCATCTCGCCAACCACGAGGTCATAACCTGAGCCGAGACCAAGAGTCAGACACTTAACCCACGGAGCCACCCAGGTGCCCCTTTCTGGGATCTCTTTAAAAGGACACTAATCTCATTCATGAGTACCCCACCCTCATGACCTCATCACCTCCACGTACCAGCACGTCGAGGGCTAGGATTTCAACACATGAATTTCAGTGGGACACACGTAGTCCATAACGGCGCCCATCCCCTTTCTTCTACTTACTTTGGGGGGCTCCCTGTCCCAAGGGTTATAGTGTTGGTGGGATTGCCCATCAACGTGTCTTCCCTTTTCTGACCAAGAGGTGGCCTCAGACCCATCTAGACCTATCAGAAGCTCTCTTTCCCTGGGATCAGAATCTTCTTCCCAGTGGTACTGAGACCCCACCCCCCAGTCTGGTGCTGACCACTCTCTGAGAGGGTATCGAACCTCTGGTGTTGGGGCCTGGAGATGCATATGTTTATCATTCATTTATCACAGGCCCTGAAGAATCGTAACGTGTAAGTTGGAAGACTGGTTTCTGGGGGCCACTGATAACAGCCCGTGGCCAGACTGAAAGAATCACATGACAGTCAGCCCCTAAACCGGTGTTTTTCACACTGGGAGCTGGTTAATGAAATTGATTACTGGGTGGAAACCAGCACTTTTAAAGATAGAACAGAGTACAAGAGAGTACAATGGAGTGGAGGGAAACGGAAAGGAAAACGGTGTCGAACAGATAAAATAAGGGTAGCGTTTAGTGAAAATTTCAGTCATTTGCGTGTGTGCTGGTTTGCAATGTCAAGTGTATTTATTAATGTATTTTTACCGTGGGTCTTGGCCAAAAAAAAAAAAAAAAAAAAAAGGGGAACCCATGTCCTGAAATGTATTTCTCAAAGCTCCGGTACCCCTGGTGACACTTCACCACCACCAAGTGTGGCAGTGGACGCGGGGCCACTGCCCTCCATGCACGCAGCTCTGCATTTGACAAATAAGAAGCCGGCAGAGAAGGCTGAATGCTCGCCGAAAGCGGTTGCCGGAGCGGGAAGGCTGAGCAGTCCGGACACAGTGCAACCCAAAGGGCAGAGGAGTGAGGCGCAGTGAGCTTGGGCACCAGGACGATAACCTGGCAGGTGCGTCTTTCTGCCCCCTCTGAAGACCAAACGCTCATTCCCTCTGTCAGCTCACTTCGCTGGAGACCACCAAAGGCCTGTGGCAGACTGCTTTCTTTCCTACAAGCTCTGTCAGCCCGGCCACCCAAGTCAACCCTCTGACGTCGTAGCGAAGGAGGAGCAGGTGGACGTTGAACCCCATCTGTCGGACCCCACGCTTGGCCCCGCGGTCCTCCCTGTCCCCCGGGATGATGCTTCTCTCCGACAGACTTCCACTGCTGTCTGTCTGCTCAGGCGGCTGGCTGTATCTTTTGACCTTTTCTGGACCCTCTCACTCTCCACCGTGACAGAAGACGGCAGGGACCGTGGGAGGTCCATCCCTGGTGTCTGTTACTGGGAGGAGATTAGCCTTGGCCTGGTGCGCAAAGCTGCTGGGGAGATCGATTCTTTGTCTTGTCCACACTCTCCAATCCCATGGCGGTGCTTATCAACAAGGAGGCTCGGGGCCTCCCCTTTGGGCATGGCTGTTCCTCATCGTGAAACAAAATGAGACGCTGATTTGAACAGCCCAGACACCTCTCCCCGCTCTTCTTGTCCTGCCCGGTGTCCCCACTGACTGAGCTTGAGTGGAGAGAAGGCGAACATGATCCTCACTCTGTATCCTGTCTGGAGAATCCAGCTACCCCTTTGTGTGTGTGTGTGTGTGTGTTGCGGGGAGAGGGTCTTAGGAGGAGAGGGAGGACTGGGGGAGAACCCAGGGACCACCATGTGTCCCAGCTCGCGGTTTGTCCCCTCGGACCTGCCAGAAAGGTGTTTGTTTCCCTGTCGAAAGACTCACAGATCAGAGCCATCAGCAAGATACCCTTTGGGCCAGGCAGGGAAGGTTCAAGGCTGAGCTCAGCCTCTGTAGAAAACGACCCTTGTTCCCTCTTTCCATCTGTCTGTCCATTTGAAGCCTTTACCTGGGAAATTCTATGTCTTAGCTGAGTAGAAAAATGAAGAGTATGTTTTCAAAAATGTTAAAGTAATTTTTAAAAATTTAATGTAATGTGTAAAAAGTGTTAAACCACTAATATGCACTGAGTGTGTGTGTGTGACAGAGAGAGACAGAGACAGAGAGATTGTTCTAGAAAAGTGGCATTAAGAGGCAGAAAGAGCTGGGATCTGAGATTCGTGAGATACAGGCATGAGCCCTGGCTGTACCACTTGGATCTACCTCTGAACCTCAGTTTTATTCTTCTGTGAAATGGAGGGAATTGACAAAAGCCATCTTGGACCCAAGAATGTTTGGGCAAACTCCTACCACGTGCCAGAAAACACACGGGAGCTTTTCACACACGTGAATCATTGCACACCACGCAGTCCCGTTGGGTGGAGATGATGTCCATCAGGCAGGTGCAGGTAGGAAAAGTTAGTTTCGGGGATTTTTGCGGGCTAGCAGACTGGGTCTCCTGGATGCACATCTCTGCTGCACCACGGTTGCCCCCGGCTTATAGGATCTGTGCAGATAAGGCTGCGCGTGTGCACCATTCATTCATTCATTCATTCGTTCGTTCGGTAAATATTTGTTGAGTGCCTGTAATACACCAGCCACTGTTCCAAGGTGGGGATATGTTGGCGAAGAAAACAAATAAGGTCCCTGCTCTTGTCAAACTCCTCCTTCTTCTAGAGAAAAGAGCCTATAGGCGAACAATAAGGAATAAGCTAAGAATAAATGCTGTGAATAATCTAAAACAGGCAATCGGATGGAGTAGGTTCAAGGGCCATTACTTAGAAGGGACATGGCCTCCTTCAGAACAGTAATATTAAAACACAGGCTGGATCCCACTGACTTCAAGGAACAAATATGCTCTCCCAAGTGCCCCAAGGCCTTGGATGCCAAGTGTCCTGTGATTCTGGAAGCTTATCTGTATAACCACCCAAGCTGTTTGCTGCTAATCCTAGGTAGTTTTGTTCGCTGTGACAGAGGCGTGTCTTAATCTTCAAAAGAAGATCAGATAATGAGATTAAGAGAGGCCAGCAGAAAGAGCCAGATACAAGGTTTTAGGCCAATTTGAATTCAGTGCAGAAAGAAACATAAAGTATCAGCTAAGTAAACCATGATTTTTTTTTTAATTTTTTTTTTAACGTTTATTTATTTTTTTGAGACAGAGAGAGAGCATGAACGGGGGAGGGTCAGAGAAAGGGAGACACAGAATCTGAAACAGGCTCCAGGCTCTGAGCTGTCAGCACAGAGCCCGACGCGGGGCTCGAGCTCATGGACCGTGAGATCATGACCTGAGCCGAAGTCGGCCGCCCAACCAACTGAGCCACCCAGGCGCCCCAGTAAACCATGATTTTTAAAAAATGAATAGCCCATGTGTGCGTGTGTGTGTGTGTGTGTGTGTATGTGTGTGCGCGTGCAGATTGTGTAACGTTTCTTCCCATTAGCAGAAATTGCTCTGTGGCCAGAACTCATTGATGGGATTCGGCTGTCATCCCCTCTCCATCACATAATACCGATTGTCCCTGGGACTTTGAATCACTAGGAGCTGAGGACCGAGGTCATCAGGGTCTGAGTGTAGGGGGGACTCAACTGGACTCTGGCTCCCAGCTGTAGAGCCAGATTCACCCCCTTCCCAGCCCCACACCAAGGCCATCAGGCCCTGTCTCTGCCATCTTGCCTTGTCTTTGGCCTTATTAATCACTTCCCTGGTATCTCGGTGTCCCTGGAAAGTACCATACAAGTGTGTAGGCAGCACCGTCCTCATTTTCACTCAGCAGTTCCCACTGTCTGTGTCTCTGCCGACGGCTCGGAGTTTTCATGTTACGTGGGGCCTGAGAAATTATGTTACTCAGCAGTTTGATTTAATGGATTTATGTACTTAACTATTTAATTACTTAGCGGGTTTGGGCCACCAAATCCTTTCTTGAAACGAAATTTCACGCAGACTTCGAAACTGTGAAACAGATACACGTGGGTCAGGGACCCAGAATCCCCCCCCGGCCCCTCCGGAAGGGAGGCCCTCAAAATGCCCAGAGCTCTTCCCAGAGGCCCAGTTTAGAAAACACCCGTTCTCGTCCAAACCCCTTCCTGTTCTAGAAGGGCCAGGAAGGGCAAAGCCTGCTGTTGGCTTGGGGAATTGGTAGAAAATAGGTGAATGAGTGCAAAACACCAGAAAGCAGCCCAGCGGTGGCACGAGTAGGGTTGCTCGGGGCGGGGGGGGGGGGGGGGGGGGAGGGGGGGAAGGGTTCATGGCAGCCTGGTCCCAAATATCACTGCAAGTGAGGCAGACTGGGGGAAAGTACACTGGGTTAGAAGGCTGTGTGGCCCGAAGTAAGTTTCCCAACCTCTCTGGGCCTTAATTTTCCATTTGTGAAATGAGGTGGATGATAATAGGGTCTACGGCACAGGGTCTGTGTGACAAATACAGGAGGCAAACCGTCTGAAGTACTGAGAATAGTCACCAGTATATGCTCATTGAGTCCCCAGTAAATTCTGGCAATTGTCCCTACTGTTGCCGCAGACCTGGTAAGGACTCTTCTCCTACTTCTCACCACAGGAGGCCACACCGCATTCGCCCATAACTACCTGGAGGGCTATCTTCTGAAGACCCTTGGGAAGAACTTGTAGGACAAACGTCTACTGCTTGCTAACAAGCGTGTGCTATAGGGGCTCTCTGCTGGGCACTTGATCTGCCTTTTTGTCATTTATTTTATTTTTCAGTTTATTTATCTTGAGAGAGAGTGCGAGCAGGGGAGGGGCAGAGAGAGAGAGGGATAGAGAGAGAATCCCAAGCAGGCTCCCCGCTGTCAGTGCAGAGATCAACGTGGGGCTCAAACTCACGAACTGTGAAATCGTGACCTCAGCCGAAGTCAGACGCTTAACCGACCGAGCCACCCAGGCGCCCCTGCATCTTTGTCATTTAAATCTCACACCAAACCGATGAGATGAGACTGTTTAAGTTCTCAAGGAGGGGACACCGAAACTCGGGGCGGGGGGGGACACGGCCCTCTAGACAGGTGTGCAGCTCAGGTGGGCAGAGCAGCCTGACTCCCCCTCCGGGGGCGGGGAGAGACAGCATGACAGCGAGCAGAACTGGGCCACTTCTTTGGTCAGCAAATTCCTCCCTCCTGCAGGTTCTGGAATAGAGACCCTGCTCCATTGTGAACCATGTGACCTCCAGCAGCCCTCCTCACCACTCTGCCATCCAGGTTCTTCCTTCACGAAATGCGAACATAGGCCCGCCCTGTGTTCTTGTAACGTGCGTGGATTATGCATCATGTTCGCCACGCAGCAGGATGGGAACTGCAAATCCAGAGACTAGGAAAATGCCAGATAAACGCACGGTTCACACCGGAGGCATTCTTGCCGTTTGGGCTGGGCAGGCTTTACGGCGTCGCCGTAGAAACTCTTGAGACGTAAAACTCTCGTGTTTTGAGGAGCTGTACCACGATTGTGCTGAACGCTCGTTCACAGCCACACTTTGGACAGAAGGGAAAGGAAGCTCGCTGTGTTTGTAAAGGGGCAGAGTGCAGATCCGAACCTGGGTCTGTCTGAGGAGCTCCGATAGTTCTAGTACCCCACGTGACCCCCTCGGGGTGCGGGACGTGGCAGAAAGAAATAGCAAAGGGGGTGTGATGGCTTGGGGCTTGTGCGGCTTCCTCCGCCTCGTGTCCTGCCTTGGCACCGGGACTGGCATGTGTAGGGTCTCAGGATCTTTGTTGAATTGTGTAGAAAGACACGGCCGACGTCGTTCCTGCCTTCTCCTGCCTACGCCCAGGGAGTAATTCCTGGGGCTCCCCGAGGAGACAATTGCCAGGTTCTTTCAGCCTACCCGAACCACACACCCATCTAGAGCTGCCGAGACAGCCATTCCCCGGGAATCCTAACGCTTACAGCAGCCCGATCTTTGTAAAGTAGAGAAAAACATCTCTCCCCAGCTCAGCCCGTGCAGATGGGCTCATTTTTCAGTGCTCTCGGCCAACAGGCCGACTCTATGCTTGATTAGGGTAATGAGGCTTATGCAGGCTTCCTCTGTCCCTCCCCAGCCCCTTGGCTCAGAAAGTTAGCCCACTGTCTATCAATACTGTCTGGCACCAGAAGAAAGCCCCTCTCCCTTCCTGCACCCAGCATCTTGTTGCCTGGAAACCAGGGCAGAAGCCTAGAGCATCTTGGGTTTCTTTTTAATTTTCCTGCCAGGTCCCGAAAGCAAGCAGCGTTTGTTTTAAACGGAACCTTTGCCCTGTGGAGACTTGCCTTAACCTTGCCCAGGATGATTTCATCCACCTGCATAAATGTCATGTGGAGAGACAGGGACGGCCACTCCCGGCTCAGCGTCATTTGGTTACTGATGCACAGAGTCATAATCGACAGTGAGGGCTGAAGATGAATTGTTTCGGAGGGAGCCAGGACCAGGATCTCCGTGTGTGCCCGCGCGCGTGCGCGCGTGTGTGTGTGCGCGCGCGCGTGCATGCGGGTGCCCACGCACATGTGTCGTAATTGGCAGCTTTGTAACTTGCAGCTTGCTGTAGCCACACGCAAAAGGCAAGAGAGATTTTTCTTTTCTCAAAGAACAAAAGCCCATCTTGAAAATGAACGTCCTTCAAAAGCCACACGGTGCCAGACAAAGGCTCTAAGACTTTGCTTGGCTCACCCCGCCCCTGCTGCACCTCAACAGGAATGTGAATCATCTTCAGATAGAGCCATAGGAGAGGCAAGGATCTAGAAAGTCATAAATGGGAAGAGAATCTCCCCGCCCCCAATCCTTTGGCTGAACACGGAGAGGGCCTGTCAGAGTTTAAGACTAAAGCTGGCTCCCGTCCCCTCGAGTGCATTCTGGCTCATGTCACCTGGATGCTGTGCGTTCCCGGGGCTGAGAGGCATTTCATTTGCAGTGGGTAGGATTGGATTTTCTATCTGGTCCAGGCTGTCCTGCGTTCCCAAAAATACGAAACCTTTTTCGGGAACCAGCAAACGAGGCTCCAGGGAGGAGGCCACTTCCTAGGGATTATGAGCCAAACATCTTGACCTTCACCGAACCTGGCCACCCAAAACATTCTCCCGTTTTACAGATAAGAATAAAGAGGCCCAGAGTGGCCAAGCATCTTGCCTGAGGTTACATAGCTACCGGGCAATGGAGCCGGAACTTGAACTACAAAGCTTACTCAGAAATCATTATAAGGAATACTTCATCTCACTCCCTCGATCTAAAGATCTTTAAAATATATATATATATATATCTTTGAAGGAGATACTGGTCTTCGAACACAATAGTCTTTTGGAAAAGTCTTATCACTCAGTGAATAAGTTGACATGGATCTAATAAAAGACAGATATATAATGTGTCCAAAAAAGGTCGATTTGCTAGGTCTTCTTGCTAGAGTTTTTAAGGTGCTTTGATGTACTTTTTGCGGAGAGATGGAGGTGTAGACTATTTTCACTATCTAACTGAATCCGGGTTTCCTCATTCCATGACTTTCCTAGAATTCCCTTGTCGGCGTTTTGGGGGATCCTGTGTGTTTAGAGGCATTTTCTCAACAGCGGTCTTTCTCCTGGCTCGGAGAGTATTTTAGAGACAAAACAATGTGAAGACAGGGTCTCGTAGGCTTTCCCCTCAGAAGCGGATGAAGTGTTCGACCACCAGGTTCGACCACCCAGGATGTGCTGGGTTCATAGTCTGCTTCTGCCAGTTTCTCACCCCGTGTGACGTGAAGAACATCGATCACCCACCCAAGCCTCAGTTTGAAATCTGTGAAACGGGGAATGGCGATGGTGCTGAGTTAGTGCAAAGTGTAGGAGAATTAACACGCCAAGTGAGGAGAACGTGCCTGACAAACAGGGACTTGAGAAGGGGTAGCCACTGTGAGTTTATCATCAAAATAAGAGATTGGAGACCACAGGGCAGACTAAGTCTGTGGTACAACTCAGGACTAGAAAGCAGAAATTCTTAAACCTCAGGGAGGTGCTCAGAAGGGGCTTGTCCTGATACGAAGAGGATTTGGTCACGGACCCCTGTTTCACGACTCGTATATCTGTAAACAATTTTTTAGGTCTTTAAAATAGAACTGGCGTATAGGCAGATGTCTCCATGGTGCAGGAAGATCTTGTCCACGGGAGGTAATTCCTGCTTGACGGCACAACACTCTGAATTTCAGTGAGAGAATTTGAAATTATGACCTTAAAGAAAAAAAAAAAAAATTCAACCCCAGGCCCCTTGAAAAGAACGCTTCCTTCTGCTATGTCTTGCCCATGCAAAGACAGTAAGAGTGATTTTGTTGGGGGCGGGTCCTGTAAATGCCAGGAAATGAATTCTTGTCACTTTCGTGCACAAAACACACCGTTTTCATCTTTGCAGCTCTCGCTATGCCCTGTGCGAACGCCACCTGGACCCCCACGTGCGTCCGGCAGGGCGTGGAGCGTTAAGGGACACAACACGTGGAAGAAACAGACCTTCCTTTCTGAGGGGGAGTTTCTGGGCCCACCTGTCTTCCTGTGCATCCTCCAGGACTCTGCTGAGCTTTGTCACCCGGCCCGGCCCACCCTCAGTCCCCCAGCCTCACGCAGCGGGGCCGGGAACGGGATTCACACCTCTGTGCTGTGGGCCCAGAGAGGATGCTAAGGCTGTGCACAGCGCCTGCATTCCTGCTCCTCCTGGACCCCAGTCCCCCTCGGAGCCCCCACTCTACCTGCTACACACAGCCCGGGCTGCGCCCCTGAGCTCGGTAGAAAGAGAGCTGGCTTTCTGTAGGAAAGACGCTGCCTCCTGCCTCTGTCCTTTCAAACCGCCTTGTCTTCCTCACCCCAACCTCCCCCAAATAAACCCAGCTCAGCAATTTGCTAAAGAGGATAACTTGATATGTTTCCCTTTGAAGGGAACGGATTTGCATTTTAATGCGGGTTTCCTGGAGCCTCGAAGACCATTAGAGACACCTAAAGGATTGCGTCTAATGGTGTGAACCTTAGGCGCCAAGGCCTAACATCTGGGTTCCTAATTTTAAACATATGGCTTATTTCAAATCATGCCATCCACCAGCCGGCTGCTCCGCTCCTGCCAGCCTTTACCTCAGCCAAACACTTAGCACCTTCGCTGCATCAAGTTAACCAGTTCTTCGGTCTCAAAGTAGTTGTCCTCACCGCCGGGCGGGGAGGAGCTTCGGGCTGGCTGGCAACAGGTGCGGTTTACGGCCACAGACGCCCTGCCAGCCCATTGCGTGGCACCTTCGTGGCAAGCCTGTGAGCGAGGGTGTCCCTGCTCCCACTTTTCAGACGAGAGCAATGAGCGAGAAGTCAGGAAGGTTAAGCACCTCGTCCGAAGTCGCCAAACTAGAGGCCTGAACTCAGGCTCCGGCTCGTGTGATATCATCCATCACAGGGCACCCCTGGCCTGGGCAGGAGAGACCCTGAGATCTATTTCCAGCTACCAGCAGTCACGAGAACAAGGGAAACCAACATCCACCAAGCAGTTACTCTGAACCCCGCGGTGGGCTTTGCGAGCTTTGTCCCAAGAACCTAACGCGGAAGGCACTGACCTCACGCTCGCGGTGCCACGAGGAACCTGAGAACTTTAGCAACTTGCCAAAGCCAAGGGCAGCGGAGCCGTGCGGTGTTCTTAGCCGCCGCCTTTTCTTGCTTTGCGGTTGACTCACTATGTGACTTTTGGCAAGTGCCTTAACCTCTGGAAGGGGAGGGGCCGTTCCTCGCCTGACAAATGAAGTCGTTGGCCTGGAAAATGGTGAAGGTGCCCCCCAGGGCTTCCACGCGGACTCCCCCGTGATGAGATCAGGAAGCGGAGCCAGCCTGGCCAGCCTCCCATCTGTACTCCCAGGGTTTATTTATGCTCCGTGTCTCTGGCGACAACTGCTAGACCATATGGGCCGGCCTGGCATAGGACGGCCTCAGTGACAGCCCCGGGGGCCGAGGTTCTGGTGCCGCTGAAGGAGGGAATTTGGTCCTCGCGTTGCTGGTCTGTTGGAGGGCTGCAGTCCTTGGTTGCGCCCTGAGCAGGCACCCGCAGGCAGCTGCTCTCGCACAGACAGCCCCAAGGGGCAGACTCCTTGCTGGCTGCCTCTGCTGCTTTTATTGCTTCATTATCTCCCAAGTCAGAAAACGTGAGGGCTGCGGCTTTGGCTGCAATCTGTTAACCTGCCAGCTCTCGGGGAGCACAGCCCAGGCTGAATCCAGCAAATTACGCTGTTCCTCGCCTTTCTTAACTACCATCTTATTGTGCATACCCAGGGCTCAGGCACCACAGATGCCCTTCTCTTCTCTGTCCCCGGTTCTGCCGACAGCATTGCTCTATTGCGCTGAGAAAGATTTTGTAAATTCTAAACGCGTTGTGCTCGCATTCGTTGCCCTGTTCCTTTTTGGTTGTTCGTGATGATGACTTCAGGAGAAAAAGCACCCCCAAACGCCCAGAAACTGAAAGCTCACGGCGTTAATCTGCACACCCCTGGCGCGGTACTTAACAGGTTGTTCACAGGCCCTGCGTTGGCTCTCCCAGGACCCCACCTGGGGGAAGAGGCTCTGATCCCACAGTACTGCATAGAGATGGAGCTGGCTTTCGTGCCTGTGACAAGTACTGAGGGCAAGTGTGACATCTGTACGGAATGATAAAGCCTGTTTGCTTTTCTGTACTAGATTAAAGGGCTACTTCTTCTGTTCCAAATTCTCCGGCAATACCTGGAAAAACTACTGGAAATTTGTTTCAAAGACTTGGGATTGTACCAATACCTCTGTTTTTAAGAGGCTGAAAACAGCCAGAGACTTGTTTTTCTTTCTCTATGCAGAGGAGGAATTCCTCCTCGGAATAATGGTATTGAAAAGAAAGAAAGACAAGAAAGGAAGAAAGGGGAAAAGGAAAAAAAGAAAAAGCTGTCAAGGGCATCAGGTCTGCCCAAACTGGACATCGCACAGGCCCTCTCTTTTGGTGGGGGTGGGGGTGGAGGGGGGCTTTAATTCTCTCCCCCAGAGTTCGTGGCTCACCCCAAGAGGCATTGAGGTGGGTGCCTGGGGCTCCTTCTGGACTGTGTCAAGTCCAAGGGCGCAAAGTATGTAAACAGCACCTGTAATTGCGACTGCTGTTATTATCCCTAGTGAACCTGATCCTGGGGCAGCCTGATCGCTGAGGCGTCGCTCACACAAGCCAGAAACTCGGCCTCCCACCCTCCGAGCTGCCTCCTGGAACAGGCCTAGGTCTGATGACGATGATGGGATTAGCGCCGTTTGCTTAGTTTAATTTCGGATTTGTGCTAGCTCTCATAAGATCAGCACCGTTGGATGGTTGCAAGACTTTTTCCAACCATGGTTCTTGTAAATCACTTGAAACGCCTGACTCTAAGGTTCCACGTGTGGCTGGGCTCCGGAGGGCAGCAAGGAGGAGGAGGAGAGAGAAAGAGAAACGTAGGAGAAGGACGGCCGGGAACATCAACCCGGCAGCCGAGTCGCCGGAGGTGTTGGGGCCCACACCCGGACTCAAGCGGGCCAATCAGCTCGCTGCCCCTCCAGGAAGACAGACGGGGCTGGAGCAGGGCCAGGGAGGGATAAAAATAATTGAGAGGCTGAGGTGTGCGTGAGGACTATAGCAGGCGAGACGGATCGGGTCTTTGAGTCTGGAATGATGACGACCCAGGGAATGTAGATATAAGCCCGTAAATGCGTGAAGGGAGAAATGCGACCGTGTTCACATGCCAGAGATCTCTACCAGGAAGAAGAAACAGTCCCCGAAGCTGGAAAGAGGTCAACTGTGAGACTGAACTCACACAGCTGCCTTTGTGCCACGACGTGTCAGGTTTGGGACCTTCCCAAAAGAAATGATGAGGTCCTCAGCAGTGGGAGGTCCTGGGTCCGTGATGACGCGGTGAGTAGGTCCTACCCGAGCGGGGAAGCCCACGAGCGACATTCTCCCTTCTGCCGGCATCATGGAGTGCCCCTCTGTGCCGGGCACTGTGGTCAGTGCTGGGGACAAAAGCGGAGACAGAAGGCTACACGCGGCGCCTACCACCAAGGAGCTAGCACACGATCAAAATCTATTACGGTCATTGCTACAGTGGGGTTTTGTGTAAGATCCATCCGGTGGGAGCACAGGAGAACGGGGCTCTGAATGGAGCTAGGAGATCAGAGAGAGAGAGTCATGGGGGGAGGTTTGCTGGATGGACAAGTGAGGTGGGCTCATTAAGTAACGGTAGTAACTACCATTGGTTGCGTATCTACTTAGTGCCAGGCACTGCGCTAGCAATGTGGTTTAATACTGTGTAGTCCGGTATAGTATGGTGTAGTGTTGTGTAGTGTAGCACAGCAGAGTGTAGCATACGGTATAGTATGGTACGGGATAGTGTAGTGAGGTGTTATGTAGTGTATTATAGGATAGTGTACAGTATAGTGCAGTATAGCACAGTGTAGTATACGGCACAGTACAGTAGAGCATAGTATAGCATATGGTACAGTAGAGCATAGTGTAGCATATGGTACAGTAGAGTATCGTGTAGTATATGGTACAGTAGAGCATAGTGTAGTATGTGGTACAATAGAGCATAGTGTAGTATATGGTACAGTAGAGTAGAGTATAGTGTAGTATATGGTACAGTAGAGTAGAGCATAGTGTAGTAAATGGTACAGTAGAGTAGAGTATCATGTAGTATATGGTACAGTACAGTAGAGCATAGTGTAGTATATGGTACAATAGAGTAGAGCACAGTGTAGTATATGGTACAGTAGAGTAGAGTATCATGTAGTATGTGGTACAGTAGAGTATAGTGTAGTATATGGTACAGTATAGTAGAGCATAGTATACTATGTGGTACAGTAGAGTAGAGCACAATGTAGTATATGCTACAGTACAGTAGAGTGTGGTATATGGTGTAGTGCAGTACAGCATAGCGTAGCATATAGTATAGCATGCTACAGTATTTGTGCTGTAATACAATATAGTATAGTACAGTACTGTGTAGTATAGTGTATAGCGTAGTGCAGTATAGTAGAGTATAACACATAGTATAATACAATACAGTAGAGTGTAGCATAGGACAATATAGTATAATACGGCACAGGGGATAGTATAGTCCAGTATAATATAGTATGGTGCAGTATGGTAACGTATATAGTGTAGTATGGTATAATATAGTATAGTACAATACAGTATAGTACGGTATACTGTAGTTTATAGTGTAGTGTAGTACAGTGTAGTGTTGTGTGGCGTATAGTGTAGGGCAGTATAGTATACTATAGTATAGGACAATGTGGTATGGTACAGCACAGTAGAGTGTCGTATAATGGAGTATAGTGCAATGGAGTACGATACAGTATAGTGTAGTCTAGTATGACATAATATAGTATATATAATACAGCATAGTTTGGTACAGTATAATGTAGTATAGTACAGTATAGTGTAGTCTAGTATAATGTGGCATATAGTATGGCATAGTATAGTATATATAGCATAGTACAGTACAGTACTGTGCAGTATAGTGTAGTGTAGTATAGTATGACATCGTGTAGTATATACAGCCTAGTATAGCTTAATGTAGTATAGTACAGTACAGTGTAGCATAGTATAGTATAATGTGGTATAGTACAGTATAGTATAGTGTAGTATAATATAGTCTAGTATGGCATAATATAGTGTATATAGCATAGTGTAGTACCGTATGGTACAGTGCAGTATAATGTGGTATAGTATAACATTAGAGGAGGCCAAGATACGACCCAGGACCGATCTATCCCTAAAGCCGGCCCCTTGACCACAGTATTGTTTGCCTTTCCTATATATAGCGTTAGTCCCCAGGAAGGCAACAGGAATTGGGCAAGAGATGGGCATTAACAACGATTTGGGGCTGTCTGAACATTCTCCCCTGCCTCTGAGGTTGGCATCTCAAATAATAGTGTGGCCTCCAGCCAACCGTCCTCTCTGCCGTGGGTAAGACAACCTCTGTCTGGGTAAGACGACCGAACAGGAGTGCTCAGGCGGGAGCCGGCCAGACAGACCTTAGGTTGCAAGTGTTAAGAAATCTCCCCAGGCAGCCAGGCCTCTGCAAAGCCCTTTCTCGTCCACGATCAGCTTTGCTGAAAGCAGCCATCTGAGTCTCTGGTAACTTAAACTCCATTCTCCTTGGAGAGAGGGTCAACTTTCTGCATTCTCGTCCTTAACCCCAGGTAGTAGGTGGCGGGTACGGAATATGAGGTGGGGAGGGGTCGGCCACTAGGTCTGTTTTCCTCCAACACTGAAACTTGGACCCTGGAACATTCTTGCTACTGGCTTCTCCTGGGATTTAGAAACTGGAGAAGACAGGGCTGCTAGAAAATGAAAAATGATGAGCAGAGCAATTTTCCTCATGAGCCCTGGCCCCAGAAGGACTGTCAGTCGTTGCTTTGGACGCAGGTCCTTGTCTGTTCTGTTCTTAATTTATCCTTGCCGATCTGCCCAAGCGTAGTTAAAGTTAATGGAAGAGAGGAGAGCGGAGAGGCAGACAGACTGGGAGGCGTTCAGGCTGGGCTCCTGAACTGCCTGCCTTGGAGGTTACAGGGCTACATAGAACATTGCATTCTCAGAGAGAAGCATGCCTGTGCCAAGGGACCCTTCATAAGGATCCGCTGGGAAATGGGCCTGACCCGCCTGCCCAGGCCCCTGGGAGGGTCCTGTCTGTGACCTCCCTCTCGCTGGCTCTATCATTATTCAAACTCTACAGGGGAATTTTGGACACAGTGTCCACAGTAGAAAGGAGAAGAGTGGCAGACAGTGATG
The DNA here is from genome assembly GCF_007474595.2 of Lynx canadensis. Taxonomy (NCBI): domain Eukaryota; kingdom Metazoa; phylum Chordata; class Mammalia; order Carnivora; family Felidae; genus Lynx; species Lynx canadensis. The sequence continues at coordinate 10,528,472 of NC_044313.2, forward strand.
GTCTGTGTCAACTGTCTATCCAGTTATATCCATATTGGAACAGATTTGGGTTTTCCAGATACTGGGCAGTCGCCAACTCCAACCTGTGGCCTGAGAGTCAGATGAATAATGACAGTGATGGAGAGAATAGGGCATAGGAACTCTGAGGGTCCTACCCCAGGCCCTTTGCATCTCTCGCCTGAACTCTTTAGTGCATCCTGGTCCCCACTTGCCCCCATCTGGACTCCCCCCAGATCCACTTTCTACATGGGGTTGCCCGTGCAAGTGCTCTGAAGTGCTCATGTGACGGTGCGGCTCAAGACCCTTCCATGATCCCCAGCTATGGGACTAGGTCCAAGATCTTGAATGTGGGGAGTAAGGTCCCCCAAGATCTTCCCCCACCTGGCATCCAGTCAAGATTCTCTGCCACCTTCCTGCCCCCTGTGCCCCCTCTGCCAAAGCACAACTCCTGGAACTTCCCGCCTTTGCCCCTGACCTCGTCTCTGGATTCAGCCTTGCTGCCCTCTCTCCCTGGAGTCCTTCTCCGGGACAAGCCCTAAGCCTCCTTCAGGACTTGGCTTCAGATGCCTTGTTCCCTAGGAACCCGTCTCCAGCCTCCATTTCCCACGGAGCGGGTTCTCCTTTCTCTGTGCTCCAGCAACGACCTGCATCCACCCTTATTCCCACTGACAGATGTCTTCATTCCCTGCCCAGAACTGGTGCTCAGCGAATATTTACAGAAGGAATGGGAGAAGAAGGGAGGGAGGGAGGGAAGGAAAAAGGAGAAAGAGAGGTCCCTTTCCCCCACTACCATAGCTTTATTAACACATGGCAGTTGTCATTCGTTCCCACATATGTCCCCAACACGGCCAGAGAAATCCTAACAGAACCTAAGTCAGACCATGTACCTCATCAGTTAAAACTCACCAATGACTCCCTGTCTCCCGACAAGGCCCTACCTGAGCTGGCTTTGCCCCTCACCTCTCGAATGTTCTCCCTCCCTCTGCTCCAGACCCACTGGCCTCCTTGTAGCACCTGCGCCCGCTGTGGGGATGATACCACCCCCAAAGGCACAAAAATTGGTTCTTGAGAGCAAAAAAGATGTCACTGTTTTGATTTACAAAAGTGTATATATACACCCAGCACGTAAACAGAACACTAATATACCTGTGGTTTTAAAATTTCACTAGGGGAGCAAGTTTTAAAAAGTCTAAAATGGCTCCCTAGGTAGGTGAAAATTCAAACAAACAAACAAACAAACAAAAATGTTGAGAAACACTGCCTAAGGCATGCCAGGAACAAAGCACCCCAGGGCCTTTGCAGTTGCGGTTGCCTTGCTCAGAATCGTGCCTGGCTCACTCCCTCCCCTCCTTCACTTCTTTACACAAATCCCATCTTGGGGGCATGTTCCCCAGCCACACAGCTAAATAGCGGTGTCTCACATTTCCTGTTCCTATCTGCTACTTTCGTCCCCCGTAGCCCTAGCCTATCTGGCACACCGTGCATTTTGCTATATTTTACTTATTTTTCTTGTTTATTACCTGGGAGGTAAACCGTTTTGTTCACAGCTCTGTCCCCAGTGCCTAGAATGAGCTCTGGGGCAGAGCGGGCACTCAGCCAGTGGTTGCTCCACGACCACCGGGACGGGGCAGGCGTGGGATGGGTACTTAGTGTACCAGTGACCGGAAAGGCCCGTCCTCGTGCCTGTTTCAAAGTTCTCCCCAGCTGTGACCTGGGGAAATGCTGGAAGGCAGGCAGCACAGGTGACCTGAGGTCAGAGAGAGGAAGACGGGTGGAGATTTCTGAAAACACAAGCAGCCCTGGCCAATTGAGAATTAACCGAGTATGTCCTGTCGCCTAAGGTGTGATGGATGCTGGGTGCCGTGTTCTCGATGCCTGCGCCCCCCCCACCCCCACCCCCGCCATTGGCTGTGCTGGGAGTGGGCAACAGGAGCTGCGGGAAGGGTCTGGGAGACTCCCCCCTGCCCTGGTAATGGCCCACTCCTGCGTCCCCACCCACGAAGCCCCAGCAATAGCGCAGAACTGGGGACAGGGGATACAGGCGGGAGGTCCCCACCGCCCCTGCTGACAGACCACGCTGGCCAACTTTCCCCCCAGACACGTGTGCCTTTAAGGTTCACCCCTCGCCAGCCAGTCCTTGTCATCAGGACCTGGACGTCTTCCTCTGTAAGCTGAGCACAGAGCCCACTCCCTGACTGTCGTGAAAACTTGCCGCTGCTCAACTTTGTCGTCACGTTTGTAACGAACAAGAGGAAGCCCCGAGCCGGGCCCCTGTGAGCTGATCAACTTCTGGGAAACTCGAGGCCGGGCTCGGACTGATTCATGGTCCTTCGGTACAACTACGCCAATTTCTTTCTACCGTATTATGAATGATTTATAATCCTTCACGACCTCAAAAGCCAGGGTTCATTATTAAGTTCGTCTTACCAAGGAAGGGAGTCACACGCTCTCCGAAGACATTTCGGACCCGAAGTTGTTCAGTCAACGTGTGTAGGCCAGAAACTTCGTAGATAATTACTTAGACCCTCTAAGTCTTTGTTTCCTTTTCCTCTCTCGTACAAGAATTGTGTTTATCCCTAGTGAACCTTGAAACAGTGGTTTCATGTCCCACCAGTCCCAATCAGCTGTCCTCCTTCTTTCTCTTCCCTTCTCTTTGTTTCTTTCGAGACCATTGCTTTCTCGTCCTCTCTGCCCCCATGCCATTCTTTCCCCCTTTTCTCTGCCTCTCTGTTATATTTACCATTCTTCAGATGAAATTTATAATAATTTTTTTTAAATGGTGAGAAACACTGCCTAAATCTGGTTTGTGCCAGGAACAAACCGCCCCAGTGCCTTTGCACTTGCTGTTTCCTTGCTTGGAGTTCTGTTTCCGGAAATTCTGTTTTCCATAAATCGATGGAAGCTCATTGTAAGAAATTCGGGGAAAAAAGGCAAAAATCCAATCCCTCATTGAGAAAACTCTATGTGTATGTATTCTAAAAAACGTTTTGATGTGTAGAATTATCATTCTCTCCCTTTCTTCTTTGTCTTTTCTTTTTTTTACTTTTATTTATTTATTTTTGAGAGAAAGAGTATGCACAGGAAGAGAGAGAGAGAGAGAGAGAGAGAGAAACTTACAAATCATGAGATCATGACCTGAGCTGAAGCCAAGAGTCAGACGCTCAACCAACTGAGCCACCCAGGCGCCCGTTTCTTTTCTTTTCTTTAAACATGAGATGGACAACATACCAATGTTACAACCTCTTCCCCCCCCCCCCCCCCCACTTAGTGTTTTGTGGCCATCCATAAAGTTCCTATATCTTTGGCTATTTTTCCACAACATGTTTTGAATGGATGCTTCGTATTCCCTCTAGGGCCGAGCTATACTTTATTAAACCCATCCTGTATTGTTGAACTTTAAGGTAATCCTCCCCGCCCTTTTTATTGCTATAAATAATGCTGCGGGGACACCCTCCAACAAAATAAATCTTTGTGCACACTTTGGCTTTTTCTTAGAAGGAATTTCTGGAGGTGGGGTTGCAGGTCATAAAGTATGAATGCTTTTCACTCTTGTTCTTAGACCCATCACTTCTCGGGAGTGAGATGCGTCCCGCGGCCGCCATGGCAGGGAAGCCTATTGAGTCAAGTGAGTTGTCAGTGGCCCCTCTCCCGTTCCTTCACATTTGTTACTGGCTTTGGCTCTGAGGATCCCCTTTCCTTCTTCTTTGGGGAGGCAGGGATCCGTGCCAGGGAGCAGCTGTATACCTGTGAATCCACATTCCCGTTCATGCTGACCCAGGGCTAGGAGTCTTCAAAATCTGCTGGAAAAATCCTAGCAATGCCAAGTCCTGGCTGGAGTTGCCATGGTGACAGACAATGACAACAACCCTTTATCCACCGCCCACCTTAAATCTTTAGAAGCTCTCCAGGGACGTCAGACGCTAGGGAAAAGCCTGTTTCCTCGGAGGGGCAGTTTCAGCCTGTCCCATCCAACTGGGGGTCCCGTGTGGACAAAGCTAATGACCCGCAAGATTTCTCACGGATCTTATAAAGATACCACTGCTGGGTTTTTTTTTTTTCTTTTTTTTTTCTGGCATCTCCCCTGTTTTCAATATATCTTAGATAATCCTAGATTTCCAAAAGTCAATCTAAACACATGCCTAGGGCACTGATGGAGAAGGGGCATTAAAACAAGAGAACAAAGACCAAATGAAAATGACCCCCTTGAGTCAGTCAGGGAGCGTGTTAGAACAGTTTCGTATCAAAGAAATTTAATAAGAACAAGGTCACGTGCTTTCTACTCATTATTTCCAACAAAGCGTTGAAACGGTCATGAGAGAGAAGCATCAGAGCTCTTACATTTATTCTGTGATTTAGCATTTTCTTTTGAATCATATGTGGGGTTGTGTTGGACCACTGTCATTTAAGAGCCCTGGTCCCAACCTCCCAGTCCCCAAGCTACTGGGGAGACCTCCCCTCACCAATGCCAGGCAGGCCAAGGTAACCCCTGACCTCTCCTCTAGGGTGGGGCCTACGCACATCAACTGGTGGCCGTTGTTGGCCTTGGTGTCCTGTATACCTTCCGTGATTTGACACTCAAAAATGCATTATTCGCACAGAAAAGACTTTTATTGCCGTTTACACACAAGGAACCTGAGAAAGTCAACCCTCTCCCTTCAACCCTCCTTTGTTCTTGGTTGCTAGGCATTCTATTGCTTAGAAGGACAATATTTACTCTTATTTATTTTATTTGCCCTTGTATTTGAAGAGTCTGGGCAGCACCCGGGATGCTGGGGCGGGGGATTTTCTGGGGGATAAAGTGTTCATGAGGCAGTTTGTGCCTGCGTTTCACTGCTCAGTTCTTCCCACATGAGGTCAAGGCCCTGGTTCGGTGCTTTGGTCTTCTCCTGGAAGCAGTGAGCGTGGGGTTCCCACAGAAGATGGCGGGTTCGAGGGGAGGAGGAAAGCCGTACAGAAGTGTTGGCCAGCTCACCACCCCTCTTCAATTATTCACATTGCCGGCTTTCTTGGCAAGATAAACGTTTTTTTTTTTTTTTTTAATTTTTTTTTCAACGTTTTTTTTTATTTATTTTTTGGGACAGAGAGAGACAGCGCATGAACAGGGGAGGGGCAGAGAGAGAGGGAGACACAGAATCGGAAACAGGCTCCAGGCTCCGAGCCATCAGCCCAGAGCCCGACGCGGGGCTCGAACTCACAGACCGCGAGATCGTGACCTGGCTGAAGTCAGACGCTTAACCGACTGCGCCACCCAGGCGCCCCAAGATAAACGTTTTAAAACAAATAGTCGTATTATTAAAGACTCAGATAATAATACGTGAATAAAATTCAGAAGTCCCGCTCGTTGCCCGTCCCCAGTCCCTTCCCGTGGTAACCATCCTGTACGAAATGGTATGATTCCAGATTTCGCAAAGCCCGCAGCTCCTCAGAACTAATTCTAGGGACCTCCTGGGGGTGGGGTGGGGGTGCAGATCCAAGAGAGACAGGCCGTGGTTCCTACACTTAAAGAAGGCTATGAGGCTTGGGGTCAAGAAGACCTCGAAGAGGTCTCTCTAAGGACAGATTTAAAGGATGGGTTCGATTCAGGGTTGCAGGTTATGATCACAACCATTTGAGGAAGCGAAGGGAACCTCTGTTTCTCAACTCACGACACTTCTGACACCGAACGTGTAGAGCTTCTCCCCCCACTGAACAATTCTCCAACTCTGCAGACTGGTTGTCCTGCAGTTCAGTTCTGTCACTACCTCCCCAGAGTCAGCGCAGACCCCACAGGGTAAGGACTCAGTGCCACCACTTCAGACACCAGTCACAAGTCCCAGGCTGTCTGTCACCTGGACTTTTGACTGGCTCTAAGTCGGGGTTCTCACAACCTCTTCCTCGGGTTTGGTAATTTGCTGTAACACCTCAGAACTTAGGAAAAACACATTCACCTGTTTCTTAGAAAGGGTAGAATAAAGGCTATAGATGAATAGCCTTTCATCTTTAGCTGGAGCCAGATAAAGAGGGACACAGGGCAAGATCTGCAGTTCCCAAGTCTGGGCGCTTTATGTCCCCATGGAGTTGGAGTGTGGCACCTTCCCAGCATGTGTATGTGTTCACCAACGTGGGAACTCTCTGAAGCCCATAGCTTAGGAACTCTTATGGAGGCATGATCAATCTCCAGCCCCTCTCCTCTCCCTGGAGGCCAACTGGTGAGTGAGGCTGAGAATTCCAGGCATCTAAACACGGCTTAGTCTTTCCGGTGATCAGTTCCCATCGTGAAGATATCTGGAGCCCACCAAGAGTTCTCTCATTAGAGCAAAAGTTTCTGCTGTCACTCAGGAAATTCTAAGGGACTTAGGACCTCTGGGTCAGGAACTATGATCAAAGACCAAATATTAGAAAAACAGATGCTCCTAGCACCCCTATCTGTCAGGAGGATACAAGGGTTTTAAGAGCTGTATATTGGGAACTGGGAGCAGAGATGTCGTGGCATGATCCAGGAACCCATAAAATGTCATACAATATCTTTATCTTCAGCTCTGTTCTCCTTCCTTCACGTGGACTTTGTTCTCAGACTGCAGGTGGTGTGTAGATCAAGGTGGTGGCCCACAGCTCCAGGGCCCAAGGTCCTTCCAGGTAGAGGCTGTGGAGAAAAGAACACGTCTCATCCTGTTAGCTTCTGAATAAGTACCTGATTTATTCTGATAGGACAGACTCGGGATATGAGCCAGTCCCTGAAGCAATCACTGTCACCAGAGATTGAAATTATGCTGACTAGTCTGAGTCACACGCTCAGAGAGGAGATTAGTTGTTATTCAAAGGAGACTTGGGGTTCCAACCAGAAGAGGGGTGTATTGGCACTCAGAGAAAACTGTAGAAAATGGCCTCCATGGAGACTCTAAATACAATGAGATCTTTGCCTGTCCTACTTGCAGAAGCCTGTTCAGGAGCAAAAGTCTACACTAAAGAGATTATGTTGAGCAAAGAATCGTCACTTGACTCCAGGGGGTTGGTCCCTTGTGCTCCAAGAGCTCTGGGGGGGGGGGGGAGGTGGGGGGTGTTGATTTAGGAGGGACGCACCTACTTCAGTCAGAGGATCCCAGAGGCTTCTGAGGAGAAGCTGGTTGCTTCATGCACAAATCCAAGCCCGGGGGCTGGAGATAACTGAATTGTTCAGGCTTCTGGAGAAATCAGTCATCCGAAGAATCAGGATACTGGAAACCCAGGGAAGCGTGTTCAGAGTTTCTGGCCTGATATCTGGGGGGGCTGCGGAATGAATTGGGGGCCCCTGCCGTTGGCCACGGCCGAGGCAGCCACACTCCGGCCAAGAGGACGCTGAGAAAGAGGGTGACGTGGCCCAGAAGGCACAGGGGCCCAGAAAAGAGACGGCAGACAGAAGGTGGTAGACCACACCTTCAGGAGTGGCCTGAGGATAGAGTCCTACTTCCCTGTAGTCCGGCAGGCACCCAGCCACCCCTGTGGGGACACAGAGTGGGTTCACCCCTGCAGCTTTTGGGAAAAAAAAAAATACAGGTGGAGACTTGAGATTTCAGTGTTTGCACAGAAAGATTATAGAATGAATATGTTGCTTTTAACTGACAGCTGAGAGTAAGCAGGGAGAGAGGCCCCTAGAGGCTCAGGTGGGGAGTGGGTCAGGCAGAGGAGTTGGCCTTTTGAGCAGTTATGCTTTGCACTGAAGCCATTTGGGACAGAAATATTTCAGAGTATTTCATATAGTGCCGTGCCTCGTAAACCATGGGAGAAAACGATGATGTATCTTTTTGTCTCGGAGTTGTCATTGTGAGCGTCAAATACAACTATACCTTCTGGAGTGTACAGGATATTTGACAAAATCAGAAGTTCACACAACTCTGGACTGAGCGTCATTTTTCTTTTTAAGGAAGTTCACTGGAGAACACTCAAAATCTGGGCATAAGAGGGAACATCCCCAACCTGATAAAGGGCATCTATAAAAAGCCCACGGCTAACAAAATGGTAAAAGACTGTTTTCCTCCTAAGATCAGGCATAAGACGAAGAAATGTGTTCTTGCCATTCATATTCAACATTGTAGTAGAGGTTTCATTCAGGAAAATTAGCCAAGAACAATAAATAAAAGGCATCCTGATTGCAAAGAAAGACATAAAACTACATTTATTTGCAGATGATGTGCTCTCATGTATAGAAAATTCGAAGAAATACATTAAAAGACTATTAAAAGAAATAAATCAGTAAGGTTGCCGAATACGAGATCCATATACAAAATTAATTGTATTTCTATACTAGCAATGAACAATCCAAAAATGAATTAAGAAGACAATTCTACTTATAATAGTATTAAAAAGAAAAAATGCTTCGAAATAAACTTAACCAAAGTAGTACCAGATTTACACTGAAAGCTATACAACGTGATTAAAGAAAATTAAATGATTTAAAGACCATGCAAATGAATGGAAAGACATCTTTGTTCATGGATTGTAAGATAACATTGTTAAAATGACAATACTGTCTCAAATGATCTATGGATTGAATGAAATCTTTTTTTTTAATATTTATTTATCTTAGAGAGAGAGAGTACAAGCGGGGAGAGGCAGACAGAGGGAGACAGAGAATCTGAAAGAGACTCTAGGCTCTGAGCTGTCAGCACAGATCCCGACACGGGGCCTGAACTCACGAACCATGAGATCACGACCTGAGCCGAAGTCGGACGCTTCACCGACTGAGCCACCCAGGCGCCCCAATGAAATCTTGATCAAAGTTCCAACCGCCTTTTTTTGCCCCCAAATTGACAAACTAATTCCAAAATTTATATGTAAATGCAAGGAACCCAGAATAGCCAAAACAATCTTGAAAAAGGAAGAATAAAGTTGGAGGACTCAAACTTCCTGATTTCAAAACTTACTACAAACTCACAGTAATCAAGACAATGTGGTACCAGCATAGGGAGAGCCAGACCAATGGGACAGAATTGAGAGTTCAAACATGGAAGGCTGCCAAGATCATTCAATGGGGAAAACAGACTAGTCTTCAACAAACAGTGCTGAAAAAACTGTGTCTCAGGTGCAAGCAAATGAAGTTGGGCCTCTACCTTACACCATCCATAAAAAATTAACTTAAAATGGATCACAGACCAAAACAGATGAGCTAAAACTCTAAAAGTCTTAGAAGGAAACATGAGTAAATCTTCATGACCTTAAGTTAAGCAATGGCTTCTTAATTATGACACCTAAAGCGCAAGCAATAACAATAAAATAGACGAATTGTACTTCATCAAAATGGAAAACTTTTGGGGTTCTTTTTTTAATGCTTGTTTATTTTTGAGGGGGGGTAGGTAGAGAGACAGGGAGACACAGAATCCAAAGCAGGCTCCATCCAGGCTCTGAGCTGTCCGCAGAGAGCCTAATTTGGGGCTCGAACTCACAAACCACGGGATCATGACCCGAGCCAAAGTTGGATGTTTACCCAACTGAGTCACCCAGGTGCCCCAAAACTTTTGTGCTTCTAAGGACGCTACTAAGAAAGAAAAAAAAAAATCCTTAGATTTGGAGGAAACATTTGCAAATTACGTATCTGATAAGGAACTTATGTCCAGAACATATAAAGAACTCATACAACTCAACAACAAACAACCCGATTTTAAAAATAAGCACAAAAGGGTCACCTGGGTGGCTCAGTTAAGTGACCAATTCTTGATTTCAGCACAGTTCATGATCTCACAGTTCATGAGTTTGAGCCCCATGTCAGGCTTAGCATTCTCTCTCTCTCTCTCTCTCTCTCTCTCTGTCTCTGTCTCTCTGTCTCTCTCCCTCTCTGTCTGCCCATCCCCTGCTGTGCTCTCTCTCTCGAAATAAATAAACTTTAAAAAATGGGCAAAAGATCTGAGCAGATATTTCTTCAAAGAAGACACACAAATGACCACGAAGCACACGAAAGGATGTTCAACATCTTTGGTCATTAGGGAAATGCAAGCCAAAACCACAATGAGCCCACCACATCACACCCGTGAGGATAGCTATAATCAAAACAACGGACAATCCCAAGTGTTGGCGAGGATGTGGAGGCACTAGAGGCCTTGTGTGCTGCTGGTGGGAATGTAAAATGGTGTGGCAACTTTGTAAAACAGTTTGACAGCTCCTCAAAAAATGAAACACAAAATTACCATGTGACCCAGGAATGCCATCCTTAAGGTATGTACCCAAGAGAACTGAAAATGTGAGTCCACACAAAAACATGTATGTGGCACACATACGGTCACATATTCATAATCACCAAAAAAGGAGAAAAAGCACAAATGCCCATCAATTGAAGAATGAATCAATACAACACGGTATATCCAGAGACGGGACTATTATTCGGCCATAAAAAAGAAATGAGGCCCCGATACCGATAAACATGGATGAACGTTGAAAGCATCATGTTCAGTGAAGGAAGCCAGACACAAGGCCACCTGTTGTATGATTCCGTGTACATGAAATGCCTAGAACAGGGACGTCTGTAGGAACTGAAAGTAGGTTAGTGGTTGCCCAGGTCTGGGCATTGAGGGAGGGTGAGTAGGGATGGAAAGTAACTGCTCCTAGATACAAGCTTCCTTCTTAAGGTGATGAGAATGTTCTGGAATTCGACAGTGATTGTGGTGACACGATTTTGTCAACACTACAAACTATTACAGCCCACTTTAATAAGGTGAATTACATGGTATGCAAATTCTATCTCAATCAACCTGTTAAAGGAAAAAGCAGAAAAACGTAAGACAGGAAGTAGAAAACTCGGGCCACTGAGAGATCCGGAGGCCATTGATGATTTTGAAAACTGACGTATACATCTTCTAGATCTTGCTACACTGGGTTTATCCCTCTGCTTCTTGTATGGGATCGGTGTCTGCACGTACCGTGAGTTCCATTTTCACGTATCTGACCAGCACTGGACTCCCCTTGCCCCTGCCAACATTTTGGGAAGCGGACACAGAATCGGGTTTACAACTGGGTGTGTGGTTCGAAGGAGAGGTGTTTGCACCCCTCTCATGATCTTTCTCTGGAAAGAAGTAGTAGGTAGTGGTATTTGTGTCCTAGCAATGTAGCAACACAGGTTGCCTTTCAGTTCTGAAGTCCCAAGTCCCATGTCAGTCTCACTGGGCTGAAGGTCAGGTGTATGCAGAGTTGGGTCCTTCAGGGGGATCCAGGAGACCATCTTGTCTTGTCTTTGTTTTGTTTTTTGTTTTTTGTTTTTGTTTTTGTTTCTCCCCCCAGCTTCTCGCAGCCACCTATATTCCTTGGCTCTTGGCTCCTTGCTACATGTTCAAAGCCGGCAGCCTGGCCTTTTCTGACCCGCCTCCCTCTCTCTCGCCGCTCCTGTCGGCACATCGCCGTTTCCTCTTCTGGGGCTGAATCTCTCTCTAAGATTGACGTGTCCCTCATAAGTGTTTCATAAGGACCTTTTGATTACATTTAGGGTCCACCCAGGTAATCCAGGATAATCTCCCCATCTCAAGGCCCTTAACCCAATCACATTGGCAAAGCCCCTTTTGCCATAAAAAGTAACGAACACAGGTTTCAGGGATTAGGGCCTGGATATCTTTGGGGGCTGTTATTCAGGCTACCACAGTGGTGATGACATCCAATTGTAAGTCCCCGCTGGAAGTATCTAGAATGGGCAACTCTCTCTCTCTCTCTCTCTCTCTCTCTGGCCTTTAGCTACAATGTTAATCCACCTGCGGGCTCTGCTTTGGGACAAAAATTTCTCATTGGAACTTTGTATGCATTATTGTTCTGTTTGTTGCAACAATGTGAAATTTATCTGTATGAGCGCAGACCTTGCTGGGTCTATTTGAAACCAGTGGAGGTGGCCCGCCAAAACTCATCTGCATCGGTTTCCCAGGACCAATGCTGAGTTGTCAGCTGGACGGTGAACATTTCAGGGCTCTAGGCCTAGAAAGGGTCTCCTGGAACTCAGACTGCCTCCATCAGGGACCTGCCCGTTGCCTCCCCACAGAATGGCTCCAGGCTGCCGTCCTTTGATCTCTGATGTCTGCTCTCTGCTGATTCTCTCTTGCCTCCTTTGCTTTCTGCTATTCACACCCCTCACCGAGACTCCTGTGTTTGCCTCTGTGAGGTCCCCATGCGGTGGGGATGAGGAAGCAGATCACACAGCTTGGGGTAAAGCACGAACAGGTGAGCTTGGCCGGGTGGCCAGAGAAAAGCCTATTCCCTCCTGCATCTCGTAAGTCAACTTTGATATTTCTCTTTTAACTCCTGAGCTCTTTTTTGAACTTACTTCTAAATTTCCTCAAACATCCCAGATACAAGAAGTTGCTAGATAGCAGGGTTCTGCATAACTGAAGTGTTAGAGAATCAATCATCCCCAGAGTTAACCCTATTCCCCTGAGGACGACTCATATTTTTAGCCTGTTCTGACTATAGAGGTCATGAGTCCCCTACATGTTCTATTCTTCCCTCTTCATGACGAAGATCATTCTGAGCAAGTGAAACAGATGCAAGAAAGGACAGAAAGAGTGCTGTAGAATTTGATCTCAACTTTCCATGAGCTCTTTGCTCTGGACAAAACTAAAGCAGACTCTTTGCCATCTTTGACATTGACTGTGGTGTGGGGTGACACTTCCCAGAAGTCCGTGTGGCATTTTTATATTTGTCTCCTGTTGAGTTCCTGTCTCCCACTTTCTACAAAGTGCTCTCTATGGTGTCAGTACCATGCAACAGCACTGGCTTCTGCCACCCAAATTGGTGTGGCCCACCACCGCCCAAACTGGTGTGTCCATTGGGCCCTCTTCGTAGAAACAGCGGTCACAAAGACAACCCTGTATGGAGTGCCCAGCGCCATGCTCAGGGTTTACCATCTACTGTTTCTGTATAGAAACAATTCTGTGAGGAAGCTTGTAGTGTTTCCTGTTTACAGATCAAGACATTGAGACTCAGGGAAGTTCATTTGCCAAGAATCCCCAGTTACTGCGGAGCAAGACTGGGATTGGCACACAACCCACTTTGGTTTCAACGTTTGTGATTTCGACCACTATCTCAATGCCAGAAGATGTAATGCTGCTTCTGTCTGCACCTGGTGAGCCTTGCCGTCCTAAATCTAGAGTCTGTGATTGCCCTTATGGAACTTTTCCTGGGTCACATACTCCCGGAAGTACCTGCTTTTTTCCTTTGATTTCTGTGCCAACCACTCTACAAATCAAGGTCTTGCTATATCGCCAGGATCAGGACAGGGCGGCGGGTCCCTTAGCTCCTTATGAGTCTTGGAGACTCATTCAGAGTCTTCCCTTCGGGGAAACACAAGCCTTGGGGTTTCTACCCAAACAACCTAGTTGATCGTTCCCTTAAACAGGTATATCCGTTGGGGTGGGGGGAGTGAAAAGGTGTTAAAATGTTAGTCTTACATTCCTCCAAACATGGAGATCCTGCACTAAATTTTTGGCTTTGTTTCTTCTTCCTTGTTAATGGAAGTATTTACATCCAGCAAAATCCCAAACCTTAAGCATGCAGTTTGATAAGTATTGACAAATATATGTATGTATACACACACACACACACACACACACACACACCAGTGTAATCCACACCCCAAAGTATAGAGTATTTCCATCTCCCCAGAAAGTTCCATGTGGCCTCTTTTCAGTGAATCCACTCCCCTCCGCCTTTCCCACACCCCAGAGTTTCTTATGACATCAGGTAATCAGATCTGATGTGATAGATCCCTAAATCTTTACTGGACTTATCTCCTACCCTCAGGAGTTCATGTGTTTGACCAAAGCCTCCAATATCCACTGCTTGCTTATCTGTTTGGACTAAGATGATGTCATTGATGTAACAGACAAATGTGATGTATGTGCAATGGCCAGATAACTCAGATCCCTTCAGAACACATTATGACCAAGGGTGGGAGAGCTAAGATAACACTGGGTCAAGATCATAAATATATATGGTGGTTTATCTCCTGTGAATACCAACTGCTTCTGGTTCTCCTTCAGATAGGAGTACGTTCTCTTGATCCACGGCTCTACTCCGTGTGCTCGAGGCCACGTAATCTGCTCTAGCAAAGAGAGCACATCTAGCCTCACAGCTGCAACTGGGGTTACTGCTTGCCGAGTTCACATTAATCCTCCAGGATCTGTCTGGATTTTGCAGGGGCCAAACCGGTGAATTATGTTAAAATAGGATGGGGCCACCACCCCGGCATTCTTCACGTGTTTCTGGTTCTCCACAAATTCCCCCCCCGAGATGAACATTTTTGGGGGTTTACTGTCTTGGCGGGGGGCTGGGAGGAGGGAGATTCCAGGGGGCTTCCGCTTGGCCTTCCTTACTATGATAACCATAACCCCACAGGCCAAGGAACCAACATGTGTGTTATGTGGCGGGTGTAGGGGGAGTTGCCACTTACCAATTCCAATGGTATCTTCAGAGACTGGGCAAATAACTACTGGGTGGATCTGTAGACCCAAATGGACCCACAGTGAACCAGGCCTTAGCCAGGACATTATTATCTGGGCCTTATATTCACCCCCTAATGGGAGGCATAATCATGTTTCAGGTCCTCAGATATCAATGTCAGCAGCAACCTATGTCCACAAATCCTCAAATATGTGAGCAGAGTCCAGATGGCCAAGTAAATGGCTGTAGGCCCCTCGGGGGAAGAACTGGAAAGCCAGTGTCCCCTCCAGTCTGTTCCAAGTGTGAGAAAGTGGACAAGGACTGTTAACTACATTGTGAGGGCTGCCCTTGGCCTCCCGATTATCCATCCTTGATTTATTTTGGCCGTATAAATTGTGCAATACCCTCATTGGCTGCCTGTCTGTCTTTCCCCTCAGAATGCAAACTTCATTTAACCACTTCCATCGCTCTCTGCGGGTCACATCCCTCTAACTGCCACACCCCACCTTGGTGCTCATCACGATAATTACACTGACTCACCTTGTGTCTAATGGTAAGTGCTACTCCCTGGCCTCTATCATCCTCGTTGCTACCAGGGAGCTCAGTTCTGCATCAGGATCTCCACCAACAGCCTTGACCTTCAGAGGAGAGCTCCCATGGAGCTTCTTCATGCCCTCTTAGTGCATTCTTTTGCTTCGGCGAATGCAACGTTGTTCCAGGCCTTCTTGCGGAACGTATCAGCTGTCGGGTTCTCTGGCTTTACGTAGTGTAACCACTCTAGCTTGTCCACTTTTCCAAGCCTTTGGATCCTTTCCCCCACCATCTGCCATGACAGATGAGGACATCTTGACTTGGTTTAGCCAACTTGGTAGGGGACCAGCTCCATCTCTTGGGTCCCTTGCCAGAATGTTAGATGCTGTGTCAACAGAGAGTACTTCTGTATCTATACACCTTCCCTATCCAACGTCACATTGAGTCTTCCTATGCCCTGCGCCCTCACCATCCACTCCAACACACAACCCGTGACTCCTGCAGGCACATGTTGGCTGGGACCCACAGCTATATCAGGGCTATATTCCCTTTCCTCCACCAGTAGGACTACACCTCCCTGGCCAGATTCTGTTGTGACTGGACCTTCGTTCTTGGTCTGGGGGCAGAAGGGGAGCTGGGAGGTTTGCGGGCAGCAAGGGGAGGTGTGGGAGAGAGTTGTCACACGTTGTCTTACAAAGTGGGCCTCATCTGTGTTTCATGCAAAGGCTGGCAGCCTGTAAGGAGAAGAGCAGGATGCTTCTTCAGGCCTAGAGAATTCCAGGCGAACTGGGGTTTTAAATGTTTTAATATGTCGGCCCAGCCAGCCCCTTCCCGCTCCTTCCCCACAAAGTCCTGACCTTGGCATTGAGACTCCCCTGCTCCTTTGGGCACATCTTCTCCCATAGTCAAATCCGGGGCCTGCTTTGCAGCCGTCTCTGCCCTCCAGTTGCCGAAGACGGGGGTCTCCACATACACTGCCAAAGATGTCCTCTGCTTTTCCTACTTTGCCTTACGTTGATTAACAACCAATGGTCCATTACTGCCTTTCTCCAGTGCGCTGATCCTTTCTAGCAGCGACCATCTGATTCTATAGTGTTTCTAATTACGATTTCCCCCAAATTCTAAACACCTGAGCATTCCCTCAGCGCGTTCCACTCCCAGGTATGGCATCCTAGCTCACCACCAGGGAAAATTTTGGTAAGGGCACAGCTACTCAGCCCAGGTGACAAGGTTTTCATCATAGCAGCTGGCAGGTGACCTGGGCCCATAGGTCAGTTTCCCCAGCAAACAGACTTCGTGCAATGCTTTCTTGGGACTGGTCTCGGGACCGACACCTGAAAGGGGTGGGGGGAGGGGAAGCAGACCGAGGGGAGAAGTTGAACCCGATCCTGTTGCGACAAAGGGCCTTAGCCAATCCGACCATGGACTCTGGAGCTGGAGTCTCCCCAACTGAGGCACAGAGGCTGGACCTCTAGGATGCACGCTGCCCCCCAGAAAAGGGAGGTAACCTTGGGTGAGGCTGCTTTCCAGGGCCAAGGGCAATTCTCCAAAAAAAAAAAAAAAAAATCAGCAAGAAGCCGTGGTAGTGAACTCTTGTAGAACTGGGGTAGGGGGTGAGTGTCCGCATGCTGAAGGCACATCTGGGTGGCACATCTCTTCGCTTCTCAAAGAGAGAGAGAGAATATCCTATTCTTTTCTTTCCTTTTTTAATGTTTCTTTCTTTTGAGAGAGAGAGAGAGAGAGAGCACCCATGCCAGTAGGGGAGGGGCAGAGAGAGAGGGAGAGAGAGAGAATCCCAAGTAGGCTCCACACTTAGCATGAGCCCAATGTAGGGCTTGATCCCATGACCGTGAGATCATGACCTGAGCCGAAATCAAGAGTCGGATGCTTAACCAACTCTTTTTTTTTTTTAAATGATTGCACAAAGACTACGATTTGCACCCTGAATATAATATACACTAAATTAACGTTACGCCACTTTACGTGTAAGGTTTTAACAGGCCGTTCACATTTCTGCCCCCGTCTTTTGTGCTACGATGTCATATATCTTACTTCTGGGTATGTTATAACCCCCCACAGCACATTGCCATTATCTTTGCTTTAAAATCACCCTTTAAATAAATTTTGATCAACACTGTCTTTCATATTTACTCCCAAAGTTATACTTTTAGGTGATCGTCATTTCTTTTCGTAGATCTACCTTTCCGATCTTGCCAGTATTTGAGCTAAGAAGGGGTCAAGCTGGGATTCCAGAGGCTGGCGGTTCCTTTTGGGTTAAGATCTGTCTGGGCTTCTGAGTCCAAGCGCCACGGGGCCTGTTTTCTGGCTCTTCTCAGCTGGGGTAGCATGGGAGGGAATACTACCGGCTGGGTGATTTGTTGGGATGCTTCCAGATTCCACCTTCCCACCAGCTCGCTTCTCTCTGGAATCCAGTTCATCGGGAGTTTCCTGCATCCCACCGCTTTTAAGCAGCCTGATTGAAAAGGCCACTTTTATTTTTGCCGAGTTTCTCTCGCTGTTCCCCCAAGAACAAAGGTCTTTTCCATTCTCCTACCTTCTAACCAGAGGGAGAAATCCCCTGCTGGGTTGCTTTGCTTCTGTTCTCTGTTCTCCTTCACCAGCGGGTTGTGTTGAGGCACTCAAGTGGCCCGGGTGATATTTTGAGGCCAGGGCGACCACAGAGCTCTGGCTGACCCAGGCCAGTACCCAGATCACCAGCACTGCGGGTACGGACACCCATAGGTGCCGCTGCCAGACCCCTGTGAGTTCTTGGGCCTGTCACCACCTCTCTTGGACTGCCACTTGCCCCCTGGCAAAGTGAGGAGTTCCTGTCATTACGCCTCCGTGGGGAATTAAGCGGTGGCCCTTTAAGATCCCAGCTCAGGTTTGCCCGACAGAAACGAAAGGGGCATCGTGTGGTATCGGGGTTCCGGTAACGTGAGGGGCCCCAGTCATGCTACCCCCCTCATTAGCTTCTGATGATAACGTACACACAAGGCACTAATTCTCACTAATTCTTTATTTTTAAAAAACAAGATGGGGGCTAATTTGATTTGAATGCTCCGGCCTGAGAGTATGCTTCGTGATTTCTAATCCAATTAGTGCTGGAGATACTTCTGATTCTAGGGGTATCTGGTTTCCGCTTACGGTATAAGTTCTAGGCCCCAGTGACTCATGTTTCGATGAGGGAGAAGTTGGGGCCTACAGTTGATAAAAAGGGTCTGTTTATATGGTTGCTTTGTGTTTTGTTATTAAACCCAAGCGGCGGGGAGCAGAGGCCCGGCTTTTAGCTCAGATTTCTATAAGCAGCAACAACAACAACAATGATAAAAAATTTTTTAAAAAAAGACCCACAGACAATTTCAACGTGAAAGTTTCCATACAAATCAGCATTACTTCTCAACAGGGTCTCGAAACTTCCTACTTGAAGGTGAACAAAAGCTGCCACCATGACAAGCACACTAAAGGACCTTCTGGAAGTCTCAGCCCAGAGGTCAGGGGTCATTAAGCCAGTAGGTCAGCTCCCGATTTTAAGGCGAGTTATGTAGGTATATGACCAGTGCCTGATTGGCCCTGTCCTTGCAGGCTTTCTCTTCACATTCAACCTCCAAGGCAGTCAGAGCCACTCTCCAAATAAGTAGCATTTTCACTGAAGAAAAGAGCACCCCGGATGCCTCAGCGGGTTGGGCGTCTACTCTTGGTTTCGGCTCAGGTCACGATCTCGCGGTTCGAGGGATCGAGCCCTACATCGGGGAGCACAGAGCCCGTGCAGAGCCTCCTTGGGATTCTCTCTCTCCCTCTCTCTCTGCCCCTCCCCTTGACTTGCGTGTTCTCTCTCTCTCTCCATAAATAAACATTAAGAAAAAGAAAAAGAAAATAGCGTCCTAAATTAAATCCTCAAAATTGCTGTCAGCACCACATCAGTTAATACTCAGAAACGTCTGAAGAGAATATGTGTTTGTAGTAACCCTGGGGTGCAGTCTTCTCACTTAAATTTTCTTTAACCGATGAAACTCTCATCACGCTCAAGGTAATTTCATAACGAGGAACTTTCTTCTGTCCTTGGCTGTTGTTGATAAAAGCCGAAGGCAGCCATCGAAGAGACCAGCGGTGCCCTGTTGCCCCTGTAGTAAATCAGCCGATGACCCAATTGTCATGTGCCGGCGAAGTGCAGAGAAAACAGAGAAGAGAGAAAATGATGGAGAGGAAAACGCTTTGCAGATCCCGTCTACATGTGCTTTAAGCTGTGATCCTGCTCATATGATTGAGGCATAAAGTTTGTAACAAAGCTCACGTCTCCATCGTGGTTGACGGGGGGGGGGGGGGGGATGTCACTAACTAGTCTTCGATGTTCTTTCACAAGATGGCATTTCATATCTTTGCCGCTGCTGTGGTTCTCGGGTGACTAGAAAAGAACAGGGAGATGAATCGTACATATTTTCAGCAGGAAAACAGTTCCTGGGATGTAATTACCCACAATGCCCTCTATGACGAGTCTGGGTCTGTGTGTTCAATTAATTACAAAAACATAGATGAGACCAACAAAAATACTGTACAGAAATTAAAAACAAACACTGTCCCATCAGTAAAGTGTTGTGGAGAGTATGAAAAACATACCTCTGTCAAGAATGTGGAAAACAGGGAGTGGCCTTGAAATAACATTTCTTTTTTTTTTTTTTTTTTTGAAGGCTCTAGGAAAATCAAAAGCATATTGAGCTTTGGATCAGGGCTCACGGCAAAGGGGGTGGTTGACAAGATTATTTCTTCTTGGCAATCCTAGGAGAGGGATTAGTTAATTGAATCTGTGGTTTTTAGATTTAGTTGGTGCTTCTGGCATGGCTGCTGCATGGGCAAGGTTCTTGGGTCCATTTTCCTGCTGGGTCCTATGCCCAGTTCTCCAGGAGGAGAAGGAAAGATTCTGCAGTCCACCAGCGCCCCGGCCTGTTGAGACAGCTGGATGCAGGGAGACATGTATTTATTTGAGCGGTCGGAAACTTAGATGTCACTGGGTACCAGGAGAAAAGTTTCCTTTTCTGTAGATGGCAGTCCTGTACAAATATCTCCAATGGAAAAGTGAGGGTGGAGAAAAAAGCAGGGGTGGCATATATATGTGTGTATATGTATACACACACACAAGACGGAGGACGGTGGAAAACTCAATGATTTCCTTCTTACATCTAATTTTAAATCTTTAACACTTTTAGGGCGCCCGGGTGACTCAGTCGGTTGAGTGTCCGACTCTTGATTTCAGCTCAGGTCATGATCCCAGGGCTGTGGGGGTAAAGCCATGCATGCATTGGGTTCCACGCTGAGTGTGGAGCCTGCTTGGGATTCTCTCTCTCTCTCTCTCTCTCTCTCTCCCCCCCCTTCTCCCCCACTCACGCTCCCTCTCTTTCTCTAAAAAAGTAAAAATAAAGTTTAACACTTTTACAAAATGATTACACTTCCTAAAACTGACTCTCACAAGATTCCCACGTCTAAGGGATGTCACTGAAGTCATAGGAATGATATCTCAAAGGGAACAGGCTATAAATCTTGTTTCCAACCCCCTACCCCATGCCCCTCAGCACAGCCAGTTATTAATTTTTATATTGAGTGTGGGCAAGTTTGGCTCTTCTTATCCCTAGTTTATAATGAGGGCATTTATGACCCAAAAAACTTCTTTCCTTAAGTAAGATTACTGTGCCCAGTCTATTTCTCTAAGAAACCCAAAACAAACAGATGTTGACAGTTCCCTGGAGAACACGGAGCCTTGACATTGAATGGTGACAAGCTACTCTGATTCTTCCCACCCTAAATGTCCCAAATGTAAAGTTACAAGTCTGTGGTCAGGGGTGGGGGGTGGGGGGTGGCGGTGCCGTGCTGATGATTGAAAGAGGGCACACCATCAACATACACATTTCAGTTGAACAACTGTCCGACCTCTAAATGCCTGGATGACAGCATAAAAGTCAGGTGGCCCGGACTAGGTCTTAATTTCCTCATTAATAAAGTAACAGAGCTGGGACAATCTCAAAAATGGCATCTTCCCCTTCCTCCAGGTCTACGGATGAAAATTCTTTTTTTGTTTTTCCCCCTTCGAAAGTTAAGGCTTATGTATATTTTTTAGAATAGCCTAATGTTCTAGCACATCTGTATTTATGAATTATATACTTCAACTGATCTTTAAAAGGCTAAATCGAAACTCACGATTCTATAAAAAAAACATATTTACGATGGTTTAAAAATACGAATAGTCAATGAGCATCCTTGTTGCATCCAAATTCTTGGGTAAGTCTGAGAGATGCGAAAATGATATTCTTACGGCTAGTTCATAATTCTCACCATCAGCATGTTCTTTACATAGGTGTCTCCCCCAAGCAGACAGCTTTCTACATGTCTACAAGTCTACAAAGATTCCCACACCCAAAGACAAAAATAAATTAATAAGTAAACAACCAGAAAGCAAAACGGAGAAAAGCCAGCGATCCACATTCTTGCCTCTTACATCACACGAAGACAAAATTATGCCTTCAGATGTTTCCTTTTAGAATTCAGACATTTCAAGTGTTTTGTGTATGATCACTGCAGCCGCTGGCCACTGGGGAGAAAGGAACAGGAAAACTGGTTTCTCTCCAGCTTACCTCTTCCAAGGGAAATTCCAGCAGGGCACCCAGGACAGTCTCAGCAAGAAGCAAGCTTTACTTGATTCTTTCCCCTTTTCTTCCTTCCCCACATTCTCGGCTTTACTCCAGAAAACACAGGGTGCATCATAGTGTCTTTTTGAGCTGGCCATGTAGAAAATCCGGAGAAAATTGTAAGACCTTGGATTTGGTTCCAGTGTGGCCAGTCAGTAGTCACGCGATTTGGGGCAAAGATCCCTGGGACTCAGTTTCCCCATCTGTGAAAGGAAAGGTAAAAATCCCTGAATGGTCTCCAACGTCTCATTCAGCTCCCCCATCATACGGCGATGACTCATTGTCGATAAGTGTTTGCTAAGTTTCTCGGAGATGTGTCGTACTTGTTTGCAGAACCAGAACCTTCCAGGAAGGCTAAAAGAAAAGGATCCTGACATCATGTTATCTAAGACTCAGTTTGGAGAAGTTTTTGGTCTAGCTCTTCCTCTCAATAATTAAAAATCTTTAGAGATAATTACCATTTAAAGTTAATGGTGGAACTAGTTTGGAGTTAATTAAGAAGGAAACATATTGGCCCTAAGTACTTGCTCATTCTGAGATGACTGAGGCTTTAAATATTTAACTTGTAAATATTGTGATTCAGACAAACATAACTCTACGAACAAGGAAATTGAGATTAAAATCCAGGAACACCATGCTGCAGTTGGCTCGTGTTATAGAGGGTACAACCTCGTGAGCACGTATCCCTTGTTTGGGGCAAGAGATTACAGCTAAGGATACGCGGCTTTGAGCGGCGCTAACCTGTTCCCTCAGATGGTGTACCACTATTTGTTCCTTCCTTTCCTCTTTCAAGACTCTGTATCGCTGCCCGAGTATGACAAAAATCTCACTCCGTGAGGCACAACTGGGACTCATCCTGTGCCGATTTTCAATGTATTGCCTCCCAGCTCCAATTTCACCCTTAACCGCCTGCTCTGGGGAAACGCAAGAGCCCTTAAAAATGTTCTCCTTGGCCAGCTAGCGTAATAGCAAGCTCCGTGCATAGAGGGCACCAGAGAGACACTGCAGGAGGAAGGTGTTTTGCTTTCTGGTTCTGGCTCTTGCACCCCACGGGACTTTTCAAGCACCCGGTTCCAGGGGTGCCCGTGGCTTGCCCAATGCACAGCTCCTGCCATGTATGTGGCCAGCAGCACCTGGTAGCCAGATCCCAGTAGCCTGAGCTTACTCTGCTCAGTGGCCAGGGCAATTTTGGGATGGAACACCTCCAGTGAGACGTTGCTACGTGAGGTACGGTAAAGGCACCCTAAAAGGCAGATTACTGGCAAGTTCCTCAGGCGTGGCACCACAGCGACTTGCCTGCCGTGCAGTGAGCCGAGACAGTGGTCTCTCCAACAAAATGGATCTCAGCCCTGATGGTGGGCTGGGTAGATGGGGGCTCTTCCTTGGGTTGTCTACACCAGCCCCAGGGACAGTGGCTCCTCCTTAACCTTACTTAAACTTCTTATACTTGCTACTCCTATATTCCTCAGGGTTCTATTTATCCATTAGCAGCCAATCCCCCATTGTTCCAATACTATCTGGTAGTGAATAACTCTTTATAGTAAACTTTTCTGGTTCAAATTACTGTAGTTTCCTTATCCTGATTGGACCTCGAGTGATACATATCCCAGGGTGAAAATGTATATATATTTATGGAGAGAGAGAGAGAGAGAGAGAGAAAGAAAGAGGGGAGAGAGAAGGAAGGAGAGAGGGAGAGAGATGCGTTAACCTGAAACAAATATGGTTACATCCATTGTTCATTGATTAATGGTGGTTTTGGTGTAACTCTCTTTGGTCTGGTATGGCTATGTATTGGCTTACTAGAGCTTCCATGAAAGAATACTCCAGACTGAGGGCTTAAATAACGGAAATTTATTTCTCACAGTTCTGGAGGCCAGAAGCATGAGATCTGGGTGTCGGCACGGTTGGCTTCTTCCAAAAACCCTCTTCTGGGCTTGCAGATGGCCGCCATCTTGCTGTGTCTTCACACGGCCTTTCCTCTGTGTGAGCACATTCCTGGTGTCTCTTTATGTGGCCACATTTCTTCCTCTTTTGAGAGCATCAGATTGGATTCGGGCCCACCCTAACAGCCTCATTTTCACTTAATCGCCTCTTGAAAGGCCCTATCTTCAAAGACCGTCACATTCTGAGGTACTGGGGAGTGGGACTTTTGAATTTCATGAATTCTCGGGGGTTCACAACTCAGCCCATATTATTACTAGCTCTTATCTTCTGATGTTGGTATTCGAGATCACGCAGAAGTAACTCTGTGGCAGCAAGAAAATCCTAAGACTCGGCTTTGGAAGACGTGACCCGAGGCCCAGGTTCTGCTATTTAGCAGCTGCCAAGTTGTTTAACCTCTTGCACCTCAGTGCTCTCATCCATTAGATGGGTTGAAAGGGCCATAATGGGGCTTCAATGAGATCATGCAAAGGGAAGTGCTCTAGAATCTACGAAAGACTATAAAAAGGGAGACATTCCTTGGTAAGTGTATAGACTCACACATTTTTTAAAGCTCTCCATTACATTTCATACTTTCTACTTATTAAAAGGCGGTTGCCAACCTATTAAACCGGTGTTCAGTATAAATGATTTGTGTAGCCATAAAGTCTCTTTGGCTTATTTATTAGACACAAGAAACATTTCTCCAGCCCCACAACTGTCTCTGTTCGTGCCAGGTAGCGTTAATTAAACCAAAATTTTGAATTAATTATTATATCATCTATTTGTTTTTTTCATGCTCTGCCGAAGTAATAAGCAATAAATGTTTAAAGCCTCATGAACTCATCTGACTTGCCCTTAGTTTTTGAAAAACATAGAAATTATATGGCCCTTAGAATGACAGCCAGCAAATTTTTTGGCAATTAACAATATTCACTAAGAGAGGGGTAGAAAAGAAACTATGGCCTGGTTTTCATCTCACTCGGCATCACACTTCTCCCCATGCCGCAGTGACTATGTGCTTGTGGCCAGCTTCACAGGGGGGGAACTGAGGCACGGGGTATCACCAGTTCGTTGAGGTCCTGAAGAGAAAGAAAACTCTCATCTACTGAGAAGTTTAATATACAAAAGTCACATCGTACAAATTTCCTTTCATCTCTCCGACATTTCTAGAAAGTAAATATTATTATAAACGCCATCTTACAGATAAGGAAACTGAGGCTCAGAGAGGGCTAGTAACTTGTCCAGAGTCACGTGGCTCATAAGTAGAAGATCAGAGATCAGAAGGAAGCCGTGCCTGATCTGTCACCTTGGGTCTTATCACCTCTTTTGTTAGCTGAAATTTATTTACAATGGTCTCGATCTGCATTGCCGTCAGCAATGTAATTGTCATGGAGTGAAAAGCAATTAGCAGTTGAACCTAACACAGCTTCAATTAATAAGATTATCCTGTGATTACTTAGTGAGGCGTTCTCAAGCTATATCACCGATAATGAGAGTTAAGTGCTGGGTCTAAAATAATTTTTTTTTTTTGGCAAATATTCAACCGGATGCTGTTAAAAGTACCAATTGGCCATTTGCCGCATGTGCATATATAATCACTATCTACGGTGACTTGTATTCTGTGGCCTTTTTTGCTTTCTCTTTGCCATCTGGGTATGCATTGACTTAATCTGTAGAGCAAGTTATGTTCACGTCTTTATCTAGTAAAAGAAAGGGCACTTATGGCAGATAACTACTTGTTTTCCTTTTTAATTTTCACGTCGGATTTAGCAACTGAAAATCAGCATGCTTTTATTTATTTATTTATTCATTGATTTTTAATGTAGACCTTTTCGTGTTTGTGCTCGATCTTTAAGAGACCTAGAGCTTAGCCCTCCATAAGCTACGCTTTGGAATCTTGTTGAATGATCTGGAAGACAGATCTCATTTCAAAAGGAAAACCGAAAAAAAAAAAAAAAGATCAAATCAAACTTTACTGAAATTGAAAAGACAAGTCACGAGGCTCAAAGGAGGAATGAACGAGAGGGCTGCTTTAATAGCAGGAGGGCGGAAATGACATCAGTTAAGTAGGACCATTCATGGGGAACCCCCCTCCTTTGAGGTGTCTCTCTTGGCCTTCTTCCTTATGAGGCTCTGCAGTGCAATTATTTCAGTATTAGATTTTACCCCCTACTGGATAAGTGCCTTGGGATCCGGAATTGAGTTACCTGTCTTTATCTCCTCTCCTCTCCTTCAACACGTCTCTGCTGCATTATGTATGGATCATCACCTCTCTGACTGGACTACTACAGTGACTTCTTGAAGAGCTCCCTGCCTCCAGTCTCCTCAGCATCACCTCCTGTCCACAATGCGATGTGATCCCACTCTGATGCTAGATTACTCCCCAGGTACCATCCAAATGCCTTTGCAGACTCTGAAGGCCTTGGGAAACTTGGCCCACACCAAATACTTGGTCAGCCATGTTTC
Source organism: Lynx canadensis (assembly GCF_007474595.2). Classification (NCBI taxonomy): domain Eukaryota; kingdom Metazoa; phylum Chordata; class Mammalia; order Carnivora; family Felidae; genus Lynx; species Lynx canadensis. The sequence continues at coordinate 10,554,430 of NC_044313.2, forward strand.
CCACACCGATTCTTTCCCTGACCCCACCCCCTGCAGCTCTATGAAGGAAATAAACAGGATGATAAGATACTGAGGATCATGTGGTGGGGTGGCCAGGACTCCTTTAGACTGAATGATCAGAGGCCTCTCTGAGGAAGTGACATCACGTTAGAATGTGTTGAAGTTGACCATGCGGAGAAGTGGGAAGGAACATAGGGAGGTCCAAATAGAAAGACCCTTTGATAAGACACAGTTGGCCTTTTAAAAGGACATAATGGAGACAAGTACTTCCGTACTTCACAGACCTACCTGGAGCATGGTGAGGATGGGGGAGATGCAGGAAACACCTGCAGATTAGGCAGGGGGAAGGTTCTGGAGAAGCCTTGCTGCCTTGTCAAAAGGGGCAAACGTAAGCCTTTGAAAGTATCTACGGTATACGTGATTTTGAAAAGATCATAGAACGAAATGGAGGGGACTCCACCTCCAAACTACTGTTTTGCCAAGTTGCCTGTCTGAACACCGTCTGTGTACAGATGAGGGATTATTTATGACTCAGTGAGTTGCTAGAAGGACCACAATATCCTTGTTTGGGTCTGCATTTTCAAGCCTCCGTGGAACAGGCTAGCATCGTTCCTGGTGGTCCATGTTTAACGTTCTGTTGGTGCATCGTTTGAGACTCTTAACCAGCCACGTATGTTACCATCTGAAGATATCTGGCACAGCATTATTTATATCAGCTTCTAATCCATTGTGGCCATTAGGTGATATTTTCACAGCAGAATCACACATTTTTCTACGTTTCCCAGTTTAATCTACGTAGTTGTTTTCTTTCTCACTTCGGGCCATAAGGACTTATTCTCTTTGATTCTGATGACATTTCTCAGGATATTTATAAATTTGCATACTGGCTGCAAACAGCTCAGGATCACTTCAGAGAAGTGTTTTTCTGTGGAATAAAAAATGCTACCGATTAAGTAGTCCCAGGAGTGGGGTGGACTCTGGGCTTTCCCCAGTAGTTTGATAGGTTTCTTCTCAGTTTGGACAGAAACTATAGTTAGCAAGCCATCAACTTTAGTCTGTTTCTTTACAGTGAGACTATCCCTGGGTTTGGGGACAGGCCTCCGATTTGCAAGGACGCTGGAAATTCTGAGGTATGTGCCCCCACAGCTCTAAAATTATATCTTAGACACAAGCGGCCCATTTTCAAGGCGAACACAACCACATTTGTGGCATTTGGATCCAGCAGGGAAAATGAAAATCTTGTGTTTGTCAGCAGCGAGGCCACGATGCCCAGGCCCCAAGTTTAAATATCCAGGAATCACCCAGTGGTTTGCTTTTATTGTTCATAAAGTCAGCAGAGACAAACCACCTGAGTAGTTCCAGATGTCGGATCAACAAGGCTGTGCTTCACAGACCTACATGTAGAAAGCAAATTTATAGACCCAAGAAAAGGCTGAGAGGATTGTGCTGTTTCAGGATAGAGAGGTACTTTCATTCTGGAAACGGAGTGAAACACAGGACGGGCAGGCCGGCGGATGGCAGGTGGAGGGCAGTCTCACCTCTGTTAGGCCACTTGAGGCTTCGAGTGGGGATCCATCCACTTCTGCCCTCTTTGTGAAGTAAGAAATCCCAGCAGCCCGCTGCCCAACTCAAGAGGACTGGACTGTTTTAAGATAGCAAGTCTCTGTTAAGTTGTAACACAGTCACGTAAGGGCACCACGCAAAGAAACACTTCTCCACGTTGACTCAAACGCTTCTCTCCACGTTGACTCAAATGCGGGACAACGGAGAACCAGAACTGGGGCTCATGGCCATTGAAGTGGGCTCCATTTGCTGGTAGTTTTGGCAGTGAAGCCTACCATTGTTCTAGGCACCTTGCTTTGTGAGTTGGCCACACGAGGTAACATTATACGGTGGCAAGGAACATGACTTGCCTGGGCCTGGGGCCAGGAGGTTGGAATTTGTTGCCATAAATCTTGAAACTGTTGAAGGTGTCTCGTGTTCAAGTTTATCTGGCACAGCCCAAACAGCGAAAGTTCTGATAGCCAAAATGCCTACATGGCCATAATACATAACCTTACTGAGTGGCGAAGAATTTTTATGGCTATTGGCAAGAATCCAAACAAAGACTCAACTGTATCTCCACAAGATGTTCCAGTGGAGCGGCCCCAGTTATCCCAGGAAGATCGGCCCATAAATCTGGGGTTGGGATACTAACATTACTCTGTGTCCTGAATATTACATTGCAGTGGCCGGGAGATGGAAACATCTATTTTATTGGCACACAGTGCTGCTCCGCTCTCAATCGATGAGCCATCCCCGTGACCATCCAGCCCCATGTATTTTGTGCAGTAGCTTCTAACTTTCACGGAGAGGTGATTATGTGTCAAGTATGGGAGTAAGTGGGCTTCAAACATTATCTCCTTTAAGCCTCCCAGGTGTTATGACGGAGGTGCTCCTGACAGACGGGACCCGAAAGCCCAGAGCAGCCGAGCAATTAAGCAAATTGCACAGGGTCACAAAGCACGAGAGCCCCATTCCGACGGGCCCCAGGGACTCGACCGGCACGATGTCTTCCACACTTAAGCCCTCTTTCGGTGAGGATAGAAAACTTAAAAAAAAAAAAACATCTTGACCCTTTTGAAGTGTTAAAAACACGCAAAAATGTATCATGAATAGTGAGTGGCAGGAATACTCACGCAGCCTCCCGCCAAGGTTGAGAAATATAATATTGCTGGTCCTGTTAGACCCCAATGCCTGCCCTGCTCCTTCACCCACAGGGTACTTCCTGCCCCGAACTAGACACTCTGCATTCCCATGTGTTTGATTTACACTCTGACTACATCAGCGTGTGTCCTTAAGCAACGTAAACGGCATAACTCGACCTGTCTGCGCGAAAGGTATACTGCGTCCTCCTTGTTCTTTTGCAACGTCCTGCGCTCAGGGATGCAGCTGTGGGATTCATCCGTGTTGGTGTGTGTGGCCGTAGCCTTATTCGCTTTCATTGGATGAGTACGCACTCGTTATAAGTTTCTCCTCCTATGAGGGACATCTTCCCAGCAAGCACGCCGATGGCCTTCACAACCAACCACCTTCAGTGTGGAGCAGGATTGGTACCGATGTTTTCATTTTCCTGGTAAAGAGTCTGAAGATCAGTTCAACGCTGTCCCCGAAGCCTCTGTCTTAGTCTGGGCTGCTATAATGACACCATGCATCCTGCGTGGCTAACGAACAGCAGACAGTTATATATCACAATTCTGGACGCTGGGAGTCTGAGATCGGGGCACCAGCACGGTCAGGTTTCGTTCCTCCCTGTTGTCCTCACATGGCAGAGACCAGAAGAAAGCTCCCTGGGGTCTCTTTTATAAGAGCACACATCCCCTACGCCGGGGCTCCAGCCTGTGAGCCAGTCACCTCCTAAAGGCCCCGCCTCCTAAGGCCAACACGTGTGAACTCAGTTCTTCTGACTCATGGTCTGAGGCTTTCTCTTCCACTGGACTTTGGCCTTCTGGGATGGCGTTCTAGAAGTCTGTGCTAGAGCCCTGTCTGCCAGGGCCTTTTCTGGCCATCCTTTGGTCTTCTAGTTTTCATTTTATGGCTAGAACAACTTGACAGCCTCTTGGCCGTCGCTCTTGAAGGAGGCGGAGGGTGAAGGCAGCATCCAGTACTCTGCTCATCACTTCCTGCATCCGTAGGTCACGGTAGTTGGAAAGCGAAAGAGGTGAAGAGAGTGCCTTTCCTCAGATAGGTCTGGGGCAGAGTTTTCCCTTTTATTTTTATTTGTAGAAGACTCTTGAAGGTGTGTGTGTGTGTGTGTGTGTTGGCTGAAAGGCCCTACATTGCGTTTGTAGGTGGTTACAAGCACTCACACCTTGCCAGGGGCATGGGATTGAGAAAGCAGTTACCTTTTGCCATGAGGTTTAATACGTGAATTGGGGGGGACTTGCAAACTGACAAATTGAAAAACAATAAGAAGGGACTACAAGCCAGAAGGTATCATTTAGGTCTCGGTTTTGAAGAGGTTTGTTAATAAAACTAAAAGCCAGTTTTTTGTTTTTTGGTTTTGTTTTTTTGTTGTTGTTTTTTTGTTTTGTTTTGTTTTGTTTTTTACCAGTAACCTCCTTTCCTGGCATCCTTGGCAATTAGCATCATTTAGACTCAGATTATTGTCTTGCTTTCCATAGAAAGCACTTCTAGAGGGATAAAGTTGATTATTTGGGGGAGGAGGGATACATTCTCTAATGTTTAATTAGTTGAAACTTGAGCAAACTGGTAAAATCCAAATAAGATTGTCAGTCGGTAGCTAGTGTTGTACCAATGTCCATTTCCTGGTGTTCATATTGTGCTATTGTCGGGCAAGATGTCATGGGGGGAAGCCCGGTGAAGGGCACTTCACCTAGGAGCCAGGCAACCCTTATCAGTGGGCCTCTTACAGCTCAGGATAAACAAGGAATGGGAATTTTGCAACAATGTTTCGCAGCCAGTAAATTTTGGGAGGTTCAGCTTAGTGCTTACAAAAGCATCTTAAGAAGTTTATGATCACCCAACTCTGTTAGTACACACTAGAGATGTGATTCAGTTCCTAGGTGTTCTGTGCTCCCACGGGTCTTAGCTGTGGCACTGATGGCATTCTGGAATGGACAATTCTTTCCTGAAGGGGCTGTCCTGCATGATAGATGTTTAGTGACATCGTGATTTCTACCCACTAGATGCCAGTAGCACCCTGAATCCCGCTCCCCCCCCCCCACAAGTTGTGACAACTCAAAATGTCTCTAGGGGCACCTGGGTGGCTCAGTTGGTTAAGCGCCTGACTCTTGATTTCGCCTCTTGATGTCATGGTCTCACAGCTCGTGAGTTCGAGCCCTGCTTTGGGCCTGCAGGGCATTCTGTCCCTCTCTGCTTGCGTGCTATCTCTTTCTCTTTCAAAATAAATACATAAACTTGAAAAATATATCTCTAGACATTGTTAATTGTCCCCAGAGGGAGCAAAATTGCCCCTGCTTGAGAATCTCTGCTATGTTTAGAAAGCAAACCGTTTGTTTCTACTTTCAAAGGAATATAACATTTACTGATTTTATAGATTACAGTGACCCTCCCACTCTCTCCCATTTATGCTTCCCACGCATCTTTCCACTGGCCTTAGACCACACATTCCTGGAGGAGAGATGCTGGATTTTTTTTTTTTTTTTTTTTTTTTTTTAATGTACAGTTTCATCCATTCTTCAGCGCCTTGGACATTTGCAGCAGCATTGAAATAGAAATGCTTCGACCCTTAAAAGACTCTCTGAAGCAGATATTTCAGAAGGAGAAAGGAACCTACGGCCCCCAAAGAGCAGAGTATACACAGAGCTGGCAGTACTGAGTATCATACAGAGTAATAATTTCACATGTGAAGGTAATTCATTACATTAAAACATTCACTGGCTTTAGTTTATTTAAGCCTCTGGGACTAACACAGCACATTTCTAAATATTATGGGTTTTGTAAAGGTGCATGACGAATAAGCAGACTGCCAGTGTGCTGGGAAAGTGATAAAAATCAGCGCTAAGCTTACTCACGGCTTTCTTTGGAGTGTATATTTATGTGGTGATGTCAGCACGGTATCCTGCGGATGGCTAAAGGTCATGTTCTGTGTTCATCTGCACAGGATTTAGAAACTCTCGAACAGCCTTGCGAGAGAAAAATGGCCAGCTGAATCAGAGCACGGCTGCCCCCATCCCGGTGCCGGTCGCCCCACTGCAAAAGAACTGAACAAAGAAATCCATCTTGAAACGAACTCAAAACCGCAGCAGCTCCGTCTTTTGCCACATGAGTTATGTGAGTGATTGAGGCTGGCTCCAGTGTCAAGCGGTGTATGTTGCCTTAATGTATTTACTTAACCCAGGACTGCCGCGGAGAAGGCAAACGCACCTCGGCACCCGAAGGTCCGTCCGTGACAAAGAGAACATTCAGACCAGATCCAGGGCAACAAACACATCAGGAACCCTGGGAAGGGAAAGATGTTGCAAGTACAGCACAATGCTGGGCTTTATTCCCCACGTGGAGGCAGGCTGTAGCCAGCCAACCTGTGCACCGTTGCTCTCTGATGGCAGGCCTGCAGGGAGAGGGGACTCCAGCCGGGCTGCGCGGAGCCCCGATGGGGGCCAGTCCAGGCCATCAGCGGCCTTGTGTTTCCTTTTAGGGGCCCAGGAGTGGCTGGGTGCGGCTCGGTGGATGCTGCACAGAAAGAATCTTAAAAGCCTGTCACCCACAGTCTGGTCCATAAGCTCAGGCAGCAATCCGGCCCCGCCCACCGAGTCCCCGCCCACCAGGGCCCCGCCCACCGAGTCCCCGCCCACTGGGTCCCCATCCACCGAGGCCCCGCCCACCGGGGGGCCGCCCACCGAGGCCCCGCCCACTGGGTCCCCATCCGCCAAGGCCCCGCCCACCGAGTCCCCGCCCACCGGGTCCCCGCCCACCGAGTCCCCGCCCAGGCGAACCTCACTCACGCGGATGGGGGCACTGATGCCCACGAACACTGCCTTAATGTATCAAGTCCTCCGAGTGTCGTGACTACAGATGACGCACTCACTGGGCCTGTGGGGGATTCGGCTAATCCGAGGTAAAGCGGTCCGTTCGTTTTTTTTCTTGGTAGATTTGACATCCGGGAGGCAGGTGGATGGCTTTGGGCGAAGGTGGAAAGTCTCTGCCGCCAAGCGAGGTGGCCTCGTCTTTCGCCAAATGCAACTGAGACACCCCTCACGGAAGTTAACTCTGCGGCCGGGAATCTTTCCAGGGCAAATGACAGAAACACAAAGCGGGCTAACTTCAACGAAAAATGGCTATCACACATCTCCGTGCCGGGCGCCGTTCTAATTCGCTCCTGCAATAACGTCCTCGACCTGCAATAACAACTCAGTGTCGCGAGGCTATCAGATGCCCCTTTTAGAGATAAAGAATCCGAGGCACGAAGAAATGAAGCAACTGGGCTTGCAGCCACAGAGTTCTTCGGTGACCGAGCTGGTGCAGCCCGTGGGGAAATGGATCAGCGCAGGGGAACCGGCGAGGCTACTGGAGTCAGAGCTCTTTCTCCCTTCTGCACGCGTCCTATCTGCTCTTGTCCCTGCTTCTCTCTGAAAGCTGGTCTCCTTCCCTCCTGCGGCAAGAAGGTCCTCTGTAAGCTCTGGGGAGCGTGGCTGCTTGCAGTCTCAGCCGAGCACCCCAGGGGAGCCGTGAGCTTCTTCCTCCCGGGATTTCTGTATCGAGGCCTTGCTGGGCGCGGTGGGGAGCACGTGAGTTTGCCCATGATCTGGCCAAGCCTAGGTCACTGGCTCCTGTGGAAGGTGATAGCACCGTAATGGCCCCAGTTCTGCTCCCTTCCCTCTATCTGTGCCCTTTTCCATGTGACTTTGCAGTTCTCTCCACAACGAACCCACGTCTCGGTTGCTCAGGGCTGAGTGTGGCCGTGTGACTGCTCTGGCCAATGGGATGACATGTGCTGAGGTTGGACAAAGAACTCCCGCGCCTGGGCTTCCATTCCTGGGGCTCTGCTGTGCCTCCAGAACTTGCTGGGCTGGCATCCTGGAGGCCGAGAGACCCGTGGAGCGGAGCCCAGATGCCCCAGTGGCCCCTGCGACAGCCAGGCGGCTCCCCTTGGCTGGGGAGAGGACCAGCCAAGACCGGAAGCACTGCTCAGCTGAGCCCAGTCTAAATCATCAACCTGCAGACCAGCGAGCTAATGCAACGCGCTTACGCCTCTGCGTTTCTGCCTTGGATTGTTGCCTGGCGGTCTTCACAGTGGAAGATGGGGCATGCTGGCTGAGGCCCACCAGGACCCCGGAGAGGCAGAGAAAAGGGGGCTCTCTTACCAGACAGAGGGCCCAAGGAAAGCATTCTGGACTAATAGGAGAACAGCTCTGTAATCCCCCAAGTTTACTTTTTCTGTCGTTTTTAGGGATCTTGTTGAGGACATTATCCCTATGCTACCTGGAGTCTCTTTGTGATAAACCATGTGCATTTCTCTTAGATTTAAAATCCAAAGGCTTTGATTTTCTTAAGTACTATTTTCCCTTATGGATAATGCACATTTGTTAACTGAATAGATTTCCCTTTTTCCCTTGACCTCCAGGAAGCTCAGGGCCAAAATTCTGGCCCAATATTAGTAAATGGTTGGTCCTGAAAAGATGCATGTTGTTATAGGAAACTTCCCTCCTTTTTCACCTCGCCGTTTGCCTCTTTTCCTTTCTCTTGATTTAAAAAGAAAAAACTCTCCCTCTCTCTTTCGTTGTGTATTTTTTCTTTTATTAAACTGCTTCAAATTCATTTGGGGATGAACAGTGATACAAACTTATAATGAATCAAAGTTGGCCAGCAGTTCGGGAAGAATACAAAATTTGTGGTTGTAGTAACTTTGGTATCATGAACATTGTGGTTTCACATTAAACTGTATTTTTAAAAAAATAAATAAGATCTCATAATAAGGGAAATGAACATTAAAATTACAGTGAGTTTAGGGGCACTTGGGTGGCTCAGTTAGTTAACCGTCCGACTTTGGCTCAGGTCATAATGTCACAGTCCATGAGTTCGAGCCCCACGTCGGGCGCTGTGCTGACAGCTCAGAGCCTGGAGCCTGTTTCAGATTCTGTGTCTCCCTCTCTCTCTGCCCCTCCCCTGCTTGTGCTCTGTCTCTCTCTCTCTCTCTCTCTCAACAATAAACATTAAAATAAACAAATAAAAATAAAAATGAGAATATTATCTATGTGATAACGCTAAAAGGTCTTTAGGCTTTAACATTAAAGGGGTGCCTGGGTGGCTCAGTTGGTTAAGCATTTGGCTCAGGTCATGATCCCAGGGTCGTGGGATTGAGCCCCATGTCGGGCTGTGTGCTGAATGCGGAGCCTGCTTAAGATTCTCTCTCTGCCCCTCCCCTGCTCATTCGCATGCTCTCTCTCTCTCTCTCTCTCTCTCTGAAAAACAGGATTTGGCATTAAATAAGCAAAGCAAAGTGTAGAACGCTGTGTATGGTACACACTTTGGGGGGTGCAGGTGGATGCAGGTATACATAAAAGCCTACATGTATATGCTTGTGTATGCGCAGAATATCTCTGGACGGACCCTCAAGGAAACTGGAGACCACTGCTCATTCTAGGGATGACAGCGAGGTGGCTGGAGCCAAAGGTCAGAGATTTACTTTTAATTTTACACCTTTTGTGATTTTAGAATTTTGTGCCATATTTTATGAAATCTAGTGTGAAAAAATGAGTTCTCACTGGTTCATTGCATAAAGAATGACCACAATTGCTTCTTAATGTGAGGGAAGAAAATGAATCTAACCCCTCAAGCAGCTCTCCGTAGTAAAGCAATTGCGCCATTTATTAAATGATAGTTCAATGATCTGAAAGAATTAATTAGTACTCATGCCCCCAAAAGCACGGCTGCAGCCCGTGGAACACAGATTTATATATAGCACCCATTGTTACAGACACCATATCGACTCAACCAAATTTGCTGAGGGCCTCTCATCGGCCAAGTCTTTTGTCAGGAGCTGGAAACAAAAATACCCATAAGACTTTGTCTTTGTTCTTGAGATAGTCACATAAATGGCTAATACACTGTGATGAATTCTAGGACGCTTGAAGGCAGGAGTCATTGGGGTTGTCTTTGTATCTGCAGCATCTAGCATGTAGCAGACACTTTCAGAATGTTTGTGGAATGCATGAATGAATGAGTTAATCAAGTAATGAAATTCTGCATTACGTATGGACAAAGGAGACAACTCTAGGGAGGGAGGCAACTTAAGAAGCGATAAACTGGGTCATGAAGAATTACTCAAATCCACAGCCTCATTACCCAGCACTAAGACTATCACAAAAGGTGTCCACGCAGAGGGTTGTCCATTATTGACATGAGCTATTATTGAGTAGGTCGGCAGGTGGGCAATTCCTGGTTTCCTGGAAGAACATGCCCTGTGGGGCCAGAAAGACTTGTGTTAAAAACCAAAATTCGCCACTTATCCCCGGAAGACCATGGGCAACTCAACCTTTCTGAGCCTTCGCCTTTTCATTTATAAATTGGAAATAATCTTACCAAACGTACAGGTTAATTGTGAATGTTTGGGATCGCGGATTCATTTATTCACTTATTGAAGAAACAGCGAGCCATGAGTAGGTGCCTGGCACTGTGTTTGTATGTACAAAGTTGAGCCCGGCAGGGAAACCCAAAAGATATTAATGCATGGAACCTGTTGCGCTATCGATATTGTTTGGTAATAGGTCATTCCTTCCACTCCGTGATCAGGAGGAATTAGGAAAGAGTGCGCACTTCTGTTAGTGTGAAATGAATGGAAGGGAACTTCATAAAGAAGATGAAGGTGAGTAGAAGGATAAATCCACTCGTGGCTTAATGAGTTCAGAGAGGATTCTGACTCTCATTAGCAGAGACCACAGGGCCTTTTGGCAGGAATCTCCTGTTACTGGTGTAGGATGTCTGAAGTTTTTTGAAAACGTAAGTGGAGATCACCAAAGGAAAAATTAAGAAAAGTAGAACTGGGAGAAGCTGATCATCCCCAGTAGCCCCCACCCAGCTTCTAGACCCTGGGCTTCCCGCTGTCTTCACTTGGCTGAGGAGAGAAGGGCTTTCACTCACTCTGCTCCAAGGAGGCTATGAGGACCAACAGGTCAAGCAATTTGCTGACTTTTGTGGGGAGTTGGGGTGTGCGGTGGAGAGTGGCTAGAATAACAAGGGAAGTGGGGACACTGTTGGAGAAGAGCAGGTGTTCTGGAAGAGACAGAGGAGAGGTGTCTAACAGGCACTGCCTACCAGCCGTGGGAAGGCCTCCAAGAGGAAATCCTGAAGCTCTGGTTGGTGAGAACCTTCTCCCTGAATGGAGGCAAGACAGTAGGCCAGAGGGCTCAATGTCTGATTTAGTCCAAACCCCCACCCCCAACCAATATTATAGGTTTCGAAGGGTTGCTATAGACATTGAATAATGACCTGTCTGAAACTTCTGTTTCATATTTCTTTGGGAAATATGAAATAGCTGGTAACAATCAACATTGAGGGCAAGAATCTCTGTGCCCATGAAGATATCTCCAGATGGGCTACGTGCTGCAAGGAGACCCATACACAGATGCCCCTCAGGGCTGAGATGCTCTTGTGGGCCATAGAGGAGGGACTTCTCACAGGGGCAGTGATGGCAGAAAGCAGCATGGTGACCTGGCCTCTGCCTCGTTTTGCAATCTTCTCTCCTCCCTCTGTCCCCCTCCATGCGATGCTGCGGCCCCAGCATACATCTCCCTTCTCACTCTTGCACCTTCTTCATAAGGCTGCTTCTGTCTTAAACAGTTTTGCCAACTCCTCTGTGTTCTTCGAAGTTCAGATTGGGATTATCCTTCCAGAAGTCAACTTTGGCCATCCTTTCTTTCACCTGCCCGTGCCCGCCAACCCATGCCGGCTCCCCACCGTCCCAAGTAGTAGATACCTTACCGTAGAGTCCTCAAGTTCCTTCCCTTCTCTGACTCCTCCTCCACTGGGCTGTGGGCTTGAATATAGATAATGGGTCTTGTATGGTCACATCCCCAGAACCCGTGGCAGTATTTGGCACGTAGTAGGGACCCCAAAAGTGGTTGGGTTGACTGAACTAGTTACTGAATGAGTTTGGAAAATGCACCCACTAGGGGAAAATGATCATTTTTGATCAAAAATTTTTTTCAAGGATTTTAAATTAAGGTGATAGACCAGAGTCCACACTTCACCTCTTGCAGGATGGAAACGGAGGGGCAAAAAGGACCTGTCCTGAGCCGCTGAAGGGCACCAGGGTGTGAGAACATGCCCAATATATGAAGGGACAGAGCCAAAAAGAGTCCACAAAATAACTGGTGGCTTTATGAGTTTTTCCCAGGAGGTGACATTTTCAAACACCAATTCCAAGTCCTGAGAACAGCCTCTTTGAAATGGTTCTTGAAAAGCATTTGAGAGAGAAGCATTTGAGAGAGAGAAGTTAAAGCTAGAAACATAGGACTTCACTGACAGGAAGTGGTTTCTTTTCATTTTGTTTTGTTTTGTTTTGTTTTGTTTTGTTTTGTTTTTCCTCTACAGTTGAAGACTGGAAAACCCAACCCCATGCCTCTTGAAGATTTACAAACAGATGTGGCTCTCACGGACCATCCGCAGCCGCTGTCTCAAAGCCAGCCACTGCATGGCTTACAAGGAGCAGCTTGTCTGACGGGAACCCACCGCCATCCCCTCCAAGGGCAGGGACCCAACCAGCTTCCTGCATGAGGTCATCGCTTCACAAGGGGGTTTAAAGCTGTTTTCCAAACAGCTGCTTCCAACCTTGTACTGGCATCAAGATGTAAAATTGCAAAGTGATTATCAGCATTTCACATCGAATAAGTGCAAACAATGGGGTCAAGCCACAGACATGTCTTAATTCTGCTCATCATCACTTTTGAGCCAAAGAGAGGTCACACAAAGGTGGGGTGGAAATGTTTTCTGATGGAAGGAAGCAGAGAGTTTTTTCTTAGGTGGTTTTGCCAAAACCTCGGGGCAAGGAAGTCTCCTTGCCCCCTCCACCGCCCCCCCCACACACCCATGGAAGGTTCTGGAAGGCTGCTATGGCATAGCTATGCATTGGGAAGACTGGATTCCCTCAGACGATCCGTCACCCTATGGATTAGGCTTGTAACACCACCGAGGCTACTAGATTTAGAAACAAGAAATGAAAACTGGAATCAGGGTAAAGCCTGCTGCAATCAATTTGAAAGAAATGCATTTTTGTTAGCTATTGATAATGAGGGAAATAATACGGTATTTTGCTTTGGCAGGTTTCATTTCAAAACTCCGGTTTCATCAACAGAGAGCTGGATGGCTTTGGGCAAGTTACTAGCGAGACAGAGCCTTCATTTCCTCCTGTTTACAATGGTAATTCTGGAACCTTCTACAGACAGTTCTTGTGAGGATTTGAGGTAGTGTATAGAAAGCTGACTCCCGCAGCAAAGATAGGGTGTAAAATGTGACATTAGTAATGGTAATGTAGTATTTCGCTTTGAAAAACTGTCTCTCTTCAAGTAACTGGGCAACTCGCTACCGAGTCCAGGAAACAGAGAAAGAGGCAGCAGGCAAGATAAAAATGACGACAGGGCCAAGGTAATGAAATCCCATTTTATGAAGGAAATGACAAGGTGCATATGGCCTGGTCTAGTACCTTCTTCTTTATGGGCTCCTGCCATGTGTTCATGTGTTGACTAAGGTGGGGCTAAAGGTCTCTCCATATTCATAGTCCAAGAAAACTGGATTATTTCACTGTCAGATGGAGGCGCAGCCTGCTCAGAAGGGAGTTTATTTGATCCTTACTCCCCGAGGCCCCAACTTCCCAAGGGAATTCCGCCCCGCTCCTTTCCTTCCAGTGCACAGAGCGCGGTCCACGCAATCAGTCTATCTTTTGGCACCTGAGCGATGCCTGAGAAGCAGGTGCATCTGCTTAATATCCAACCTGTTTTTATTGCCAACCCCAATGACACCAGTGGGTTCAACTGACCATGATTGTAGAGGAGTCAGGGTTTGTCCTTGTTCCAAGAATACAATTTCATAACAGCCATAAAACGAGGACTCTGTTTAGCTCAAGGATATTGAACTGGGGTGAGGAGCTCCAGCTGGGAAACTAAGGATGATAAACTTCGCCGCAAATTGGCAAGAGTATTGTTATACCAGTCTTTTGTCTTCTTGGAGAGGTCATAAAAGGCATCCAAGACGCTGTGTTTGAGTTTCAATAAAACGCAGATCCCCCTCCCCTGATCCACGCCTCCGGGGTGCCTTCCCTACGACTCCCAATAACACTCGGGCAAACAATAGTCTTGGACTGTGTAAAAAGGGCATTTAATGAAATCCTTTTGATGCGACATGCTGAACGCATAAACTGAAGGATACTAGCACAAACCGTGGTCCAGTGTCCTGAGAACCAGTCATTGACCACCTGGCTCAGTCTTGGTTCAGGACAAACGAATACAACCATCTCTGCTGTGGACATAAAAACAATGGCCCCCAAAACGATACCCCGAGAAGGGCACAGACGTTAAAGAGGTGCACCTGAAACAGCTGGGAGAGTTGTAGAGCCACCTCCTTTCAAGAAAAAGAGCATCTCTTGGTTTTTTGCCACCTAGAGTCTTTCCCCTTAGAGAATCACCTCCTCACTCGCTGCCGGTCCTTATGGTTCTGTGGAATTTGAATCCGTACCTGATCCAGGAGGTTGAATGATCCAGGATTAAGCCAAGCAGTACCTATTTTCCCTGACCACTGATTGGTCGAGAGATAGGCATGTGACTCACACAGAGCCCATGAGATTTTATGAGGGAGTTCTGGGAAACTCTCACTGGCTGTGAAATGAGAGGGTTGGGAATGCCATGTGAGGTCTGGGGCTACTGAAAGAGGAAGCCTGGGGCCCGGGAAGAGCCAAGGAGAGAACTGGGTCTGGGGGTCATCATCTGAGCCCTGCCCAAGCCAGCCCTTCTACGGACTTTGCAATTCTGTGAGTCACCAACCTCCCTTTTCTGCCCCAGCCGTTTCAGGTGGGGAATTTTGCCACCTGAAGCCCTTTATTGCCCCAGTGTCTCTACTCTTGCTCCTTATCACTTCCTCTTTTTACTTCTTTTCTCATTTTAAAAGCATTACATACTTATTTTCGACAATTTCGTAAACACGAAATAAAAAAGAAAGCAACTTTCCCAAGACCATGCAGATCTCAGGTGGCTGAGCCATGATTCTTACTGTGGCTGGCTGATGTCCAAGGCTATTTTCCTAACCCTACAACCTACTTTCGACCTCTCACAGGCTTCTAGGCATTTCAGTGGATAACCTTCAGTGTCTTCCTCCCTTTAGAGTAGTTTTTTCTCATGAGCATAGATAATTATTCTTCTGCAAAGTTGGAGTGATGTTATACATATAGTTTAGATACTTTTTTAAACTTAGTGATATATTATGGACATTTCCCCAAGTCTTTAAGTATTTTACAGGAACACTATTTTTAATGGCTGCATACTATTTCATTTGAATTGAATATATCAGAATTTGTTTATTTAAACGTTCTTTTATTGTTGGACCTTTATGTGATCCATATTGTTTTCTAATTTTTTATATCCTTTCCTATTAAAAAAAAATAAATAGGTGGAGCTAGGAGATTTTAGGCAAGTGAAATTATTCTTTAAAAAAAAAATTTAATGTTGATTTCTGAGAGAGAGAGAGTGTGAGCAGGGGAGGGGCAGAGATAGAGGAAGACACAGAATCCGAAGCAGGCTCCAGGCTCTGAGCTGTCAGCACAGAGCCTGATGCGGGGCTCGAATTCATGAACAATGAGATCATGACCTGAGCCAAAGTCAGATGCTTAACTGACTAAGCCACCTAGGCATCCTGGCAAGGGAAAAATTATTCTATATGATATGGTAATGGTGGGTACTTGTCATGCATTTGTCAAAACCCAAAAATATACCACAAAAAAAGAGTGAACCCTACGTAAACTATGTACTTTAGTTAATAATGATGTCTTAACATCATTGTGTCATCAATTATAACAGATATACCCCACCCAGTGCAAGCTATTAATAATAAAAGAAACTGGAGAAGAAGGGTATATTGGAATTTTCTGTACTTTCTGCTCAATTTTTCTGAAAATCTAAAACTTTTTCATAAAATATTCTATTCATGAAAATTAATTAACAGTCTAAATGAACAAACAAAAAGCCACATAAATATAAATTGTTCACCAGTTCTGATTATTTTCTTACGATGAATTCGTAGGAGCAGAATTACTGAAACAAAGGTTAAGATGTTGTAGACATGTTATGATCATTTCTTTTCAGGAAAAACAAAAATGTTTCACTTTACATTCTCACCACCAATGTGTTAGAGTGTCTAGTTCATTCCATTCTTGTTAACACTAAAAGGTATTGAGTCTTTAAATCTTTGCAAATTTAATGAAAAACACATAATGCCTACTTCTGATTGCCTGTCTTCATTAACTATAAAAATTAAAGCAGTATGTTACATGTTAATGGTACAGAATAAATATTTCAGAAACAGAATTAAGTTCTTGAAAAAGGTAGTATCAGTGGGCGCCTGGGTGGCTCAGTCGGCTAAGCATCCAACTCTTGATTTCAGTTCAGGTCATGATCTCATGGTTCATGAGTCTGAGCCCCGCAACGGGCTCCATGCTGACAGTACAGAGGTTCTCTCTCTCCCTCTCTCTCTCTCTCTGCACCTCCCACATGCTCTGTCTCTCTCTCTGTTAAAGTAAATAAACTTTTTTTAAAGGTAGCATCACAAACCATTGGACAAAAAGAATAATTTCTCGGGGCAAAGTGAGATTCACACGTCATACTTCCTCCAGTGGTCTTCAAGCATGAGTGTACATCCAGAGCCCTCAGAGGACTTCTTAAAAGACATATTGATATGTGCCAGGACATTTCTAGTTCAGGAGGCCACAAGGCTCAGCATTTCATTTCTGCCATGGTTTCAGATGATGCTGATGCTGCTGGTCTGGGGATCACAACTTGGGAAACAATCCCTCGTACAACAAACTCTAGGAAAAAAAGAAGTGTGGATGAAAAAATAAGTCAAGTCTCTCTCGGTCCTTGACAGGTTAAGAATGTAAAATTCATGGATGTAGATGGTCTTAATAGTATAATTAATAATGTAAGTGTATATATATACATATAGAAATTCATGTGTTACATAATTATATTCCAGAATGTATTTTTTTTCAAGTGTGTATGAAATGATTACAGACCTTAATTGTATACCAGGAATAAGGTCCACATTTTACCATAAAGCCAACCTCAACATATTTTTAATAGCAGAAAGAGGATGGATCACATTTTCTGTCTAAAATGCAATAAATCTGGAAATAAACAAGTGGGAACAATCCAATGATAGCATCCCAGCCACTTGGGAAATATACCACTCTCTCTCTCAATACATATTTGCTAACACAACAATAATGAGACCGCTGGGCACCAAAATGCATATGTTGAAGTCAAAGTGTTCTCGAGCTGCAAGTTCTCCCATTGCTAGCAAAGAAGAGTGACATGAACTAATTATGAAACTCAAAAATTTAGGAAAAGAATATCAAACCTAAAGGAGAAGGAAATAAACACAAAAAAGCATGAAGCTTTGCGGAAACCAGAAAACCTAAAAGCAGGAGAGTTGATTCATTAATGAAAGAGATAGAAAAACTCAAGAAAAGCAAGTCATAATCTCCCTTAATCCAAGAAGCAGAAAGAGTAAGAAAATGCAAATATCCAAAATCCGACAAAAGAAAAGGCCGATAACCACCGAGGCAGGGGAAAGCTCTCAAAAGTGTTAAAAGATACTTTGTAAACCTGTGGAAATAAATTTAAAAACTGATAGGGACAATTATTCTGAGATAAATAAATGTCCCCCATGAAGAAGAAATAGGATGCCTAAAATAAGCTAGGAGATGATTGTGAAGGAATCTCTCCCTAAAGAAGCCGGGTCCACACAGCTTACGTGGCTCCAACCATCAAAGAAGAGAGAATACAGAAATTACTTAAATTGTTCCAGAACTCAAAGAAAGAAGGAGTGCTTCTCAATGCTCTACTGTTTTTACAAAGCCAGAAAAACACTGAAACAAAACCTATCAAAGACACACTAAAAAGAAAGCTGCAGACCTCATTTCACTTGTAAATCCTAAACAAAATATTAGCAGGTAGGATCCATCAGTACCAGCAGGCCATTGTCATTACTGACCCATGACGTCTGTCCAAGCCAGCACGATGAGCCAAAACAGAAGACGTAAGTATTAGAGAGTAGCAAGCAAAATTATGTTTACTTGAAGAAAAAATGATGCTATACAGAGAAAACCCAACAGCATGGACGGAAAGCCATTAAAACCAGTGATAATACAATTCGAGTTCCAAAACAGACAAAAAAAGTAATCACTTTCATACTAACCAGTCAGAAAGTATAACGGATAAACAATTCCATTCATAATAGCAATTTATAGATATCCTAAAGGAATATGATGCATGCTCTATAGAGAAAACAACAAAACTCTCTAGATGGACAATAGAGGAGATGGGAGAGGCCGACCTGGTAGATTGTGAAGCAGGGAAAAAGCAATTATTAGTTTCTGAGCTGTAAGATTTGACTACAGAATTTCTCCTGGGAGAGAAAAGCGTTTTTGTTAAGCCAACACCTTGATGGGCTGGTTTAATTTTGGCAAGATAGTGCCTGTTCCTTGCTGTGGAGGACAAGAATTAAAATAGTGAGATCGGGTCGGAGGAGAGTAAACCAGGAAGAAGAAGGCAAGAGATCCCGGGGGTGCAACTGAAGCTTAATCGGAAAGTGAGGCCCTTCTTCCTGTAAGAGGACAAGTAGAGGTTTTTGAGAGCAAATACGTAAACATTCCAATATTCAGTTGAAAGTCATTTGTTCTCTTCGTTTTAATGTAAGCCATTCGCGGAGCCTCCAAATCTTCGGTGATGAAGATTGTGGTTGTGGTCGTGGTGATAACAGTTCGTGTTTATTGTGTACCTACTTTCTAGGCAATACACTAAGCATTTAAACTGTGTATATCATTTAATAGTCAAAAAAAATCTATTTCCCATAACAGATGAGGAACTCAGGCAGAGAGAAGTTAAGTAACTTGACCAAGCGCACAGCTTGCCAGTGGAGTCTAACTGTTGACCTAGACATTCTGACTCCAGGGCTCAGACTTATCCTGAAGTTGCCCATGTCGTGTGCTCGCGGCCTTGAGTTCATGCCAGCAAAAAGATCAGATGGTCTCCAGTGGGGTGTTGTGGACTGGAGAAAGGACAGACGTGCAGGGGTCAGAGCCAGAGCAGAGATCAAAAATTCCATGGAAGCAGAAAAATGGAACTGGCTCAGGAAAAAATAAACACCGAACCCCTTCCACTGCCATGACACCCCAGAGAGACTGAGAAGCGTGTTGGGACTTCTATCAGGTGTGAGATGGGATGTTGAGACAATTTTATTACATCTTAAAGTAAACGATTACTTCAGCTGGCTGGATAATGTAAATTCATCCAAGAGGCTGAAATATGGCTTATAATTATTAAAATGCCAACGTTCCCTAAAAGAATCCGTAAAAATAAATCCAAGCCCTCCCAAATTCTAATGGGATTCTCTAACTTGCCCAAATTATTAAAAATGTATTTAGTAGAATAAACTTAGACAAATTGCCAAGGAAAGAGCTAAAAAGAACTGTTACATTGTTTGGTTTCTTTGCTATGGAGTTGTAGGAGTTCTTT
Source organism: Lynx canadensis (assembly GCF_007474595.2). NCBI lineage: Eukaryota > Metazoa > Chordata > Mammalia > Carnivora > Felidae > Lynx > Lynx canadensis. The sequence goes on from NC_044313.2 coordinate 10,573,668, forward strand.
ATATATTTTGGATGATAACCCCTTATCAGATATAGAATCTGCAAATATTTCCTCCCATCCAGTGGGTTGCATTTCCATTTTGTTGATTTCCTTTGCTGTGCCGAAGTTTTTTAGTTTGAGGTAGTCCTACTGGTCTATTTTTTTTTTCTTTTATTGCCTTTGCTTTTGGAGTCAGATTTTAAAAATCATCACCAAGACCAATGTCAAGGAGCTTCTCACCTCTATTTTCTTCTAGGAGTTTTATGCTTTCAGGTCTTACAATCGAGCCTTTAATCCATTTTGAGTTAATTTTTGCGTGTGGTGTAAGACAGTGGTCCAGTTTCATTCTTTTGTGTGTGGCTGTCCAGTTTTCCTAAGAGCATTTATTTCCCCGTTGTATATACTTGTCTCCTTTGCTGTAAATTATTTGACCATGGGTTTATAGCTGGGATCTCTATTCTATTTTATTGATCTCTGTGTTCGTTTTTATGCCAATAACACACATTTTGATGACCATAGCTTTGCACGATAGTTTGAGATCAGGGAGCATGATGCCTTCAGCTTCGTTCTTCTTTCTCAAGATCATTTTGTTTATTTAGGGTCTTTTGTGATTTCATACACATTTTAAGATTATTCTATTTCTGTGAAAAGTGCCATTGGAATTTGGATAGGGATTGCATTGAATCTGTAGATTGCTCTGGGAAGTGTGTATATTTTAACAATATTAATTCTTTCAACCCATGAGCACAGCGTATTTTTCCACTTCTCTGTGTCTTCTTCCATTTCTTTCATCAGTGTTTTATAATTTTCGGTGTACGGGTCTTTCACCTGCTCGGTTATATTTTTTCTAGTTATTTGATTCTTTTTGATGCAATTGTAAATAGACTTGTTTTCATAATTTCTCTTTTTGATCATAGTTTTTAATGTGAATTTTTATTTTTGAGAGAGAGAGAATGAGCAGAGGAGGGGTGGGGGAGGGGGGGACAGAGGATCCAAAGGGTGCTCCCCACTGATAGCAGCGAGCCCAATGAAAGCTCAAATTCAAGAACTATGAGATCATGACCAGAGCTGAAGTCAGGCGCTCAACCGACTGAGTCACCCAGACACCTCTGATCATTATTAATGTGTAGAAACACAACAGATTTTTCGGTATTGATTCCATATCCTGCAACGTTACTGAATTTGTTTATTAATTCTAATAGTGTTGGGTGGTGTCTTTAGGGCTTTCTGTATATACTATCATGTAATCTGCAAATATTGGCAGTTTTACCCTTTTCTTTCTAATTTGGATGCCTTTATTCTTTTTCTTGCCTAATTGCTCTGGCTAGGACTTCTAATACTATGTTGAATAAAAGTGACAAGAGTGGGCATCTCTGTCTTGTTCCTGATCTTAGAAGAAAAGCATTCACTTTTTTACCATTGAGTGTGATGTTAGTTGTGGGTTTGTCATATATGGCCTTTATTATGTTGAAGCACATTCCCTCTCCACCCACTTTGTTGAGAGTTTTTATCATAAATGAATGTTGAATTTTAAACTTTTTTTCTGCATCTACTGAAATTATCATCTGATTTTCCTCCTTGAGTTTATTGATGTCGTGTATCATGTTGATTGATTTGCAAATATTGAAACTTTCTTGCATCCCTGGAATAAATCCCCACTTCATCATGGCGTATGACCCTTTTAACGTATTGGTTTGCCAATATTTTGTGAGGATTTTTGCATCTATGTTCATCATGGGTATTGACCTATGATTTTTGTTTTTGTGGTGTCTGGTTTTAGTATCAGAATAATGCTGGCCTTGTGAAATGACTTTGAACGTACTTCCTTCTCTTCTAGTTTTTAGAAGATTTTGAGAGGATTGGTGTTAATTCTTCTTTGAATGTTGGCAGAATTCACCAGTGAAGCCATTTGCTGCTGGACTTTTGTTCATTGAGAGGTTTTTGATTACTGATTCAATCTTCTTACTATCAATAAGTCTCTTCAGATTTTCCATTTCTTCATAATTGAGGCTGGAAGGTTGTGTATTTCTAGGGATTTATCCATTTCATCCAGGTTGTCCAATTTGTTGGTTAAGTTAAAAATGGCCAGAGGATCTGAATAGACATTTTTTTAAGGAAGACATACAGATGGCCTGCAGGTGCATGAAAAGATGCTCAACATCACTAATCATCAGGGAGATGCAAATCAAAGTCATAATGAGACATCGCTTTGCACCTGTTAAAATGGCTAGTATCAAAAAGATAAGAAATAACAAGTGTTGGCAAGAATGTTCAGAGAAGGGAACCCTTCTGCACTGTAGATGGAGATGTAAACTGGTGTAGCCTCTAGGGAAAACTGTATGGAAGTTCCTTAAAAAATGAAAAATAAAACTACTATATGATCCAGCAATCCCACTTCTGAGTATCCAAAGAAAATGAAAACACTAATTCAGAAAGATATATGCATCCCATGTTCATGACAGCATTATTCACAAAGGCAAGATATAGAAACAACCTAAGTGCCCATCGATGGATGAATGGATAAAGAAGATATATACACCCACACATACAAGGGAATATTATTCAGCTATAAAAAGGAATGAAATCTTGCCATTTATGACAACATGAATGGACCTTGAGGGCATTATGCTAAGTGAAATAAATCGGAGGAAGACAAATACCACATGATTTCACTCAAATGTGAACTTTTTAATTGAAAAAAATAACAAGCTTATGGGTATAGAGAACAGATTGGTGATTGCCAGAGCCAGGGGTTGTGGGATGGGCAAAATACGTGAAGGGGGTCGGAAGGCACAAATTCCAGTTAGGAAATAAATAAGTCCTGGGGATGTCATGGACAAGCACGGTGACTATAGTTACTAATACCGTATTGCATATTTGAAAATTGCCAAGAGAGTAGATGTTAAAAGTGCTCATTACAAAACAAGGGGAATTATTAAGGAGAACTTCACCCATGAGATAATAAAACACATTATGAAGCTACATGAATTAAAAGAGTATATATTTCAAATCAGGAAACTAGTCAATAATGTTTGAACAAATGGTTGAACATTTGAAAAAAATCTAGACACCTTTCTACATCTTACACCAAATATAAATTCAAATGAACCAAGGATTTAAATACGAAAATGTAACACAAAAGTACTACCATAAAACATGGATGAATAATCTTGGTGTGACGAAAACCATTCCAAGTTCGATACAACCTTCCAGCTCACCCCCTAACCACCAAAAGGGGGAAAAGAAGATGGCCTGGATATTTTCAAAGCCAGGATTTGATGAGATGGTTAATTGAGCGCTTGTAATTATTCCCGGTTCCACCCAAATTTTCATGAAGTGTAGAAATATATATATTATATATATATATACTTTAATAATAAAATGATAACTGGTTTGGATAATAAGAAAGAGTGCCATTGGCAGACAAGAACTTTTGAAAAGCTCCTTTAAAAAGCCAAATGGATCCGATCAACATAGAGAAAAGAGAAGAAAGGGGCCATAGGAAACCCATGCCTCAGACATTTGCAGGAGAAACTTCCATAGAAGAGGGAGAGGTTGGTGGCTGCTGGGAACCCCCAGGGACAGATTGTGGGAAGAGGAAGGAAGAGCGGGTTGGAGTTACTGCGAATGTGTGGTTAGTTGAGGGCCTGCCTCCAAGTACCGACATCCTGACAAAAAAGCAGTGAGTGGACACTGAGTCCAGAGAACAGGGCAGTGTCCAGGTAGCTACTGACCCCAGAGAGGAGAGAGAACAAACTCTCAGTATGACAGTGGCTCGGACACCAGTGTTTTCTTATTCTCCCTTCCAAAACCCCTCTAAAATAATCAGAGATTTTGATTTTTCTTGACTCATAAACCCACAAGGACAAACAGACTGGGAAACCCGACAGCTGTAACGAAGTCCGGGATGCTAGGAAACAGATGGACCGGCGGAAACTGGAGAGAGCTGGCTACCCCCACCCCCACCCCCACCCCGTGGGGGCAGGGGGAAGCCAAGAAGCCACCTGCTCTACACCGCAAGACTCCCAAAAGGGGGCGTCAGATGCCTCTGCAGTAGCAATGAAGGTAGTGCAAAAACCAAACCAAAAGAAATGGGTGTTTAAGAAGCCGGTTCCCCAGACTCGGCTACCACCACCACTAGCATCCAGGCAGAAATGCAAGGCCCCAGCCCGAGGGATGGAAAGTTCAGGAGCACCAGGGATTGCAGAGGACGGGGATGCCATTCAGGGCAGGGGGAAGAGGGGTGAGTGATCATTCACCTGACTGAATGCCCCATGTAATCAGTCCCCAGAACTGTGGCCGACAGGATGACACCCGCCAGGTGGGGGGTGGAAGGCCCTTCTCTAGACAAGCAGAAGGGCCCAAGAGGAAAGACCTGACCATTCTGCAGGAAGTCCGCAGCTTTCAAACCTCGCCTTCAAGCTCAAAGCTTCCAGGGACATATTTTTCCCATCATGTTGCACTGCCCTCCTCCCCAGCACCCAGTGCCACCCTCAGGACCCCCATCGGCACCCTGCTTTGGAGTCGTGGACAGTGGCCCAGTGCACCTGGCCTGTGGGTCCGGGAGCAGACTTCTTCGCTGGCCAGGAGCCTCCCTGCCTCCTCCACACGCCCACCCTCCAGTGGTGGCAGCGACGCCTGCTGGTTTCCGCCTCTCCCCTCTGGGCGGAGGGAGGGGGAGACCCCAGCCTGCTCCTGGTGCCGCTCCCCAAGGAGGGCTTAGCTGCCGGCCACTTTGCTGCCCAGAATCTCTGCAACCAAGCCACCCGTAACAGTGGAAGAAAACCAACACCATGCGAGAAAGACCACAGACTCAACAACAGAAAAGGCTAAAATCCAAGTAAATTGAGTTAATAGCGTGGCGCAAGACTTAAAAAAAAAATGTATAATCTTCAGAGGCTTAAAGAGAGGCCTTCACAGCTCTACAACAAGAACGTGCCGGTATAATGAAACAGGGATCTTGGAATTAAACTGATAATCACAATTAAAAAGGGGCAGCTGACAAGCCCACCCTAAGGTTGAACGGTTGAGCTAGAAGATCAGACCCAAGGATTTCTTCTCCCCAGGACACAAAGAGGAAGCTATGAAAGGGAAGAGTCTTAGAGGAGTGATTCTAACATTTCAACCCTTTCTGGTCAGAGGTTCACAAAAAGGAAAACAAACCAGTGAGAAGAGGGGCACGTGGGTGGCTCAGTCAGTTAAGCGCCCAACTTTGGCTCTGGTCATGACCTCACAGTTTGTGGGTTCGAGCCCCACGTCAGGCTCTGTGCTGACAGCTCGGAGCCTGGAGCCCGCTTCAGATTCTGTCTCCCTCTCTCTGCCCCTCCCCTGTTCACACTGTGTTTCTCTCTGTCTTTCAAAAATAAAATGTAAAAAAGAAAAGAAAAGAAACCAGAGGGAAGAAAAAGAGTCAGAGTTGCTATTTTGAATTTCCCAGACCTTGAGAAAGACACAGGTGTTCATATTGAAAGGACTCATGGCATCATATTCTGTGACTTCTCTTAAAGTTTATAAAACTTCATAAAAATGCTTAGACTCCTCTGAAGAATTGGCTCTGTGCTTGTTCTGCTCTTCCATACATTTAAGATATAGTAAGTTCTAACATTTTTTATAAGTCCCGCTGTCCATCTTCTACAACCTGGTGGTCTTACCATCCCTTTTCTTGGTTCCTGAGTTCCTGTGTCAAATCTCTGAATTGCTATAATTTGCCCCTATCTGTGGCTTTGCTATTCTAGTTCCCACCTCAAACGGACACGGCCAGTTTCTTCTGTTAGGACTTTAGTCTCCAAGAGGCGGGCCTATATGAGCTTGAGGGGAGCTATCTCACCAACAGGGTGCTTTATTTAACTGTGAGCCTTTGCGCCGGAATGTTCTGCTGGTGTGTTATATAATAACCATTACATGGATCATTTCTGCCAGCCTCCTAGGGGCCTCACAGGAAATTATCACTGCCCATCTTGTAACTGTTGATTTGGATGCACATCAGGTAAGAGTCCATATGTGCACACATGAATCTGTGTAAAGTAGGATAGTGTGGGCTACATCCGTGTCCCCAATTCCACATTCAAGTCACATATCGAACATCTAACGCACAGGTCAAATAACCACGCGTCTTGCAGGACAGTTTTGTTCTGTCGACTGAATACAGATCATAGAAACATTTTGTTCGGCCCGCATGGTATTTTTAGAAGCATTTTAATTGGTTGCTGGAAAATCAGCCTCAAGTGCCAGCAAGGCAACGGTAGGCATGTGCTCGCTCAAACCACCACGTACCAACATCAGTGGGAGCAAAACAACCCATACAACATTATCTTTGTGAAGCAAAGCAGAGAATCACTCCACACTCATCCACTCGAGATACTTACTAAGCACCTGCTCTGTGTCAAGCACAATGCTAATCAAAGGGGATACAAAGATGTATAAATCCATTGGATATTTCATCAGAAAAGACCTTAGAGATCACCTTCATCGATTTCCAGATAGAGAAATAAAAACTCAGTGATGTCAAAAGCTTTTCCCAAGGTCAAACACCAGTTGGTGGCAAAGCCAGAACAAAAATCCAGGCTCTTAACGTACTCAAACATTGTTATACGTGGTTGATTTCATTGCACTTACTCTAATCTGTATTTGAATAACGCAGTGGAATAAAAGGTAATCGGATATGAAGAAGAAAACAATTCAGTTAGTAAAAAGGTTGGGGGCAATTTTTAATAGACAGTATTTTGTATGACCTCAGTTCCTTGTAAAATGTCTTATGGAGATTATTGTTCTACTGTTGGAAAGGATATTCTATGTACGTAGAGACTTGAATAGTTATTTTTTCTTCAAACTTTAACGTTTGTTAAAGGATAGCTGAACCTTTACAAACATGAGGAAATTCAATCCAAGGGAAGAATTTGGACTGTTTATGGCCTTTCTCGCCACTCGGAAATGGAATACTCCTCCAGGGTCTGAGGATCCCTGGCTTGGAGGCGCTGTTGTTTGGAATCCTTAAGAGAATTTATGATCATTGCCTTCCCGTTTTTTTTTTTTTTTTTTAATCTGGAGTGTTATGAGGGGCTGGGGGTTGAGAGTGGTCCGTTATTCACAGATGAAAGCCATTCTGCTATGAATGGGATCATTGGATGTAGCACCACATTGGAAGGAACCAGAGAAGAAAGCGTTTGCTCGGATGGGCACGCTTTTGTTCTTCTTAACTGTACAGTAGAAAAGCAATATGAGAGATTCCTGGAGTCAGATTTGAAGAGACGAGTAGATGATACAAATTGCATGGATCGATCGGTCGATCTGTCATCATCTATCTATCTAAGGAGGCTGGGCTCCTCATGGGCTTCTCTCTTTAATCATCCTCTTGCTGCGTTGCCTCTCCCCCTGCTTTGGCCTGAACCGCACACGCAGCCCTGCGCCCCTTCCAGGAAATCATGCAGTTACCACAGTCCCACACGGTCTTCCCCAGAGCTTTCCAGTCTTTGATGAGAAGGTGCTGGTTTGTGTTTCCTAGAAACCTGGGGCCTCTGCTAAAGTTCCTGATATCTGAGCCCTCTCGTAAATTCCAAAGGAGGAAGGGCTTGGTGAAGGTGGAGGCCCACTTGCAGAGCTGGAAGTGAAGGCTTCACGTTGTGATGGTCGAGTCCAATCTACCAACTGGGTGTCTCGGTGACACAGGATAAACTGTCCGGGTTGGTTCAACCTCAGCCTCTTCTTCCAGCCACGTCTCTCTGCTCCGGTCCTCCGCAGACACCTAGTAAATCCTCGTCTCCATCCGTGGGCTTATTTCTCTGCTTTCCACATTCCAGCCTCATGGGAGGACTCTGTTTCCTAAACCCACCGTGGATACTCGTGCATTGGATCCTTTGCACATGCTGTTCCCTCAGTCTGGAACCTGCTTCCCGATCCCTTCTGCTTGGTGTGGCTTTCCCTGGCCCTTGTACCCACAGGGAGGCTTGGGCACCCTTACTTGGTGCTTCCACAATGTGAGTTTCTAGACCAGTAACAGTCTAGCCCACTTAGACTGCTGCATCCGGTCAGTGCTCATCATAGACCATGACTCCCTCTGGAGCAGACACTTCTTGAAGACAGGGATTTCATCAGTTTCATTAATTATGTCATCAACTCTTTGTATCTCCGGTGCTGCCACAGATAAAGTCTCGTTTTAAAGTGAACGAGAGCATGATTGCCAAGAAGCACCCGAGTGGGGGGTCTCGTACCTGTTCCTAAGGGTTTCCTTTTCCGTTGAATTGTTTTCTGAAAACTGATTTTTAAGGGTCTGTCGACTTGTAAGGGTTTCTCTTTAATGAATTCAGGAGATATTTCTCACTCCAATCATGGTCAGCTGCCCACAGTTTCACTAACTTCTTACCATCAGAGCCAAGGGAGGGACTTCTAATTTTACCATCAAGCCCCTGCCTTTCAATAGATTTTCAGAGTAATAACTTCCTCTACGTTATTTAACCTTCATTACAATAGATTAACCAGGTGCAAATAGAAATATACGTGGATACTCTCATTTGTCCTACGAGAAAAAGCGGCCATAAGAATCCTGTTACTGATATAGGGACGAGATTTTCTTGGTCCTACGGGCTACTAGAAACACGCGAAGAGAGGAAACTTCTAAAACTCGTAAATATGGCTCTACTGCGCCCGTCGGCTCATGTGCCACCGTGCATCAGGTTGAACGATCTATTTGTACTCCGCACAAAATCAGACAATAGCAAGAATATAATTTGGAGCACAGCAAACCTCAAACCCAAAGTCACGAAGATGAAAAGAGAGTACCCACATTTTTCCCTCCCCACCGCCTCGCCCCTGCCCACCCACGATAGTCCCGTAACGGCCACCCCAGTACAAGAGCTGGTGTGGAGAAAGGCTTGAGAGACCCAGCAGAGAGTAAGAGGCTCCAGACACCTGGTAGGGTGGACGTGGGGGGCTGGGGAGAGACATTCCAGTAGATACTGTTGCTGTAGACTCTAAATTTGGATCTTCTTCACAGTTTTGAGAAGCCCGGATACGGTTTGGAATTCTTTTTTTAATTACTTTTTTGGCCCCAGGACTATGGTTCTTTGAATGCGAAGCTGCCCACGTGGGTCCCGGGATTTAGAAGGGTTACAGAAACAATGGCGCTCCCAGCTGGGTTGGCTTCCAGTGCTTATCTGCTGAAACATGCCTACTGTATGCTGCGCAGACGTTCTCTGAAAGGAAGATAATTGCTATGAGAATGAAAAGGAAAGTAGGAAACGACACGTAATCTATAAAATAGTTTCTGAGAAGAAATCTATTCCTGCTTGGCACCAATAAAAGGATCCTTTCTGCTGCCAGAAGAAAGTCAAGGCTAGTTTTCAAGACTATTGAAAACCTCAAAGTTTTGCCTGGAGGCATTTCCTTCTACAGGAGAATTTTGAAAATCTTGACTTTGATCTGCCTCGTTTGATCCGTGGAAAAGCAATATCGGCAATATCTCAGGGTTCGGCAGAGGACCCCATTAACCTGACATCACAGTGAAGCGATTACTTGTGCTTAAACAGAGGCATATTTAAGACAAGACAGAAGCCTTCAACCAAAGGCATCTCATGCGCCCTAAACAGCCCCCTGTGGTGGACACAAAACCATTCCCAATAAACCAAATAATCCAGCTGGTCTTTAGAAGTCCCTAAACTGCTGACAACAGTATAAGCTGGGGTTTTAGACCATGCTTGGCAGAACCTGCTACGGGGGGCGGGCTCTCGGCCACCTCCCTCCCCTCGATCTCAATTGCACTTGGTGGTAAAGTCTGTTTCAGATCAACGTTTGAACAAAGGTTGCTGGAGCTTAAAAAAAAAAAGTGTTTGAAAACCATGAGAAGCCCATCCATCCCTATAAATGGACCCTGGTTTTCAAACAACGTATAAGTCAGTTACTTGGAACTCAGAACACATGTCCCCTCTCCCAGAAATCATATTAAAGATTGTAGGTGGGACCCTAAACTGGTCCCTGGATGCCTGCTTGTTACCTGCTGTGTCCTGGGAAAACCAGGACAGATAGTGGAATTGTCACTGCAAATGGTTTTCTAGAAGCAGGACGCTTGCTGTAGCTCTAATGAGGGACAGAAAATATTAGTCATGATAAGGAATATCATTTACTGAACACACTGTATGTGCCAGCCTCTCTTCTGGGTGGTTTACGTGAGTCATCTTGTGTGTTATTAATTAGAGTTGACCCTACCAAGCTCTTTCTGGGTTCCGGGCACTTTTCACAGATTTTTCTCATTAAGCCTTCTTCATAACCTATTTTATAGACAGAAAAACTGAGTCAGAGAAGTTGATTAATTTGCTTTCATTTGTTTGTGTTTCAATCATGGTTTTTAACAGCCGGCAGAGTGATTCCTTTCGAGCAGTGTGCCCCGTGTGGGCCCCGTACCTCCAGAATTGCACTTGGGGCCACAGTGGGAGGAGTAAGAGGCCGGAGGGTGAGGCCAGCTGGCAGCAAGTTATCAGGACTGGGATAGCCAGCAGGTTTATATCCCGAGTCTCTACTTATTGGCTGTGGGAGCCCAGCAAGTGGGTAGTGTCTCTGAGCCCCATTGTCCTCATCCGTTTACAAGGGATAACAATAGGACATCTCGTGGGGTTTCAGCGAGGATTAAGACGGAATGCATTCAATGTCTTAGCAAAGTGCCAGGTGCCTAGTGGCTCAGATCTGTCCACTGCTGGGTCTCTGAGTCACTGAATGAAGAGCTATAAGCCTTACCTTAGCCACTAAGGACTCCTGATCTACAAAAGACTTAGGCCACTTGTGATGATTTCTGTAGAGGCCCAATTATATAATCTAACATCACAATGGGAAAAGCCTGGGATGTCCAGGATACAAAAATGGTGACCAGCGTGATGCCTCCCTCAAGTTCAGCCCCATGATGGTGTACCTGAGCCCCAGCAGAGCGAACCCTCTGCGTCTTTTCTAGACAGTAGAGAAACTCCCGAGGAAGTAAACAGCATGTTGCGCAAACACGGCAGAAGAATGGCCGCCTCCTCTTTCCTGATGAGAGTCTGTAACAAGATGGAGTGTGTGAAGGCCCAGGCAAGGGGTCTGGGTCACAGGCCAGCATGTCTTAGGGTCCGGGACAGGGCGGCTGTGAAAGGTCTGTGTCCAGGGCACTTGAGGCTTGCTCAGGTGCAACAGCTCTGTCCCAAAGGCCTCGTGTGATGGGGATTCTCCAGAAGGTTTTATTTATACTTTTGTTTCTTTTCTTTCAAATGTTGTGAGTGAGGGGAGAGGGAGCTTAGCTTTAACGTGAAAACTCGTTTTGTGAATCCATGAAGGGAAAGATTGGAAAGGGTTTGAGAACCGCCTGGTAGAGAAGTATAGGTTTGAGAGAAATGGAATTTGGAATTCTCCAAATTTGCCAAACACACAGAGAGGCAACCCAGCTCTCCAAAAAAATGTGCATATATATGTGCATAAGTATATTATAAATCGAACTGTTATAAAGGATTACAGCATAGAATTTAGAAAAAACAGGGCTGCCCTGAGTGGCTCAGTCGGTTAAGCGTCTGACTTCAGCTCAGGTCATGATCTCACGGTCTGTGAGTTCGAGCCCCGCGTCGGGCTCTGTGCTGACAGCTCAGAGCCTGGAACCTGCTTCGGATTCTGTGTCTCCCTCTCTCTCTGCCCCTCCCCTACCCGTGCTCTGTCTCTCTCTCTCAAAAATAAATAAACATTAAAAATTTTTTTTTAATTTACAAAAAACAATATTCAATAATCTTTATTGTAAATTCCTTACACCTTGAACTTCAACGTGACCTTCTATTTCTTGCAAAATCCATAGTCTTTATAATTTACTAGTCAACAGTGTCACAAAATCAGACTATGAATAAATGCTTGAAGAAAATTTGGGTCAGCAGAGTCGGTCATATCGCTGACAATGAGCCTACTTCGAATGAATGTACAAGTAACACGTGCTGCTTGGTATTTTCATAAGACAGACGTGACACAATGAAGATGTATATTGGCACTTCACTCGTTGGTCACTCATGGGACTGACCTCTCTGCTGAATCAGACAACAGTTTTCTAATGCTGCAAGAGTATTTTCTCGAGTTTTTATACTATTCGCAATGCAAGCACGATACACAACACACTTACGTGTAACTGTATCACTAGCATTTTCTCAATCATGTTCTTAAATCAAGACAATAAGCAGAAGAACAGCTCACACTGATTCCTGTGGTGTAAATGCTCCTATCGTGGCCATTTCGGACTACGAAGGTGACGTCGCTGAACAGAGTTGGAAGAAGACACCCGGTCCTGCCATTACATTGTATTTCTACCCTACAGATGCAATGGATGTAAATAATATTAAATAATACGTTTATACATAATAAAAGCAAATATATAATAATAGATGACGAAGATGTAAAATAGCTAGGAAGTACTGAGTTTTGAGTATTTCTTACCTTTGACTACAAAAACAGAATAGAATACATTTTACGTATACCTTAATTTTTTCATGTGACCTTTAGAAAAAATTTGTTTTTAGGTTTCGTTTATTTATTTTGAGGGAGAGACAGTGTGAGCAGGTGAGAGGGAGAGAGAGGGAGAGAAAGAGGGAGAGAGAGGGAATCCCAAGCAGGCTCTGCATTGACAGTACATCCCGACGCGGGGCTCAAACCCATGAAACCGTGAGATCGTGACCTGAGCCGAAACCAAGAGTCAGATGCTCAACCGATGGAGCCACCCAGGGGCCAGATCCTTGAAAACCTAGGACTAGCTAGTGGTCCAGGACGAGGGGGCCTCGGCACACACTGCCGGAGGGCGTGGGAAGGCAGGGGAGAAGCCCCGGGGGAAAAGGTCCGGCTGGGCAGCTGCTCCCGGGGACAAAGCTGAGACAAAGCTGGGGGGCAGGTGCAGAGAGCGCGCTAAGTGTTGGTGATGGAGGAGGGCTTGGTGAAGGCCATCTTGACCGAGAACAGGAAAACCAAACAGCGAGCACCAATTTGCCTTACACGGTTGGGCTCAGAGGGATTGAATCCTTGGCATTGCTAACTCCCGCCTAAGGCCCCAGCCTGAAGCCCGCGCCTCCATGGCCCTCCCCCTCCAGATCACTCAGGCCCTGCGCTCGTACCTCTCTGACCCCTAGATTCCCAGTAGGCCACAAGCCTCCGGAGGGCAGGCACTGTCTGCTTTCTTGCTTCATCGTTGGTGCCTACGGCACCACGTGGCACCTAGGAGGCGCCCAACCACCTCCGAGTGGAGACGTCCAGTTAAATGGCTAATTCCGGGCTGGTAATGATTCCAGGCATCGCCTTCCTCAGCCTTATCTCTGGCCCCAGCTTCCTGTTTGGGTTCAGGTTGCAGATTAAAGGTGCAGGTGAGTGGCATGGGCTTATCAACTGGGCAAACTTAGCCGGGTCACCTTTCAGATTAAAGGAACGGCGGGAGGGGTTGTTGGGGCATGAGTCATAGAGGGAACCTCTTGGGCGGGTTTCCTTCATCTCAGAGCAGTTTTGTTCTCTCGTTTATGCATTCATTCGTTCACGCGCGCGTTCGTGCACCCTTCCGTCACTGAACAGGCACGCTTTTGACACCGACTCTGTGCCTGGCCCTGATACCCCCTCAGTCACTGACAGCAATATTTGTAAATAAGCCTTCCAGAATCAGCCAGACCTGGCGTCCGATTCTGGGTCTTTACCAGGAGCTATGAAAACTCGGGCGTGTCCTTAACCTCCCTGAGCCTCAACGTCCCTTCTTTGCGAGAAGCGCTAACAACCTGGTTGATCTTGCGGGGCTCTTGTGGGGTCCAAAGGTGACGACGTATCTAAAACCGCCAGCTCCGAGTTGGAGTCGGGGGGCAAGTGTGTCGGATCCTAGCACACTCCACACGCCCACCCACCTCCAACGTATCTCTAAATGGTTCGCACACCTCTTTTTCCAAAGCGTTTTTCTCTTCTCCAGCGTTAAGCCGTTTGGGAAGCTTGCACTGGTGTCCTTCAGAGCTTCTCCAGGGGCAGTGCCCGCATCAGCCACCCGGGGAGCCTGTTAACATGCAAATTCCTGGGCTCTGGTGTCGTTTTACAGAATCCGAACCTCCGGAGGCTCAGCAGACAGCGCCGCAAACACCTTCCTGAGGCCAGAGCACCTGCCCCGGCTCCTTGCAGCCTCTGAGAAGCCTCTTGGCAGCAATGACAGATGCCCGAGATGGAGACTTGGCTTGTCGAGGAAGTAGAACCGAAAAGCCCGTGTGCTTAGCTAGGAGCCCAGAGGGGAAGGATCGAAGCTACGCAGCGATGGTGGCATGGCCGAGCCGCGGTGGTGACGGAGAGGCCAGATAGCAGTGTCCCCGCTGGGCAGAAGGGAGCGGACACCGCCCGAGTCTGCGGGTGGAAATCCGCCCCACCCTGGAGGTGCCAGTTCCTTCAGCCGTCACAGGGCAGTGTCAGGACCGGCACCGACCCTGCAGGCGGCATCCTGACAATGCGATTCTCCAGGTCTGTCCTGGTTTCGAACCCTGTGCCCTTTCCTAGTGGTGACGTGAGTCACTGGTACCATTGACGGAGCACCTCCCGTGAGGCAAAAAGCACCCCCGCCAAAGGCTTGGGGAAAGGGCGGAGACGCCCGGGGTGAGAATCGAGTTCGAGCCCAGGCTCTGGCCCTGGTGAGGAGGGTGGAGTCGGAAACGCCCTGCGCCTCTGTTTGCTCATCTGTAAAGTGGAGCAAAGCCCACCCCTCGGGACTGCGGCGAGGAATGGATGAAATAGGTGACATTTCAAAAGCCTGCCGCGAAGACAGGCGCAGCATAGGCGCTCCGTGACTGTTCCTTGCTCCCCCACCCGCTGTTCCAGAACGGGAGCCCAGGCAGCAGCCTGCCCCTCGCCGAGCCAAAGTCCACAGTCTGGGTCGACCCAGGCAGTCCCGAAGCCACCCACAGAGATGATTTTTTGGTCTGGCGTTACCCTTTGACGGACAGGCCTGCGCTAAACACAGAAGGTTTGCATTTTCAGTGGAATGGGAGGGAGAGACAGGGAGGGGTGAGGCGTCGGGAGGCCTCTGATCCAGAGCTGGTGGCCCACAGACAGGCCCGAGATGCTCACGCGGGGCTGGGAAGTGCCAGGGGCCATGGGGGACAAGGAGGGTTTGTTTAAGACCCAGCTCCTTGGCATTTCACTAGGAACAAGTGGGCAAGGCTGCAAAGCACGGAGCGTGGCATTGGCTAAGCAGCGACGCGTGGTTCCGCCCCGAACGGGTTCCGGGCAGGGGCCGCTGCTCACGGTTGGGGGGAGCTGCGCTAAAGATCCAGAGAGGGGCTGGCCCGAGGACTGTGGGCTCTCTCCTCCGAGTGGATTCGGTGACTGGGGGCAACGCCCCGGCCGGTCTCCCTCCTCCCCTTCCCCTCCTTTCCCTGGATTCTCATCCCGCTCAGTCCCTTGGGGGCAGGGCCAGGGCCCGACTTTGACTCCAGCAGCAGCAGCAGCAGCAGCAGGGACCGGCACAGGGAGGACAGGAGGGCTCGGCCACCCCGATTTTGCTAAAGGCGCTGGTTCTTAAACAACTTTCAGCTTTGGGTGGCGTTTGCAGGGACTTCTGTGGCTTCACGGCCGCGGGAGCCGTGGGCTGTGCCGACAGCCAACGCGGAACCACAGGAGGGGAAGTTAGCCGGGCCCCCCAAAGCCAAGAAGGGCATTTGGCGAGCCGTCCCTCACCTCTCCTCCTGCTTTGGGCTTTCAGGAAGGCCTGGGAGAAACCCGTGAGTTTGGAAGCAATGGAACCCCAGAGTCACAGGGTGAAACTCACTGGTGAAAATCTGGGTCCCCGATTCTTTCTAGAGTTCAAGGAGCTTAAGGGCGCCTGGGTGGCTCGGTCAGGTAGGCATCTGACTCTTGATTTTGGCTCAGGTCATGATCTCATGATCTCTGTGCTGACTGCGTGGAGCCTGCTTGGGATTCTGTCTCTCCCTCTCTCGGCCCCTCCCCTGCTCGCACACGTGCGCATACCCTCTTTCTCTCTCAAAATAAATAAATAAACAATAAACAACAGAAAAAGAATTATAGGGGCTCCTGGGTGGCTCAGTTGGCTAAGCGTCTGACTTCAGCTCCGGTCATGATCTCACGGTTCACGGGTTTGAGCCCCGCGTCGGGCTCTGTGCTGACGGCTCGGAGCCTGGAGCCTGCTTCCGACTCTGTGTCTCCCTCTCTCTCTGCCCCTCCCCCACTCGTGCTCTGTCTCTCTCTGTCTCTCAAAAAATGAATAAACGTTAAAAATTTTTGGAAACACAAAAAAGAATTATGGGAGCTTAAAGCACACGCCTCCTTATCCTGACTGTGGACCCCCACAGGGTCCACCCAGCCCCCTGCCCTCCTAGCATTAGCCAGCCAATGAACACGAACCCATGCAGCCCCTCCCCCACCCACCTGACCCTCCATCCCTCCTCACCACCCACAAGCACATGCTTCCGTGTTTGGACCTATGGTCTACACGATTCTCGCGTTTTGTCTCACTGATTGGTCATGCCTACTCTCCAAGAATGCCCTACATCAGAGACCCCACTGACCCAAGAGCTTGTCTCCAAATTTCCCCTGCTCTCGGCCAGTTCAAGCTCACAGAACGTGACCGTGTCCGTGGAAGTCACCTCTCCCCAGCGCCACACTGGTTTCAGGTCCTGCTGTCCTCCTCATCCTCCGGTGGCGCGTCTGGGGATACGACGCAGGATGACTCGGCAGCCCTGCCCTCAGGGAGTGGAGTCTCGGCAGCGACCCCAAGCATGAGGAGAGGGCAAAGACCCTCTCCTTCCTAAAGCTCCCCAGCTCCCCAGGCCTCGCCTCTGCCTCTTCTGTCGCCAAAACACTTCACACCTCTCAGGACTGTGTGTGTGGTAGAAGCAAATCGGCAAGGCTCGGGATGTTAGATCCCCGAAGCCCTGGCCAGCTGTCGTTCCCCTGCAGTCCTGGGTTCCCCGGGGGTTGGGTGGGTGGGACCCCCGAGGAGTTCAGCCCTGAGCCCCTGCATGGCCCTGAGTCCTGAGGCTCCCTTTCCTCCTGCCTCACGGTGAAGCTTTCCTTGCTCTTTTCTGGCCTTCAGGTCCAGATGGCCGGGGTCTCTACCCACAGAAATCCCAGCAAAGGGGAAAACAGCAGCCCTCATGGGGCTAAGGCTGGTCTGAGCACACCTGCGTCTACACCACTTGACTCCCAGGCCGGCAGCCCACAGTTCCCCTCACTCTCTCAGCCTTGTTTCCCGGGCTGGGAGACTAGGGGCTCCCCCACTGCCTGGCGCTCAGAGGGTGTGGCCAACACTGTCCTGGGCACTCGTGTCCTCAACTCCCTGCCTAGATGACAGACGCAGCGCCTACCTTTGTCCCATCTCCCCGGCGACACCGAGTGCAGGAACGCAGTAGGTCCGTGGAATCGTCCGACAGCGCCTCCGATACGACTCTGGCTTCTGGCCAGTAGTTCCCAAGCTTCCCACGGACAGGCTTTGCCCCCAGCCTTGTCGTTCAGGTAAACGAGCGTGTCTCCCCTTCTCCAGACCCAGCTCACATCTCCTCTGCTCTACTCACGTCCCCTACCTTCCCAGGTCTCCAAGCGAAGCTGCAAGGACAGCCATGAGTTCTGATTCAGGAGGCGACCCGTCTTGAGTACTCTTTGCTCCTGGCACTTGGGTGGTGGCTTTGGTCTAATCACACACCCTTTTTAAGGAAACGATCATTGCTCCCTGCCACGGGCCAGACACGGCTTTGAAAAAGCACCCTGTGATTCTCACACTCGCCAGCCCTGTTTTCCCAATGTTACCCACGGGGTCTTCTGGACTGACTTGCCTGCGGTCTCAGGACCAGGAAGGGCGGTGCTGGGGTGTGGACTTGACTTGCCTGGTCCCAGGGGCGTGGGCCTCCCGGGGGACCACCTGCCACAGCCTCTCTTGGAGGACGGCCGTGCAGGTTTTGTGGGGATGCTGGGCAGGTAAGCGGGAGGCAGTGCCAGCGGCCAGCCGGCCGTGACCCTGAGAGGAGAGAGGCCGTGAACATCCATGTTACAGTTGAAGAAACACAGCTAGGTGGGGGCAAGCCCGTCCGGCTGGGGTGTGAGGCTTCGAGGGGTATGCTGCCGACACGGCTTAGCCAGCTTTGATGAAGGTGGCACGGAGGCTGGAAAGGGGTCTACAGATCTTTCTCCGACACACACACACACACACACACACACTAGATGAACACATTGCTACCCAGAGCCGTGGATAGTAAGAGAGATTTGGGTTGCACAGAGGGGTAAGAAGATCCAGGGAAGAACGGTCTCCTTGAGGCAGAGAAAGCAAACCCTCCCTCATCCCCTCCTCTGTCTACAATGCCTTCGATTCCCTCTCTTTGCCCAACCTCCTATTCTGCTCAGAACTCTCCTCCTACAGGAGGCCTCCCCCGATTGCCTCCCCCTCTAGGCTGGGTTGCGCGCTGCTCTCTCACAGCGCCTGTGCCCTGCCATCAGGGGAAGGGGTGAGCAGAGCCACGAAGGAGGGAGCAGGCCGGGCTTGAGGGTGGTGACAGTCTGTTTTTCTTGGAGCTAAGAGTCCCTACAGGAGCAAGTGGCAGGTGGCCCTGGAGAAGTGGGGTGGCCCCATCCTGGTCCTCTTGGCCACGGATGCTACCGTTGCAGGAACTTTGGGCAAAGTGGCGTCTCCCTCATTTCTTCAAATAGCATCAGGAACCGAATGCTCCAGGCGGCTCTTGGGTGCAGAATCGTACGTGCAAATTTTGCCACTTCGGGCTGATAACTCCGAGGGCTCAGGAGACGGTCCTGGCAGGGACTGTGCATAGTCAGGGAGCAAAGACAATCCGATAGTGTGGTTTTAATTCCACGTTCCTTGATCCTAAAGCCTTGAAAAAGAAAACACGCTCTGATTTGGCTTGGAGAACAGACGGAAACTTCGGTCTCATCATGGGGAAGCCGTCTCCTCAGCTGGTTCGTGCTGGTGAATCCTGGAGCTGGAGCCCAGTCGTCCAAGCTTGGACAGCAGCAGCGACACTGGGGGGGCAGAGGAAGGGCCTCCCTTCCGCGGTGGCCCGTCCCTGCTCAGAAGGCGGGGGAGAGGCCGGCATGTTCTATCCCGGCACCTGCTTATTGTTCGGCCCATCCTCTCTCCCCTGGCCTACGCAACTCCCCCCCTCCTCCACCCTCCTTCCCCCCCTCCCAGTGGATCTCGTGCATTTTTACAAAGCATATGCGTACTTCCTTGAGAAACGCGGGCAGAGAAGGGAATTTATTTAAGTAGGCCACCGAAAGAGGCAGGGAGGTGGAGACATCTTAGACGTGTGGCAAATAATCCCAGTGGCTAACTTTCTTTTTTTTCTTTTCTTAAAGTTTACTTATTTACGGGGGGGCAGGAAGAGAGGGAGAGAGAGAATCTTAAGCAGGTTCCATGCTCAGCGTGGAGCCCGATGCGGGGCTCGATCCCAGCAACGTGAGATCATGACCTAAGCTGAGATCAAGAGTCAGATGCTTAACTGACTGAGCCAGCCAGGCGCCCCCCAGTGGCTAAACTTTCTAGAGCACTTGGCTGTTTTCTGAGCATGTGCAAATGTACGAGGACATCGTGAGTCCCCAGTAGCCAATTTTACCAAATCTTTAAATCCAACTGCTGACATTTCCTAAGCGCTTGAACCTTAGCACAGACCCCGGGAGGTAGGGAAAATGCCAAAAGTTTCCCTACAGCTCAGCTAAAGAGAAGCAAAAATGAATCAGAAAAATAATAATAAAGGAAACTGTAGTTCCCCCGCAGCTCAGCGGCTACACGGGAGTTATCCTCTTAACTGCTCGCTACCAGGCCGCGTCTCCCTTCTGTTACAGATGCGGAAAGTGGGCCTAAGAGGAGGGGACCCACTCAAGGCCAGGAGTGGGTCAGTGTGGGCAGGAGACAGCAGAGTTGGGGCCAGAGCTGGGGTCTGATTCTACAGCCTGTGCTTTTTCCCACACTCTCAATGGAAGGAGGCTTCCGGCGTTTGGTCCCAAGGTGGTGGATCCCACTCTGAGCCCCACGGGCTCAGGGAACTTTCTCTACCTGTCCCACGTAAAGGCCCCTTGCTCACCAGTGCTCCCATCCTGCGTGCTTGGGCTGAGATGGCTCTAGGCCGCTTGTTATGGGCTGAGTTGCGCCCCCTCAAATCCCCATGTTGAAGCCCTAACGCTCAGTACTTCAGAATGTAACGTATTTGGAGAAAAGAAGTGATTGCATTAAAATAAGGTATTTAGGGTGGGCCTTACCCCAACATGACCGTGTCCTAAAGAGAAGAGACTTGGACACCTGGAGTGATACCAGAAGTGTGCACGTGCGGAGAATCCCTTGTAGGAAGATACAGTGAGAACGTGGCCATTTACAAGCCAAGAAGAAATACACTTCTTGACGCCCTGATTTCAGACTCCCAGCCTCCAAGACTATGAGAAAATAAATCTGGTGTTTAAACCACTCAGCCTGTGGTATTTTGTTATGGCCGCCCCAGTGAACTAATACAGCACCCCAATATTTTTTTTAAAGTTTACTCGTTTTTGAGAGAGACATAGAAAGAGTGCAAGGGTGGGGGGCAGACAGAGAGGGATAGAGAGAACCCCAAGCAGGCTCCATGATGTCAGCACAGAGCTCAACGCGGGGCTCGAACTCGTGAAACCGTGAAGTCATGACCTGAGCTGAAATCAAGAGTCAGATGCTTAACTGACTGAGCCACCCAGGTGCCCCCAGCACCCTAATCTTAAGTTACGAGGCCATATACACCTATTAGAATGACTAAAAAGAGAAAGAAAGAAAGGGAGGGAAGGAGGAGAGAAAGAAGGCAGGCAGGCAGGAAGGAAGGGAGGAAGGGAGGGAGAGAGGGAGGGAGGAAGAAAGGTAGAGAAGGGAAGGGGAGGGAGGGAGGGAAAGAAGGAAGAAAAGGCTTCCCTTTGACTGGCGATCCCCTGAGGGAGGGACCGAATCGGGTGCTGGGCCCAAAGCCGTGCTCGGTGCTCATCAGGTGGGTGCAGAATTGAACAGTGCTCGTCAATTTTGGCTTTGGTGCACTTGGGCAGGAAGCCAGCTTCCAGAGCCCCCGGAGTGCTTGCTTTTGCAGGAAAGGTCTTCCCTGAAGACCCCACTCGGCCTCAGTCCAGTCCCGCTGAGCCTGGCAGTGTCACGAAGGGTGTGAGTGGCTCTGGGGCCTGAGCCTTTCCTGTGGTTTCCGTGCAAATGAACAGGTGATGAGAGGTAAGCAGATTAGGACTGGCTGGTTGGAGTCATTTCAGCGGGCTCTGGGTTGCAGGGGCTGTGCTGGATGTAAGGTAGGGGGCCTGGGTGATGAGGGCGGGGGAAGGTGGCCTGGTTGAGCTCAATAAAGGAGGTGCTTGGGAGTGTGGACTTTGAAATGTGTTGCCTATGAAACACATCCTCCTGGGCCAGTTGTTGCCATCTCTAGGAATTGGCGAGCCCTGGGAGGGAGTCCCTCCTGGGTCAGCAAGGCCGCAGGCTGTCAAGCCATCAAAAACACAGAATAAAAATAAAGACAAGCCCCCAGGTGATAGCCAGGCGCTCGGGATCTCCCAGCCCCTCTTACACGACACGTCATAGACCTAGCTTTTCCCCCCCTACCTCACATGGGGGCCGGCCACACAGGAGTTCGAGAGAGCCCTACCTGGAGGGATCAGAGTTTTCTCTGAGGAGTTGGTGAGTGTAGACAAGGTGTAGGGTTGTCCCATCCTTGCGGGGTTTTGCTGTGAGAGAGAAACCTCATCAAAACATTCGTCAAACTTGAGAGTATTTGGGGGGCCGGGGTGGTTCAGTCGGGCAAGCATCCGACTCTTGATTTTGGCTCAGGTCATACAGGAGCTCACGGTTTGTGAGATCGAGCCTCGTGTCGGGCTCTGCGCTAACAGTGTGGAGCCTGTTTGTGATTCTGTCGGCCTCTCTCCCTCTCTCTCAAAAGAAATGAAAAACATTTAAAAATTTTTTGAAAGTATTTTCACACATACCACCTGGCAGAGTCTCACAACGGATTCGTGAGGTGATATTATCATCCTCGCCTCACAGTTGAGACGGAGGCTCAGAAGGGACTGACCGAGGTTCATGGCTCCCCAGTGAACCACCCCTGGGGCACTGGGGTGTGGATGAGACAAAGGTGGTCAGAGATAAGAAGCCTCTGGAAACTCTGGCTTTCTTGGGAAAATCAGCCCTGAGCATACGAAAAGGGGAATGCAGAGCAACCGGTTGGAATGAATGGGAGCTGGAAAATAGGAAGGTTCTGGGTGGCGGAAGGGGTCAAGTGCGTGGCAGTCAGGCGGGCTGAGGGAGGCTGGTGGGCATTTCAGGTGGGAGCAGGCTGGCTCCCAGGAGAAGGGCTAGTGGCTGGTGTCAGTGGAGGGGAGGGGGGTGTTAGAGGTGAAGGGAAGGGGAGGGAGATCCTGCTACAAAGAGGATTGGCCGAGGACAGCTTCCGACGCCCAAGGAAGGAACGAGAGCTATGTTCTGGTGCACTAGGGAGCCACTGGCGATATCTGAAGATATCCCCAACTGGCTTTAGAGCCAGTTGGATAGAGGCTTTAATACCCCGATCTATCACTTACTAGCTGTTTTACCTTCAGCAAGGTGTTTAGCCTCTCTGGTCCTTAGTAGCTTCGTTGAGAAAACAGGGATCAACGCTTGGAATAGTCTCAGAATTGTCACTATCAAATGAAATACCACGTAAGACATTCACATTATCTGACACGTCACAGGTCCTCCAAATGGTAAATATTCCCTGTTCATCAGAAGGGAAAGTTCATCCGGGCACCTGGGTGGCTCCGTTGGTTCAGCGTCCGACTTCGGCTCAGGTCATGATCTCGCAGTTCGTGAGTTCGAGCCCCGCATCGGGCTCTGAGCTGACAGCTCAGAGCCCGGAGCCTGCTTCCGATTCTGTCTCCCCCTCTCTCTGTCCCTCCCCCACTCACGCTCTGTCTCTCTCCCTCTCTCAAAAATAAACATTAAAAAAAAATTAAGAAAAAAAAAGGGAAAGTTCATCTCTCTGAGCGTCAGATGCGTCATCTCTACAACAGGAAAAATAATGCCAGCTGTCGAATTTCTCAGAACAAACATCAGGAGACTTTATCACGGAGCATACCATCTTGACAATCCTAGTAACGTCTCCGGAAGGGGAAGCCGGGAGAATAGAGTGACAGGGTTTGAAGTCCAGGGTGATTTTAAGGCAGTTCTGGAAAGACTGGTTGGGACTGGGCAGGATTGATGACATAATAGTTCTTGACTGGGGAGTACAGTGAGGTGAGGGTCTTGGAGTGAGTATCCATGAGGCACCTGGGTGGTTCAGTGAGTTAAGCATCCGACTTCGGCTCAGGTCATGATCTCACAGTTTGTGAGTTCGAGCCCCGCATCAAGCTCTGTCCTGGCAGTGCAGGGCCTGCTTGGGATTCTCTGCCTCTCTTTCTCTCTCCCTGCCCTTCCCCCACTTGCTCTCTCTCTCTCTCTCTCTCTCTCAAAAATAAATAAACTTGAAGACAGTATCCATGAGCAAGCCTGTGGTCTGGATTAGAAAATCAGTCTGTAGCCTGCTGCCAGCAGCAAGTATTTTCTGGAACATGCAGCTAATTTAGCATAGTCCAGTTTTATCTTAGCACAACCCCCAGAAAACATGTTTTGCCCCAGTATTAATTAGCACAGGAACAGTAAAGTATGTTGGTTTCCATAATAGTAATACCTCCTAGGATCGTTCGGAGAAATCAAGGGAAATCGTGTAGAATGTGTGCTTAGCACAACCTCTCCTCAATAACATACTTGTTAATTAGGGGGAGGCGGGAAATAACCAGATTAGAATAGGCTAAAGCAATTTTGCCTGGGTGACCAATCTCCGGGCTGGGGGAGGTTTCCAGGATGTGAACTTCCAGTTTTAAAACAAAAACAACTCCCCCTACCCTGCCCCTGGTAACCACCATTCTATTTCTGTCTACTGAATTTGACTACTATTCCATACTAATGGAATTATATAGTATTTGTCTTTTTGTGACTTAGCATAATGCTTTCAAGTTTTAACAGCGTGTCATGTGCATGTGTCAGAACTTCATTCCTGGGGCGCCTGGGTGGCCCCGTCGGTTAAGCATGAGATTTGGGCTCAGGTCGTGATCTCATGGTTCATGGGCTCGAGTCCCGCATCGGGCTCTGTGCTGACAGCTCGGAGCCTGGAGCCTGCTTCGGATTCTGTGTCTCCCTCTCTCTCTGCCCCTCCCCTGCTTGCGCTCCGTCCCTCCGTCAAAAACAATAAATCAACATTAAAAAGAAAGAACATTCCTTTTGAAGGCTGGATAATACCCCATTGTAGGGCTACACCCCTGGTCGTTTGTCCTTTCATCTGTCAGTAGACACTTGGGAGGCCTTCCACTTCTTGGTTCTTAGGAATAATGCTGCCATCAACATGCATCAACACAGGTGTAATTAAAAAAAAAAAAAAAACATTTGAAGTGTTACATAATGTTTGTTCACAAGTCAAAGAGTACAACGGGAGGCCCTTAGTGAGTAGAGAGTAGGGTTTCCTCAGTAGCAGAGGCTCTATCCTTCAGCAAGCCTTTGCTACATTCTTGCTTCCGGGCCTTTGCTGAGGATGCCAGGGCAGCCCTTTGCAAGCACCCCAGCTCCTCTGGGAGACACTGCATTGGAAAGAAATAAGCCCATAGAGGATCCTGCTGTGGGGAGAGCCTGAGCTCCCAAACCTAGCAGAGTCACCCTTGGCATGACAGGCGGAGCTATACCTCTTTCATTCCTCTCGTCTGTTCAAAGGGAAAACTGAATCTGAGTGAAGAAATGCCCAGAACTGGGGTGAAAAATAAAGCAACTGGTTTCTTTTCCAAAGAAGACATCCAGATGGCCAACAGACACATGAAAAGATGCTCAGCATCACTCATCATCAGGGAAACGCAAATCAAAACCACAATGGGATATTGCCACACACCTGTTAGAATGGCTAATATCAAAAAGACAAGAAATAACAAGTGCTGGCAAGGATGAGGAGAAAAGGGAGCCCTTGTGCACTGTCGGTGGGAATGTAAATTGGTACAACTATGGACAATAGAGTGAAGGTTCCTCAAAAAATTAAACAGAGGGCTACCATAGAATCCAGAAATTCCACTTCTGGGTATTGACCCAAAGAAAATGAAAACACTAATTCAAAAAGATATATGCACTCCTATGTTTATCGCAGCATTATTTACAAGAGCCAAGATATATATGAAACAATCTAAGTGTCCATGGATGGGTGAATGGATAAAGGAGATGTGATACACACACACATACACACACACACGCACACACACGCACACACACGCACACACACACACACAAATAGTATTCAACCATAAAAAAGAGTGAAAATTTTGCCATTTGCAAAGACATGGATGAAACCTGGGGGCATTATGCTACCTGAAATAAGGTAAAGACATATATGAATGATCTCAGTTTATGTGGAATCTAAAAACCAAAGTTAAAAAAATATATAAGCTCATAGAAAAAGGGAATAGATTGGTGATTTCCAGAGGTGGGGGTTGGGGGTGGGGGAAATGGGTGAAAAGGGTTAAATGGGTGAAATGGGTGAAAGGGGCCAGTTTTAAAACTAGTAAATCATGAGGATGTGATATACAGCATGGTGACTATAGTTAATAATACAGTATTGGGGCACCTAGGTGGCTCAGTGGGTTCAGCGTCCAACTCTTGACTTCAGCTCAGGTCATGTCTCATGGGTTCATGAAACGGAGCCCCACGTCGGGGAGCGGAGATTCTCTCTTTCCATCTCTCTGTGTCCCTCCCCCATTCTCACATACACCCATCTGTTCTCTCTCTCTCTCAAAATAAATAAACATTAAAAAAAATACAGCATTGCATATTTGAAAGTTGCTAATAGAGTAAATCTTGAATGTTTTCAGCTCAAGAAAAAAAAACAACGCTTTATGTGTGGTGATGGATATTAACTGGATTTATTGTGATCGTTTCACAATATATAGAAATATCGAATCGTTACGTTCAACCCCTGAAACTAATGTAATGATGTATGTCCGTTGTACCTCAATTAAAAAAAAAAGCCACAGGCTTCACAGTTAGACATTTCCCCATCCCCTTTTCCCCGGATGGAGACCCACACGGCTTACTGGCTTACTGGATTTCTCTGCTAAATGCCTGGCTGGCACTGGTGCGTGTAATTCTCACCACCGCCCTGTGATGAGTGTATTACTATCCACATTGCAGACCAGGAAATTAAGGTTGGGAGGGGTTAAGGGACTAGCAAAAGGTCCCGCAGCAGAAAGGACAAGAGAGCTGGGATTCCGATTTGGGTCTGTAGGGAAAGAACGGGGGCCTTTCTTCTCAGTCTCCTAAGTGTTGAGCCATCAACCACCGGGTGATCGGGTCTCCAAGATTAATGAGTCACCAGGACTCTTAAAGCATTATCTGAAGGTAAACAAGTCAGTATCACCTCCCGTTTAGGATCTGCAGGTCAGGTCGGTCTGCGAGTGACTTTTCCTCTCTTGGGAGAGAAAGGTGGAAATCCATACCTAATTGAGCCCAAGGCAGGGGCTCAGGTTTCTCCTGGGGCGGCCTTGCTTCCAACCCCCTGGGGGGTCCTGGCCCAGTGCTTTTCTCAGTAGGGTCCCCCGTCAGCAGGGAAACTAGAACAGATTGACGGGAACTCCAGATGGAGAGAGACGCCCTGGGGGCACTTGGCTTAAGCCAGATCTGAACTGTTTCCCTCAATCCTGCTCCCCAGGCAGGAGGCCCTCTGAAAGGCCCTAACCACACTGATCTTATCTCCTCCTGCGGAACTTTCCCACAGGGAGGTGGGAAAGGTCAGCTGTGTGTCCTGGGAGCCTTGGGGGCAGGCTCAGCCCCCTTCTGCTGCAGAGGGGCTATGACAGAGGTCCCAGAGCCTACACACCTGTACTCCGGGGGCCCCTGTGTCCTTCTAAGACATACGAGGGAGCTCTGAGTGCGGGGCATTAACATGGTACCTGGCCTACAAGACAGCTGGAAATCATTGTTAGGTTTTATTTTTTTATAGAATTTTTTTTAATGTTTGAGAGGGTGGGGGGCAGAGAGAGAGGGAGACAGAGACGCTGAAGCAGGCTGCACACTGCCGGTGCAAAGCCTGACGGGGCTCAAACCCACGAACCACGAGATCATGACCTGAGCTGAAGTCAGACGCTCAACCGGCTGAGCCAGCCAGGCGCCCCCCATTGTCAGGTTTTATCAAGCTCTCGTTTGACAAGGTTTAAAATGGGCTCAAACCTGAACATGGGTGCACGATGAGAAACTCCCTCACCCTGAATCAGTAGGTCAGAAATGCCAGCTCTTCACAATTCATGCACCACAGTCACTATTTTTGCCACATCTGCGTTCCACTAAGTGCTGTTGTTTCCATTTTTAAGTCTATTATTTTATCCCTTGGTAATTTTTTTAACTTTTTTTTTAAACGTTTATTTATTTTTGAGACAGAGACAGAGCATGAACGGCGGAGGGGCAGAGAGAGAGAGAGGGAGACACAGAATCGGAAGCAGGCTCCAGGCTCTGAGCCATCAGCCCAGAGGCGACGCAGGGCTCGAACTCACGGACCGCGAGATCGTGACCTGAGCTGAAGTCGGACGCTCAACCGACTGAGCCACCCAGGCGCCCCGTTAGTAATTTTTTTTTTAAAGTATCAACAGAGGTCAGTGGAAAGCCGGTACCAGTACCCATGTACTATGCATACTCTCTCACCATATTTTATACATGTACATATTTTATCACCATAAAAATAAATACGATGAATACTCGTCAGCAACGAGAATGATCAACCTACATATAAACACAGTAATGCGGATGAATTTCACAAACAGAAAGCTTCAGGAAAGAAGCTGGGCCCCGGGGGATTCCATTTGTATGAATGATGTGAAAAACAGGCAGATCTAACCTATGCTGTTAAGAGGAGAGTGGGTGGTCGCCCTTTGGGGAGGGAGATAGTGACTGGCAAGGGAGGGGAGGGGCTCCCAGGAGCCCAGAAAATTCTGTTTTGTGAATTCAGCATTATCTGACTGGATTCACAGGTTGCTCAGTTTGCGATAGATAATTCGCCCAGTTGCCCAGTTGCACACCACTTAGGGTGCTGAACTTAAACGTTAAAAAGAAAAAAAAAAAGTTACAAGAAGTGGAAACACAGTGAACCAGCGAGGGTGCGTATTAACTTCTAGGCATCGGCCATGTGGGTGCAAGGGCCCTGAGCCCGAGGGCCGCGCCCCGTGGTAGGAAGAGGGCATAGGAAGGGCCCAAGAGGAGTCAAAGGCTGCTCCTTTGGTTTGCTCCAAAGGTTTGCAGGAGAACTAGAAAGGACGGGGCCTTCTCACGGGCACTTGGGGAAAACACAGGAGGCAGCCCACCCCCAGCTCCAGGTAAAAGGCTGCAATGCGGTGGGTCAGGGTGCAGAGCAGGGGCCACTGAGGGTGCGCAGCAAGAGGCAGGTGGACAGGGGGTGGGTGGGAGGATGGGGGTGTGCGGGGGCAGCAGAAAGCAGAGCTGAAGCCCTGTGCTGAGGGCCAGCGGGGGTGGGGGGAGGGGCTGGAAAGAGCGGGGCGGGGCGGGGCATAGCGGGGCGGGGCATAGCGGGGCGGGGCACAGCGGGGCGGGGCATAGCGGGGCGGGGCGGGGCGGGGGGCGGGGCTGCCCAAGGTTGGGGCCTCCCTGCTGCCCCTGGCCTTTCAGAGCGGCCAGCGTCTGTGGTTTGGGGCTGCTTACACACCGCATCTCAAGTGTGGCCTAAAAAGTGGGCTAATGCCTCCACCTTCCCAGGGCTGCGCGGGCCGGTGGAAGGGCCACCTAGGTGCCCCCCACTCGCCTTAGATTCGCAAACGATTGAAACCTCAATAGGCCGCAGGTGCCCACCCTTGGCGTCAGCAGGACGCCCCATCCACACCGTGGGAGCCGCGGAAGCCACCCCCTCCCCCGCCCAAAAGCTGAGCCAGGGCATCCCGGGCACCCTCCGCCCCCACTTGGGTCGCCCTCCTGGGGCTGCTTTAGTATTAAGCGTTAATGATTAAATCCGGGGTTCTCCATTAACCCCTCCGCCAGCCTTTGTCCCCAGGCCGCCCAGGAGCCTCCTCCTTTGAAACGCCACATAAAAATGATAGATGCTCTCTTCCTCCCTCCCCGGATCGGCAGGCCCTCTTTCCCTTTAAAGTTGGAGTCAGGCGAGTCCAGCTTAAACACGGAAGCGCAGGGGTGGGAGGGGGGCGGGGGGGGGGGGACCAACGCGCACAGTGGCTGCAGGGACCCGGCCTGGAGGGGCGGGGCGGACGCGGGAACCCGGCCAGCCACACCAGCGCCCCGCCACCTGCGCTGCGCCAGCTCAGGGCGGGACCTGCCTCTCCGCCAAGGATCACGTTGTTGTGGGCGGTAATCGTAACCTCAACCTCTGGAACAAAGCTTGCTCTGCCCACATGGCAACGCGCTGTAATGAGAATTGAATGAGAAACGTGTAGGCACGGCTGGTGAATTCCGAATTCTGCCCCTACACCACCCAGAGCGGGGTCCAGGCCTTAGACGCACTGGCCACACCCGCGTGCTCCTGAGAAATGCGGCATCTCCGGCGCGCTGAATCGGAATCTGGGCTTCAATTAGATTGCCAAGTGACTCCGGTGCCCACTACAGTCTGCGAAGCCTTGTCCACCTACTTAACCGGTGGTTCTGGTTATAATGGCAACAAAACCGGGTAACGGGCATTGAGTGCTTGTCATGAGTCAGCATCCATCGAAGCACTTTGTATAATTATTCTGCTTAATCTTTGCAACAGGCCAGCTACACCATTTTGTGGATGCCAGAGTTGAGGTTCAGGGAGGGTTGGTGCCTTGCCAGAGGTCACATGTGAAGCGATCCGAAGCCCAGGCCGGGACAGTGTGGCAAACAAGCACCCACACAGATACGCTTCTAGGTTAGCTTCTGGGTGCATGGGCCACATCGAGTTGGGGACCGTCCTTTGGGATAACCAGAGACCAACTCCTGGTGCCTCTGGGCACACCCAGCTGACATGGGTGAGGCAAAACTACACCTGGCCCCAGAAAGACATGCCCTTTGTGGTACCCACCTGCAGCTTTTGGAGACAGACGGATGAGACATCCCGTCCCCATACTCCAGCTTTTAGGAAGAAATACCAGTGCGAGGCGTAAGCAACTGCCCCTACCCGTGTACCCCAGGTCAGCTGTGGCGCCACGAAAGGGTTAAGCTCGGACTCAGCCACTACATAAATCTGTGTTTATCTGCTGCAAAGTAAGCTATTTAGGTTTCTGATTTACAATCTTCGGTTTTCATAAAAGTCAGTCATTCCCAGTAAAAGAATGTGGGTTAGATTTATAGGATCTGCGTTAGTCTTTAAAGCCCAAAGCTGGTCTATGACTCACTCTCTTTAATGTTTTTGCTCTAGTCCGGAGTATTCATGTGCAAAGAGAAAGATTCAGAACTCTGCCCTAAAAAATAAGACTTTTGGGGGGAACTAATTATAATGGCATCGATTGTACTATGCTTGTAAACTTGCCGTCAGCAGGCCCCCCTGGAGCCTGTTTTCCAAGGGTTTTATTCCATAATAAAATGTGCTCTGGTTTGCAGCTTGGCATATGAGACCTCCAGTGGTATGAGCGCATGTTTTTTTTTCCCCGCCAAATTATTAGAAATAAACAGCCCACCGGTGGAAAGGCAGAAAAATTATAAGCAAGGAAAATAAATCTTGGAATGTTTGCATTTGGTGACTTTAATAAAATCGGTCACTTAGCCCAACAGCCCAACTGGCTAAATGGAGCCGGCCTGGTATTTTTATTTTAACTTGAGTTTGTGTTTTGCCAGTGTGAAATGGGGTCAAGGCAAGGCACCATGGAAAAAGGCTTTGATGTCTCCTTGAAAAATATTTTGCACTGTGACTTTACGGTATTTCATGTCCTTCTCCCCCTCCCCTCCCCCACCCCCTCCCCCAGGCCCAGCTTGATGAACTGCATGTTTAACCCATGGCCATGACGCATGGTGAAATATGGCCATCACCAACAGTCCTCATTCCAGCTCGCTCCCCTCCCCCAAAAAGTCCGAATTCAAGGCAGAATGCTTAATGCAAAATAAAAGTGCTGATCAAAATCAGCAAATATAATTAAAGGGGATGGAGGAAAGTAGCCTTTTCAAATTTCTCCTAAGCAAAGCCCAGGTGGGGGGCCCACGTGCAAGAGGGAAGGAAGGTCCCGGGGACTGGGCAGTTGGCTAGCTCTATTCCAACTGGGTTAGGAGGGAAGGTTTGCCAGTGCGTCGAGAAGCAGAGAAGGACCGGTTAAAAAGGATGACAGAGAGCATTGAGCCCAGAATAAAAGCAAGCCCTCCTTCACCAAAAGTGTGAGAGAGAAAGGTGGGCTTACGTTTACTAGAGCTTTCTGTCTCAGCGTGAGCACACTGGGGATCGCGGATGGTCAAGAGACAGACTTAGAAGTATCTGCTGTTAGTCCCGGTCAGGAAAGGTTTACTGTGGGCCTGCAAAGCGCAGGCAGAGGCCCCCGGACACACGGATGCATGTTGCCCCTGACTTTTTCCCGGACCAGTGCTGGAGCAGATGATTTGGCAGAGGGTTTCTACCCAAGCAAGCAGAGCACACAGAACAATACAGATCGATCATGTGTGGCCCGTCCGTATTTCAGTGCAGCTGGGACAGAAATCCTATTGGGCTGCTTCCTTAATTTGTCTTGACCTTCACCTTAGCGCGGGGGATGATGGTAGGTAGGTCCTTTGGGGCTCTCAAAAGTGAACAAAATATGGTCCTGGCCTGAGTTCAATGGCACAAAGGAGTATACAGAGCACTCCACTATACCACAAAGAAATTGGTAAGGGCAGGAAAGAGAGAGAGAGAATACGTGTGAATCCAGAAACCAGGGAAGGCTTCAGGGAGCAGGTGGTGTTTCTATGGCTCTGGAAGACTCGGTAGGGACTTGATATGTAGAGGTGAGGAGTAAGGATAATCCAGGGAGACAGAAAAATGAACAGAAATGTTTGGAAGTAGGAAGCTTGGCCTGCTTGGAAAGAGGCAGGAGTTCTTTGCAGATGCTTCATGGAACACATGAGGAGTCTCGAGGTTAGGAAAGGGAACCCAGGCCAGGTGTGGACAACCTTGCATGCTCACCAAGGAAACTGGACTAAGTCCTTCAAGTACTGGGGTCTATCCTGACCCACGGAGTCTGGGGTCAGTGTCCTTATATGTGGCCCCAGCATAGCCTCTCCCTCCCTCCCTAATACTCTTCACCCTGTAGCACAGCTTCATATCTGTCTCCCCTCCTGGATCATGAGCCCCCAGAGTCCCGTTCACTGTTCTAATCCCAACATGTAATCGATATTTAAGAACTACCAGATGCAGAATGAATGAAATGGACTTCTCATGGTAATGAACTGAATGAAGGCTTGTGGCAGGGAAAGGGTGTGGACTTCGGAAAGGCCGTGGAAAGGCCGTGGCCTTCGGGTGTAAGGTAGACTGGAGCTGGGGGAACCAGGACGCAGAGATGTGCTGGCATTGGCTGGCAGCTGGGGAGTGTGGTCTGCTGGAGGTAGGAAATGGAAAGAATGGGGAGGTCAGGATGCAGAGAAGTCTGGAAATGATGGAGATGAACAAAGCACAATGGATGGATGGATGGATGGACGGATGGATGAGTGAATTCAACCAGGGATATGCTACATTTGAAACGTGTTATGCGCCCGAATAGAGGATTTGCAGGCATCAGGTAGAAATTTAGCGTAGAAATGTCTGCATGGTGAGCTCCAAGAGAGATAATGCAGAGAAAAAGCCAAGATCAGAGCCCAGGAAGTTGCCTATTTTGGGGGGATGGAACATCAGACACTACTCCCTTTTCTGCGACCCCCTCTTCTCTATCTATTTTAGCTGAGATCAGTTTGGATTCACAGTGGGTCAGCCAGTTTCTCTCTGATGTTGTTTTGATCTTAACCCCCCACAAATTGGAGGTCTCTGTAGTCGGTGAAGTGTACCTCCCTCCAGCACACTGGGAAGTAGCCCGGCTGGCAGAAACCTTGAACTGTGTGTCACATTGTGATAAACAGTCCCCGACAATGAACAGCTCCCCGCCACCCACTCCCTAGGCTCTGTGCCTCAGCTCTTTTGCAATATACCGGCATTATCGACTGTGAGAGCATCTAAAAGCAGGTGTTTTCTGCTCCCATGGTGGAACTGGTTGAAAGGATCCATGGGTAATGAACAGAGGGGTTGGCCTCCTACCCAGGACACAAGGAAATAGAGATACAGTTGACTAAGGTCAGAAATGACAGTGAGGGAGAAAAATGGGGGCCAGGATGGGGTGAAGGGCAGGGGGTGATGTTATGAACTGAGAAAGATTGGCCTAATTTGAGCCTTGGAGGAGAGAGCATATTTCTGGAGATTCTGAGTATATGAATCAGGAGAGAGAGGTGACTGAGAAGACGTTGCCCAAGGAGCCATGTCAGGCTAGAGCCCCCACCTGAATAACCAGGCAGGAAGAGCCTGGTGTCCTTGAGGGGTAGAGAAGGAGGGAAGGGAAGGCTGACTGGCTAAGGAATCCCACATGATGTAGAAGACAAGAGCTTCCATTAAGCTGGCCTCTGGGCCGGTGGCGGCCCTCTAACCTTCTTCCCAGGCCACATCTCTAGCAAAACAGTCTTTCCTCCGGGCAGATTATCTGGAAGAGTGTGAGATCATTTGGTTACTCACCCCTGACCCCAAAGGAGAATACAGAACAGGCTGTCCTCATCTCCCCAGTGGACGTGTCAGAAGTGCCCAGGGTGGCCTCAGATATGTTCCCAACGTTAGGAAGTTTCTGCAATCTGTGCTCAAACCAGCTGCTCTGGTCTCCATGCCATGCTCTGGTCAGCAGAGGCTGCCGAGATGAACTGACCCTCCTCTGCAGGGGATTTATTTACATTTCCAGCAGAAGATGTGCTTTTACAGGAAGGATCTCCCAGAAGTAAACAGCAGTCGCTCCCATAATGGGTAGGACCTGCTGAGGTATAAGGTCCAGCCGTAGAAGTGATGTCACCTTGGTGGGGTCTCCGGAGTCTGGGGACTTAGTCCTGGCAGGAATCGATGGTGCATTTAAAGTAATTTTAAAAGGAATTTTTGCACACATACCATAAAACTACCATTTAAACGATTTTAAAGCTATGACTCATTGGTACTTAGTACATTCACAGAGTTGTGCAACCATCACCACTATCTAGTTCCAGAACATCTTCATCCCCCCAAAAGGGAACCATGTATCCATTAAGCAATCATTCTCATTTTCATCTCTGCCCCAGCCCCTGAAAACCACTGATCTGTTTTCTGTCTTACGGATTTGCCTATTCTGGACATTTATTTAGGTGGAGTCATACGATAACATATGGCGGCTTCTGTCTGGCTTCTTCTACTTAGTGTACTTTTCCAGGGATTCATCTATGCTACAGCATGTATCCAGACTTCATGCCTTTTTAGTGCCGAATAATATCCCTTGTATAGATATACCTCATTGTATCCGTCCATTTATCCATGGGGGGGACATTTGAGTTGCTTCTACCTTTTGGTTACTGTGGATAATGCTACCGGTGAACATTCATACAAGTTTTATTTGCATGTTTTTCATTCTTCTCGGCATAGACCTAGGAATAGAATTGCTGGGTCATATGGCAAATCTGTGTTTAATTTTTTCAGGAACCACTAAAGCGTTCTGCACAGTGGCTCTTCCATTTGACATCCCCACCAGCAAGGGATGAGGGTTCCACTCTCTCTCCATCCTCACCCATACTTGACATTTTTCTTTTGTTTCTGTGACAGCCATCCTAGTGTGTGTGATGTGGTATCACACCGTGTTTTGATTCACATCGAAGGAGGCGGTAAAGATGTGAAGCATCGTTTCACGTGCCTGCTGGCCATTTGGGTAGTTTCTTTGGAGATATGCCTACTCAGATCTTTTGCCCATTTATTAATTGGGTCCTTTGTCTTTTTATTATTGCATCCTAACAGCTCTTGGTATATTCTGGATTTTAGGCTCTTATCAGATATCTGATTTGCACACGCTGTCTCCGGCTCCCTGAGTTGTCTTTTCACTTTCCTGCGAGTGTTCTTTGATATGGACCAAAGTTTTTAATTTTGATGAAATCCAATTTATCAATTCTTTTCTTTTGTTGATTGTGCTTTTTTTTTGGGGGGGGGGATCATATCTAAGAATCTATTGATACAGCCAAGGTCATGAAGACTTACCCTTATGTTATGTTCTAAGAGTTTTATAATTTTAGCAGTTGTATTTATGACTGACAGAAACTTTTCAAGAGGTGTGTGCAGAGTTAAAGGACACCAACAAGAAATGGTGCAGGACTTTGGGGCGAGGCAGGCAGGGGCGCTGTCACCATTCCTAAGCCTGGGGGCAGAAGAGAGAGAGAGGAACAAGCTGAGTGGAGGGGGGAAGGGACTGACTAGCAGGTGCCATGGGCTTTGGGAGAGGGATGCACCCATCCACAGCCCACCACGGGGAAAAACTGGGGGATCTCTGTTTTCTGATCTTTGCTGATGCCTCCGTACATTGATCCCACCAGAAGCGAGAGGACAAGGGAGTGACTAGATGCGATCCCTACGGGTCAGTCTCCCCCGGGGCACTGAAAAGCTTAGAGGAAGTGAGGAGTGTAAATCTGGGGGCGTGGTCAGCAGGATAATAGCCCCCAAATACCTGCTGGTCCTAATCCTCAGAACCTATGAATACATTGCAGATGTGGTCAAGGATCTTGAGATGGGCAGATTATCCTGGATTATACAGGTTGGCGTAATATAATCACAAAAGTCCTTACAAGGAGGAGGCAAGAAGGTCATTGGAGAGTTTGAAGACGCTACTGCTTTTTAGATGGAGAAGAACACCATGAAACATAGAATGTGGGTGGCCTCTAGAAGCTAAAAAAGGCAAGGAAACAGATTCTCCCTGAGAGCCTCTAGAAAGAACGTGGCCCTGAGGACTCCATAATTTTAACCCGATGAGACCCACTCTGGACTTCTGACCTCTAGAACTGTAAGATAATAAATTTGTGTTGATTTAAGCCGTTTAGTTTGTAGTAAGTTCTTATAGCAGTAATAACAAACCAACACAGGAAAGACAGGTGGTGTTCCCCTCTGGGGAGGACCTGAGGTAACCAGTGCTGGGGAGACCTGAGGTAACCAGTGCTGGAAACACTCCAGGTGACACATTTAGTCTCTCTGGGAAGACCGCATTTCATGAGTCCTGGCCCCTACTTCCTAGGGGGGGTAGGGGCACCATAAGTGCTCTTGGTGATTGTAGCTCACAGGATTCGCTCAGAAAATAGATGTCCTCTGAGGGATAGAGAATTGGGGGTTCATTATAGGAAATAATGGGCCTTACACAATCCTGGAAGCTGGTGGAAAATTCGCTGGAAGGCTGTTGCCTCTAGTGTTGAGTCTGACGCTGATTGAACGCCAGGCCGGCAGTGAGGAAGGAAAGCTGACGTGAAGTGCGGGACAGCAGGGGTCCCCAAACCTGTCCCCCATGCAACTTTGACAGCATGAGTGACCTACCACAGGAACTGTGCCCTGAGCCACAGAAGTCACAGGCACCTAGGCCGGGACACGGAGACAGCGAAGGAGGAGATCCAGGGGGCACTGAAGAAGCTGTCCCAGGCCAACAAAGTGCCCCGTACCGACCTTGAAGAGGATAAAATGGCCACGCACCGCTTATGGCCTCCAGATTTCCCACAGAGGTCTCCTGCGGTCAGTCTGAACCCAGGGCTGTACAGGGAAGGGAATTCTGGGAAGCACGGGTCAGCCTAGCTAGGTTAATATGTATGTCATGGACCCCATCTCCGTGACCTCATTTAGTCACCTTGTGACTGTGTCTGTTTTGCCGGCAAGGAAACCAAACCTCGGGATTACCTGCCTTTCCAGATCACGCAGCTATTGCAAAGAAGACACACAAATGGCCAACAAGTGCCTGAGAAGATGCTCAGTGTCATTGTCCTTTAGAGACAGGCAAATCGAAGCCAGTGAGAGGACTCTTCACACCCAGTAGGATGGTTTTAATAACAATTAAAAAAAAAAAAAAGACAGGGGCGCCTGGGTGGCGCAGTCGGTTAAGCGTCCGACTTCAGCAGGTCACGATCTCGCGGTCCGTGAGTTCGAGCCCCGCGTCAGGCTCTGGGCTGATGGCTCGGAGCCTGGAGCCTGTTTCCGATTCTGTGTCTCCCTCTCTCTCTGCCCCTCCCCCGTTCATGCTCTGTCTCTCTCTGTCCCAAAAATAAATAAACATTGAAAAAAAAAATCAAACAAAAAAAAAAAAGGTGGACAAAACGTGTACTGGGAGAGATGTAGAGAAACTGCACGATTGCTGGGAATGTGAATGGGGGGCTGCCACAATCTGGCAGTTTCTCCAAATGGTGTATGTGGAGAGTTACCACACGACCCAGCGAGTCTACTCCCAGGTGCGTAGCCCAGAGATACGTAAGCACGCGTCCATGCAAAAACGTGGTGCACAAATGTCTTCAGCACCCTTATTCATAACAGCCAAAAAACTGGAAACCACCCAAATGCCCATCAACAAATAAATGGATAAATAAAAGATAGTATGTCCACACGATGGAATATTACTTGGCCATGAAAAAGAATGAGGTCCTGACACACTACAGCACAGATAAACCTTGAAAACGTTATGCTAAGTGAAAGAACCCAGACACGAATGGCCCTCCGATAGGAAATACCTAGCACAGACAAATCCATAGAGACAGAAGGAAGATTAGCGGCTGCTTAGGGCTCGGGGGTTAAGGGTCAGGAAATGGAGAATGACTGCTAATGGACACAGGTTTGTTTTTTTTTACTTGGGGTAAGAAAAATGTTCTCAGATTGATTGTTATGGTGATTGCACAACTCTGTGAATATACTGAAATCCAATGAATTGTAGATACAAAGTATACGGGCAAATTAATTGCATGATATGCATATTATATCTCAAGAAAGCTGTTAAAAAAAAAAATCATGCCACCGGTCAAGGGCAGAGCACAGAAGCCAGCCAGGGTTTTTCTGACTTCACAGCCACACTCCCCCTCAGTCAAAGAGGATCCCCAGCTTCATCGGGTGGAAGGATCACATGGAGAGCTTGTTAAAGCATATGGATTCCCGGGCCCACTTCCTGGATTGTGTAAAGGTTGTGACGTCAGCAATCCTGCTACCATTGGGCACTACTGGTCGGACTTCTGCGTCCCAGAGCTAAACGTGGGCATTAGTCAACGACGTCTGAGCGAGTGGATGGGTAGAGGGGAAGGAGAAAGAGACATAGAAGCTCATGGACTGGGTCACATGTTGGAGGGAGAGGCAGTGGAAGGCACGTCAGAGGTGCATCCAAGGGAGGGCACGGCAGAGGGCAAAGGGATGTCAAAGGCGTGTGGCAATTTCTCCGGAAGAGAGAGAGCACAAATACACCCTGGTCGAGTTTGCCACCTGCCTGGGGTTTCCGGGATGTGAACCCACGCGTAAACCTTGAAAGAGAATTTCAGTGAACTTGAGGTAGCCCGTTCTCTAGGCCTTCTTTTTGAAGAACTAATCTGAACAAGCTTGGAAAGCACCCAGCGGTGGTTAAATTTCAATCTTTTTTGTGCTGTCACATCTTTGTTCCCTTTACCTTCTCCTTGAAGTGGAAATGATTGATGCTTAAGTAACTTGGGCTGTTGAGTAATGTTTATTCAGACTGACGAGGAACAAGATAGGGCTTAAAAATGAGGTGGGCATTTTTCCTTTGAATGGCACAAGTTGAGCCTTTGAAAGTCAAGTGTATTCCCCATTGCGCAGTATAATAAAGAGAGAGGGGCCAGCGGGCAAAAGGTCTCCCTCGGATGATCAACGTCCAGAAGTTAAGTGGAGCTCAAGCAGACTCGTGAAGCCACTTGCGCCAAAGCCCCGGGTTATAAATGTTGACTGGGGCCTGGATCGTTTTGAGGACACCTCAGGTCTTGCGGTGAGTGCCTTTGACCCAGGAACTGGAGGGCTTTGTAAATAAACTTCCAAGGTTCTGA
This sequence comes from Lynx canadensis, assembly GCF_007474595.2. NCBI lineage: Eukaryota > Metazoa > Chordata > Mammalia > Carnivora > Felidae > Lynx > Lynx canadensis. The sequence goes on from NC_044313.2 coordinate 10,612,648, forward strand.
GGAAAGAAGCAAGTCTTGTTCCTGTATTTCAAACTCTCTGCAGATGATGGCGATCCTACCCCTACCCACCGCCTCAGAGGTAAACAGAGACCAGCCAGAAAACCTCCCCCCAACACCAGTGATGGTGGTGACGGCCTCCGGAAGAGCCGGAACCCCTCCATGTGTGGGCTTCTTCCTGTCCGTTGGCTCCAGTTGGCCCGTAGTAGCAGCCAACGGGGCTCAGACCATTCCAACACACATCCAAAGATTTGGCTTGGCACGCTATTATTTGATCTTAAAATCCAAAAATACACGAGCAAAAGCAGGAAAGAGAGTAATTGCTTGTTTTCGTTTTGCTAGGATAGCCTAACGATTGAATTGGGCATCTTCGGACCTACGGATGAAGACGGAGGGAGGGACCTACGTTCTCCTGGGAAGTGACGGGAAGGTAGAATTTTCTGAGCCCTGGGTGAGGGCTCCATTCATAACAAAACAGCCCTCTCCTTTTCAGGGGTGTGGCGGGCGGAAGGAAGAACTGAGGCCTCCAAGCATTCTCCCCTGGAGCTTCCAGGAGGAGCGCCACCCTGCAACACCTTGAGTTTAGCCCGAGATGGCCGTGTCGGACTTCTCACCCACAGAACTGTAAGATGGGTTGGTGTTGGGTCAGGCCACGACATTTGTGGTGATTTGCTGCATCATGAATAGAAAACTAATACACGGGTTAAAAGATCATGGATGTCCGAGTCCTTTGGGAAATGCTCTCTAGATGGAAATCGGAAGTGCTCAGAGGTCAGGAGGGGTGTGGACGGCGGCCGACTTGATATCACATCCCTGCAGGGGAATCTGTCAGACCCACCCACCCGACCTATTTGGGTCCCTCTATGGGTGGATAAAACTCTCAAAGACCTAGGTGTTCAAAATCTCCCCTCCTGTACCCACAGAGGCATGTGCCATCGCCCCTGGCAGAGGGGAAGGTCGCGGGTCAGAAACAAGGAGCCTGTCCCCTCTCCTCCCGGTCTGGGGACCTTGGCCTCAGCCAGTGGTTCTCAACCCTGTTGCCACATGAAAATCGCCTGGCGAAGCTGTAACTCAGAACTTGGTCTGTGGTGTGGCCCGGCCATCAGCATTTTTGAAACACTCCCCCAGGAGCGTCCAATCCGCAGCTAGAGCTGGGAGCGGCTGGCCGAGAGGGGCCACCTCGCGGTCTGCGGGAGAGTCGTCTCTCTCATTCACAGGGACGCTGGGCTCCAATTTCTCCCAGCCTCCGCAGTCTGCTCCTCCCAGACGGGCAGGCTCAACCATAAATTTTAATTCAAAACTTTTCCTTTTTCTTATTTTCAAGTGCCCAAGGCCCTAAAAGTGGCGAGAAGCTTCTCTCGTGCTGAGACCTGCAGAAAAGCAGCGTTCCTCTGCAACAAGGTGCGTCCTGTGTCGGCAGCCCCGCCCCCTTGCACACACACACGCGCAAGCCCCCGTGCACATACACACTCGACTGCTTATTCTTTGCATCCGCGGATACTGTTCTATCCAGTGCGAAGTCAGTGACTTCACTCTGCTAAACTCGTTGTGTGGCGGCTCCTCCTCTGGGGCCAAATGGAAAGAAAATCCAGATAATCGTGGATAATGTGAGCGCTGACAGGTACGGGCGCATGACTCCACCTGTACAGGCCGCCTCCCCGGTGAAACGCACATAACTTGTTACAGCACGAAGTCCTGCTGCTCTACGGCGGCATGAGCTCACCTGCATTCCCAGGGTGTTGTGTGTCTTGACTGGGCGCCTGACGCCGTGTGCCTGGGAGTGACCGAGCCCCCTTTTTCCGGCTGGCCTCCTGCCTGGAGTATTGGAAAACCTAAGCTGCAGCCTTGCTTAGCACCTGGAGAGAATGCGGGGTTTGGCCCCTGCCCTGCCCTGCGTGGCCTGAGCTTGGGAGTGGGAGGGTCCGTCCTCGAGGTCACATTGCCCCCAGGCAGTGGCCACTGTTGGCCCAGAAACCCCTCGGGAAGTCACATGGCTCCGGTGAGCCAGAGAAATCCGATGCGGTGGGTGTGGGGCAGGCCTGAGGTTCTGCGTTTCTAACAAGCTCTCTGGGGATGCTGATACTGCTGACTCCTGGACCACGCCTTGGGTAGCAAGTTCGGGGGGGCTGGGTTCCAGCTGGCTCTGGGTCTAGGTCCAAACCCAGCTAGAGCTTCTGTGGGAAGATCTCTATTTTACAGGCAGAAAGGTACAAAGAAAGGGAGCCCAAGGGCTCGGTGGAAGGATGCACAGCGGTGTGACCACTCATAGCTGTGGCCGACAGGTCGCCATGATGTTGCTGCCAAGTGGTCAGTGGAGGTGACCCTCCCTTCACCCTCCCCCCCTTCCAGCCTCCACTCTGCAGACTGGTCACCAAACACCGTTCCCTTGTTGGCTCCGTCTGTAGCTCCTGTGCACAGACGATCCCCTCCCAGTTGCTGGAGCGACATGCAGGCCCCCCCCCCCGCCCTGAGGTCACAGTCCACCTCTCCGGCCTCAGCCCCTGGCCCACAGTCCACTCTCTCTCAGGCCCGAGCCCAGGGACACGCCGTCATCCTCGAGCCCCAGCGGCAGTCACCTCCCCTGTGTGGTCTCCCCACTTTCGGCCGGAGTCATTCTCACGTTCTCCAGGCTCTGGGACACTTCGTACGCCCGCCCGCTCTGGAGCTTTCCTTGGGGTGCTGCAGCTGTCTCCCCTGCCAGCCTCTGAGCACCTCCGAAGTAGCACCCGCCAGGCATATGGCCGGCATGCAGTCAATGCCTGTTTATAAATATTGCGAGCATCTAGTCACTGTGGCTTCCGGCTGCGGGGACCTCTTTCCCTCACCAGACAGGGAAGTGCAGCCCGGCTCAGCGCTGGAGGACACACAAAGGGCATTCTCAGTCCAGGGGAGCAAGCAGGGCGGAGAATTCACTGCCCTGAGAGGAGAGGAAATGGGTATAGAGCTCTTTCGGTCACCCCAACACTCCCCCTAAGTCCCCTTTTCCTCAAAGAGAAAGTCCCAAGTCTGCGGCACAGGCCCGGCATACCTGGCAGGTGTGCGGACACCTGTGAGCTCAGAGGATCCCTTGACCATGAGGTGTATCCCCAGAGGCGAGGTCAGACCCTCACCTGTAATATCAAACAGGTTAAACACATCTCTGCCGATACTCGAACATGTATGTACATAAATACCGAAGTAGAGGGATGGTGAATTCTAGACGTGACAGGATGCTTCGTAGGCATTAAATTCAAGATGTATTCATTTCAGTTTTGTATTTCACTCCCTCTCTTTGAAGGAGGGGTGTGGCTTAAACCCTTTCAGAGGGTCTGGGTCCTAAGTAAGCCCCATGCCAAGAGAGCCTCTGCAGACACGCCCGGCTGAGGGGCCCGGGGGTGGGGGGGCGGTGGGCAGGGAGGCAACACTATTTTCTTCTGTCGTCTTAGACAGGCATCAGGGCCCAGCTAATGTCTTTTCTGCCTCCAAGGTGGATTCTTCTTCCAAGCTCCCTCCTCTCCGGGAGGGAAGAGAAGGTCTCTTTAAGGTAGAGTAATGTAGTTGAAGCCAGGAATTCGGTGACGGCCACCGGGAAGCCATGAGGACCAAGAAATTCAACTTACGGTGTGCACTTTGCTTTGACAGGGGCTCTCCGGAGGTGATGGTACAGAGGCTTCTTGGTGTCGCAAAGCCCGAAGCCCTTTCCAGAGGCCTGTGCTGTCCAGGGTGCTCACGCTCAGGGGCCGCCCCTCCCCCACCTCGCCCCAAGGGTAGGAGCCCCTCTAACCCCAGGTGTCTTCAATGCCCGGCCCCTGCCAGGCGCCCCAGGAAACACACCTGCAGCCTGCAGCCTCCTGACCTGGGCTGGGCCGGGCAGGTGCATGTTCCTGCAGCCTGCGCCGCTCCACATTCCACGGTGCCTCACCTCCGGGCTGGCTCAGACAAGCCGCAACCCCCACCCCCAGCTCCGGATGCCCAGACAGAGGCCTCTCCCTCTCCTCTAGGCTGGGCCTAATTGCAACCTGGATGTGAGCTTCAGGAGGGACCGGGGAGAGCGTGTTAACCAGCCAGGAGGCTCCTGCTCTGAATTCTTTGGCAGTCGGGACTCCTGCACCAAGCGTGAGGCCGAGAATCAGAGACGGTGCAGGGACGGGAGCTAATTAAGCTGTAAACCATCCCCAGAGCCCCAGTGCATTTGTAATTATGCTCTCTGATCTCAGAAGCGCCTCCGGCGCTCTGGGAGAGCTGGGGGGGGGGTGCGGGGGGACGGAGAGCAGATGATTGAGAAGTTCATCGGGGCTTTTAGAATGGATTTTCACGAAACTGACATTTACACCGTTCTTGGAGAATCTGCTCCCTGAAAAGAACCATAAACCGTGCCTAATTCTGCCACGTGATCTGAGGAGCTCCAATCGGCTGGCCCCAGGGGGTACTGACTTGTTTTATGTAGGTCGGGGGACCCCTGTGTCATATGATTTCGGAAGCCCCTCTCCCTTGCTCCTGCCTGCGGAAATACTCCAGCTAAATGCACTGGTGCTGAAAATCGCGTAGCTCTTTAATTCTGGTGCTTGCAACATGGCCCAAAAAAAAAAAAAAAAAAAAAAAAAATCCAAACATTGTGCTTGCCTTATTGGAGGCTGTACCTCAGTAGGAAGGGAAGATGGGACCTCATCGCTATATCCCCAACCTATACTTTTTTAAAACAGTCAACAGACCAAAACATGACCTAATATTTAGATCTAATTTTTCAAGTGGGCAAACTGAGGGCCAGAAAGAACCGGGGACTTCACTGTAGGTCACATAGGCAGAATGTGGCAGAGTAGGACTTGCATCCAAGTCTGGCTTCGGATCTAACAGACGCTGCAGTTCATAAGAAATGGAGGAAAAAGAAAAAAAAGCTGAGGGCTCGTCAAGCGTCCTATTCCAGAGGCCGGTACTGAGCAGGGGTGCCACGCACAAAACTGGAGCCCGAACTCGGTTCGCATTATCACCTTTGGTCATTTCTTGATTTGTTGACTGTTAGAAAAGTCCAGGTTGGGGACGTAGCCTCGCTCCAAAGGATAAATTACAAGCAGAAACGCTCACGCCCACGAGCTTGCATCTGTTAAGCACATCCCCGTGGGTCGATGGGCCCGGCTGACAATGGACTTGGGTCTGGGCTGAGCACACCCTCTCCCAGAAACCCCGTTCCCCAGACAGTCCCACATAACTAGCAGCAGCTCGTCCGTGCTCAGCCTTTGAAGAAAACCAGATAATACTGGGCTCAACCCAGTTTAGGCCGTGGCCATTTCTTTTAAAAACAAAGAGGGAGACAGGCAAAATGCCTGCTTGAATCCGTTCACCCTGCCCCTGCGGCCAAGCCCCAGGAATTCTGCCCTGGCCGGGAAGACTCAGGCCTCAGCACTTTTCCGAGCGGTGGGGACTTGGCCCAGAGTCTCCTCCCATGATTCTGGTTCCCAGAGTGGCAGCAAGGCATATCAGCGGGAGCCGGGCCTCCAGAGCCTTCCAAACGTGTGGAACGAAGCTAGGGAATCTTGAGACTTTTTTTCTATTTTTATTACAAATCATAAAATACAAACAACTGCTTTCTACGTAAAATTTTAATAAAAATTTTAGAGTTGAGGAACTCAGCCCAGTGCCTGGCATAGAGTAAGCACCCCCAAAATAGTCATTATAAAAATAATACCTTTCTGGTTATAAGGGTAGCTCTGAATTAGCAAATAAACAAATTTGTAAAATGCCGAGAAGAACAAAGAACATAATTAAATGCATCTATAACCCAAACTCTCAGACATGGCACCTGGTGGATATATATCTATATCCTTCCAGAATTTTTTCTACCCATAAACTCAGTATGTCTATAATATAAACTGGTTATGTCGATCTCACACATCATAAATGGGATATATCTATTCACACAAGTGGGGCCGTGGCCTATGTGTTGTTTGACTGTGTTTTCACTTTACGGCATTTCATGAACTTCTTTTCATAGTAACAGTAGTCGCCTAATTCATTATTCTTCACATCTGCAGGGTATTCTGTTACACCATAACAGCTCTCCGATAAGCATCCTTGCATCCTTCCCCCACCTGCCTGATGATTTTCTCTAGATAATTCCCAGAAGATGAACTCTCAGAGTTAAAGATTTTAGGGACACGTGGGGCTCCCCTCCAAAATGAGACACCAGTTTTCTTCCTAACATCTTTTCAGGCGTCACCAATACGTCGACACGCGTCCATTCTCACTATTCATGGATTCCATGTTTGCGACTTCACAAGAATTGTTCCAGAAAGTCTCTACAGAAAATACAATTCAATTGTTTTTTATCTTTTAACTTGCAATACCCCTCGTACATTGCAAGCACTCTCTAAAGACAGTGTGTGTTGAATGAGTGGGAAAAAAGTCAGAGGTTGTTATACAATTTGGACCCCAGGTCAGGATACTGTATTTTCTTTCTCTTTCTTTCTTTCTTTCTTTCTTTCTTTCTTTCTTTTCTTTTCTTTTCTTTTCTTTTCTTTCTTTTCTTTCTTTTCTTTCTTTCTTTATTCTTTCTTCTCTTTTAACATGTATTTATTTTTGAGAGATAGAGGGACAGAGTGTGAGTAGAGTAGGGGCAGAGAGAGGGAGACACAGAGTCTGAAGCAGGCTCTAGGCTCTGAGCTGTCAGCACAGAGCTTGACGTAGGGCTCGAACTCACAAACTGTGAGATCATGACCGAAGCCAAAGTTGGACGCTTAACTGACTGGGTCACCCAGGTGCCCCAGGACACTGTATTTTCTATTTCTTCTTTTTTTAACCAGTATCTCTCCCTGTCCTGCCTTTAGCTGGTTCTTAACAGGCACTTCTCTGAGGCACAAGCATCCCTCACAGAAAAGCAAACTCCAGATCTCACCCTTGATCTTTCACCACTCATTAAATTTGAAGGCCACCAATGGCCTTGAAAAAAGTGGTGATGTAGCACGGATAATCATATTTTCCCAACGAAAGAGTGGGAACCGAGGATGTTTTCTGATTTATAAATCTATTTATGTGGAAGAAGAAAAACATTTGCAGAAGAATAATATTTTGTGACACATGAAGATTATACAGAGTTCAAATTTCAGTGTCCATAAATAATTTTATTGGAACGTAGCCACGCCCATTTGGTACCCATCATCTATGGCAGATTCTGGTACATTACGGCGGAGTGGAGTAGTTGCTAAAATATTTACTCTCTGGCCCTTACAGGAAAGTTTTCCAACTTCTGGCCTGCAGGTAGGAAAGGATATTTGGTCACAACGTACTTTGAAGTCTATATGTGTGTGCACCCAGTCACCAGTGGTGCAAAAACTCTTTGGTTGATTTGCTCTCCAATTACTTGGCCTCAGAACCCTTTTTAATCTTGAAAATCACTGAGGACCTAAAAGAAGTTTGGATGAATGTGGGTTGTACGTGTTAATATTTGCCACATTTGAAAGTAAGCCTATGAAACATTAAAAAAATTCATTAACTCACTCACAATAACACCATAACCCCATTACATATTAACATGCCTAACATTTTTATGAACAAACAACTATGTTTTTCAAAACAAAAATGTCTGCTGAGAAGAGTGGCAGAGTTTTTACGTATTGGCAAACCTCTTTAAAAGCTGGGTTAAGAGAAGACAAGTAGAGTCTCATCATTGCTTCTGTGTTCACTCCAGTGCAATATTACACATAGCCTCTGGAAAACTCCACCATGAGGGCGAAAAAGACAAATAACATCTTAGCATTACTATGAAAATAGTTTTGACATAGTGGATCCTCGGAATGTTTCTTGGGGAACCCCAGGGGTTCCCAGGCCACACTTTGAGAACAGCTGGTTTAGAAACACAAGGGCATATATATGATAATAGTCGCAGGGTGAAGCCTCTAGGAGAGGACTGACTGACCTGGAGTAAAGAGGATCCCTTTGCCCCCGCTTCCAGAAAGATAACCAGAGTCTCAGACACGGAAAAGGTTAGGACAGCCCATCCTCTTTCCATCCTGCAAAGCTGGGAGACGACCGGCCACTTACTTGCAGTCCAGCAGCCAAAGCCACGGGAGAAGGAGGGGTGGCTTCAGAGATGGCAGTTCCTCCTCCCGTGGCCCCCGCCTTCCACGAGCCTCCTCTGTCTTCCTTCCCATTCCCTCTCCTTCCTCTACCCTCTCCAGGAGCTGCGGGAAGAGAAGTGAGGTGCAGTGTCACCCTGGGTGGCATTGGGAAGGACCGGGACAGTTCTCTTTTGCATTTCCCACAGACATGTCTGTCTGAGACCCTTCTGTTAGCTGGAGGAATCACTTCCCTGGAGCCTGCACCTCAAATCACTTCCCAGGGCACCCACACCACCCACTGTGCCAGCACCTTCGACACCCTTTGGGTGCAGCTATTTCCTCTCACAAGGAACACGAGATTCAGTCTTTTCCCGTGCTTGCTTTTGCTTTTCTCCCTTTTAAACTGTTGTCACTCCTCTGTGAAAACAGAATAGTCCCTATACTGAACCTGAGCGCAAAAGGGTTCTGAGCACGAAGGTGCGATCTATCGTGTGCTTGAAGCATGACCAACTTCTTCCAATATGGCGGCACTCTGGTAAGAGTATTAGTCTGCATTTCCCGTCCAGTCACGAAGCACCATGGAACTGGTTGGAGCCCTGGAGACACTCGAGACCACAGGCTGTACACCTTGACACTGCTCTTCCCCTTTCCTTGAATTCTAGAAACCATGGTTTTAAGTGAGGCACAAGGCTTCCCAGTTTAGAGACAACATCTGCAAGCCTTCCTTGCATCCGGGGGTGGCCACAGGACTAAGTTTTGGTTCATGAGATGCACAGAGTGTGCCCTTTGCCTCTCTTCCTCCTTCCTGCTAGCTGCAGTGAGGCTCTGAAGCACCAGTGGACCATCTCGGGTTGTGGAGTGGAAGCCACTTTTTGAAGAAGGTAGAGCGACAAGTTAGAAGGACCTGTGTCCCTGACACTGGGCGATATGCCAGCCTGGTCTGCCTCGCTTCCCAGGGCGCCCATGCCGCCCCCTGCGCCAGCCCCTATGGAAGGAAATAACGATCTTTCCTTTGTTTTAAGCCACCATTTTCTGTTACAGTTCAACACAATCCTAATACAGACATCTAAGAGCCATTACTTGTAATCCTTATGACAACAGTACGACATCACCATTTTCCAATTGAGGCAGATAGAGATTGTATAACTAACCCCAGGCCATATGCTGGATGAGGGAGGAAATGAAAATCTGAGCCCAGGCAGTCAGAGTTCAAATCTGGTGCTTTAGCAACTCTACTTGGCTCCCCAATAGTTCAATCAATGACTGGCCTTCTTCCTTGTGGCGTTGGTTTTCCGACTTCCTTCATTTACTGTTTACAAATATCTGTTATTGTTTGATACTAGCTTCTGGAGTAGAGCCACTGGGTTGCCAGCTACAACATGAAGAAATGATACCTCTAACGATTATATTCTCAACTCTCCTGTGAACTTACAGGTGTATAGGCACACGTGCACACACACACACACACACACACACGCACATGCAGGCACTACTGAGGATACATACCCATTGCAGGGCGAAAAGCCAGGTGTCCACCTAGCTCATCAGACATTGGCTTTTAGACTCTCTACACACTTATCATGATCCTGAGCCCAGAAATATATCCTGGTCGAGTATAAACTATATTTGCTGTACTTCTATTGTGTCCAAAGGAAACATCCTTTAGAGGCCACTGGCAGTCCCATGCTGATTTTCCCTAAATCAAAAGTTAGGTGGCATTCTTCCCACCAGCAGAGCAGTCTTGTACCCCTGTCCCCACGCCATGTGGTCCTCTGCTTAGAAAGGACCACTCAGCTAACCTTTCATGAGAACGTGGCTAGCTCCCAGTCCTATTCGTTAGGTTAGGCTATACTACGACAATTAATTAACCCTAAAAGTTGAGCGCCTTAATGTAACAAAGGTTTAGTCTGTTTCCAGTGTGGGGTGGCGAGAGACCAGGAAATATTCAAGGGTGGTAGTACTCCACATAGTCATGTAAAGACCCAGGCTAATGGTGGCCCCCTGTATCCTACAGCTATACTCTCTGGAACATCTCACCTCCACGATTACCATGGAAGGGGAAGAGACCACTTGGAAATCCGGCCCCCTCAGTTTCATGCTCCAACCCAGAAGTAACAGGCCACTTCCTCTCACAACCCATTGGGCAGAACTAGTCATGTGACCTGACCTCTGTACAAGAGGGCTGGAGGAGGGAACACGATAGATACATGAGGCGCTGGAAAGGTCTCTGCCATCCCATGTAAGCATCAACATGTCTACAATCCTCAGTCCTACTAAAAACATATTCTGAGTTCTTTCCTTAGTCTTTGGTGGGCACAGGTGAAACATGCTAAGCTCCAAATAATGAGAAAGCGCACATGCGTAAGGACTTCCATGGGCTTCTCTGCCCTAGTGACAGAATACGTTAGGATTTTAATATCTGATAGTTAAAGAGCAATTGACAAGTGGTGCCTGAGAATTAAAACAGGATACTTCGTGGCCCGAGGAGAGATAAGTCAATTGGTCCATCTGGCTCTGCCTTACAGGCCATGAGGAAACCTGGAGCACCACCTGTGGTGCTCACCCACTCTTCTACCCACTATGGTCCTCCAGTAAGGATGGGAAGAAATACAGACACAGATTTATGGACTTCGGAAAGAGATAAATCAAGAATATGGAGCAAGAGAAACGTACGTTATTATTTATACCCTGAGTTCTCCAGGACTAAACACATTAGATTTTTTTTTAAGTTTTATTTATTTTTGAGAGAGAGAGAGAGAGAGAGAGAGAGACAGAGCGTGAGCAGGGGAGGGGCAGAGAGGGAGACACAGAATCCAAAGCAGTTTCCAGGCTCTGAGCTTTCAGCACAGAACCTGACGCGGGGCTCGAACCCATGAATCAGGAGGTCATGACATGAACCAAAGTCAGATGCTTCACTGACTGAGCCATCTAGGCGCCCCAAACACATTAAATGATATTTAGAGGTCTGAAGAGGAATGGTCAGCTTCTCTTTTTTACGGTTGGCTCACTACAGCTGGTACCTGAGGCCCTAGCTGAACCAGGGGCGGGCTTGTTTTGGCTCTGGATCACGAATCAACCAGATATTTACTTTGACCCTACCATGGGTCTGGTACAATGCCTACTAATATTTTGATGGTTGCAAAAGGAAAGTAGGGTGTGCTACAAGGCAATAAGACGGGTTTTGTAGTAAAACATGCCACTTTTGTAATGTGTACAAATAGCCCAGAAGAACTCGCCTTTCACACGAGTCCTTTTAGAAGTTTGCACGCCTACGACTGAGAGCAGGTCATGGTGTCCTCTTTCGGAACTGTCTTCAGGCCCCGGGGAAGGACGCATATGAAAGCTGACCCCATTACCACTGTAACGTCTCCTTTTCTGGTACTATTGTTATCCAGCAGAGTTAGCTACTAGGTAGTTTACTAGAGTCGGCTTTCAATACCTTTTGTGTATCCTCAGAAATCAAATATGTGGCTCAACAGAGGAAGGGTAACCGTGCCAATAGAATATCTAGAAAAATGTGCTGTAGCCTCTGCAGGCAAATCCCTAGTCACATTTTAAAACTCCATGGCAGGGGAGCCTGGGTGGCTCAGTCAGTTAAGCATCCGACGCCGGCTCAGGTCACGATCTCACAGTTCGTGAGTTCGAGCCCCACGTCGGGCTCTGTGCTGACGGCTCAGAGCCTGGAGTCTGCTTTGGATTCTGTGTCTCCCTCTCTCTCTGCCCCTCCCCTGCTCATGCTTGCGCGCTCTCGCGCTCTCTCTCTCCCTTCTCTCAAAAATAAACATTAAAAAATTAATGTCTTAAAACTCTATGGCGAGTTACATTTTCCCAAAAGCAATATCTCTCATCCCATTTCTCATTCTGTATACCTTTCAAGAGATTTACTCACCCACCAGGAGGTGGAGTCTACTCTCCGTCCCCCTAAAAACCAGATGAGTTTTTGACTCACTTGTAACCAACAGAATGCAGACACGTGATACTCTCTGACGTCAGCGTGAGGCCATAGAAGGCACTTCGGCTCTGCCACGTTGAGTCGAACACCCTCGCGGGAGCCCGGAATCGCCATGTAAGCGCTCGACCGTTTCTGTGGTGTCAATAGTCCCAGAATGGCCAACCTTAAGCTACCAAAGTGGTGAATACAGAGTTGAAAAGAGATGCCCACCGCGGGTGTGCTGGCCATAGAGCTGGAACAGAGCCTGAATCAGGTCAGCTCTGCAGGGCCAACAGGTGCTGCTGAATGGGTTTCATTTTTATTGATTTTTAAATTTTTTTCAAAGCGTATTTATTTCGAGAGAGAGTGCGAGTGAGAGAGGGGCAGAGAGAAAGGAAGAGAGAGAGAGAGAGAGAGAGAGAATCCCAAACAGGCTCCATGTTTTCAGTGCAGAGCCGGACACGGGGCTCGAACCCACAAACCGTGAGATCACGACCCGAGCGGAAATCAAGAGTCAGACGCTTAACGGACTGAGCCACGCAGATGCCCCAAAGGTGTTTACAGTTCCTTCCCGTTTACGGGATGGGAGCCAGAACCAGGAAGACTGACATTTGTGGAGCTTTGTCTGCTCTTGCCTCTGGCCAAGATAGAGAATGAGAGTCTCTGGGTTCACGGTGGACAAACAGAACGGAAACCTCTGAGCAGCCCAAATGGACCCCTAATGTGACAGTATCTTTCCCCTGAGACAGAAGAATGTGGTGACGATCAGATCCCAGGGTAGATATGCAGATGGCTGTGGGGGGTTAGGTCACCCGCTGTTTGGGGTTTTGAAGGCCCTGCCCCCCTAAGGGGGCTGGGAAAATCCACCCTGAAGGATGTGGCTAGCCAGGAACAAGCTGTGAGGGGGCTGGGCCTGCTTTGTGAGAACACGGCCCCCCACCCCTACCTGGGAAAATACCCACCCCCCCAGCCAACACCAGAGTCTGCGTGAGGGGGTGAGACAGGGAAGGTCTTGCTATTTTCAACAACTTGTTTTCGATCTTAAATTAATCTCTTGTATTTTGGGGGAAAAAAACACATGAAAGGAGAACATTAACATGGTGCCCGGTCCCCCACTCTCCCCGCTGAACACGTGGCATTGTTTGCATGAATTTGCATTATTGGCTTCATTTCCATTTTTGATGACCGCTTGGAGACACTTGGCATGATTGTCGACCGTGTGTATTTTTGCCGTTTACGGGTGTTCTTTTTCCTCTTAACGCTTGGGTCATGTTTTGCAATAGCCTTTCACGTAAAAGTACAATCCAGTGTGATATTTAGCACACACCTCTTCACTGGGTTACTGAGAGCCACATGAGTTCGTGTTTCTGTGGTCAAACACAATCGTCTCCTACTTTTTAACTTCCATCTCAGCTTTTGTATCTCCAAAGTCCCTCCCTCAAGATCCAAAGTGTACCTACGTCTTCCAGGCTTACGTTGTCCTTGCATATAACTCTTGAAGGCATGTGGACTTTATTTTGAACTATAGGGAGAGGGGCGCCTGAGTGGCTCAGTCGGTTGGGCGTCCGACTTCGGCTCAGGTCATGATCTCATAGTTCGTGGGTTCGAGCCCCGCATCGGGCTCCGTGCTGAAAACTGGGAGCCCGGAGCCTGCTTCGCATTCTGTGTCTCCCTCTCTCTCTGCCCCTCCCCTGCTCATGCTGTCTCTCTCTCTCTCAAAAACAAACATGAAATGATTACTTTAATGAAATATGGGGAGAGCTAGGGATCATCTCTCATTTTTTCCACATGGTTGGTCCGAACATCATTTGTGGCGAACCTCCCTTTCCCCACGGATCTTAACCATGTGCTGATTTTCTATGTGCAAGTGTCTCTATTCGGGTCTGCGTGTGAGACGCTCTGTTATCCCCATCCATCTGCCGATGGTTTGATTTGGCCACTGAAGCTTTAGAATATCTTTGGTTCTCTTCTTTCCCCTCAACAATATAATACTTTGAAGCACGGGTTCCACCTGCATCTTTGTCACTAAATTATCTTGGGCACGCCGCTGCCACACTCTGGAATTCTGCCACACCATCTGTAACACGAGGGTTCCAAACTGGAGTCCCTTCCAGCTCTAACGCGGTGCAACCGGTTGGAGGCGACTGCATCCAAACCTCGCCGCCTTTGTTTCCCTGAAGCCCGCATCCGTCAGAACGTTCCACAAGCTCTGAGTTCGGACATCTTCACATTTTTCCTGAGCCTTCTGACTTTGTGAACAGGCCCTTTCAAGACCCAAGGAGTAAAAGCGCCCCCAAAGCAGGAAGCAGATAAAAAGCAACAGCTATGCCGGAGAAGAAGAAAGTTGGGCGTATGTTTTCTCCCTCTCGCTCTCATTAGGGTAACTTCTGACCGACTCAAACATTTGTTACACTTTTCCTGGAAACGTACAAGTTTAATTTGGAATACAGTCATGGAGAGAAAATTCTGCTCGGTGCAGAATGTAAAAATATGGTGGCTAATGAGTGGCACTGATTTCACAGGAAATAAGGAAGCAAAATACAAATTTTGGAAGAAAATAAGCAATTTCAAAATGTTTCCATTTGCTCCGAATCCAGCTTCATTGCTTCAAGGGGTAGTTTGGAAATTCTTCTCATGAAAGCGCAGTAAATATTACTGCAGACTGTCCTATTTTCTGGCCCGGAAGAAAGGGGTAGAAATGACAGATTTCCTAGAACAACTTCTGGGAAATTTGTGTTGATGGTACTTCTGATTTAAAAAACTTTTTTTAACGTTTATTTATTTTTTTGAGACAAGAGAGAGACAGACGCGAATGGGGGAGGGCCAGAGAGGGAGGGAGACACAGAACCCGAGAGACACAGAACCCGAAACAGGCTCCGAGCTGTCGACACAGAGCCTAACGCAGGGCTCGAACTCACAGACCGTGAGATCGTGACCTGAGCCGAAGTCGACGCTTCACCGCCTAAGCCACCCAGGCGCCCCCGCTGGTACTTCTGATTTTAAAATGCTTCGCTCTTTCCTCCAGCAAGACTACACCAAATCCTGCGACAACATGCGACAGAGTGGCAAATGCCCACTTCTTCAGTTACACAAAAAAAGGAACCTTTTTGTTCTTTGTGTCCGTACTGCTTGGGTGTGAGTGGCTGAGTGTGTGTTGTGTGTGACATAGATTTTGAGATCGTTTCGGGAGATATCACAAAAGAATCTCCTTCCTCCCTGTTAGAAATTCCGATTCTACACCATTAATTGGCATTTTCAAAACACCAAGCACCAGGTTTGAAGTCTACAAATAAAATACAAGCCCAGATGCTGTGTTTACGCTTGCGTGCATTAACACTTCATAAGCAGTTCATTAAACTGATAACACTTTAAACAGTAACACTGGCTCTTTCAGACCCTCTCAGCCTGTAATTGTCCTGAGGCACCAAATGAACCCTTTCGAGGCTGGGAACCACAGGAATTTACATTCTTGACGTGTGTCTCTTAATTATGGACACCCTGGGCCCCGGCTGACTCAGAGAGGGCCGGGCTCAAGCCTGCACGCCCCAGTGACTACACACACAGGGACAGACCCAGAGGACTTGTGTGCCGGGGACACGGCCCAGGGAAACGGGCCTCAGGACCGGTCCCGGCCGCAGGGGCAAGGCTGTCTCACTACTTTCCTGAAACACCTCGGCCAGGTTTGCGCTGAGCCTCTCGTTAGAAACCAGTTTTCCAAGAACAAATCTCCCTGTTGATAAAGATCTGGGGAATGAACAGTCACCACCCTCTTGAGTTTTCCTTTCTCACTGCCCTAGCACTCGATAGAAGTCGGAGAGCCTGGTGCAGTCTGGGACCCATCCCCCTGGCATAGACTTCTAGGCCCCTGGGGACTGTCTCATCAGAGGGGACATCTTGGCCGCCTTGACGTCCCCGTATCCGCGCACGGTACTCTTCCTTGAACAACGTAAGGGTTAACTGTCCTATTACCACTGTGCGAGCTCTCCGCACGCATTTCATTCAGTTCGACAACCCAGGGAGGCTCTACCTCTTTGGAATGATGACACCGAGGCCACAAAGGGATGATGGTATCAGTCCCCCTTGTACTCGAGCACAGGGCACTCTGCCCAGTAAGCCTTTCCTAGCATTGCCTCCCACATCCTACCAACTGGTGGGGACCTTATTACCCTCACGTTGCAAAAGAGAAAGGGGAGACAAAGGGGAGTGGGTACTGAACTGGAACTCAAGTCCACCCGGCTCCCACGACCGGGCCAAGGCCTCTACGAGACGGTCCTCTCTGAGGACCCGGGGTGTGCACAGCAACTTAGAGGCTCTCTAAGCCCAGCTCCTGGGGCTTCACCCCTGAGGGCAGTGAGAACCAGGCCCCTCTCGCCCCTCCTGCCAGGTCAGTGCGTGCCGCCCTGAGTTCCCACGCCTCCTACCCTGGGGATGACCTCCAGCCCCACGGAACTGATGGTAACTGATCTGATGAGCAACTGATGGGTAACTGATGCATAACTGACCGGCTGCTGATTAACCTCAGCAGGGGTTTCGCGAGCACCCTTTCCAGACCCGGAGGTCTACGGGCTTGGCTGCTCGGAGGCGGACACCTAACCGTGAGGCCCTACCCTGGAATCCTTGGTCCGGAGTCCGCAGCAAGCACGCTCGGGGACCTTGAAGCACGGATGTTCCGCGGCCGGGCGCACAGCGCCATCGCGTGGCCAGAGTGGGTAGCGCAGCTAGAACCTCCTGCTCAAACCTCCAGGACCAGGATGAGTTAGTTGGGCGATTCAGGATGGGGAAGGACCACTTCATCCTTCTGGGAACCTCCCCTAGTCTGCAGCTGTGGGCTCTGGCGGCTTGTGTGGCTGTAACAGCAGGGGGAACGGCCCCGTGGGGTCTTGCTCAGCAGAGACGCTGTGGTCTGTCCCAAAGCCTTCAGTGGGGGGAGCAAGGCACCCCCACCTCTCCTAGTGGGGCAATGGATTTCTTCCTCCTGAAAAAAGGAGCATGGATAGCAACGGCTCCCGAGAACCTTCTGCTCTTTCAAGGATATGTGGCTCTTCGAAACGGGCAAGGTCGTATTAAGGCCCACACCACTATTCATTCATTCGTTTTATGGTTCATTAAGTCAGCCAGCAAAAATGTAGTGAGCACTTCCCATGTGCCAGGACCCAAGATGCATGCCGAGAGTACAAAAGAGAACCCCAGGGTTGGCTTAGAATGTGGCGGGCCCTTTACCGGTCAGCGGAGGCCCCTGGGCTCCTTCTCAAACCATTTGAGAACACATAAGGAAAGATACACAGAATCACAAAGCAACCAATTATCCTAAAACACAGTCACCAAAGTACTTTTTTTTAATTGTGAAATAGTCGTGTTCTTTGTTAATATATGATGTAACAAGGTCTACGGACCAGAGTGCTAACGGCCGTCATTTCATATAGTGAGGAGCACAAGTGACATTTCAAGTCAATTGCACCAACTGTAACGTGATGGGAAAATAGCTGTGATTCCCGTTAGTGACAAAGTCACCAGCACTGCTAATACGCTGGGACGTATTGCCTGTATTCATAATTGAAGAAATGTTAAGTTGAAAACAAAGGTGTAAATGCTTCCTCATCCGAGTTCCCGGAGCCCCTGGATTTTACCCATGTGCGGCTTGGTTAAGAAGCTGGCGGGTGAGCAGATAATAGGTAAATAAACAGGGTGAGTGTGGATGGTGCTGAATGCTTTGCAGGAAATCAAGAGGAGGATTCTGGCGACAAAATTGAGGTGGGGGGAGTGGGTGCATGTCACATGCAATGGTCCCGGAAGGCCCGGAGAAGACAGCTGTGAAGAGGCTCTTATAGAGGCAGGAGATGGCCACCAGGGGGCGCACTTTAACCCATAACCTGCACAGTCCGCAAACTTGACTCTTGCCTGCGGCGCTGGTCTCCAACCTTTGCTCACAGTGCACTGCACCCCCGCCCCCTAAAGCCTGGTCATACTCGCACCCCTGCCTGGGCCCTGAAGGCACTTGATTTTGCAACTTTGCCCCCGGGGCAACCCAGCCGTGAGACAACAGTGATCTGCCCTGTGGAATTGAACCCCTCAGAACTGAACCTTGAAGAAAAAGCTCAGGATCTGAGTTGTATTTGGGAACCAGGCTCCTTAAGGCCTGGAGGTCCCCCGAGCCTTCCGGGTCTGTGATTCCTAAACCCCCTCAGCTCGCGGGTACGGAACCTCTGTTCTCATCCTCGGGGTCCAGGCCAGACGGTGTCTTGGGGAGTGGTTGGTGAGCTCGGGGCTGTGTCAGAGGCGGCCTTTGTAGTTGGTTACGAACCAGTGTGGCAGGCTTGCGGGGTGATGTCAGGGGCTGGCACCAGCAAAGAACAACTTTGTTGACAAGAAGATTAATTAGACAAATGTAGCGCCCATCAGTTACTGCCGCCCCCTCCTCAGGGGTCAGCTCTAGTCAAGCCTTTGCTGGAGGTTTTTTCTTCTCTCTCTCTCTCTCTCTCTTGTTTTCCGTCTTTTTAAAAGAAAGCTTAATCTTCTAACAAGGCAGCCAAAAAACAATTCAAGGCGTGCCAGAGGAACAAGTACATACAGGCAGGCTCTGAAGGGAAGGTTCCTGCCAGGCCTTGGGCTGGCCCAGCCTGGGAGCCGACTGGGGCCTCTTCCTCCTACCTGTACAGACCCGACCCCAGGAAGCGTGTTGAGCCCTGAATCCTTCCTCACGAGGGGGGACGCCCTGTTTGTGCGCTCTCTCGGTCTCTCTTCCTCTCTGCCTTTCATGGCCGCGTGTCCCCAGAGAGCGGGTCTGGCAGCCAGCCATGCTGGGTCTTGAGGACGCGAGGCTTCTGCCGTCTCCACCTCTCCTCGTTTCAAATGCCGTCTTTCTCCAGCGGGCACCCGTCCCATTGTCTCATTACGGGAAGCGACAATGAATCACCGAGTCGTGGTGGCCTCATTCATCATTCCACAAATATTCATCGAACCCGTTAAATGCCAGCATCGCTGGGGAGAGAGGGGTGATCTTGATACATCAGGCCCTCGCCTTGGGGGTGGGGGCCTTATATTCCTGAGAGGGAGATACAGCAATGAGTAAAATACACAAGTGAGCTAGTTGCTGCCTGTGGTAAAGGCCAAGAAGGAGCTAAATGACGGGATGCGGTGGAGAGGGCTTGGAGGTGGCAGCCATTTTGGGAAGGGCGCCCCTGAGGAGGTGAAATTGCAGTGGAGGCTCCAGGAGGGAGGGAATCTGCCTGGGGAGAGCTGGTTGTTTTTCAGCCACAGGAGACAAGAGTCTCCTATTTACGCTTTGTCAATACCTGACGGTTGGATGAATGAAAAAATATTTCCAAGCTGTGCTTCTCACACTGTTAGCGTACATTTGAATCTTCTGGAAGACTTGTTAAAATTCAGATGTCCAGCCCCACCGATTCAGAAACGGTGGTGTGGGGCCCAGGAAGCTGCACCTCAACGGCCCTCCCCTCCTGTGCACCCCGGCCGGGGAGATGGATGCGGGCTGCCGCAGGTCCCGGCCTGCCCAGAGGCTCTGCTCCCCGCCCAGCCGGTGGCCATGGCACAGCCCACGCCTTCGGCCTGAGCTGCAGTCCCTCCTCGGCCCCCTCCCCTGCTCAGCCCTGGATTGCTGCCATCTCTGTCCCGTCAGGCTCCCTGAGATTCGAGAAAGCCCTTGCACCGCTGTGGGTGCCCCAAACCAACCAGTGTAGCTTCAGCAGGCCTGTCCCGGGAGCTTTTGCTAACCCAGGGCCTTCACCTCCCACCCTGCCCACAGCACCCAGGCCCGGCCCGGGGTGAGGCCCGTGTCCCACTGTTAGCGAGGCCAAGACCCCTGAGGACACCCAAGGCTCATAGCAGATCTGGCCTCTTTAAGGGGCCTCTGAAAGCCTCCTAGGGTGGGGGGCAGAGCTGGATCGCCACTCAATTGTCCTGCCCAACTGTCACCCCTCCTAGAGACGCCCTAAAGCCCCCAGAGGGTCCCCAGAGCCTCCTGGGCCCCACATCCATTTTTTTCTCAGAAAGAGCTGAGGATCCCACCTGTGGGAATGAGCTTCGGTAGCAGACGGGAGCCCAGGGCCTGATGAGGACACGGCCACGCTGAGGGGCCCCTGGGAGTGCAGGAGAGAGGCCGGGCCTTTGAGGAGTGGGGCGTGGTGATCAGCGCGGAGCACTGGGTCGTCCAGGGAGGAGGAGCCCGCATGGCCACCCCTGAGGCTGTCTTGGCCTGAGGCCCCAGGGCAGGGGGGGTGCGACTGGGACCTGCTCTGGGGCCAGGCCCCTGTCTACTGGACAAGGAGCCCCGGGGCCAAGATGGGACCTTCGTCCTGACCTTCCAGAGTTCATCTTGGGTACCTGGTGCCCTGAGCCAACCCCGGGTCTGTGTGGCCCTCTCTCCCTCGGTTCGTTCTCCCGTGGGTAACAGAGCCAGGATGTGTGGGTGGTGGGGATGCGGGCACAGACAGGGCTTGGACATGTGGGACGTGCGTCTCACATGAGACAAAGAGCTGGGGCTGGGCTGAAGCCCAGCTCTCTGCCCTGCATGTTCTGATAGGCAACTCTTGAGATTTCTATTTTTTTTTTAATTTTTTTAATGTTTATTCTTTTTTTAAATTTTTTTTTTCACATATTTATTTTTGACAGAGAGACACAGAGCATGAGTGGGGGAGGGGCAGAGAGAGGGAGAATCCGAAGCAGGCTCCAGGCTCCGAGCTGTCAGCACAGAGCCCGACGTGGGGCTCGAACTCACGAACCACAAGACCATGACCTGAGCCGAAGTTGGAAGCTTAACCGACTGAGCCACCTGGGGGCCCTTAGATTCCTAAAGTCAAACCTGGCCTTCCAGATGAGGAGGAAGATTCATTTATCAAGGTAGAAGAATAACACGTCTTACCTAACAGCTTAGTTTAATAACCTGTCAGTAATCGGCACAGGGCACGGGGCCTCCACTTTTGCTCTTGTCCTGGGCATCTCAAACGTCAGGGAGCTCAGAGACAGTTGGAGGAAGTTGCCAGAACCAAGGAATGCTCCTCATGGAGGCTGGGTGATTCTGAGAACAGAGACAGGAAACTGCCAGTGTCGTCAGGCCTCTTTTCTTCTCTGCACCCTGGTTTCACCGCAGCGAGTCTCCCGGTGTGGCTGGGGAAGACCAGCCTGAGTCTCGTGGGGGCCTGTTTAACATGCAGATTCCAGGGCCACCTGCCCCCCGGCCCCCCACCCCCCCCCCACACGCCCAGACCTGATGAATAAATGGGGTCTGGTGACTCAAAGTCTCTGGGGATGGGAGAGCCACCGCCCCTCATGGGCCCACACCGGCAGATGCACACTTGGAGCATGGGGCTCTCTGAAGACCAGCCGGAGGGGTCTGATCCCAGACTGGGATCATCTGCTGTCTCAAATAGATGTTTGGGGACCCCCAGGGACCCGTGACAGGAAGCCGGCCCTCAGGCCACCTGGCCTGGTTCTTTTCTAGGAGGGAATGTAAAACTCACAATGGGATGGAGTGATAGGCCTGTGCGTTATCCTGAGTCTGACACAATGTGTGGCCCTTTCTCCCTCTCCAGGCCTCAGTTTCCCTGCGTGCAGGACTATAAAGGCAGTTTGATATCATCTGACTTGAATAAACTGCCATGTAAGGCATCAATTTACCGGTCCTAGTCACGAAAGAGAGCACACATGGACTGGGACATTTTTGGTTTCTTTGGCCAATGGCTTTTGGAGGGCTGAGGGGCCAGACAGATCTGATCAAACAGAAGGCACTTCAGAGTTCCGTGGAGGGGATGAGCCGCCCAAATAACGCCATTTCCGGATCTCTGCCGCCCTCTGCTGTCCAGTGCTGGCTAGGACATGCTGACAAGGCAGCCCGGAGCCACATTCCAAGGGGTTCTTGGAAGGGACAGCGGTGTCCTCCAGGGCTGCTGCCTCCCCATCAGCCGGGTAGAGTCCTCTGGCTCACGGAGGCTTTGCAGGTGGTGCCGGGACCAGCAGTGGCTGCAGCACCACCTGGGAACTGTCTAGAAATGCTTTTCAGGTGTCCCCCGAGACCCTGTGTATCAGAAACTGTGGACGGGACTCAGCACTCAGCATTCTGGTAAATTCCTCCCGATGATTCTGATGCACACGCTAAAGGAGAAGCTTCGCTTCTCTTTGGAAACAGAAGCCCAAAGGAGAAATGGGTGTATATGTATATATGAATTTATTTATATTTACATGTATTTTGTACTCATATCGTGCATCTTCAAAATTAAAATGAGACATGAAAATGTAGTTTGACTAGTTTGTTTTTATTTCGTATTTGGGTAGGTCAGTGCTGTGAGAACATTAGGATCCCCACATCACACAGGCGGGCTCAGTCTGAGCTTTTGCAGAGAATGAGCTTGTCCTGGGGGACAAGCATGTAGGAAGTTTTCTCTAATCTGGGTGATGCATGTGCCACTGCAGTGAGTGACAGAGAGCCTCTGCTGTCCAGCAGGATTTCTGGGTCTCAGCAAGACCCATCTGATGCCCGACATCATCAGCGACAGGGATATGGACTTTCAGAGACAGTCCTGATTTGAATGCATTCATTCCCTCGTTTAGTGACTGTTTATTGAGCACTAACCATGGATTCTAAAGACCGAGCCAGCTGTGTGGCATTGATTCCTGCCCTTGTTGACGCAGTCCCATGGGGAAGACCAGAACTAGCACAGAAGAATGAAGTCGCTGAAATTAATTGGTCACAGCTATACGAAGCACTGTGATGGAGACAGTCCGAGGGCGCCGCCTAGTGACAGGGAGAATTATAAGGCAGTGGGATTTTCAGAGGGAGGTGGCCCCAGCGCTGTGAGGGAACCTAGGACACCTCAGCCTCCGCCTTTCCCTCTGTGGGCTGCAGGGGGTGCCCCGAGGAAAGACATCGCAGAGGCTGGGGGTTGGTGGCCTGAATCTTTCTACCCCATCAGAATTAATTATTAGTCATTATGGGACAATTTGTATTGTTTAAAAACTTTAGAAAATGTGGATCATACAGAGAAGGTGAACATTTTATTTATTTTTTTTCAATGTTTATTTTTGAGACAGAGAGCATGAATGGGGGAGGGTCAGAGAGGGGGAGACACAGAATCTGAAGCAGGCTCCAGGCTCCGAGCTGTCAGCACAGAGCCCGACGCGGGGCCCAAACTCATGGACTGTGAGATCATGACCTGAGCCAAAGTCGGTCACTCAACGGACTGGGCCACCAGGCGCCCTGAGAAGGTGAACATTTTAAACCACCAATGATCCCACCACACAGACATAACCACTGATAAGAGTTTGTTGTAGAGGCTTTTTTTAAAGTTTATTTATTTCTTTTGAGAGAGAGAGAGTGAGAGAGAGAGAGAGTCAGTGGAGGAGGGCCAGAAAGACAAGAGAATCCTAAGCAGGCTCCACACTGTCAGTGCAGAGCCCATTGCGGGGCTCGATCCCACAAACTGGAATCGTGACCTGAGCCAAGATGGAGTTGGATGCTTAACCCACTGAGCCACCCATGTGCCCCAGCTTGACTTTATGTAAACATATGTGCTATTACATTGCATTATATCAATTATACTAGCCATCATGCTATATATTGTTTGGTACTTCACTTTTTTTTTTAATTTTTTGAGGGAGGAGGAGAGTGTGAGGGGGGAGGGGCAGAGAGAGAGAGGGAGAGAGAGAAAACCCCAAGCAGGCTCCGCACTGTTAGCTCAGAGCCCAACTTGGGGCTCGAACCCCACGAACCGTGAGATCATGACCTGGGCCGAAGTCGGACGCGTAACCAGCTGAGCCACCCAGGCGCCCCAGTAATTCGCTTTTCAAATGGCCAGTGTGGCCTGGTGTTCTTCCTCTCTGCCCTCCGTCCACCTGTGACTACCACGCTGTAGCACGTGGCCAGGCAAGGTGCCTCCAAGGCTCATTTCACTGTGACACCTGTCAGGTCGTCCTCCCACGGCTCCCAAGCATACCCTGGACTGAAGGGGCTTTTCTTACTGAAAAGTCACTTTAACAAGACGGTGGCCCTGTTCTGGGGCTTTTGTGTGAACGTGATCCTTAACTTTCAGAGGTAACTTTCAGAGATAACGATGCCCCGAGGGCCAGGAGAGCACAGACTTGGGACCTAGGAGGGCAGAGACCAGGCGAGGAGGGACAGGGAGACGGGGTCACACTGGGAGAACCAGAGCTGCCTGGAGCCTGGGAGGGGAGCCGAGAGGTGGTTTCGGCGTTCAAGGCCCAGTCGCCTCCGTGAGGGGCATTTAAGGCGTCATTGGTAATAAGGACCAAAACCTCCTTTCTGCAGGCTGTGCCCGTCATCAGTGAAGCCACGTGCCAGCCCTGCGCCCTGGCCCAGACACGGCCTCCCCCCAAGGCTCTGGTGACAGCAGGGCAGGAGCGAGGAAGGGCCTGTCGGAAGCCGCGCGGGAGCATTTGCTGGGGAGCCGCGCGGGAGCATTTGCTGGGGAGCCAGAGCGAGGACACACAGAAAGGCCTGGGGGCAGGAGGAAACTCAGAAAGCCCGCCTGGGGGTGTGCACCTCACTCCGCGGCCTACCAGCTGCTTGTGGAAATTCGCGTGTCGCCAGCAGCAGCCTCCCCGGCCTGGTGAACGCGGGGAGATGCAGATCTCGGGGCAAATTGCTGGATCCGGGCAACGCGGGGCAAGAAGGACAGCTCTCGGGGCGCCTGATGCCACATCTCATGCTCTTGCCCTGTCCCTGGGATGGGTCTGGAGAACGGGCCGAGAAGGCCGTGGAGGGACAGATGCACCCCTACGGTGGCAAGATGGCCCGTTCTCGGCCATCAGGGCCGCTGGGGTACGGAGGGGCCGTCACAGGCGCATCGGCTCTCAGCCACCGTCACTCCAACGGAGGGATAAGAGACGGATAAGGAAAGTAAGCTCGATCCCGACCGCACAGGGAAATGGCTGGGGGCTCTGGGCACAGCTCACGTGCTCAGGCGCCCTCTCGGTCCTCCAGCTGCACGACACTGTGTGTTCGTGCCTAGTTTTCAATTTGCTCGTACACTTCAGGCGACCAGGAATGAGGCAGAAACACCTGGGGCGCATGCTGGCGGCCCACATGTGCCCAGGTGGGGCCACAGGTCGTGCAGTGAGACCAAGGTGGTCCTAAGAGTTGAGCGTCTTTGCTTACGAACATAGCGAAACTACAAAATAAAGCACGGTGCTGGTTCTTTCTCGGTTTTATGATTACAAAAGTCAAAAACTGTCGGCACAAGAGTTGATTTTGGCCTGGGGTCGTATTTTGTCTGGCTTGGATTTTTTTTTTTTTTTTTTAATCAAGCCAACACTTAAAAATCTGGATATTCTATGAAGTGTTTGGCCTTTCAGCTTCTTCTGAAAGATCAGATCTGACGCTCAGGGCTGGGGTTCTTCTGCACCAACAGTCAGCTGGCGTCAGTGGCTGCTACTGATTTTCTTTCCGGAGCCTGCGGCCCCGGCACCCCCCGCACACAGGGTGGGCTCGAGCGCTGCACCCCATCTGTCTCCCTCACACTCATGACCGCCCCGCCTGGGCAGCGTTTGACTTTCTGACTTGTTCTAGAGCCTGTGGGTCCCCGTCACCCGTAAAATAAAAATGTTTTGGTGCCTCTGGACTTCCTCCGTATTAAAATCAAGCAACATAAATCAAGTTGTTCAGGGGCTCTTTGTGCATCTGATTCTAGCCCCTGAGTCAGCGACGCTATACGTTTTCATCTTGCAAATATGATAACCACAAGCAACTCTAGGGAAAAAGTTATGGATCGCAACACTATTGGTCATTTCCGAGCGCCCCGTTAGACACCGTACCTGTCCCTTTGCTCAGGAGCGGAAGGTGAGCATTGACGGAACGGAGGGGAGATCTGACCAGGACGTGGCTTCTTTGCTGAATGAGGAGGAAGGCGCCTTATCTGGCAGTTACGCCCAAGCTCGTGGTGGCCTGCAGCCCAGTCCGTGGAGGCACCAGGGTCACTGGAGTCTTACTGTCTTTTCCAAGAAGTGGCCAAAATGGTTTTTTTTCTGCGTTTAAAAGAGGCGACAGAGACGCTGTGAACCCAAGTGGAGGTTTCAGTGGACAGGCTGGGGGTCCTGAAAGGCTCACTACACTCTAAAAATAAGAGTCAACCAGAAGTAGACTTGCCCTCCCAAGGTTCAAAGCCCAGTTTGGGGTCACCTCATTTCCCAACTGGATTAAGTTCAGGTAAACTGGTTGGTGCGTCTCACCTGACTGCCTGCAAAAAAGCAAAAAGTAACCAACCCCCGGAGGAAGACAGCCCCATCCACAGCTCCAAGTTATACCAAAGTTTTTTTATACACAATGTCCGACAATCAAAAATTATCAGGCAGGGGCGCCTGGATGGCTCAGTGGGTTAAGCATCCAACTCTTGATTTTGGCTCACGTCATGATCTCACGGTTCGTGAGTTTGAGCCCCGCGTCAGGCTCTGCGCTGTCATTGCAGAGCCTGGTTGGGATTCTCTCTCTCTCTCTCTCTCTCTCAAAATAAGTAAATAAACTTTAAAAAAAACTATCCAAAAATGATCAGGCATGTTCAAAGGAGCATCGGTAAGACTGACGACTGGTTCCTCTGTAGAAATAGTGGATGCCGGAAGACGATGGAGTATGTTCAAAGCGTTGACAGAAAATCATCGCCAGGCTAGACTCCGCGGCAAAAATATCCTTAAAATGATGGAGCTGAGCAATGATTGTTTAAGCTGGGTTATGGGTACACAGAGGTTTATTTCATTGTTTTCTCTACTTCTGGAGGCTTGACATTCTCCAGAAAAGAAATGGAAGCAAAATGAAAGACAACGAAGATAAACAAAAGCTGAGAGACTGCCTTACCATTAGACACATACTAAAGAATAGAGTGGAAAATGTTCTTCAGGCAGAGGGAAAAGGATCCCAGATGGCAGCTGGCAATTCAGAAGGAGCAATAACGATGTAGGCAAGTCTGAATGGATATTGACCACATAAAATAATAATTATGTCGTGAGGAGGTTTGAAATATACATAGAATTAAACTACATGATAACAATAGCTCACGAGCCGGAAGAGGGATAAACGGAATTAGAATGTTCTAAGGTCCTTTTCACTGTCCGGAAGGTGGTAAAAGCATTCATTTATGTTAGACTTTAATAATGAGTCACGATGAATGCTGTAATCCCCCGGATAATAATGAAATGAGAAGAAGAGAATATATAAGTAACAAGTGGGGAAATGGAATATTAAAAAAATACTAATCCGA
Organism: Lynx canadensis; assembly: GCF_007474595.2. NCBI lineage: Eukaryota > Metazoa > Chordata > Mammalia > Carnivora > Felidae > Lynx > Lynx canadensis. Next base: position 10,639,824 of record NC_044313.2, read on the forward strand.
AAGAGCAGGGAGGAGAGGGAAAGGATATAAAACAAGTAGGGGAAAGGAGAAAACAAAGAATCAAGATAACAGATTTAAACTGCATTGCATTAAGAACGGGTGATATGTAAGTGGTCTAACACTCCAACTGAAGGAGTAAATAAAAACCCAGGGCGCCTGGGTGGCTCCGTTAGTTAAGCATTGACTTCAGCTCAGGTCACGATCTCGCAGTTCGTGAGTTCGAGCCCTGCGTCGGGCTCTGTGCTGACAGCTCGGAGCCTGGAGCCTGCTTCGGATTCTGTGTCTCCCTCTCTCTCTGCCCCTCCTCCGCTCATGTGCACACACATGCTCTCTCTCTCCCTCTCTCTCTCTCTCTCAAGAATAAATAAACATTTAAAAAAAGAAAACAAATCCCAACCCCATGGTACTTAGAAGGGATGCCCGGTGTATGTAGAGGCACAGAAGGCTAAACATCAAACAGTACAGGCCCAGGGAAGGAAAAACAACGTAGATGTGCCAACAGCAAGCCCGGAGGACCGTGAGGCAAGAAGCGGCGAGCAAAGACCCAGTGGCTACGTACCCGACAGCCTGTCATGGCGGTAACCTCACCCTCCAGTGAAACGTGGTTTGTGTCTGTCCCAGACCCCGACTCATCATGAAGAAGCAGGCGTATGGAAACCTGGACATGCCTGGCGCTGAAGAAAATGCCGGAGATGCTGGAGTGGGGGAGACCCGTCCCGCCTTCCCAGGGCCTACGGCCCAGTGGAGGAGACAGACTGAGGAATGGGGTGTTACGGGGGAGAGTGGCAGGTCTTGTGGTGAGCTCAGAGGTGTGAGACGGGGCAGGGGGCCCTCGGCTGTCAGGACAGGTAGACGGGCGAGGCAGGAAAGGCGTGTGAGACAGCAAGAGTGACGCCATGATGGCGTCGCACGGTCAGAAGCCACCAGTACGTCAGGCTGGTTGAATGTGTCATCGGGTGCAGGTGGCAGGTGCCGAGTGGCCCTGCCCTGGAGAGGAGAGGTGGCCTGGCCCTGGGTTAGGGAGGACCTTTCATGTCATCTGAAAGTGACCAGTCTGTGGAGAGAGACCTGGTGAAGGGTTCTGGGCTGGAAATCAGCATAGAACACTGATTTACGGGGAAGATGAGAGGGGCAGAGTTTTTTTTTTAAACTTGGAAGAGAAAGCCCTGGCAGGAAAGAAGGAAGGGAGGGACGTCCTCACTGCTGGAATGCAGGAGAGCACAATCAGCTAGCAGCAGGCAGAACACGGAAAGAACCTGTGATCAAATAGGATTCGGAATCCCAAAGTCCATATCCTTTGCCTAGAGGAGCACAACTTGCAGCTGGCATATCGAAGATCCTGAGAAGGTCTGCAATAAAAAGAACTTATTTAACCATATTCATTTTGGCATTTCCCAAACTTACTTCATTCTGATGCTTTTAAAAATGTTTATTAATATTTTGCAGGACATTACAGTTCCAAAAAACACAGACTGGGATACGTTGACAAAAAAAAAAAAAAAAAATCTTGACTCCAGAAGCCTGGAAAGCTAAAACCACAGAGATTCCTACCTCTGGAATCTTCCCCAAGCCACAATCGCGGGTCTGGATGGCTTTGACTGCCAAGCAGACTTTCCTGGGCTGTGGGTTTTGGAATCGCTGGTGCCCGAATCCTTGCGATCAGCAGCGGGCAGCAGAAAAAGCCAGCGACATGTGGCGGGAGCTGCTGCAAACAAGGGGGCGGACGCAGAAGGCAGAGAGCCTGGCCGTGCAGATCTGGTTGAAAACCAAATTTCTAGGTCCAGAGGTGCAACTGAAAGCCATTGCTTTTCTTTTTAGAAAGCAGACGCCGAGAGAAACACGCAAGCTCCAGGCCCTCCGCCAGGAGACTCGAGTCAGAATTCCTACTTTTCTAGGAAGGAGGGTGTGCCGGCCCTGTGACGTGAAGTCCCTGAGGAATTCTGGGTCCTCAGTCTTGGTCGAAGGCAGTGTAGTCATGTCCTAGGGCCACCGTAACAAGTCACCACACGCTTGGTGGCTGAAAGCAGGATTGTGTTTTCTCACAGTTCTGGAGGCTCCCTGGCTTCTGGTGGCTTCCAGGACTCCTTGGTGTCCCTCCACTGGCAGCTGCGTCTGTCCAGTCTCTTCCCAGGGCCATCGTCTCTGTCTCTGTGTTTCTGTGTCCTCTCCTCTCCTCCCCTCCCCTCCCAGAGACACCAGGCATGGGGTGATGATCTAATCACCAAGGACTACAAAGACCCTGTTCCCAAAAAAGGATACATTCTCAGGTTCCAGGTAGGCATGAATTTTGGGAGACACCATTGAGCCTCTGCAGGAGGGCTGGCGGTCCCACCAGCAGGCTGTGTGTGTGGCTCGGGGGCGGGAGGATGGCCGCAGGCTCTCTCTCTGCTGGGATCCGTTGGGTTCAATCACAGTCTGAAAGTCCGGGAGTCCAGGGGCCGGCTGCCCATGCTCCAGGCATGGCAACTACTTTGCAAAGAGCCACGGGCCGCTCACCTCCCAAATGTGGCCCCTCCATTTCCCTCCAACCCAACCACTCTATTACAATCGAGTTAGCACAGGGGCGCCTGGGGGGCTCAGTCGGTTAAGCGTCTGACTCTTGGTTTCGGCTCAGGTCGTATCTTACAGATCGTGTGATCGAGTCCCGTGTGGGGCTCTGTGCTAACGGTGTGGGGACTGCTTGGGATTCTCTCTCCCTCCTTCTCTTTCTCTGCCCCTCCCTGGCTCGCACTGTCTCTGCCGGGTTTGCTAACTGAACCCAGCCTGACCCCGGATGAGGAGAGCGTACAGGATTCCAGCTCAGCTGCGGATGGAACCCTCTAAGATCCCCTCATTCACTCGGCTGGCCCAGTGCACGCAGTGCAGCCTGAGCAGCAGACAGGCCTGTGTCTTACATCCCAGCTCTGTCGCTCACTAGTCGGGTCACCAAACTGTCCCATTCTGCACCATGCTGGCTTTAGCATCCAAAATCCAGTGTCTCAGAAAATTCCCCACTGGGGAACAGTCCAAGAGGGCCACCCAGTTGTCCTCAACATCTCTGATTCGTAGTTTGCCCTTCCGTGAAATGGGACGAGACTGTCAACCGTGAAGCCGTAGAATCGGACGGAGCATGGCGTGGCTCGTGCGTGCAGGTGGGAACTTGGCTTCCGGAAGCTGAGAGGCAGGGGCTCCCGGGAAGGCACTCATTCTCCAAAGCAGACCCACCAGGGCTGCCCAGACATTTACCATCCCCGACCCACGTGACCCAGTAACGAGACCCAACATTCGCCGTGCCGAGCTCTGTGCCAACAAGGGAAGTGCTGTCACGGTGCTCACTGCGCTGATGACGAAACTGAGGCACGGGAAGGCTAGATTAACGTGTTTAGGGGTCACACGACTGGCTGATGGCAGAGCTGGGATTCAGAGCTGGGGTGGGCTTGGGGGTGAGTGGGGCGGGTGCTGCCGAGAGGGGGCAGGGCAGACCCAGGTGGCCAGAGTTCAGGCCGTCCCCCCATTCCCGTAGAAACTGAAATATTGGCTTTTCAGGACAGAGGTGGCCTCTTGGTACCTACAGATTTCAGAAAATACAAAACAATGACACATCATTTTCCTTTCTCGAAAGCGCTTCTGTTTTGTATTCATTGACCAGAGGATGTCGTCAGACTAAACACTCCAGTCAGTTTTCAGGGAATTGCATTTAATTAAAACACCATGTGCATCTGCTAAAGGACATGAAATGTGACGAGAAAAAGGAGCCCTGCTGTATGTGCCGGGAAACATGGAAAGTTCCGGAATGTGATTACTCCACACCTGCCGGTAACCCTTCTAGAACACTCTGCAGAGTCTAGGGGGCTGCCCGAGGACACGGTCAGGTGGGGAGGCTCTGGAAGGCTGCCCTGAGCCCTCCTGGGGCCCACAGCTCCACAGCCGGATAGGGCTGCGTCCTCCCTGGGCCAGACCTTTCCTTGGGGACCTAAGTGTGTGTCTGTCCCCCCATCACATGGGCTGTCTCCACCTGGCACCAGCTTGGACTTCAATGCAGTCCCTTCTCTGGCTTTTCCCAAAAAGCCAGTCACATGGAGCATACAGTGGATTTCCTAATTTTAGATTCGTGAGGTCATGGGGTCAGGGCCGATTTCATAGGCTGTGGCATTTCTGAGAAAAATCTCTGCTTCATGTGTCTTCTCCCAGGGCAGCTGGATGACGTCACAGGCAGGGTGACGTGGGCCTGCGGTCACTAGACAAAGGCAGGGTGAGTGGGCCTGCGGTGCCCAGCAGCACGTGAGAGTGATATGTATGGAGTGACAACTGTCAGCAGCCCACGGCTTGGCCCTGCCCCGAGGCAGGGACTGCTGGAAATGAGCCCTCCAGACCAACTCCCTGTTGCTGCCGTGATGGAAGAGCAGCTCCTGGGCTCATCCCCTCAGGCGTTCGGAACTTCCTGTCCCCCTTGCGGGCTCGCTGGGCACTTGGGCCAGGAAGCCTCTGCATCTGTCCTCTCTGGGATGACGGACGTGGGGCCCCAGCATACTGTCATGCTCATTAAAGGCTCACTCACCTGAGAAAGAGTGTCGGAGTGAGTGCTTGGAGAAGGGGCAGAATCCCGACAAGCGGTGGCAGTCAGGTTCCCCTCCTCCTGGGCCTTGCTCCTCTGCCTGGTTTCGTCTGGAGCAGGACAGGGCAGGCCAGTCCCGGTCCTGAGTGCCTCGTGCCCAGGAAGGGGGGCAGGGCTCCCACTCAGATGGGCGGAGGCAGATCGTGTACCTCACATGGCCCCTCCTGGTCTGAGGCCCTACGACCCCGGCATGCGGTGCCACTAAGCACAGGATCCTGAGTAGGGGACACAGGGCAGGCACCCAAAGAGCACCTTAGGAAGGAGAAGACACCCGCTGTCAGCTCCTGCTAGGACGAAGGGGCACCTCCTTTTCCTCTACCTCCCTGCCGGGCTCCCTGTACTATGCATCCGTTCATTCAACATTTATTTATCGATGGTTCTCTGTGTGCTAGACCCTCTTCTGGGATCTGAGGACTCAGGAAAGAACAAGAGTAACCCCGCCTTGCCCTCATTGAGCCTGCAATCCAGTGAGCAAGCCGGGTCAAACGCACACAATGCTGGGGTTTCTGGAGATAAATGAAGCAGGTCAGGGAATAGAGAGAGATGGGGTGCTAGTTACAGGACCTGGCTCAGGGTCGGCCTTTCTCATAATGAGGTGATTTGAGTAGAGAGAGGAAGGAGGAGACAGAGAGCCATGCAAATGCCTGGGGAAGACAGCTCTGTGCCAAGGGCACAGCAACCACAAAGGCACAAAAGTGATGAGGCGGGGCCATGATTCCCGACTGGCACGGTCAAGGTCAGAGATGTGGACAGAGAGGTAGGAAGCCAGGGGCTAGATCAGGCAGCGCCTTTTAGAGTCAGGCCCTGGTAAGGACTTTGGATTTCACCCCAAGGGTAGCGGAAGCCCCTGGAGAGATGTGGCCAGGGCCGCATATGCTGAGAATACGTGTCCAGAGGGTCACTAGCTGCTTTGTGAACAGAAAGCGGGGCTACCGGTGAAGCAGGGAGCCGTCAAGGCTGCTGAGTCCCCCGCCTCCACACCTGAACTTCCTTCTCACGTGCAGTTGGCTGGGTCCCACTACCGCAGTCTGAGGACCCCAGCAGGTTCAGGAGGTCCTGCCCCTTCCTCCTGGCCCGTCTTTCCCTCTGTCCCTGGCTAGTGATGCCCGCAGCGTTCCCTGGGCCCCGACTCTGCCCACCCAGCCTGGGGGACCCGTTCCAGCACTCCTGAAAAATGGAACCAGCTGCTTGTGCTGGTTCCAGGGCCATTTTCACGACCACACCTTCTATGCTGTTCTATGTGCCTGGGCACTCCCGGCTCGTGCTTGCTGGTCCTAATTCTGCCCACCGTTCAGGGCCGTGCTGATACCACCTCATGGGAGCTTCCAGGGAGTCGGCCTGCTCCCCGTCACCCCTGGGCCCTCTGCACCCGCAGCGCACCGCCCCTGCTCTGTCTTCCGTTGCGGTATCGTGCCCTTTCATGGTCACTCCCCGTGGATTCTGTCCAGCCCCTCCCTGGTGAGGGTGAACTTGCCCTGCTGCCCAGTGCTGCCCTTCACCTCTCTGCCCCCTCCAGCCCAGCCTACCTAGTTTTCCAGAAGTATTGGTGGTGGCTGTGCCAGTACTCAGAGGGTGGCGGTTCCCACGGGGAGAGACAAGGCAGGGGCAGCAACAGAGGATGGGGACGTAGGAAGGGGCTTTGGAGTCTCAGGCAGACCTGTTGCGTGTGGATTTTCACAACTGCTAGAAGCTGGCAGAGGTTTCTAGAGATGCCTCAAGAGACAGAAGGCAACCCAGCGGGCACCACACGAAGTTCTTTCCACGAGTTTTCCACAATGCCAGAGTGGGTAAAGGCAGAGCTAAGTCAGGAATCCAGCCTTCCTTCTTTCCGTCTGAATCCCAGCTCCCACCCAGGCAGCGGGGCTCCGGACGGTGAGGGAGAGTGAGCCACGCCATCCATCCTCAGCGAGGTCAGGCAGCTACACAGCAGAGCATGCTGTCCCAAGCTCCACTGCCCCCTTTGCCCCCACATTCAGGTGCTGGGCACGATCACCGAGTGGGTTCAGAGGTAAAGAGGTTCGGCAGAGTTCCTCTGCCGGCCAGAGTGTGGCTCCAGCAGGCCCTCTGAAACGTGTCAGCATTTCTCAAAGCACAAACTTAGATTCTTACTATCACCTGAACTAACCTACTTTGGAGTCTTGCTAGAACATTACCCTCTGGGACGGCTTCCTAGCTGCTTGACAGGACACAGTCCATTGTCCTTGGCCTGCTCTTGGCAAAGACCGGCCACTTAAGACGAGAAAGGGCCTGTTGTTCGATTAAATTCCCCACTGACATGCACGCTGGAAGACCGCTAGGAAGCAAACGGTCTGTAGAACTGAATGTTGTTGTTGGACAGGTAGTTACCAAGAAAACTCTCCGTCATTCCCCACAAATCAGCCTGAGAAATCTCATTTCTTGGGCCTCCCTCCCTTCCATAACGTGTCTGTGCAAATTCCGATTTGCCGATTCCCTCCTGAGCTTTCCACTTGATTATATTGCAGACTCGTCCATTTTCCACTTCTGGTTACTGTCCCACTTCCCGGTTCATCCACGTGGATGGCAAGCCCTAGCCATCAGTCACTGCGACTCCCCTGACCCAGGACTCTCTCCCCAGCATGATCTTCATAAATGTGTGCACCCTATGAATTCACATCAGCAACAGCAGTACCTACCACTGGCTTAGGACAGAAGTATTTTTCATCTTCTACCCTGCCTCAAGTATTCTGGCTAAAAAATGATGGTGAATGTCAAAAGACTAGAGTGAAGTGAGGGTCTTCCTAGGGAAGGACACGTTGGGAGGTATCTGGAGTAAAACTGCGATTTGCTTTGAAATGCTGATAGGTCAGGGCGCCTGGGTGGCTCAGTCAGTTAAGCGGCCTACTTCGGCTCAGGTCATGATCTCGCCGTCCGTGAGTTCGAGCCCTGCATTGGGCTCTGTGCTGATAGCTCGGAGCCTGGAGCCTGTTTCAGATTCTGTGTCTCCTTCTCTCTGACCCTCCCCCATTCATGCTCTGTCTCTGTCTCAAAAATAAATAGACGTTAAAAAAAAATTAAAAAAAAAAATAAAATAAAATGCTGATAGGAAACGGCTCTTGGATTTAAACTTTTATATCTACGGACGCCTTTAGTCTCAGAATTGTCAGGAGTAAAACTAAGGTCACCCCAGGTGGTACATGTCGTATGTAGTTTCCCAGATCCACCACCATGGAGATCTGGGCCCGTAGAGGAGCCAGATGGGAGGGAGCCCAAACAGCTTTCTGTAAAGAGGTTGGTTCTCGTGCACCCGGTCACAGAAAAATCGCAAAGGGCTTCATACTGATCCGTGCCCAACAAGGCAGTGGGACACCTGAAATTCCATCACAAGGAAGCACTTGGGTCCCTGAGTAGGCATGGGCAAACTTTTGCCCATGAAGTGCCAGATATTTAAATATTTTAGGCTTTTCAGGCCGTATGGTCTCTGTAGCATCTACTCAACTCCACTGAATGAAAACGGCCACAGACAACAGATGGGCAGGACTGTGTTCCGATAAAACTTTATTTACAAAGCAGGCAGTGAGCAGGCTGGTCTGCAGACCCCTAACCTAGAGGAACAGTTCCAGGGAGAGGCCCCTTCCGGATGACCCTGCCTCCTCCCCCAGCCTCCACCATCAGCCCACTTTCCTGCAGGGTTAAGAATACCGTTAACTGCAAAGAGAAAACTGACCTGAGCTACATTTTGAAGGTAGTGACTGAGGAAGGTCTTTTTGTCCGATCTTAATTCTCCACTAGCAGTTGAAGCCCGTCTTTCTGAAGCAGTACATCACAGGGTTTTGAAGAGCCCTCTTCCCTAACTGCACTTGGCTGTGCTAAATATAAATATGGAAGCCGGGAAAGCTAAAAATCAACCCAAATTACCTGAAAAATGCAGAATGTCTTTCCTTCCCTGACATTTAGAACCGTTATCTTACCTGTCTGACTAGGTCTTTATTTCTCAATATCCCTTAAAAAAAAGAAGGGGGCTGCGATGGTGTTTATTTGGCCTTTTCAGGCGAGAGAGCCAAATGCTGAAGGTAAACGCTTCAAAGTGACAGAAGGGACTCCTGTGAGAGCTTCAGAACCACTGGAAATCCTGAGTGAGACAAAAGTGAGGCTTTCGTGGGGTTATTTTCAGTGGGTCCTGCATGGCTGAAAAGCAAACAAACCGAAGGACCCTCTGAGGACAGGAAAGACAGCGGACAATCTGCTCCCCAACGTGTCCTCCAGACCTGCCTGGCTACTTAGCTGCCAGCAGCTCTCAGAAGCGTGTTCCCAAGACTCAGCTTCTTCGCTCCCCTTCTTTTAAAACAGCAACACCTCGGGGCGTCCGGGTGGCTCAGTCGGTTAAGCGGCCGACCTCAGCTCAGGTCATGATCTCACGGCTCGTGAGTTCGAGCCCCGCGTCGGGCTCTGTGTTGACAGGTCAGAGCCTGGAGCCTGCTTTGTTCGGATTCTGTGTCTCCCCCCCTCTCTCTCTGCCTCTCCTCCGCTCACGTTCTGTCTCTGTCTCTCTCTCAAAAGTAAACATTAAAACAAACAAACAGTAACACCTTCAAGGGTCCTCAATCTCAAGTGCCGTTTCATTTTACTGAGTTCTTTCACTCACAAACCGTCTGGAGTCCGTCAAATCAGTTACAAGAACGTGACCCAGAGCCCTGCTGGCTGGAGGCCTCTCCCGGCCGTGCCTCTGCCCTGCAGGACCCCTTCTGCTGCACGGTGACAAGTTTGCGCCTCAGCCTGACGTGGGTCACGTACCGCCACTGAGAAGAACGAGCTATCATGGATGACCACAGAGCCCAGGAGTCCCCGAAACAGGACACTGTCCTCACGAGAGGTGGCGTTTCCGGGCAGTAACCAGCCGGGAGGGGAACTGGTTTCATACCAGCGTCTATTCTGTGGATTTCCGACCAGGAACGGCAGTGAGGGACGGGAGGCTCGTACAGATGCCACTCTGGTGTCGATTTCAGAAGAGCGAAATGTCCTGCTACCACTTGCAAAGCAATGGACGTACCTGCAGCAAGGCTGCGGGGAGGCCTACAGCATGCCACGGTCGGCAGAACATCAGCCACGGAGCAGGAAGAAGGGAAGGGTGAGCGGCAGGCAAGGGCCCTGCAGGGGCCAGCCGGGAGGCAGGGGTCACCCAGGGGCCTTCCTCCCGCCTCCGCCGGCCTAGCGGCCGAGGGGAGGGCCAAGGCCCAGACAGTGCTCCTGTGGGCACGGGAAAGGGAGGCGCCTGCAGCCCCGAAGCCACTGTCGCTCTCATCCCAATTCCGGCTGCGGGTTTCATCCTGGGAAGCCTCCCTCGTAAGGCCCCGGTAACACCATGCTCCTGAAGATCCTTCGTGAAAAGATAAGCAGAAGTGCAGGCTGACTATGAAGGTGATTCCTCCTCATCAGCTCTTGACCCTGAACGCACAGCAGAGGTGAGTGTAGCTAAGGGCCAGCTTCCAGCCCACAGGGTCACCAGGGAAAGGGGAGCCCAGGTTCTGTCTGGAATGGGACTTTCAGGTGGATCTTGACAGACCTGGTCTCCGTCTTGTGAGGAGTAATGACTGCCATTCTACCCAGCTGGACTGTGACAGACCTCGGGCCCTCGGCCGTCCCTGATTAACGGGTTCTCCCCGCGCTGCTGTGCCTGGCCATCCTCTCCTCCATCCCCACAGGCCAGCAGCGCCCCATTACTTAGTCACTGGCCTCGAATCCAAACCATATTTAATTTTCAAAAAGCCCCACTCTGGAGTACGATTTCTTATTTTTCCTCTTGGCTTAGTAAGGCCAGCATTCTTTTTCCCTTTAGCTAGCTGATGGCCGAATAAACACAATATATGGGGGCAATCATTTAACTAATAATATACAGAGAGTGGTGTTTGCCCACGGCCTTCAGGTATTCAGATGTAACCTGCCTACAGGACAAATGGATGGATCCTGTATTTCCTCTAGAACCTTCAGCCAAACTGCCAGTCTCGGAACAAGCATTCCTTTTGACAGGCCCGTCCTCCCCATGGATCCCAGTTCCTTGTCAGAGGGGCTCAGATTGACCTCTAAGGGCAGAGGCCATGATTCTATCTAAAAACCATATGCGGACATCCAGGAGGGATAACAGGAATGCCACCCCCTCTCCTCACCTCACCGAGAGCTGCACGCCGAGCCCTGCTCCCTCCGGAAATCAGAGCAGATCTGCCCAGGGGGCAAGGGCTTGGTCCAACCCTGCACCACACTCCCAGATTTCCTACTCCAGTTTCTCTGGACTCGGCCCGCAGCCTGGACTCTGCAGGGTAAGCACCTGGACTGACGCCCGAGAACCCAGCACAGCCCCTGGCCTCGTGCACCGCAGCTCGGGGAACACAAACGCCTGGCTGCAATCTCTTTTTTATTTATCATTTCTGTAAGTCACAGACAGCAATAATTTATAATTGTCACATCTCACGTATGTCAGTTATTGGACAAACACAAAGACAGAAAATTCGAGCACAGATACTTCAAAAAGGAGGTTAGTGTCATGCATCAGAGAAGGAGTTAAAATTCAAAATACCCAAGATTCCACATCCTAGAATAAAACATAAAGCTTAAAATTTCCCTGTGAGCCTATTAGCCTAAAATTACAAAATTTAGCAACTGCCTAAAGCAGAGAATCAACCGTTCTATGTTCTCAAGGTAAGAAACAAGGAATGCTTTGGTAAAGTCATCTTTACTGTTCAAATATTTCCGCTCTGTCCCTTGAATGACTGTGTATAAACACAGGCACAGCACATATTTGAGAATTAAGTCTCACAAACTTCTCTCACTATTAGATTTTCCAAACATCTTTACATTTAGTCAATGAGAAAAGCAATTCAGTCACTTGAATTTTAAGTTTAAAAAAATTAAAAGTATTTCCAGGGACTCTTAAGGCTGTCTCCAAAAGTATAAAATGTTATATACCCTTTCAAAATCTGAAGCGTTCGCATCTTTTTCTGAGATCAACACGGGACGTGGAAGTGGCCCCTAACAACACACATGCTCATTTGCTGCTGTGCACGTGAGCAGCTCCCGGGGACCCTGGCAGGGACGGGGTCCTCCGCAGTCTGGATCGTGACCGTGAGCACGGCCAGACCAACCTCCTGCCCCGCCCTGCTTACGAGGTCAGGTTCCCCAGCACAGATGGACTTGTCACTCTTCAGTCCGTTCTAGCTTGGGGGATTCCAGCTCCTTCAGTAAATCACTACCAGCTGCTCCAGCTTTTGAAGCAAAAAGAACCGCTCCCTGTTTGAAACCGAGGTTCTTCAAACTTCGGGCATAATCTGCATATATAGCAGAGATGAGTTTCTGTAAACCACAGTTAAGGAAAAGAAGGGCAGAAAAGGCTGTGATTATATTCCACCAAGCTCCCATGGGCAGGAAAGAAAGACCAGCTCCGTGGGGGGCTGCTCAGAAGGGACGAGGGTGCCCTCAGGAGGGCGCAAGTGCAGACACCTGCCTGGGGGAGGCGAAGTCTGAGTACAAAGCTATTCCTTCTAAGGAAGATCCAACTAAATCCTCCTAGACTCCCTCAAAGCCTAACGCAGCCAAAGACTAGAAAAAGAAAGGTAAGATGTAAGTGTACACCCTGTGGCATCTGAAAGGCCCAGAGGTGGGTGGTTTGGGGGCAGATCCAGCTTAGGAGAGAGGTTCTGATGATAAAGCCCGCCCTGAGGCAGGAGCTCTGGCTACCTGGGGCGGGGGGTGGGCGGGAGGAGGGGGGGGCGTTCAGACAGCCCTGTTTCATTGCGCTCTGACATTCCAAATGGCCCCTTCCAACTAGAGCCAAGTTCACCAATGCCTGGAGATAGGATAGTGAATAAGTTCAAGTTCAGTTTCATTGTCTGTAAAAAAAAACATATACGTATATATACACAGAAGACCAAGTATCTGGCAGAAATGAGGCCACGATGTAGTAACTCAAGAGGAGGTGTGATGAGAGCAAGCAGGGCTCAGCCAACACGAGCTCAAGCCCAATCTTTTCAAAGAAAAACAAGTGACTCATGTGAGGTCAGTAGTAAAAGTTCCTGCTAATACGTGGGCCACCGTGACTTGCCTGCATGACGCACATCTCTGAAGTGCCATCATGGTTTCCCATTAGAATGTTGCTTTGGGTAACAATATCTTTTTTTTACCTATTCCAGAATATATATTCCCAGGTAAATATACACGTTTTATTCCACGGAGTGCACTCTTTTCAACAGCACTACTTTAAAGTAGCACCACGGCTCCTGGACCTGTCCTCAAGTATTTCCTTTAAGTTCAAACAAGCCTTCACAGAATGTGGAGTCCCGTCCCTTTCCAGTCCTTCCTGCCTCCCCATCCATCTGACAGCTGATGCCAGCGACGCAGCCACCTTCTTCCTGACCCTTCCCTCCCATCCTTCCTCCTTCCTGACTTCGGTGGATCTGAGTACGGACCTTCGAGAAGCCCACTCAGCCACGTGCCTCCCCTCAGCATAATCCACGCAGTGAAGGATATCCGTGTCCTCGGTGACTTGGATCACACCATACTTGAGACAGGCTTCCACAAACAGCGCAGCTCTATCGAAGTATCTCATGCTGCTCAAGAGAACAAAGTGAGTTCAAGCTTTGGGATTTACGGCAGTTGGGGGCAGACCCACCCAAGGGTGTATTTCCGTACAAAGACTTGTTGTGCCCGTTCTCCCTGGAAACCTAAGTGCCAGTAGGTTATACTAGCACCTTCCAATCTCTGGCTCATAGAGGAAAGCAGGGGACAATACTCGTGTCCCCATCCCCAGGCTCTTTTTAATTAACATTTACAAAAACTGTGAAATAGTTGAAATACACACGAATCTACAGAGATAAGACAAGCATCCACGTATCCACTGACCAGATTTAACAAGGAATTTTTGGCCATATTTGCCTCAGCCTCCCTTAATTTTAAATGTCCTGGAAGGGATACATATTATTTTCGGATATTATTTTGGGACATCTCCCACCCACAACGCTGACACCCTTCCTGCTGCTCTCTGGCCTTCATTTTAGTTACACTATTCAAAGCTGAATTCTCTGAAGACTTCTTTTTTTTTTTTTTTTTTTTTTTTTTTTTTTTTTAAAGTTTTTTTCAACGTTTATTCATTTTTGGGACAGAGAGAGACAGAGCATGAACGGGGGAGGGGCAGAGAGAGAGGGAGACACAGAATCGGAAACAGGCTCCAGGCTCTGAGCCATCAGCCCAGAGCCCGACGCGGGGCTCGAACTCGTGGACCGCGAGATCGTGACCTGGCTGAAGTCGGACGCCTAACCGACTGCGCCACCCAGGTGCCCCTGAAGACTTCTTTTATATTGTTTTACTTTTTTTTTCGGTTTATGTATTTATTTTGAGAGAGAAAGCGCATGCATGAGTGGGTGGCGGCAGAGAGAAAGGAGAGACTGAATCCCAAGCAGGCTCCGCTCTGTCAGCACAAAGCCCGACTTGGGACTCGAACCCACGAATCGTGAGATCATGACCTGAGCTGAAATCAGGAGTTGGACGCTTAATGGACTGAGCCACCCAGGCGCCCCTTTTGTATTGTTTTTAAATACATGGTACCTGTTAGGTCTGGCTACTATACTGGCGGGAGCCCAGAGCTCCCAGGCCCAGTGAAGACGGGTAAGCATGGACTGTTCCATTCCTGCAGGGGTTCATAAACCTAACCCGTAAGCTTCTCCTTTCACCCCGCACGGCGAGTGCTCCACCCACACCGCAGAGCCTCAAAAGAGCACGAAGCAATCAGTCACCCCGACTTGCCACAAAGCACTCTGGGTGTACCTGTGAAGGGTCTCGGCCACGCTGTAGAAGCAGCCCAGGGAGAGGAGGACCAGGAGGGCCTTTGACTTCTGGTTGACTTGTGGAGAGCAAAGGTGGTCCACCCACCTCTTTAAAACATCGGCACACTCTTCGGAATTTAAACGCACCTGAGAAAGAGGCCCACGTGAAAAACAAAGACATCCTGCGCTACGTAGAGAAAACTGTCACGTGATCAAAAGGGGATCTGTTCCTAGGAAGCAAACTCGAGGCCCGGCTCTGCCAGCACGCCGCCCTGACGCTGCCGCTCGCCATCGACAGCGGTGGGAAGCCCAGCCTGAGGAGCGGAGGGCCCGGCAAGGTCCTGGGGCTGGGGGCTGGGCTCGCACCCCGGCGGGGAAAGGGGCCAGCTGCTTTCGCTTAACTGCTACCACAGCGATACATCTTTCATTAAGAAGCCACGGAATTCATACTCCTAAATAGGAGCACGGGAGTTGCAAGAAAACATTCGCACAGCAGCTCTGCAGCCAAAAACCGCTTCTAAATGACAAGGCCGAACTTTCTATCCCAAACGCTCAATGCACCTCCTGGGTTGACCTACTTTTGCAAGCCAGGCGGCCCGGTTCCACTCGCCATATGTCTGCAGGTAGCGGCAGGCGTCCGCGGCCTTGTCGATCAGGCAGAGCAGCTGCACGCCCTCTGGAAGACAGAACGGCAGCCGCCCCGGTGAGCCGGCGGCCCGTCCCCGACAAGCCACCACTGGACCTCATCTGGTCTCACGCATTTTATACCCACTGCAGACATTCTTCACTCACATTTCAACGCAAAATGCTAACGGAGAGTTTTACAACGTTACCACGCGAGGATGGGGGGGCGGCCAGTGCCAACACAGTGCAGGAAGCAAACGGGGAGAGTGCGGGGCTCCCGCCCTCACCTCCCCTGTGGCGGCCGGACCGCTGTCCCGGGAAGTGTTAGTGGTGCCCCTTTCCCACCTAAGACGTGTTCTGGTTCAGATGATTATGAGACACGGTCATCGTATAAAGAGCTAGCGATCACTGCCTATTTTTCTCCAGCTTATATCAAAAAGCAAGAACTGCCTTCAGAATCCAATGCTCTGCTGGGAACAGGCTGGATTTTCGGGAACTGACCACCACACCCCCACGGTGTGCCTTACCTGCCAACTTGCCGTTGGCAATCATGTTGGTCGCCACCAGCTTAATGGTGCTCTGGGAGGGGCCTGACGAGGTGACAGTTGTGACCAAACAGGCTTTCAGTGAGTCACAGTAATAGTGCTGGTTATCCGCACTTGTCTCCAATAGCAACTGCACAGCTCTGTCTGTCTAATGAGAGAAACCATTATTGTAACTATGAGACTGTTTTCTTCCAACATCATCTTACCGAATTTATAATCTGGAACACTAAAGTTTACAGCTTAAAGAAGACTTTTATTTTCAAAACTGGCTGGTCAATGCTGTGTTTATGCACAAAAACAACAAAGTCTCCCACTGCTTCTTTGAAATAAAGGCAAAACCACAGTCTGGCTTATGCAAACGCTCAAGAAACTGCTTACTTTAGCTTTGCATCTGTCAATTCTGAGACACAAAACCAGACCACACCCAAACAGTTAGGTCTCATCGGACATTTATAGAAGTCAACATTCCAAGCTGGTCAACTACAGATTTTTGCTTTCTCACAGGTTTTGTTGGTCTTATTTTGAAAGACAGCCTAAATTTACATGTATACTTTCAGAGAAATACTCTGATCTATCTACCCATTTGTATGTGTGCGTGTGATCTAACGTAATACTCTGAAATACTAATCAAAGAGCAGCTCCTTGAAACACGAACAAGTTATAAAAGTTGACGTACCTGACCCAAGAGAAGTAGCTGGTCTGTACATTTCCTTGTATGATCATAAGTTGACCGCTTTACTTCCTGGAGATTAACCCTTTCCAGCTGAAATTTCTAGAGTAGAAAAAAAAAAGAAAGAAAATTGAGCCTGGATTATAAGACTTGAATTAAATTTTACCATACTTAAAAAAATCATTTTATAAACCCTATTTTGACTTCTGACGTTATTAGATAATCAACTTCATAGAAATCCAACCATTTAATAAGAATTTGATTAGGAAAATTGTTGACATGAATTCTCATTTGTGTGCAAGTTTGCCCATTTACAGAAACCGGGCGTCGGGTGGAGCTGGGTGAAAGCCCTCTGAAGTACTGAGTACTGAAGTACTGAGTACCAAAGTACTCTACTGCAGTGAAAACATCATGAAACCACCTTTTTATACACAACACGGCAAATTCAAGTCAAGCGAAAGAAATATTTGTTATTTATAGAAAATAAAATGAGAGAAATTAAAAAGAGTCTTCTAAGTGAACAATTTTAAGAAAACAAAGGCTTAATAATAAAATTCTAATGTGTATTTAAAGACTCAGTAAGCATTTATGAGCTTTTCCAGGCTGGAGTCAGGCCTTTTTTAGGCAGGGGTGCCAATGGACGCATTTCTGTTACACGATTTCAACTTAGCTGGCATGTTTCTCGAGTTCAAGATACTCGCAAAGACATAAGCGATCAAGATGAGAGCGTCACAGAGTTTAACACATGAAACAGAATACCTGGAAATAGGCATTTTCACAGAGTATGTCATAACATATATCCAGCGGGTTGTTCACTTTGTCCCGAGGCGAGGCCTCTCCAACGGCTGGGCTGCGCGGGGACGAACTGTGCAGGTAGTGTGCGGCGACGGTCCAGAAGTGCAGCTCCGACTCGTCGCCGTACAGCCTGAGAAGGGGGACACCGAAGCCGCGCTGAGCCCACACGGCAGACGTGGGTGTGGCCAGGGGCTCCCCCAGTAGCCTGAGGAGCCAGGAGCCTGGCGCCGTCACGTGGAAAACCATCTAGGACACCGGCCTGGGCCGGGGAGAAAGAGGGAGCGGCGCCGTGTCCAGCCCCGTCACTGGGCCTCCCACAACGCAGGTGCCTGCGCACACGGCCCCTCTGTGCCCCAACCTCCCGCTGTGCCGCGGGAAGATCGGCGCCATGGTTCCGAAGCCTGGGCAATGGTTCACCCAGTTTGCCATTAGCACACGTTTTAATCTGGACCAGAGCTTCACATTAAAGAAATTAAAGAAATTCCTCTGGGAAAACTGGCTAAATAAGGTATGGAAATAGTTGCAATTTATTCTCTGGGGAATGGACGGAGGGGTATTTTTGTGCAAGTGACAACTCTGGTACAGTAAGGAAGTTACAGGTTACTGCTTCTAAATACAATTTATCAGCGTATTTGAGGACATACCCTTTGTGCCTGATACTTTAAAACATGTATTTTTTAAAAATTTTTTCATGTTTTTTATTTATTTTTGAGAAAGAGAGACAGCACGCGAGCAGGGGAGGGGCAGAGAGAGAGGGAGACACAGAATCTGAAAGCAGGCTCCAGGCTCTGAGCTGTCAGCACAGAGCCGGACACGGGGCTCGAACTCGTGAACCACAAGATCATGACCTGAGCCAAAGCCGGACGCTTAACCGAGTGAGCCACCCAGGCGCCCCTAAAACATGTATTTTAAAAAGCTGTCCATAGGAGGCAATCTTTTCAGTAGAGAAGGCCTAGATCTCATGTTAAAAATGTAATTGTTTTTCCTATTTGTATTACTTGTTTCAAAGTTAATTGTAAATCAAATCTAAAGGATGAACTGATATGCCGTTTTATAGTCTGAAAAGGTTTGGTCTGAAATAAAAACCCTTAATAAGAGAAATGAGTTAATCTGAAATACTCTTGTCTCTTACACAGAGCATTTCAGTGTTACCTTGAAACAAGCAGGCATCTCTGCAATAGAGTGAATTCCGGATCGAGCAAGAGTTTCTTTATGTCACTGCAAACAAAAATCCAGACAAAGGCAAGGTAAAATTTTTGAATCAAACAATAAAGGAGATAAATCACTATACTCTTGAAAGGGGAAATACACTCAGTACTGTTAATCTATTTAAAGTTTTGTTATTCCTTAAATTTTTTGTTCTTTTTGAACTAGGTAGTATGCCTAGAAGGAAGTTGCTTTGCCAGGACACTGAAGTTACAGATGCTTTAGAAGGCACAGAGTGTGTCTGGGCTTAGAGAACTAGAAGCTGTCAACCACAAGGGCGTGATCTCTGACTCTGGCTTACACCCTGGCAACAGGTCACCTCATGGTTTTGAAAACAAGAACAGATGTCTAACAATAGGAACGAGGTCACTGTTGATAAAATGGTTTGCTAATCATCAGAAACAGTATACACTTTAGGAAAGATACATTCAGAAACTGTTCCCAAAAAATACATAAGGAAAAAAAGCCAGGTTTTTGTAAGTTGGTTTTTCTAAAATAGCCATATATAGAATATTCATAAATCAGGGGAGGAAAAGAGGTTCTTTAAATCTTTTCTTTTCCACTGAAACACAAATGTTAACTTTTGGATGCAGAAAACAGTAATTACTTTGAATCTGGCGTCAATAAAACATGGTAAATTTATTACATGTGATAGATTCTAAGATTGCAAAAATGTATCATCTTTTACCAAGAACTCCTTGGCGGACCCATACTTTTCCACTTCCTTTGCAATGTTATTCCCAATGCCAATTAGAGGGTACTTCTAAATGCCCTCCCTCCAGGGAGCACATTAGTTTCTCAGAGTTGTACACGCGCAGCACTGGACACAGAGAACTTATTTTAGAAAAGGCAGCTGCTGCACAAGAACCACCCTGTGCATGGCCTCTAGCACGAGGCTTCGCAGGGCACTGCAGGTGGAGGTGGGTGGAGCCACAGAGGTGCTCAAGCCGTAGCCTCCACCCTGCCCTGACCTGAGACCACAGCAACCTGATGCTTATAGACTTGGCGAAGGTAGATGTTGTCCCTGTAACTATTGACTAACTATGTTTCTGCAAAACAAAGATCCTCAAGGGAGATAAACCTCTGTGAACAGAACGGTCTCACCTTGGGGCTACTATTTTCTAAACACAACTTACTTTAACTTCAAAAAGCCTAAATTATAATATTTTCCTTCTCCTAGTTTTATCTTTTCATAAAACGTAGCCGGAGTGCTTACTTTGACAATGAATTCAGCTGTTCTTGAAGGAGATTCTTTATTTCTTCATTTTCTGGATAATCACTGTACAGAAAAGATTGTGAGTCAGCTCATGCTGTTACACATGTAATACAACCATGTATTTCTTCACCAGAAAAAAAGTTGTGCCAATAAATACCCTTTGCAGTAGCTGGTTTAAAAAGCTGGTTTCAGACCAAACAGCAACTACTCAAGAACCTATCAGCCACCTTTCATGACTGCTTTTAGTTTTAGTTAAAACAGAACAAACAAACAAAAATGAGTAAAGAAAGTCTCATTGGCTTTCAAGAAACCAGAAAATTTATCAGTTGGCTCTAAAAACAATCATTTTAGATTCATGTTAATAAGGAACCTAGCAATGACTAAAGGAATTTGTTCTTTCTGCTCTGCAAAATGGACATTCATTTCTCCAAGGAGATACTTCTTGGAGAATAGATACCCATCACATTATTTTTTTTTTTTTTTTATTCCCCTAACCCCTGCCTACCTGTGCACTCGACATGGCAGAAGTCCAATAACACTCGCAGATTTAACTAATAACCATATTACTAGTTACCGTATGTTTCTGGAGTGAGGCAGGCGGGGACATTCATAAAACATACAACACCTCTGCAGTAAGCCCATTCTTGCTGCTTTTATTTTTTTTTTTTTATTATTTTTTTTTTCTTTCCACGTTTTTTATTTTTATTTTTGGGACAGAGAGAGACAGAGCATGAACGGGAGAGGGTCAGAGAGAGAGGGAGACACAGAATCGGAAACAGGCTCCAGGCTCCGAGCCATCAGCCCAGAGCCTGACGCGGGGCTCGAACTCACGGACCGAGAGATTGTGACCTGGCTGAAGTCGGACGCTTAACCGACTGCGCCACCCAGGCGCCCCTCTTGCTGCTTTTAAAGTGGATTTGAAGCCTGGCTTCAAATTCCTCTTGTACTAATTGGCCATCTTCACACTCATCATACATCCCACACTCCACATTTGGACCACAACCAGAGAGCTGCTCGTGTACCCAGCACCCCCCCCCCCCCGGTTCCCGGAGGGTGAGGACGAGAGGCACATCAGGGATTGTTCCGATGTGTCTGCCTCAGCTGGTCTTTACAGGCTCCCACTGTACTGATTTTCAGGGTGCCCTTCAACCCCAAGGAAATTAAGAAAGGAAAACAGCAAGTGGTAAAAACTTACACATGAGAAATGTCCAGAGAATACTGTCCATTCCACGGCTGGTGTAATAAGAAAGCTTTCAAGGCAAGAGAGGCCCTTGGAATAAGGAGATAGGGGCACCACACAGGCTCTAGACAAAAAAAAAAAAAAAAAAAAAAAATTAAAATTAAAAATAAATAATAATAAATAAAATAATAAAATTTCTTTCAATAAAATTTTGTAGTTCTGCTACGAAGCTTCAGCTACAGCAGCAGTTTACAGAGAAGTCAACAGAGAACAAAGTAGAAATGTGGTGGCAGCTGAGAGAGGGTACTCAGTGTAATCACTGCTTAAAGACAAGCAGGCTAGGAGTGGGGAGATTCTCTTCATTCAAATGATTAATATCTCTTTTTCCCCTTTTTAAAATGTAACTGTCCTTGTATGGTATGAAAACACTGATCTTAAGTGAATAAAAGATTCAATGTAACAAAACTCAACCGACATTAAGAAACCTCATTATTTTGAAATACTAAAAACAGCACTTACCTGTGTCATCTGATACCATTTGCCATCTTTGCTCTTCTGAGACTATTAGACAACATGGCCCATCAACCTTGAGCCTGTCACTAAAAGCCACCTCTGATCAAAGGCATTTTCAGGTCTCACTTGTAAGAGCAGCCCTTGAACAGAAGGATCATCTTCCTAGACCACGGGCCCTAGCATCCCCTACGGGCAACAGCTGGCTTACTTAGGACACAACAGAGATTTGCCTGTTGTTCAGCACGTTCTAGCCTAAAGAAGCAGAAGCCCCAGGGCCCGGTGTCTACGCAGCTGTGCGGCAGCTAACTTACACAGCCTGCTGGGTCGGACACTCGAGCGAATACAGTTCTTCGGGACTTCATTTCAACTTTAATGAATTAACCTTAATTAATTTCAACTAACTTAAATTTAAAAACTAATACTTGATTCGGTCATCGGATAACTTTTAAATCTATTAGGAAGAAGATGAATAGCTTCGTGGCCACTTTTTCAGTTGTAAATTTTATAGAATCTAAAAACAGCTTAAGTATTTCTGCTGACAATTTGTCCTCTGAATTAAGATAAGTTCTAATGTAAAATACATACTGGATTTTGAAAACTGAGCACTCAAAAATGTGAAGTATCTCATCAGTAATTTTTTTTTAATTTTTTTTTTTTAACATTTATTTATTTTTGAGACAGAGACAGAGCATGAACAGGGGAGGGGCAGAGAGAGAGGGAGACACAGAATCTGAAACAGGCTCCAGGCTCTGAGCGGTCAGCACAGAGCCCGATGCGGGGCTAGAACTCACGGACCGCGAGATCATGACCTGAGCCGAAGTCGGACGCTTAACCGACCAAGCCACCCAGGCACGCCTCATCAGTAATTTTTAATACTGACTATATGCTGAAAAAACTTTGGATATGCTAGGTTAAATAAAATTTTTATTAAAATTAATTTTATCTGTTTCTTTTTACTTTCGTTAAAGTGGGTACTTTAACATATGTGGCTCACATTACATTTCTACTAGTACTGCTTTAGAAAACTTCATTCTATGTTGTTAGCTAAGAATTAAATCAAAGATAAAATATCTTGTGTGGACTTTTCAAAGTCAGAACATGGTCAGAAATATTTCTTTATAAAAATTTTTTTAAGTTTATTTTTATTTATTTTGAGAGAGAGATAAAGAGCAAACGGGAGAGGGGCAGCGGGAGAGGGAGACAGAATCCCAAGCAGGCTCCATGCTGTTTGCGTAGAGCCCCACGCGGGGCTCAGATTCACAACTGTGAGATCACGACCTGAGCCGAAGTCAAGAGTCGGACACTTAACCAACTGAGCCACCCAGGAGCCTCTGGTCAGAAATATTTGTAATACTACTTTTTTTCAAACCCAAGAGTTTTAATATTGACTCATTAAAATCACTTAAACTGCAGTCCATATTCAGACGACCTCTGTGACTTCCTTATCCTGACAGGTATATTCCATGTCGGAAGCCCACCATCCATCCAAGGCTCCTGCCTGCACTGGCTTCTCATGTCTCCTGAGTCTCCCCTAATCTAGAACAGTCTTCTCATCTTTTTGTTTTTGGTCTTACACAATGTTTTCATTTTGGAAAAGTCCTGGCCCATTCATTGTCTTAGGAACTGGCCTCCATTGTGATTTGTGTGTTTTCTGAGCCTCAAACTCTGGTCAAACATTTTCGGCAAGAATGGGATACAAGGGATGTTGTATACTTCCCACCACATTCCATTGGAGGGAGCATGTTGGCTGGCCTCCTGTT
The DNA here is from genome assembly GCF_007474595.2 of Lynx canadensis. Classification (NCBI taxonomy): domain Eukaryota; kingdom Metazoa; phylum Chordata; class Mammalia; order Carnivora; family Felidae; genus Lynx; species Lynx canadensis. Next base: position 10,662,694 of record NC_044313.2, read on the forward strand.
AACGATGAATCTGATCATCTAGTTAAGGGGAACTCATGGGCTCTGTCGTAGTCAAGGCACGGTTTCCTCTTTACAATTAGTAGGTAACATGGCGGGTGGGGTGCAGCATGGGGAGATACTGTGAGACCGAATTTCCCATTCCCTTCCACCCAGTGGTCTGACACCCACTGATGACCCTGGCTTGAACCAACTATACATTAGGAAGGGGAATTGGTGATTTTCTAGTTCCATCATTCTGTTTACATTTATCAACCAGCATTCTTCTACAAATAGAAGCTTTCTCTTCTTGCCCACACCCGTTCCTCTTTCTCTTTGAATATTACTAGGAAATAACGGATTAAAAAAAAAACCAATACAGCTGTTATTCTTTGCAATGTTCAGACAGCCCCAGATTTGGTAGTGGAAGCCCCTAAATGCTAGTTTTTATATCTTTATGACAGGTTCTCATTAGTCTTTCAATTCCTTCCTTAGTTTCTGGCAACACACAATGTCCCAGACTCATCTTGTAGCTTTCTTGCCTCTGTCCTGGAATAAACTGTCCAAGGAGCCCTGGTTCTTTTTAGTTGGGAAATGGAATTTATAAACCAAATCTGGGTGCCAGGAACGCGCTCACTGACATCTAAATGTCATTGCTTCTAGGTGTGAGATCAGTATACAGAACCAGGATATGAGGAAATAAGGAAATAACATTAAAGTTAAGGAAATCACATTAAAAAAAGAAAAAAGTCACAAATTTATACTGGTATCTTCGATGCAGATCCACTCCTGGAGGGTTCTTCCTCCGCACCCCCCATTCCGTGTCTGTATCTCCCTTTTCCCTCAATAGGAACCCTGGTTCCCCTAAATTGCATTTACTGGCCTGTTCCAGCTGATAATATGCACAAAACAGTTTCAGAATGACTAGTGCCACTGTCAACGAGTGGACTGGTGCCACCACCCAGGGCAAATTCCTTTGCGGCTCTTTGTCCCCAGTATGAACCACTAAGGTGCACTGGGAGAGTTCTGGCTTTCAGTTATTTGAACTATTCTTACCAATTTGTCATATGGTTTGGTTGAATGGTTTGTGTTCAATTCTAGAGTTTGCTTTTTCTTTCACCCTTGTTTTCATTTTATGGTTGACCTTTGAACAGCATGGGTTTGAACCACACGGGTCCACTTACAGGTGAATTTTTTTCAATAAATACAGCACCATACTGCAAATGTATTTTCTCTCATGAGTTGACAAAATTATGATTTCATGAAAATCTCCTATGATTTTCTTAATAACATTTTCCTTTCTCTAGCTTACTTTATTATAAGAATACACATATAATACATATAACATACAAAGTATGTGTTAATCGACTGTTTAGGTCATTGGTAAGGATTCTGGCAACAGCAGGCTATCAGGAAAGTTTCTGGGGAGTGAAAAATTATACTTGGATTTTCAACTGCATGAGGGGCCGACAGCCCTAAGCCCCATGCTGCTCAACAGTCACTTGTATTTTCTGACTACGCACAACATTTACGTGATTCCGAACTTGAAACTATATAATATTAGTATATTCACTGAAGTCTCACCCATCCTGATTCTCTCCATCTTTCCATCTACCTCCTATTACTCCTTTTACTAATCATGTTCTTTAGATCTTGGATTATTCTGCATTGCTGTTGTTTCTGTAAAATAAGCAAGTGCAGAAGCAGACCGCACACACCTTTACCCTGGCACTGTTCACCTACCCATCCCCTATCACTCCACATCTGTTCACAGAGACAGCCCTCATTCTAGTTTACTGCTAGACTATCCCACTGTGCACATATTCCCAAATTTATTCTCTCCAGAATTTTCCTATGGTCACAGGTATGGATGGACACGTCCAGGTAAATTGTTAGTAGTGGAACTGCTGAGTAAAAAGGTAAATATACGTGCACTTTTGTGAACTACTGCCCAATCCCCTCCTCCAGGGAGTGCTCCGTGAGTACTGCACGAGTTCCTGGCTTCCTCAGATCTGCAGGAGCATGTTTTCAAGCTCTCAATTTTTATTGATCTGACAGTTGAGAAGCAGATTCTTAGTGTAATTTTAATTTGTATGTTTCTTATTAGGAATAAAGTTGAGCATATTTTCATATATTTAAGGGCCATTGGTATATATATTTTTTCTTCTCTGTGGATAGTCTATTAAGGACTTGGAAATAACTTCTAGAAATACCTTCTCCCAGGTTATCATTTGTATTTTGCTTTGCTGATGGTTTCTGTTGCTATGAAGTTTTTAAAATTTTTCCATTCGGTAAAATTTATCTTGTACACCCAGGTTATTAAGGGAGGAATGTACCTGGTAAGAGTGAGACTCACCTACATACCTATAGAACCATTAAAACCAGCACCGGAAGAGACGAGCGTGGGTTTACTTATTAGCACACTCTCTCTCTACTCATCCTTACTAGACATCCACGTAATCCTCCAGCTCTCAAGTCGGCCCCTGTCACTTTCAGACGGTAGTGGCTGCTGGCATTAGGTTACAAAATGTTTGGAAATAGTCCATGTGAGGACACAAAGACTTAACGGTACAAATTAAGCTTGGAAACAGACGAAGTTTCCAGGTTAAGTGGTAGTTTCTTAATCAATGGACAATGAAACGACACAAGAGAATATTCTTAAAAAGCAGCACTCCACAGTTTTTATGTAACGCGAGCAAGACAACCTTTACCAAGCCAGGGCAAACAGAGGGAAATGTCTGATTTTTAAAAACAAATGTGTCATTTCTCCGAAACGAAACATTGCTGATGGCATCCCAATGGGGGTGAACAAATTGCAAGTGAACTCCATTCCCTCCTACCTTTCTTCTCAAGGGCAAAGATCAGCCATGAGAACACAACAGGTGACCATCTCGCAGCTGGAGAAAGTCAGCTACAAGAGCTCGTTCACGTCTAGAAATGACAGCGTAGAATGAAAAGGCGGCTCGCCGCACAGATACTCTCCCTCACACGTTCTGCTTGGTCTGGGCTACAGCTATCGGGGTGTCAAACAGAAGCACGCCCAGACTCTTGGCTGCCTGTGTGACAGCGGTGCAGAAAACACTGAAGAGCTGAGAAGAAAAGCAGGAGAAAGATCGTTCCCCCGCCAAGCGGAGGTGGCAAATGGCAAGGCACGCAGGCGGTCTGGGAAGGAGAGGACCCTGCCCTGGTGACTTTTTCACTATGACGCAATGAGGGGGGGAAGAAGGGACACAAGAAACACTACTGACATTTTGGGCGGGACCATTCTTCATCGTCCAGACTGTTCCATGCACTGCATGCTGTTCGGTAACCCCAGACCTCCCCCCTGCCCCCGCAAGTCGTGACACATTTCCAAATACCCCAAAAGAAAACCACTGGAAATGACTGGAAAGCAGAGGCAGACGAAGAGGCAGGGTTTGGGCATAAATCTGACTGCAGAAAGCCTCCTTCTATGTGTGCTCCCTCGCAGAAAAGCGTGTCGTCCAGCAGTGGCCCGAGCAGCCGGGAGGAACCGGACTGCGGTCTCTAACACCACGCCGACGCCTTTCAGGGTGTGCGGAAACTGCATCCAACTGGAATGTCATTAAACAAGTCCCACACTCTTGGATTCCTTCTTGACGCCGCTAAAAAAATGTCTTACGATTTTTTTTTAATGCCATTTTATGACCCTGATAAATAAGGCAGCAAAGGTTCTCCAACTCAAAAACAGGGCCCCTCATCTTCTATGTTTGTCAGACCTTCTCGCTTATTGAGGTGGGGAGGGCTGAGACAAATGCAAACGGGGGGACAGGGGGAGAGGACTTTCTAAGCTGTTCTAAGAAAACCGACAAACCTGAACCAGTAGGATATTCTCTACTTGTTATTAAGGAGAATTAAAGAAAATTTATTAAGTATATCACTGCATATGACCTAAAATGATTTTTCATCCCATATTAAGAGCCCAAACTGTCTTTCTAATTCCCCAGAATAAGAATATATTAAACATAATTTTCCCAGACCATATCAGCATGTATCTGGAGGTAAACACAGAGGTCAATATTGACCTTTCCCCATTACTATTTTAAAGACTTTCCCTTTCTGGCTAAGGGTACATCACTAGAGATTGGATAGGAATGATTTAATGATGGGCTCTGATTCTGTAGTCACTTTAAGAGCTACCTTGGCTTTGGTAGACTCGAATTTTAAATTAATTGTGACTGAAAAGTTTTCAAACATTTGGATTATACTGGCGCACCTCTTTAACCTACAACTAGTAACTCAATTAGAAAGAAAACCATCTCGAAGTTCCCTCGATTTCCGCAAGAACTTGAGGTGTGTTACGGAAGGAAGGAGGGGATGGCCGCCCCTCTGCGGAGCTGGCAAACGTCTCAAGGACAGATGCGGGCATGCAGTCCTCAACCCCTGGCTTCAGCAGGTGGCCATCACAGTCACACAGAAGGAAGCGGCGGTACCGAATCCACCGGCAGGGGTGGGGAAGCGACAAAAACAAAGCACACCTAACAGAACTTCGAGGGAGCCCGGCCAGCATCCGCAGCACGCTGGGAGCACCTCAAGCAGGAACACAAGGTCCAAGGGCAGGTTTCAAAACACTGTCTCTGAATGTGCCAAAGACCGACCTTCCAGAGGTACAGACAGTTCCCAGAGCTGCCAGTTCTAGGCTGAAACTCAGCAAGTGACCAAACAAGTCTCTTAGGAAATGCTCTACAGATCAGCAGCCTGGAGGGCACACCGCAGGGATGCCTGGAGAATACATAATGCAGGAAGTTTCCTGCTTCGCTCCAATTAGGATCAGAAGGTGTTTCTCCCTCCAAAAGCACATTCCAAGGATGAACGCTGTATTTCATTGGACACAAGCTGCCTTTCAAACCGACAATCCCATTCTTTTTTCAAAGTCACAGAGGTTATAGTTACTAAAATATTCTTCATTCTGATAAAAACAAGCTAAAAATAGGTATGATAGAGCAATCATCTAATTTTATTTTGACTGGCCATTTAAGCTATCTTAAGATAGGTATCAAAATTCATGACAGAACACTGTCTGTCCTTACCAAAGTACCTTTTCTATGATACGCGCTCGCCCCTTTCTTTTCTAACATGGTTTGTTTTCTCCCTTCCTTTCTTCCTTCCTTCCTTCTCCCTTCCCTCCTTCCTTTTTCTTTCTTTTCTTTTCTTTCTTTCTTTCTTTCTTTCTTTCTTTCTTTCTTTCTTTCTTTCTTCTTTCTTTCTTTCTTTCTTTTCTTTCTCTCTCTCTCTCTCTCCCCCTCCCTCCCTCCCTCCCTCCCTCCGTCTCTCTCTGCCCAACATGGGCTCCAACTTGTGAGATTAAGAGTCACATGTTGTACCTACTGAGCCAGCCAGGCGCCCCCAGTGATATATGCTTGCAAAAGATATCAAGCTCATTAGGAAAAAGCCAGCAGCACTTTACCACTAGATTCACTTCCTCTGATGAGTTCTCCTGAATTCTAAGTGTATCATTTTTATGTAAACATCTTTGATCTTTTGACAAAGCACTCTGCAAAGGGTCAAAGAAGGGGCACTTGTCAAACCAGAGGCGGAGAATGACTGGCATCTGCAGTTACAGAGTCCAGCGCACTCAAGCTTGAAGTTAATATATTTCCTTAAACTCAGATGGTTAGAAAGCAAGACCGAAAAGAAACACAGGCAGCTCTGTCTTTGGAAGAGAGCAGCCTGGGCGAAATAAAGGCGTTCCATACCGGTTAGCTCTTGTTCATCCATTCTGAAACACGTGGACTTCATAGACATCTCCAGGACTCGGATACACCCATCATCTGATGCCAAGATCACTTTATCTGAAGTACACCAGTCCACATCCAATATCCGAAAGGTCACGTTTCTTCCGCTTCTTAAACTGCTCACCATCTGAACCTACAAGAGTGAATTTGGTTGTCATTTTCAGAAAGAAAAGGAAGATGTTTATCACAGACGGTGCCTGTGGCAAAGACCAGCGCGAGTTAAAACCGAACAGTCTTTGGCAATCTCCTTTCCACATGCAGGTTGCATTTTAAAGATTCCAAAGACAGTGATACCATTAAAAGTGACAAAATGGTTTTGAGAAGCTTGCTAAACCCATTACACAGGCTTCATTTCTACATCAGAAGGAGGGAGAAGAATACAGCTCCTGTGGCCAGCAGCTTGGTTGGAGGGCCCCTCCCGGGGCTGAGCCCACCTCTTTCGTGTCCCACACTTCCGCACCGTCGCTGTACATTGCTATTAGTTTTTGGTTTCCTTTACCAGGGGCAAAACGAATCTTCCTCACCCAGCTGCGGTGTGTAGGTATTCCTCTGAGGACACACAAAAACAAAATGCCAGTATGAAGCAGGGTAAGATCTCGTCACCAGAAACTATGTCCAATGACTCTTTCTAGGTCTGTTTTTGACAAGGTCTGGTGACGCGAGAACCACTTTGCTTTCTGGGACAGGGGTCCCATCCGACGGAAAGGGTCTGCCTTTTCACAACAACTCGAATAATGTCTCAGCAAGCACTTCTGCCTGCATACTAAATGTCTCCAATGAATGACCCAGAGCTTGGCTCAAGGCCCTTCCTCCCAAGTTCAGTGACAAGAGACCCAAGGGTGCAAGCGACACTGGGTCATGTTTAATGATCCTACTTAACATGTCACAAGCCTCCAAAGGAAACGTAACAAGAAGCTACTTTTTTTTTTTAATCAAATAATATTGCATTCTTGAATCATACCTGGATACTCTGCCTTTCAAGTCCCAAAAATTTAAATTTCCATCCATATCTCCAAGAACTAATGTGTCACCTTTCCAAGCGATGCAGGTAATACTACCCATACTTCCCTAGAAAACAACAGCAACAAATACACATGGTTTTCACTACTTAAGAGCCATCAAAACAGAGAAATGTTTTTACCTAATGTGATAAAATAATACAGGTATTTTAATTAAAACTTCACTATAAACGGTTTTGCTTTAGTATGAATGCCATCAAACACTAACAGACTTCGGACACTAAAAGTGCCACCCACCTAGTTCATCAATTTCAACTATGAAGAAACAGGAGATTTCAATTTGACAGACATTAAGTTATCCGAACTAAATTTATAGAGAAAAGATATCTTTTAAGGAAGAAATTCCTCATAGAAAGCAAATTAAAAGAAATAAAGAGAAAGAAGAAAACCTTTTCCAGAGAGCTCTTGTCTCCAACTTATCATTCACTGCAAAAGGATAAACCAATCTATTCCAGAGGAAACTACTCAAAGCTGTTTCATAACGGATTGTGCAGTTTTTCTACTGAAAAGGGGACCCAGAGCTTCACGGATACCTTCAGGAATAATGAAGGTAAAAAGATACTGTAGATTAAAGGCGTCTGCACAATCTGAATTCACAGAAAGCTTTGCAAAGAAGGTACACATGGAAACTCAAATATAAGAAGGTAACACTATTGTAGTAACTCCCAGGCGGGGGAGAAAGGAGCCTACTGCTCTAACAGACGCACAGAGGCAGTGTGACAGAGACCCTAGGAGTCCGGGCTCTGGAGTCAGCTGCCTGGGCTTGGATCTGAGCTTTATCACTCAAATCTGTTGTGTGCTTTCGGGCGCATTCACTTAATCTTCCTGCCTCTTGAATTTATTATGGATCAAGTAGGTTAAGCTCATGAAACTTGAGGAGTTCCTGTTACTATTAATGAATTTCTACAGGAAAGGGCTCAAAACAATGCCTGCTACACAGCAGTCAATACATGCTACTATTAAATCATATTATTGCTTATTTATTTCTCCACTTATTAAATCTGCTTTTACAGCTATAAAACAAAATAAAAATAAAAATCCACATGCTTAGTTCTCATGCTATCCATAGTAGGAAGTAGAAAGCTCAAGGTTTGCCAAATTGACTATTAATAGACTGGCCCACACGTCAAATACTGCACAAATCCTAGTGGTAGTCAAGAAATAAAAGAAAAAGACTGGATTAAAAATGAATTATTTTAGGGGCGCCTGGGTGAATCAGTCGGTTAGGCATCCAGCTCTTGATCTCAGCTCAGGTCTTGATCTCAGGGTCGTGAGTTCAAGCCCTGCATTAGGCTCCATACTGGGCATGGAGTGTACTTTAAAAAAAAAAAAAAAAAAAAGTATTTCAAAGAATTCAATAATAAAAAACTTAGAAAGTTATGTTAAATAAACAGAATTCTATATAGTATGAAGCAACACTGCAAGGTCTTATTAAACAATTTTTAATTAAGAATTTGCCTTTAGGGGCACCTGGGTGTCTTAGTTGATTAAGTGTCTAACTCCTGATTTCAGCTGAGGTCATGATCTCACGGTTCATGAATTTGAACACCACATCGGGCTCCACGCTAGCAGTGTAGAGCCTGCTTGGGATTCTCTCTCTCCCTCCCTCTCTCTCTGCCTCTCCCCCATGCTGTCTCTCAAAAATAAATAACTTTAAAAAAAAAAAAAAGAATTTGCCTTTACTATTTAGTTTTAAAAACTTTCACATTTTATAACTTTACTTCCTAAACTCTAAAAATTAAAACGTAAAAGTTTAAAATTTAAGCTCAGAAATCAAATTAGAATTATAAGTGAAGATATTAATACAACCATATAATTAAACAATCCAGATCTTTCTACCTAAGAGTTTGTTGGTGGGATACGAGCCATATGGAATACCAAGGTGCTTTCAGAGGATGTGGCATAAAGCTGCTTTGTGGCTCCAAATAATCCTGAGAGAACTAAATGTAAGATTAAAACTCAATAGAGTATTATTAGCTGACACTGTTATGTTCCTGTATATAAAATACGATGCTCCAAAGATCAGAAGTAAGGCTGGCCACAAAGCAGGGACACTCATTCTCTCCCACTGTTCCAGTTTTGTGAATAAAGACAATCAACTACAGACACTCCAGAATTTAAAATACGCCAAACTTTCCTTTTCTTTTTACCGTCTGTATATACACTATAGTTCTGGGGCCAACTCAAAGCAAATGTTTAATACTTCACATTTAGGAGGAAGGTAATAAATATTGGATTAAGACAAGCAAACAAAACCCTGCCTAAATTCTATATTAGTCCCTAGAAAATATTTAAATTCCAGAGAATAAAAATGATGAGCCAATTCCTCGTGTATTATTGAGAAGATGCTCAAATCCCTTTCCCTAACTGCTCTAAACTGCTCTAAACTACATACTCATTTCACCGGAGGCTGGTCATTCCATGAGAAAGTGGCTTCTAGCCATGGAATAGAAGGCTCTGGCAGGCAGATGGAGACTTGCTATACCCTTACTTTAGACCTCCACAAAAGGAGACAGAATCTTACAAGTCCTGAGGCACAATTATCATCCTGAAAGGAATACTTTTAAGAGGGAAACTTGGGTCTAATGTCCAAAAGTTTTAAACTTTTTCTGGGGTAAGGAGGAACTGGCATCTCAATTACTGCATCGTTTCTATATCCTCATCGCAAGCGTGGAGCAGATTAGCAGCAGACGGAACTGCCTGCGAGTGGCACTAGAAGCGCTGAGATGGGGCCTTCTCTGGGCTTCTGGAGGAGGAACCTCCTATTTTCTAAGACAGCAAACAGATTCCACAGGACAGCTACATGACACTGCAAGTCTTCCGTCTGCACTCCTTAGTGGTCTTTCATTCTATACGCTTAAAGTAAGTTACCTTTCTGTTATGACTACCAAATATCAATCTTTCACACTCTCATTACCACTTCCATCCTTTCAAAGTAGTGACAATTGGAAAAAGTTCAAAATAGGCATTACTAAGTCTCAGGTATGACCTGTTCTATATAACAGTAAAAATGAAACTGGTTTGAAAAGTACTTTCACATGTTAGTTTCCATTTCTAGGAGAGAAGGTTGTTTGGCCTCAACTCTTCTGTTGTTTACAAGGAAGATGTGGCAGCAGCCTCTAAGAGGTCCCACTAACCCTGCCTTGAGGACTCATGTCCCTTGGCAGTCACCTCCCATGATGAACAGGACAGCACACTGAGGAAATGATGGAGTGTGATCGCCCAAGGTCCTAAACACTGCAGCTTTCTCTGTGTTCTCTCTTGGATCACTCGCTCTGGAGGAAGGCACTCAACCCTATGGAGAGGTCCACGTGAGGAAGAACAGAGGCCACTCGTCAACAGCCTGCATTATTTTGCAATGGCCCTGTGAGTTAGCCATCTGGAAATGGACCTTCCACCCTGGCCGCCATCCTGACTACAACCCATGAGACTCTGAGTCACCTGCAAAATATGAGGGTTGGCATTCAACTAAAACATTACATTTTTAGACAACAATTTTAAATGAATAGATGTATTTTATGCCATCATCTCATCCCTCCACTTAACCATTATAATAGTATTAGTTAACAAAAACATTCTCTTATCTATTCATTAAGAACAACCTATGGGGCGCCTGGGTGGTGCAGTCGGTTAAGTGTCCGACTTCAGCCAGGTCACTATCTCGCGGTCCGGGAGTTCGAGCCCCGCGTCGGGCTCTGGGCTGATGGCTCAGAGCCTGGAGCCTGTTTCCGATTCTGTGTCTCCCTCTCTCTCTGCCCCTCCCCCGTTCATGCTCTGTCTCTCTCTGTCCCAAAAATAAATAAACGTTGAAAAAAAAAAAAATTAAAAAAAAAAAAAAAAGAACAACCTATGAGATGCATGCGGACATAAACTGTGAACTACAGAACCTCTGAGGATCTCACAAGGTCATAGAAGGATATACATAAATTAGTAAATATTAATAATACTATTGCACTTCCAACCTGATTTCTATTACCCCAAAATAATGCTAGACTGTAAGTCAAATCCTTCAGGGTAATGCCTGAAATGGAAAGAGGAGAGATACTGGAGTCAGACGACAGACCTGAGTTTAGAACTGCCATGTCGCTAAGCTGGGTAATGTTGGGAAAGTTACTTATTCTCCCTCAGTTTTGTCACAGATAAAATGGAAATAATTCCTCATGGATTATTAAAGGGATAAAAAGTAAGTAACACGTAGTAAGTATTTATGCTAAGTAGTTACAATGTTATTCTCTAGCAGTATGGGACAAGTTTATTATCAATGATACTATCTCCTTAAACAGTGACGTTTATTATTTACATTAAACTTTTCTGAAATAGTTTCACAACTTAACTATGGCTTCCCTGGATATGGAATCAACAGAATCTTTGATCAGAACTCTCAATGAAGATTTAACCAGGAGTTGGACTCACATCCGGTGGAATCCGAGCACTATCTTTCACGGAGTTTCCTTCAACCGTGAGATGATAAACTTGGCCGTCATTATCAGTAAACACAAAATGTTCTCGGGCAGAGATGTTCTGGCTGAGTTCAGATTTACTTTCTGCCTCCTGCAACAAGCTTTGGAATAGAGAGAAGTAAGATAAAGGTATTTCTTTTCCCTAGAGTGACAGTTAATTAACTTGCCCAAAATATAGATGCATTAACAAGAGGTCCAAAATGATTTCAAAGAAACAAACAAACCAACAAACCACAAGAAACAAAAAAACAAAACAAAAGGCTGAAACGGATCTTTGCCCAGCTAATAATATAGAAAACACAAATTAGGGGTGCCTGGGTAGCTCCTGATTTCAGCTCAGGTCATGATCCCAGGGTTGTGGGACTGAGCCCTGCTTTGGGATCTCTGCTTAAGATTCTCTCTCTCCCTCTCCCTCTGCCCCTCCCCCACACTCACAGGCTTACTCTCCTCTCTTTAAAAAAAAAGAAAAAAAAAAAAAAAAAAAAAAAAAAGAAACCCAAAACAACAAAAAAACACAAATGACTCCCAACTGGTCACACTATGAGAGAACACTTACCCCCCCCCCCCCCCACCAGAGGCATGCGGTCATCCAGACCTCACACAAGGAACTTCTTCACCATTTCTGCTGCAGAACACTCCTCAGCAGAAGAGAGGCCTTCCCTCGACCCATCATTCTTTCTGAAGTTTTTTATTTGTAAAATTGATGGGAATGGGGATGGGGACAGTCCATAAATCTAGAATTCTCTCTGTATTTTCTTTGGTGTACATAAAATGAAAATATGATGTATCTAGATGTTCATGCTACACTCATTTGAATTTCAGCAGCTGAAGTTTATGGAACACATTCGCTAATGGATGCTGACACGTGGATATTACTGGCTACGTTACTGACCGCACTAAGAAATGAAATAATAGAATTCACTCAGTTTTCCAGGTATGCACTGAAGCACAACAAAGTATGTTCAAAAGCAGACTGCACCTTGCTGCTAGAGATGCCTTTGGGTGACACTTGTCAAGTTCCCGAGCATGACACTGGTATCCCAAATGACCAAGGCAGGAAACAGCACACCGCACCTGATCACGGATGATTCGACGACACTCAGCTCTGTATCTGAGACCACAGTCTGGCGGGCCATGGCCTCTCGGGTGGCCAACTGTTTCTTTCTCAGGCTCTTCAAGTTGTGAGATGGTGACCACTCCTGGGAAGCAAAGACAGGCACACCTAGAAATGCTCAGTTTACTTCAGTCAAAGAATCCTTCCAGAACAGCTGGGCATGCTCGCCACTGCCTGGCATCACTTCTTATTACTGCACATGAATTCACAATTTGTTCTGAGGTTTTATCTGTTTACACAAAGGTTGAATGAATGCATTTTAATTAGTGCTTAAGGCAGATTTTAATAGTCTACCTCTTACCTCCTTCTACCTCTAATCTTTAATGAGAGCTTAAGGTTGAAGAGTTTAATGGCAAACTTCCGAAAGGTCTAACTTTTTGGTGCTTTCTTTTTCTTACAAAATGAAAATAATAAATATAATTATGGGATTTCCTCTTCCCTACTTCTACCTCTCCCCTGCAGGTGCACAGGGCGAGATTCGTGTTCCTCCAATCATGGCCCACTGTCATCCACAGATCTACCTCAAATCTCTGATTTTATTTACTTATTCTTTTGCATTCCCACCTATTCTAATGCATTCAATCTAATATCCTCTCATGTGCACAGATTCTTCATGGTAGTCATTTTCCATGCATGTATTTGTACCTTAGATAAATAGGACTGTGTCCTATCCTGCCCTGTTCCTAACTCTTCTCATTTAGCACAATCTAAGTCCCACCTCTGTGTCTTCTGCATGCTATACGATACTCCATGAGTGCATCCGCCGATTTTTAGTCTCTCTGTTCTCTCAGCAAAGGATACCCAGACTGCCTCCAAACTCTCACGACAAATAACACTGCAGTCAGTACCCTCACAGAAGCTTCTTTGTGATCAGGGGCTGAAGAGCTGGCACACAGGGGATGTCTGTCTGCCCAGGGACAGTCGGTCTGCTCTGCAGAGCGCCTCACTGATCTGCTTTCCCACCAATAGTTGCATAAGGATTCCTGTGTCCCATACCACACCCGCATCTGGTTTCCCAGTTTTTGCTAGTCTAAGAGTTATACCATGGTTATTTTATTTTGCCCATCTTTAAAAACAGATGAGTTTGAATCTTTCTTCATATGCTTCTTGGCCTTTTAGGTTTCTCCACCAACCGCTCCCGTCCTGCGGCCATCTTTCCACGGGGGTTCCTGTCCTGTCACTGTATAAGTGCAGGACTTCCCACGATCCCAACCCCCTACAGGGATTAGTTGGTCCTTTGTTGGTTGCAGACACCGGTAAATTTCTTTTTCCAACTGGTCTTCTATATTTAACTTTGACATTAGTGTCCTTCATTGAATAGAAAGCATCAATCTTGACATAATTAAATGCATGAATTTTTCTTTTTTTGCCTTTTGGTTTGAGCTTCTATTGTCCTTTCCTGCTTCCAGGACACAAAAATATTCTTCTTTGTTTGACTATATTAATTTTACAGCTTTACATTTTTACATTTAGGTCTTTAATCCTGGAGAGCCCACTTCTGAATAGAGTATCAGGTAGAGATCCAGTATTTTTCTCCATAAAGTGAGACCACTTTCCCAATACTGTCCTCCACTTTTTTCAAGGCTGAGTTAGCTGTTATGATTTTTATCCTTTCATAAATCTTTTGGAGTATGTTTATCATGTTCCTCAAAACATCTAAGTAAAATTGTAATTGGAATTCCACCAACGTAATATTATCTTAACCGAACCAAGAAAGTAAGAGTTATCTCCAGGTATTTAGATCATCTTCTCTTGAACACACATTTTTAACAAGAAAATACATGGCAGTAATGACTTCAATTCGAGCTAAAGAAAAATACCCACCACACACACACACGCCTATGTCCTTCACGCATGAAGAACATTTAGTTCTTCAGCTGGAACTTACCAAAGCAGTCACTGCAGGGAAGTTTTTGGACATCTCTCTCAGAATGGTACAAGTCCTAACATCCCATAACTCCAGGGGTTTATCTTTGAATACAACTGCCAAATACTGCCTAAAATAAACAAAATTACTAAATAAGCCCCTTATTAAGCAAGATTTTCACCATAATACATATAAAAAGTTGAGTAAATCAGAAAACTCACATGACACATTCTAAATACAGACAATATAAATTAACATTTAGTTCTCATGGTTAATAGTCATAAGAAGGTAAAACCCTAAGATGACCTTTGAGAGCCATACAGCCAAACTTACGTAAGGAGCCCAGCTCAGAAGACAGAATAAAAAAAGGCACAAGTTCATATCCTGGTGAAACAGTTTATGGTAATATGGTAACCCTCCCAAGATTTAATTTTCTGGCACGTGACATGAGAATACCCCTACCTAACCCAATGAATTGGTATGAGGATTATGGTAAAAATTAAATGAAAAAGTAAAGGTTTTCATAAAGTTTCTATCATGCTGACACTGAGGAAATGTGAGAGTAGAAAGATCCCTACATTCAGTGCATCCAAAGACTTATGTTCTCTTGCTCAGGACAAAGTTTGCCACTTGATAATTATGTGGCCTCAGACAAACCATGTAATCTTTTGGAGTTTTAGTCTACTTATCTTTGTAATGGTGTTAATAACACCTGTCTTACCTCCCTCACTGAATGCTCTAAGAATAAAAAGGGGGAGGGGAGGGGAGAGCGCACACGAATTAATTTTATAAACCATGATGGACTATACAAATGAAATATGTTACACTTTTTACTATGTCTAACATAAAGGCATCTAATGGCTTGTATGTAAATAACTAATATAAGACAAAATCTGGTGAATGCTATAAAGATTCACTACGAAAGAAGAGATTTACTTTGACAATCAGGAAATGGCATTCCAGGCAGAGTTACAAATGTGACAAATGGCCAAGACAAGAAAGGACACAGAGCGGGGGAACATGCTACCTGAGATGCAGAACGTGCGACAGCAATCATGGTGAGAAAGACTAAAGTGTGAATTTTGGATCACATTACAAAAGACTTAAAACACTTGAATATGTCAGACTAGGTTATAAAGAGATTTATCTTGCAGAGAATAGTTGATCACTGAAAGCTTTAGGATAGGAGGGATAAAGTGATCAGTTGTTTTAGGTGTATTAACTTAGCAGGTGTATATAGAGTCAAGACTGGCTGGAAACAGGAGAGACTGGAGTCTAAATAGTTTAACTGAACAATTCTGAAAACTTTCAGTCTCAGGACTCCTTTACATTTTTAAAAGTTATTGAGGACCTCCCACAAAGAACTTTTATGTGGTTTATAACAATTGACATTTTGCATATTAGAAATGAAATCTAAGAAATTAAAAACTATCCTTATTAACTCATTTTAAAGTAAAAAAATAGAAAATAGCAAGGTGGTAGATTTCAACATAAGTCACATTGATGATTACATTAAATAGGAATAATTTAAACACTGTCATCTGAAACACAAATTACCAAATAGAAAAACAAGCCCGGACTAAATGCTTTCTAGAAGAAATCAACTTTAAATGTAAAGACATAGGTAAGACACAAGTAAAAGGAAGAAAAAGATACACCATGCAAACTTTAGTCAAAAGAAAGCAGGAGTGGCTATACTAATCAGACAAATCCGATTCTGAATAAAGAATAGGACCAAAATAAAGAGGATATTTCATAATGATAAAGAAGTCAATTAATCAAAAGGACATAATAGCAATACCAAATATGCATGTACCCAAGAGCAGAGCTTTAAAATATCTAAAGCAAGAACTCAAGTTCTTCAAAAGAAGAATAAATCCAGAACAAAGTTCATTTCAACACTCACCTCTCAGTAATAGAGAGAAAAGCTGGCAGAAAATCTGTATGAATGTGAGACTTGAATAACCACAAACCAATCTTTTCAAGTGCATATGGAACATTCACTAAGACAGACCACATTCTGGGCCACATAATAATCACATTAAATTTATAAGGACTAAAATAATATAAAATATGCTCTCTGACTCTAATCGAAATCATAAATTAACAGAAAGATATCTGGCAAACCCCTAAATATTTTGAAATTAAACAATGTATCTCTAAATACCCACAGAAATGTTAAACTATAAGGGCGCCTGGGTGGCTCAGTTGGTTAAGCGTCCAACTTCAGCTCAGGTCATGATCTCGCAGTTTGTGAGTTGCAGCCCTGCATCGGGCTCTGTGCTGACATGACAGCTCAGGGCCTGCTTCAGATTCTGTGTCTCCTTCTCTCTCTGCCCCTCCCCCCGCTCAATCTGTCTCTCAAAAATAGACATTAAAAAAATTATTATACAGTGAATTAAAAGAAAACTCATCACA
Organism: Lynx canadensis; assembly: GCF_007474595.2. NCBI lineage: Eukaryota > Metazoa > Chordata > Mammalia > Carnivora > Felidae > Lynx > Lynx canadensis. Next base: position 10,679,301 of record NC_044313.2, read on the forward strand.
TCAAAAAGTGTAAGGTACAGAAAAAGTAGTGCTTATGTAACATTAAATGCTTATATTAAATTTTAAAGAAAAACCTTAATTCAATCATCTACAGTTCCATCTCAAAAGGGTGAAAGATTTATACGATCTGAAGAGAAACCAGAGTATACAGTTCTATCCTAAGAAACTAGAGAAAGAACATACTAAGCCCAAAGTAAGCAGGCAAAAAAAAGATACCTATGGCATTCGATGAAACAAAAACTAGAAAACCATAGAGAAAAATTAAAGAAACTAAACGAGTTTTTTTGAAAATATCAACAAAACTGATCACTGTAATTCACTAATATCAGAAATGAAAGAGCCATCATTCAGGTGAAACAGACATTAAAAGAATATCATGAACAAGTTTGAATCAATAAATTCAACAATTTGATTGAAATGGACAGATTTCTTGAAAGCCACTACCAGAGTTCATTGGGGAAAAACAAAAAAAAACAAACCCTAAATAGTTATATATTGATGAAAGAACTGAGTATGTATTTAAAAGCTTTTCCACAAAGAAAGCTCTAGGTCCAGGTGGGTTCCCTGGTGAAATCTTCCTATTTAAGTAAGGAATAATACCAATTCTACACAAATTCATCCAGAAAAAAAGAAGAGGAGGAAATATTTCACAACTTGTTTTACAAGGTCAACGTTACCCTGATTCTAAAACCAGACAAGGATATTACATGAAAACTAGGTCAGTATCTTTCATGAGCACAGATGCAAAAAATCCTTAATAAAACATTAGCAAATCAAACCCAGGAATATACCAGAATATTAGCAAATCAAATGCAATAATATATCATGACCAAGAAAAATTTATCCTAGGGATGTAAAGTTGGTTTAACATGAAAGAGAGGTCCATGTAATTCACCATATTAGCTGACCTAAAACAAAAACCACCATCATGGTGATGTCCATAAATGCAGAAAAAGCATCTGACAAAATCCATCACCTACTCAATACAAAGTTTCAGCAGACTAGGAATAGAAAACTTCCTCAATCTAATAAAGGGCACCTACAAAACATCTACAACTAACATTTTACTTAATGTTGAAAGACTGAACACTTTCTCCGTAAAATCCAAAAACAGAACAAAGATGTCAGTTCTCATCATTTCTATTCAACATTGTACTGGAGGTCCTACTCAGTACAGCAAAGCAAGGGGGCGGGGGGAAAGGCCCATACTCCAGAAAATAGAGATATAGAAGTGTCCTTACTGGCAAATGACAGTGAAGTATGTCTATATAGAAAATAGTATGGAATCAACAAAAATGCTACTAGAAATATTACTGAAAGATATTAAAGCTGTAAATAAGTGGAGAGAGACACCATGTTCATGAATCCCAAAACCTATTAAGATGTCGATTCTTCCCCACATTGATCTATGGATTCAATGCAATCCCAATCAAAATCCCAGGAAGCTTTTTTGGGTAAAATTGATAAGCTAATTCTAAAATTTATATGGAAATGCAAAGATCCTCATAAAGCTAAAGCAATTTTGTTTTTGTTTTTTTTTTTTTAACGTTTATTTATTTTTGAGACAGAGAGAGACAGAGCATGAACGGCGGAGGGGCAGAGAGAGAGGGAGACACAGAATCGGAAGCAGACTCCAGGCTCTGAGCCATCAGCCCAGAGCCCGACGCGGGGCTCGAACTCACGGACCGCGAGATCGTGACCTGAGCTGAAGTCGGACGCCCAACCAACTGAGCCACCCAGGCGCCCCAAGCTAAAGCAATTTTGAAAACTATTGTGGACAGCTTACTCTTTCTTTTTTTGTTCTTCTGATTGGTTTTCATTCAGTCTCTATGTTTAATAATCTTGCTTAACATGTATTTTCTCTTGGAATGAAAAACTCAAAACTTACGAAAATTAAAATTATAAAGAAAGAAAATCAGTTCTTTCACTCAACAAACCCATGCTGAGATAGAAATGCATAAGAATTTCATTAGGTAACAAATAACGTTTTCTTAGTGGGTGGTAGGTATTTACAACAGAGCTATAGCAGAACAAACAGATCACTGGTTTTACCAATCTAATGAAATGTTATCTCATCTTTTTAAGTAGAAATTAAAAGCAATAGGGGTGCCTGAGTGGCTCAGTTGGTTGAGTGTCCAACTCTTGATTTCAGCACAGGTCATGATCTCACAGTTCATGGGATAGAGACACGCGTCAGGCTCTACATTGACAGCACAGAGCCTGCTTAGGATTCTCTATTGGTCTCTCAAAATAAATAAGTAAACATTAAAAAAAAAAGAAATTAAAAGAAATAGCAATTTAATTTTGTGATCAAAATATTTTCTTGGATAGAGCTGCATAGCACCATTTATTATCATTAAGAAATTCTATACGTACACTTTCTTCAAGATTAAAATAAATTTTTAAGATTCCATTGTGATAACATTAGATTTTTTTTTGGTTCATACTTACTTCAAATGAGATACTTTAATCATTTCGATGGGTGACTCATCATTGCCTCGTTCACCGCGAAAAGCAATGCTCCTACCTTTATTGCAAATATTAAAGAAAACGTAAAAAACCAGATAAAACATGTAAGACACAAGAACTTATCCACACCAATGGAATCTGATCTGGGCTGCCTCTACTCTCCCATTCGTAGTTCCACTTGCTTCTAAGTTGTTTCAATTACTCTAAATTTAAAACATATTCTTAGAAGTATTACAAGTTAAAGACAAATTAATATATTACTTGTATTCAAATATCTATTTTATACAAATATATTTTCCTTTGTTGTAGAGTTTTTTGAATACCTTCGGTGGTTTCTTACAGTTATATTTTAGAAATTAAGAAATCAATTTCTAAAGTTTCAACGCATTTACGGTAAAGGAATTGTCTACTATAAAAACTACTGGTATATTTAAAGTAATATAAATATTTTCATGCTCACAAAACTAACTAGTGGGGAAAACACTCTCTAAATTGGTACTTAAGTTTCCTTGTCTCATGAACAAAGCTCAACTGAAAGACTTTGACATGTTCCTGTCAAAAGCTCTCTACGCACTGAAATTGGGGAATGATAAGAATTAGTTAACTGCCAAAGAAGCTAAGTGGTATTCTGTAATTAAAAAATGCAAATTCTACTTTATGTCGGAACAAATATATTTTAATAACTTTCTCACATTTGTATTTACATTAAACAAAAGACAGAAAGTAGTCAAAGACAAGTGAACGCCTGCATGCCTCCCTCCTCCCCAGTGCCATCAAATGAGATCTCCCTCTTCTTATTTGCCAAACACCCCACATCCTTTCCTGACTCTGCTGGTCTGCTGCCCTCCTTTAGAAGACAAGACTAAAAAAGTTAATCATCTACGAAGTCAAATATCCCACTTAAGCAAGTCAGTAACTATGACTTAGAAATTTGTTCGTGAAAAATAAATACGTGAAAGAAAGATTTTAAGTTAACTAACAGTCTTGAACTTGAGCTGACTGGGGGGAAAAAATGGGAAAAAATGAATGACACTAGAAAACAGCATTTCACCCCCAGGCTACCATGTAATTAGAGAAACCCCAATCTGGGGGCAGGGTTTACTAGGCAGGCCACTTCCAATGAGACCAGAACACTGAACTGATTCCAGTGCGGCTAATTCCCTGAGGTTTAGTAACATACTCTGATAAGTAAGAACAACCATACCCTGGAGATACATACGGAGAATACAAGGAAACAACCATATACTTGATTTACCGCACACACGTGTACACACACACGTATCTTAGGGTTAAACCATCTACATATATATTCTCATTGCCACACCATTTTAAAGAAACTCAGGACTATTTTGTTAAGAATTCTATTTGAAATCATGCATGTGCCATAACATGCATTTGAAACTCTCACCTTGTTCTTTCTTCAAGTTCTTCATTTTGAGATTCACTGGGTTGTAGGTTTTTAAACAATTCTGAACAAGTTACTTTACTGGAATGTTTCCTATTGTAGTCTTTAAACTCCCAAATTTCCCTATTCAGTCAGCCAGAGACTACCAAAAGTTTTAAATATGAGCACTTAACAACAATCCTTACCTACAAATTTATAAAGGTTTTCCTACAAAGGCCAAAAGTTATAAAAGAGAATCTAATAAAGCCTAATACAAAGATTTATTTTAAAACTGTACTTCTGGGGGCGCCTGGGTGGCTCAGTCGGTTGAGCGTCCGACTTTGGCTCAGGTCACGATCTTGCAGTCTGTGAATTCAAGCCCCAAGTTGGGCTCTGTGCTGACAGCTCGGAGCCTGGAGCCTGCTTCAGATTCTGTCTGTCTATCTCTGTCTCTGTCTCTCTGTCTCTCTCTCTGCCCCTCCCCCACTCATACTCTGTCTCTCCTTCAAAAATAAATAAAACATTAAAAAAATTAAAAAAAAATAAAACTGTATTTCTGGTTATCTATAACAATGTACTTAAAAGTATAACTGATACCGTATTTAATTATGAATTTGTCTGTTCAGGCTAATGGTATGCCATTTACCATGCATTTATGTTAACATAATTTGCATACAAACAAGTCTTTCTAGGGCAATTACTACAGACAAAACAACAAAATGAATATACAAATACAGAATACAAGAAAAAAACTCCAAGTTGAAAGAAACTTTTTTGGAACATGTTTTATAAATAGCAACATCTTTGATCAGTATGAAAAACCATTTTCAATCCTTTAATAGACTAAATACACAAACCTGTTGGAAGATCAACCAGCTGAAGTTCATTTCTCACTAATCCCATATTGTTCGGTGTTGAAGTAGCAAAGGAAAGAAAACCAGTCAAACTTGTCCATTCGATACCCCTAAAGTGAGAAATTAAATAAAGTTTAGTGAAATAACCTTTTTTGTTCCTAAGACCTAAATTTTCAAGTTAATTAAAAAATAATAATATTACGGGCACCTGGGTGGGTCACTTGGTTCATCTCAGGTCAGTTGGTTCACCTCACAGTTCGTGAGCCTGAGCCCCAGGTCAGGCTCTGTCTGTGCTAACAGCTCAGAGCCTGGAGCCTGCTTCGGATTTTGTGTCACCCTCTCTCTCTGCCTGTTCCCCCAGCCCCCCACCCTGCTTTCGCTCTCTCTCTCAAAAATAAATAAACGTTAAAAAATAAAAAAGAATAATATTAACATGACCTTTCATTTGAGCCTAATTACCATACATTTCCAATATATGTGAAATTATTTCCAATTAAAACTTTATCTCCAAATGAAATAAGATAGTTCAGTTACCAGGATTCATAGCAGCATTAAAATGACTATTAAAATGTGGCAAAGGAGAGAGTCACTTATCACAGTAATTTGCAAGAATTCCACTGCTTAAGAAAGAGTGGTATGGAAATATTCTGAGCAATCTCTATCAAAGTTAACACCAGCATTCTTTCACAGGGCTAGAACAAACAATCCTAAAATTTGTATGGAATCAGAAAGACCCCAAATAGCCAAAGCAATCCTGAAAAAGAAAACCAAAGCCTAAGGCATCACAACTTCGGACTTCAAGCTGTATTACAACACTGTAATCATCAAGACAGCATGGTACTGGTACAAAAACAGACACATAGATCAATGGAACAGAACAGAGAACCCAGAAATGGATCCACAAACATATGGCCAACTAATCTCTGACAAAGCAGGGAAGAATATCCAATGGAAAAAAGGACAGCGTCTTCAGTAAATGGTGTTGCGAAAACTGGACAGCGACATGCAGAAGAATGAAACTGGACCACTTTTTTACACCATACACAAAAATAAACTCAAAATGGATGAAAGACCTAAACATAAGACAGGAAGCCATCAACATACTAGAGGAGAAAACAGGCAACAACCTCTCTGACCTCGGCTGCAGCAATTTCTTACTTGACATGTCTCCAGAGGTAAGAGAAATAAAAGCAAAAATGAACTACTGGGACCCCAAGATAAAAAGCTTCTGCACAGCAAGGGAAACAATCAGCGAAGCTGAGAGGCAATTGACAGAAGGGGAGAATATATTTGCAAATGGGTTAGTATCTAAAAATCTATAGGGGCGCCTGGGTGGCGCATTCGGTTAAGCGTCCGACTTCAGCCAGGTCACGATCTCGCGGTCCGTGAGTTCGAGCCCCGCGTCAGGCTCTGGGCTGATGGCTCAGAGCCTGGAGCCTGTTTCCGATTCTGTGTCTCCCTCTCTCTCTGCCCCTCCCCCGTTCATGCTCTGTCTCTCTCTGTCCCAAAAATAAATTAAAAAACGTTGAAAAAAAAATTTAAAAATCTATAAAGAACTTATCAAACTCAATACCTAAAAGACAAATAATCCAGTGAAGAAATGGGCAAAACACATGAATAGACAGTTTTCCAAAGAAGACATCCAGATGGCTAACAGACACATGAAAAAATGCTCAACATCACTCACCATCAGGGAAATACAAATCAAAACCACAATGAGATACCACCTCACACCCGTCAGAATGGCTAAAATTAACAATTCAGGAAAAAACAGGTGTTGGCAAGGATGCAAAGAAAAAGGAACACTTTTGCACCACTGGTGGGAATGCAAACTGGTGCAGCCACTCTGGAAAACAGTATGGAGGTTCCTCAAAAAATTAAAAATAGAACTACCCTACGACCCAGCAATTGCACTACTAGGTATTTATCCAAAGGATACAGGTGTGCTGATTCAAAGGGGCACATGCACCCCCATGTTTATAGCAGCACTATCGACAATAGCCAAAGTATGGAAAGAGCCCAAATGTCCATCAACTGATGAATGGATAAAGAAGATGTGGTATATATACACAATGGAATATTACTCGGTGATCAAAGAGAATGAAACCTTGCCATTTGCAACTATGTGGATGGAACAGAGTGTATTATGCTAAATAAAATAAGACAATAAAATAAAATTAAAATAAAATAAAATAAAATAAGAAATAAAAAGATCGTTATGATTTCACTCATATGTGGAGTTTAAGATACAAAACAGATGAACATAAGGAAAGGGAAGCAAAAATAATATAAAAACAGAGAGGAAGACAAACCATAAGAGATTCTTAAATACAGAGAACAAACTGAAGGTTGCTGGCGGGGTGATGGGTGGGGGGATGGGCTAAAAGGGCAGGGGGCATTAAGGAGGACACTTGTTGGGACAAGCACTGGGTGTTATATGTAAGTGATGAAGCACTAAATTCTATTCCTAAAATCATTACTACACTATATGTCAACTAACTCGGATTTAAATTTTAAAAAATTTTAAAAAATTGTAAAAAAAACAAATATTCTCAGCCAGACTGCTTTTAAAGTTGGGTACACTGAAGAATTTCATCAAATTTCCTAGTTGGCTAGGAGGCAGAAATTCCTGAAGCAAACAATTTGAACTTAGCTGTTAGATTTGGAAGCGGCTTACAGTTCCAAATGGTTTATTAATTAGAGAAAAGCACAAAAGAAAAATCTCAAAGAAATGAGAAGACAGCAACCTGTCAACCAGAGGCCTGGAAGTCTCCTTTATGGGGACTGACAGGAGGTGAATCCACAGTTTCTCCCACTGACATCATCTGCAGAGTGCTACCACCATGGCTTATAGAGAATGGAGGTGGGGGCAGGTGGGGAGCCACAGGACAAGTGCACGGTCAGAATCATAAGAAGGAGAAGGAGAAATTTTGCACTACTGCCCTACCTTGGTTACAAGGTCATAGAGGCTGGCTGGGAGGGACGTCTAACCTTTGTCCTATATGCAACTGCTCATCAGCATTTATGGGACAATTGTTGTTTAACAACATATCATCTATGACTGCTTTCCTGATATAATGACAAAATTGACTAGCTGTGGTAGAAATTTTATGGCCTGCAAAGCCTAAAATATTTACTATCTGGTCCTTTAGAAAAAATGCATGCTAACCCCGATCAAGTTTATCCATATCTTCTCCAATTCGAAAGCTATTGTTAGATTTAGCATTACATGCTGTTTCGAACAGGTCTCTCATTTGCGCATGAAGATATGATGGCTTCCTGCATCATATCCAAACTCCTATGTAACTTTCGAGGCCGTCCAGCCATTTGCTCATCCTACCAAATTTATCTCTCAATCCTCTGAATCTTGTCTGCTACTTTAATTACAGTAACTTTCCTCACTGACCCCTGTGTATCCACCGATTTGCCCTCCTCAGAGGGGCAAAGATGGTCCCAAAGGAGCTGAAAATAATATTTGTTAAACCAAGGAACTGCCATAGTTATCAAAGATTATAACTCTTTAAGTGTACAATTGTGCTGAAACACTCAAATCAGGCGCTTAAAACTGAGTGCCCTTGGGGCGCCTGGGTGGCGCAGTTGGTTACGCGTCCGACTTCAGCCAGGTCACGATCTCGCGGTCCGTGAGTTCGAGCCCCGCGTCAGGCTCTGGGCTGATGGCTCAGAGCCTGGAGCCTGTTTCCGATTCTGTGTCTCCCTCTTTCTCTGCCCCTCCCCCGTTCATGCTCTGTCTCTCTCTGTCCCCAAAATAAATAAACGTTGAAAAAAAAAAAATAAAAAAATTAAAAAAAACTGAGTGCCCTTAAGAACTTCTGTGCCTTGGGGCGCCTGGGTGGCTCAGTCGGTTAAGCATCCGACTTCAACCCAGGTCATGATCTCACGGTCCGTGAGTTCGAGCCCCGCGTCAGGCTCTGGGCTGATGGCTCAGAGCCTGGAGCCTGTTTCCGATTCTGTGTCTCCCTCTTTCTCTGCCCCTCCCCCGTTCATGCTCTGTCTCTCTCTGTCCCCAAAATAAATAAACGTTGAAAAAAAAAAATAAAAAAATTAAAAAAAACTGAGTGCCCTTAAGAACTTCTGTGCCTTGGGGCGCCTGGGTGGCTCAGTCGGTTAAGCATCCGACTTCAACCCAGGTCATGATCTCACGGTCCGTGAGTTCGAGCCCCGCGTCGGGCTCTGTGCTGACAGCTCAGAACCTGGAGCCTGTTTCAGATTCTGTGTCTCCCCCTCTCTCTGGCCCTCCCCCGTTCATGCTCTGTCTCTCACTGTCTCAAAAATAAATAAACGTTGAAAAAAAAAAAAAAAAAAAAAAAAAAGAACTTCTGTGCCTTGAGGGCACCTGGGTGGCTCAGTCGGTTAAAAGTCCAACTTCGGCTCAGGTCATGATTTCACTGATTTCTGAGTTGGAGCCCCAGTCAGGCTGTCAGCACAAAGTCTGCTTTGGATCCTCTGTCCCCTTCTCTCTCTGCTCCTCCCCCTCTCATGCACACGCTTCTCCCTCTCTCTCAAAAATAAACATTAAAAAAAAAAAAAAAATGGGGCACCTGGGTGGCTCAGTTGGTCAAGCGTCTGATTTCGGCTCAGGTCATGATCTCACAGTTCGTGAATTCGAGCCCTACATCGGGCTCTGTGCTGACAGCTCGGAGACTGGAGCCTGCTTTGGATTCTGTGTCTTCCTCTCTCTGACCCTCCCCCATTCATGCTCTGTCTCTCTCTTATTTCTGTCTCTCAAAAATAAGTAAATGTTAAAAAAAAAATAAAATTAAAAAAATGTCCATGCTTGGCCTGAAAAGACCTCTCTCCTTCCCTCTTCAAATACTACTTGAGTTCAAATCCTGGCTTCAGCACTTCCAGCTCTGTGCTCTCTCTACACCTTACCTGTTATTACTGCAGGAATAATAACACTGTGTACATAAAGAATGCCTGGCACACAGTAAGCGCTGCATGTATTAGCAATTACCATTATTATCATTACTATTCTTATTTCCAGATCTAAGTCAAGCCCTATTTTCTTTGTGAATCCTCCTCATTTACTAAACTCAAACCACACCTATACTGAATACAATATAAATTTGGTTAATCATTCACTGAAAAGCCTCATTGTCTCATGCTTCTCTTTCCCTTCTCTAACACGTCACAGTACTCATTAAGTTTCTACTTAGAGTGAACAAAAGAAGTGAGAAATCATCTTGGACTTACGGTGCTTTGTAAGTCTGGCAGCTTTGAGCAGATCTGTTCACCGACAAACCTAAGACACACTCTCCAAGGCTCGTTGCTGGCTATCTGAACACCTATGCTCCAGCAGTGATGCCACGACCTCTGGATACCAAGAATCCCGGTCCCCCTTCTTCATTCATTATTTTTACAGAGGTACCTGTGAAGTACCCAGTGTGTACCCGTGACTGTGCTAGGTGCTGAGAGTACCGCTGTGACATGAGTCGGGCCTTCTGGAGCTTATGATCTAGCGGAAAAAAAGACATTACATAAGTGTGTTCTCGATTCCTTATTACAAAAGACAGTGGGACGGAGTTCCACAGAAGCTTGTAAGAATCACACAGAATCTGGTCTCTGGGGCCTGCCGAGACCCAGAGGGCAAACAGGGTGCTGCCTGAAAGTCTAAACAACTTGAGGAAATAGTGCCACTGGCTGAGAGACACTGCCCCGGGTTGTACTCTTTGAAGGGAGGCACCACACCATGCCCCTCCATGTGACAGGCACTCAGTCTGTTCTGTCGGATTAAATGAAGGATATCCGAGGAAAGCCAGCGTTCCTCCTTATGACTGTACCACACGCATTCGGCCTGTTTTCCCCACTGTTTACAAGACATCCCAGTGCTGAGCGTAGAAGAGAACACGGAGTGGCTGCTTACTCGTAATCAAGCACTGTGAGCTTGTTGCCTTTGAGCAGAGTCCAGCAGCAGCTTTTCTATCTGATTCCTACTGATCAACTGAAGAAAATAAAAATCAAGTTGGACTTCAAAGAAAACTAGATAAGGGCGGGATTATTTCTCAACAGAAAAGAATGAAAACTCTTGTCAAACAATAGCGAGCACCACACTGCTCTCAGGATTAGAAAGTTGCTGTCTGGGTTTAATTACACACTGAGCTCTATTAAAAACTCCTAAGAAGAGCAGTTCACTTTCTGACTCAATCTAGGATGGTTCTGCTGGGATTAACCAGCGAACAACTGTAACCGTAGACTCTGTCACTAGGGCCTGCTGCAGAGGCTACTTCTTGACACTTAGGTGACTGGCAGTCATGGGGGTGGGGGACGCCCACCTCGGGAAGGCCTTGAACTTCTACAATGCCAAGAAACTAACTTGTGCAAAATTACAGACAAAACAGAGATGATTATTTTACTTTCCAAAAATCACTCAATTTGCTCAAAGTAATAGTCAGTCAACGTTCTGAAAGTCATATAAACCGCTGTTGTAGTAAGTTTTGACACTGAAAATGGTATTGTGCTTTATTATTATAAATGTAGCCTACTGGACAAAAAGGCACAAACCAGTAATCTAAAAAAACTTGCATGTACTACTTATTTACTCCTAGGTTTCCTCCCCTGGACATAAGCATCAAGGTTTTGTTTACAGGAATACAGAAGATGCTCAGTACCTATCAGTAAAGCATAACTGGCTAAAACATCATGGCTTTAATTTTTTTTTATGTTTATTCATTTTTGAAAGACAGAGAGAGAACACAAGCAGGGGTGGGGCAGAGAGAGAGGGGGACACAGAATCTGAAGCAGGCTCCAGGCTTCAAGCTGTCAACACAGAGCCTGATGCGGGGTTTGAACTCACGAACCGTGAGATCATGACCTGAGCTGAAGTCGGATGCTTAACCGACTGAGCCACCCAGGCGTCCCAAACATCATGGCTTTAAAACAGCACACAAACAACTACCTGCAGTTAGGCAGTCCCTCCCTGCCCGTGTGTGTGCGTAAGATTCAAGTTTTGTAAGAGCAAATGGTTTTTAAAACACGTTTAGTACAAAGTAAAAACAACTTTCTACAAGTTGGCCTAAATGTGCATATGAATATCTAGAATTATTAGGTTTATTGCTAATAAGTTCAGCAATTTTTGTAACACATGTGTGAAATTTTCATAATGGTTTTTAACTGTAATACTATAATTGCATTAATAGAAACACAAAGATGGAAGGATTTTAGCATCCTCCTGCACGTGATCTCCGGATATAAAATGTGAGTTATTTTCAAAATGGCAATTAAAAAGGAAAATTCATATTAAAAAATGGAGGGGTGTCTGGGTGGCTCAGTCAGTTAAGCGACCGACTCTTGATTTCGGCTGAGATTATGATCTTACAGTTTGTGGGACTGAGCCCCACATGGGGGCTCTGCACTGACAGCATGGAGCCTACTCGGGATTTTCTCTCTCCCTCTCTCTCTGCCCCTCCCATGCTCGAGCTCTCTCTCTCAAAATAAATAAACTTAAAAAAAATGGAGCACATTTGTGTGATCATTCACAAATCAGCCTGAGTAGCACATCCATTATTTGGTATTCCAAGTAACACTTTATAATTCAGCATCACTCAATAACAAACATTATCACAGCATGTGTAAGTCATGTACTTAGTGACATATACCACATGACTAATCCAGGATAACAAATCTCGTTTAAAACTAATAGCTTGATCCCTCCGACGGGTCTGCCTCCCTCCTGGTGCCGCAGGGCCCCTCCCGCAGCGGACCACCAAAGGCAAAGCGAGCTGAGCCTGCCCCTCCTGCCCCTGTGCACCTTGCAGATCCACCCCGGCTAATACGCCAGATCCCATCCAAGCAGCACCACAAGCCTGGCAGTGTGCAAGTAGCCCAGACAGGGGCCACACCACTCCACAGTGAGTCCTGTCTCTGGGAGAGGGGAAGCTAAGGTACACACCAGTCGGACTGTGGCCCCAGCAGTGGGCTGGGGACAGACATCAGGTCTGATTGCGGCCCCGCCCACCAACGCAAGTAACTGCAGACAGCATAGAGGAAGAGCCCTGCAGTTCCGCGCCACTCCAGGGCCTATCCAAAATGACGAAACAGAAGAATTCTCCTCAAAAGAAACTCCAGGAAGTAGCGACAGCTAACGAACTGATCAAAAACGATTTAAGCAATGTAACAGAAAATGAATTTAAAATAATAGTCATAAAATTAATCGCTGGGCTTGAAAAAAGTATAGAGGACAGCAGAGAATCTATTGCTACAGAGATCAAGGGACTAAGAAACAGAAAGGAGGAGCTAAAAATGCTATAAATGAGCTGCAAAATAAAATGGAGGCGACCACAGCTCGGATTGAAGAGGCAGAGGAGAGAACAGGTGAATTAGAAGATAAAATTATGGAAAAAGAGGAAGGTGAGAAAAGGAGAGATAAAAAAAATCCAGGAGTATGAGGGGAGAATTAGAGAACTAAATGATGTGATAAAATGCAATAATATACGCATAATTGGGATTCCAGAGGAGGAAGAGAGAGAGAAAGGTGCTGAAGGTGTACTTGAAGAAATCATAGCTGAGAACTTCCCTAATCTGGGAAGGAAAAAGGCACTGAAATTCAAGAGGCACAGAGAACTCCCTTCAGACTTGACTTGAATCGATCTTCTGCACGACATATCATAGTGAAAATGGCAAAATACAAGGATAAAGAGAAAATTCTCAAAGCAGCTTGGGATAAACATGCTCTAACATATAAAGGGAGACCAATGAGACTAGTGATGGATCTATCTACTGAAACTTGGCAGGCCAGAAAGGAATGGCAAGAAATCTTCAATGTGATGAACAGAAAAAATATGCAGCCAAGAATCCTTTATCCAGCAAGTCTGTCATTTAGAATAGAAGGAGAGATAAAGGTCTTCCCAAACAAACAAAAACTGAAGGAATTCATCACCACTAAACCAGCCCTATAAGAGATCCTAAGGGGGATCCTGTGAGACAAAGTACCAGAGACATCACTACAAGCATGAAACCTACAGACATCACAATGACTCTAAATCCGTATCTTTCTATAATGACACTGAATGTAAACGGACTAAATGCTCCAACCAAAAGACATAGGGTATCAGAATGGATAAAAAAACAAGACCCATCTATTTGCTGTCTACAAGAGACTCATTTTAGACCTGAGGGCACCTTAAGATTGAAAGTGAGGGGATGGAGAACTATCTATCATGCTACTGGAAGTCAAAAGAAAGCTGGAGTAGCTTATATCATATACTTATATCAGACAAACTAGACTTTCAATTAAAGGCTGTAACAAGAGATGAAGAAGGGCATTATATAATAATTACAGGGTCTATCCATCAGGAAGAGCTAACAATTATAAACGTCTATGCGCTGAATACAGGAGCCCCCAAATATATAAAACAATTAATCACAAACAAAAGCAACCTTATTGATAAGAATGTGATAATTGCAGGGAACTTTAATACCCCACTTACAACAATGGACAGATCATCTAGACACAGGATCAATAAAGAAACAAGGGCCCTGAATGATACATTGGATCAGATGGATTTGACAGATTATTTAGAACTCTGCATCCCAAAGCAACAGAAAATACTTTCTTCTCGAGTGCACATGGAACATTCTCCAAGATACATCACATACTGGGTCACAAAACAGCCCTTCATAAGTATACAAGAATTGAGATCATACCATGCATACTTTCAGACCACAATGCTATGAAGCTTGAAATCAACCACAGGAAAAAGTCTGGAAAACCTCCAAAAGCATGGAGGTTAAAGAACACCCTACTAAAGAATGAATGGGTCAACCAGGCAATTAGAGAAGAAATTAAAAAATATATGGAAACAAAAGAAAATGAAAATACAACAATCCAAACGCTTTGGGAGGCAGCAAAGGCAGTCCTGAGAGGAAAATACATTGCAATCCAGGCCTATCTCAAGAAACAAGAAAAATCCCAAATACAAAATCTAACAGCACACCTAAAGGAAATAGAAGCAGAACAGCAGAGACACCCCAAACCCAGCAGAAGAAGAGAAATAATAAAGATCAGAGCAGAAATAAACAATATAGAATCTAAAAAAACTGTAGAACAGATCAATGAAACCAAGAGTTGGTTTTTTGAAAAAATAAATAAAATTGATAAACCTCTAGCCAGGCTTCTCAAAAAGAAAAGGGAGATGACCCAAAAAGATAAAATCATGAATGAAAATGGAATTATTACAACCAATCACTCAGAAATACAAGCAATTATCTGGGAATACTATGAAAAACTATATGCCAACAAACTAGACAACCTGGAAGAAATGGACAAATTCCTAAACACCCACACACTTCCAAAACTCACACAGGAAGAAACAGAAAGCTTAAACAGACCCATAACCAGCGAAGAAATTGAATCAGTTATCAAAAATCTCCCAACAAGAGTCCAGGACCAGATGGCTTCCCAGGGGAATTCTACCAGACATTTAAAGCAGAGATAATACCTATCCTTCTCAAGCTGTTCCAAAAAATAGAAAGAGAAGGAAAACTTCCAGACTCATTCTATGAAGCCAGTATTACTCTAATTCCTAAACCAGACAGAGACCCAGCAAAAAAAGAGAACTACAGGCCAATATCCCTGATGAATACGGATGCAAAAATTCTCAAGATACTAGCAAATCGAATTCAACAGCATATAGAATGAATTATTCACCATGATCAAGTGGGATTCATTCCTGCGCTGCAGGGCTGGTTCAACATTCGCAAATCAATCAGTGCAATACATCACATTAATAAAAGAAAAGATAAGAACCATATGATCCTGTCAATCGATGCAGAAAAAGCATTTGACAAAATTCAGCATCCTTTCTTAATAAAAACCCTCGAGAAAGTTGGGGTAGAAGGAACATACTTAAACATCATAAAAGTCATTTAAGAAAAGCCCACAGCTAATATCATCCTCAATAGGGAAAAACTGAGAGCTTTCTCCCTGAGATCAGGAACACGACAGGGATGTCCACTCTCACTGCTGTTGTTTAACATAGTGTTGGAAGTTCTAACATCAGCAATCAGACAACAAAAGGAAATCAAAGGCATCAAAATTGGCAAAGATGAAGTTAAGCTGTCACTTTTTGCAGATGACATGATATTATACATGGAAAATCCAATAGACTCCACCAAAAGTCTGCTAGAACTGATACATGAATTCAGCAAAGTCGCAGGATACAAAATCAATGTAAAGAAATCAGTTGCATTCTCATACACTAATAATGAAGCAACAGAAACACAAATAAAGAAACTGATCCCATTCACAATTGCACCAAGAAGCATAAAATACCTAGGAATAAACCTAACCAAAGATGTGAAAGATCTGTATGCTGAAAACTATAGAAAGCTCATGAAGGAAATTGAAGAAGATATAAAGAAATGGAAAAACATTCCGTGCTCATGGATTGGAAGAATAAATATTGCTAAAATGTCAATACTACCCAAAGCTATCTACACATTCAATGCAATCCCAATCAAACTTGCACCAGCATTTTTCTCCAAGCTAGAACAAGCAATCCTAAAATTTGTATGGAACCACAAAAGGCCCCAAATAGCCAAAGTAATTTTGAAGAAGACCAAAGCAGGAGGCATCACAATCCCAGACTTTAGCCTCTACTACAAAGCTGTAAACATCAAGACAGCATGGTATTAGCACAAAAAACAGACACACAGACCAATGGAATAGAATAGTAAACCCCAGAACTAGACCCACAAAAGTATGGCCAACTCATCTTTGACAAAGCAGGAAAGAATATCCAATGGAAAAAAGATAGTCTCTTTAACAAATCGTGCTGGGAGAAATGGACAGCAACATGCAGAAGGATGAAACGAGACCACTTTCTTACACCATTCACAAAACAAACTCAAAATGGATAAAGGACCTGAATGTGAGACAGGAAACCATCAAAACCCTAGAGGAGAAAGCAGGAACAAACCTCTCTGACCTCAGCCACAGCAATTTCTTACTTGACACATCCCCAAAAGCAAGGGAATTAAAAGCAAAAATGAACTATTGGGACCTCATGAAGATAAAAAGCTTCTGCACAGCAAAGGAAACAATCAACAAAACTAAAAGGCAGCCAGTGGAATGGGAAAAGATACTTGCAAATGAGTTATTGGACAAAGGGCTAGTATCCAAAATCTACAAAGAGCCCACCAAACTCCACACCTGAAAAACAAATAATCCAGTGAAGAAATGGGCAGAAAACATGAATAGACACTTCTCTAAAGAAGACATCTGGATGGCCAACAGGCACATGAAAAGATGCTCAACATCGCTCCTCATCAGGGAAATACAAATCAAAACCACACTGCAATACCACCTCACGCCAGTCAGAGTGGCTAAAATGAACAAATCAGGAGACTATAGATGCTGGAAGGATGTGGAGAAACGGGAACCCTCTTGCACTGTTGGTGGGAATGCAAACTGGTGTAGCCACTCTGGAAAACAGTGTGGAGGTTCCTCAAAAAATTAAAAATAGACCTGCTCTATGACCCAGCAGTAGCACTGCTAGGAATTTACCCAAGGGATACAGGAGTGCTGATGCACAGGGGCACTTGTACCCCAATGTTTATAGCAGCACTCTCAACAATAGCCAACTTATGGAAAGAGCCTAAATGTCCATCAACTGATGAATGGATAAAGAAATTGTGGTTTATATACACAATGGAATACTACGTGGCAATGAGAAAGAACGAAATCTGGCCTTTTGTGGCAACGCGGATGGAACTGGAGAGTGCTATGCTAAGTGAAATAAGCCATACAGAGAAAGACAGATACCATATGTTTTCACTCTTATGTGGATCCTGAGAAACTTAACAGAAGACCATGGGGGCGGGGAAGGGAAAATAATGTTAGAGAGGGAGGGAGCCAAACCACAAGAGACTCTTAAAAACTGAGAATGAACTGAGGGTTGATGGGGGGTGGGAGGGAGGGGAGGGTGGGTGATGGGTACTGAGGAGGGCACCTGTTGGGATGAGCACTGGGTGTTGTATGGAAACCAATTTGACAATAAATTTCATATTAAAAAAAAAGAAAATAAATAAACATTAAAATAAATAAATAAATAAATAAATAAATAAATAAATAAAATGAGATAAAATTAGTTTCCCATGGCTTTATAAAAAAAAAAAACTAATAGCTTGCTGATAAACTAGCTATTGAGTCTTTATTAAAGATTTCAGTGTTCAGAAAAAAATGAAAATGACCTGATTTTCCAGAAGCAGGTATATGAATCCCAGATCAGTCAACATTTTTATCTTGTTGCCAAAATGTGTGCTACATGCATTTTTTTAGCTGGAGATGTAGCCCATGTACTATAAATAAAGGTCAGTTCTGAAGCCTGAAACGCCCAGGTTAAATTCCATCTACTGTTTCACACATTACAATACTGAGTTTTTTCTGTAAAATGGGAATAAAAATAGTGCCTACCACATAAAGTTGTAGTGGGGATACAATGAAATGGTCATGCAAAATATTAGCACTTAACACAATCCTCAGAACACGTTGTGATTAAATGGAGAGTCTGACTGGCTGGTGTCACTCACAGAAGGAAACACTACACAAAGGCAAGGGTGAAAGGGAATGTCAAGAGAAGAAATGCAGACAAGAAAGGGAGAGAGCAGGTATTAGCAGTGGCAGAAAGGTCTACCAGAAGAAAAGACGAACAAGAGCCTGAAATGGGCCAAACTCAGACCTGTGTCACTGCACCCGACACCCTAGTGATTTCTAAAGACATTACGGCTCCACGGAAAGGTATTTAAGGGGCTGCTGGAGGGCACAGCATAAGGTGGCAACCAACAGTCATTTGGGCTGCACCACAAACAACACTTGAAGGCAATGTAAGCTTTTCTGGAACTTCCATCACAATCAGAAGTTGTGATACTTAAAGGGTTAACCCTTCCCCATTCGGAAAACACAATTAGTCAGAATAACGTGTTCACTAAGGGATCATATGAATTTTAACATACGCGTGAGACCTATAATTATATAAAGTACAAAGGACAGAAAACAGCCTTTCTTATGTTTGTTAAAAGATCAAAAATGGTAGAAATGTGATAAATTTATATTATACATGCATAACTTCACAATCCATCTTTGCTGGGGCAAAGAAAAGCAGTCATGCCATCAACAAAAGAAGCTATCTGGGCGCCTGGGTGGCTCAGTCGGTTGAGTGACAATCTCACGGTTCGTGAGTTCGAGCCCTGCATCAGGGTCTGTGCTGACAGCTCAGAGCCTGAAGCCTGCTTCAGATTCTGTGTCTTCCTCTCTCTCTGCCCCTCCCCCACTCATGCTCTGTCTGTCTCTGTCTCAGAAATAAACATTTCCAAAAAAATTAAAAAAAAATAAAGCTACGGAGCAGATAATGTGCGCACATTAAAACAGGAAGCAACCTTCTTCCCTCAGACATCTCTGAATGCACAGAACTCATAAAACACATCACCTCTCAAAATGAAAGAAGAAATGCCATACAGTTTGGTCCTTTCCTCATGGTGTTGAAACAAAAAACAAATCAGATTTGTTAATAGTTAAAACAACTTGATTCAAATTTTTCAGGAATAGTCTTACTGATGGATCTCTATAGACATGAAAAACAAATAATAGAAATATGAACAAGGAAACGCAGTGATATCTAGTGAGAAAATATCCTAGACTGTAGAAATAAGATGCAGCCATAAAAGGTAGAAAGAAAATTTCCCACTGCATAATACCCTTTCACAAAGCAACAATTAGTGCTCAGCCTTGATTAACATAACCATTACTCTAAACCTGAATAATCACTGTTCAAAGTTTGCAGCCAAATAATCACCTCTGCAGAGGATTCAATGTAGAAAATTCTACCAGGACTTTTTTCCAGTATTCTTATATTTGTGATGTCAATGTCACAACGACATACTCACTTGACTTCACATGAGTGGACGCTTAACTCTTTGTGCAGCAGCCCACTGGTGAGATGGTACACCAGGACAGAACCATTACCTGTACCTATCGAAATGATGTAAAAGAAGGGTATTAATCTAATGGGAGTTCCAGATCTTTCCAACAAGTCTTTTCTCAAGATTTTCATCATTTTATAAATTTACCTTTTCTAAAAGGAACCCAAGCGATGAGTGAAGAAAGAGTTAATTTCTCTGTCTTCTCTCTTCTCAAAAAATCTTACGTGGTCTGAATCTTACCTAAATCCAGGGATAGGTTTTTACAGAAAGACTTCAAAACTCTAACTCAATACACACAGGATTTGAAGAAGCATTTTGCTGAGCTTTTTTATACATGAGAACTCATACTTTCTGAGATTTGGAGTGTTTACTATATAGCTGGTCCTCAAAAAGGCAACCTAGCAGAACTCATTAAGCAGGACTTTTGCATTCTTCTTTACAAAGATTTTTTTGTTTTGTCTTTTACATTACATAAATCATAGAGATGGTCAAGTATGGCGGTTCACTGTGGATTATAAGCCTGAGGTCAAGCTCTGGCTCTGTCTTACAGTCTTACAAATCACCTACCTATACTAATCTGTGTTCTTATTCCCATAGAAAATCTATGTGCTGGAGAGTAAATTAGAAGACATATTTTAAACACTTAGTATAGTACCTAGCACAAACTAAGTACTATTTCTGTTATCAGTGTAATTTTGGTTTATAGTTATTATTATGCCTAATGCTTTTCATGGTCTCAGGTAGTGTGTGTGTCTAAAATTTAATTTGAAGGGACATGGCCATACTTAAAAAAGTAAAGTTTCAGTCCTTAAAATGTTTTTATAAATGAAGCCAGAAAAGTCAACAGTATAACTTGTTGGCCAATCACTTTCTCACTGCACATGACTTAAAAAAATGAATGGATTCATGCAAAGTAATCGACTGTAGAAATAACAGAATAATAATAATAAAAGAAGTAAAAATGCTAGGTAAGCTCCAATTTTAGCTCACCTGCTGAATAAAGCTTCATTAAATATTTTATAAAACTATTTTAGGAAAATACACTATCATACTTGGGTGCATTTATCATCTATTCCACAATAATTAGTCACTTCTAGTGCTGAGACAATATCTAAAAAATTACTAAAATCTTTCAATTAACAGATCTTCATAATAATCAAATGATTTCTATATTCTGCAAGTTTTGATGATGCTGAACCTATGATCTAATCTTCTAGGAGTGCTATAGGAGGAAGAATTCCACAGTGGAACTCTGCCTCTTTTCCCCTAGTGACTCTACAAAAGCTTAGGCACTTCTTTACGTTTTTTCCTTTTACTTTGTGATTGTATTAAACTCAATAAATGACTTGACTGTCACAACATACCAGTACAATAGAGCTTCTTCTACAATAGAAATCTCAGATCCTGGGGCGCCTGGGTGTCTCAGTCGGTTAAGCATCCAAATCTTGATTTCAGCCCAGGTCATGATCTCACGGGTTTGTGAGTTCGAGCCCCACATCAGGCTCTGTGGTGACAGTGTAGCGTCTGCTTGAGATTCTGTCTCCCTCTCTCTCTGCCCTCGCCCTCTCCCCCCCACCCCCTTGCTCACTCGCTCTCCCAAAATAAATAAAAATAAACTTAAAAGAAGTTGTAAAAAAAAATTTTTAAAAATAGAGAAATCTCAGATCCCGACTCAGCTCTTATTATTTAGCTGTGCCAAGAAGTAATTTTCTCCAAGAAATTGACCAAATCCTATTTCACAAATTAGGTATACTGACACTGTACATGCACGTCCATATAATGTACACTGACAAATTCCAATTAAAATTTCTATAAGAGGCTTAATAGTTTCTGAAGCAAAAACTAAATATTTGATTTACATAAATGTGGACACATGTACACACAGACTACCAAACCTTAAAACGCAAACCACTTTTGGAAGACAGTGATAGGAAAAATGGGAAAATCAGAACACTGACAAATAGAATTACTCCAGTGAGCCTTCAGTACTCACAAGTCAACTGTTAGCTGAGACGCTGAGACATCCTAGCAACAAAATAACTGTGGGTCAGGTTTTCATTTTAGGATAAAAAAAAAAAAATCACAAATCGTGTTACAGGCCCAGAGTGAAAGCCAGAAGCCAACCAACAGCCTCTGAAGAAAAAATGTTGACAATTTCAAATGAATATACTTTTTGAAATTAAAGAGAAATGGACTTTAACCTTATATACTTAATAGCAAATTAAAATTTGCTTTCCTCTATAAAGGAAGTTAGGTTACTCACATTACTATAAGTTAATGTGACAGCAAGTTGAAACCCAGACCAATTTTCTATCTATACTACAAAACTTTGCAATTTCAACCCAAAAGGCAAATCTTATTTTAGAGAGACCACAGTCACTTTAAACAACATTTCATACACAATTCATACCAGATGAAGAGCACTGCTATCATTAAAATACTAGCTGTGATTATGTTATTCATTAACAAAAACCCAAAACAAAACGACATGCACAGAATAAGCCTTGGGTAGTCCAAAAGAAGACAAGGAATCTGGATTCAGCATCACACAGGGATTATCCTCTTAACATTTCAGAAAGATACCCATTGTGTCAGGGGCTCTATCACCCAGGGTCAGGTGGAGGAGTGAACACTGCGATCAAAATGAATGAATAGGGGCGCCTGGATGGCTTGGCAGGTTCTTGGTTTGGGCTCAGGTCATGATCTCACAATTCATGAGTTCTAGCCCTACATTGGGCTCCACACTAACAGTGCAGGGCCTTCTCGGGATTCTCTCTCTCTGCCCCTACCCTGTGCTCACACTCTCTCTCTCAAAATAAATAAACTTAAAAAATTTTTAAATTAAATTAAATGACTAAAAAGGGTGGCTTAAAAGGACAGAAAAAAGAAAAAAAATGTTAAGTTTATTTTTATTTTGAGAAGAGATAGAGAGCAAGCAGGGAAGGGGCACAGAGAGAGGGAGACAGAATCCCAAGCAGACCCCACGCTGTCAGCAGAGCCTGATGAGGGGCTCAGACTCACACAGTGAGAGATCATGACCTGAGTCGAAGTCAAGAGTTGGACTCTTAACTGACCGAGCCACCCACGCGCCCCAAGAAGCAAAATACTTTAAGATGTGTATATACGTGATTTCACTGGGCCTCTTCGTCCTTATCCTCAAAGAAAGGATTTTCCAGTAACCAGCAAACTTAAATGTCTTATAAACGAAAGGAGGCACGAAGGACTAAAAAAAGAACAGGTCCAATACGCACCAACAGCAAGCAGTGGCTGATACACCTTGATGTTTTTTGTGGTCAGCGGCGGGCACATGCGGATGGCGAACTGAGGTGAGGGCAGCCCTGAAAGCAGTCCCGTCAGCAGGAACCTGAGGTGCACTTCCTGCAGAACGGGGCTTTTAGGATGCTCCTCCCCGGCGATGGCGCTTTGTCCTGATCGGTAATCAAAAATACAAACATATTCATTATAACGTATGCTGAAAGGTAAAGAAACTTTTCAGTGGAAATACTCTTCAGACCTACAGGGTATCGCGCAGCACCCGAGGGGCTACAGCTGAACAGTGGTTCTGTACTTGGCTATGGGACTTAAACCGCACCGTCTACCATCTCAGAGGACAGACCACTCCGGAGTACTGCTGTCCGGACTTCGGGGACCTGTCATCTAAGAAGCATGATTTCAGCCTGAGTTCCGGGTACGAGGACACCAAACAAAGCCAATGAGGGAACCTGGGTTCGAGAGCAGCTTCTACGGAGTGGGATATTGCAGTACATTCCCACCTTACCTCCTGCCTTTTTAAAGGGTTGCTTTTCAAACTGATGCACTTGCTCAAGTATACATAAAATAGTAATCGCCAACTGCAGGTTCAAAGAACCCATCTAGATTTCTAATGGGAAATCTTAGTGTGTCAATGTAATTATAAAATTTAAGCCTTATAATTAAATACTTCATATATAAACATATAAAATAACATATATGAATAAGTTATATATGTTACATACAAACATGAGAATATATGTTAATATATGGTATAAATAATGTGTAAACTGTCATGGTTGACAGTTAGATGGGCATTATTTTCAGATATAGCATTTATACTTAGGTTATTAAGTCTCAAACTAAATAGATTCGGTAAAACCATTTTAACAAAACGTGAATATGAAGAGTACAACAAAATCAAGACCACTCACTAAAAAGAGTATAATATACAAATTTTCTTCCTATAAACCACTACTGAATACCGGGACATAGTCGTCAAGAACACATAATAAAGGATACATGAGTGTGGGTGTGTGTAGACACATACACATACATATGTATGCACACACCACACATACACTGTGAAAGGGGAAAATGTAAATAATTACTGTAAGTGGATGATGGGACTCTGAATGTTGACTATAACTTTCTGAAGCTATAAAGTCGTTTTAATAAAGCGACACTTTAAAATTCATAAGACGTACAGGAAAAATGGCCATCAATTTAATCCAAATAAAATGATCCCTTAAGATCAGTGATACAATTGATATCAGCCTTTGGTAACAAAAAACAGAGTCTAAAGGAATGTGAAGTTCAACATATAGGTACCATGTTTACCAACCCTCTGTAGCTTGGAGTTGACTTCTGAGAATGGCCATATTTTTCTTCAAACTTCTCCCATAGAGGCAATTCACAAGGTAGGGCAGATTAGGTCTTAAAAAGCAGCAGGCTTTACCCAATGAATATAAATCAGGCCTCTGTATTTAAATGAATTGCTTTCAATTATCACTAAGGACATAGTGAATTTCAAATTAAAAGTTTAATTAAAAGTTTTAATTAAAATGTTTTCAAGTAACAAAGCTTTATTTATTTAATGCTTTTAAATCAACTACATTGTCAGGAATTGTATACAATCCGTATCCTTTTGTCTCTTAAAAAAATGTAATTTATATCACTTAGATACCTAAACAGCATGAAATTTCAGCCTCCTGTGGGCTTCATATTACTGATTAGTTCTATGCATGAGTGTTTATAATTCTTTTCACTTTAATATTTTATATTAAGTGAAGACAAGGTCAATTAACTCAGCAAACTGTGTTACTGACAAAATGAATTCTGCAAAACAAGTATGTGTCTAAACTTCCTCATATGGATTATGTTTGGAAGATGAGGAGAAAGAATTTTAAATATACAAGTTAGTGTCATTGAGCAAAAGGATTTTGCAAGTGGGAAGAATCGTGAGAAAAGCAAGGCCTGGAGAAGTCAGGTCTTGCCTAAGATCACAGTAGAGCAGCCAGGACTGGAGGTCATGGCCAAGGAGCAGATTCCAGACCGGGTGACTGGGCTCACATGGGGGCTCTTCCACTTACTGGCTGTGTGGTTTGGGACAAGTTTTTTAAATCTCTCTGGGTCTCAGTTCCCACTAACATAAAATAGAAATAAGAATAGTATTACCCACCTTGCAGGGTTATTAAGGTAACATGCAGGGCATTTAGCACAGCACCAATAAATGTCATCTCTGATTTAAAAAAAAAATTTTTTTTAAACTTTTATTCATTTTTGAGAGACAGAGCACAAGTGGGGGAGGGGCAGAGAGAGAGTGAGACACAAAATTCGAAGCAGGCTCCAGGCTCCCAGCTGTCAGCACAGAGCCCAACGTGGGGCTCGAACCCACAGACCGTGAGATCATGACCTGAGCTGGGTGTCAGATGCTTAACCAACTGAGCCACTCAGGTGCCCCAAATGTCATCTCTGATTAAAAAGATTAATAAAGGAGGAGTGCCTGGGTAGCTCAGTTGGTTAAGCATCTGACACCCAGCTCAGGTCATGATCTGATGGTCCGTGGGTTCCCCTGCTTGCGCTCTGTCCCTCTCTCTCTCTCTCTCTCTCTCTCTCTCTCTCAAAAATAAATAAATGTTAAAAAAAAATTTTTTTAAAGATTAATATGGTAATGTTCTTTCTAGTATAATCATCATCAGCATTAAAAAAAAAACCTACTAAATAATATCAATTTTACAAATAACGGTACAGAAAATCCTTTATGAGCCAGAGCCACAATTTTCAAAGAATTAGACATCAAAACTCCTTGGCATAGTTATAATTTCTAGTTGTACAATATTTGAAATCATAAATCCTCATTCTTCCTCTAGTATATACTGACCCTATAATACTTAAATAACTCTGAAACAATATTTTATCTGTAATTAAATATTTGTTGAAAGAATCCCCAACATGAAAATTTTAAAATGTACATCAAAATGTTTAAAACAACCTTTTTCTAAAACTGCTCACTTTGTTCCTTCAACAAATGTATACTGCACATCTTGAATGTACAAGGCTCTTTGCTGAGTGCTCAGGATACAAAGTGGAATCAAACACTGACCCAAACTTACAGGGTTTATAATTTACGGGAGGAAACAAAATCACTACAATCAACCGACCACTGTTAGGGACCACAAATGAAGACCATTTAGGTCAGGCTAGGGAGACTAAAGAAAGCAACACTCGAGCTGAATCTTGAATTAGGAGTAGCAGAAAGGGAGAGAAAGAAAGTATGTGTTCAGAGTGAAGGGACCAGCCAGCATGAAGGCCCTGGGGAGGTAGGGCAGGACTCAGCACAGACTACATCTGGCATTCGGGGGCCTAATGTCATCCCCTTCATTTAAATCAGAATCTCTCATGAATGAACATTTTCTAATTCTAATAACTGTAATGCTCATCTAGGCTTTTATGCTTAAATATTTCATACTCTCGGATTTATTGAGGGAAGAATGATTCCACATTTTAGTTTTCTCAAGTATTAACTTTGACTTTATAATAATTGCAAACCAGAGACTATTAATTTTGCCCTTCAAGAAGAATACCTAACCTAAACGTTAGAGGAAAGAAAATAGCTTACCAATCATGTTGTCTAAGGAGAGGTCTGGGAGTTTATTCTGTAGCACTCCTACAGGAATTCCACAGAAAGACACTGGTGAATATAAAGGTGACACACCAGAACTACTGCAAAGACATAACAATTACATGATTTCACATATTTAAAACCGACGTCACATTTCAGTAACTCAAATTACCATTTTCGGATCATGGCATTCTCCCCACTTTTACAGTACTTATTAATCTTACCCATAGGCAAATTTCCCTGGCAGATTTACACAATTCCCTGATAATCTAAAGTCTGAATTCTCACTTTAAAAATATTTTCTGTAGGAATGAAAGTCCCTGCTATTTTCATATGATTCTGGTAATCTTTCAAAAAGAGGAAACAAACCAGAAAATGATCCCGTTGATTCATTTACCTGTTCCGTGAGCTTCGGTTACAAACAGCAGACTTCAGCTCCCATATCATGACCCTGCCGTCACTCACAACGAGGGCAGCTGCATTCTCATTGATAGGACAACACACCATACTGAAGGGACGCACGGTTTTTGTCACCCTGATGGCATCGCATTGGCTTCGTAAATCATAGGTAAGTTCCTGGACAGGATCTGGATCTTAACACAGTATTGTTTTCTTTTAAATGGCAGAAAACAACCGCAGCAGTATCACTACTATTTAGTTCAAATCAAACCTCAACTAAAAAGAACATCATTCCTTCACTAGTGCAGAGTCTGTCACACATGCCTTCTCTCTTTACAATTACTACTAATTTCAGAATACAAATATAATTCATTTAACGACGGTCTACGCCAAGTTTAATTTCCAAAATAAAAACTATAATCAATATGGCTTGTTTTTTAATATTTTTAAAAAAGAAAATAACTTTGAAAAAGGATCAACAGTGATATGATTAAGTAACGTACAGTACACTATAGAGCATCATAATTTACAGTGGTCTATATAATGAGCCCGAAAATAATGGCTCTCTACAAAAGATGTGAAAGTCACCTTTGCCTTTATGTAGTACATCACTTTACAAAACACCGCTTTCATTCCCCAGGAGAAGACTGAAAATGACAACTGAGTACCCTGGTGACTTATTAACCCATGTCATTTTACAATGGAAATGCCTAAAGCAGAGGTGAAGTCAGGGAGTGTAATAACAAAGGTATTTTACTGGGTCTACTTGTGCTGAAGAAAAATTCACAAAGATAATACCTACTTGGTTCATGGATACAACTGAGAAGGAATTACAAATCATTACTTTCTTTGCTGTGTAGGACGAACACTATTGTAACACCAAGAGATGAATCTTGGGCTTGCGCTTTTTTATGCCCCATATTGTGACCATATTCTACTTTTTTTTTTTTTTAAGTTTATTTATTTCGAGACAGAGACAGCATGAATGGGAGAGGGGCACAAGAGAGAGAGAGAGACAGAGAGACAGAGAGAGAGACAGAGACAGAGACAGAGAATCCCAAGCAGGTTCTGTGTTGTCAGTATGGAGCCCGATCCAGGGCACAACCATATACTACCTTCTCAAGGCCAGGATTACCATTAACTCTATGCTTTGGCTGGCATCTGCCACATGAAGGTTTATGAAATTCTAAAGAAAAATACATTAATATTATTCTGAGATATAAACTCACCTGGCTCCTCATTTGAAGTGGTAAAAATGCTGTTATAAGATCTTCGAACACGTAAAGTTATGCAACCATTTTCATGTAGGCAAAATAAACCATCTCGTTGAAAGCAGGGTATTACCTTTAAAAAGATAATATAATCATTTTTAAAACACAATAGATTAAAGAGTATATACTGGGAAGCTCAGAACTCATATTTAGAGAATATGTGCAAAAGAAAAATAAAAGGAAAACAAAAATACACACATAATCTCCAAGCTTTAAACTAAATGAACATTCAAAAACTCCACTTGTATACATAAAAAATTTGTCTTTGTCTAGGTAACTTAAATAGTTCAATACTTATCTCCAGACCAGTCAGAAGAATTTCTAGGGTAAATCAAACCAATTGAAAGTGTAGAAAAATCGGAATATACGACAACATTGTTAATTTCTAAATAAACAGAAAAGAGAAGGTGGAACTAAGGACATTGCTACGATTATGTTTTTTCTTTCTATAACATTCATAATCAACTTTTGGGGATGTAATTTATAAATCACAGATACCTGCAGAAATGGAACTCCCGTTCGTTCTATTGCAATCACACCCACTGTTTGATTCACCTCAAGGTCAAGGATTAAAATCTCTCGAGGATAGAGTAACAACATGTGATTTCTTTTGGAAGGCAGATATGCCAACTGAAGGCAGTCATTGAGAGTTATAAATTCAGCACTGCAAAAAGTAAATGTATTTTAGGCATCAAGAAATGAGTCAAAGACTTTATTCATATCAGAAAAAGCTAATAAAATACTGAATTTTGTCCTTTCCACAGAACTGTCAATGTGAATGTACAATTGTTTCCTGAAATGACCAACAGGGACTAGCATCTAAAATTATTTCTCTACTACGTGCCAAAATCCAAATTTATGACAACAATATTGCATAGATTAGAGACATTTCTAAATTTCTGAAAAATTTAAAGTACGAAGTCTGTAAGACGGTAGGTGACAAAACTGTACTGGCATTCATAAGAGAGTTTTATTCACTTATTTAAAAGTTTTAAATTTTGTTTACTTTAGAGAGAAAGAGAGCATGAGTGAGGGGAGAGGGGCAGAGAAGGGGAAGAGAATCCCAAGCAGGCTCCATGCTCAGTGTGGAGCACCACACAGGGCTCGACCCCACGACTCTGGGATCACAACCTGAGCCGAAACCGAGTCAGATGCTCAACCGACTGAGCCACCCAGCCGCCCCAGTAGTTTTATTTTTATTTTGCAATTAGAAGCACCAAACAGGGGCACCTGGGTGGCTCAGTCAGTTAAGCATCCGACTCTTGACTTTGGCTCAGGTCATGATCTCACGGTCCGTGGGCTAGGGCCCCACGTCGGGCCCCGAGCTGAGAGTGAAGCCCGCTTGGGATTCTCTCCTCTCTCCCCAGCTCGTGTGCTCTCTCTCAAATATTAAAACAGAAAAAAAAAAGGTACCAGACAGATTGCTGAAATCAAGACTCAGCATCAAAACAAAAATAATTCGGCCAATGAGGGCCCCTGGATCAGGAGTCAATGAACTATCTGTATGGCCTTGGGCAAGTCACTTCCCCTCTGCCTTCATTCACTTTTAAGTGGTCTTAAATCTTTTTTGAAACAAAGTAGGGCATCATATTCACTTATCACAGCATTTTCTTCTGTGTAAATAAAATCAATAAAACTATATAATGATTGCAGAAGACTGTTCAAGAGACTCAAGAATCATTTTAGTCGTTTGTGACTTGCATATATTTAATCACAACTTTTCATATTAAACATATTTAAATAGGAATAAACATATAATTATGTGCTATTTTCCTTTTCTATAATGATTAAAACGTTTTAAATTAAAATAAAGTTAGACTAGAGGACTAGAAGAGGGACACAGCTTGCATTAAAATCCTGGCTCTGCCATTTCCTAGTTGGGCAAGCTTGAGGAACATATTTCAAACAATGTGGAAGTCAATTTCCTCACTTATAAAATAGGCACCGTAATGCTGCCCAGAACTGTAGTTGGATATGTAATGATGGATGTGAATGCACCTGGAGTGGTTCTATTCGAAGGGACTAGGAATTCATTTCCCCAAATCATAACATAAAACAATTCAGACTTCAAAAGATGTATTTACAACACAGAATCAAACAAAAAAAAATAGAAAATTCTCTTAAGGCATTTAAGGAACAATCTTAAATTATTTCGGCACAGGGTGGGGGATAAATTAGTGAACGTAATCAGCCTATGGCTGAATACATAAAAATGATACTTATATATATAAATTCAGAATATATTTGTAGAGCTATTTGTATTTTAGCATATATTTTTCAGGTAATTAACCATAAAATCTAGAGAGAATAATTTTAGCACATTAAAAATAAGAGCCTTTTTAAAATGAATGCCAAAAAACTGCCAAAGCAATAAAAATATAAGAACGATCATAGCTCTCTAGGGGAAAAAAGGACTAAAATCTATTTCTAATGCATAAAATTAGCTACTTAAAATAAAATTTTATTCCGTTCCAATTTCTGAGATAAACAACAGGTAGTATTTACCAAATAAATGCTTGCTAAGTATCAGCCACTACATTAAGTACTTAAGTTATTGTATCTATTAATCCTTACAACGACCATCTAAAATCCTTTAGAACACTGTTTTAGAGATTGGGAGACTGAAATCTGAGCAACATTAAAGAATTTTCTGAGTCACACAGCTATACTGTTCCCTAGAATCCTGGCCCTTTACCAGTATAGGAAACATCTTCACATGTGTAAGAGAAACACACATATTTTAGCAGCTAATGAGACTGCACGGCATTTAAGTCAGGAAAATATATTTAAAATGAAAATCCAGCTTTTTCCCCCAAATTTTTAATGTACTCAACAGCCAACTTTAAAATCTTCATCTTATACTTTCAGAGATAAAAAAAACTGAAGTCAAAAACTGTGATCTGTAAAAATTAGTGGGGGAGAGGTTAGCACAATGAATAGAAATGAAGGAACCATGTTTAATGCAGAATCTCCTCTTTGGGGAAGAGACAGAACATTCTCCTCCTGTAAATTCAAAACCAGAAATAAGAAAGGGGGAGGTAAAGAAGAAAACCAGTATAAGTACATCTTCAAAAATGATGCTGCATGAATGGATGGCAGATACACGGTGAATAGATGGTTATTAGTTTTACACTTGTAACTTACCTAGGTTTCTCTTGAGTAATTAAGATTTTTACTTTATTAAGAGCCTTCTTGGCCCCTGTGGCTGCAGCCAGCTTGTTATGAGCTGGACTGGAGTGTGGGCTGGATATGTAAACTTTTTTCCCAGGGCCCGAGGGAGGCTTGGCTGGAGAGAAGTCTGAGATGAATACAATACCCTCGCTGGTGAGTACTATATTGAGAGAAGCAAAACTCTGATTAAAGTTTAATCAAGTTTAGCGCAGAGTTTTATTCCAATACAAGCCTGAAAGCAAGGTAATGATAATTTTAGTAATATAGAACTGGCAGTGTAATGTAGTCATAACATAACTGGAATGTTCTCCAAGTTGAAGTCAAACAGGTGGTCCATTACAATTCATCGGAGGCCTCCAAGCTCAGTGTTTTAAATTAATGTTTTATATTAAAACGATACCAGACGGTTGCCGGCAGAAAGAACAAATGTTTGTTCTTCCAAATAAATTCAGTGCACGGACTTTCATTAAAAACCTTTCTTCATTATATCCGTTAACTTCAAAATCCAAAGACTTTTCAGAATATAAAATTCACAGACGAAAAAAAAAATCCCATATATAAGAGACTCTACATATCACACGTAGCTAAGTTCAAATATTTGATGTGTTATTAATTTTTTATGATTATCACGAGCTACTCAATCTAAATATATTTCTTTTTTCTTCTGGAGCATCGGACTGAACCTCAGGAAATATGAAAGAGTATTCTTTTTCTCCTTATATCTAGAGTAAAAATAGAGTGCCAACAATGGCTTACTAAATGAATGTACAGGAAACAGAAGTATTCAAGAAGGCAGCACCACATTTACCAACACAAATTATGCCTTTTTATACTGAAAAATAATCTCCCTCCAAAACTGGGGCCGTTACAAGGATATCTTAACAGAGAAATCTTGTCTACCCTGGCTTCCTGCAGACAGTGAGGCTGCCTTAAGCACAGAGAGCAAAGAAGTATTCAAGAGTTATGACAGCCTTAGCACATTCAATAGGAGTAAATCAAAGATGTTGGGTGAACTGAAGCTTTGAAATATACAGTGCTTTTATCAACCAAATTACAGAGATGCAGTAAGTTAGCCTGAGGCCTTATCTCCTTTTCAGATGACAGAACTCACTTTCCAAGGTCTCATTCATTCCCCATTTTTATGATGCCCTCCCTCCCCGAGTCGACCAGCTAACGCAGCCCTCCCCTGCGTCCCCACGGCACCACACAAACTAGGCAGAGAGTTCGTGTAGGCACATGATCATATACACAGATAGAAACATGCAAAGCCTAACCACACACTACTGGAGCTCCATGGCCACACTGCCCATTTGTTTCTGTTTGTACACCCTTCTCTTCCTTCTCCGACACACAAATATACACTCAGTAAGAACACACGCCAATAGATAAAAGTCAGAACTCCGAGTCATTCAAATTCAGGGAAAACATTCTTTACCGCAGCTAATTCCCTTACCTCTCCAGTTTTTGATCAAATATCAAAATGAAGTCTATTCTGACCACTTTGTCTAATCTGACAACCTGCCCATCCCACCCCCCCTTCCCCTTCATTTCCTTTATGCCTGGCATGTAGTGATAACTCAAGAAATACCTGTCAGATACTGAATAAGGAATCTCTCCTAAATCATTTAGTTACAAAAATACATGTCTGACAACAACTCTAGTTTTTAGATCAGCAGCTCAGTGAATTATCAAAAGCGCACTGGCAAAAACAACCTCTGCAAGAAAAAATCCCCTTGGGCTTATTCTGTTCCTCACATGCGTCTGTTTACGGCACTCAAGACACATTGGCATGAATTTAAACGGTTTTTTTAAAAGAGGAACTGAATTTGGCCACATACTAAATGAAACTCTTGACTCAGGTTCTTTAAATGTTCCTAGAAAAACAAATTTAATTAAGCCTGAATTAGCATAGCCCAGCAACTCCCTCTCCCTGGCTAATCTAATTCTATTTACGAATTCAACACAGTGAAGGTACAGCTTGCTGATTTAAATTTCTAACCATCAAAATACTTGCAAATGATACGAGATTATGATTTAGTGTCTGTATTAGGAGCTGCAGATATATGGACTTCTCCGCTTTGCTCAGTTGTTTTCACTTTATAGATGTACGATGCGGGTTGTGCATATTTTACGTATATAGTATTAACTATATTATGAAGAACTCATTTTCCACCAGAGACTACTACTCACAAGTTAAATGTGAGGGATCAAAAGGGTCAAAAGAAAAAGAAAGAATGTTATCTGCATAGCTCTTCTTCCACAGTTTGGTGCCGGTATCTGCGTTCCAAAGCACAATATAATTTGGTGGATGGATAGCAAGTAGTAAATCTCGGGAAGCATCTTGATTCCACAACCACTGAACATCTGTAAAGACCGGATAAAGGCAAAATTCAGAAATCACTTCAGAACTCTTGGCTAATGTATTCTTGACATTTACTTTGTTTTGTTTTGTTTTGTTTTTCATAATCCTTAAAATCCCAACTTCCCTTCTCCCTATGTTGCATATATGGGTATTTATGCGAAGAATGAACAGAGAAAGTGCAATTTTATATAAAAATGAGCTGTCTGGACAGTAGAACCTCAAGGTCAACATTTTCAAATTACTTCAAAGAAAATACAAGACAGTTTTCACTAGTCATTACTTAAAACTTTGTGTCTTAGACTGTGCTGGCCATGATCAAGGTCATATTCTCCTAACATTTTTGTGGAATTACTTAATAGAACTTTGCAGAGTTTCAGGTTTATTCTCACAATAATAAACAATAAACATCTAGTTCAGCACCTAGTACAAAACACTCGACAAAATATTTTTAAATGAATTTTTAAAAAATTCATTCAGTCAGGAAAGCCACTCAGTCAAAGCCTGGAATCTAAAGAATACCATATTGGTTTTAAGTCAGTAACATAAACAAACAAATGATCTATAGGCAAATGAAAATAAAATGTGGATAATCTCTATTAATAGAAAGTAAGCACTGAGGGCTAATTCAAAATAGCAGTTCAGCCAAGTTTACGTCTGTTATAGCTTAGATTACAATATTGTTTATAGCAGCTTCATTTTTCTCATCATGCTTGACTGAAGTCAATGTTAAAATCAGCACAATTTACAGAAGCACAGATCAGCTGAGATTTGAGGAAACGTACAGAAATACACTGATAAGGAAAAGAAAGCTAGATTCAGGTCAATAGAACAGGCTAAACACAATCAAGCGTTAACTGGAAAGTGATGGAATTAAAGGGGGAAAAACCATTCTAAGAGTAAGTGTATTAACACAAACACAGCGGAGCACAGACTTTCCTCACCCTGAATAGGTTTGGCATGCTCTTGGATCTCACACTGAGCTACTCCCGCTGCTACATCCCAAACGATGATCTTTCCATTGACATCAGCAGAAGCTAAGCGCAAGGAATATGGTGAGCCAATGTTATGGTGATAGTTTTCCCTGGCCCATTTAACCTAGTATCAAGAAGAAATCAAATCAAGTAAATACTTGTACTGGATGAAACTAAACACAATTTTCATAGAACATCAACCAGAACCCCAACTACAGTCTGCACTATGTTACAAAAATATTTAGAAAGAATAAACAGGAAACTGGTTTCTGTCTCAAAAATCAGACTTATTATTTGTGATGTTTTTTAAGTTGCATTGCAATCATAAGATCTAATCATGACAAGACATCTAAAATCCTAAACTGCTAAGCAGAATGGTTTTCCACATTCTCCTCTCCTAATTAAAAGGAGAAAACTTAGAAAGACCAAAGCCTTGCAGAGAAAAAAATAGGAAAAAATAAAAGCAAGCAAAAAACCTCTAACTGTCCTTTTTCTAAAATTGGGGAAAAAAATGTTAATTTTTCCTCTTTAAGAAAAAAAAAAAAAAAGAAAGAAATGCTTCATACCTCAAGCAACATCTTAAGAGAGGAATTTTTAAAATAAAAACCACAAGAATTCTGGCACAAATCAGGTTAATCCTGAGCATTAAATACCGATGGTTAGAGACAGGAATAAAACATATGGTCTTCATTTTGCCCGAAGCCATGGCCTTCCAAGGCCACGATCTCTCCACTGTCCTAGCTCAGCATCCAGCTTGTTTTCTTCAAAGGATTTTCCAAACAACAATTGGTAATTGCTTTATTTACCCTGTTCTGACCTATATCACCAACCCATGAATTGTAAGCTCCACGGGGCAGGATCACACAGGGCTCAGTCATATTGCTATCCCCAGACCTTAACACAGTGCCAAAGCTAGTGCTCAGCAAGTATGTGTTTAATAAATGAACCCAAATGCCACAGAATCTTCCAATATATACATACATAAACATATGCATATAGATACTTGTGCGTATATATACGTAAACACACGTTTATGCCTAATGCTAAGGCAGGGAAGTATGAAACCAATTCCTACAGCATTCACGAAAAAGATAGCAACATTTCCTGAACTTTAGTGTCGAGAAGGCTTAAAATTCTATTGTAATACATCTTTTCCTCAGACCAGAATTTTTTTTAATAAAACATATCTGTATAAATGTGTACGAGCATACATGTTTGAATGTGCATTTATGTGTATATTTTTGTGTGTATACAGTCAGGACTCATTATTTGCAGATGCTGTGTGAGTTTGCCTCCTCACTGAAATTGATGCTTTTATTTAAAAAAATCAGTATTTGCAGGGCTTTCACTGTCATTCACAGACACATGCACAGGGGTGAAAATTCCCACATAAAATGTGCTTGTTTCAGCTCTCATAACGCAAACAAGCGTTTTTTTTTTTTTTAATTTACTTTTTAATTTACATCAAAGTTAGTTAGCATATGTGATATAATGATTTCAGGAGTAGATTCCAGGGATTCATCCCCTCTGTATAACACCCAGTGCTCACCCCAACAAGTGTCTTCCTAATGCCCCTTACCCATTTAGCCCATCCCCCCTCCCACCACCCCTCCTTCAACCCTCTGTTTGTTCTCTATAGGTAAGAGTCTTTAACGTTTTGTGCTTTTTCTTGAGGATTTCATTGTTCAAATTCAAAATGGTCCCCAAGCACAGTGCCCAAGTGCTATCTAGTGGTCCCAAGCCCAAGAAGCTGTGATGTGCCTTCTGGAAAAAACACGAGATAAGCTCTGTTCAGGCATGAGCTTTACTGCTGCTGGCTGTGAGCTCAATGTTAATGAATCAACAAAAACACATATGAAACAAGGTTATATACTGATCAGTTGATGAAAATGTTATGACAGGAGGCTCACAGGAACCTAACCTGTATTTCCTCTAGAAGTAATCAACATTTCAGTATTCACCAATTTCAGCGTTTGCATCAACTTTACAGAATAAAACTATCATAGATAAGAATTGACCTTATGCATGTATTTAAGTGCTTGAATTCCATTTATGTAAATGCCAAGCAGTGTGTGTGTGTGTGTGTGTGTGTGTGTGTGTGTGTGTTTAAAATCACCTAGATATATCCTAATCTAACTGCTAAAACTAAGGATAAGGAGAAAATCTTGAAGGCAGCCAAATGAGAAAACATACATTGCATGAAGAGAAATAAAGATAAGAATTTCTCTCAGAAGTTATGCAACGCTGTGTGTTTGAGTTTGCACATACAGTGTAATATCTTTAAAGCATTATAAGAGAAAAAAACTGATGAAATACCTTTATAGACAAATAAAAGCCAAGAGAATCATCCTATATTAGACATATACCTCAAGAACTTGAAGGAATTTCTTCAAGCAAAGGGAGTATAATACCAGACTGAAACACGGATCCACACAAAGAAGTGAAAACTCCAGAAATGCCAAAAAGATTGGAGAGTAGGTGAGAGAGAGAACCTATTTTTCTCAAAATAAAACCCTGTACCTAACCTCAGACTTAACAGTGAAAGACTGAATGCCCTCCCCCTGGGCTCAGGAACAAGAGTATTTTCTCACCATTCCTATTCATTATAGTAGAGGTCCTAGCCAATGCAATATGAATATGACGAGAAAAAAAATAGAAGACATAATAGATTATCAATGAAAAAACTAAACTGTTATCTGCAGATAACATGACTATGTAAAAAGTGTCCCCAGAGCTACTAGGTCTAATGAGTTTAATAACAAGATCACAGGATACAAGGCATCTGAATTTTCCCTACTTCACATTATATATAAAAATTAATTCAAAATGGATTATGAATCTAAATCTAAGAGCTAAAACTTTAGAATTTCTTAGAGGAAAACAAAGGTGTAAATTTTAATAACAGAAAAAACAAGAAAAAATGGACATATTGGACATCAAAATTAAAAACTTTCAGGTTTGGGGCACCAGGGTGGCTCAATCGGTTGAGTGTCCAACTTCGGTTCAGGTCATGATCCAGTTTGTTCGTGAGTTCAAGCCCTGCACTGGAGCCTGGAGCCTGCTTCAGATTCTGTGTCTCCCTCTCTCTGCCCCTTCCCTGCTCATTCTCTGTCTCTCAAAAATGAATAAACGTTAAAATAATAATAATAATAAAAAAACTTTCATGTTTTATGGGACACCATCAAGAGAGTGAAAGACAACTTACAGAACGAGGGAAAATATTTACTAACCATATGTCTCCTAAGAGACATCAGCTGATGAACACACCTGTAGAATATATAAAGAATTCTAATAACTCCATAAGAAGATAATACAATTTTAAAATGGGCAAAGGACTAAAATAGACACTTCTCAAAGAAGATATACAAATGGCCAATTAACACAGGAAAAGATGAAAAGTTGTCCAACATCGTTAGTCACTAGGGAAATGCACGCCAAAACCACAATGAGAACCACTTCATACCCAGGAGGATGGCTACAATCAAAAGGACAGAGACAAACCAACATCGCTGAGGACGTAGAGAAACTGGAATCCTCATATACTGCTAATAGGAATGTAAAATGGTGCAGCCTCTTTGGAAATAGTCTGGAAGTTCCTATACAAGTTAAACACAGAGCTACCATATGAGTCAGCAATTCCACTCCCCAGTATGCACCCAAGAGAAATGAAAACACATGTTTGCATGAAAACTTATACATACATGTTCATAGCAGCATTATTCCTAATACCTAAAAAGTGGGAAATACCCATATGTCCATCAATACATGTGGTATACTCAGAGTGGAATACTCTTCAGCAATAAAAAGGAACGGAGTACTGAAACGTGCTAAAACATGGATGAACCTTGAGTGAGAGGTGAAAGAAGCTAGGCACAAAAGTCCACATATTGTTATTACTTCATTTATATGAAATGTCTAGAATAGGCAAATCTACAGAAACTATTTTACTGGATGCCTAGGGATGAGGAAACGAAAGATTAGAGGCAGCTACTAATAGGTACTGGGTTTCTATTCAGTGATGAAACTGCAGCGATGGCTACACAATTCTATGAACATATTAAAGACCATGGATATTGTACACCATAAGTGGGTGAATTTTATGGTAGGAGTATCTCAATAAAGCTATTACCAAAAACAAACAAACTAAAACCCCCAAACCTCTAGCTCTAATCTTCTCCCCCAAAATTTCAGGTCACTAGAATTCAAAAGTCAAGTGCACCAGGCATCTGAGACTTTGCATGTTGAAAATTTAACTCACTGATTTCATACCTACTCACCTTGTCATAGCAACATCATTCACTTATTCAGAGAGAACTTGGAATCATTCTATAGCTTCGACTCTCCTTAAACTGACTACTATAAAGGCTATCAAGTTGGTTTTTTTTTGGGGGGGGGGGGGTTGGAGAAAATCCCAAGCAGGCTCCACGTTCATGCAGAGTCCCACACGGGGCTCAATCCCACGACCCTGAGATCATAACCTGAGCTGAAATCAAGAGTCAGACACTTAAACCGACTGAGCCACCCAGGCACCCCTATCAAGTTTACTTCTTAAGCAGCTCCTGAATAGGACTCCTTCGTGCCTTGGCTTAATTTTAGGCCCTTCGAATTTCCTGCTAAAATTACAGCAAAACTCTCCTAAACGATCTCCCTGCCCCATCTTGCTTTTTCTCCAAGAAATCCTGCACTGCTGCCAGAGTAAGTTTTCCCAAGATGCCAATAGGACCTTATCAACTGCCTACTTAAAAATCCTAATTCCTTGAGAACCTTGAAACACTTGCAGGAAGGATGAATTTCTCTGGCTGCCTCCTCTTCGATCACCCCTTTAAGCATATCCCCACTTTTAGCCATCTTTACACCCTACTTACCTTTGTGCCTATCCTTCCTTTTTCCTGGGGTGCCTCTCCCCCAATTCCTCACTTGCTAACCACGGGTGACCAGTCCCTAAACTGGAAAGACTTCTGTGACTCTCCCCAGATCCCAAAACTAGGTGATAGGTAGCTCCTTTGTCTTTCCAGAGTTCACTTATCAAACTGTATTTGTGTTTTCATTGTTCCTCATTAGACAATGAATTGCTTGAGGGCTTTCATCTGTAAATGCTTAGCATATGTTAAGTGCTCAAATCTTGGCATATACTAAGTATTCTGGTAAACGGTAGAATTGGTGTTGACTATTAGCTTCAAAATCACCTAAGAGCTAGTATCTAAAAGCTCATCTTGGATTGCCATTAAATCATACATACCCTAGCCTACACCAGAATACCCCGATAAATTATCATATTTAAAAGCTATTCAACATTTATACATATGACTTCATGAGAATCCAGTGGTATTTAAAACTTCTGAATAGACAATACGTTATAGGGTGAAAGCGGAATTTGACTTACCTTGACCACATCAGCTTTATGTTTTTCTAAAACTTGAAGAGTTTGCGCAGTATTGGAATCGATCACTACTACAAGCGAGTGACATCCATAAGCAATTAAACCTTGCCAGCCCCTAACAAAACAGTGACATGAAAACTTAAGTACAAAACACTTAAGTTCTCTCTTGCCAAGAGACATGCTAAAATAAATCGCAAATCTAATATATACTACCATTAACAAATTATTTAAGCATAAAGGTCAGTATTTTACCGTATCTCATTTAAATAAAACATCTAGCTAACTTGAAAATGTTGACATTTGTTTTTCACTTGGATAAAAAAAAAGTTTCTAAGAGACATGCGTATACAGCCGTAAGCATGTGTAAGGCAACACTGGACAGACAGGAGGTTTCAGTCCTCTGGCTAACGTGCCGTACAGAATTTTGCTTTATGCCTCAGGGTTCACGGTCGGAGTTGCGGTGCTGGTTTACAGTGAAAAGGTAAAGGTGAGATGACAGGTAAGGAAACAGGCGCCTCGTCTGGCAAAGCTGTTGAATAGCTACAGGTAAGAAAAAGGTATAAGACACAGAAGGAAGGCACAAATTGGGGAAGAGAAAGTGGGCAGGGGAATTGATGGCGGAGGGAGACCAGCTGGAGGTCGGCGGCGAGGGAAAGAAACGAGAAGGGGATGGGGGCGAAGGTGCGGGGCGAAAGAGCAAAAAGCAAGAACTTGGGAGAAACGGGGCAACTCTGTTTGCACAGGGAGGGTTCGCCCGTGGGGCATTTACTCCTTTTATAGGAACAACAAAAACCCAGCATGAAAAGAAAGTCTCTAGCGTGAAGGCAGCCCCCCCCCCGACTTGGCGAGGCCAAATGAACCAGGGGGGTGAAATCTCTCGTTCTTTCCCCTTCCCCTACACACTCCTGGCCGAGCCCGGCCGCCTCGGAGCGCGGCGCCCTCACCAGTCCACCGCCGCCTTGTTGTGAGCATTGAGGGCCCCGGTGAGGGTGCGCGCAGACACCTTGAAGTTCACCGTGAAGGGCAACATCGCCTCGGCGAAACCCCGGCCCTCGGCGCCCACCCGCAACCCGGAAGCGGCGGCCGCTGCGCTTCCGTTCCAAGCAGAGTCCGGGTGGCTCCTTGAGCGCCGCCGTTTGGTTCCGTCGGATGCAAGGTCCCACCACCTTGGATTTCGCGGTTCAGCCTCCTTCAGGGTCCGGCCGCCCAGGTCCGGGCTGCCTATCCCTGTGGGGGCGGGGCTGCTTTCCATGACGTCTGTTTGCTTTGCCGTGGGGGCAGCATTGGCCTCTGTGCCCTGCTGGAAATCGTGAAAAGCAAGGGCTGAAAGCCCCACTTAGCCTTTCTGACTTTGATCTGTTGATTTAGAATTGCTACCAAATGCCAAGCCCTGTCCTAGGCATCTGCAGTGTAGCCAAGAAGAAACCGTCCCCGCTCTCAAGAAGTTTATAGGACAAACATAGGAATAGGACTGGGATATAGGAATATAAAATGGATAGAATGGATGAGATGAGGGGCGCCTAGATGGCTCAGTCGGCTCAGGTCATGATCTCGCGGTTTGTGAGTTCGAGCCCCACGTCAGGCTCTGTGCTGACAGAGCCTGGAGCCTGCTTCGGATTCTGTGTCTCCTTCTCTCTCTGCCCCTTCCCTAGCCATGCTCTGTCTCTCTCTGTCTCTCAAAAATGAATAAACGTTAAAAAAATTTTTTTTAATAAAAATAAAAAAAGAATGGATGAGATGAATGGCTCTAATATACACAATTTCTAAATATGGAGAACACTGCGTGTCTGGTCTTGAAAATATTTGAAACAATACATTACCCCTGAGGCCACCTGTCAATTTGCGGGCTTGTTGGGGTGGCTTTCATTGTGCAGTTTTTCCTCTGCGGCTCTCCTTTAAATCAAACTCCATTTCTCTCTCTCTCCTCTGTGCTCGGCACATCATCTGCACTGTTGATCAGTAAGAAGAGGTTTGTAAAGCAACTAAAGCATTTATTTGGGGTTTTAGGGATTGTAATCCATGGAACATAGGATCCACTCAAATAAAAAATATGCTCTAAATTGCGAGGGAGCCGGAGTGCACTCTTATAAAGGGGAAAACAGCAAGATTCCATAGCTTGTTTTGAAAGAATTAAAATTGGTGCTGGCAGAGTTTACACTGATCATCTGATACACGATCGGCTATGTAGCTAACAAGTGTTGCATTCTTTTTATTTTGGCTCAAAATAGAAGGATGTATTCCCGGAGGTGGTGAAGTTGCGACTGACAAAAGTCAAAAGTTCCTGGTATTCTGAGGATTCAAACAGGAGAGGTACCCAGGTCTTACCACTTACCATTCCATTACCTTTTCCACTCTGTTCAGAGCGACTCTCTTAACAGCACTGACTTTATTTTGAGTCTTTGCGATGCCCTTTACTGTAAGATTCGACATGATTTCTTTCCAGGAATAATTTTTGTAGATGTCTCTTTTTTCCCCAATGCATTCAACACAAGGTACAAAACCATTGGTAATTTTTGTGTCCATCTTATCGCTCTTAGAAAACAGTGTTGTCAAAGATCACCTCCAATACCATCTCAGCTGTTAAAGCCAATGAACTCCTTTTTCCTTCTAGTTGCTCTCTGGCAAGTGTTGCTGCTTCCCTTCCCGCCCCACATCCTTCCCTACTGATGCTTTTGGGGGCATGCAGAGGTGCCAATTCCCATAGGTCTACGTTTATCACCCCCTTATTGCACATCTTTGATGTTTCCTATGACAGAGATTGCTACTTGTCTCCCAAAATTCATTCTCCTGTTCTTTCATAGAAACAGAACCACAATTTGCATCTGAGCACATTTTCACTCCATTCAATGAATATATATCCCAGCTTCCCTGACAACTAGATCCAGCCATGAGGCTAAATTCTGGCCAATGTGATGTAAGTCGACGTATTGTGTAGTGACCTCTGAGAAACCACTCTTCTGTGTTATTTCAATATATATACTCCACGTGATTTTTATCCCTGTACACTTCTGTCTAGCAGGGAAAGTAACACGTTTTTAGGCAACTGTAATACAGGGGAATAAATTCGTCCTCGTAGACTTAGAACTCCTTTGAGAAAGGGACCAAATTCCAATCTTTCTTTCTCTCCAATGCCAAACACTTCTCAGGCATGCAGTTGGTCCTCAATAAATGACCAAGGGAGCAGGAGTTTTAAATGGCCATAAGCATAAGGCCAATCAGGTTTCAGGTGACAATGAGGAGTCAGTGATGGCACTCACAGACAGAGAGGTGCAGCAAGTGACCCTCTTGGAGGAAGAGGGATTCACTAGTTTAAATCTGTAAGCTACCTTGAGGACATGAACGTTGAATATTCAGGGCCAGGGTGGATGACCAGCCGGGGCTAGGATAGCAATACGTCTCCCATGGTACAAAGTGTGAATTAAATATGTTAATGGGTTTCTATGGCCTTCTCTGAAGCATCTGTCTTGGCCAGTGTGGCGACAGAATATTGGACACACTGGACTATTGATCTCTTCAATAGGACAGAACCTGTGCTCCTCTCCCATGCCTGAAAAAGTACTTATTTCACCCCATGCCCATGCCAGAGGACATCAGCTCCAAAGCGTGGTAATAGGGCCCAGAGCATCCTTCCACTGCTATATCATTTGCATCCCTGAACTAGAACAATTTTTCTCTCTTTCGTTTAAAGCTGGTGGAGATAAGAGTACAGATGACCCTTGAACAACACAAGTTTGATGCAGATTTTTTTTTTCCAGCAGATATAGTACTATAAATGTATTTTCTCTTCCTCGTGATTTTCTTAATATTTTCTTTGCTTGGGGCACCTAAGTGGTTCAGTCGGTTGAGTGTCCTACTCTTGATTTCAGCTCAGGTCATGATCCGAGGGTCCTGGGATCGAGCCCCATGTCAGGCTCCAGGCTGAGCATGGAGCCTGCTTAAGATTGTCTCTCTCAGGGCACCTAAGTGGCTCAGTAGGTTGAGCAACTGACTTCGGCTCAGGTCATGATCTCATGGTTCGTGGGTTCGAGCCCTGCATCGGGCTCTGTGCTGACTGCTCAGAGCCTGGAGCCTGCTTCGGATTCTGTGTCTCCCTCTTTTTCTGCCCCCCCCCCCACTTGTGCTCTGTGTCTCTCTCTCAAAAATACATGAAATGTCAAAAAAAAATTTAAAAAAAGATTGTCTCTCTCTCCCTCTGCCGCTCTCCCCTGCTTATGCTCTCTTGCTCTCAAAATAATAATAATAATAATAATAATAATAATAATAAACTATTATTTTTTAATTATTTTCTTTTCTCTGGCTTACTTTATTGTAAGAATACAGTACAGAATTCATACAAATACACACATTTGTATTAATCAACTGTTTATGTTATTGGTAAGGCTTCTGGTCAACAGTGGGCAATTAGCAATGAAGTTTGGGGGATCCAAAACTTATATGCAGCTTTTCAACTGCATAGGGGGTTGGCCCCCAAGCCCCTCATTGTTCAAGGGTCAAGTGTATATTGCTGATATCTCTGATAGCTATTCCGCTCAGGTCGGGGGAAGCAGAGAAAAGTGATGAAGATGGAAATCATAGATAACTGAACACTTATCTCATAAACTTTCCAAAGTCACATCAGA
The DNA here is from genome assembly GCF_007474595.2 of Lynx canadensis. Lineage (NCBI taxonomy): Eukaryota > Metazoa > Chordata > Mammalia > Carnivora > Felidae > Lynx > Lynx canadensis. Next base: position 10,723,992 of record NC_044313.2, read on the forward strand.
AAGAGCGCTGCGGTGGCACCTGGGTGCCTCAGTCAGGTAAGCATCCAACTTGTGACTTCGGCTCAGGTCATGATCTCACGGTTCGCGAGTTCAAGCCCCACATTGGGCTCCGCACTAACAGTGAGGGGCCTGCTTGGGATTCTCGCTCTCTCTCCTCCCTCTGCCCCCCTTTCAAAATAAATAAATAAACTTTTAAAGTAACTTTTTTGAAAAAAAGAAAAAGAAAAAGAAAGAGCACTGGGTAAATAGATCTGAGCACGGATGGAGATGTTGATGATGAAGTTGCAGCCAATACCTTACTGCTGACACTCATAATGTGTCAGATACGATGATCTACCTTTTACCTGTATCATCTCACTTAATCATCTCAAAGTCACAAGATTAGGATCACCAGCGTCCTATGGATGACAAAATTAAGACTCACAGAGTTATTTGAAGTTACACGGCCAACAGAAAGCAGAGCCAGCATTGGAACCCAGGTGAGTCTGATTCCAAAACTCATGCTTTTGACTACTGGCGGTACCATGCTGCCCCCCCCCCCCCACCCCATGCCACAACCCATTCCACAGCCCAGGTGCAACGAATTCTAGCTGCCTGGGAAGCACCGGATTAAGCAACAACAACACAGATTTATACAGATAGAATGCATATGCCCTACAATTCATTTCTTTAACTTGCACAATTTGCCGATGTTCCCAGAGCTTTGCAACCATCACCACAATTAGTTTCAGGATGTTTTCATCACCTCATAAAGGAAACCTGTACCCATTAACAGTCACTCCCCATGTTTCCCCAACCTGCCTGCCCCTCTTCCCATCCCTAGGCCACTACATGTCTCCATAAACATGTCTCTTCTGGACATTTCATATAAATGGGATCATATACCACGTGGCCGTTTGTGCCTAACTTCTTCTTGGCATCATGTTTCCAGGATTTGTTTAGGTTGAAGCACGTGTCAGTACTTTATTCCTTTGCATTCTCGAAAAACATTTCATAGTTCCAATGTACCACTTTTTATTTATGCATTCATCTGTTGATGACCAGTTGTGTTGTTTCCACTTTCCAGCTGCTATGAACATTCCTGTACACTTTTTTGTGTGAACGTGTCTTCATTTCTCTCGTGTGTATACTGAGGAGTGGAGTTGCTGACTCATGTCGTAACTCTATGTTTAACTTCTTGAGGAACTGAATGACTGTTTCCCAAAGAGGAAACATTCTCATCAGCACTATAAAAATTCCAATTTCTCATCATCTTTACCAACATTAGTTATCTCTGTCTTTTTTTTTAAATTATTATAGTCATTCTAGTAGATGTGAAGTGGTTTTGATTTGTATTTCCCTAATGGTTAATGCTGTTGAGCATCTTTTTATGTGCTTATTGGCTGTTTATGCATGGTCTTTGGAGAAATGTCTATTCCCATCCTTTGCTCAGTTTTAAATTTGGTTATTTGTCTTTTTACTACTGAGTTATAAAAGTTCTTATATACACTAGACACAGTCTCTTATTAGACTTGAAAAAAATTCTCCTGTTCTGTAGGTGACAACATAGACTCTGAGCCACTTGGTTGAGCAAATATTGCCAATAAGTTTAAGGACTGTCGCCAAGATCTTATTTCCAAAACTAAGAAAGATAGTGGTGGCCTGGTTCTGGCGTAATTGTGGAAAGGGAAAGGAACATAATTTCGGTGCTAAAACAAAGTGTATAAGAACACGATACACTTCCAGGAATAATGAAATTAACTGAAGGGAAAATTGGTGGATAGTTTTTTATTTCCTTTTTTTTTCCTTTTATATTTCACCATTTGTGCAGCTTTAACTTGTGTTTTTGTTTTTACTTATTCCACTCAAAATGGCAGGATAATGGACAACTTCAGGAACACTGTTGGCAGTCCTGCTCAATTCCTGACCTTCACCCTTGATCAAATGTCTTCTAGCACTTCTGTGTGCACAAGTCTGTGGAAACCATGCCCTGTATGTAATCCTTTGCAGATCTTTTTTAATGCCTTTCTATTACTTATACCGGGTCCCATTTGTTGAGGTTTGAACCACGTGTTAGACGGTGAGCTAAGGACTTTCCATGTTAGCTAAGCCTTTTCCAGTCTTTAACTCTCAAGCTGGATTTTCTTCTCCTGGCCCTCCTCTCCTGGGAGAGTCATGGACAGTTATCATCAGTAATAGAAGGGCCTTTGTTGTGACCCTGGACAGATTACTTGACCTCATTAAACTTCCTTTTTTTTTCTTCTATTATTTACAGGGAGAGGAGTAACTGTTCTTAGATGATTAAAAGCATTACCTTAGACAACATATTTTAAAAGCCCAACATAACACTTAGATTCCTAAGCACGTCACAGAGTTTGGGGAATAAATCTAGGCCTCCTGTTTTCATTGACGGCACTGGCCCATCGAAGCTGTAACACCTTGCATTTGAAGAAAGCTCTTCTCTCTTTAAGGTGCACCTGGCAAGAGAAGTAGCAATAAGAATTTGGATGAAAGTGGAGTTGAATTTGCTGTCAGTCATCAGGACACCAAAACCACAGTGGCCAGCTTTAAACAAAGCCTTACTGGGTCCCCACAGTGAATACATCAGACAGTGTTTGGAAATCACAGCTCTGGACAAACCATGCTGAAGTTGGCTACAGGAGCCAAATCAACACTTTCTAAAAGGTGAGGGTGTCCTGACACAGCCAAAGACATAGGCTGTTTGAGCTGTCAGGCAAGCCCTGACCTGTGCTCCCCACCAGGAGCCATAGGTAGGGACAGCAGTCCTGTAAACCACATCCTGCCTACTGCACCAAATGCTGCTTGGGTCTCACCTCTGGTGGTCACAGGTATTGGCTTTATTATTTATTTTTTCTTAACACCTATTTACTTATTTTGAGAGAGAGAGAGAGAGCACAGGGGAGGGGCAGAGAGAGAGGGAGACAGAATCCCAAGCAGGCTCTGAGCTTTCAGTGCAGAGCCTGATGCAGGACTTGGATCCATGAACTGTGAGATCATGACCTGAGCCAAAATCAAGAGTCACTTAGCCCACTGAACCACCCAGCCCCCCGCCCCACCAGGGATTGGCTTCTAAATGAGGGGGGTCTACAGCCTGAATGCCTTTCAGAATGATGTTACCTAGTGTCTCTTCCAGGCCTAGATCCCTTGAGTGCCGTTCTCAGGCTGTGTCCTCACTCAAAACCTTCTCTGGACATTGGTTGCTCAGCCCCCCACCAACTATGGCACCAATATGTGCCAAGACTTTTACTGCACTTGTTATTTTCCTTATAACATTGGTATTTTAAAGTGTATTTCTTTTGAGAGACAGAGAGTTGGGGGAGGGGCAGAGAGCAAGAGCGAGAGAGAAAGCGAGAGAGAGCGAGAGAGAGCGAGAGAGAGAGAGAGAGAGAATTCCAAGCAGGTTCCACACTGTCAACACGAAGCTCGATGTGGGGCTCAAACTCATGAACCATGAGATCATTACCTGAGCCAAAGTTGGATGCTTAACCAACAGAGCCAACCAGGTGCCCCTAGAACATTGATATTCTAACTTGATCATTTCTTTATTATTTAAACAAAAGCACTTGAATTCCAAACTAAACCTGTTTTGTTAGTGGTGGGTATCACCAACCCCATGTTCTAGACGAAGGAACTTGGCCTCAAACAGGATCAGTGACTTACCCAAGATCACACTTCCGGCCAGTGGCATAGGGGAACCTCCACCAGGTCTTATCACTCCAAACCCTGGCATCTTCCAGGATACAGAGCTGCTCCACATCAAATGTAGGGATGGTTGTGAAATTCTCCAGGGGATGGAATGAGGCCTGGGAGTGCACACTTAGCACAGTCAAAACATTTGAAAAGAAAGGCACCCAGTTATGTGGGCAAAGTCAGAAGGGGAGTGGGTGACTGGCCAAATGGGAGAGAATTCCGGGCTGATAGCCTAGACTTGGTATCTATTCAACTTTCCTCGGATTTTTCCTTAAACACCTTCTGCCCACCCCTTACTTTGTTGAGAAGGATCATCAATCTGATTATTTGGCTACTGTCCTTACTGATCACCTTTCATGTATACATACTACAGGTACGGGGAGCTTGGGTGGCTCAGTTGGTTAAGCTTCTGACTCTTGGTTTCAGCTCAGGTCATGATCTCATGGTTCCTGAGTTCAAGCCCCACGCGGGCTCCACGCTGACAGTTTATTTGAGGTTTACTTGACTAAAGGATGTTTCTGAGAAGCGCAGTCCTGATGAAATGGATTTCTTCCAGGTAGGTCATGTGAGGGATGTGCTTCTCTTACACGGTCAGCACAGGAGGGGTGGTTGGATGCTCAGATCAGGAGTGCTTTACAGTTAGACAGTCAGGCAGGCGAGAGCTCTGGTCTGGCCCTGCCACCCTGAGCCCTGTGACTGTGGGTGATTTTAGGGCATAAAAATACTGCATGTAAGATTCTCCAATGTAATATTGGCTGTCCTGGCTATTAAGGATGAGGACCCTTGTCGCCCTTTGCCTCTCAGTGGCCCATTCTGGCCTTTTATCTCTTTCCAGCTGGTCTCCATAATTGACCTGCCAGCATATCTCATTCCGAGGCCGCTTGGGTTCTGTCAGTGTGTTCATCCAGTTATTGGCTGTTTTTTGAAAGGAAGAATAAACTAGAGAGGGCTTTCTTATTTGATTTCTTCATCAATTTTATTAGTCCAAGTAAACAGTGCCTTTAACAATGTGGTCATAGAACAGCATTTCATAAACTAGATTAACCTAACAAGATTGTATCTGGTATATGACCATGATTTCTGGGGGGAAAAATGATTCTATTGATTTCTTCTCTTAACGAGCTTGAACTTTGGCGGAAGTGGAGTGTGAGATGCTCTGACAGGTTTAAGGACTTTTTGAGTCGTCTGGTCTTTCACAGAATCCACTAATTGTTGCAATTAAAAATAAATGCCAGTTTTCTTCTGTGAACTTTGAATCTGAGTGTTATACTTGTGTTTCTGCCCAGGGCAGATGAACGACTTATAATTCAAATCTACCCTGTAATGAAGCTTGAGTGTGGACAGGCTGAATCAAGAGGCTGAGATGACAGCAGAAAACCAAGGGGGCTCACAGCACTCAGACCTGTACCAAAAGTGTTTGTTCAGAACTATCTTGTTTTACTCTTTTGAAATATGAAGAACAATATAATTTTTAGAAATGTATCTGTAACTTTCATTTGCTAATGTTTTTATTTTTATTTACATATTTTCTCCCAGTTGTTCAAATGAAGATGTATTTTACATAGTTGTGTAATACACATACATCTTGTCAATCTTTTCCTTTGAATATTCTATCAAAATTATATTTATAATATTTATGTAGTCATCATTATCATTTGAACGATTTCACAATATTTGGTAGAGTGGATTTATTTAGCTAGTCTACCCTTCCTTGCCTGATACATAAGTTATTTCCATTTTGTTAAATGTTTATTTTTGAGAGGAGGGAGGGGCAGAGAGAGAGGGGGACAGAGAATCTGAAGCAGGCTCTGCACGGACAGCACAGAGCCCAACACGGGGCTCGAACTCACGAACTGCGAGATCATGACCTGAGCCGAAGTCGGATGCTCAACTGACTGAGCCCCCTATTTCCAATTTTTTAAATAATGAAGATAAAAAAACTACAGTAAATATATTTATGCTCATAGTTGGTCTTAATTCTATTATTCGCAGGAGGGAGTATAACTATCTTCGTTTTACTAAAAATTTCTAAATCATAAAACAAATAAATGCTTATTGTAGAAAGCATGGAAGTTTCAGAAAAGCATAAAGACAAAAAAAATTAAGTATATGGTCACTGGTAGGATTGGCTTCTTGTAAGTGACTATGTCTTCCTATTAAAATGCATACGTTTTATTTTTCAGAAAATTGAGATCATACTATAGGTGATATTTTTACTCTTCTCTTTCCCACTCAATAACCAGATACAATCATTTGTAAATATTTTCCCCTCAGTAACCAGATACGATCATTTGCAAATATTTTCCTAATTTAATCTGCCCTTTATTTTGTGATTTTTTTTGTAATACAGAAATTTAACAGTTTTTAATGGAATAGAACGCGCTGCCCACTGTATGCCCCTTTCATATGATAAAAGCATTTCTTTCATTGCTTGACTGCCCCATTTCCATTTGACAACGCGGTGTTGTAGATCGGTCGCGGCATCGCTGCGTCTAGGCCTGATGTCAGTCACAGAAGCTAATGAAAAGGAGCCATTTTTGAAGTCCTCAGGTGATGAGCCAGGTGCCAGCCCTGGGAGGTGCCAGCCCTCCTCCCCTCTCACCCTGCTTCTCTCAGTGGTCCGCTCAAGTTCCCAAGAGGGCTTTGGTATAGTAGGAGCTGAATCCCAGAGTCTGCACTCACTGTCTACATGGACCCTGCAGGGAGCCTGGGCTTCACAGCCTCACCTAGATGTCAGTCATTCAGCCCCACAGCTGGGAGACTGGTTCAGGTAGCCAGGGACGGCCACCAGACCCACGCATCTGCCTCAAGACGCACCTAGCTGGGTGCTTGCCAAACAAGCCAATTAATGACAACTTGGCCCCTTCCTCTGAAGGATGCTCTCTTGAGGGCCAAGTTAATGCTCAGGGGTTTCCAACCAAGGAAAGTCACATCTGACTTCGCTATGTGTCACATCTGTCTCATTTGCATGAAGGGTTTCAACAGACAGTAGAGAAGGAAGACGGTCATTAATCTTCTCATGGCAGAATGTAGCAGTTATAAAAGTCAATTCTCTGCAGGATCGGGCTGAAATTTCACTTAAAACATTTTTAAAAGGGAGAACCACTAGGATTCTTGGATAATTGTAGAAAGGAGCATTCTATAAAGCTTGATGAGCTAAATAATGCGGTTTATTGAGAAGCAGTTTGGTAAATGGAAATTCGTGCTTCTGATTAGATATGTTATATATATATATGTATATGTATAAAATCACAAAAATATATATATAAAATGTTTTAGCTCCGACCATAACTTGCCATGTGGTAAATGGCAGTGATATTAAAATGTTCTCATTTTAAGTCTTGCCTTTCCTAGCTGAGCGCTCTCTGGGGGCTCTGGCAGTGGGGGATGTGAGTTACTGCTGAGAGCCCGAACAGAGAGGGTGAATAGAGCAACCATTATCGAAGACGTTTATGGTGTCTATGATTGAGGAATCCATCGCTTCCCTGCTTTAGTTAGCCCATAAGAACAGTCTTTACATGGTACTATGTTCGTGTCGGGGTTATACTGCCATTGCAGAATTTGCATTAGGGCTCATTAATCTACAACAGGAGGTAGTAGGTGCTTTACTATGAAATTTAATGATTCAAGGAAGTGATAATAACACAACATCAGATTTTAAACTGTAGGGGAAATTCTCCATCCCTGAACAGTACCTTTTCTTCTAAAACAGTGTTTCTTCTAAAACAGTGTTTCTTCTAAAACATTTCCCTTATGCTCTGAAAACTGTATCCCGATGCTCACCTCCATCAAGTCTATCCTCCAGGGCAATGCTCTCCCTTGACCACTGCCCTTCTCCCCCTTCCCTCCCTCATCCATCCTCATTCAATGTCACACGTGTTCGCAAAGCATTTGCCAGGGCTGGTGCTACGGGGCCAGCTGGTGGCCATCTTACTTGTCCATCATTGCTGGGGCTACAGCAGTGAGGTGCTTCGTGGATCTCACTGTCAACCAAGGTCATGTCTCTTGTCTCCCACTGCTGGGTCTTTGCTTACCCTGTTCCTTCTGTCTGAGACACCGAGTCGTCTTTCTTTGACTGGCTCTTCCTCCTCTCTTGAAAAATCAGATCTGGTATCCTCCTCTCGGGGAGGTCTTTCTGGAATCTTCAGATTCACCATTTTCACGCTGCCGTATTTTTTCTTTTAAAAAAGGGTATTTCCTATGTTCTTCTCATTATATAAGTAGCATGTGTTCATGAGTGAGATATTGGTAAATTTTTAAAATGTATCATTGAAATATTGGTAAATACAAACACGCATACAAGAGACAAAAGTTTCTATTAATCGCATCTAATGATAATATTCATATCATTTTAAAAGTTTCTTTTAATATGCCTGTTCCCTTCCCCTGACCTCTTGGGGACACATATTCATGTCTTATTCATATTATGCCTTTTTCTACCTAGCTCTCTGCCCGTCACATAGCAGCTCTCAATACATGCTTATTGAGTGGATACAGATTCATTCACCTCTTATGGCTACAAAAAGAGAGAGAGAGAGAGAGAGAGAGAGAGCGAGAGAGAGGGAGAGAAATGAGCAAATTAAGCATTCTATTTGGGGCATTAGGAAAGAAACATAAACTCTTTCCACCAAACAGAAGGATATAATAAAGACAAAAGAGAAATAGAGTAGAAAAAGAGTATAATTAATAAATCAAAGCAATCTTCTTTTGAAAAAAAAGTATACGGATTACTCTTTAGCAAATCTTGAAGACAAAACAGTGAAGAAAAAATACAAATAATAGAAGAACAGGACTGAACTGTAGGTATGGAAATATTAAAAAAATTTTAAGTACCATATATATGTGTATATATAACTTGAAAGGCTAAATTAAATGGATAGTTCTGAAAAACACACATTGATACCATAGCAAATTTCTTTTCTAGATCAGAAAAGATAAATAAGAAGAAATGAATCAAAGAAGTGAGGCCTCTTCTTTAGAGCCCACTGCTGACCTGGGCTACTTGACAGGTGAGTTCTTATACTGTCAAGACATTGATAAAATCCATTATCTAGAAGCCATTTGCAAAACATATGGCCCAAGACGTAGATTTGTTAACATGTTGACTTGCAAGGAACAAAACCGACCGCGTGGCTTACCAGAAAAGAGACTGTTCCAAGAGTATCGGAAAACTAGCACACTCGCTAGGAAACAGGAAAACCAGGTTTGACTAGGAATGTGAAGGAGGAGCAGCTTACCCCAAAGCATGCCAGCAATCTGCCCAGGACCGCACTGCTCCCCAGCTGGCCCCACGCCACCGCTGGTGCCACCAGCTCTAGACGTCTCTCTCTCTGCCACAAGACTCCCTCCGCACGGTGGACTCTGGTCCACAGCAACCACCACGAAGAACATTCTCTGACTGACGCACCCTGCTCGGTTATGCTGGGTGCCCGTGCACACTTCCTCCTCTACTTATGCTTACGAATAATGGCTCCTGGCAAGTAGGTCCACTCCCTGTCATAACTCCAAGTAGAACAGCGCCCACCCACAGGGAGGGTTCATCCAAAGCCCACCAGTTTCTGGACTGAATCATATGGAAGTGCCATTCTTCTTGATCAACAAATGGTCGCATCTGATCATTTTCTTGTGGTTCACACTGACATTATACTCAGCTCCCGTTTCTCCAAACTAGCAGAACCCTGGGTTGCAGATGGGACAATGGCCCCTAAGACTGGTATCTCCCAAGGGCACTTCTCTCACCAAGAAGGGAGCTCCTTGAACACAAGTTATGCCGCATGGGCTGCCAAAATGCATCTGGTAAGACATGGAGTTTGGCCCTGGCAGAAGCCTGCTGGGCCAGGAGAGCAACTCCAAGTTCAGCAAGAGGCCTGTTCCAGGGAGGGAAAAGCTCTGCTCTTCCATGATGGAACGAACCTGGTGTAGTTAACCTACTGCCGGCTTGTTATCCCCTAGTGGCTTTTTAGGTTTGGTTACTGCTGATATCAGATTGTGCCGGCGGCACCAGCGGTGTCACGGTCAACACCAGAGAGAGGAAGTTCACGTTATTGAGCCCAAACAGAGCCTCTGCTTCACGAGCAGGCTCTGGGCTCGCTGAGGAAGGAAGTCAGCTGACATCCTTAGGGCCCTTTCCCCATTACCTCCCTCTACCTCCAAGAGCCTCTGTCACAGAGGGTAACTTTTGATGAGGCACAAATATTCTCATATTCCGGGTCCAGTCATAGATGTCTACCCATATATCTCTCCCCAATACTCCTGTGATGCCATCTCAATATTCATTAACTGATTGAGTCAACTGCATTTTCTCCCATATGCTAGCAATACAGCCTTCAACACAGAGCAAGAGGAGGCCTAGATGATACCAGAACTGAACTTGTATGAACTCTCACATGCTGTTGCCTCCTTCCCTCATTCTTCTGCCTAGTTCTATCAGTCCTTCCGCACTTAACCAGAAGAGACACTTCTCCTGGAAGCCTTCATTGATGTCTGCTGCACATCGGGTCTTCCTAAAGCAGACGCCGTGACAGAGTTTGGCCAACGAGATATTTATCAGAGATCAACACCTGTGTAAAGGGGTGAGCAGAAGCAGGATGAGGCCGATGTTGAGCTGTGCTGGAGACCCAACAGTGACCTAGTCCGAGGCCCATAGGTTGCCCAACATCTCAGATCCCTTCCAGGGCTGAACAGACGTTTAAGAAGTAGCCTGACTCCAAGAAAAGACAGTTTCTTCCCAGAGGGAGGAGATGTGGGCTGTCCCCAGGTTTCGGAGATTCCACAGGGCAAAACAGAGTAGCAAGTTGCCAAGCCTGGGGCTCAGGAAGAAGAGAAAGCACACGGGGTTTCTGCTGAGCTGCAGTCACAGGCGGGGGCCCTTATACTAGAGTTTTATGAACATGATCCCTAGTTCTTGAAAAGAGCCTTCCTTCCCAAAGAGATGTGTATAATCTCTACCCTAAAACCTCAACCCAAACCGGCAAGTGGCAGACACACAAAGTTGTTCAAATGTGTACCACTCAGTTATTTCTTGACTAATCTTTGCATAGTTCAGAACAACTAGGAATATAAGGCGGAGGGCACCTGTCAAGTTTGCTCTCGGTCCAGGTCTTCCTGGCATGATCTAAGACACTCTGAATCTAAAATAGAATTGTTTCTACCAGCCTGGTTGGAGGACACTGCCGACCTCATGGTGCTCATTTGCAGCATATGGTAAGCACAGCCCACAAAATTCAAGTCAGCTTTCAGAAAATTCGACACAGTTCAACCCCCCTCTACCTGCACTGACACCAACTCTCAGTCCCTCAGAGATAACTTCTGAGCATCTTTTACATAAAGGCTGTGCCTAGTAAATCACTATGGCCCCTCATAATGCTGACCAACAAAGCCTGGGCATAAGGCATAACTAAACACTTCCACAGTAGTGTAGGAGAGGGAGGGGGGGGGTGGCGAGAGAGAATATGAGATGTGGAAGATTTAATGCAATATGTTTTATACTTTGCTGTAAACAGGAGTATGGTGGAGCAGTTAAGGATGTGGGTTTTAGAGCCTGGAAGACCTAGGTTTGACAGTCTGCTCTAGCTACCTAGAAAGTTCTGCTCCTCAGAGGCCCCTCCCAGCACTGAGAAGATGAGCCCTTCATGTTTGACTCCCCTACCTGCCATGTTCCCTCCAGAGCTCCCATCACTACTGACACCATAGCGCATGTTCATCGTTTTTATTGTTCCTATCTTTATCAAGTGCCTTCCCACCCAGTTGTAAGGGAATCTATCTCTTAATTTATTCAAGGACTAGATCAGTGACAGACATAATGCATAACTCTTTGCGGGTGGATGAATGAATAAAATTGTAAGGACAGAAACCAGCCTTATGCATCTTTCGATCTTCAGCCTCCAGTGGGCACCCATGATTTGTTGAACTCATTACGTGAGTACCTTTATAAACATATATTTCTTAATTGCCCTGCACTTCAAGTTCTCTTATCTGTAAATAGGGATCAGCTTCCTCTTAAAATTGTTGTGAAGACTGAATGGGTTCATACCTGCTTAGAACATGTGGCATATGGAAAGCTCCATAAAAGTGTTAGATGTTCTACTTATTATACATACTGTATATATTAATTATAATACGGTTTCAACATTATCAAAATGACATGTTAATTGATGTTACTCTCATGGGATATACCTAAAATTAATCCATTTTCTGCCTTGCGCATTTTGACACGTAGATAGAAGCACCCAATGACGGCCAGCCTGGTGTGGAGCCAGGAGTCAGGAGGACCTATAGCGCCTCTAGGACCCCTCACCCTCAAAGCCTAGCATGGGATCCCCACTGTGTGGTCCTTGTTGATGAGGAAGATTCCACAAAGGACGCTCTAAGTAACAAGCATCCCCTTCAGATTTTCTTTTCTAGTTCACTCCATCTGAGGAAAAAAGAATCAACCTAGTGTGTCAAGACCTCTGAGGCCGAGAGGATGAGCCGGGATAACATTACAGCCTGAGGTTAGCATGACAGGATACTGGTGCAAGGGCTCAAGGTGAGGGGCAGTCCTATGGTCTGTTTGCTTATGTGCCCCCCTCATTCATATGTTGGAAACTTAACCCCCAATGTGATGGTATTAGTAGTAGGTGGGTCCCTTGGGAGGTGATCTGGTCATGAGGGTGGACGCTTCATCAATGGGATTGTACCTTATAAAAAAGACCTCAGAGAGCTAGCTCCCCCCCCCTGCCATGTTGAACACACAGCAAGAAATCTACAACTCAGAAGAAGGCCTTCAACTCACCTCACCAAGCTGGCACCCTGACCTCAGAGTTCCCACCCAGAACTGGAGGAATAAATCCTGTTGTTTATAAGCCACCTGGTCTCTGGTATTTTGTTACAGCTGTGTCAACAGGCAGGAAGTAAAAGGGAGGGGAGGCAGTCCACACAGTGAGCATGCGCATAGGCTTCCTCAGTCACTGATTAGGTACGTGACCTTGGGCCCATCTGCGCCTCTGATTCCTCATCTATAGATATGAAATAATGATAGTGCCCAAAGAATAGGGCTACCATGAAGATTAAAGGGGATGATGTATGTGAAGTATTTAGGATGGTGTCGGGCATGTTGTAAGCTTTCAATAAATGTTGTTTTCCCACTGCTCAAAGGCCTTAAAGCCTGGCTGAGGAAACAAGACACAAACTTAAGTGGGCTTCAAAAAATGATTAAAAAAAAACAAAACCCAACTCTGTACATGGATCCCAAACAATGGACTGGAATTATACTCACCAAATTCACAGTAGTACTCGGTCTGGGAAGAAGGAATGGGAAAGGAAGCCTCAATGTTATCCATCACCATTTATTTTTCTGATCAAAGGAAAAGATCTGAACTAGTACTTAGAAAACTCTAAATGGTGGTATGTGAGTGCTTGTTGTATTATCCTGCATACTTTCTGATACCTGTATGAAAAAAAAATCTTTAGAAGTAATAAGAGAGAGAAAGGGCAAACTCTCCCATGTGTCTTCTAGAGCATTCCACCCTCATGACCTAAGCACCTCCCAAAGGTTCCGCCCCCTAATACCATCACACTGGAGGTTAAGATTTCAATATAAGAATTTTGGAGAAGCACAAACATTCCATCCACAACAGACAGAGAGGTGGGACTTGAAGAATTGAAAAAGAAAGATATTTGTAATGAAATGCCAACCTAGAAAGGAAAATGAGTGATTCGAACTTCTGGCTGGTTATCATTAGCTAAATATATGACTGCCTAGCTATGTATTTTTCCTGTGTTCTTTTCTAATAGCACTCAGACTTGATTCAGCTATCTACCCCTTCCCAAATAATCCTAATAAGTCAGGATAAACTGCCTTTACCACCTTTGGGTCTAGGCATGTGCCTGACTGGTCCAAGTGGGGTTCCTTCCTCCTCACCAGGAGGTAGTTAGGAAGGAGCATGTGATATGCTTCTGGTTAATGAAATATGATAATTTTTTTTGCTGGAAATTTCTGGTAACATTCTTCTTTGCTCCTCTGAAAGGAGCTCCTCTGAAAGGCTTCCAGAAGCTGCTCTCTCTTTGTCCTGTGGATATGAACAGGGAGAACATAGCCTGGTTGTTGCTAGAAGCCACCTTATCATGAGGAGGAAATCCAGCTTTAGGACACAGTTGACTATAAACAACAGAGCAGAATCACAGAGAGAGCCTGGGTCTCAATTATATTATGAGCCTGATTACGTCAACCCACCCAAAGCCCACCCGTCTTTGGACATCTCTAGTTTAATCCAGTTTGAGTTGATTTTCTGTTACTGCAGCCTAATGCATTCAAATTGACATGTTTTGACCTTGGAAAGAAGACACACTTCAAAAGTTAAACTATAGCATAAAATACTGGTACAAGCAGCTCCTGAAAGCATTCTTTGAAAAGAGCCAATGAGCAGTCCACACTCTCTGCTAGAATGGCATGAAATGCAGAAAGCACACTGCCTCCTACCTGGAAGCATCCGGCTCCTGTGAAGGCAGTGTGTGCTTCTATAGTATTTGGGTTTGGCAGACCCTCTTCTGACCAGTGTTATAGCCACTCGGCTATACTGTGGACACTTAGCTTTGAGTTGCACCATTGATATTTTTTAAGACCTTGTTCTATTTTTTTCTTTTTCCAGTGCTATCTCAACAGGCAGAGTGGGGTGGCAGTCACTTACCTTGAGAAACACTTTCATTTATATTCATGATTAATTTGTGGGGAACCAGCTAAAGGACAGCAATAGCTGTTGCCTGGGAAACAAGAGTCTTCTTGGCATTTTTTGAGAAACGTTGGGTCTTTGATGCTTCACAAAACACTCAACTTAATCTAATCTAAGAGCTGAGCAACCAGGGAAACCCTGCCCACCCATGCTAGAATGCAGAACTCCAGAGCCAAGAGTCATTGTTGACTTTGAACTCTGCCCAAATGTTTTCAAACTAGCTGAAGGAGAAATTCATACTCTTTTCTTACAAAGTTAGGTCCACTTTGTAATAAATTCTGCACTTACAGACAATAACTGAAAGCAGCAAATTCTGAGAAATTCCAGACAGTTAGGACTCTGCGCCTGCTGGGCTGTTGGTGACTTTCTAATATTCTTCTTTTTCAGACCCGAACAGAGAGGGTGTCTTTTCACCCAGAGATGTTAGGATTATGTGCCCCTGAGAGACTTTCAGTTTTTTCTGAGGGTAACCGCATATTGCAACAAAAGTGAATTCCAAGGGTAACATAACAGTAGGTTTAACAAAATGCTAAAAACCATGCCACCCAACGGTGTACAAGGATTCTAATTCTCTACATTTTCACTAACATTTGCTGTCTTTTTTTTTTCTTTTGAGAATAGCCATCGTAACAAGTGGGAGAATGATAACTCATTGTGGTTTTGATTTGCAATTCCCTGATGATTAGTGACATTGAGCATCTTTTCATGTACTTGCTGGCCATTTCTAAGTCCTGTTTGGAGAAATGTCTGTTCAAGTCCTTAGCCCATTTTAAAAATTGAGTTATTAGGGTTTTTGTTGTTGTTGTTGTTACTGAGTTGTAGGAGTTCCTCATATTTTGGGAACTAAACACTTTTGGGAACTAAACACTTACCAGATAGTTGGTTTACAAATATTTCCTACCATCCTGTTGGTAGACTTTCCACTCTGTTGGTTGTTTCCTTTGCTGTGCAGAAGCTTTTTAGTTCAATGTAATCCCATGTGAGACTATTTTTGCTTTGGTGTCATATCCATGAGATCGTTGACAAGACCAGTGTCATGAAGATGATACCCTGTTTTCTTCTAGGAATTTTATGGTTTCAGGCCTTATGTTTAAGTCTTTAATGAATTTTGGTGTGCACGATGGTTTGGTGTTGATCTGGCTGCATTTTAGGGACGAGAGACGCAAAAAAACTTCCATGCTGTTCTACCATTTTAGCCCCTTCCTGTTGTCTCAAGTCTTTAACCAATTTTGAATTGAGTTTTATGTATGGTGTAGGATAAGTGTCCAGCTTCATTCTTTGCAAGAGAATATCCAGTTTTCCCGAAACTATTTATTGAAGAGACTCTTTTCCCCATTGTGTATGCTTAGCACCCTCGTCAAAGATCGGTTGGTCATTTATGCATGGATTGATTTCTGGGCTCTTTGTTCTGTTCCACTGGCAGATGTGTCTGTCTTTATGCCAGCATCATACTGTTTTTACTTACTGTAGATTTGTAATATACTTTGAAATCAGGAAAGGTGATACCTCCAAATTTGTTCTTCTTTCTCGAGACAGATTTGGCTTTTCGGGGTCTTTTGTGGTTTCATATGGATTTTAGAATTTCTATTTCTGAAAAAAAAAAGCCATAGGGATTTTAAAAGGGATTGCACTGAGTCTATAAATCACTTTGAGTGGTATGGACATTTCAACGATATTAATTCTCCCCATCCACGAACAGAGGATGCCTTTCCATTTGTTTGTGCCTTTAATTTCTTTCAGCAAATGTTTTGTAGTCTGCAGTATACACACCTTTCATGTCTTCAGTTAAATTTATTCCTGAGTATTGTATTCTTTTTGGTGCTATTTTAAACAGAAATATTTTCCTAATTTCCTTTTCAGGTGGTTCATTGTTACTATAGAGAAACAGAAGTAATTTTTATGTGTTGCTTTTGTATCCAGCAACTATAAAATCCACAGGAGGACAAATCCTTCATGAGTCCACTTATACGAAGTATCTGAAGTAGTCAAACCAAGGTACTCAAAGAATAAAATGGTGGTTGCTGGGGCCTCGGTATGGGGAAATGGGGAGCTGCCGGTCAATGGGCATACATTTTAGTTGTACAAGATGAATAGTTCAAAAGTTCTTCTGTACAACACTGTGCCCGTAGTTAACAATACTGTACTGCATGCGTGAAGATTTTCTAACAAGGTAGATCTCATGTTAGATGTTCTTACAATAATTAAACAAAATAAAGATGACCACGCCATCCCAAATAAGCATGAAGAGTATTTGGATCAAATAAAAAAAAAATGCTCCAAGTGAGGGTTTTTAGTTGTAAGTGACAACAAGAGAATTCTTTGGCTGAAAGAATCCAAGGAAGGAAATATCCAAATGGTAGGAAGGAGAGGGGTGCAGGGGGCATCTACGACATTGGAATAAGAAAGTCGGGTACTGACTAGACTGGACTCTCCCTGGGTCTTTGTTCTCTGCTTCTCTCTGTGTGTTGGCTTTTTTTCTCTCATTGTGGCCTGTTTTCCACCAAATGGCTGACGAGATGGCTGTCAACAGATTTTGAGCTGTATTTCATTGCTTCTCATTGCTCTTCCCCAATTCCAGAACAACTCATGGAGAAGAACACTGATTCACCCACTTTGGTCAGGTGCCTGTTAGAGCTACTTCGGGCCCAGGGAAGCTAGGCCGCGTAATAACAAAAAATGCTGTATAGCTGTGTAGAGGAGGGCACATTTTTTTAAAAAGTTTATTTATTTTGAAATAAAGAGAGCAAGCAGGGAAAGGGCAGAGGGAGAGGGCGAGGGAGAGCGAGAATCAAGCGGGCTCCATGCTCAGTGCTGAGCCCAACACGGGGCTCGATCCCACGACTGCGAGATCATGACTTGAGCCGGAACCAAGAGTTGGACATTCAACCTACTGAGCCGCCCAGGCACCCCTGGGACGCATTTCTGGAAATAGAAGGCATTCCGCCAAAAATCCCTGAAAGGTCCACCACTCTACAGGGCCCCAGCCGCCTAAGAGGATCGGTATCTTCCAACAACAGAGCTGGAAGTCGCTGTGAGGACGAAGTCGTCCGGGTAACCAGGGGTCAGACCAACCAGGAGCCTTCTCAAAAGTCACAGAGAAAATCAGAGGCAAGAAGCATTGAGTGTGGTTCTCTTCAAAAGAATCATACTTCTCAGCTTCTCATAAACCCGCAACAGTGTGCGGTAGATTGTTGGTGCTGTTTAAAAAGGAATTGAGAATTCCCTCCTTCGTCTATGTTAGAAGGCAGGAGAGGGCCGGGGGACAACTGTCAGGAGGCATGCACTGTTCTCCGTGCTTCAGGTACCTCGTGTCATTGGATCTTCAGAGCACCCATGCCTAGGCCTCCCCATTTTACAGATGCGGAAAGTGAGGATCGGTAAAACAAGGTAACTAGCCTAAGGTCTCCCAGTGGGGAAGGGATAGTGCTCGCTGGCAGGCACCAGGTTAGAGACCCTCTCTGTGGACCTCTGTGGACGCTGTGTGTAAAGTGTGGGAATGGATGGAGCTGACTGAGAATCTTCTTGGCCCCGATGTGGCGAAAGCAGACTCCTTTCTGCCACCCCTGGGAGAGATCCCTACTTTATCTCTGGAGGATATTTACAGATTAGGAGTAATTGCCCCCTGTCTTTCCTACCTGCCCCACCAGGAAAGACAGCAGGCTTGTCCAGGAGATAAAAACTCAGATTTCCGCATCCCTTGCCCAGAAATCTGGAAGCTACCATCAGCCCTAGACCACGGAATCGGCCTGAGACGACTCTAACCAAGCCCACCACATTGCCTGGGCCTTGAGGTCAGCAGCACCTATACAAACCATAGTTTGGAAAGTTATATGTATTTTTTTTCTCTTTGATAATAACCAGGACATATTTTTTTCAGAGACAGAGACAGAGAGAGACACACAGAGAGAGACAGAGACAGAGCATGCCCGGGGGAGGGGCAGAGACAGAGAGGGAGACACAGAATCCGAAGCAGGCTCCAGGCTCTGAGCTGGCAGCACAGAGCCCCACGCGGGGCTCGAACTTACAGACTGCGAGATCATGACCTGAGCCGAAGTCGGATGCTTAACCGACTGAGCCACCCAGGCGCCCTGGGACTATTATTATTTTTTTAGATATTTGACTTTCAACCACAAGCACATCACAATGACAGTAGTGGCTTGTCCATGCTGGGCCTTATTGCCGTGGCTTACAAATTATATTAAAATATTTATTTATTCCCTTAATAGTCTCCAGGGTTGCTAATTCCCTTCATAACGTCACCTTGTGCCAAAGCTGACAAAGCTAATGAAATTATCCTCCCTCCTTCCCCCTCCCCCAAAGCAATCATATCTTATAATCATATCTCAGAAACTCTTCGCACAAAGTCATTTGAAGTACTTTCTGGGACCGTATTATAAAGATGGATGTGTGCTGTGAGTGTGGAATTCAATTTCTATGTTTTCAGCTGGTTGTCCAAGTATAAGAAGGCTTTCCTAGTCTTTAAGGGAGCCGTTTGTCTCCAGAAATAAGCACTAATGCGATGTGACACGTACAGCCCTGGAGCTCTGCCTTGTCCCTCTGGCATGAGCACCCAGTGGGGGAGAGAGGCTCTGGTATCACTGAGAATCACGAAGGGTCACTTTTCTCAGACAGAGACTGCATGACTCTCCAGGGAACTGCAGGAATGGCCAGGCTGTGCATTCTCTTTGTCGAGGCACTTAGATTCCTGATCTAGAACATTCTCTTCGGTGTGGTTCTGGATTCTGATTGTAGGGCTGCTTGAAAACGAAGAATGTCTGGAATGGAGATTTAGGAGAGAGGCTGGCCGGGATTAGAGCTCTCCCCTACCAATCTTACTGCGATTCCTGGGGCTGTTATTATTATTACTGCAATCTTCGGTAGAAACTTGCCAACTGTTTATAGTTATTTTATGCAGAAAAACAAGAGCAGACTGAGTATTGCTAAAGCACATTCAAAAATCGCTGATAACTAAAGAAAGACCCAGTCTATGGAGGAAGTACACAACCTGACTGTAGAAGTTGAAATGATTAGATGAAATAGAAGTTGAAATGATAGAAATGATTAACTCATTTAATCCTTACAACCACCTGGGTAGACAGGTATTACCATCATTCTTAGATGAGGAAACTAAGGCACAGAGACTTAAAAAAAACAAACAAACAGAGTCAGTTACTCAACCTCTGTTATTTTTGCCCAGTCAATACCCACACCTGCTTCTGGCCACAGGACTCCATTTATCCTTGGGGAGCCACCTCCCCGTCCCCCCACTCTTGAGCCCACGATTTGCTCGAGGTTTGCTAACTCCCTGTGCCCCATCCCCCCACCAAGGAACTCGGGCCTAGGCCAATCAGCACATTCCATGCCCCTGACCACAATGTCCGGTTCAGGGATGACCACGGACAGTCCAACTGGAAACTTCCATGCAGTGTTAAGAAAGGAGAACTTCCCTCTGCACTCCCCGAAGCCGAAGCCGGGAGGAGGTAAGCGGGGAGCCGCAGGAGGCGACTGGAGGCTGGGGCCACCCAAAGCCAGGCAGAACTGCAGGTGGAGAGAGATGGGCCAGATGATCTGTGAGGCCCTGCATCCAGTCACTCCCAAGGCCTGTGCTGGATTCTTCTCACTCTTGTTTTTGTTTTTTACTCCACTTTTGTTTCCAAAGACCATTGCAAGGTTGCATAACCATTGCCACCAATTCCAGAAAGTGTTCGCCGTCCTGAAAAGAAACTCACTAGCCGTCACTCCCCGTGCTCTGTGCCCACCAGACTCTGCAGCCGGCATCGGGGCCCTGGCTGCCCCAGGTTTAAAACAGAAGTGACACCTTCCAAGAGGTGGAAGGCGACGGAGTGGCTGTGACCTGTGGGCTCCCCCGATGACTGGGACATTGCCACCCCCTGTGGTCTATGCAAGATTGTCATTGAATCCCCCCGATTCAAAGCCTTTCCCACAAAAAGGGAAATCACTGATGGGCTCAGGGTCCCCAGGTTGCCACCCCTGTGACGAGGCTCCTGCTTCTGGGCGTGCAGATTGCATACCGTTTGCATCGACATAGAACTTGCCTCCTCTTTGACTTTTGTTTCTGCTTAAACTCCATTTGCACAAAATTTACTAGTAGAATCGACTTGACTGAGAAGCTGAGTTGGGGGAGATAAGGGAGGGAAGATACACACAGCTCCAAAATGAACAACAACCTTCCCTGCTCTCACCACAGCCACCATTCTCAGAGACTCCTCAGGTTTTCCTTTCACTTGGGGCAGCCCCATGCCACCCGCTGACTACTCTCCCTACGCACACTCCTCTCCCTGTCTCTCTCTCCGCCTTCCGTTCCTCGGCATCCCCTGCCCCTCCCCCACAGAGCCCAAAGAGACTAATTCAGCTGCTCTTGAAGAAAAGCTTACCACCCATTTTGTTCCTCAGGCACCTGACCTCAGGGTCCCGTGTTCTTCCCGGAAGAGCATCTTCCTGTTTGCCCCAACAGCAGTTCCCTTCCAAAGACCCACACACCGCATAGCTGTAGGGCAGGGTCACATCATGACTTTGGTGGGCCCCGTGCACTTTATCTTCCTGGGCCACTTCCTCCATAAATATAAATATAAATATAAATATAAATATAAATATAAATATAAATATAAATATAAATATAAATATAAATATATAAATATAAATATATAAAAGGTTATATTTATGACCGCATTGGTATAAGAAAAATATAATTCCAGCTGGGTTCTATTAATTAAAAAAAAAATCTGATCTGAAGAGAAATAAAACTTGTTCATGGGTCCCCAAAAAGTATCCTGGGCCCTGGGTGCCAGTCCCGTGGTTCCTGCTGCCTAAGTTGACCCTGCTGTTAAAACAATATGTTCTTTTCATCCTGCTTCGTGTCCGAGTGAGGTCGGATCTCCCATCAGTGAAGAGGGGCTCCCAATACTGAGACCTCCCTCACAAAGTGACTTCTTGGTGCCCAGTGCCCGCATACATGCAGGCTGGGGCCATGGGGAGTCTCCGTCTGCCGTGCCTCTTCTGTTCCCAGCAAGGAGACAGTACAGGGTCTGGCTCCCCTGTGCTGACGGAGGAAACCATTAGAAAGCTCAGTGCAGGCACCCTGCACTCCCCAGCAAAGTCCTCGCTGAGGTTATCAGAGGAAGGAGGACCAAATTACGGCAGAAGTGGGAAGGCGCCGAAGGGGGTATGTGAGCTTATTGGGACGTGGTGGGCAAGCCGCCAAGCATGCCTTCATTTAATTTGCATGAGTGTCTGAAAGGTGGTCAGACATAAATATGTGTAGGGTCTTTTAAGGTGTCCTGGAACTATGCTGAGCACACTAATTAGTTTATTCAATATTTGTAGTCAATAAGAAGTAGGCATTATTTTTGTTTCTATCTTACAGGCGAGGATGCTGACGTTCAGAAAGAGCGAAGTAAAGATTTATAAGCGCAGTCAGGGGTAGAGGCAAAGCTCAGGACTGAGTTTCAGGGAACATTCCAGGACCAGGAATGGCTCATGTTCTCTTAGCATATCACTGTCTGGAGAAGATTTTGACACAGAGGGACCATCAGCTGGAGCATGGGCCATCACGTCTGACCAAGGGTTCACACGTTCTAGTCCTGGGCTCATGGGCTATGCAGTACCCACGTCCCCGGTTGGGGCTTAGGTTAGATTTGGGGAGAGATGGGGTTGTGTCAGAGAGGTCAAGCTATGTGTTATTTTGGAAACTCCCTATGTCATGAGTTTCAAGCATCTTTTAATATGATCAACATGTACCTTTTTGATTATCAAATCAGGTACCAAAGAGGCAGGCTTCCAGTAGAACTACACGGCACCTCCAAGTATTTATAGGCAAAGTCTATGTATTTTTCTTTTAAAGGGTCCATTCCCAAGAAACCTGACTTGCCTTCAGTGCCTTCCAAATACAGCCGCCTATTCAACCATCACATGCCTCTGTCCAAGGCCTAGTAACAATAGCATCGCTCATCATCACTGATGCCCTGTTACTGCTGTTTATTGCATGCCTCAAATGCATTAAATGCTTTACATGTCATGTCCCTTCTAGTCTTTGTAACTGCCTTGGGAGAGAGGGATATTTTTTACCCACACACACATGAGAACACAAGCTCAGAAAGGTTGAATAACATAAGGCTACATAGTTAGTATGTGGCAAAGCCACATTCAAATCAGTCTGACTCTAAATCTGGAGCTCATGACCACCAGTATATTCTTCCAGACCCAAAGGGAAAGGCTTCAAATTTCCTGACTTTGGGTGCTATTTCAGGTACCATGACTGTCTGAGGCTGAACCCACTCAGATTTGTACATCAAATTTTACTGTAAGACGTACTACCTTGGTGCTCCTCAAAGAGGGTCGGTTTTACCTTCCAGAAGATATCCAACAATGTCCAGAGATACGTTTGGCTGTCACAAATGGGGGCGGGGAAGAGGAGGAGGTCTACCAGCATCTATCACATCTATCAGGTAGAGGCCAGGGATGCTGCTAAACATCTCACGACACACAGGACAGCCCCACAACAAAGAATTATCCAGCCCCAAATATCAACAGTGCCGAGGCTGAGAACCCCTGTGCTACATAAGCTACCGTTGGATTCTAAGTCAAAACGGGAAAAAATCATACCATTTTCTCCCTCTTGATGCAGTGTGTTATTTGCCAGGGATGCAAAGTACAGTCTTCGTACCA
Organism: Lynx canadensis; assembly: GCF_007474595.2. Classification (NCBI taxonomy): domain Eukaryota; kingdom Metazoa; phylum Chordata; class Mammalia; order Carnivora; family Felidae; genus Lynx; species Lynx canadensis. The sequence goes on from NC_044313.2 coordinate 10,747,076, forward strand.
GCCCCTGGATGCCAACTCTGAAATGAATGGCTTCTCAAGGGTCCCACTGGGTAGGGAGACCAGATATTTTATCATACAAACCAGACGCTGACTGCAAACGGAGACATGATTCCACGAGAACAAGCCTAAACCTGGATGAACAACCCCGGTGCTGTTGAGTTCACTGGCAAACACATGCTCATGGCAGAGGCTAGTGCAGTGGTAAAGACGAAAGCCTGCCATGTAAATCTTGGCAATGACTTCAAACCCTTCCAACTTCAAGGCACGTTTTTCTTGTGAGAGCCATATGGACACCTTAGATTCCCAAAGGCTGTTCCTGGGTTCCTCTGTCCTCCACACGAGTGATACCTAGCTAGCTGCATCTGTTGGTATCAGGCAGAGCTGAAAAGACTTTCTCGACAGCTAGTTTTCGTGCTATTTCTAAGAGCTCATCATTGGAACTTTGGCAAGTTGAGGATCTCCTGTAGTTCATTTTACCTTGGCAAGCAACCCGTGAGGGAGGTCATGTGTCATGGTCAGTTTTTCTCTTTACTTTTTTTTTTTAATTTTTAATGTTTATTTATTTATTTATTTATTTATTTATTTATTTATTGAGAGACACACACGGGGTGCAAGCGGGGGAGGGGCAGAGAGAGAGGGAGACGCAGAATCTGAAGCAGGCTCCAGGCTCTGAGCTGTCAGCACAGAGCCTGATGTGGGGCTCAAACTCAAGAACTGTAAAATCATGACCTGAGCAGAAGTCGGACACTTAACCAACTGAGCCACCCGGTCGCCCCTCATCGTTAAGAAGTGTCAACCGAGACATGGAGAAGCTGGTGCCTCTGGGGAGCAAAGCAGGTTGGTAGATCTAGGGTCTGTGTTTCTAAGGCATTCAAGCCCAGGGACTGTTTCTGTCATAAGACAGGAGTCATGTGATGTCACATTCTTAATATACCCCCATGGGTATAACCAGACTTCACCCCTGTCAAGCCACCATAATTGCTAACGGGATATCAATAAAGGTGCATCCTGAGCCGTGGAAGAATCCAAAGTGGTCAAATCTTCTGGGTGTGCCGTCTGCACTTTACCCCCCTTTCTTGCACTCACGAGACTTTGTCAGAGTGTGAGTGAGTGAAAGTAATTTCATTATACGAATAACCTTGGATACGCCCTATTCTCTTAAAAGACCTGCATCCAGAGACGTTAGTTAGTAGCGGTAGTAGCCTGTGAGCCATCTCACAATCCACCACGACTCACCCGTGTGCTGGGCACCCTGCCTGAGAGAGGGGCTCCCGTCCACAGTGCCCCGTCTCTGGGGAAATGAACAGAGACACCAAAACACCATCACTAGTTTTGTTCTCAGGATGGTTTTTCTTGATTTCTCTTCCGAACTCAAACTCAAATCTAAAGCTCATGGGTTTTAGGAGATACTCGGACAGTAGAGAGGTATAAGGAGTCTGGCCGTGCGGAGACTAACGACGGAAGGGTGGCCTGGCAGACGGAACATACTAGTGAAACATACAGAGGCTACAGCTTGGGGGTGAGGTCTTATGAAAAGACGTGAGCTCTCCCCCAAAAATAAAAGATTAAAGACAACCAGGAGAGGAAGGTGGATGATCCTGGCTCCTTGGAGAGTTTGTAACAGAGTTTTCTCCTTCACCGCGTTCCATTTTTCCTTGCCACAGACCCTAAGTCCTTCCTCCCCACCCCCCGCCCCCGCCAATGAAATACACTCCCTTCTGTTTGCAGATGGCAGATGTGACAGTGCAGTGAGCTGTGGGCTGTAATCCAATCTGATGGGCACCCTGGTCTGTGAGTGGAGGCCAGAAATAGCTGGGGCGGAAATGAGAACCTTGGAGTTGAGGTGGCCTCTAGGGGCGCTAGAGAGGCCCCGGAGGATTCTGGAGGGCGAGCTTGCAAATCAGTCTTCTTCCTCTAGCCTCCCATTCCCCAGGTGACTCTTGTCTCCTTTTTACCCGCCGCCCCTCTCCTTCATCGCAGGCTACCCTCTCCTTCAAGTTCAGAGCGCAGCTGTAGCACTGCAGGAGTCCCTCTAAACTGACTTCTGTTTGGGGTTTATGGGGAGAAGTGTCTGTCTCCACAGGACCTGCTGCTCAGCTGAGGCAAGGAAGCTGAGAGAAGGAACGGGCCCTGGGACATCAGCCAGTCGGGCCTCAGCTTGCAGAAATTGAAAGCACATCCTATCACAAGCACCATGAATGTGCGTTGGATATGAATATTCCTCTACATCTGTGCACATAAGAAATGTCACAGTGTTTTTATTTTTCTAAATCACCTTTAATCGGCTCTGAGCTCCCCCCAGCCAAAGTGGCAGGAAATTCAGTCTTGGTTATGGAATAGGAGACCCTTTTCCCTTCCTCTGAGTTGTACCCAGGACTTGAAGATATGGCAGAGTCCAGAACATTCAGCAAACGCTCCTCTGGTCTTTGGCTCATATTCCTTATTCAAAGAGTACAATGGGATGCCCTTGAAATTGGTAGCTTCCTCGGCAGGCATCGCATGTAGACATTTGCTGGGATGGGGAGGCTCATTCCTGACTCAATCCCATGGGAAGTTCTGCCAAAGCCCCACCCACAGCCCCAATCCCAGTGCTCCAGCTGGGAACAGGACTTGGGTTGCTCTTACCCACGCAATCCTCAAAAGCCCCCAGCTCCTCGTAGAGCCCGGTGAAGCTCTAAGTGACTTCATTCCCTCTGTGGCGTCACCGTCCCCCAACCGCTTAAATTTCACCCACCCCTTCCCTTGCCTGCAACCATCTAGCATGATTTCTCTGCGAGCCCAGACTTTTGTAAACGAGCAACATGCTGGCAGTGTCGGTTCCTCCTGAGGTCTGTGAGGGAGAATCTTCCAGGACTCTCTTCTTGCTTCTGGTGGATTGCTGGTGATGTTTAGGTCCTTGGCTTCTGCTGTAATCACCCTGGTCCCTGCTTTCATCTTTACATGGTACTCTTCTGGTGTGCATTCCTGTCTCCAAATTTCCCCCTTTTATAAGGACATCAGTCACATTGGATTCGGGGCTCAACATACTCCAGAATGATGTCATCTAATTATTAATTAATTACAGTTGCAATGGCCCTGTTTCCAAATAAAGTCACTTTCTCAGGTACTGAGAGTTAGGGCTCCAACATTTTTTTGGGGGGTGGGGTGCAACTGAATCGATAACAGTCGCCAATTTGCCTCAATTTGTCGGAGACTCTCCTGGTTTCAAAGCTGAAAGTTCCTTGTCCCAGAAGCGTCTTCAGTCCGGGACAAACCTGGTGACAATTGGTCACTCTAGTTGCGGACGATGCTGAAAAAGCGTCCAGTACATATTTTCTGCTACCTGTATTTCTCAGGACACCACAAGGAAAGGTTGGCTAAGTGGCAGACAAATTTGGGTGCTCCTAGGTTCATTGGATGAATGTCACATAACTCGACACAAAGCCTTCACCAAGTGTTGATGGAAATGGAAAGGTGATGAGCCCAGAGGGGTGGGCTTTGGGACAGGGTGGGCCGCAAAGGAGGAGATGGAGGCTAGAGTCGGGTGAGAGGAGTCATTCTTGGAAAGGAAGGGTCTGAGGGAGGGCTAAGGTGAGGCAGCTGAGATGCTGGTTTGCGTACACTTAAGGCCCCGCTTCTCTAAGGGCGGGAAATCCTCAGCTGTTGAGAGAGAGCCATCATGCCCAGGAAGCTCAGCGTCCAGCTGTTCTAATGGCTGCCATGTTTTCAGGTTGCTCTCACTTCCGAAGAGTGGGAACAACTTCAATTCTCTCACAAATTGAAGATAATGACTATAGTGTGTTTAGAAGGTTATATTTATTTTATTTTTAAACATTTTTTAATGTTAATTTATTTTTGAGAGAGAGAGAGAGAGAGAGACAGCGTGAGCAGGGGAGGGGCAGAGAGAGAGGGAGACACAGAATCCGAAGCAGGCTCCAGGCTCTGAGCTGTCAGCACAGAGCCCGATGCGGGGCTTGAACTTATGAACCACGAGATCATGACCTGAGCCAAAGTTGGACGCTTAACTGACTGAGCCGCCCAGGTGCCCCTAGAAGGTCATATTTAAATTTTTTTTTCAACTTTTATTTATTTTTGGGACAGAGAGAGACAGAGCATGAACGGGCGAGGGGCAGAGAGAGAGGGAGACACAGAATCGGAAGCAGGCTCCAGGCTCTGAGCCGTCAGCCCAGAGCCCGACGCGGGGCTCGAACTCGCGGACCGCGAGATCGTGACCTGGCTGAAGTCGGACGCTTAACCGACTGCGCCACCCAGGCGCCCCTAGAAGGTCATATTTAAATCATGCTTAGGACACATCTGTTTTGCAGAGTGGCTGGGTACAAGTCTCCACCAGGACACGTCTCAGTGAAAGCAGGGAGAACTGAACTTCCCGTAGACAACCCATTCGAGTGGCTGTAACGAGAAGCGTCCCCCTGCCTCTGCCGTGATCAGCTGTTGCTGCTGTTTACAAGTTAGGTTTCAGGAAGCTTATGCAAATGCCTCCCACAGGATCCTTGTGTTATTTGACAAGATCTTGAAATAATCCCTCAAAGCAAGTTTTCTGATTACTGATCCAGCTAACAGAGAAATAAAAATAAACTCGTTTCATAAACACCGCTACTGGGGGGATGCAAAAATGTTGTGAGCACAGAAATAATTTCAGGAAAGAAAAAAAAGATGTGATTTTGACAAACTATGGCAACTGCTCTTGTTAAATAAACATTCTCCTTTCATAAGACCAGAGATAAATCATAGTTTAGGTGAGCCACAGTTGATTAAAGCAGCATATTTTCTTGTTTACAGTCTATCGATAACACTATTCTCAAGCAACTATTAGGTACAGAGTAAGATTTTTAGAGGTTCCAGATACTTTGCCCAGAGTGGATTTTTCCTCCATTACCCAGAAACTTATGCCACTGCCCATATTACTAATAGCCCAGTCCTAAAAGACAGCCTCCCTGGTTTAATGAAAACATCATCTAGATTGGTCTGTGGCGATCAACAAACCTATTTTATAGATGGAACGACTGGGGTACTCAATGCCTTGTAGAAGTATGATTAGAGAACCGGAAGAAAAAAAGTTGTCTCTGATCTCAGCCTTAGAGGCTAGGGGGTGCTGTATGTAAATTTCTATAGAACAGGTGAATAGTCTAATAATACTTGAAAATACTCTGGGATGAGTTTAGGAAGTAGAGCAGATACACAGACTTCACTTGATTTTGTTTTGGAGAATATAGTATTTTTCTTTGCATTAAAAAATTATTTTTAATCTTTATTTATTTTTGAGAGAGAGACAGAGTATGAGCGGGAGAGGGGCAGAGAGAGAGGGAGACACAGAATCCAAAGCAGGCCCCAGGCTCTGAGCTGTCAGCACAGAGCCCGATGTAAGGCTTGAACTCACGGACCGTGAGATTATGACCTGAGCCGAAGTCGGACGCTTAACCGACAGAGCCACCCAGGCGCCCCAGAATATGGTATTTTTCATACAAAATTATATCACTTATCTTAACGTGGATTGGGCTTATGGTTGTTTTAAAATGAATCAATCATTTTTTAAAATTTCTTAGTTTTCACTTCTAACATGATAAATATTGATATACAACCCACAAAAACAAACACTCCTTGCAGTCTTCAGTCTTTTTTATGAGTGCAAAATGATGCTGACACCAACAAATTTGAGAACAACCTTCAAAAGAATGGGTCATCCAAGTTTCATTATGTTCCAGGAGCTGACTCGAATCCATCACCCAAGTAAGCTACTGCACTAATTCTCAAATGTCAAATAAAAAAGAAAGAATAAAATTAAAAGTTCAACATTCATTTTTTTTTCAATGTTTATTTATTTTTGGGACAGAGAGAGACAGAGCATGAACGGGGGAGGGGCAGAGAGAGAGGGAGACACAGAATCGGAAACAGGCTCCAGGCTCTGAGCCATCAGCCCAGAGCCTGACGCGGGGCTCGAACTCACGGACCGTGAGATCGTGACCTGACTGAAGTCGGACGCTCAACCGACTGCGCCACCCAGGCGCCCCTCAACATTCATTTTTTTTAAGTAGAAATCTAGGAATAGGAGAGAACGTTATTACCTGATAAAGAGTCTGCCTAATATAGGCATAAATATACCTAAAGTGTGGGGCATTTCACATATTCCCTTTGAAGTAAGAATAACACCTGTGTTGCTTCAAGCACTGCTTCTACTCAACATTGCATAAAAGGTTTTAGGTCAGTGCAGTAAGGAAAACCGGAAAAGGAAAGGAAAAGAAATAAAATGTATAAGGACTACAAAGGCAGAAGCAAAGTTGCCATTATTCACAGATAAAATTTCTGTTGACATCCCATTCTAAGTGGATGTACAGAAAAGTAACTAGAACAAAAAAGACAACTCTATATTGTTGTTGGACAGAAAATTGCTCTGAAAAAAATGCATAGCATTCTTAAGTCCCAGGGACAATTAAGTAGAAAATGTCATTTAAAAAAACCCTGAAACTTATTCATATTCATAATAGGCATTTGTAGGAAAAGCAAAATTGAACAAAAACTTTATTGTAAGGTGAAAACCTGACTGCCTCAGTCAGCAGAGCATGAGACTCTTGATCTCGGGGTTGTGAGTTAGAGCCCCACGTTGGGTACAGAGATTACTTAAAAAAATGAAATCTTGTGTGTGCTAGTCTCAGCAATCAGCAAGAAAAAGAAGTAAAAGGCATCCAAACCAGCAAGGAAGAAGTCCAACTTTCACTCTTTGCAGATGACATGATACTCTACATGGAAAACCTGAAAGACTACACCGAAAACTTTTAGAGCCGATACATGAATTCAGCAAAGTCACAGGATATAAAATCAATGTATAGAAATCAGTTACATTTCTATATAGCAATAATGAAGCAGCAGAAAGAGAAATCAAGGAATTGATCCCTTTTACACTTGCACCAAAAACCATAAGATACCTAGGAATAAACATAAGCAAAGAGGTAAAAGATCTATATGCTGAACACGATAGAAAGCCTATGAAAGAAATGGAAGAAGACACAAAGGAATGGAAAACCATTCCGTGCTATGGATTGGAAGAATAAAAATTGTTAAAACGTCAATACTACTCAAAGAAATCTACACATTCAATGCAATCCCTATCAAAATAACACCAGAATTCTTCACAGAGCTAGAACAAACAATCCTAAAATTTGTATGGCACAATGAAAGACCCCCAAAAGCCAAAGTAATGTTGAAAAAGAAAACCAAAGTTGGAGGCATCACAATTCGGGACTCTAAGCTGTATTACAAAGCTGTAATCATCAGGATAGTATGGTATTGGCACATAAACAGACACATAGATCAATGGAATAGGATAGAGAACCCAGAAATGGACCCACCAATGTATGGCCAACTGATCCTCATCAAAGCCAGAAAGAGTATCCGATGGAAAAAAGACAGTCTCTTTAGGAAATGGTGGGAGAACTGGACTGTGACATGCAGAAGAATGAAACTGGACCACTTTCTTATACCATACACAAAAATAAATTCAAAATGGATGGAAGACCTAAATGTGAGACAGGAAACCATCACATCCTATAGGAGAACACAGGCAGCAACCTCTTTGACCCAGGCTGCAGCAGCTTCTTACTTGACATGGCTCTGGACGTAAGGGAAATAAAAGCAAAAATGAACTATTGGGATCTCATTCAGATAAAAAGCTTCTGCACACTGAAGGAAACAATCAACAAAACTAAAAGGCAACCGATGGAATGGGAGAAGATATTTGCAAATGATATATTGGATAAAAGGTTAGTATCCAAAATCTATAAAGATCTTACCAAACTCAACACCCAAAAAACAAATAATGCAGTGAAGAAATGGGCAGAAGACGTGAATAGACACTTTTCCAAAGACAAGAGCCACATCCAGATGGCTAATAGACACAATGAAAAGATGCTCAACATCACTCATCAGGGAAAAACAAAACAGAACCACAAGGAGTTATCACTTCACACCTGTCAGAATGGCTCACATTAACAACTCAGGAAACAACAGATATCGGAGAGGATGCAGAGAAAGGGGAACCCTTTTGCACTGTTGGTGGGAATGCAAACGGGTGCAGCCACTCTGGAAAACAGTATGGAAGTTCCTCAACAAATTAAAAATAGAACTACTCTACAACCCAGCAATTGCACTACTAGGTATTTATCCAAAGGATATAGGAACGCTGATTCGAAGTGGCACATGCACCCCAATGTTTATAGCAGCACTATCAACAATAGCCAAAGTATGGAAAGAGTTCAATTGTCCATCCACTGATGACTGGATAAAGAAGATGTGATATACATACATACATACATACATACATACAATGGAATACTACTCAGCAATGAAAAGAATGAAATCTTGCCATTTGCAACGATGTGGATGGAACAGAGAGTATTATGCTAAGTGAAATAAGTCAGTCAGAGAAAGACAGATATCATATGGTTTCACTCATGTGGAATTTGAAAAACACAACAGATGAGCATAAAGGAAAGGAAGCAAAAATAATATAAAAACAGGGAGGGGGACAAAACATAAGAGACTCTTAAATACAGAGAACAGACTGAGGGTTGCTGGAGGGGTGGTGGGTGGAGGGATGGGTTAAATGGATGATGGGCATTAAGGAGGGCACTTTTCAGGGTGAGCATTGGGTGTCATATGTAAGAGATGAATCACTGGGTTCTATTCCTGAAGTCAAGACTACACTGTATGTTAACTAACTTGGATTTAAATTAAAAAAATAAATAACTTTCACAAATAAAACTTTTACAAAAAATGGTTGGAATGATTATTCAAAAAACTCTACTGTAAGATGTAGGAGATCTCAATATTAGTTTATAGATGGGAAGATCTGACATCATAAAGAAGACATATCACTTTATTATTTTAATGATAGTCTAATGAAAGTCCTAATGACGTTTTTGCACACAACATGACAAGGATGAAGAAACACTAAGACCAATTTGGAAAACGTGGCCATATGCGTGGTAAGGGAAAAATTTGGAACGGGGAGCAAAACTTGCCTTAGCAGACAACAAAGCTTAGCCATACAGGCATGGTAACTAAGCCAGGGCAGCACTGGTCTGGGGATGAACACAAAGGCTGATGGTACACCCCAGGCAGCCTGAAACCATAACCACATATGTGTGTGAGCTTGGTACATGACCGAGGTGGCTGAAAAATCAGCATGGAAAGAATGGACCAAACAACTAGTGATTCTGGGATAATGAGATGTCTTCATTTTGAAAGAAGATAACATTAGGTCATTATTTCTGACCATATGCGAAAATAATTTCCATTGTGTAAAAGACACAGCTGTGAAAAGCAAAACTGTAAAACTTCTCAAAAAAAGGCATCGGCAAATACCATTAAGATAGTGGCGTAGGGACAGATTTTTTTTAATGATAGGAAAAGTGTAAGTCGCAGATAACAAGTTCGATGAAGTTGTCTAATCAAAATGATAAATTCTCATGCCAAGAGGCAAGAAAAAACATGAAGAGGTAAAAGCAGATTTCACAATGCATGTAATTGACAAAATATCAGTGACTAGAATATATATATAATTCCTAGTGAAAAGGGCAAATCTGATAGAAAGATGGGGAAAATAATATGAACAGGCAATTTCCAGAGGAAGAAAACTTCATGGTCAATAAATATATTAAAATATTCTCAACCCCTCACAAAAATATGCAAATTTCAAAATGAAACTGTAATGAAATACTATCCCACACATCATTAGGACAATTTATAAGCCTGTTCATACCAAGTGTTGGTGAAGATGTAGAGAAATAGACACTCTGCACCATTGCTGGTGTGAGTGCTAATCAGTAGAAGTGACCACACCAGAGAGCAATTGGACATCTCCTGGTACATTCTCCTCCAGAGAAATTCACATTTGCACACAAGTTATATGTGCATGGGTGTTCACCACAACTCTGTGATTCATAGCATGTAAGTGGAAACCATCCCACAGTAGAGGACTGAATAAATAAGGTAAGGCCTATTAATCAAATGGAAATCTAAACTGGATCTACATGGTACCAAAATGGGTGCATTTCAAATGCAAATTAAAATCAAATGAGGTACTGCTTCAAACCCATCAGGATGGCTATTACAAAAAACAAACAAACGAACAAAAAACCAGGGGCACCTGGGTGGCTCTGTCAGCTAAGCATCCAACTCTTGGTTTCGGCTCAGGTCATGATCTCATGGTTCATGAGTTCAAGCCCCACATCGGACTTCATGCTGACAGTGTGGAGCCTGCTTGGGATTCTCTCTCTCTCTCTCTCTCTCTCTCTCTCTCTGTCCCTCCCCTGCTCTCTCTCTCTCTCTCAAAATAAACTTAAAAAACAAAAATAAAAACAAAACCAGAAAATAAATGTTGACTAAGATGTAGAGAAGTTACAAGTCTTGTGCATTGCTAGTGGGAATGTGAAATAGTACAGCTGCTATGGAAAACAATATGGTGGTACTTCAAAAATTAAATATAGAATTACCATCCGATCAATCAATTCCACTTCTAGGTATATGCTCATAAGAATTGAAAGCAGAGAGTTGAATGGATATCTGTACATCCATGTTCAAAGGTGGAAACAGTCCAAATGTCCATCAACAGGTGAATGAATAAACAAAATGTGGTACATGCATACAATGTAAGGGATAAAATTCTCACATGGGTGACAACATTTTGAACACATTATGCTAAGTGAAATTGGGAGGAGGGGAGAATGGGGAATTATTTAACAGGGACAGGGCTGCAGTTTGGATGATAAAACTATTCTGTAGATGGTTGGTGGTGATGGTTGCACAACAACAGTGTGAATGTACTTTCTGCCACTAAAGATACTTAAAGTGGTAAATTATATGGAATATCTATTTTACCATAATAAAAAAAGCTAATGAAGGGATTTTAGGATCATGAGTGCTGCATTGAGGATGTGAGTGCTGGTGTGGGCTTTGTAGATCTAATGGGGAATTAACATTCTCCTAGCACCTACCTGGGTGGATGGAGAACCGGGGCACTGGGCTCAAGGTCTTTCCCAAAAGCCAGAGGAGCAGGAGGAGGCAGACTCAGGGTGGACAGAGAGGTCAGAAAGGCTCAGGTATTCGGCTAGTTGGAAAGCATGAAAAGGCAGAAATTTCTGGTTGAGAGGGAATCCCTGGGCTGACACAGAATCAAGCCATTTGGACTTGCAGTCTGGGCTCCCAGAAGAGCCTCTTCTTCTGGTCTGTGGATCTTTGGTGCTTGTTAGGATGGAGTAAGTGGGGAAAGAGGAGGCAAAAGAAAGAGAAAAGAGATAGGTGTTGAGGTCTTGTATGCTCATTCAGGACCCAGGGGTGGAAGGAGAAAGGGTGAACTGTGAAAAGAGAGCTTGTGCAGGCAGAGGGCAAGGAAGGGGTGAGACCGAGTTGGGAGACTGTCTTATGCAGTTGTAAGACGTACAGTGGAAAAAGAGAGGGATTTGGAGCCATGCAGACCCAGGTCTGAATTCACATCCCGCCATTCACAGTCAGTGTAACCTTACTGAGCCTCAGTTTCCATATTCATATGTAGGAAAAACATTTTTTTGCCACTTAATTTTACAGAAAGACACAGTTCTAGCTAACCTTGTTTCCATGTAACTCAGAAAAATAAATCTAATTATTTAATCAAAGATCTTCTGTGGAACATTGTGCTTGCCTTTTATTTTTTAAAAATTGTTTGTCTTTTGGCATCTACTCTAATTATTCAACATAGCCTTCTTTTTAGTAAAGTCACGTTGATGTCCTTTTGAAACACGAAAGAGTTGTCTAACGTCAGAAAACCCTAAGAGAAGAGTGTTCTCCACCCCAGATTTTGATCTACATGTCTCTTCTATTCGGTTTTACTTAATTGAAAGATTGTTTCATACATTTTCTCTTTTCCTCATACCTCTTTTCATTCTTTCTAGTCTCATTTCAGAGCGCACTCAACCATTTCTGCTTCCTAAAGAGATGCTATTCTGTTGGTAATTGAGAAAGCTCCAGGTGCAACGCCGTAATCTAATTTCAGGATATTATGAAGAGCATTTAATTCACATAATTGTGTTTGATTAGAAAAGAATGGCTAAATCATGGATTGAATCAACTGGGGTACAACAATTTCAGGGCTTGTTATTAAGAATTTAAATATTATTGGGCAATTGCTTGTGGCTGTTTGAAGTGTCTGTTTTCACTTACAACAATGAATCTCCCTGGTAAAACCTTCTGTAGGGTAGCCTTTTATACTGAATGGGGGACTGGCATGTTTTATTTGATATAATCACCCTAATGTCTCAGATGGTTTTCCTTTATTTTCATTTTAAGATTGGAGACATCAAAGCACGAGGCTTAAATGATCTGCCCCAAACTCATTAGTAGTAGGTGGCTTCTTCATTTGTCTTCAGGTTTAGTTGAGTCTCCTGCTGTCATTGTCACATGAAAGCCAACACCACATATTCCATGTTACCCCTGAATTTGTTTTCCCATTTGTCTTCAAAAAACCTGAGAATTAAGCTATATTGTATCCCAGAAACATGGTATGATTGGTTGTTGTTCAACAATCTCTACAGAAAAAGGAAGGTGAGGGATGCTTCTATTGAATGTTGATAACTCACCTAAAGTTGTGGTCTTTAAATTATGCCCCATTATAATTCATTCCAATTGGTTCTTGATATTATGGAGGGCACCAGTGTTATTATTATAAATTATTATCTGTATTGTGAAATCAATAGCCCTTATTATTTGTATTCTTTTGGAATTGTTGTAAATTGGGGTTTCTCAATCTCAGCACTATTTATACACTGAGATCTTTCTTTGTGGAGGGGCTGTTCCGAGCACTGAAGGATGTTTAGCAACACTCCTGGCCTCTACCTACTAGTTTCCAATAGCACCCCATCTCCTCAGTTGTGACAACCAAAGATGTCTCCAGGCATCATGAGATACTCCCAGGGCAAAGTCATTCTTAGTTGAGAACCGATGCTGTTAATGATACAAGCAACAAAAATATTTTATTCTCTTAAACTATTGAATCCTCTAAACCCAGGAAGCATTATTAATTACTTAGAAGCACATTTATCTATTGATTCTTGTAACATCAGTAGAAGTCGATTGAGAACTTGTCCCAGAAGAGAGAGAAGCCAAAATCTAGTTAATTCAAACATAACCCCTGGGACCAGGCAATTAAAGGTATTCTTAACTGGATGTCTTACCAAAGTCAATACATACTAGAGTTTCATCCATCTTAACTACAGAACATGTTTTCATCTAGTAACATTCCTTTTACAGGTCTTGGAAGTGGGGACTGAGAAAACAAATCAGGGTCAACATCTTCGGCTATATAATAAAGGTGTTTGATACACATCAGCCTGATTCCTCTGCACATTTGATCATTCTACCTATTTTCCTTTGTATCATTTGAAAAGCAATAATCGTTTATGATGGGGGAAAAGGAGGTAGGGCTCTGGATAAAAAAAGCATAAATAGGAAAGGGAGGACAAAAGAGTTCAACTTACTTCTCAGCGCTGTCCAGCACTCAGCTGTACCATCCCCATCACTGGGCGTATGCAATCACGGTCGAAGTGTGGGAAGCAGGAAGAGAACAGGCCGGACAGATCTGGTTGAGAAAGCTCCGTGGCTTGAACATTAACTCCACTGAGGCCCATTGTATCTGTAAAATGACATAAAAGTCAGAGATAACCATTTACAGAAACCCTGACTTATGCTAAATATTCAGTAAATGGCAGCTTTGTTTCTAATTTCTGTAGGGGCTCATGTCACTGCTGGAGAGTTGGGCTGCTTCGCTTGCCGATTCTATGCATGACTCCGTCCTAATGGATACCCAGGAATCGCGGCTATTTAGGATCTGCTTCAAAATGGCTTTATCCATCACCATAAAACAAACATTTCACAATACCCATTAGATGCATATTCGTATTAACTTTTCCCTGAAACCATCTTTTGCTGTTTCATGGAGTAAGAAAAAGAATGAGCAAGAAAAATAATGGTCAGGGGCTCCATTCGCTGAATCCTGGTTTATGGCAGCAATAAAAGCAGTGTGTTACCCAACCATAGGCATGTCTATTTTTAAGTAAGCTAAGCTTCCCTTACGTTATGCAGACCTGCATGGAAATGCGGACTTAAGTGTCTGAAAGTATCCTGGGGCTCTGTTATGCTGGCTCAGCTTCCCAGGCACATGAAGCTGGCTGGAAGAGAGTGAGGAACCGCAGGCAAGGACAGAGCACCCTTCTCCTCTTGCTGGAATGCTTTCCCTCTGTACAACCCCGCAGGAGTGAGAAGGGGCGCCAGATGTCAAAACAAAAGACACCGACACGACAGTGTTGACCACAACCCAGGTCTTACTTAGTCATTCATCAAAATATTTGCTATTTCAAACTATTTTTGTTCCAAAGAGCATACTTCATCAGTGAGTCTCTCTAGCCTGCTGGGACAGGAGATAGGCTAGCAATTTTCAATTCCTGTCGCAGTTAGAGAGCCCTATCTATACACAGAATTTCCCAGGGAACACCGATCTGGAAGGTAAGTGAGAGGAAGGCCCCTATGGTTAAAATTGGGGTGAAGAACAGGACTTTTAAAGCCTGTCCATCCCGTGGATCACCCTGAACAGCTCTTTCTAGAGGCCTGGAGGCATCCGCTTGAACCTCTATGGCTCCCAGAATCCAGATTGACAACCAGTGGACACAGCCTTTTCAAATCTCTTTGACAAACAGTCTGGATTGAAGTCTTGCACTGAAGAAACAGCCTTTTCAAATCTCTTTGTTTTAGTAGCCTTCTTTGACCACATTCATTTGCACACAGTGACCTTGCAAGCCCCTCTTGTACCAATAGATGATAAGAAATCATCTTCTTGATGGTTTCTTCCCTGCCAACTAGGTCTTTAGAGCCAACTGAGTATAAAACAATCCCTGTTCTTTTTTTTTTTTTTTCCAACGTTTATTTATTTTTGGGACAGAGAGAGACAGAGCATGAACGGGGGAGGGGCAGAGAGAGAGGGAGACACAGAATCGGAAGCAGGCTCCAGGCTCTGAGCCATCAGCCCAGAGCCCGACGCGGGGCTCGAACTCACGGACCGCGAGATCGTGACCTGGCTGAAGTCGGACGCTTAACCGACTGCGCCACCCAGGCGCCCCAACAATCCCTGTTCTTTACGCAAAGAGTCTTTTAATGATATTTAATAAGAGAAGAGTTTTACTTTCTGTTGCCCCTGATGCTTTTCCCTGTACCATTATTTTCAAAACAGAAGGTTGTAGACACAGTAGCTACCAGCATTTATAGAAGGAACATCAGGAAATAATTGTTTAATTGACGTTGCCAAGATTTTAACTGTCTGGAGACAAGCCACTGGAAGTAGAGATCTGAGTGTGAATAATGGTTCTGCCATCTTTGGGAAGCTGGGGGCCGCTCTCATGGATCCTCGGCTGATCCTGCTTAGGTGTTGAAGTGCCTGAGACAGAGTCTGGCGGACGGCGGATGCTCCCATACACTGGCTGAAAAAGAACCAACCCAGAGCCCCCAAAGCACCCTGGCTTGATAATGCTCTCCAGTACACTGTTAAAATTTAATTCCGACTTGGCATCACCAGATTTTGCTGACTAACTCTTTTCCCCTCTCTTCTGGCATCCATCCCCCCGCCGCCGCCCCGCCAGAAAACAAGAAAGTAATACGAGAGAGGATCCATTTGAATGTTTCATTTTCTTCTAGTAGAACAGCTTCTTTTTTTTAGACAGTGTAGTACTGGAAGCAACGGACACAAGGAGATGCTGAAACCAATTAGTGAGATGACATGAGGCAAGACGAAAAACATGCAGATTTAATTGAAGAAAGTTGCAGTATAAAATCAGGCTGCCAGGCTTTAAAGTTGTAATTAATTCTAGGAGAAAGCGAAGCCTCATCAAACCACTCCCGCAGCATCCGCGGTAGAGTGCTTGCACAACCACCTGACTCATTCAAGCCTTCATTCCTTCCAGGTGCCCCCTTGGACATCATTTTCCGACCTGTGACAGAGTCTCTTCCCTGGATGACAACTTTAGGACTCCATGGCTGCAGAGAAGTTTTTCCCTCTGGAGGTGTTTTTTTAGCACTCTCTGTTTGAACAACACCGTGTCATAAATTCTGCCAAAAGACGTGAAATGTGATAGTGGACACGATCGGGCTGGTAACTAGCATCCCAGGTCTCTCTGGGGTCAGAATCAATGGCTTTGGTGGAAATGATGGAAAAACAAACTGTCGACCAGGGAGCTAATGATATCAAGCTTCCAGTCAGGGCAAGCATGAGCCCACCTGCCGATGAGATAGTGGGCGTTCAATAGACTCACTGAACACGGAAGACAATCTGGAGGGGAAGGTAAGGATTTGAGCAGAGGCGGAAAATTCTTCCCATAGCCCCCAAATCTCTCCCAACCCAGCCGCTCTGGTGCCTGAAATCTCTCCATTACACATTCCTACTGCAACTGATTTCTCCAGGTATTGTTTTAAAAAGGTACAGACTCCACGAAGGCACCTCCATATCCCAGGGTGAGTCAATCGGATGCCCTTCCTCACTGGCAGCGGAGATAGAGGCAAGTGGGAATTATGAGTGGTAGGACCTTGATCAGGTCTTTGTTTTCCCTTCTCATTATGGCCTTCGAGCATGTGCTAGGTTGTCTAACAACGTTACAATGGGGCTCTGCTATACTTCGGGGAAAGCCATTCTCTGTAGACTCTGTTCTGTCTGGAAGGGCAGAGAAAGCAGAAACCCAATTTGAGAGTTCCTTTCTCACAATTGCTATTCTCAAAGAGCTCTGCATAGTGAAGAATGTCAATAGAATCCTGACTATGGAAGGCAAAGGACCTGCATTGTATGGAAACAAAGGAGCTGGAGCATGTACAAAGATGCCCACTTTGGGCAAAAAATGGGTCTGAAGGCTGTGTGCAGTTCTGCTCGCACATATGATGGGCGTGTTAATTTTCGTCTCAATAATGTTATTCCCATTTCTCTCCACGCTTTAATGTGCAGTGGCTAATGATTTTAACTTTCATTGTTCCTGCCCTTGAGCTTGTCGATGAAATAACGATCTTCCATGATCCACGTTCTGCTAGCCTGAAGAATTCTTCTGCAAAGTTAATCCCAATGGTCTAATTGACCTAGTGTATAAGTTTAGGCTTTAACACACTGAGATAGTTTACTCTGTGAAGAAATGAGAAGGACGTATCATTTGATATCATTTTCTGTATTAATGTTATGCAATTTCTTTAAATAATTGACTATTGTTCTTGTTAATTCCATTATTTAGCCATTTTCCATTTCTTCTATTTCTGCTTTTGCAAGGAGGCTCCATGCCCAATGTGAGGTTCAAACTCACGACCCTGAGATCAAAAGTTGAATGCTCTACCAACTGAGCCAGCAAGGCACCCCTATTTCTGTTCTTATCCTTATTTCTTCTTTTCTATGTATTTTTGGTTTAATTCACCCACATTTTCCTAGTTTCATCATGTGGAAACTTCAAAAAGAAGAAAGATTTCAGATCAATGATCTGAGATTTAAAGCTATACATTTCTCTTAAGTCAATGCTTTAGTGGAATCTTTGAATTTTTGATGTGTGTGTTTTCATCATAATTTTCCAGTGCACCTGTTTTCTTGTTGCTTCGATTTCACCTTAGACCTGTACATTCAGCTGTTTCATTTTCAAACATTCAGAGTCTTTCCAGATATCTTAACATTATTAACACCAAATTTAACATTGCTGGGATTCAGAAACACACCTTTAAAGATTTCAATATTTGGACATTCATTGAGACATACTTTATGGCCTAGCATGTGGTCTCTTAATCTGCCACGTGTTCTTAAAAAGGGGACGTGTCCTCCTGCACCTTGTTCAGTAAATCCCCATTAAGTTTGTGCACAGTGTTACTCAAATCTTCCGTATCCTTGCTGATTTTTTCTTGCCCTGTTTTCTGTTAGTTACTGAGAGAGGGGGTGTTCACATCTTCAGCTGTCTCTATTTCTCTCTTTAACACTGTTATTTTTTTCTTTGGGGATTTTGAATTTCTCTAACTATTTGGCGTTGATTTTGAAGACCAAATACATCCTGTCTTGTCACGTATCCTGATGAGTTGACCCTTTATCACCATAAAATGCTCCTCTTCAGCTCTGCTCGTGGTTCTTTCCTTGAAATTTATTTTGACTGGTATTAATGTAGCCACTCCAGCTTTCTTATGTTTTGCCTTTTATATCTTTTCCGTCCTTTTTCTTTCAGTCTACCCAGGTCTTTATATTTAAAGTGCATCTTTTTTAGACATTTAAAATGTTTTTTTAATATTTATTTTTGAGAGAGAGACAGAGGGTGAGCAGGGGAGGGGCAGAGAGAGAGGGAGACACAGAATCCAAAGCAGGCTCCAGGCTCTGTGCTGTCAGCACAGAGCCTGACGCAGGGCTCGAACTCACGAACTGTGAGATCGTGACTTGAGCCGATATCAGATGCTTCACCAACAGAGCCACGCAGGTGCCCCTTTAGACATTTTTTTTTTGTCATAGCCTAAGAAGAAAAAAAACATGAAAATTACTAGATGTCTAATGATGAAGGAAAAGTTTCTGAATGGCATTATGGCGGGGTAACTAAAACTCAAATATTAGCTTTCACGTCTTCAGGCAAGTGATTGGTTAAAAATATCATTTCCCCATAATTTTTCTGTTGTTCAGCTCCCCCAGATCCTGTTGACAGCTGTTCCTTAAACCAGAGAAATATGAGACTGTCAGAGACAGTTTGGGTTGTTGATATTACATCTTGCAATAATAACACCATTTGAATGAAATGAGATTATAACTGTTTGCTGCTGACTTTGAACAAACACCATTGTCCTGTCCTGCAGCATCTCAGAAGGTCTGCCAACAGAGGTTTGATGATGCTCACTGAAGCACTTCTCATGAGAGCTGAGATACGTGACACAGAACGAAGAACAAAGAAAATATTCACTCTCAACAATAGGCGCCTTGAAATTAAACAATCGTTAGCTGTTAAATGACTCTATCCATCACCAATGTGTCCAGCCTAATCTTTCAAATTGCTAGACTGAATTAATATTTTTCTCTGCAGAGTCAGAAAAATATGAATACCCAAATAATAGTCATTATTATAGAGATGATTACACTCTGCATTCAGTGTTATCTGCGCTTTTCTCACTTTGTGCCTAAGATTTACACTTGCTTTTCACAGTGAGTGTCGGGGTCAATTTGAAGCCTGGAAGTGTTTTTGAAAGGCTTATTTCTTATATAATCTTCAATATTTTGCCAAAGTTCTATAGGACAGTGGTAAGAGAGTCAAAGGTATTTTTCCTATCTTGGAAAGGACCCCAAATGACCCACAATCCAAGTTCAGAAACCAACCAAGCACCCCAAATGGCCTCCAACTGATTGAATGGGTAGGTAAAATGTAGTTTATTCATACAGTGGACTATTATTCAGCCCCGAAAAGGAACGAAGTCCGGATACACGCTACGACAGGGATGAACCTTGAAAACATTGTGGCAAGTGAAAGAAGCCATCTCAAAAGGCCACACATTGTATGATTCAGTTTACAGGAAATCTCCAGAATAGGCAAACCCATTGAGACAAAAGGCAGATTAGTGTTTGCCAGGGGCTGGGGTGGGGGATGGGCAATGACAGCTAACGGGCACCAGACTCCCTTTGGGGATGATGAAAATGTCTTCCAACTAGATAGTAATAATGGCTGCACAATGAATGTACTAAAACCCATCAAACTGTACTTTAAAATCATGAATTTTATGGAATGTGAATTTTATCTCAGTAAAAATAAATAAATAACAACAAACAAGCAAAATTAGCCAGTTATGGACAGTTGGTTTCCCTGTAGGTGACAAGGAGGTGGCTTTTCAGGACAAGAAGGTGTCCCTTCTCTCCAAGGGTTCCTAGAAGAGAGGGGCTGTGGGAGGCAGAAGGTCTCCCTGCCCCTCCCTTCTCTCTGCTCCCCCCGAGTAGACTCACCATAAGGGAGACACTGGGCGAGCCTGTGACTGCTTGGAGAAGCGGACACTGATGTCGTTCCCCAGCCACCCTCTGGGCGGCCGACCTCCTGCACCACTGAGGACTGAGTGGGGGAGGGGGTGCCCTGGGGACAGATGACAGGATGGACAGCCTGGAGAAGGATCAAGAGCTGCTCCCTTGATGTCCTGGCTCCTGAGGGACGGATACGATCGGTCACTGCCCATGTCCAGGAGCCCCCTCCTCCAACATCAGGGGAAAGTATGTGTGAGGCCACCGCCTGCGGATCAAGTCATCTAAGGGGCCGCCAGAGCCCAGGAGAGCTTCCAGGATGCAACCCTTCCAGTGGGGCCTAGACAATATGGGAAATCAGCAAGATGACAAACAGAAGCAGAGAGTGACCACTCCAGGGACAGTCACTCAGGGAAATATTCTTTCTCCAGCTCCCCAACCCCACTCCAACACTAGGACAAGGGCGTTCCAAGCCTCCCGACCATCTGGAAGCTCCCAGAGGGTCCCCGGATGGATGGAGATGAAAAGTTGATTTTTACTTCCCTCTGTCGGCTGTGTCTAACGCCCTTCTCCCGAGTTTTCATTTCCTAGAAGCCCAACCCCACCTGCAGGCACGTGGACCAATCCTCTGGCCTCCCCAAGAGATCCATACAATGTCCCTCAACTACGCATGCTTTATTTTTTAAGTTACACAGCCTCATATGATAACGCAGGTGGGACACTTGTTGACCCAGGTGAGGCGAGACTGAGCCAAGTTCAACCCAATTTCTTTTCAGGCTCTTCTCATTAAGGATCGAAAGATCTCAGTGTTCATCCTCTTCCGAAGTCTCCTTAATTCAGCACGTCTTGGCATGCCCATTTTACAGAGGAGAGTTTAACAAAGGCTCTGAGAAGTCAAGGGACTTGGTCAAGGCCACACCTCAGTAAGTGCCAGAAATGTCTGCCGTTGTTACAAATTCGGAATGTCTAACATACCCTAGTCCCCCTTACCCCTGGAGGATCCATTCTCTCACCCCCAAGTGGATGCCTGAACCCACAGTTAGTACTGAACCCTAGGTATACTATGTTTTTTCCTATATGTACACACCTATGATAAAGTTTCATTTGTAAGTTACACACAGTAAAATATCGACACTCATAATAAACTAGGACAATTGTAACTACATACTCTAGCAAAAGTTATGTGAATGTGGTCTCTCTCTCTCTCTCTCTCTCAATGTCTTGCTGCTGGACTACACTCCCCTTTCTTGTGATGACGTGAGCCAGTACAATGCCCATGTCGTGAGATGCAGTGAGGTGAACGACATAGTGTGAGGCTACTGCTGACCTTCTGATGGTTTCTCAGAAGGACGATCATCCACTCCCAGATGGAGTTTGAGCGCAGGGAACAGAACCCGGAGCACTAAGCCGCAGAGAAGGGGCTCTACTGTAAAAGCTGTGCTGACTTGGCCCTGCGGCCACACAGGACCAGCCGCTCTGCCCTCACCCTGTCCCAGCGCACCACCTGACCTTCCATCTCACCAACAGGAGCCCTTATGTTCCTCTCCAAATGGAGGAGGGAAGCCTCAAATACATTTCCAGTCGTTCCCCCAGTACCCAGGAGTACACGTGAATTATATTTGATAGCATTCGCCCACTTCATGACGACTTTTCCAAAGCAGAGCACCTGTCCACAGAGACTAATTCCATTCTAATAGATTTTTAGAAAACACCACTAAATAAAAGAGCAGGCTGCAAAAATTTAGATAATACAGGAAGGAAAAAAAAAAAGAATAAAACGTCCCCCTGACGAAAGGGGATGAGGAAGGGGAAGTAGAGAAGAAATAAAGATAGGAAACATGTGCTGTGCCTAATGCTAATTTTACACTTTGACGGATCACTAACAGCTAGGTCGACATAGCTCTGTCGCAATGTCCTGCTTTGGATCAGGCGCTGATGAGAGGGTGAAGGGTGAGATGGGTCAAGGGGTCTGATTCAGGACAGAAAGTGTGAATGAGGTGAGCGCAAGATGGGGGAGGGGGGGTGGTGTTCAGGTTGTGTGCTCGTTTATCCCTGGCCGGGCGCTGCTGGCCAGGCCATGGGTAGCAGGGTAAGAGCATATGCCTAGCTCTGATCTGTGTCCTTTAAAGTACCGAGTCAAGGAACGTAGCAGGTGCGCAATGAATGCTTATCACCTGATTGCACGGCAAGCTACATAAAAGAGTACTTATTTTTCCTTACCAACTGCAACTAATCTTTCTACCCCCTTCATGGTATAAGCTATAATCAATAAGAGTATTAATAGCAGGCAAGGAGCACAGAGTAAATAAACATGAACGTGATGGGCGGAGGGTACATTAGATTTAATTTTCTTTCTTTAATTATGCGTGCCTGTGGGACATATAATTCATTCTTTCGAGGGAGAAGAGGAGGAGAGAGAGAATACGAATGAGAAACAGAGTGAATTGCTAGGAGTGGCCTGTCTCGCAATTTCTCAGAGTATTTTTCAGCGAGGAGGAGCACTGCAGAGCATCAGGAGTCGGGGTGTAAGCGGGGGAACAGTCTCCACGCTCAGGAAGATCCCAAATGGCCTCGCCAGTTCCAAGGGGAATAAAACTACCAGCCCTGTGGGTGGGATGGTGTTAGGCCCCAGATCCAGTCACCCAGGGCTGAAAGCAGGTCCAGGACATGGAGGTGGCACCCAGCCAAGGTCAAGCATGATCCCGGATCTGTACCACCACTACCCTACCCGAGTGCAGGGACTCAGTCTTGATCATCTATCCATCCTCGCGCTCAGAGCCTGGAACACTGTAGAAGCCCATGAACGTTTGTTGAATAAGCAGATGAGCAAGTGGATGAATGAATGAATGAATGAATGAAGGGATGGATGAATGAATGAACTTATGTCTATAGTTAGAAGAAACTCCCCTTTTTACTTTAGGAGTCATTCTCTTTTTGTTTCTTTGAATCGTTTCTTCTGTGCTTCGTGACACTGCAATGCACAACGGCCCTCATACCCTGTATCCAAACTCAGCCTGAAACCCTTGTGCTGTGCGTAGATACAAAAAGGTTTTTTAATTTTTTTTTAACGTTTATTTATTTTTGAGACAGAGAGAGACAGAGCATGAACGGGGGAGGGTCAGAGAAAGAGAGGGAGACACAGAATCTGAAACAGGCTCCAGGCTCTGAGCTGTCAGCACAGAGCCCGATGCGAGGCTCGAACCCACAAACTGTGAGATCATGACCTGAGCCGAAGTCAGACGCCTAACCGACTGAGCCACCCAGGCGCCCCAAAAAGGTTTTTAAAAGCGCACCAACCCTAAGCCAGCCAGCGCCCATCCATCATGGTACGGCTGGAACGTATGGAGGAGAGGAAGGCTGTTTACGCTCCCGCAATGTAATATTTCAAACCCGGTTTATCCTCAGGAGTTTCTGACCAACTTCTATCTCCCAAGATATTCTCAGCCACGGAAATTCTCTCTTCATGTGTGATAAAGTCTGATCTCCACATCACGAAACACTCTTAATCCCCAGAGAAGATTTTTTGAAAGCCTGCCTTGAAGAGCTTCAGGGATTTGACAGCCTAATAGTCAGCACATAGACAGCCCTTCTAAGGTGAAACCAGAGGGGCCCGGGGGTCTTGACCACCGTGGTGTGCAGAGAGAGCCCGTGATGCAGCCAGCCAGAGGGTGTGTGGGGCTCAGAGATGGTCTTGGGGACCTGAAGCCCATCTCCAGGCCTCTCTCTCTCTTTTAATGTTTTTTTTTTAATACTTTTTATATTTGAGAGAGATAGAGAGTGAGACAGAGTGTGAGTGGAGGAGGGGCAGAGAGAGAGGGAGACCCAGAATCTGAAGAAGGCTCCAGGCTCCGAGCTGTCAGCACAGAGCCTGACGCGGGGCTCGAACTCCCAAGCAGTGAGATCATGACCCGAACCTATTTCAGACGCTTAACTGACTGAGCCACTCAGGCGCCCCTCCAGCCCTCTCTTGATAGTGACATCTGGTGAGCAGTGGGAAGGGCCACCAGCTAAGTTTATGTACCGTGAGGCAGTGCAAAGGTCAGGTGGCCAGGTTGAACTTGTTAAATAAGCTAACCTTATGTCACGGAACATTGGCCATGTTCCAAAAACTATTCTAGATGCTTTGCACATATTCATGTAATTAGCTCATTTAATCCTCAGATCCACTGGGCTTGTTCCTATCATTACTCTCATGTTCCCAGGAAGACACTTGGCTTGTAGGCAGCAGGGCCAGGAGGGGGACCAAGTGAGGTCATTGCACGCTGGCAACGCTTCTGGGCAAAGGCTGTGTTTCCTTTCCCTCTACTACCCCCGGGCTTGAGACGTCACCTCTGATACCCATCACTTGTGCTAAATGGAGGATAATTTGATAATAATACCGACTTCATTAGGTTGTGCTGAAGATGAAAATTAATTACATCTAGTGATGCTTGGCCTATAGTATCCATTTAATAAATGGAGTCATTTTTATTAGGTTGAAGATTAGAAATGGGAGAAATATGAATCCCAACTTACATTAGGTTTAATTTCCTTTGTATATAAATATGGTTTCGGCTAAATAAAAATGGAAACTTGCTTATATTGATTTTCCTTTAAAAATCATTTTTATAGGGTGAATGTCACACAGCTATTTCCTATGACACA
Organism: Lynx canadensis; assembly: GCF_007474595.2. NCBI lineage: Eukaryota > Metazoa > Chordata > Mammalia > Carnivora > Felidae > Lynx > Lynx canadensis. The sequence goes on from NC_044313.2 coordinate 10,771,716, forward strand.
TGGTTCCCAGGTCAGCTTTGGGTTTCCACAGCTATTAATTCGGTGTGTCAACGCATCTATCCCACATGGGAGGTTAGTACTAACATTGGTACTCAGGTATCACTGGGGGGGGGGGGGCTCTTTGTTTGGATACTCTGTACACTGAGGGGAAAAACATCAAACTTCCTTCCTCGTATAGCAGGCTATGCCATTTCTTGTTTAATGTGTCCCAGGCAAGGTCCCTCCCTCTCCACAGCACTGCATGTGCCCTGCTTCACAGCTTTGTGAGGAAGACATTATCAACCCCATTTCACAGCGGGGAAGCCCGAATCCCCGTGTGGTTCTGTGTCCTGCTGAAAGTCACAGCTAGTGAATGACGGTGCTGGGGTCCCAGTTCCCCGCCAGCGCCCAAGCCTGAAACATACTCTGTGCAGTAAGTCAGGCGTTATGTATCTTAGGGCTTCAAAACGTTGTAAAAATATTTACTGCTTAGACCACCTTTTGGAGGAAAGATTTGGAAAATTAAAATCAGATACTTTCCTATCCTTTAATAGTAAATGACAGGCCAAGTTTCAACCATTTCTTCCTGATCCGAGATTAGCATTACAAACTTTCAGAATCATATTTCACCATGTAGATGTGGGGAGTTGCTCTTCCCCATGCAATGCTCCAGTTGACAGGGCTTTGAATATTTTGGTCTTTATGCTTACTTTTTTGACAAATTATTGTAGAGCGAATCATAGACACTATGATATATTACTCTTAATATTTCAGTACATTTATAGGACATTTTCCTATACGTCACCATGACTGCACCCAACAAAATGAGTATCATCTAATAGTCCGTCTATGTTCAAATTTCCCCTGTTGTCCTAGAAACGTCTTTTATAGCTAGTCAAATTCTCTTCTGAAATTCTTGCCCATGGTAGAAGATAGCTGACCATGTCTGCAAACCAACATTTAGGGGCATGTTCCCAAGTCAGAAGTTTGGGCAACCCCAACGACAGCTCATTTCCCCAAACACAGCAAAACCAAACCTCATGGCCATATAGGAAACACCCATATAATCAGGCGGTGGCTTTGCAGTCATATGTGCAAGTTAAATTTAATATTTAAGACTCAGTGCCAGGTTTTCCCCTGGGCTTATAACCCACCACAGCAGCACTGGCATATCTAACTCCTTCCAATATTAGCAGCATGGCTCGTCTTGCCCTTGGGTAGGTGCTCAAGGTCACAGTGAGCTGTAACTCAGGAGGGTGGATGATAGTCAGCCCCCTTTCAGCTCTGACTGCCTGCAGGGAGAAGTTCAAGGGCTGCCAGTTTTGAATTCAGTGCAGGTAGGAGGTATAGATGCTACAGACACTCTACCTGTTCCTCCAGGAGTGTGACCAACTATCTTGGTTTCCCCAGGGTTCGGGGGACATGGGACTTTCAGTTTTAAAACCGGGACATGTTGGTTACTGTACTCCTCAGGGACCTCCACTGGCGCCTCATGGCAAACCTCTTCTCCCTTACTTGGGCTGACACATCCATCAACCAGCAGCATTTACTGAGCCCTGCTTACTTCTAGCAGAGTCCTAGGGGGCTATACAAAGAAGCGGGATGGGGACAACATTATTGACAACCCACTGCGTGGTGAGTGCCTTACAGAGCCCAGCCAACTCACCCCCCATGTTACCTTTTGGGGAGAGGAGGGGGGGCAATGGTTCCTCCTGTTTTCCCACCTGTTCCCGTGTGTATGTTAGACTCACTTGAGAAGCTTTTAAAACATAGTGATTCCAATCCCATCCCCCTAGATTTTCTGATTCAGTCTGAGGTGAGGGTCGAAACACGCTTATTCTCAAAAAGTGCTTTCCCTTGATTCGGGAGACTCTTTTCCACGGATCCTAGATTAGACCTAGAAGTTTCTCAATGCAAAATTGTAGGCAGCCAATTTAGTTGGCCTATGAAGGAAGATTGATTTGCCCAACTGACATGCAAGGTGGGTTTCTTTTTATAGAGCAAGTATGAGAGCAGCCTTGCCAACGACGGACACAAACCCACTGGTTGGGCCCCAAACAGTCTGGTTTTGACGTGCCAGCTCTTTGCAAATTTCTGATCTCTCTTCCCACCACTGGAGAAACAGGGACTCCCTGGTCCCTGGCTCCTTGTTTAAGCAACCCCAGGTGAGCCCTTGTGGTCATTTTCAGACAAACTAGCTTGTTGCCCTACACTGTTGCGTAAGAAGAAGGGAAAACCATGGAATACTGCAATGTAACACCTCATGTCTTAAAGAGAAGTTGGTAAGATATGACAAATGCTCATGAGAATATCATCAATAATGTCAGGCAGGTGATACCAAATACAAAATGAAGTGTTTCATCAGTAAGCAATGGAGGACTAAAGAAGCACAACTGAGCCCTTCGAGGTGGGGTGGTCCTGGAAGGCTTCCTGAAGAAGGCAGAGGGGAGAGGAGAGAGCAGAACCTTCTCAGAAGAGAATGGACTTCTCTTCCATCATCTTAGTCACTCATCTGGAGGGAAAATTGGGGTGTCACTTCGTTTTTAGACCCTTACATTTTAAGGCACTGACATTATCAGTGGTTAGAAGTTAAAAGTACAAGTTCCTGAGATGAGTTGCCTGGGGACAAGCCTGGCTTCCTGGTTATGTAACCAAAGGCAAGATAGACTCCTTATCTGTAAAACTGGAATAATAGTAAGATCTGCCTAGCACAAGTGTGGCGATGGTGATCAGATAATGCACACAAAGTATGCAGTGCTGAACCTGGGACATGATACGCTCCCAGTAAATACTGGTGATGATTATTGCTTTCACTATTAATCAAAGGCCTGATCGGTTGCTATAATTACCAGGGTCACATGTCATCTCTCGAAATATTAAGGAAAGTTCTCATGGTAAGAACACTACTCACAGAGGATGGAACTCCAATACTGGGATGGGGGCATAACTGACATTGTCCTTCAAGGCTTACCATGTTTTCAGAATCATCAACTTAACTCTAGATCTATCTGTACTCAACGGATAATAGACTGACATCTGAGTTTGCTAGGGTGGCCACAGTTTGGATTATTGAAGTCATGGATATTTATTTTCCTGTGTTTCTGAAGGCTGGAAGTTCAAGATCAGGATGTTGCTAGGTTGGGTTCCTCCTGAGGCCATTCTGGGCTTGTAGATGGCCACCTTCTCACCATGTCCTCACATGGTCCTTCTCCTTCGTGTGTGCACATCCGTGTCCTAATATCTTCTTCTTATAAAAACCCCAGTCAGATTGGATGGGGGCCCACTCTAACAACCTCATTTTAACTGAATTGCCTCTTTAAGGACCCTGTCTTCAAATCCAGTAATGCGATGAGGTGCTGGGTGTTACAGTTTCAACATGGGAGTTTTGGGAGCACACAATCAGGCTGTAGAAGTTGAGTTCCTTCTGCTAATACAGAGCAGAGGAACATTCCAGTGGCTTTTATTGTTCTTAAAGGGAAAAGCATGGAGTCCTTTAAGCACGTATCACATATGGTTCCATGGGCCAGTTCAGCCCAGTGAGGCCATCTAAAGCATCCATAGGAGGTACAAGCCATCAACAGCTTTCGGCGTAAATAGAACCATCACTTCCAAGGTTGCTCTGAGAAGTGGAAATGGGTTTTTAAATATGAATCATTTGTTGAACATAACCGCTAATGTATGCAGCCAATATTTCTCCCTAATGGATGGGCTAAAAAACAAATTTATAGCCAAGTGTCAAGGAATAAAATATGTATGGTCTTTATAATTACCAACGATTTAGAACAGATCATTCCCTCACTTGGTAAATGGAGTTTTCATATCTTTTATCTGAAATTAAATAAAATGAAATCATATTGATGATATTCAACCAAGAGGAAAGGCAAAATAAAGATACTTAAAAAAAAAGACTTTAGGCTGCACGTGTATGTTTTTAAAAGGCTTTCTCTACATTTATATTGCTGACAACCTAGGAAAATTTATAATAAAATATTGGCTTCTGTGGTGTTCAAATGCAGAAGGGATAGAAACTTCTAGTCAAAGTATTGAGTTACTAAGGTTTGTGCTTGCAGGCCCCTTTAGAGCTTTTTTCCTGTTTTTTTTTTTTTTTTGGAAGTACTTGGATCTTCAAAATATTTAATATACACGGCTCTGTTCTTTGAGGTAGTACATGAAAGCAAATTAAAATCATCTTAAATTTTTCTCCCTACTAATAACCTGGAGCATCCACTCTAGCTTCACACACACACACACACACACACACACACACACACGGCTCCTCTTAAAAGTAGTTAAGAGTTGGGGCGCCTGGGTGGCGCAGTCGGTTAAGCGTCCGACTTCAGCCAGGTCACGATCTCGCGGTCCGTGAGTTCGAGCCCCGCGTCAGGCTCTGGGCTGATGGCTCGGAGCCTGGAGCCTGTTTCCGATTCTGTGTCTCCCTCTCTCTCTGCCCCTCCCCCGTTCATGCTCTGTCTCTCTCTGTCCCAAGAATAAATAAACGTTGAAAAAAAAAATTAAAAAAAAAAAAAAAAAAAAAAAAAAAAAAAAAAAAAAAAGTAGTTAAGAGTCTATGAAGCCTGGAAACGTAAGTTTGAGTCCAGGGTGATTGGAAACTGTCTCATGTTCTTCTGGCTTGAAAAGTCAGCACTAACCAAGACCAAAATGGTGCATGTTAGGTCTCTGGGTATTTCGTTTTACTTGTGGAAAATATTCATCATTAATTATTTTACCCTCACATTTAATTTTTTTTTTTTTCCTGGACTTGGTTTGAAGTATTTTATTAACCAGAACCCAATTCTGCTGTAATTTATGGCCAGCCACGAGGATTGGTGTCAGGAAAAAAAAAAAAAAAAGCTTTGTGATATAAACCTAATATACATGGCTTTATTGAATTAAAAGCTATAGATGATACTTTAAAGCATAAATCTCCCCAGTAATAGGATGGCCATAAATAATTGCTTTGTCCATAAGAATAGTGATATGCCCTTTCTTCTTATTTACATTCTGTAACTCATTTTATGCTATAACATCACTGAAGACACACACACACACACACACACACACACACACACACACACACAGAGTAAAATGTTGTTGGGGTATTTAATTAGGAATGCCCCATTTTACTCAGCAAACAATTCCAGTCTGATTGACACTACAGAGGCAGGAGAGTAGCATGAACAGCAGTGTGTGTGCTTGGCCTTGGGGAAGAGCCATGCCTGGAGGATGCTGTGATACTGCACCGTTGCTGGTGATCTTTCAGGAGAAAGCTGTACAGGGATGGGTAGGGGAAGGTGGGGGTTCCCAACGGTGGTTCACTGGTGACAGGACAGCACTGTGGTCTCAAACCCAGGCCCTGGAGTCAGACAGATCATGTTTGAGTCCTAGCTTTGTTGCCACCACCTTGAATGGAAGCCACACAGATAGTAGGTGTCTACTATATAGGGAGGTGATGATGAATGACGCCAATGAGCAGTGTCTGGCACATTCGATGATGTTGGCTGTTATCCTTAATACTGTGATGCTTACATGGGCACAGCTCTGTGGAAACTTAGCTGTGGTTTGATATTAGCAACATGGGTAGACAAGTTATTGACAGCAACTGACTTGTGATCAACTTGATCTCTTTTGCCAAATTTCCACTTCATTGTGTGCTGTGTGGATACACTTAAGCACAAAGAATTGGAGAAGCAGTCATTTATTAAACGCCCGAAAGCCATACCAAGCCCTTCAGAAAACATGATTGCCAGTGTGTACAAATTATGCATCCTGCTCCGATACTCATGGCCGGAAGAATCTGACTTCTTGGCAAAAGTAGCCAATGGGCGATTTACCCGACCTGTGGGCACCTGCTGATCAAGGCAGGGGGAAACATCTTAGCTCCCACAGCATCTGCAGCCTGGATTGGATCTTGGTCCTTTATAGTTGGGTAAGCTCCAGATCTGGGGCCTTTACTCTCTCTTCATCTCCCAGTGAGAGAAAGCCATCTTCTCTCCATAGTGAAGGGGTGAACAAAACAGGGAAAGAAATTCCTTCTCTACTATACAGATGTCAGGACGGATCATGAGAGAGCAATGGAAATTTGAGAAATCAAACGGACATTTGAGCCACAGGGTCCCCCAGCTGGCAACCCCAGCCACAGGGTCCCCCAGCTGGTCTTCTGGTTTGGTCCTCCATGGAGCCTCAGTGGGGCCCTTAGAGCATCATTCATTGACACAAAGCCTGCAGAGCTGCTGCTTTGTCCCCGCTGCAGGGAGGGCTCCCTGCATCCACCTGCATCATCTCTCAACAGCCACCATGAATAGTAGCTGCTGATTATCACTCAGGGCTCAGACAACGGGACAGCGTAGAGGCCACCTCTGTAGTCAAAGGGGCTGCAGCTCACAGCTCTTGGCATCATTCCTGCTGAGGGTCCAGGGGCAGTTCCGGTGCCCTGCAGACCCTTGAAGGAACTGGGCATAGCTTCCTAGGAGCTTTAGAGTGTCACCAGCCCATCCGTGCCTGCCTTTCCCCCTTGCTCTGCCCCAAAGCCTTACGGACTTGGTCAGGACACTCTTCCACTGCCCCTCTCCTTAGTGGCCTCCTAAGGGGATTTGATTTGGGACCCTCTTGTACCTTGGCAGTTCATGTGGGAGCTTGGCATCTGGAGAGATTGAGAAAAGGTCAACTTTTTATCATTTTTCTTGGCAGTATATTGTGTGGGCCAGAGATCACGCCAGGACAAGGGGGAGAAGCAGGAAGTCTCAGAGCAGGAGTAGGGGGGTGTGCTTGCAGGATGCTTCTGACTTCAAGAAGCAGAGTACCTGGGTGCAGACTAGAAGTAGTTTAGCCAGTATGGGCCGTTATCCCCCGCATATTAAAAAGTCCCCCTACCTACTGGGGTTGGCTCAACAACTCAGTGATATCTGGATACTGACTTGGTGCCTCTGCTCTTTTACGAGTCCAAAAGCCCCAAAGCAAGAGTGAGGCTTTATGCTGTATCTCAGGAAGAGAGATCTTTCCAAGGAGACCTTCAGCATATTTCCTCTGAGGTCTCTGGACCACACTAGGTCCCATGGTGGCCAGTAGAACATGAATGGCTGAGAAGTAAGTTTCTGTAGTTTTCAGCTTCTATCTATCATTGATGCAGGCTCCACCAGTAGGCAGATATCGGGGGGAGGGGGTGGCTGTTGGAGAGGTAACGAGGAACACTGGTGACATTCGTGAGGAGGTGAGTGCCAGTACCAATGCTTTTATTGCCCGCCCCTGCCATTGACTCTAAACCATTTTTGAAAATGTGTGTATTTCCTTCTCCCCACCCCCTCAATAGAGACAGGATGTATTAAACCCTCCAGCACAGTCCTGTATGTGCACGTGTGAAAAACCTGTGTCAAATGTGGGCTACATATGCGTATAAGGATTAGCTTCATTTTCACAGAATAACTGTGGTAGAATATAAATGCCTTTATCCCTTCATTGAATCAGGGGATTAGGACCTGGGATCTGCTATTCATTGAAATACTACAGCAAATTAGTCACCACAGTGGTGACATGTACCAGAAAATGCTTGAAAGAGAGTATAGAAATATGTAAAATATAGAAAATATTTCTAAGATTTTATAGGGCTTACTTCCCCATTAAAAATACCTAAGGCCATCCAAGGGAAGAGAAAGAAAGCTACTTCCTGCCCATCTTACAGATGAACTGACTGAAACTCAAAGGGGAAAAATACTTAGCTTCAGAGCCAGCAAGGTGGTCCGTCTGGCTCCAAATTCCATATTCCTATCACATCACCCAACAAAAATCTGACACTCTAAGGATTAATATAGATTTTCTTCAAATTCTTCAAGTGTGTAGCGAATGTTCTATTTTATGTAAATTATATTTTAAAATTAGATGCAGTAACACCTGCCGCTCATGAGTTTATTTTTTAAAAATTTTTGCATACGAGACGTGGTTTGACATTGATGAACTATGCTAATTACAAAGGCACTTCAGTACAAGGAAACTATATCTCAGTTTACAACATGGCTGCTGGACTATTCATGAAGGCTCGGGCCATGGCGGCTACCTTGGAACAAATAAGGACACGGGATGTGTGTCCAATGAGTGGCAGTGAGCCTTACACACCAGAAAGGGGGTGGACTCCAAGGAGGCTAACTCATCCGAGAGAAGCAATTTTCTCCTTGTAACCAGGCGGAAATGTGCTATGTAATAACACCCATCTTCCCATGGCCGGGCACAATTTGCTAGCTCTTCTATCAGTCAAAAAATTGCCAGGACTCAAAACATCTGTCTATCACTCTTTTGTTTATTATTTCTGAGACAAGATGCATACAGTTGTTAATGAAATGTGTGATTTTTCTGTGCAAAATCGTCTGGCTGTGGAGGCGAAAGCTTTTTTGAATGGGTGACAATCTATTGCGTGTAAGTGAAATTTTCACCTCCCAGAATAATAGGGTTGTTCTGGGAAAGGTTGTTCATGGGAACCCTTGCATGGCACCTATTTGAACTGTTTTGCTGTGAAGATGAGAATCTGAGGCAGGGCAAAGTGAAATAATTGACTTAAGAGCCCACACAAAGCTAGTAGTTAAATTGTCCCGACTGTCGTCACAACACAATTATTGGTTACTATTAAGATATTGGAACTTGATTGTAGGAAATTTTGATATGCAGAGAGAAGAAAACTAACCTCATCTCTAATTCCTCCGGGCTTAAGTAATTATTTTGCAATGCTTTTCTTACAATCTTTTCTCTCTTTTTTTTTTTTTTTCCTATTTTTACTGGTAGGTTTTCTAACTCCCAATTCCTAGGACAGATTCTTACTTAGATACCAAACTAATACAAGGATATCTAGAGTAGCTACTAAAAGCACTATAAATGGAATGCCTTTTCTTTTCTTTATTTGTTTAATGTTTATTGAGAGAGAGAGAGAGAGCGCGCGCATGCATGAGTGGGGGACGGGCAGAGAGAGAGGAAGAGAGAATCCCAATCAGGATCCACATGGTCAGTGCAGAACCCAATGCAGGGCTCGAACTCATGAACTGTGAGATCATGACCTGAACTGAAAATCAAGAGTCAGATGCTTAACCAATTGAGCCACCTCAAGAATGACTTTGATTTTAATAGTGTTGGATGTCTAAGCTTCTCTCCACCTGGTAGGTAGGCTTTTGAAAATGCTTTCTCCAAATCAATGAAAGATAGTGTGTATTAGCATGTCAGAAGAACTTACTTTCAAGCCAGAGCTCTGTCAGATCACTTATTTTATTTATGTTTCCACACTGGTGTTCTTCCCTAACCCCCGGCCCCCAAAACCGACTAGGTATTTGGTCAACGTACAGCCCCACCACTCAAGAGCACTGGGTCACAAGGCTATACTCAGAATCTGCAGTGTCTCTCTGGAGTGTGTCCACATCCATCGTGCCATTTAGGCCCTTTACAGACCTGAGAGAGGTACTGAGGTAACCTTTCTCCAGGTGGGGGACCTGAGACTCTGGGAGCAAGGGTTCAATGGTCACAAATGTCTGGAAGCGACACCTTCTGACACGAGTCTTGAGCTTTGGGATAAGGCGGCTGGCTCTAAACTGGACCTGAGGTTTGCATTATTGGGCCCCTTCCAGCAGAAGCTAGGCGAGGGGACAATGAATGTTCCCTGAATTAAGTGGGATGTTAGACTGGATCATCTCTAATGCGTCTTCATCCTCTGAAAGCCTAGAATTTTATGTTCTCACCCCTTCTAATGAGTTTCGGTGCCAGGAGAATAGATGGGTCCGGAGCCGTCAACACACGAGATATTGGGCTCATAAAACTGGGACCCATGTGGTCCCATTCATTGGAATTTCCACATCTGAAGACCTACAGTCCTCGTGGGGGGTTTAATTTCAGTTAGCTCTCTCTCAGCCACTCACTGGGCTCCAAGGGTAAAGCCCACAACAACTGTGACTTCTCTTTGTTTTCTTCTCTGCCCACCCTGGTGTTCAGAGCTTTCTCACTCTCCTAAGCCACAGCGCCCTTGAAACCGTCCATCTGGGTCTGTTCCTGCAACTGTCCCCGCTTGCCTCCCACCATGACCCATTTGACCCAGTTACATCTTTCTGTCCCCCGTGGAGCTACCTGTCTGGGCTCTCTTCTCAGGAGGCTTTGCATGGATTTTGCCCTCTCTGCTCTCAGAAATCAGGCAGCGGGGGTAAGGGCAGAAAGAGCCAAGCTGGCAATTCCGACGAGGCTATTTCTATGGAGGAAAGGATGGAGTCCGAAAACGAGCACGCGTCTAACCACTGCATGTCCTGTCACACAGAGGGAAGTGTGGCCCCCATGTGCTGTGTCATGCACGCACTGTCCCCATCCTTATGTCCACAAGCAGTCATCGTGCGCACCGGGGGTGCCCCCCAAATGGCCTGCCTCGGCAATCCCGCTGCAAGTGAGACGCCATGTGGGGAGGAACCACGGGGGTGGGACAGGAGTGGCCTCCTGCTCCGGGGCCAACACGTGGCCCCCTGGACGGCACCACTGAGCTGGGCGTGGGGAAGAGAAGGGTCTGCAGAGAAGCTGAGTCTGTGTCCGCACTGGGGAGGAGAGAGTCTAGCTGCTCAGCTCTCCTCGCTGCAGGAGCAGGCTCTCAAAATCTTCATTAACCAAGGCATTAAGATAATGGGAAAATAATGACACATGCAGGACAGCTGCTTTCATTATAATGCAGGAATTAAACCCGAACATCTTTTTCCCGCCTCCTTCTGCGTCGTTCAGAGAACACTCGGAGGGGTTTGAAGCTCACTTACTCGCTCTCTCTCCCTCTCTCTCTCAGACGGTGGGGGGGGGGGAACGTTTAAGTAAATCCCGTGACTACAGTTCATTATCTCCCAAAGCTTAGAACTTTATACACCAGGCAAGATGGGCTTGCTTTGGTCTCTGCCCCTTTTCCACGTACCTACATCACCCCGGCAGAGCTTCTGGGAGTCTCTGGTGAGACTGATGAAAAGATGGGAAACTTTTGGGTGGTGAGGGTGGGGCAGGTGGCAGGAAAGCACATTAGGGCTAAGCACGGAGGTGTGTTTGCCCTCTAAAAGCTTCAGCTTTGAAAATTAGAAGGAGCCAAGGCCTTCCTTCCCCTAAGTGTCCGCCCACATCCTCTGCAGATGGAACCTTGAGTAAGTCTCAGGTCTTGGGCCTGACATCCGCTTCTGGGGTGCAGCTGGGAGCTCCAGAGTGAGCACAGCCCTCAGGTGACCGCGGTGTGACGCAGGGGAAGCAGCCTGTGAAGGAAGGTCACACCCGGGCATGTAGCCGGTTTGCAGTCTCCGTGAAAGACGGGGAAACAATGTGTCTGCACTATCTTTTGGACTCTGGGAGGGTAGTCAGCCAACTGTAAATCCATGTTGCAGATAATACGCCACACCCAGTGCCCTACGTGGTGTTAACGAAGTATAACCGTGTTACAAGCGCATGGTCATGTCAAGTTTTACTCCAACAAGATGTCAAACTAGAAGAGCCACGGTGTCCCTTAAAAGCGGCGGTGGGGAATTGATTGATATTTTAAAAGTCACATTGTTGGCGGTGGTCCTTTTTTGATTTTGTCGATTGAGTCATGAATCTTTCATGGTAGCCGTGGGTCTGTGTTAGTTGACCGCGTGCCCTGTTGTGGGTTGAACACGTTCGTGTCTTATCCTCCGATGCCTGTGAATATGACCTTTGGGACATGAGGTCTTTACAGATACAATCAAGTTAAAATGAAGTCGTACTAGATTGGGGGGGCTCCAAATCCAGTGACTGGTGTTCTTATCAGGAGAGGGAGCTTTAGAGAGAGGGACGCACAACAGGAAGAAGGCCAGCTGATAATGGAGGCAGGGTTTGGGTGGTGGAGACCCCCAAAGCCAGGAAGAGATGAGGAAGGAATCTTCCTTGGAGCCTCCACAGGCAGTATGGCCCTACCGACACCTTGACTTCAGACTTCTGGCCTCCTCAACTGTGAGGGAATAAAGTTCTGTTGGCTTCAGCCACCTGGTGTGTGCTCATTTGTTACTGCTGCCCTGGAAAACTAATACAGGACCTTAAGCAAATCACTTCGCCTTTCCTCCTGGTGTCACTTCCTGTATTTGGACGGTTCTCACTGCTGTACAACCTCATAGCTCTTTGTACAAACTTCCCCTAAAATCGCATCCAGCTTTCTGTTCTCATGTGTCCAGTTTTCTTTCCAGAACCAGTCAACAGGTCTGTGGAAGGTGGGCCAATGAGCTGATTTCATTCACTCCTCTATCCTTGTATTCCCAATGCCAGGAACGTAGTAGGTGGTTGGTAAATATATTTGGGGGGGTGGTAGTAAGTAAATGTTATTAGCGATGAATAAGAAGGGGTTGTGATGATAGTAGGAGAACATATATGGCTAAGCAATTGCTTTATAAGTAAGGCTCAACTGGGCCACTGGGCTGTTGGTTAACCCTGGGTGAAGGCTGATACAGGGAGATGTAAAGGAGATGGGCTAGCACTGGGTTGATGGGGTGCGTGTAGAGGCTTGAAGATTCTGGCTAAAGACTCTAGAGGCTGATCCAGAATGTCCACTGGGGCCAAAAGGAGCTGGTGAGCATTAGCTGGTTTGCCCAACTTCACCTCCACAAGCCACACATTCCCCAGAAGTCTTGACAAAACTGTTCACCTCCGCAGGACTTTTCACTGATCAGTCTACTCCCAGATCTTAGGGAAGTTCCCCATGGACGTTGTTGATCAGAGGAACTGCTCTCCAAGAGTAACTCTTTTCCAACTTGGCCACGTGTCATTTCCCCTGAACATAGATTAGTGAAGAGACACGGCCTGAGAGAAAATAGGAAGCCACGGGATGAGCAGAGGGGTCTGGTCAGGACTCTTGGGCAGTATTAAAAGTGTGAGAAGCTACCAAGTGGTTCCTCCTTGACCAGGTGATGCAATCCGTCAACCATCGGTGCGGGAGGATTAGAGAGAGAGAAGCATAGATTGAGGTTTCAAGGAGAACACAACACCTACTGGAAATCTACCGCACACACGCCAGTACCATACCCTAAGCTCTCTCCTTCAACTCTTGAATTGATGGCAGGTCCCCCATTTTATCTTACAACAGCAGGGAGGGAATTCACGCATGGGACCCATTCGCACAGCTCCCGTGTTAGTTCCACCTGGTTTCTGATAACAAAGTGTGTTTTGGTTTCCATGATAACAAGAATATGTTTGGTCTCTATCCCTTGCCAAGCGTGTTAGGAGTGAGAGGAGTGTCTTTTGTTATTCACAACGAGCCCCTTTCAACCACACCTGAGTTTAAGTTAGTGAGGGACTCTTGGTGGGGCCCCTAGAAAGTTTCAGGGCGGGGGCTGCTTGCCAGAGGAACCCACCAAGTGAGTAGAGGGTGGGAGCTTGTAGACCCATATACCCCCTAATTACAGAGAGGGCCTGGAGACCCAGTTAATTGCCATGGCCAATGACTTAATCAGCCATGCCTACACAATGGAACTTCCGTGAAACCCACTAAATACTGGGGTTTGGAGAGAGCTTCCGGGTTGGTAAACACATCACAGTTCTGGGAGGGTGGCTCACCCAGAGTGGGCTTGGATGCTCCATGCCCCACCATGCTTTGGTCTATGCATCTCCTTCATTTGGCAGCTCCTGAGTGGTATCCCTTATACTAAACCAGCAATAGTAAGCAAACTGTTTTCCTTACTCCTATGAGCCGTTCTAGCAATTTACTGATGCTAGGAGGGCGCTGTAAGAACAATGGGTTTAGAGTCAGTCAGTCAGAAGTACAGAAGGCCTGAAATTTGCAACCCATGGGTAAGGTGGGGCAGTCTTGTGGGACCAGACCCTTAAACTGTGGGTCATTAATTTGATTGTAGGTGGCTGGAGAGTTGGAGAATTGGTTGGGGGGGGGGGAACCCCACTCATTTGGTGTCAGAAGGGTTGTGAGTAAAAAGAGTTCAGGGTTTCTGACAACAAAGCGTTATTCCCTTCATTATTATGTATCATTATTAACAAATGCATTCATACAGTTTGTTTATTTATTTACTTATTTATTTAGAAAGAGAGAGAGAGGGGGGATCCCAAGCAGGCTCCATGCTCAGTGCAGAGCCCGTCGGGGGGCTCAATCCCACGACCATAACATCATGACCTGAGCAAAATCAAGAGTTGGATACTTAAGTGATGAGCCACCCAGGAGCCCCCTGTTTTTTATAATTTACAAATAGATCTGGACAATTTCATTTGATGCTTATGACACTGCAGCTGTATTATTGGTACTTATTAGTATTATTGTTCTCATCTCCATTGTAAAGCTACTAAGGGACTTGGTCCATGGTTTGTGGCTCTGAATCTATTATTCTCCTAGTGCCTCTTGAAACATTACCCCAACGTCTAATGGCTAGGAACCGTGCCAGCTCAGTTCCACCAAAAGCAGCTGCAAGATGGGACGAGCAGTGCAAGAGGTTTATTAGGGACACACGTGTGAAGGGCGGGGGTGCTGGGAGAGTCGGCAGGTCCCGAGCTAGGTCTGACACTTACGAATCAGAGGGGCAAGCAAGAAAAGTGGGTGGCAGAGTCTTTCATCTAAAGACGGCAGTTTCTAGAGGGTTTCGACAAGAAGGTGGGAGTTCTCCAGCTGAAGCCATGTGTTACAGGACACCTGCATCGTGCAGGAAGGGACCTGCCTCAGTGTCCCCAACATACTCATTGGCTGAAAACAGCCTGAGGCATATAAAGTGTATCTTCAACACACTTGAAGCCAGATTCGGGGCCAGCAACTGGGCCATCAGAAGGAAAGACGATCTTTCTTTGCAGTTCTCAGCCACCCATACAGCAATACGGGAGGCCTCACAGGTCCCCCACCCGTGCAAGTCTGTGAAGGACTTCACACCGCAGGACGGGAGCCTCATCCCCTACACCTGCCAGAGATCTAGGCGGGGCACATTTTTGTGGCCGGACTCCAGGCTGCGGGGCTTGGAATACACTCAGCAGTTCTGCTGATTTTGCCTCCTTGCAGAAAACTTTAAAAGGCCCCAGGATGCCTAAGCGACTCAGTTGGTTAAGTGTCCGACTCTTGATCTCAGCTCAGGTCTTGATCTCGGGACCGTGAGTTCAAGCCCCATGTTGGGCTTTACAGCCATTGTGAAGCCCACTTAAAACAAAATCCCAAAGGAGCAGCTCCTTTTTTGCTTCCTGGTATAGCAATGGGAAGCGATGGGAAGAAAGAGGCTGTGAACTAATTGAAAGAATCCACGGAAATTAATGACACTCACGGGGATGAAATATGAAGCTCAGAATTCTAAGAAATTGGGCCAGACTTGAAGAGTAGTTGACACCCACTGCATCTGGGTTTCTGTCACCCACTCCCTCCTCCAGTCCTTTTACTCTGGTTTGGATCTCTTTTCCTTTGCTGACTTGCTGTCTGGAAGGTCACAGAAGACACCCTGAGCACCAATGTCATAACAGCCTTTCCCGGGGCGGCCCCTCCAGAGCATGATGTCTCCATGTTGCCACCAGCCCCACCAGCTGCTTTACTCATGTGTGTGACAGCCTGGTCCCTGGAGGCATTTCATTTGGAACCTTGGCCTCGGTGGGTAACTTTTGGGTCTCTGCTGCTCCCTCCCGCCCTGGCCCAACTTGACCTTAGAACAAGGGTATTCTCATTGGCACTTGCCTTAAATTTTGTTTAATGTTTATTTATTTTTGAGAGAGAGAGAGAGAGAGAGAGAGAGAGAGAGAGAGCGAGCGGGGGAGGGGCAGAGAGAGAGGGAGACACAGAATCCGAAGCAGGCTCCAGGCTCTGAGCTGTCAGCACAGAACCTGACACGGGGCTCAAACTCATGAACCGTAAGATTATGACCTGAGCCAAAGTCAGATGCTTAACCAACTGAGCCACCCCAGTGCCCCAGCACTCGCCTTGAATCAAGGACTTATTTCCTGACTAGAATATTAGTACAAATCTGCTCACTCTCTCCTTGTTACAATCCTTCAGGTTGCCCCGTTGTCAGGCTGATGTGTTACAAGGTCCCATGAGTGGCTTTCAAAGTCGCCCATCAGCCCATCAGTCCTCTTTCTGCCTTTCTTTCTCTTTACACGCCCCCCCAACCCTTCCCCCCTGCCCACCGCAGTCCCTAGGACACCAGTAGGGGATGCAGAGAGGAAAATCAGGAAGAGCACTAGGGTTTTGAACTTGAAGAAGAACAGCAGAGGAGGGGCCACATGAGAGAGCAGCAGAGGGACCCAACAGCACCCTGCACACAAGACACTTTTCCCATCACACTGGAGTCTGACTGAGAAGAGACCATTTTTGCTTAGTTCTCTCTTGAGATTTCCCCTTGTTGCCTGCTTTTGCAACAGCTGCGTCCACAGGATGACCTCGATGCCCCCTTCCCAGGGTGCCTGAGCCACAGGCAGCCATCAGCCACAGGGGGGGAGGGTGGAAAGGGGGGACCCATGTTTCCAGCAGGAGCAGGGACCCCTGGGAAGGCAGCCCCTTCTCTTAGTCAAGCACAGCCTCTGGCTCTTCTCTCGAGGGTCTCCCTGAAGGTGAACCTCAGAGGCCCTTTTCTTCCCTGGGTCACTCATGTAGATGCCTTTCAGACACTCAGCAACATGGCACAGGGCTTTCCTGATGGGGGTTGGGGAAGAGATGTTAAAACATTCAGTTGCCTTTTTGTTTATTTTTCAATAAATAACTCACCCCTTTCTCGAAAAAGGAAAGGAGAGAACTGGGTTAAGATTTGTGATCTTCTGTGTGCCTCAGTTTCCTCATCAATGTAATGGGGAGAGTGTTGTACCTGCCTCAAGGGCTGCCACGAGGACCGTGTGAGTTCATATTTGTAACATGTTAGGAGCAGCGCCTGGTGCATTGCAAGCACTGTCAATGTCAACAACCTGTAGCAATTACCAGTACTGCCATTATTATGATCACTCTGATTTTCTTGTTCTCAAGAGGGGAAACAACTCCCCCTCCTCCTCCTCCCCTTCCCCCCTCCTCCTCCTCTTCCTCTCCCTCCTCCTTCCCCTCCTCCTCCTCTTCCTCCTTCTCCTTTGCAGCTAAAGCATCTTGGACTCCCAGGGGCTCCCCAACCCCACCCAGGGCCTCCTGCCCCCTGACTGCTCTGTCACCCATTCCATGCCTGGCCTCCAGCCCTGTGCTATAAGTCTTCTCCCTGTGAACGAGGCAAGAATGTTCCTCAGCCGGGAAAAAGCTGCTGCAAGGCAGAAGACGAGGAAGGCAGCAAAGAACAAGACCTCCTTATCAAGACGCCGGAAACACCATCCGTGACAATCTGGCACCGGGGGGATGAAACAGTGTGAATGCCCTGCTGGAGAGGGTTCCAGGGTTAAAGCCATCACACAGAGCAGCAGCCAACCGAGGATCACACCTCAAGGAGGGGGGGTCCCACCAAGGGGATCAGAGGAGTCCCTGAAGGAGGTGAAGAAGTAATGCCACGCCCCTCAAGCCCTCTGGGTATGAGTCTCCCGCCTCAGATTTCCAAGGCCCGGTGGTCGCAGGAAGGTGCTCCCTGCCCCCACCCCAGGCCTGGACCTCGCACATGGCACCCGTGAGCATCCTTCACTGTCCTGAGCACGTCTTTGTGCCAGAGGGAAGGGTGGGGCTGGCAGCCTGTCTCTGCTGGGCCCCCCCGGTTCTGCACCTGTTGTCCTGAGACACTCTAACCAGTATTTTGCTCTTAGATGCCATGGGATTTCCTTTCCTTTCCTCTTTTGAAGCTCTGCCAGCTCGGTTTTCGAATTTCAGCCCTCACTGTGGAGGACACAGCCTTTCACACAAAGATAGAAAAAAGCCAGCAAGGAGGAAAAGGGGAGGAGAAGATTCTGGGGCTAACCAAGGAAGCAAATTCAAATGAGGGCATGAGGTTCGGTGCACAAATTCGAGATCAAAGAACTCAGGCTCCTACTAGAGCCAGGATTCTCCCCAAACTTTGGGGAAGTGTGGCTCTGGAGGCCAAAGTCAGGCTCACAGAGCATTTCTCAGCGAGGAGACGTAGGGCTTTTGTGTATTGCATACGTTTTGTGATTTTGCGATGGTCAGTGGCGTTTAAATGGATTCAACTCCAAATGCTCCGGGAGGATTGAAAGAGCTTAGCAGGAAGTTGAGCAGATTCAGACACAGACTTGAGTTCCCATTCCAGCCCCCCAACCCCCCCCCCCCTTCCTTCCTGGTTGTGCCATCTTTAGACATTCAACTTGTAGAGTTAGTGTTTCTTTAGGTGCAAAATGGGAATGATTCTCACCTCACAGGGTTTGAGGATGGTTTAATATTATATGATGCTGTGATCTCACGGTTTGTGAGTTCAAGCCCCACGTCAGGCTCTGTGCTGACAGCTCAGAGCCTGGGGCCTGCCTCAGATTCTGTGTCTCCCTCTCTCTCTCTCTGCCCCTCTCCTGCTTGTGCGCGCATGTGCGCTCTCTCTTTTTCTCTCAGAAATAACAAATGAATGAACTTTAAAAAAAGACATCAATATTATGTGATGTTGTCTAATGAGCACTACAGGGACAGGAAACACTCAATAGCCAGGACCATCATGTCCAGCTGCACAGGTGTGCACTGTGCAATGCCGAAGTGCCATTCACATTATCCCTGCATAACCAACCTCCAGATGTTAGTTCCCTTCGTCCCCTTTCCTCTAAATGACAGTAGGTAAAAGATAGAACAGCCAGGGCAGCTTTGTAACGATACAACAAACAGAACAATGAATGGTACTCTTCCTCTTCCTTTACTGGACAAAGGGGTCCATTTATTATTCATCCACTCAACAGTCAATGGACACTTAATATGTGCTAGGCATACTAGACGCACAATAGGTATTTCTGCCTCCTTTCTGTAGAGCAAAGTTCCTCAAACCTTCTTCCCCTGTGCCCTCACCCCAGAATGAAGGCAAAAAGCTGTTTCCATCTGAGAGCATGTGATTGGCTTCAAGGGGTCCCTTCTCAAACTCTTAGTCTGTGCCTCTTCTCCAGATCTCACACCAGTCCCCCCTCCACTGTGTGCCTGGTCGATCAGTCCTCAGGGTACAGTCCTTTGGTGGTTGGGGGAGGAGAGCTTTGGGGGTTATTAGGTATTCAGTGCTAACAAATCTCGGCATCAGGGCCTCGTCCCCTGCACTTGGCTCAGGTCTCCTGCAAAAGCTGTCAGGAGATGCCTGCAATCAGGACCTTCCTTTTGGACATCAGTCAAATGGATGAAAGTTCAAACTAAACAATAGGTTTTGGAAGAGGTCTTCATTCTCTGGGAGATAATCTGTGACGTTTCTACCTAGACGTGTCTTTTAGAGCATTTTGTACACATTCTTCAAAATCAAATATATATTGCTTTCCATCTTTGTCTCAAGTATAGTGCACTTACAAGCCCGATGATTCTTACCATTGATTTCAGACGTTTCCTTTTTTATTTCCACTTTTTTGTGTGTGTAACAGTTTTCAAATGCAATAAATCATAGAGGTTCGCACTGATGTGGAAAGACAGTCCATCTCCTGTGATGCGGGGTCCCCATGCTCTTACCCCCACCCCCCAGATTATACTCCATAAACCTCTGCAAAGGTTAAAGCAAGATATTAACAGTGGTTATTCCTTAAAATGGGTCATTTTGTTCTTTTAACCTCTCCATACTATATAAATTATAAAAGTAATATACACAGACAATGTATTTATACATTGACTGTCTTTATGCATTATTTTTTTAATTTTTTTTAATGTTTATTTTATCTTTGAGAGAGACAGGGCATGAGCAGGAGAGGGGCAGAGAGAGAGAAGGAGATACAGAATCCGAAGCAGGTTCCAGGCTCTGAGCTGTCAGCACAGAGCCCAACGTGGGGCTGGAACTCATGAACCATGAGACTGTGACCAGAGCCGAAGTCGGACGCTTAACCAACCGAGCCACCCAGGCGCCCCTATAATGACTGTCTTGCATTGGAAAAATAACCATTCATGGTAATTGGAAAATCTTTGTCTCTGTCAATTGAGTTCTCAGATGCATTGCAGAACCCTTTGCCGTCCTGCCCATCAGCCTATAATCGTTTGAAATACTCCAAGGTCTAATTGTTCACTTGCTGAGTAAAACCGATCCCTTTGAGAATCACTAACGAGCTAATCAACACCTTTCAAAAAGAGCTGAGTAACCAGTTAAATGGAATTACATCGGCATGATTATTTGCTGTTATGAGTCAATTTTGATATTCTCAGACTTCAAAATTGGTTGTGCTTTTTCCGACTCCAGGGCAAATCAACATCTCACACTTCTCAGCTTGTCAGCACAAAAGAAAATCATTGTAAAGCCCTACTTCCTCATATGTATTTCACTGGGAGATGTGAGAAAACACGCGCTTTCAAATGCTGAACAGACACTTTCACAAAAGGTCATGCTGACCACCGGAAAATGAGCTGGTATATATAACTCCATTCGTCTTAGCAGTTCAATTAATCTTACAGTTTTTGAGTGTTTGTAAGGAGGTGGAGGGGACCAAAATCAATATGATGCCTGTGGCACAGCCCACACAGGGGCGCAGAGCTCCTCAGGATCAGGGGAAAGCAACTAGCTTTGTGCAGAGACTTTATAGAATGTTTTCATTGGGAAGGTCTCTCCAGGGTCATTAACCAAGAGCCAGTCATCTCTATTTACAATTAAGGGCTTAGATCCAGGGGTGTGGACATCATCCTTGGGCAGGTTACAGTTGAAAACACAGAGTTCTCATTTCTGGGTCCCTAGCTTTAGCTCATTCATCTTTAAAGTTTATTGCTAGAGAGGTGCCCGGGTGGCTCAGTCGGTTGAGGGTCCGACTTCGGCTCGGGTCATGATCTCGAGGTCTGTGAGTTCGAGCCCCGCGTCGGGCTCTGTGCTGACAGCTCAGAGCCTGGAGCTGGCTTCAGATTCTGTGTCTCCCTCTTTCTCTGCCCCTCCCCCGCTCGTGCTCTGTCTCTCTCTCTCTCTCTCTCTTTCAAAAATAAATAAACATTAAAAAAAATTTAAAGTTTATTGTTAGAGATCAAGAGCTCTTGCCTATCTTTAAACGTGATGCTGGGGCACAAAATCTCCATCACGGCAATTGCCCTCTTAAGGCAGGAGGAGATGTGGGTACCAGCGGGGATCCCCAAGGGAGAAGCCTGTCCCTTTAATAAAAGCTGTCTCCACTGCAGAACAGCCAGCCCAGCCTGCTTGCTTCTGGCGGGGTGTATGTGGGATCCCAGCTTCAATAACAGCAGTAAGAGCGACCATGATGATTTCCTGCTACATGCCACACACTAATAACCTCTTTATGTACACTGTTGCCTTAAATCCGTCCCATCATCCCACGAAGCAGGGCCCTTTATCACCCCTGTCCATGTGGATACAGAGGCTCCGAGAAGTGAAGTCACTTGCCCAAGGTTACAAAAGCTGCTGCTGTGGAGCAGAGCAGAGCCTCCTCACCACGGCTGCCCAACTCCAAAGCCCCTGTGGGTTGACCCCCCGTGTCACATTGTCCCCGCAACAGCACAATTTTTGATGTGGAAGACAACCAGTTGGGGCGTACTTCAGCACGGCTGCTGGGGAGGAGGAGAAGAGGGTCATCATAGCAGCAAACCCGGGAAGTTTATTTCCACCTTCCTGTCCTCCTCCCAACTCCTACCAACCCAATATGGTGCTGGGGAGAAGCCACGGACCTCCCGTCACTCTCAACAGTCAGAGAAATGTCGCTGCCCTCTGCAGGAGAGGAACTCCAAGTAAAATGACGGCTATCATTTCAAAGTCTACTACGGATGGCATTTCATTCTTCCAAAAGAACTGATGTGTTTGCAGAGATAAACTTGAGACTTCAAAGAGACAATGGCCCTCAACTCAGTCACCCCGTGTCTGCCTCCTGGTCTCACAGTGGCTTCAGGGAGCAGTGGATGGACCCATGGTCTGGTTAGAGAAGAAAATGAGTGGGAGGTCCCGGCCAGGCTGCCAGGATGGCATGAACATAACTTCAAGGACTGACTAACGATGTGCCTGGGGTCCTCCCTGAGAGGGCAGAGGTGGGGACATTAGTGTGAACCCCTAGACCTACTGACGTTCCTACAATCTCACATCCTCCCTCCTCACACGTGAACTCTGAGTTCACACATCAGTCTCAGCTTCACCAGCCTGGGCTCTGCCATTCAAGACCCAAACTGGCTGAGGGTCCCCGACTCTACATCATGCTCCCTTTCCTGCTTTCCTTTGACCTTCACTTGTCCTGGCATCCACCTTAGCTCTGACTCTCCAGGATCATGGACTCAGTCCATCGCAATGCCTTCTTGCTACCATCCAGTTAGTGTGAATTTCCAAACGTTTCGTGACAGCTTGCTATGTGAGGGGCTTTGTGTTACGTTCTGTGAAGGATCAAAGGGGCTGCACGTTGGCTTTACCACTTATAAGCTGGAGGACCCTAAGAACGCTCCCTAACGACCCTCCTTTTCTGTAAAATGGGTCTAATATTACGCCCTGCTACCCCACCCCCACACCCTGAACATTCAAGTTGCTGCAATTATTAAATAGGTTAAAGCTCCACGCTGGACTTGACAGGTAGTCGGGACTTACATAGGTGGATATAAGATGGAGCGACATCTTATAATAGTTAAAGGTTCCCCTTCAACTGAGGAACGGCTGCAGGAGCATGAGGGTTAAGCCAAGAATGTATAATGGCAGGTGTTGGTGTATGAGCAAAGGGTAGAATCTATCGCGAGAGGAGAGGACAGAAAGGTAAGTGCTCTGGCGACCCTGCATGTACCCACGCAGCCAAGGGCTAGACCTAACCTCATCTGAGTATGGGCAGAACACTGGTGCTTCTTCCAGAACACGAGAGGCTAGGGGGCTTGTAGAAGCTGCTATGAGGCCATCTTCTACTTGCCTCCCCCAGTTTCTGGGGGGCTGTCATGAGGCAGTTCCTCGTGGCCCCAGGGTTCTGATGATGTATGGAGATTTCTGCCCTCCTTCCCGTCTCTCCAATTAGAGGTACAGAACATAAACTATTTAGCTGCAATCTACAACATGGTGTCCCACACCGTATTGGTCACTTGACCACTTTTGTTTCTGTGCTGTCCATTGGGTATTTGGGACAAGGATCGTAGGGAGCTGGGACCTTCAGCTGATTTCTCTTTTCACACTCTGTGACAATAATGAACTGACTAAACCAAAGAGTGGCTCATTGTATATTTACCACCCAACATGGCCAGGCCGTGGGCTTGCCTTGGCTTGTGTGCATGATAGAGGTGAGAATTCTATCACTCGAATCAAATTCTAGGGTGGGAACTTATTTTTTAGGCTCTTGAGTCACAACATCTTCCTTCTGGATTTCTGAGCCTTTGCCTGCTCTTATTTTTGTAGCAAATCCCAGAATGACTAGACTTTGACACCTGGGCCCATCCTGTCCTCTGTTGGTTCACCTGAACAAAGGGTGAGCCTGACCTTTAGGACCAGTGAGAGGTGAGCAGTCAAGAGAAGCCAATTATCAAATGCTCAGAGAATCTCAAGTGCCATTGTATCTGCATTTCCTCAAAAGTAAAAATTTGCAGGATTTTCATCCAAAATATAGTTATATATAAGGATGGATATAAAAATATGTTGTGTAGAAGCATTAGATTCAAGGGCAAGACAGTGGGAGAAGATTAAGAATCCAACAACAGGGAAATGGATAAAGACACCATGGTACATGCACTAAAATACAACTACCAAAAATAATGACCTTGAGCAATGGTTAGCGACAGGACTGTCAAGAGCCATGAAGACTCTGGGGTTCTACCCCCTTGTAAGTTAGCAGGTCAGCCACAGTTTCATGGATGCTGGCAGAAAATTTAAGACTCTTGGGTCAGAGACCAAGGGCTTTATTACTCACAGCAATAGCAGTAACCAGAATATCAGGATTTTTTTTTTCTGCCAATACCCCAAGCTCCAATTCCCAAAGTGACCCAAAGAGGTCCAGGCGACGACACCTGCATTGCCATCAACAATGGGTTGGTTGCATTTGCATCCAAATCTCTTTTAATTGACAATCAGCATTCCTGCCCTTTGTTCCAAAGGGAGACACTATCTTTATCCTCCAAGATTGTTTGCTACATACATATCCTTGAACAGAGAGTGTAGGGCAAAGTGCCAGAAAGTTCCTCTGCTCGCAAGATATGCAGAAACATGAAAGGCTCACAGAGAATTATTTCTCAGCAATGATAAAATACTGACAATATATTGTTTAGTGAAATAAAGTAAGTGGCCCTACAGTATAACCTCATTTTTGTCAAATATTTAAATTTGTGTATATGGATATGTAGAAAAGCATGGAGGGGCGCCTGGGTGGCTCAGTCGGTTGAACATCCAACTTCGGCTCAGGTCATGATCTCATGGTTCGTGGGTTCGAGCCCCGCGTTGGGCTCTGTGCTGACAGCTCGGAGCCTGGAGCCTACTTTGGATTCTGTGTCTCCCTCTCTCTGCCCTTCCCCTGCTCATGTGCTCTCTCTCACTCTCTCTCTCAAAAGTAAATAAACATTAAAAAAATTTTTTTAAAAAGGAAAGCATGGAAGAACATTCATCCAGATTATCGATAGAAGAGTTTTTGTGATTCTTTTCTGTTATAAGTTCAAATGTTTCTAGCGAGCACAAAATACTTGTTAAGCTAAAAATTTGAAAATTGAAAAAATAACTCCCAGATGTCAATTTTATAATTGAAGGAGCCCCTAGAATTTTCCTGCTGTTTTCTGCACGGGCACGTACAATACAGCGATCACATATTGGAGGAGATAAGGACACACTTAATATTTTCACAAAAGACCTGCCTATTGACACGGCAGCTAAGGAGCTGTTGATAAGTCCATGCCTCCTTAAACAATGCGGATCACGTTCACTTCAAAGCTGTGTGTGAATTTTTATTTTCCATGGCTCCTGCTGCTTCCTGCCTGCCTGACAGGCAAAGAAACCTTAAGTGTATTAAAGGCCTCTCTCCTTCCTCCTTATTTTTGCCAAAGATGATAGAAGTGTTTAGAATGTTTTTCATATTTACGTTGGCTTCAGAGCATAAGACTGAATAGATTCTCCAAAATAAACTTTCTTTTTCTGCATGCTTTTGCTCCATATAACTGTATGTGTTATGAATTGCTTTAGAGGAACCACTCTGCTATTCCATATTTTTTGTGTTGGGTCCATACAAACTTTTGTTTGGCTTAATGGTTTGAATACACACACGCACACACACACACGTCACTTAAAAGCATAGAGTATATTTTCTCATACCTGATATTTAAAGGCTATCAAACTTTCCAAGAAATCACTTTTTTAGAAGCGTTTCAATTTATGATAGTTGCTTACATAAATTATCATTTAGTTTTCAATTGCTTTCCTGGGATCAATCCGTGCTTAGTTTAACTTAATACATCATGGGCACAGAGAAAAAGCATAAGGAGAGCGCGTTATCATTTGCCTGGGGCTCTCTTACAGTTTTGCTGAGATTCTTTGGGCTGCAAATATCAGATGTCCACTTCAAATTAGCTTAAGCCCAGAGTGGAATTTATTGGAAGACACTAAGGTCGTAGCTCCTTAGGTCAAAGAAAAGGCCAAGTGAAGTTTAGGAAGAGGAGACAGGAGGTAGGAGCCCATCCAGCCTGAGTCTGTGGTCTTTCCTTGCGGACCTCTGTTGTCCATATTGCTCAGCTCTCCTTTCTCATTGGCTTTCCAGAGAAAGAGGATCGGAATGGTCCAGTTTGAGTCAGGGGTCCACATCTGCTGCCACCACCTGTGGCTGGGAGAGCAGGCTGTCACTTTAGGACCATGACTGCCGGGGGCCCACACTGTATATGTTCGCATATGTGTTTGTGTGGACGTATGTGTCACAAGGGGCGGGGTGGAGGAGGGATGATTTTCAGGGATCTGTGACCGGACTGATCCCCCAAATGTTTTCTCCACACGTGCTTTTGATCCGGGGGGATAGAGACTTCTGTTTTCCTTACATTTTAATAATACCGCTGCTGATAACTTCCCCTGTCTGGGTTTTGGTACCCTAACCGGAAGTTGCACAGAGACACCTAAACACCCTTTGAACACTCATGATGTATGCCAATAATGCATCATCCAACACGTGGGGAGTTTGTCCCAGTGGAAAATACAGCCGGCCGGGTAAAAGACAGGTTCCTCTTGGAAATACGTACTGCCCTTTGTAATGGGGCTGCCAAGAATGAATCATGTTCCAAATACGTCCTTTTAAAAGAATAATGCTGCCCTCTGACACCAACTTAATAGGTTTTTCCCTCTTTGGAAGTAAATTTCTTCTTCCTGTGCAGTTTCACTAATGTTTGTGAGTCAGATGCATATAATTGCCTGCCTGCCTGTGTCCGGCCATCTTTGCTACAGTGAACTGCCTGCAGTTAACTCATCATTTGCATGCATGGGCTGGCGGAAGGTGAGATTTAGCCTTTGGCTGGGATCAGGGACCAGACCGAGGCATTGACCTGTATCTGCCTTTACTGCTGATGGAGACTTTGTCAAATAGTATTGACTGTCAGGAGTTTTATCCCGTGATCTGTAAGGTAGTATCAGAATGCCCATCTTACCGAAGGAGCTAGAAGACAGACGGGATAATGTGTGTGAACATACTTGGATGCTGTAAATCTCTATGTAAATGTTAAGCATGTTCTCCATTTTAAAATCTGCCAACCCATATCTCTTGGGTGTGTTAAACCACATACATCCATGCTTCCAATCAACCAGAGACCTTACTTTCTCTGGGCCATGTGGCAGAGAAACAAAATCTAAATTATTTTGTTTGAACTGCTATTTCACTTTAGAAACTATGAAGCCTTCAGAGAAAATAAATATTCTGGGATAGTCACAGCTGTGCCCCTATGGGAGCAATTAGGAGAATCTCATAGGCAAAATTATATATAAAATATGCCCCAGGAGATTCATTTTTCCACTGAGCCATTCCATAAAAATGGGAACCATTCCTATCCATACCCCATATCATTCCCTAAAGACATAAAATCCTTGTAGATTATCAGGGTTACTTATATTTTGTTGCAAATATAAATATTAGTTAGTTATATAGGCTGTTAGGATTTATTATTTATACACATAGGGTCACCTCAAATGCTTAGATACCATTCATAAAAGGTAAACAATTTGTTTTCCTGCAAAAATAGACTTAAACCCATAAAGGATCCTTCCCACTCTAAAGATAATTCATGTCTCTTTACCCTCTAAGGAAATTAAAATTTCTGGCCATGGGCTTGGCGTGCATCCATTAGTGGTATGCCCATCTGTCCAGGACCGCCCCATCTCATAGCACATCTGAATGACCACATAAATCCGCTTCCTAAGCCACACTTGCTGGCATCTAAAATTTCAAAGACAGAATCATCGACAACACCCACAGCTAAGAGAAGTCAAGCAGAAGAATCGTAAAGGCCATTTGTTTGGAGAGAAGGTGGCCATTGGTAAGAATCAAAGAATGGGGGTACAGAAGTCAGAATAAAGGACTTAAGGTAGGTTTGGATGCTAGGAAAATAGAAGCACACATACTCATTTGCTTGACAGATACATTAGCAATGGAAAAGGGGAGAGGAATAGAACAATGCCCCAAAGGAAGTCATGCATCTATTTTCTTGGTTGCTTACAGCCCCAAATGCCCATGTTTCAAGACCAAGGGAAAGGAGCTAATGAGATCTTACCAGCTGTAAGCTGTGCCATCTTGGACAAGTTACTTGACTTTTCTGAGCCTAAAAAGTTTCTTCTGTAACAAAAGGGATGATACCATAAATTTCACTGCTAATGAAGTAATTCATGAAATGCCTAGCTTCGCATAGTACGTGGCACCCATTAAATGATCAAGAAATAAGATGCTGATTAGCAAAAAGAAGGAGGAGGAAAAAAAAGAACAGCCAAAGCAGCAACAGAAGAGGGACAAGGTGGGGAAGGAGATGGTCCTGGAGAAGCTAGAAAGGGATTCTCTGCAACGAGAGAGAAAAAGAATGGGTGCATGTGCAGGGAGAGGGAGAGACGTTCTGGCAAAAAGTTAGGAGGGGAAGTTCCTGATGGACGTTTCCAGTTTCCTCAACAAAGGACACATGTCTGTTTTGCTTTGTTTTGTTTTTGAAACAACTGGGAGGGGCACTTAGGAGAAAGAGAGAAGAGGGTCCAGGATTGCCCTTGTGAAACACTCATTAAGATGACAGCAGAGAGATTACAGACTGCCTCAGAGCCCCTTTGAAGTAAAAGGAAAGTCCAGGCCAGAAGCTCAGGTTGGGACAGAGCAGAAGTTCAAGAGACAGAGGATAAAGGAGCAGAGCTGAGGACAGTCTATCCATCTGTTGTCTGTCTGTCCTTTCCTTTCTTTGTCTTTTCCTTTACTTCCTCCCTAGCTCCCCCAACCCCCTTCCTTCCACCCTCCCATTCTTTCCTTCTTTCTCTTTAAGGGAAAATGAGCAGGAGTTCCTGAGTGTTTCTTTTTCAGTGTTTTCTACCTTCATGTGAGATTTAAAGAACTAATGTTCATTCTGTAGGCTCTTGTAAAGCATTCCGAGCTCTTCTGAAGAAGGAGCCGCAGAAAGGGAAATAATAGCTCTAAGGAATGTTGAAAGCCTTACAGTATTAATGTAATGATATGCAGCCCAGAAATGGATCCCGGAGCCAGAGAAGCTTGGGTATCGGAGAGAAAAATGTAAACTTAATTGGAAATCTTGCCCAACCTTGTATCTGCTATGCACTATTTACTCTGTTTGGGGGCTTTCCTTGTAATTGGGTTATTAAAATGCAATCACTTTCCCTTTTTAGGTTACCTGAAGCAATATCATTTTTCACAAGCAAAGTGTAAAGACGAAAGTTAAAATAAAAGCCTGGCTTTGCATATCACGTAAAATATCTTTGAATGGATTTATCCATTTATTGAAGAAATGTTTCATGAGAACCCACTATGTGCTAGGCATTTTGCATTTAATGGAGATATACGCCTCATGGCTTCTATAATCGTTAGGAGAAATTTCAATTCTGGACGAAATGATAAATAAACATAAGCTATTGTCTCCCTTCCTCAAACCCAACTTTGGAGATTTGGGGAAAAAAGCAAAAGACATGTGGATGTAAGCCTGCACTTAACATCAAAACCGTGAATTATCCATAGGAAGACAGAAGGTGGTTGAGTCTCGTGCAGAAGGAAAATGACAGCCTATATCGGGAGAAGCCAAAAAGCCATAGGTGGGAAGTGTGCTTGGGCAGGGGCGCTGGCTGATGGTAACTTTTTCTTTTTTCCACCTTGACCTCAGTGGACTACTGACTTGTCACTTCCGTGGCAAATCACCTCCCTAGCCCAATACTCCCTAGGGGCAATCAGGTGATGTGGGGGCAGAGCTGCAGCCCCTCTGGGGTGATAAATGTAGGGAGGCTGGTCAGCCCCTGCATATTTCCTCCTCATATCCCACAATGCCTAAAGCAAAGAGGGATGGTTTTTGGAAAAGAACAGTTACCAAGTTTCTCTGAGGGTGAGAGTCTGGGAGGTGGGGGTAAGGGCTGGAAGGTAGGAGCAGAAAGCAAACCGGGAGTGGTTTATTTCTTTTTAAGTAATCTCCACACCCAATGTAGGGCTTGCTTGAACTCACAACCCTGAAATCAAGAGTCAGAGGGTCCACCTACTAAGCCCATTGGCCACCTGGGAATGGCTGATTTCTAAGAATAACACCAGAGGTGGTCCCACTTGAAGTATCCTCCTGACCACACAGTCTAGCGTTTGCCTCTCCCTCAGGTACACATTACTCTCTACCTTAACTGAAATTCCCAAGGGAACACGCAGGGGGTAGATAATGAGACGTCGGCAGGGCACACGGACCCTGAAAGACAACATACTGACAGACCTGTAGCGGAGAAATTTAAAATAAGCCCAATAAATATCTTGAAATATCTTGAAATAAATAAACATCTTTAAATAAATACCTTTAAACTTGAAACATGAAGGAAGAGCAAGAAGTTATGAATACGACACAACGGGAGATCCTAGGTATGAAAAATCCAAGTGTAGAAATGCAAAACTCAGTTGATGTGTTGAAGAGTTGAATGGCTACTTTCAAAGTAGAAAGATAAATTTAGGAGAGAGAGATGAGGTGTAGGAGGTGTGGGTGAGTAAAGGAATTAACAAGCTTTATTTTTGGTTTACATATGCAATGACTTCCTATTACTTCTCCCTTACAAAAACCAAAGTACTACCAAGGCAACCAAAACGAATGCTCCAGATGTGACCACCATGACAGAGACGAGGTAACGGGATGGAGGAGAGTGTGTGAATATTCTTCTAACAGGAAAAACACCTGTAATAATAAAATGAATAACAACTAAAGCCTAATAAATTATACTACACTTGATCTTAGCCAGAAAGCCGAGAAGCAATAAGCCTAATAAATTATAAAATAAAAAAAATGCGTTTTGGCAGGGGGAGAGGAAAAGGGGTGAAGACTGAGGTGGGCTGGGGCTGTTGTCTTCATAATCCTGGAGGTAAAACAGTAACATCCTCATTCAAGTACATGGAGAGCATGTAATCATTCAGACTATGTCCCTTTGGATCAAAGGAGCCCCCTCTGGGACCTCTTTTCTGAAATCCACGTTCAGTGTAAGTCTTATGTCCAATGGCTCCCCCCAAAAATGCGACCATTCCATACTCAAGCCAGGCCTTAGCGGTACCCAAATGCAAAACATAAACACATTACTGGGATACCATTTCCATCACTTTCTCCCCACCCCCCCCCACCCCACACCCTCTCCTGGATCATTAGATTTTAGATTACAAACCATCCTTGGGAAATTTCCATGCTTCTGGTGTTTCTGAGCCTGGCTCAGCGAATAAGCAGATGATTCATTAAGCAGAATGATAGAACTTCCACTCTGCAGTTACCCACCCTTTTCTCTGCAATAGCTTTTAGAGCAGCCTTTCATCTGCCTTCAATTCATTGGTCCTTCTCTAATTAGCCCAAGTATTTCATTATCAGCCCATGCCTGGTCAATCATCTGGCTACCAGCACTATCAATCAACAAGACATCTCCGATTTCATCTGTAGGCTCACAGCACTGGGATGTCATGTGGTCCTCTTCTGTCAGAGATTTATTAAGGAGGGAGGATTTATTGCCCTCTCAGCAGATACTTCTTTCATTGTTATCTTCTTATTATGGTTGGTTAAACCTCCACTGTGATCCCTCCCATCGTGTGGACCTCCACGTGGAAAGGTATTTTGTATTCAGGGAAGAGTCCCTGATGTCACCAACCCCCAAGCAGTATCTTCAGGAATCACGTGGGAGAACGTTTACCACGACAGGCCAGGCAAGGGCCACGGGAGGCTTGAAGCCTCTCCTTATGCTTTGTGTTAACTGAATTTAATGAAAGCTGCTTAGAAGGATCATAATGAGGCCTTGACATTATTAGTTTCTTTACAAAAGTGACTGGTCAAATTCCTTGAGACTTAGATTTTTTGTGGGGGCAGTCATGGAAAGGACCGAATCATAAAAAACAGGGTTGGGGGGGGGCTGAGTGGCTCAGTCTGTTGAGCATCCGACTCTTGACTTGTCTCAGGTCGTGATCTCATGGTTTGCGATTTCAAACCCCGCGCCAGGCTCTGTGCTGACGTGGCAGAACCTGCTTGAGATTCTCTCTCTCCCTCTCTCTCTCTCTCTCTCTCTCTCTCTGTCCCTTCCCTTCCCCCCCCAAAAATAAATAAATAAATAAACTTCAAAAAAATTAAAAACCAGGGTTTTTTTTTCACAAGTTGTGTTTCTTTGTTTTAGTAAATTTCTCCTCAACTCAAGGTTCTAAGAACTTCTTGATTTGTTCAACTAAGCACCCATGGCATGCAAGACCTATGCTGGGTGCTGGGGAGACGGTGGTGTTGAAGTCGGGTTTGGCTTGTTTACCTGAGGAAAGAACAGTAACAGAATTCTCCGGAGCTCTTCCAACAGGTAAGGTCTTTGATTCTGACCATGCTCTATAAAAAGGGTCAAAACAAAGCTACAGCATCTTTGGAAAAATTTCCCGAACAGACACAGTGCTGAATTTCTCAGGATATGCTTTTTAGTTATCTTAGACTGTCACAACTAGAGAGCATCAGTTAAGTGTTTCATTCAGACCCTGAACGGATTGTATTATTTGGTTCCTCGTTTCCTTAGCAGAGGTACAGGGAGAAAATCAGTCAGGCCCAAGAAAGAAACTGTACTACTCTTTTAGGCATTCAATTTTCTATTTATTTCTTGTTATGAATATACTTCTGTATTCCAGGTTAGAGGGAAAAGTATCTGTATGACAGCGTTTAAATTGCCCTTTTGTCTTTCCAAACTAGGAGAATGAAACTTGGACTAACGAATAATGTGCGTGTAATGCTCTTCCACCCTCTGGGGCGGTCAGGGGTGGGGTTTAAATTCTAACAGCAAGAAGTCAAAGGCCACCTCCCAGGAGTTGAGGCAAGGTCCAAGGACTAGCTCCCTGTTTGCAGGCAATGCAAGTTACCTTGGGGGCCCTGTGGTAAGAATTTTAGGGTGTCTTTAAACGTTCCAGACCCACCAATGGTGGGACTGTGAATAGGTACGCCCACTTCAGAAAAGACTTTGGCATTCCTATTAACCTTGGGGATACACATACTCAAAGACCGAGAAACTTTAACACCAAGACAATTACCCTAGAGAAACTTCTGCATAAGCGTACAGAAGCAAGAGTAGTCCAGTAGCAAGATGTCAACAACCTGAACATCCATCCACCCATAGATGGTAGAATGGGTCAATTCTGTCATAGGTACATAATATGATACCACAGCATCACAAGAATAGATTGCAACTATACACATTTGCGTGAATGAATTTCATAGACACAAGGTTGAGTGAAAGACACGTTACAAGAGACCCTCCGTAGCAGGACTCCATTTGTATGAAATTCCAAAACACGAAAACTAAGCATATTGTCCAGAGATGCACAGAGAGATGTTAAGACTCTGAAGAAGGCCAGGGAAATGATTACCATGAACAACACCATATTGCCTGTGATTAAAAAAGCCTGCAGGTGGGGCGCCTGGGTGGCTCAGTCGGCGAAGCACCTGACTTTGGCTCAAGTCATGATATCGTGGTTGGTGAGTTCGAGCCCCGAGTCGGGATCAGCGCTGACAGTGCAGAACCTGTTTCTGATCCTCTGTCTCCCTCCCTCTCTGCCCCTCCCCATCCCTCTCTCTCTCTCTCTCTTTCTCTCTCTCTCTCTCTTTCTCTGACTCTGTCTCTGTATCTCAAAAAAATGGCTGCAGGTTTTGGGGGGTAGGTAGGCAAAATTCTGTTTCTTGGCCTGGGTAGTAGTAGCAAAGGTACTCGATTTATGACTATTAAACAGAGCATATGTTTGTATGCACTTTTCTGTATGTCTGTTATATTTCAAATGAAGAAGAAATGATCTCCCTTTCTCGGAAATATCTTCCGGTGCTTTTGACTCTTGCCTGTCGGGCCCCCTCTCTCCGACGTACTCCCCTCTTCCCCAGATGTTTGGGTATCTCTGCAGTGTCTTTCAGGGTATGCATTGTCCGAGCCCCAGAAAGTGGGACGACTTGCTGGTGATGCCCTCCCTGCTGTCAGCAGAGCGTGTATTGTCTCCCAGGGTCAGTGCCTGTCAGCTCCGCCTAAACGATCCACGTTGACCAGCACAGGCTGCAACCACTGACGGGTCCCCAGGGCTGCCGACATGGGCGAGGGGAGCTTGGGACTGTGCTGCTGGGTCAGTATGGGTTGGGGACAGTGGCCATGATTATATTGAACTCTAGACTCTGATTTCAAAACTTTGAGCATAGAAATGCATGGTTGGGAGTGGGGGTGAATAGTGCGGTTTGACTGAAGCAGAAGAGAGACTATGTGCCAGAGGAGATACACTCCCTCAGATCAAGCTTTTCCCCATCTTTACAGCCTTTACGTTGCTGAATACCCCAGGGTGAAGAGGCGCGTCAGAACTAACACGTTGGTGTGGTTGCATGAATTGAATTCATTTCAGTCACTGAACAAGTATGATTGATTAGCTACTGGCGCTCAGAACAGATCCAGCCCTACAGGTGGAGAGATTTAAAAACAGACCATCCCCTTGGGGAGTTGGAGACAAAATACAGGTAGGTAAGCTGGCGCATCTTCTGAGGTATGTGATGAGAAGCACAGGCAGGGGGCACCATGGGGGTGCCCAGAGGCGGGGTGCATCTACCATGAAGAAAGGAAGCAGGGAAGGAACATGGCTGTTTGGTTGGTCCACGGACACTTTAAACTCACTGTGGCCAAATCTTAAATCATCGTCCTCTCCCTCAAAACCTTTTCCTCCCCCTGTATTGCCAACCCAGAGTAATCCTCCCCATCCTGCCACATGGAAACCAGGAGTGGGAAAACCCCAAGCAGAAAATGGGAGTCGTGTTCAGATGTGGCCTCTCACTCACTGTCTCCTTCCATCACTGCCTATGTTGGCCTATTCGAGGACTGCCATTGGAGAGCACTCTCCTGGACCAGGGGTCTGAACCCAATGGAGCTATCAAGCAAGGAATAGCAGATGTCAGCAATATGTTACCTTTTCTTCAGGGGGAGACTCAGTGGAAGACATAACGTGAGATCTATGAACCGAGTAGACTTGCAAATATTGAAACTCAGAGGTAGGGTCACCCATTTAGTCATAGCAGCAGGGCAGGGCATCCTACATCCAGGAAAGAATGAGGGCATGGAGAAGAAGAGATGAACTGGCGTTCTCAGTGGACAGGCTCACGCCCAAGGGAGAAGGGCTGGCCCGAGCTGACCTGAGCATGCCCAGTTCTTGTTCCCAAAGATGCCGATTAAATGTCACCAACTCCCCAAAGAAGGAACAGAGTGAAAGAGGTCTAAAAGTCTGGGAGTGCACTTAGGGAGAACTTCCTCATGGAAACCCAGAGTGTAGAAAAACCCAGTCCCTCTATTTTGTGACTATCTCATGCTTTGTCTGCTCTTCTCCAAACCCACTGTTAAAACATTATAACGTTGCTCTAGTCCAGACTTTCTCTAATTCCTTGCTTGAATTATCGCTTCCTGCCCAAGCTGATTCATGAATCCGTATTGCAGGCTGCATCATCTTTGTCAAAACCAATCCAGGCTTAGGATTTCCACCTTAAAATATTTTCGTGGATCGTCTCTGTTGTCACAATCAAGCTCAAAGCCATTTGCTTGAGACACGAGTGAAGTTTCGTGTTAATTACATTCTGCCATTCTGCTCAGATTCATTCTTGGACACTTTGCCTACGTGTGCCTTCATGCCAGCCCATGCAGACTACCAGCAGTTCTTTGGACAAAGTGTGCATTTCAGGCCTCCATTCCCCGCCCCCCTCCTTCCCTCACCTTCTCCCTTCTCTGCCTGGGTAACCCTTACTGAGCCTCAGAATAGCGTCGCTTCCACCCTCTATCTGAATAAAACACACTTTGTCTATCCCCCCATAACACCCTATGTGTACCTCTAACATGGTATACATTCATTCTGCTGTATTGCATTTTTTGAAACGGTTACTCTTTTCGGGGCACCTGGGTGGCTCAGTCGGTTAAGCATCCGACTTTGGCTCAGGTCATGATCTCACAGCTTGTGAGTTCGAGCCCCGTGTCGGGTTCTGTGCTGACAGCTCAGGGCCTGGAGCCTGCTTTGGATTCTGTGTCTCCTTCTGTCTCTGTCCCTCCCCCACTTGCGCTCTGTCTCTGTCTCTCAAAAATAAATAAATGTCAAAAAATTTTTTAAAAACCCTGTTATTCTTTTCCTTTGGACTGTGGAGTCATCGAGGACAATACCACTTATTTCTTGTATACCCAGGGCCGAGCCCTAAGTCTGACATAGATGAGACGTGCAGAAAGTGAATGGTCAGATAATTTCTACCAGTCATTCTTGTTTTGATATTCCATGGTTTAATGAAACGCTGCCATCCCAGTAAAGGAATAGAACAGGTAATAAAGATGACCAGCTGGGAAAAAAACAAACAAACAAACAAACAAAACTGACCTCTGTACATTCCTTTAGACGGAGCCTTTCTCATTCACTCCCTTCCCTGTTCCCTCTGGGGCGACTTCACTCTTAACTCTGGAGCCACAGAAGAGGCAGAGAGAAAAACAGACACACAAATGCCAATCCCTTCAGCTTGCTCATGAAGGCACAAAGAGGCTGAGCTCCTTCTGTGCAATGATGGCGGCTAGCAGGAAGGTGGGCAGGTGGTTTCATGAACGTCTGGGTTCCCTGTGCTGGATATGACACAATGGCAGAGATGGGACCCTGCCCTAGACACTCTCCTCACTTGGTCTCAGGATGGCCCTGTTATTGACCGTAAGACCCTCTCCCCTATGCTTCCAGTCAATGTCCTCTACCCAAAGCCCTCCTGGCTTTCACCCACCTTTTCCTCCACACGGAGGTCTCACAACCACGTGATGCTCAGGCTCTCATTCCTGTGTACTTCATTTTCTTGTGCTTTTGTCTTCTCATGATCCCATCAGTAACATAAGAAGAGACCCCTGTAATGAGAGTAACCATGAGTGGGAACTGACAAGTCCACGTGTAGTGGGGTCTTCTCCACATGGTTGGCATCCTCCACCCCTGAATCGCTCCCCAATCTCCATCTCCTCATCATGTCTGTGTCTCCCCACTTTGTGAAGAATGCTACATACAGGTTTTGCTCCCACCAATAAAACATAAAGTACAAAATATCCCAGTGCATTCACCTACAAAAGATCTCGTAACAAACACACTGTATACTTTATTAATAATATACTTTATTCTCAATCTTTAAATTCTAGTATCTAACACGACAAAGTCTCTTCTCATCAATACTGCACACAGTTCTGATACCCATGATCTCATTTGTCTCACAACTCAACTTTGTTGGTCTTACTATTATCCCCATTTACAAACTTTAAAAGTTTGCATACAAGTTTGATAAAACTCAGGCTCCAACAGCGTAATGGCTTTGCTTAACGTCCCCATGCTGGTAAGGTGTCAAAATGAAACTAAAACAGCAACAACCAAAACAATTTATCGAATGCCTCCTATGGGCCAAGCATCGTTCTAGCCATTTGGGATACGCCAGTAAACAAAACAGATAATGTGTAATATTGGTGAGAAGATAATTTATTGCATTAAACTATTGGAATCTATACGTTAAGAATCACATATATATATATAATGCATTTGGTAAGAGAACTTCTAGGTCTCACTCCTGGAGGAGAGACAAACAAGAAACAAAGAAATCAGGAGAGATTTAGGAGACAATAAGAGCAGGATAAAGGGAAGTCAGAAGCGTGGGGAGTGGAGGCAGATCGTGATTTTAATTAGGCGGATCAGGGCGGGCCTCATTGAGAAGGGTATATTGGAGCAAGGTCTTGGATATCTGAAGGAAAAGTATTCCATGTGGTGGAGACCATTGGTGCACAGGGCCTAAGGCAGGAACATGACTGCCATGTTCAATGTAGAGAGGAGGCCATGGGCTGGGGCAGAGTGAGCAAGGGGCCAAGTAGAGGAGATGAAGTTGGAAAGGTGATATAGGGGTGACGATCCCATAAGGGTGGCATATTCCAGGCTTTCTGAATCCAAGTCCAGAGTTGCTTTTACCTATCACTCAGAAGACATCAGAAGGACCTCTATGCATCAAAAAATAGTTACTACGGGGGCGCCTGGATGTCTCAATCGGTTAAGTGTCCCGCTCTTGGTTTCGGCTCAGGTCATGATCTCACAGTTCATAAGTTCGAGCCCTGAGTTGGGCTCTGTGCAGCCACTGCGGAGCCTACTTGGGATTCTCTCTGTCTCCCTTTCTCTGCCCCTCCCTCTCTCTCAAAATAAATAAATAAATAAACTTAAGCAAAAAAAAAAGAAATAGTTACTATAGGTACATAACAGATGGAGCCCAGGGTTTATCCTAGGCCATTTCTCCAACCACATGAGAAAGTTAGGATGCCGATTCAATTCTAATTTCCACATCCCATCTGGTTCAAGTGATCTATGCACTGCGGATAAAGCACTAGTCACGTCTGAGTAACTTTCTTTTTTTTTATTTTTTAAAATGTTTATTTATTTTTAAGACAGAGAGAGACAGAGCATGAGTGGAGGAGGGGGAGAGAGAGAGGGAGACCCAGAATCCGAAGCAGGCTCCAGGCTCTGAGCTGTAAGCACAGAGCCCAACACGGGGCTCGAACTCACGAGCTATGAGATCAAGACCTGAGCCGAAGTCAGACGCTCAACTGACTGAGCCACCCAGGTGCCCCTGTCTGAATAACTTTCAATGGGCACGACCTAGAGTCAGCATACATATGTTTCCCTTGTAGTGAAAAATCCTTTTAAAACTTAAGGAAGAGTAGGAAATGTTTTGAAGTTTCCCCATCAGTCATTAGAATAGCATTATTGGGACTTCGGTTTTCTTCCCTGTGCATTACTGATCGGGACCAATCTCTCCCTCCTTTGAAGAAGACAGAGAAGCGCAGTTTCATGGGGCCAGAAACTACAATTATCTGTGACCTTCATTTGAATTTCATGTCCCCCAGGGAAAGAGTTTGGAGGCACAAGTCTTGCTTTATGATGGTGATAACAAAGTGGCAGGAAGACTGTAGCTCCCAATGACAGTTGGAGCAGAATGATGGGCGTGGTATTAGGAGAGAAATGCCTTTACGCACAGGCCCTGAAGGGAGAGACAAGGTTCACTGGGAGCTGACTTTGGCTGAGAGGCTGTATCCCTGCCCTTTCACTCTGCTGCCTGGGCGGCCCCAGCCCAGCTCCACGCAGGAGGTCTTTAGATAAGCCATTTGTACGCTAGGTGCACAGAGCAAGTTCAAGATGCTCCTAGATGCCACTTGCAAGTTCAAGATGCTCCTAGATGCCACTTACAGCACCTAGATTCCAAGTCGCTCTGCTGGAAAGGGAAATTTATAGGAAAACACACGGGCCGGACAGGCATTATTTTTTAAAGCGTACTCTCAGGTATAGATAATTTATGAACTTCATTCTATGTAAAAGTATAACCTCTTCTTTTGGGGGCATGAGCTTTGAAGTCAGGAATCCCAGTTTTGCCTTGGGTACATTTCCAACCTCTTCGTGGTTCTGTTTCCTCATTTTTACTTTGCAGGGCTATAACGGACTTAAACGGGATCAGGTATGTAATGTGCCTCGCCAAGCATTTGGTACACAAAGGGGATCAGCGTTTGCTCTTATTTTAAAAGGCTATTTAAAACCAGCTCTATTAAAATAGATGTCTTGAATAATTTCTTGGCCCAGAAACGCTAACTATAGTATTGGTGATTCTTTTCCCCCTTAAGCTTTTTTTTTCCCTGCCTGTCAAAATCTAAATGACGGCATCGCAATGAGTGGTAATGAGGTACAGTGAGTGTCTTACACTACATTAAAATCCTAATATAAACCATGAGCTCTTACTGCCCAACCAAAGGGCAAACTTCTCATTTACAACTCAACAAGAGAATTAAGGATTTGGCAGCAAGAGGCCACACTCAACTTCTTTGCGTGGACAGTTTGTATTTGCAAACATTTTCTGATTTCCAAAGGGGAAAAGAGCAAGAAATTTCAGCAATAATTCTCGCAATTCCAACCAATATTTCTAACCCAAAGGGAAGTTTCTTAGAATATACAGAGGCTTCTTGGTAATCAATAAGAAAAAGACAGACAACCCAATTAAAACATGGGCAAAAAAACTTCAAGTTCCTCACAAGAGATGGATAACACGCAAATAAAAAGGTGCTCAATATCACTACTTATTAGGAAAAACAAATTAAAACCCTCAACGAGACAGGACTATGCACCCACCAGAATGGTTAAGATTAAGAAGAGGTGTTGACAAGGACACAGAGCAATTGAAACATTGTGTAATTTGGCCCAACCACTCCGGGAAGTGTGTGTGTGTGTGTGTGTGTGTGTATGTATATGCATGCTTGGATAAAGAAGTGAGAACAGTGTTAACCTTTAGGAGGTGATAATGACTGAGAAGGAGCACAGGGCAGTTTTCTGGGGGTGATGGGAATGTTCTATATCTTGATCCAGATCATAGCTGCATGGTGGCGTATATTCAAAGTCATTGAGTTGTATACTTAAAAACTGTGTAACTTACCTATGTACGTTATATCTCAATTAGAAGAAAAAGAGGGAGAACATGTGAAGGAGAAAAAAAAATGAAGGAGAGCTGAAAGTGTGTAGGCAGAGTACGGACAACTCCTCGAAATACTGTAAAGATTTTTTTTTTTTTTTTTGCTTTAGGGCTTTAGGATGAAAAGATCCACAGGCTGGGCTCCTTGCTTTGGTAAATAGCTAGAGGTCATTTGGATTAGAGCACCGGTTCAGAAGCATGGTGTAAC
The DNA here is from genome assembly GCF_007474595.2 of Lynx canadensis. Taxonomy (NCBI): domain Eukaryota; kingdom Metazoa; phylum Chordata; class Mammalia; order Carnivora; family Felidae; genus Lynx; species Lynx canadensis. The sequence goes on from NC_044313.2 coordinate 10,811,966, forward strand.
GTTGGAAGTTTTGTGATGCAGAACTCTAGACAGAGACACTGAGCAGGAAGTTTCTGTGATGTCTGGAAGTTTCTGTGATGGTCTCGTATAGGACTTCTTAACCTCAGCAACATTGCTATTTCGGACCAGAAAACTCATTGTTGTGCAGGGCTGTCTGTGCACGATAGGATGTTTAGCAGCATCCCTGACTTCTGCCCACTAAATGCCAGTATCATCCCTGTAGTCATAAATCAAAAACTTCTCTAGACATTGCCAAGTATTACCTTTCAGCCAGGGCTGGGAACCAGATTGCCCTTTGTTGAAGCCGCTGGTCTAGAAGATCAATGACTCCTAATTTACATGACCTACTTGGAAAGAAGCATGCCAGAATCACCACGAGAGCCTTTAAAGACCAAAGATGTGTTATCCTCTGTGCCAAATACAAGGTCAGCCAAATTAATTCTCAATCCCCTTCTCTTATTGCCACGGGGTGTGTATGACACAGTTGTAGCCGATTCAATGTAGACGATAAGTTTTCTGCAGGCGCTTTTTTCTCCACTGTCATATAAACATGATGGCTGGAGCTGTAGCAGCCATTCTGCAACCATGAAATCAAAGCCAAGAGAATTCTAGACACTCAGGTGCTGGCATTGTTCAGTGACTGCAACGAGTGCCAGCCACTGTCTGTCTTCAGACTTTTCAGGAGGTGGAACAGTAAGCAAGTAAACTCGTGTTTGTTCACATCACTCTGGCTGGGATTTTTGTTATTTGTAGTCAAAAGCATTTATGATCCATACACTTCCCTCGAAGTGTCTCCTACGTCCCTTACCAATTTTGCCATGAGGATCACTTAAGTGAGCCACAGCTGCAGATGGGAATGCATCAGATGTTTTGGCAAAGGAGGAAGGTTTGGTCTAGTTTGGAGACTCCTAACCCTGGCTGCAGTCAGAATCTCTCCCTAGAACAAAATAATAATAATAATAATAATAATAATAATAATATATAATTATAATTCTATATATTATTATATATATTATACAATATATATTTATATTATATTTATATTTTATATTTATATAATAATATAATTTATATTTATATAATTTATAATTTATTATAAATTATTATTAAATTATATTTAATGTATTATATATTATAATATATATATATTATTTTATATATATATATATATATATATATATATATATATATACACACACACACACACACACACACACCAAGGCCTGGGCCCCACTGTAGACAAATTAACAGGGTGGTGAGATTCCATGTCCTTTGTACCCAGCCTCTGTCAGCTGCATCCTGCTATCTACATGTATGGAGGGTACAAGTAGAGTGACAAGCAGAGGCCCATTTGCCGTGTCCCCAGCCGCACCAGCTCTCACAGGATGTTCTGGCTTGTCTGTGCCCCTGCGGCATGGTTGCGTCGCCCTCGGTGGCAGAGTAACTCCTGGGCTTTTCCACACTCTGCTACTTAGGGAGTGTGTCTTTGACCTCATTCGCCAACATTTTCTGCAGTTCAGAACACAGCATCTCATGGAGAGTCCTCAGGAACCAGGCGCCAATGTCTGCCTCTGTCTTCATAACCACTGTCCTGGCCCCCGAGAAAGGTGCTCAGAAAAGGAACCCTGGATGCTGGTGATGGTCCCGTGAGCCCTGACGCCAGGGACCTTATTTCTGCACCCCAGCTGTGATGGTCTTGACATCTTAGAGGAGCAGAACATGGTAGTTATGGCAGGTCATATGGGGATCCTGATGGAAGCCTGGGTGTGGTGGTTAAGAGAAGAGGCTGTGAGACTCCTTTCTGTCCTGGAACGTGTTTCTCCACCCCTCTACGTCTCGCATGCCAAATGGAAATTACGAATGAGGTCCCCAGAGTCAGTGCCGGGTATATGGCAAGTACCAAGGGCAATAGCTCTTCCGAGGTGTGAAAAGTCATTCCTGAAAGGCACAAATCTTAGAGGTTCCAATGGTTTGTGGCCCTTCAAAGGGCCACAGTACGTAAACAGCTCTACAGTACATCTGTGGTATTAAAATTTCATGGGGAGGAGCAGGTAGGAAAATGCTATCTTAAAAGGCTCCTTAAGGGGTGGGAGGAATGAGGGGAAAGGGAAAAGGGCCAACCAACACTGACTCAGAGCCTTTTGATTAATGTGTCCCTTCGTTTTTCTGTCACTCGGAGCCCCACGTCTCTCCCCGCCCCACCTGCCATGCAAGAAGTTCCAGACAGCAGGGCCGGGATGCCCAGCTGACTGTGTCTGGCTCCAGATTTCACTCACTTTGTTTCTTGTTTCACAAACCAGTGACCCATGAACCAGCACAAAAGGCCCTTCCTTCAGTCCTGATGAATTGTAACTTTTCTAGGCTTTGTTTCCAGTCCTTTACCCACATCTTTTACTTTGTCTTCTATTAAGTTTTTTAGCTTGCACTCTTTCAATGGCTATTTTCCCCTGAAACTTCTTTGGAGTGTTCTTAAAATGGCCTTAAAAACCACAAATGGGGTGCCTGAGGAGTTCAGCCGGTTAAGTGACTGACTTTTGACCTCAGCTCAGGTCATGATCTCTCGGTTAGTGGGATCAAACCCTGCACAGGGCTCTGCTCTGATAGCTTGGAATTCTTGCTCTCTGTCCCTCCCCTGTTCGTTCTCTCTCTCTCCCTCTCTCTCAAAATAAATAAATAAACTTACAAAAAAAAAAAAAACCCACCAGTACTTTTTCTTGTGTTTGGGGCGTGGACCCAGAGCACTGTGAAGTTGAGATTCTTCAACTCGTACTCTCCAGGAGTCAGGAGGAGGACGTCTAGTGATTTTCGAACTACAAGCTTTTTCCAAAGCACGGCCCCCAGGAACACCACCTGAGTCAGAAAAGTACAAATATCGAAATGGGGCCCAGAAGTCATGAAGGGTAGAAATCATAGAGGTCAACACCTGTGACATTTCTTTGGTACGAATATGTCGATTTCATAAACTGTTACAAACTCCCCGTCCCCAGCAGGGTCCCCGGGGTGGCTTGCAATTGTCATGCTCGTGTGTGGCTTCATTTCTCTATGTGTTGCCTTTGTGTGTGTGTGTGTGTGTGTGTGTGTGTGTGCGTGTAACAGATCCCATTTATCCAAACAACTTATCGTGTCCCAGGCTCTGACTCATACCTTTTCAGGACGATGTTAGCTATCTTCCCACGTTGGTGTTTTAAAAGCCAGCATTTGTGACAGTAATTCCTTCTCCGCATGCAAACAGGCACACAAAGAAAGAAGTGAAAAGGTTTTTGGCCTCCATGAAAAGCCTAAAGAAGTTTGTCCCTTAACTACCAAATTAGCCAAGGTTGAATTTAATATTTTGGTTGTGTAGATTGCCTCAGTGCCAGTATACCTAGCTGCTGAGTAAAGAGACTGGATAAGATAAATGTGGCCTGTCTAAATATTCAGAATGAGAGAGGTCTCCTTGTCATCATTCAATTCAAAAACCAGAAATGGAGGCGGTGTGGTAGGACCGTCACCTGAACTCGGTCCTAACCCAGACAGAGTGGTGGAATAAATGTGAAATTCTGGAATGATGTGGTAAGTTCTTTATTTTTTATAGGCCATATATGGAGTGTTCTGAGAGATACTCATTCTCCCCCCAAATAATAGCTACTATCAACGTAACACCAGCAGGACATCAGGCTCTCTGCCAAGCACCGTGGATAAATGATCCCATTGTATTCCACACTGTATGTGGCATAGCTTCTGTTCCTATCTCTGCTTTACAGATGAGGAAACTGAAGCCTGCAGAGGAGAAGGACTGCCTTGCAGGTGGGACCAGTTCTTAACCACAAAGCTGCCATGACTCAAAGCACTGACAGCAGTCAATGGTTCATCTTGAAAGGATAGGGCTGATAGCGGTGATGGGGATGTATTCTCTGCCTCTGTACCCTCCCTCACACCTTACCCTTTCCCTCTGCTTTGGCAGCCCCATGTAACCAGGGATAATGGCATACCACGCCCCCACACAGACACCCACATCACTGGGCAGTGTTTGTTCGTGGGTCCATCCCCAAGCTCCGGACTACACACGACTCCCTTCCTCCTCGTGAAGAAAATAGAGGGAATCAGGCAGGGGCTCCCCATCTGCCACTCCCGACCTGCCAACAAATTAAGGCTGCTGCCACGTCAAAGTGAAAGGCACCAGGACACAAGGGTAACAACTCTGCTCTTAGCTCTGCCTCTGGAAGGCATGTTCCATAACCCACTGGTTATCTTGTTCTGCAGATTCCACCCATGTCAGAAATTCCTCCCTGCCCCTCACCATTGCATGTCTGTAATTCCGGCCCTCATCCGCTCCCGGCTGGACCACTGTCACACCGAGCACACAGGTGTCCTGCCCCTGGCCTCTCCTTGCACGACACCAAGCTGTCCCTCTGCAACTCAGCTCTTCACTGCTTACACCCCTGGTAGGCTCCTCGCTGCCAGACCTCAGACCTTGCAGCAGCAACAGCAATGCCTTGCAGGGTCTGTCTGGCCCAGGCGCCGGCTGTGAATGTCCCTCTGCGGTCCCAGGGGAGCACCCTATGTCCCAGGCATGGGGACGCTCCTTCACCCTTTCCTAGCCCTTTCCCACTCCTGTCCTTTTGCCCTGTTCTACAGTGTCTTCCAGTTGGTAAAGTCTGACCCCTCCCTTGAGGCCCCGTTGAATTAAATGGGCTTCAGCCGAGAGGGAGTGACACCTGGGACAGACTGATTTCCAGAAGGGGATGAGCTTTGCAGGGACCAATGGATTTCAAACAGCTTCAAACACACACCATCTGAACAGGGGAATTGATTCTCTGGGAGAAAAAGTATTTAGGAAGCCGTCTAGATGCAATAATCCCCAAGAAGGACCCCTTTGATCACTGGAAAATCTCCACTCCCTCCACTAGATGGCGCATCTAAATTTGCAAGGCAAACATCAGAGTGCGCTTGTCTTAACGCAAAGCATGTATTGTGACTAATTTTCTTTGTAGTGATTACAGTGTTTGTCCACACACCACTCACTACGACATAATCATGGAGAAAAAAATTCAGAGAATAAATTCATATAGGCAGTCGGGTGTCAAGGATCCTCTGCGTCCAAAGTAAGTCCCCTCTGCGCCTCCCCTATCACCGTTGGTCTTGGGGGAACACATCTCTTCATTTTTTAGTCACATAAACAAACAGTTCTCAGCCTGCGATGTCCAAAGCCGTTGCCTTTCCAGAAGTCGCTAAACTCTCAAACTGATGCATGAACAGCTATTTTTAGTGCATGCTAAGTGATATTTATAGAGCAATACCCATATGTGTTCCAACCCCCAAATCTTTTAAAATGATAATGAGACTCTGGCTTCATAGGTGGAAATTCACTCCCATGAATTCTGGTCTGATTTTACTTTACCCCCTTCATTTTGTTTTAGTGCCTGCAAGAGTTTCATGTGAATTCACTCTTCTCTTCAGCCTTAGCACGGAGCTGCACTACATAAAGGTAAGTACTTGCTTATGGTCATTCTAAGAGAAAAAGTGTCCCGTTCCTCCTTTAAAGGCAGGCATGGTCCGCTGTAGCAACTTCAGACATTAAATAAGCTAGGTTTGCAAACATCTGCCCTAAGACACTGGCAACAGCAAAGCCCCACGTAGGCAGTAGGTTTTTGAAGGACATTCTCAGCTGAGACATCGATTTTCTTGTCATTTCTGGGCTGGGTTCACCCTGGGGTCAGGCCATCAACCAAGTGTTGCCATCTACTCCTGGAGGGTCACAAAGTATACCCATATACTTAGCTACTAATGACTTCCCCCCCCCCCCCATTTAAGACCTAGTTTAGATGTGACTTCCTCCAGGAAGTCTTCTGTGAATTCCCTTCCTAGATAAAGGTTTCCTTAGCGCAATTCAATTATCTGGTACTCCACTTAACATAGTGGATTGTAATTATCTGTTTATGAAGTTGGTTAACCTCCCGAGGGCCAAGATTGTGTATTATTTATCTGATTATCCAGCATAATGCCTGGTACATAGAAGGAAGTACAATAAGTGAATGGATGAATTATTCAATTAATGGATACAAACCTACACAGTTTTGGGGAGGGGGGAGGAAGGACAGAGTCCCCATTTCTACGGGCTGGGACATTTTCCAACCTTTGTTTCAAGGCTGATTTGTATGCTTGCACGTTAAAGAAAGGCCAGATTTCATCTATGGGGCAGGAAATAATGCATGCATACCTTGCATGACATTCGAATTTACAAAATGCTCTTGAATATGGCATTTCTTCACCTCTCAGAACACTCCTACAGAGTGGGTTAGAGCAGGGTCATTTTACAGATGCAGAAAGTGAAATCAGAGAAGTTAACTGACTTGAGTTAGTGAGAGTTGGAGTCAGGACAAGACCTTCTGATTCCAAATCCAATGTCCATTCTGTGACACCGCCAAGCTCGTTGACTTCAGGCTGTTCGAGTAATTTGGCCAGTGGGCTGGCTAACTTGACCAGTTAACGTGACAGTCCTGGGCACATAAATCAGTTCTCCTTTTGGCTCAGTCATTTACTAGCTGTTAGACCTTGACCAGGTCATGGAGATATTGTGTAAGCCTTCAGTTTTCTGAAGTTGGGAAAAAAGAGTAAAGTCAGGGGAAATATATTTCTCGACTCTCAGGTGGTTCAAGGGGCCAACATTGTTTTCATCATTGTTACAACGACAACAAAAACTATAATTCATTCTGTTCCAACTATGTGCCCTCACTTTTCTTAGCTCTTTACATATGGTGACTCATTTTACCGTCAAAACAAAAAGTAAAAGAGGAGTATTTTGTTCCCATTTTACAGATGCATAAACTGAGGCATAATAAGGTGATGTAACCCAACCACAGTAGCATGTCTAGTTGGTGGAAGAGGAAGAATTCAAACTCAGGTAGCTTAGCTTCAGAATCTGTGTCTTATCGCACAGCAAGATACGGCTACCGTCATCACATCGTGATTACTAAATGCAAATCTTACCAATTTATTGGGGAAGGGCCTGTGCCACCCTCAAAGTCAATGCAAAGGGGGCATGGAGTTCATTTATTTGGAAAGGCGAAAACTCTGGGGGCTCTCCTGGGGGCTGAGCCCCATCCAAGTGTGCCCAAGCCTGAAGCCAAAGCACGCAGCCAATGTAATAATTCTTGCCACTGCTTGCAAAGCCATGCAAGCAATTAGTTCATATCAAGCTGTTATTAAGAAGTTATTTTTTCTTCAAGTACCCAGCAATAGCACTGCTAGGAATTTACCCAAGGGATACAGGAGTACTGATGCATAGGGGCACTTGTACCCCAATGTTTATAGCAGCACTTTCAACAATAGCCAACTTATGGAAAGAGCCTAAATGCCCATCAGCTGATGAATGGATAAAGAAATTGTGGTTTATATACACAATGGAGTACTACGTGGCAATGAGAAAGAACGAAATATGGCCCTTCGTAGCAACGTGGACGGAACTGGAGACTGTGATGCTAAGTGAAATAAGCCATACAGAGAAAGACAGATACCATATGTTTTCACTCTTATGTGGATCCTGAGAAACTTAACAGAAACCCATGGAGGAGGGGAAGGAAAAAAAAAAAAAAGAGGTTAGAGTGGGAGAGAGCCAAAGCATAAGAGACTCTAAAAAACTGAGAACGAACTGAGGGTTGATGGGGGGTGGGAGGGAGGGGAGGGTGGGTGATGGGTATTGAGGAGGGCACCTTTTGGGATGAGCACTGGGTGTTGTATGGAAACCAATTGGACAGTAAATTTCATACATTGGAAAAAAATAGGAAAAAAAAAAGAAGTTATTTTTGTAACAAAAATACTGTCTTCCTTTAATTTCCGTGCAAATGCAAGGAAGCCAACACAAGTATAGTTTCTTTAAAGACGTTCTGGTAAGAATTAAGTTTGTCCTTTTCAAGAAGCTGCTGAGGAAAGGTACAGAGATGATGGTGACCTCTTGGAGGTGTTCTGAGCTCCTGATAAAGAAAGGCCAGCTTCTTTCTCCTTTTGAATTGAACACAAAACCCTCCTTTCCCCTTGATCAAGGGCAATGCATGCAGGTGGTGGCTAGTGACACTTGGAGATAATTTCCCAGGCATCCACCTGCATGATGCAGTTAACATAAAGCAAATCCCAGCCCGTGACTGGTGGCCTCAGAGCATTAGAACGGTGACAGCAAACAATGTGTGCCAGTGTTTTTAGAGTGCCCCGGGGTGGGGCTTCTTAAAACTAATGGATAAAGAAATACCGAAGCACAATATTTTGAGAAGTGACATAGGATAGGAGAAAGAACATTGTCCTCCAGTGCAGAAAACTCGAGCCTGAGCCCAGGAAACGGATTGTATCCCTTGGATGGGTCATTAGCTTTCTCAAGCATCAGTGTCTTTCAGAAAACGGAAACTGCTTTAACTATGGCAGAGAGTTACTATTCACTTTGGAAAACGTGAGCCAGGGGTCATGAAAGCACTTGGAAAACTATAAGATATTATTTGAATTGCAAGACATTTTTTTTTCACTCTTCATAGCAAAGGAGGTCTTCCTAATAAGCGCTGTCAAAACACCTGGAGGGACCAGCGCATTAATGTTTGTATGAGTTCCGCCGTCTTTTGCAAATGTCATCTATTTACTGTTATATTGATTGTACCATATACTTGAAATTACATTCAGGTTATGTCAGGCAAATTACAGTCAATGATGAAGACGTTGAGCAGAAAATTAAGTGATTTAATATTTACTCTGTGGCAGAATCTAATTTGGCATCAGGTACCTGAATGGGCTGATTTAGGCTATTATGAGCTAGTAATGAAAAATATTTCAATCCCATTTTCATTTTAGGCGAAAAGAATGAACTACAAACTTCTTAGAGGAAACAAAAGGGCGTTTCCTAATGGCTTTTAAGGGCAGATTACTATTGACTGATGCATTAGAAGTCAAGCTATATTGTGCGTCAACTTTTAAAATAATTTATCATATGGGATTATATACAGGATCAGGATCTCCTTGGATTCTCCTCTGAAAATGCAAGGAGTCAGAATTTATAAAGAGCAGGTGGGCACTGGATGCTATTGATTCCTTCTCGCTCGACAGCATGTTTTTTTGTGGGAGATCAGCTGTACCCCGGCTGAAACACACATAGATTCAGAGAATAAACATGCATATGGGAAAGCATGATCCACTGAAGATTAAAGATTTATCGGCTTGCCTCTTGTGACCCATCTGGTAGCAAAACTAATGGCTGTTTAGAAGCTATAAATTTAGAAAAACCCTTTGTAGATGGGAACTTGTGTTTACCCATGCTGTATGTTAAGTGGCCTGTGAAACAGCTGAACCATTGAGAAGCATCCTTTCCTGAGCTAATTTGTACACAGTGGCCCTATTTAGTTGGAAAGCCTCTTTATTTTCTAAAAAAATAACTCCATTGCAAATACTCTAATAAACAAACAAACAAACAAACAAACAACGCTCCTTAGGCCCTGCAGAATGAACCAATTCCCACAGGACCAGTTCCTGGGAAAAGTTTAGGGGAAAGGGATTTATTTCCTATGTAATGGATCCGAGAGGGGAGCCTCAGACTTGTCTCCCTCCTCAAATAAATGCAATGTGATGGAATTTTTATAAAATCTCAGGCAAATAGTAGGAATTTCTGGGGTCTTTGTGGAAAGTATTTTGAAATAGGCCAGCTGGAGCATTTCTTGGAGGGCTAGAGGATGACAATAGTTAATCTCTGAGGTTCATTCCAGCTCTGACATCCCATGATCCTATGATTCCATAAGATTTAGGACCACGTGCCAAGTGCACAGTCTCCTGAACCCATGGGATTCTTAGGACAAGTTTCGCAAATTTAAATGCCTTCATGGGCCAGGTGAGGAACAGAAATGAATACTCGATCAGATGGCAACTGTGAGGAATGGAGGAATACATGGCCCTTCTAAGGTGGGTGTCAAGGTTGAATTGTATCTCCCCAAATTCATATATTGAAGTCCTAACCCTCAGTACCCAAAGATGTGACCTATTTGGAGGTAGAGTTGTTGCAGACGCCATTAGTTAAGATGAGGTCATACTAGGGTAGGGTGGACCCCTAGTCCAATATGATGTGTCTTTATAAAAAGAGGATATTGGACATAGACATGACCCAGGTAGAATGCCATGGGAAGATGAAGGCAGAGGTCAGGGTGATGGGTCTACAAGCCAAGGAATGCCAAAGATTTCTAGCAGACTACTAGGAGGTAGGAGAGAGGCTGAAACAGATTCTCCCTGCCGCCAACAGAAAAAACAAGGCTGCTGACATCTTGATCTCAGACTTCCAGCCTCTAAGAAAGGAGACAACAAACTTCTGTTGTTTAGGCCATCCAGTTTGTAGAACTTCGTTATGGCCGCCCTAGGAAACTAATACAGGTGACAGCATCTATTAAACTCCAACCCAATATTACCATGTGAGAAATGCTAGTGCATTTCTTCCAATTGTCTAAGGGAAGTCAGAAGTATGGATTTTGTTCTATATAAAACCTTCTAATTTAAAAATGCCGGAAGCAAATGCAGAAGACTTAAAAAATAAAACGTAAAGGCAAAATGTATCTAGTTAGCAAGTTACCAGCTGAAAACTGCTGCTTTAAGGACAGCTAAGTCTACCCCAAATGATCTTTTTCAAGACAGTTTCAAGAATTATCTTGACATGCTCATCTGTCTCTACTTTGGATTAGGGCCCAGAAAGGCTCCCAACACAATGTTCGTGAGCTATTTGGTGTGCTAACACTTAAAACCAAAATATTTTTTTTTATTTGGCTCAAGTTAGTTGGTTACATTCATTTATTGATTTTCAAATTTCTGAGCCTGGAAATTCCATTTTCAAAATTAATCTCATGAAACTCAAAAACCAAAGTGGAACCTTATTGGTACACATTATTTCATTTGTTCAAACTTACAACATGATTTATTATTAAGCCTGTCAATGAGAATAAAAAGACCCTTTGATTAATAAAAATATTTGAAATTAGGATATGCGTGATCCAGGGTACCTGGGTGGCTCAGTTGGTTGAGCGTCCGACTGCAGCTCAGGTCATGATTTCACGGTTTGTGAGTTCGAGTCCCACATCAGGCTCGTTGCTGTCGGCACAGAGCCTGCTTCGGATCTTCTGTCCCCCTCTCTTTCTGCCCCTCCCCCATTCGTGTTCTCTTTCTCAAGAATAAATTTTTAAAAATTATAGGAATTTCATCACCCAACTATTCTGTACCATTTTGGTTTGCAGTTTTAAAAAAAGCCTTGGTTTGTACAGATGAAATAGTTACAAAAGATAACAAAAGCTTAAATACGTGTTTTGAAATTCTTGGATTTTCTTCAGTTTAACTGATTAAAAAGCTTGATGGAAAACCACTAGGGGATTTTACCTGCCCGTACAACATCTCATATACAGAAATCAAAAGAGAAGCACCACACTTCTGCTTCCAGTAATAAAAGCCCAAAGTAAATAGGACCAATTCTCTTAAAAAAGTTGGACAAAATGGTTTTTTTTAAGTTTATTTATTTTGAGGGAGAAAGACAGAGTACCAGTGGGGGAGGGTCAGAGAGAGAGGGGGACAGAGGATCCAAAGCAGGCTCTCTGCTGACAGCAGTGAGACTGATATGGGGCTCTAACTCACAAACTGAGTGAGCATGCCCTGAGCCAAAGTCGGAGGCTTAATCAACTGAACCACTCAGGTGCCCTGGACAAAATATTTTTAAAATCTCCTTGAAGGCATTGAGTGCTGACAAGATGGGCAGGACAAGATGGGTGGGGTCAAGATCCCGGGGTCAAAAGAGGCTCAGGAAAATAAGTTCAGTTTGGGGGTCAGCTTTTTCTCATGGGGTCATATGCCAATCCTTGAGGGGATCACCGAGATGCTGAGAACCTTATCAGCACTCTGATAGTCTCATGGGGTTTGAATTGGCAACCAAAAGGCTACACTCTAGGAGTAAAATAAACTGGAAGTAGGCACTCAGAGGACATCTCACTTTTAAATCACGTCAACCCATGAAATTGAAATAGATTATTTTGGAGTGGTGATACCCTCAGACATATAAAACAACAACAATAATGAAAAACAGACATAAATACTCTCTGAAGCAGATATCATCATCCTGGTCCTCCAATTATTTCTACAATTCTGCAAATGTAATGTCTGCCATACTAAAAATAATCAGACACCTGGCAAGATAAGACATCCTGAATGACAAGTAACAATCAGCAATAGAAACAGGCTTACTAAGGCACAGACTTAAATCGCTGTAACTGTTATATTCACACAGATAAAGGCTAAGGTTGAATTTTAGAGCAGGATCGTAAACTATAAAAAATGGAAATTCTAAGCTTGAAAAATATAATAAACAAAATTAAGGACTCAGTGGGTGAATTTCCCACAGACTAAATACAGATGAAGAGATAATAGGAAGCTGGGTACAGATCAGGAGAAAATATCAATCTGGAAGCACAGAGGGACAAAGGGATGGAAAATAAAGGTTGGAGCCAAGAAACACACGGTACGAAATTGTCACACATGTAATTTTACGTTCCTGATGTAAAGGCTAGAGAAGGTGGAACAGAAATAATATTTGAAGAAGCAATGGCTGAGAATCTTCCAAAACTGAAGAAAAAAATCAATATGTAGATTTAACAAGCTCTATGAATCCCAGGTAGGATAAGTACAAAGAAAATAGCACGTAAACACATCCTAGTAAAATTGCCAAAAAAAGGAGAGATAAAGAGAAAAATCATGCAAGCAAGCAGATGGGGAGGGGGCAGGAGGTACGCTCCAAAAGAGTATAACTGGAATACAGATGTCAAAATAATAGAAGCCAGATGTCTTTGTTTTCTATTGCTGTATAATCATTTGCCACCAACTTAGTGGCTAAAACAATACTTGTTTATTATTTCACAGTTACCATAGGCCAGAAGACCTGGCATGGGTTACCTGGACCCTCTGCTCATCACAAACCTGAAATCAAGGTGTTGGCCAGCCTTCTAATCTAGAGGCTCTGGGGAAGAATCCACTTCCAACCTTATTCTGATCCTTAGCAGGATTCAATTCCTTATGGTTGTAGAACTGAGATCCCTGTGTTTTGCTGTCAGCAGGGAGCCATTCTGAAATACTACAGGCCACCCATGTTCACTGCTGTGTGGTCCCCTCCATCTCCAAATCCAGCAAGAAAGAATCTTCCTCACATCAAATCCTTCTCGCACTTGGACTTCTTTTTTTAGGAAGAGTCCCAGCCTTTTTCAGGCATACTGAGGGTAGTCCCCCTATTTAAGGTCAACTGATTTGGGATCGTAATTACATCTGCAAAATCCCTTCCCAAACTATCTAGTCTTTGACTAACTGGAAGAAGGTGTGTGTACAGCAGCTGGTGGGATCTTGGGGGCCACCTCAGAATTCTGTGTATGACACGAGAGTACCCAAGAATTGTATATTTAATGCACTGAAAAAAAGTGTCATCTTAGAATTCTATAGGTAGGGAAAATACATTTCAAGACTAAAGGCAGTATAAAGACATTTTTAGACTAGCAAAACCTCAAAGAACTTGTCAGCAGACCTACACCAAAAAGGACAGTGATATCCAATGGAAGGTCAAAGAAGCATAAAGGAAAGAAGTACAAAGGAAGAGGTAAATATGTAGGCAAACTTAAATAAATATTAAATGTATAAAGGAAGATAATATCTGGAGGGATTTGAAATGAAATTAACATACGTGGTAACAATGACACAAAAGACTCAGTAGTAAAAATTTTTTAAGTCAAAGGTGTATGGTGAAGTACCTAGGGCAAGGTTTGGCCAAGTTTTTCTATAACTAGCCAGATGGGAAATACTTTAGACATTGTGAAAGAAACTTTGAGAACATTACACACGGTCTGTGTTGCAACTACTCAACTCCACCATTGCGGCAGGAAAGCAGGCATAGAAAGTACGTAAATGAGTGAATGTGGCTGTGTGCCAATAAAACTTTATTTATAGATGATCAAATGTGAATTTCATTTAATTTTCACATGTCATGTAATATTATTCTTACTCACAAGCTATCCAAAAACAGGCGATGGGCTGGATTTTCCCCATGCCCTATAGTTTGAAGGCTGTTTCTCTAGGGTATCTGTTAAAAGAAGTGTTTAAAAGTATATAATTTGCAAGCTAACAAAGGGGAAGATGGAACAATAAAAAAATTCTCAATCAATCCAAAAGGAAGAAGAGAGAGAAAAGAGAACATGAATCAGATGGGACAAATCACAGAGTAAGATGGCAGACCTAAACCCAAATATATTTGTAAGTGACATGAACTAGAAGGGGACTGAATGGCCCAATTAAAAGAGAAAGACTGTCAGACCAGCAAACAGGAAGAGCCCAATGATGAGGGACATGCATAAATTATGAGTTCCTAACAAGGATGAAAATAGAAGATGTACCGTTCAAACACTACAGAAAGAAAGCTGTGTTCGTATTAGGTAAGGCACACTTTAAAGCAAAAAGCATCACAAATGATAAAGGGAGACATTGCATAATATTCTTTTTCAAGTCATCAGGAAGATATAACTATGAGTAATTTGCATGTACCTAGTAGGATAAACTCATAAAATATAAAGCAAAATTTGACAGGGCTCCAGCAAAAGATTAATCCACAGTTGTGGGGGAGAAATTAATAAGTCTTTTGGTCACCAGTAGAACACGCGGATAATAAATGCAGTAAAGATTTGGAAGACTTCACAACATCATCAGAAACCAGGATGGATGGACAGGTGTAGGACATTGCATGGAGAAACTACAGGGTGCATATTCTTTCAAGCACACACAAAACATTTCCCCAAACGGGCGTTAAGCCGTACATGAAGCAAATAATTATAACCATATACTGTGTCCTCTGATCATAACGCAATAAAGATATAAATCTATAAATCAATTACAAAGTAGCTATGAGGTCATCATGTGTGAACATGTAAAGATGCCCTTCTAAAGAACCCATAGATGAAAGAAGTCCCAGTAGGAATTACAAATCATTTTGAATTGTACAATAATTAAAAATGCACACAGAGTTTGTAAGATAAAGCAAATGCTCTGCTCAGTGAATTTCATATTCCCAGAGATATGATCAAACACCAAGAGAATTGGGGAAAAAAATCAATGGATGAAATGTACACCTCAAGAGGTTATTTTTTTAAGAACAAAAATTAAAACTACAAAAGCATGACATATAGAAAGAAGTATGTATAGGTAAGTGGACACGCGTGGGTTACACAAACGTGATTATTTCCTTGCTCTGTCAGTTAAGAGGACTTAGAGGCTACCATACCCCAGGAGCAACAGGCACATGTAGCCCCCAGATCTTGGTTTCCAATACCATTCTCTAATAAAAGGAACCAGGGCTCCTGGGGACATGCTAATCTGAGCGCTGAGGTGAATATAGAAGATGAGCCCGGAACATCTTATAATGCCAAAATGTAAGGAAGGGCTAAAAAACCGAAATCCAGAATGATGTCAAAGGGACACAAGAGCCAGCTGAAAGAGCTTTCCGTGGCCAGGGCACGGAACAACAAAATAAAGGAACATCAGATTGTAACCCAAAGCATAAAATAAATATCCATGAGTCCATACTGATATAAATGGTTGAATAAATAAATGGGAGGCAATAGACACATCTGCCATGTAGAAGAATTTTGGATAATTTAAGCAGTTGCTCAACCTTCAGGGAACGTAATTCTTCATAGAGTGTGGAAAGTGACCTCACGGCAGAGGAATCTGATAAACATTTCCTGAGACATGCGATCAAGGTCATTGTCAACAGTGGCAAGTCTCGTTGATAGTTTGCACCTTTGACATCATGCAATGAAAGTGACACTTTGCCTCTGTGGTCTTCATGTTGTGATTCTCCCCCCCCCCCCCCCCCGCCCAGAACTTTCAGAGCGCCTAGAAAAGAGAAGAGGGGACATCGAGATTTATCCCTGCTCTTCAATACCTCCGACTGGAACAGACACCTGCTCCTCTTACAGCCCATTGGTCAGATCTAGTCACATGGTCTCAACGTAACTACCCAAGACATGGAAACTCCCTGGGAGCTTGTGGAGAATTTGGTGCTTCTGCATCCTAGGGCTTGGGAGCAGAAGTGAATCTTATGTGTGACCATCTTATAAAACAGGCACATTCAAGCCAAATACAAGAAGCTTAAATATTTAGGCCTTCTCGTCTCTCTTGGGCATAGTACTAAATCAGCCTGATAGATTTCTTTAATCCACCAGCCTGCAAAATTTTTGCCTCCTTTTCACTTCGTAACGTCCTGGCAGTGATATATGTCTTACCACCAAGTAATGCTCGCCTGCAGGGGTATATTACTAATGATGTCATTTGGAGCTTACATTTTTATTCAAATTCTTACAGATCTATGTTCTGGTATTTTTTTCAGAGAGATCCTGATAATTTTGAAATAGGATTGATCTTCTTTGAAACGAAAATCCAATTTTAAAACTGACTGAAGGCCGACCCTAAAATAAAGAATGTGCATCGTCAATCAGCACATAGCAAACAGCACTACTGTATTTCTGTAAGTTGCATTTGTAAAAATATTGGAGAGCCACAGGTGGCTGAATGTTTAGTGTTTCAGCACCTTTTGAAAAAGGACTGGCCTTCTTCCTTCCTTCCCTGTCTTTACATGTTTCTTCTAGAATAATTCAGGCCAAAAGCCAGCGGGGCTGGGGACCCACAAAAGGAAGGTGAACCAGGAGCATGCGATGGTGGCTTTCCAGAGAGGGTCTGAGGACCATGTGAAGAAGGTGAATTGGTGGCCCCCTGGGGGGAGGGAGGTGGTCCACGTGAGGAAGACCTAAGGCCTAGAACCTCAGCTCTGCTTTCACCAGCTGCATGGCTGTGAGCACGACACTTTTCTGAGGCGCAGCTTCTGTGTCAATACACTAAGTGACTGGCCTACACTCTCCTGTACATCTAATACAACACTGTCTGTTACCTAACCAGAATTAGAAAAAAAAAAAAAAAAAACTTTTAAAAATACAAGCTAAAAAAATAAGTAAAAGTAATTTAAGGACTGTTTGTTGGGGGAAAAAATGAGGGGCTGACCTAGATCTGTGACTTTCACACTGGTGAAAGTGTGGCCCCTGAGGAACCCCAGAGGGCGTCAGAGGGAAGCCCAGGGCAGGATTTCTGGCCCCCGAAGCCCTTTCATGGCGAAGAAGCTCCTTTGTTCTGTGTTCTGTGATTCAGATGGGTCCCAACATGTGATTTTGTTTGACAGAAGCTCCCCTTGCTAAAGAAAATAAATAAGATACATAGAATTTCAAAACCTACATTAAAAAAACAAACTAGTTGGCATAGTCATTCTGTCTCTGGGGCTTTTGCTGTGATGTTTCACTGGAATCTGTCAACACTAAGCGAGCACTCCAGAGACCTACGTAGGAAGGCAGAAGTGCCTCGGACACTGAGCAGAGGGTGTCCGTCCACGTGCTGGGAAAAGCATAGACTGGTCCACTAGGTTCACTACAGATCTGCGTCAATACCCTAGACTTTCACACCCACGTAAGCAAACACTATTGACCTCCATAAAGGAAGGTGACAAAGGAGAGCAAATGAATTTAGTGAAAGCCAGTGACAGGCGGAAGGAACGTCAAATGAGTCGCCCAGAGCATCAAGACACTGCCAGCCTCCTAAGAACATGACATCTGCACGTGTGGACACACATACACACAGGCACACACTACTGCACGCAGAGCAGTTAAAAGTAGCAGTTATTGGATCGCCTGGGTGGTTCAGTTGGTTCAGCGACCAACTCCTGATTTTGGCTCAGGTCATGATCCCAGGGTCGTGGGATTGAGCCCCATGTTGGGCTTGTACTGAGAGTGGAGCCTGTTTAAGATTCTCTCTCTCTCTCTCTCTCTCTCTCTCTCTCTCTCTCTTTCCCTCTGCCCCTCTCCCCCAACCCGCACTCTCTCTTTTAAAATTTTTCTTTAAAGTTTATTTATTTTTGAGAAAGACAGAGACAGTGTGGGTGGGGGAGGGGCAGAGTGAAAAGGAGAGAGAGAGAGAGAGAGAGAGAGACAGAGACAGAGACAGAGACAGAGAGAGAGAATATCCCAAGCAGGCTCCAGGCCGCCAGCACAGAGCCCGACACGGGGCTCAAACTCATGAAACCATGAGATCGTGACCTGATCCGAGACCAAGAGTCAGACGCCTAGCTGACTGAGCCACCCAGGCATGTCCCCCCTTCTCTCTCAAAAAAATAAAAATAAAAATAAGTAAAATAAAAAGCAGCAGTTACTGATATGAACCTAGTTGAAAGTTTCAGACAAAAAAAAAAAACACATTAGAATTCAAGATGTTAGTGGTTGGAAGTCTAATCAATCACAAAGTTGTAGCCGTTAGAAATGAAATAAAAGAGTCAAGAGCTTCTTTAAGGTATCACTTGTGCTGAGGTTCCGGAGGCCACAGGACACACCTACAGCCACATGGCTCCTGTTGTAATTGGCTGATGTGGGAATAGAGACCAGGGGTCCTGTCTTCCAGCTTGACTGCCTCTTGACTGTGCCACCGCCACCCCGAGAAGGCTCATGGAGTGGCACCAAAGGACCATTTCATGAACTTGGGGGTGAAGGGCTGTGCTGACCTAACAAGTCAAAGTCATAGGCAAACAGTGGCCTATGCCCAAGTGTCTCTCTATTTGTCTCACTGTCAAATAAGAAATCCAGACTTAGGCAAGGAGAGACTTGATTCGAAAAGATTATTGCAAAGCGGAGGGGCTAGTGCAGAAGGGAGCTATTGCAGCCACAAGACCTCTGACCAGGAGATCTCCAAACATCACGGGGATCAGCCAATAAAGGGTTTCCCTTTCTAGGGAGAAGTAAGCAAGTCTAGAAAGGGCGAGGTGTGGGGCAGTGGGGCAGATCAGAGGTCAGCCTGTTCCTCCAGAGGGGCCATTATGGAGACCCCTTAACAAGGGGGTCAGTCATGACTCAGATCTAAGCCCTATGGAGAGGGAAGTTTCCGTGCAGTAAGCCGGTTCCAGAACACAAAGGACTGGGGGGATTTCTTAACCGTTGCTGTTTTCCGGGATCACAGGATTCAGGTACAGTCAATGTTGTCAGAGCCAGGTGAGGCATTCACTGGCGTCATCTAATGGCCAACCCGCATTTTCCCACCCCACAGCCCTCTCTGAAAAGTGTTTAAGAAGAAGGATACATTTTGCAAGACTCCTCTTACTGAACCAAGTCTAGAAGTGAGCCAGGGGGCTGCCACGTCCGTCCCAACTATCAGGACAGAATACTGATTTCAAAATATTGAGTCCCAAGCCGCCCTGTCCACTGCTGCTTTCAATTGGCTATTTTACACTTGATCTTAGCCAAAAGGCCGAGAAGCGATCAATTGGCTATTTTAAAATCCTTTTTTTTTTTTCAGGCTGCCCTTTTCTGACCTCTGAATAAAGACTATAGCATGACAAAGCTAGGGGTAGAGTTGCCTAAATCCTGTCCCACAGAAGGCCAATTCTATGGGACCTAAGTAGTTAGTCATCACCCAGGTACTGGCTGGCGTCTAACTTTCAAATATTTTTACTTGTTTTAAATCCCCAATTTCACAACATTTATGAGCCCTGATACCTCCCCTCTCCCAATTTTTGCAAATTCTCAAGGACTTCTGCCTCATGGACATTCGTCCCTCCCCAAACTACCTGGGCTCAAAGCTCCGTGTTTCCAAGGTTCCCATAAAAGCCTCGCTTGCATGATGCATTTGTGCTGGCCTAGTGATTTTCATGAACACTGAGGGGGGACAACACAAATCACACAATCTTCTCACA
The DNA here is from genome assembly GCF_007474595.2 of Lynx canadensis. Classification (NCBI taxonomy): domain Eukaryota; kingdom Metazoa; phylum Chordata; class Mammalia; order Carnivora; family Felidae; genus Lynx; species Lynx canadensis. The sequence continues at coordinate 10,831,749 of NC_044313.2, forward strand.
CTTGGTGCTTTTCACTTTGAGGAAACAGTTTGTTTCACACCCAGGTCTCTGTTTATTTTTGTTTACTTTTCAGTGAAAAGTACTTGAGGGGCGCCTAGGTGGCTTAGTTGGTTAAGTATCTGACTTCAGCTCAGGTCATGATCTTGTGGTTCGTGGGTTTGAGCCCCACATCAGGCTCTGTGCTCACAGCTCAGAGCCTGGAGCCTGCTTCGGATTCTGTCTCTCTCTCTCTCTCTCTCTGCCCCTCCCCTGCTCATGCACTGTCTCTCTCAAAAATAAATAAATCTTTAAAAAAAAAAAGCACTTGATAGCTTATTTTTCTAAACAATTTGTGGACACACCAGCTTTACTGGGAGTTAGATTAAACATGGCTAACTAATTGCACACATTTCCAAATAGACACTAAAGCTTTGCCTTTCCAAATGGTCCAGACCAGCAGCATGGGTATCACTTGGGATCTGACACAAGCACAGATTCTCAGCTACAGCCCAGCACTATGCAATCAGAAACAGCATGGTAACAATATCCCCAGGTGACTACAGACACAATAAAGTTTGAAAAGTGCTTGTCTAGAGTATGAGGTAATTCGGTTCCTTGTACCTGGTGTAGTGGGTTGAACTGTGCCCGCCCCCCCCCCCTCACCAAATTCATGTTCACCTGGAACCTCAGAATGTTCCTTTCTTTGGAATAAGGGTGTTTGCAGATATAATTAAAAATCTTTTTTAAAAAAAAATTTTAGTGTTTATTCTGAGAGACAGAGAGACAGAGAGAGAAAGAGACAGCACGAGTGGAAGAAGGACAGAGAGGGAGACACAGAATCCGAAGCAGGCTCCAGGCTCTGAGCTGTCAGCACAGAGCCCGATGTGGGGCTCAAACTCAGGAACTGATGAAGCGATGGATGTCTTTATAAGAGGAAGGTAAGGCACCCCTGAGATGCAGAGCCATGTGGGAGATTGCCATGGCAGGTGGAGACTGCAGTCGTGACCGGCACACCAAGGACCAAGGATTGCTGATGGCCACCAGAAGTTAGCAGGGAGCCATGAAACTGAACCTCCCTCTGAAAGCAGCCAGGTATACAGACACCTTGCTTCTGGACATCTCTCCTCCAGAACCATGAGAGGGAAAACTTCTGTTGTTTTAAGCCACCTAGTTTGTGGTCTTTTGTTACCAGTAGCCACAGGAAACCAGTACCCTGGGTGAAACCTAGGGCGTAGTTGTAGGTCTCCATCAATTTTCTTTCCCCTGGGTGACATCGGTCGCCAGTCTCTTCATCAGTCCTGAGCTGGTGCAAGCTCTGGGGTCTCGTGTGTGCCAGGCTCGTCACATACTCTCCTGCCCAACTTGACCACTAGCCTTCTCTCCTAGAGCCTCTTCCACTCTGACGCCTGTACTTTCTCTTCTGTCCCCTTGGCTCTTGGGTTCCGTCTCTCCCTGTGCTTCTGTGTTCTCTACCAGCCAGCTCTTACCTTCCCTGCATCTCTGTGTGGGTCAGCTAGAATCTACCCCAGCCTGCATTCTTTCTAACTTAGCTAACTTGGGTTATTCTTGTTCGACAGAACTTCATTTGCTGCTTTTACGGATTAGAGTATTTATCAGTCCTCTAGAAAGTCTTGCCAAGTAGACTGGAAAGTACTGGATACGGGGCAATTCCTTGGCATAATTCCCTTTATATTCTCACCTCCTGAATTTGGGTCAGAGAGAGGGGATCCTTTCTTTCTGGCACTTTCTGCTCCTTCAAGTACTTCCAGGTTGGTCAAATTCACTCCCAAGATTAAGCAACGGAATATGGATGGATTTATCCTAGTGTCTTGTGTTTAAAAATGCTCTTTGCTTTGGAGTTTATTGAAAAGTTCACTCCGTCATCTTCCTTCACTGGAAAGTTCCATTTGATCATGATGAAGTGATCCTCTTATCAGGGGAAAAATGTCCCTTTTTATCTGCTAATACTCTTTTTCTCAAAGTCTGTTTAATCTAATATTAACAAGCACACCAGCTTTCTTAGGCTTAGTGTTTGCATAAAATATTTCCCCAAACTTTAAAAGGACTTGAAATCTGTTTCTTGTAAGCAACGCATAATTGAATCTTTTGTTGTTGAAATCAATTTGACAATTTCTGCTTTTTAACTAGAGTGTTTAGTCCATTTGCATTTAATGTAACTATTGATACTGTTGGGTTTAAGTCTGCTATCTCGGTATTTGTTCTAATATACATATAATTTATGTATAGATGGAATCTTTTCAAGTATTCAATTTCATTCAGTATCACCGTAAACTTTGTATTAATTGTCTAGCTTGAAGAACTAAAGCTTTACTCCCGTTGGGAGAAGAGTCGTATGGGGATGTATCAACGCTGACAATTGAAATAAATCCTCTCTTGACCAACAGTTCTCAAAAATCATGACAAGTCAGTCCTCAGTCTTTTTATTTTAGGTCCTTCCCGGAGCCTTGGAGCCCTCCAAATATAACAACACACCCTCTCACGTGGTCTTTCACTACGTCCCTAGTTTGGATGAGATGCTCACTTTCTCCACAGGCTCCCATCCCTTTCTCTATCATTTCCTGTTACTTAAAAAAAAAAAACAAATAAACCTCAATGCATTCTGCCGTTTCTATGTGCAGACACCGATGGGGCAAAGGGGAGGAGACTCAAAGATGTTGAGTCCCCTGACCCAGGCCTTTGGAAACCCCAGCCTAAAGGAACTCTTACCTTAAGGCAGCAGGTCACTCGACAAACTTCTTTCTTCAAAAAGGATCTTCAAGAAGAACCTTCTTTTTCTGGGTTGAACTTACTTTTCTTCCTTTGAAACCAGCCAAGAGAAGGAAATCCCATGATGCCAGTAGACCTAGAGATTTGCCAAAAGATTATTCTGCTTTCTTTTTCTCCCCCCTTTCAATACAAGCAATGTAATCAAACTTTAGAGATAGGCACCCAGGTTTCAGCCCTCTGATAGGTGAATTTTTTTCGTGTCTTGGGTCGAATTGGCCTCACTCTTTTTTTTTTTTTTTTTTTTTTTAGGAGACAGAGATTCGTATGGGTACTACGGGGCAGCATGGCACAAAGGACAACTCTATTGTCCCATCTGAGACAGTTAAAAGACAGGTCCTGCTCCGTCTTTCCTAGAGAACCACTTGCATAACTTTGGGGGCAAAGATTTCTCCCAGAGGCTCTGTAAGCATCAGGTGTTTCATACGGTGCCGTAATGAGAAACTTCTGTTCCGGAGCAAGGTCACACAAATCCTAGTGAGACTTAAGAACTACGCAGTGGTCACAATTTACTATTTCAACTTGTCTTGCATCGGAAGGGAAAACCCATCAACTCTACCTGAGCATTAAGAGGCCTCTAAAACGCGGTGGCCGCGGGTCTCCCGGACCATCTGTGATTCGTTTTCGTTCGCACAGAAATGGGGACTCCCAGCCTTGCTCATCGTCCTCTTCCGCGGACTTTGCCTTTCTGGGCTTTGGGTGAAGTTGGAGGGTACAGTGGCTTTCAAGCTCAGAGGGCACACTCAAAGTTACAAGTGAGTCCTTTTACTTTGACAGATGAGTACCGTTGTGGATGGATCACCTGATCCCGTGTGGTGATTGCATAGACCTTCTGGGAACTTATGGGAGCATTTCACTGATGGGCTCCTGGATATGGGACCAGCCTGCAGAGCCCCTGCACATCCCTCATGTAGCAAGATTGACTTGTGTCTTTGCTTTCTTTTCTCTTAGCATGATTCTTTTTTTTCTTTTCTTTTCTTTTCTTTTCTTTCTTTCAACTTTATCTGTTTATTTTGGGAGAGACAGAGGGAGTATGGGCAGAGGAGGGGCAGATAGAGAAGGAAAATCTCAAGCAGGCTCCACACTGCCAGCACAGAGCCCGAGGCAGGGCTCGAACTCATGAAACTGTGAGATCATGATCTGAGCTCAAGAGCCAGAGGCTTAGCGGATGGAGTCACCCAGGTGCCCCTCCTAGACTGATTCTTTCATGCATTTCCTGTGCAATCAGAGGTTTCTACTCACACTAGAAAGTAGTATAAGTTTTACTTACACTATCTCTGCTTTAATTAGCATTCATTTGATTCAGTGAGTTTCTTATATTAAAAAACGAGATTTATCTGGACCAAAAAAAATGTTTTAATGACATTTGTCATTTCACACTCTGCTACTGTCGGATTTGGATTGCCATTTCTTTCCCCCTTTTGTAAGTCCCTGATTTCCAGTTTCTTAAGGATTAAAGATCTAACCTGACAAATACTAAATCATCTAGAGTATTTCCACCATGGAATCATAGATGTGAGTTTGACTTCTCTGAGGACTTGCAAGAACTGGAACCTTCTACATCACGTAGTCTTGAGTCTCATACGTGCAGGGATGGGGTCCTGCTTGCTCATGCGTCTTTCATAACCTCATTAAATAAGATCAATGCTCGCAACAAGCTTCCTGAATCAAATTTAGTTCGATAAACTCCACGTCATAAATGGTACTGAGGTTCCAAAGATCGACAGGCTTCGCTCTGCAGATCAGTGATGGGCGAGCGCATTCAGTGTCCTCCCACCTAAGTCTGATTTTTATTCAAGATTCAGTTGCCGGTCTACAGCTGTGGAGAAGTCTCTATAGCTACTCCCAAATCTACCGCTTTCCCCTTGAGACAAACTTGGGGTCTTCTCCTGGAAGGAATGTTTATAGCCCTCAAATGCAACATTTGCTAACCTGCGTGTGTTTTTCTTGTCCTTCAAAATCATCTTTACTCCTTCCTGCTAATTTAGCAACTACTCCATTAAAGGAGCATACCAACTCTCTGCCCCCATTTTAGTTTTTTGACCTCTTACCACCTAGCTTTTTGTGCCACATGCTAACGATTATGCTCCCGGGTCCATGAATCCTGCCCCTTTGGGAAGAGAGGGCGGGCTGCCTTCTTGGCAGCAAGAAGCCTCCTGTTCAGACTTGTTCCTCCAGAGCTGACTCCTCTCTTAAGCAGGCTCTGTGTCTCCTCATTCCCTGCAAGCCGGTTTGTCACGCCCGTCCAGCTAAAGGCTCATATCGATCTCCCACAACATGGTTCTGTGCCCTGACTTTGTCACAGCACAACAGCAGCTGTTCTGGGGGCTTGATTTTCCCTGCTCTGCTGCTCTGGGAGACCAGGACTGTTTGGGAAGCAAGGTGCCTGTCATTAAGGCAGGAATGCTCACCATGGCACCATTGACATGTTGGGCCAGATCATTCTGGCTCTGTTGTGGAGGGCTGTCCTGTGCACTGCATGATGCTTACATGCTAGATTCCAGGAGCACCAGCCCCCTCAAGCTGTGACCACCAAAACATGTATCCAGACCTTGTCAAATATCTCCTGGGGGCAAATTTGTTCCCATTTGCAAACTGTTGATTTAAGGGAACATGTGAGCCACTCACGAAATCCAAATACAGAAGACAGTGCTGTCTGATTTTCTACCCGCGTAGCAGTGGCTGGGAACTGGTCTCAGGAGTCATGTCAGAAGAATAAGGCTCTGTGTGCAGGAAGCCCACACTCAAAACATAAGCTGCCATGGTGGGAACACCTGTGTATTTTCTCGGAAGAAAAAAAAACCTTTTGTGAGTTCCTTGGTATATACACAGAAGCACATTGAAGAAAAGGGCATGACTCTGGCATAATAAGATGTTGCATTTGTATGCCGTATAAAGCTTAATAAAGCTTTCCACATTTATCAGCTCATCTTGGCATCAATCGTCGAGGTGCTAAAGGGAAAATGATGATGATGATGGTTATACTGCTTTGTCAAAATCATCCTCTGGAAACGAAATTCAGCCAGTTTTAAAGACTTCTCCATGGATGTATTTCCTTGCTGGACAAGTTAAGCACAGATGCGTATTTTCTTTGGTTCTAACCTATGCAAGATAATTTCACGAAACATTTGCAGACTCTAGTAGGTTGTATCCTGATTGTTTCTCACTTCCTCTCCTTTTTCCTACCCCAAATGGAAAAATTAATTCAATTATCTTTTACAATGAGGAGATGGATTTTGTTATTCCAGAAGTTGTTTGATAAGCATTCTGCATCCTTAATGCCTCTTGGTAACCAGTACACAAGCAGCAAGTGTTCCTGGAAGCCTAGTGTTTCCAGCACTGTTTTATCATTGCCCTCATTTTCCTGACCTCACAAGCTCATCACTGATACCCAGGACTCATTCAATGTGTCCTCTCCCCCAATGCCTTAATCAGAGTAAGTGATGGGCCTGATGTGATGTTTCTCACCCAGGAGGGGATGTTCATCATAAGCATCTGTATTCCAAAATGGCCTTATCTTTGGCCCAGGGGGCCCACTGGCATTGCAGAAATGATGGACGAGCCCTTCCCAGATAACTATGTGTCATGAAGCTTCCTCTGGTTGTAGGAGGTGTACCTTTGGGGGAAATGGCTTGATCTGTAGTATGAGTTGGTTAAGCAGAATCATAATAGGGCCCTATCAGGCTTAAAACTATGCCTGAACATATTGTTTTCAATGCCCGTGTAATTTTGACGGGCATAGGTAATTTGGAACTTGACCAATCAAGTTGGGCTGACTGGTACAGATTCAAGGATACTCAAGAGAAGTTGCTAAATGTATGGTATGGTGGTCAGGGGAGGGAAGGAGTTATGTAAAAGATGTGGGAACTAGGACTGGGCCACACATTTGCCCAGGATAGGGTTCACCGTAGCCAAAAGCAGCGGGACTATAGTGAAAATGTGTTTTGTTGACTCTTGATTCATTCCCACAGATTCTAGCTGCCCCACAGAGCCCTGTCAACAACTTGTGGGGCAAAAGGACACATCCCAAGCATCCAATGGAACCACAAATCAAATGACGGAAGAGCCATGATCATCTGGAGTGAACTCCGGGTGGCGTGTAAAGCAGAGCTCATAATTGTCAGAAACTACTACTTGTGGAATTTTCAAAAAGTTCTAGCCTTAGGCATTCCAGGAATTATTTTTAAATTCCTTGTCTGACAGGAATTAGTTATGAATCCATTTCTTTCTTTTTAACAAAACTGAACGTGCTGACACCAGCTGTCCTAACACGGGGTTAATTTTCATTTCCTTTATTGTATTCTCAACAAAGTGGCTCTCAGGAGAGTTAAGGTAACCGACAATCCAGGCAGCTGTTCGAGATGGTTTTAAAGCTACAGTGACACCCAGGCTCCAAGCCATTGCTGATACACGGTGGGTAATCCTAGCACACGCTGTACAGACGGAAATCCACTTGAAATTGACTCATCAGGGAGGCAACGGAGTTTCCAGTGAAAGGAAATCAATAAGGAGAGATCACAAAGATGCTAAACTAGGAACAGACAGTAAGCCAGCCTAGCCTCTGCTTTCTTTGCACTTCAGTCCAAGACAGAGGGAGGTGGGTTCTGGTGCTTCTGGAAGAAAGTACTTCTCATCAGAGCTTCCCATTAATCATGCTGCCTGCATTCAGAGGCCCTGGCTGTAGCGGAGCACAATATCCACCCACCTGCGACACAGAGAACCTGACAACTTAGGCATGAGCCCTCTGAGCTGCGATGCCAACCACAATCACCGCTCACATTTACAAAGCCTGGTTTGGTTTGCAGAAAGCCTTCTGGAACACTCCATCATTTGAAATGTAATCTGGGGAGCTGGGTTTGATGGTTCCGTAGGTAAATGAACGGGCACCCTAAGAGGCGGGGGGGAGGGGTCGCATGGTCTGTCTCTCTGGGCTGGGTCGCCGACAGCTAAGGCATCTGGAAGGTGGATGGATTAGACTCATTAGTGGCTTCTGCTCCAAGGCACAGCATAAAAACGATTTGCCTGTTCTTTCCATCACTCTCTTCTGGAGGCCACTTTGTTTTTAGCTGCAAAAGAGTGTTCACAGGACAGGAGCTGTGCTTCATGGCATGGCTTTTTGGGGTCACAAGGTGAGGTTGGGACAGCTGCAGAGCCATCTTCCTGATGTAAGCCCCGAGCAATCTCACTTCCCAGGAAGTCAAGGCTGCCCACAGGTGGATATTAAACACCCATGGGGCCCGATGCCAGCCGACTCACTGTGAGTCCTCACCACTGAGGGAGGCAGGACCCCCTTCCTGCCCAAATTCCACGTGGCCTGCAGTCTGTGGTGGGGTAGGAGTCCTTCCTAAAGCAGGCAGGAAGGACAGATGGGCATGTTAGACCTAGGTGGTGAGCCAGGCCTCATGTGGCTGCCAGAGACCCAGGGGTCCCTTTCTCCACCAGCAGAGTCCTCAGAACACAGGACACTGATCTACCGGGGACAGCCACCCTGAAGGACATTTAGCCTAGCCTCCTGCCTCCTCTCCTCAAAAGATGGGGGGCACGGACAAAAGTGAAAAGTATCATGAGGCTTATTTTCTCTTTTTCTCTAATATACATTTGGCTGTTCTCATCTATTCTGTTTGCTCACACAACTAAAGCAAGTTCACCATGGAAAAGTTAAAAAACAACAACAACAAGCAGGTAAGTCAAAAGAGAAAAAGAATCTGCTATCCTACTGCCTATAGACAACATGAGCAGGTTTCCTGCCTGTCTTTTGTCTATGCGTTTATTTATGTATCTCAGAAATGCTCTCCTGGACACAGGCTCACCTGACCCTCCTTTTTACAACTCGGGAATTTTGACCATTTTCCCGCGTCCTTAACTTTAGTGACTGGCGTCACGTGCACATAATGTACAAAGCTGGATGATACTTTCAGAGATTAATTTAGGTTTGATTAACTTATGTTTCTCCTCCCCTCCTGTTCTTTCTACCCCCGTCCTCCCTCCTTTAAAGCAGAGAATAAGCTCTGTGTTTCCCTGTCCCAGCAGGGCTCTATTGCCAAACAGAAACTGCCAGCAAAATGTTATCTGTCCTGGGTTTTGTTTCTAAAAGTCCCAGCCCAGTGAAGGTGTTGTTGGTTCAGGTAAGTCTGGAAAACACCGGCTGAAAGGGTGCTTTTGGAGAGACCTGAAGAGAACAAAAGTGGTGGATATTAAGAGGTCTCTGGTACCTGTGAGACAAGCCCAAGGAGGTGGCTGGAGCTGAAAGGCATGGGCTGATGATGTGTCCAGAAAGACAGGCTGTGGAGACAGACAGAAGCTTCTAGCTTTAGCAAAGAGACTTCATTCCCGGGTGGCCCAGGGTCAGTAAGAGCCCCCCAGGGCAAAGCACGCCGACTGGTCACTGCTGTGGAAGACAGTTGTAATTACTGCGCCCCACGCTCCACCCTCTCCCCCAGAGAGGCGAAGACAGGGTCGGGGTCTTGTCATGACCGGGAGGCCAGGTGGGTGGTGCCATCAAAAGAACCCAGATCACTTTTCCACCAGCCTGGAAGTTTGGAAGGCCTGAATCCAAAATTAGGTTGAGAGAGATTCAATAAAGGAAATGACAGTTCTTGCAGAGCTGGGCTTGTGAATGAAAAGTCATTCCCTGTGTTTAATCCCTCCCACACTGTTCAATGTAAAAAGTACTTCTAGTATTTTCCACCATTTGATCTTCTCAGCCTTAGCGTTTATTTGGTCGTATCATTGATTTCTTTATAAAATTTCATTTATTTTATTTTTCTGATTTTTTTGGTCGAATTTTATGTGTTTATTCTTATTTTATGTGTGTACCCAGGCTTCCTACGTGACAAATGGGAGGCACAGGCAACTGGCCATCACAGTGAGCTTTGTGGGCCGTAGGCAGGTGGGCGGGGTCTCGTTCTCCCCTCCAGCTGCTTCTGCAGGGACCACCCTGGCCTCCTAGTGGAAAGGAAACCTAAACCACTGCCGAATCTGGCTGGCCCAGGCAAAGCTCAGATCAGAGATTTCCCCACAAAGGAACAGCAGATCTAGGCTTCCTCAGAACACACAGAACAGGTCAGAACAGTGGTGTTTTCTCACATTTCGAGCTATCTACACCATTGGCAAGGAAATATATGATGCCAGCTACCCCTGGTCTTCTCCCCGTCGACTCTCTGAACTTGCCATCAGCCAGACCAGAGGGCAGCAGCTCGCTAGCAGCTGGGCCCTGGAAGTCTTAGGCATGGACAAGCCCTTCCCTGGCTGGGATGGTCACAAGGGCCAACTGTTATGGAGAGGTGACCCAATGGGGGTAGAAGTCAGACTGCAGTGAGCTGGGAGCCCATGGAGACTGAGGAAGCAAAAGTCTCTCTTTGGGGAGTAGAAGGAGCAGAGCTGCAGCAGACACGGTTCAAGAGAGGATTTATACGGAACGTGAGACGGATGTGTTGGGAGGCTGAAAGCAAGCAGCACAGACAGGAAGAAAGGCTGAAGCGACAAGACGAGAGGACATCAGCGCAGCGAGGCGCAGGGTAGGTTGGGAGAAAGTGGGATCCCAACAGACTCACTTGTCAGATTCACTCTTGTATCTTCATCTTGGTGACTGCTGGCTACTTGTGTCTCATACCTATTGCTTACTGAGAGCATCATAGTGAAGGGAGCAAATAATATTTAATTGGTTTAAACCAATTAAAAACCTACCTCTCCTCTTGGTTTGGGTTGTGGCTGCACCAATTTGTACAACCGTCCAAACTCATTGGACGGAATACATTAACGGCAGGTGCATCTTATAGTATGTATCTTGAAGTAAAGATCAAAACTGAACTCACCTCTCCAGGAAACTATAGAAAAGATTATTAAAAAACTATAAAAAGGTTAACTGACAAAGATGTATATAGTATTTTAGGGGCAGTCTGAATTATAGTTTGAAAGCAAGAGTGAGAAAATGTTTCCATCTCCCAAGTAGGATTCTGAAAATGCATTCAGAAACTGGAAAAGCACCATTAATACTGTCCCCAGTGGTGAAAATTAGAAGGAATCTCTCAACCCATGCATCGGGTTGAATCGATGGATAGCTTGCGCTTTGTGATCAATAATACCGATTATAATGATACCTAACATTATTTACCATTTCCATAAGCCAGGCATCTTATGAGTGTTATTTCATTTCTTCCCCCACCGTGGCCTCTGAAGTAATGGCTTCCCCTTCCCCCTTTTCTCAATAAGGACCTTGAAGCTCAGAATGGATGTATTATTGCCCGAGGAAAAGAGCATACCTAGGGTTCAAGTCCGTCTCTGTGTCCAGAGTCCGAGTCTTGAACACTATATGGCACTAAAATATAAAGCTTCTGAAATCTTATTTTACTTTATTTTTTAATTTTTACATTTTGTTTAAAGCCAAGTTAGTTAACACACAGTGTAATAATTACTTCAGGAGTAGAATTTAGCGATTCACCACTTACATATGACACCCAGGGCTCATCCCAACAAGTGCCCTCCTTAATGCCCATCCCCCATTTAGCACATCCCCCCCACCTGCCTCCCCTCCAGATACCCTTGGTTTGTTCTGTTTTTAAGAGTCTCTTATGGTTTGTCTCTTTGTTTTTATCTTATTTTTCCTTCCCTTCCCCTATGTACATCTGTTTTGTTTCTTAAATTCCACACATGAGTGAAATCATAAGATAATCATATAATATTTGTCTTTCTCTGATTGACATATTTCATTTAGCATAACACACTCTAGTTCCATCCATGTTGTTGCAAATGCACGATTTCATTCTTTTTGTTTTTTGATTGCTGAGTAATATTCTCATGTGTGTGTATACATATATATATACATACATATATATGTATACATGTATATATATATACATACATATACACACACACACACACACACACACACACACACACACACCACATCTCCCTTATCCGTTTGTCAGTTGATGGACTTTTGGGCTCTTTCCATAAATTGGCTATTGTCAATAGTGCTGCTATAAATATTGGGGTGCATGTGCTCCTTCAAATCATCAATTTGAAATCTTATTTTAAATGTAACTGAGTTAGAAAGGGATGCAGATATTTAAAGAAACCACGCGAACAGTGTCTCAGACGTATGGAATCACCTGTTGCAGAAGTTAGTATTTTTGCATCTGTCCATTTTCTCCTGATGAGGCATGCCTATATGGCCAGGGCTGAAGGGGAAACATGGCATCTGTCCTCACCTAGAAACTTTTATTTAATGAGGCAGAGATACAAACACTGGAGAGGCAGGCCACTTCTTTTTACTAGAAAATCTACCCAACAGCTTTTGCTTACATCCCATTGGTTAGAACTGCAGCTCCTGGGTAGGAAAGTGGGGAAATGTCACTTTGGGGGAGGATACATTGTCACCCTCAATTCAACCAGCTGCTACTGAGAGAAGGACACTGAGAACCTACCTGGAAGTCCGAGAGAGAGAGAGAGAGAGAGAGAGAGAGAGAGAGAGAGAAAGAGAAAGAGAGACGCAGCACGTGTGGGAAACCAGAGACCACACACATAGAAGTCACCGAGGTAAGATGGGAGGCAGGGAGTTCCGGGGTGTTAGGGCAGGAAGAATTCCTTGCTTGACTATCTCCCCTGGGTGCTGGTGCTGGAATGGAGGTCCTGGCATCACTTGCTTGAGATGTAGGCTGGGAAAGGTGTCCCAGCGGTCACATCTGGACGAGGAAGCTGCTCCAGCTTAGATGGACAGCAATTCGATGGGACCACCGAAGCAGGTCCACCCAAGTGTGGAAAGGAAACCCTCCCTCCTTTAAAACAATCCACGGTGCTGTTAGTAAGGAAGAATGAGCACCTAGAAGTCACAAACAGTCACACTTGCTAGATACCCATTTTGCTGGTGTGTCAGGGTTGGGAGGTGTGTGCTTGTATCCTGTTGCAACGGAAAGTCTGTTGGGGTGGAATAGAAGGGCGTAGGACCCACTTTTTAGGAGATTAACAGGGTTGGGCCCCTCCCCTCTGGTGCTACTCAAAATGTGAGTTGAATAGAATGGAATCAAATTGAATTTAATTGAGGACTACTGATTTCAAAAGAGGGCAAGTAAATACTCTGCAGTGTTTATCAGTGTGGTCAGTGGACAGATTGCATTAGAATCACATAAAAGCCTTGTTTAAAAACATCCATTCATTTATTCATTCATTGAACAAATACATATTGACTCCACGTATGTGACCAACATGAAGAAAGGAGCTGAGAACAAAACAGTAAACAAGGAAGACATCATCCTTGCCCTCTTGGAATGTTGTTTAGTGAGGAAAACGGTGAAAATTTAAGAACTGTAATAATGAAAAAAGCAAGTAAAGTGATCATGCATCGTGATGTTGTAAAAGAAGCAAATCCCAGGGGGACCACAAAGAACAGAAGTCTAGCAGTTGGTTTCCGTTTGCCAGGCACCAAGGAAGCACTTGAGGCCTTGTTAAGCCCCAGGGAAAGGAAGAGGCCCCAACACAGGCTGAGGTCAGCTGGGTCTCTACTGTGGACACCTCAGAGTCCGTGTTCATTTGATTTAGAAAACCAGAGGGAATTCTGCGTTAACGTGACACAGAAGTGTTAGTCATCTCCTGTCACTCTCTAAATCCCACCAAATTCGCTCAAATTACAGATATTAAGCCACAAGTTCTGAGAGATTGGGAGAGGAGAAAATCGCTGGTGAAATATGTCAATGTGTTTTTTGGAAGGTCGAACACAGATGAAATCATGACAACAGAAGGCAGGAAGTTGCAGCCTACGTGTGTGTTGCAAGGAAGATGCACAGAGAGCGGAGGTTGTTGACCATACAAAAGCCAGTTCATCCTGTAGAACCCTCAAGAAGCGTGAGCTCAGTACCAGAGGCTGTGGAAGGCAGAGGTGAGAAGCAGAACGAAAAAAGGGTGGGTCAGCTGTCTTTTATTTTTTAGAGAGAGAGAGAGAGAGAGAGAGAGAGGGTGAAAGTGGGGGAGAGGGGCAGAGGGAGAGAGAGAGAATCTTAAGCAGTCTCTGTGCTGAGCATGGACACGGGGCTCAATCCCATAAACTTGGGTTCATGACCTGAGCTGAAATTAAGAGTCAGACACTCAACCAACTGAGCCATCCTGGTGTCCCTCAGTCATCTTTATGTAGAGCAGCTGTCCCCTCCTCCCCACCAATTTCTTCCATCATCCCACACCACCACAGCCTTACCTACCTTCCTCCTACAGAAAATAGACTGTCTAGTCCTTAAAGAAATGTGTCTAGAAATTTCCAAGCTCAGGGACACCAAGAAGGAAGGAGTGAGACACAGGGATAAAAATAGGACAAAGTGAGTTAAGTCAAAGTCTGCATGCATTCTGAGCACTGGAATGCCCAGCCCCCATCCCAAATTCCAGACTCAGGACCTCAAAGCAAAGCACACACTTCCCTCAGCAGAAGATTGGCGCATTCACTCCGGAAAACATTTCATGGTCCCAGAGAAAACACTTCAACATACCAGCCTTAACTAGCCCTCCAAACAGAGATCCAAACCAGTGTTTTTAAAGCTAACCTCTTAAAAATAAGGTGGACAAAGAGAAATTTAAAGAAAGCCTCTAACATGAAAGAAAACAATCGAAGAAAAATAAAGGTGGAAGGAAACAAAGAAGAACCAAAAGAAATTTCTTTTTGCATTTAATTTTGTTTGTATTTTTCCCCAAAGAAAACAAGTAAACAGAATATGGATTATATTCATAATGTCATCATCTCTTTGTCTTAGCAGAACATCAGACATCTCACTAGATTACTATCCTCAAGCAGAGGAAGAAGATATTCGATCCATAAAACAAGAACCAAATGCTTTTCTTTTTTTCTCTTTTGAGAGAGAGAGAGGGAGGGAGCAAGCTCATGAGCAGGGGAGGGGGGAGAGAGAGAGAGAGAGAGAGAGAGAGAGGGAGTGAGCTCATGAGCGGGGGAGAGGAGGGAGGGAGGGAGGGAGGGAGGGAGAGAGAGAGAGAGAGAGAGAGAGAGAGAGAGAGAGACAGAGAGACAGAGAGAATCTTAAGCAGTCTCCATGCCCAGCACACCGAATGCAGGGCTCAGTCCCACAACCGTGAGATCATGACCCGAGCTGAAAACAAGAGGTGGGTTCCCAACCGACTGAGCCACCCAGGTGTCCTGAGAACAAAATGAAGAACAAACAGAATGTAAGATAAAGAGAGTGAAATGCAATTAAAGAATATATCTGTGAAAGTCCAAGCACTAGAATTTGTAAAATGAGAGATCAGAGAAAGCAGAAATTATTAATGAAATAACACAAGAAAGCTTCTTAAGACTACATGTGGGTCTTCAGATTGTAAAGGCCTGTTGAATATGTGGCCCAGTGAAAGGCAGGACATCCATACCAGGGCTTATCATGATATACCAGATACTGAACCCTAAAGTAAAAGGAAAACCCTAAAAGCTTCCAGGAAGGAAAAATAACAGGCTGCATGCAAAGAAGCAAGTGTTAGAATATTATCGGGGCACCTGGGTGGCTCAGTTGGTCAAGCATCTGACTTCGGCTCAGGTCATGATCTTATAGTTCATGAGTTCGAGCCCTGTGTCAGGCTCTGTGCTGACAGCTCAGAGCCTGAAGCTTGCTTCAGATTCTGTGTCTCCCTCTCTCTCTACCCTCCCCTGCTCTTGTGCTGTCTCTTTGTCTCTCTCTCTCTCTCTCTCTCAAAAATAAACAAACATCAAAAAAAATTAGAGTATTGTCAAACTTTTCAGTAGCAAACTGGAGAGTAGGCACCACAGGAAATTCCTTTTAGAACCAACGAGGGAAGATGATTTTCAACCTAGAGTTCTGTACCAACTCAAGAGGGAATGTTGACCAGAGATTTTTTAATGTGTAAGGACTCAAAGATTTACCTAAAATGCACAAGTCCTTAGGAAGCAACTGGGGAATGTGCTTTCACAAAATGAGAGAGGAAATCAAAGGGAAAGATGTCAGAAACAGAGATTCTAATACAGGATAATGGTGAAGGGCAGTCTGGGCACAGTCTTAGAGAATTATCAATGGACACGGGAACAAGAACATAGACACAGAAGAAGGTCACCAAGGAAAACTGGGACTGATAATTATTATGGACTGAATGTGTCCCTAAAAATTTCATAAAATCTTTCATAAAATTTCTTGAAATCTTATGCCTCCCCAGTGTGAGGGCATTAAGAGACAGGGCCTTGGCAAAGTGGTTCGGTCATGAGGGTAGAGCCCTCAGAAATAGGATTAGTGCCCTTACGAAGGCGGGGGGCAGAAAGAGCCCCCTCCCACTCTTTCCATCATGTGAAGACACAATAAGAAAGCAGTCTACAAACCAGGAGATGGGTCTCACCAGAACCCCACCCTGTGGGCGTGCTGACCACAGGTTCCCAGCCTCCGGCTGTTGTATATAAGCCACCGAGTCTTTGGTACCTTGTCAGAGCAGCCCAAACTGGCTAAGACCATTATCCAGTAGGTTTAAAAACTAATGACAAATCCTTAGACAAGCTTACCAGGAAATTGGCAACAGAACAGTAGAAAACTATACAAATTCTCCACTCCCAGAAAGACAACACTCTACAAGAGAGAAAAGAGTCATGGTATACCACTCGATGCAGAAGTAAGCAGTGCTCACAGCCACAGTATAAACATTTTAAATGTATGATTTTATCAGGAATTGTAAATAACTCTACTGGGGCAACTGAAGGTAGCTAATTAGTAGTGATGGTAAAAGAACTAAATGTTCAACCATCACACCAAATAGTAAGGTATTGCCTAAAACTAGTCAGTGAAGAAATAGTACTAGAAACATATTAGTTGGGAAAAGATGGGTAAGTATAAAAAATATATAGCTAGAACGGTTGGGAGTAGTTGCCTCTAGGAAAAAAGCTTTAGAGATGGCGCGTGGGAGGCGACAACATATATTACCTGTATATTCTGAGTAGGTTTTACCACTCTTTAAAAAATCAACATTAACCTTTCAAAAAAAAAAAAAAAAAAGCAGCGGGAAAATTTTTTTTCACAACTGAGCGTCATTCCCGAGTGTCATGTACATGCCTTGTAGGCTTAATGATTTGAGAAGTGTCATCACCTGATGAAGATTGCTGGTGAGTCTGAATTCGGTTATCTCTAAGCGGTAATTATAAAACATCAAATTGCACTTTAGTAGGATCCCAAATTGCAGGAGCCAGAGAATACAGACTAGCAGGATTTCCCGAGTTGAAGTGGTGAATCTAATTCTGCTAGTATTCCGGACTACTTTACCTAGCGTGTAATAGTGGAGAAATGGAGATTTTATCTCGTCCCCGCCCAAACCAATTGCATTTTGTCCTATTCATACTTCTGGGGATAATTTAAAAGATCTTAAAAATGGAATCACCCCATGCTATTTCCAGTTCCTATAATGTTAAGAAACAGAAGTATATACTTGACTATTTTTTTTCTTTTGTCACGAGAATGCCACACAATCAGAATGAGGGTAGATACTCTTTTTCATGAGAAAGGTTCTAACAGGCAGAGGAAACAAAATAAAATTTACTCTGAGATGGTGAATGAGAGCATACTCACTCCTTCCTCTGGCTGTTCTGCTTTTGCATTCGAGATGCCCCAGCCTGAAGGATTTTTTATGTAATTTAAACACATCCTCTGTTCTCTGAACTGAGATAACCAATTTCGTATATTCCATCTGACAGCAAAGCGGGAGAGTCTCTGGATGGAAATGAGGTGAATGTTTAGGTAGGCAAACACATAATTGCTCTGTTAGAAACACCTTCATCCAGAAAGACAAATTAACGTGACTCATTTTGACAGCAACTTCTTGAACCAAATACATTTCCAAGTAGGGACGGGATAGGATACAAGCTCCGAAATTAAAATGCAGAGATATATCTGTAGCAAAATTAGTTTCTCCCCCTCCCTCTGAAATAGGAAGCTGCTGCCGAGAACAGAGCAGGAAGCCCTTACCCACGGAGGTGACGCAAATAGAAAAATTCCCCATTTCACCTTGGTATTCCACTTCAGACTCCTTCTACCTGGGGAGAAAAATCACCGTTGCGTCCTAGACTCTCCTGTCAGAGGGCCTTCCAAGGTATCAGTTCATTGTTCCATCTTCTGGACTTTAATTACCATTTTAAACTTTTTTCTTCCACTGGGGAAAGGACTTTATTAGCTAAGTGTTCTAATGAAGTAAACTAAAAGTTTTAATGAAACCAAAACAAAACTATTCTAAGACTATTCTATTTAACGAAACTAAAATACAACTGAAAACAGAGCCTTCATGAAAATAACAACCGGAAAACACTTAGCGGTGGGGGGAGATTTCCCCAAAGCAGGTAAGACCCATAGACAAAAAAATAAAAAAATAAAAAATAAAATAATAATAATAATAATAATAATAATAATAATATACCTTTTGGCAAAGTTTGAATGCCCTCATATGAACTCGGTGAAAATGGAAAGGATAATTTTTTGATTGCCATGATTATATTTTTAGTCGAGAAAAATGAATTGCTGAACTTGTTTAATTCAAGAGCTGTTTGCCAGCTGACAGGTATGAAGTCTGTAGGCAGAAATCTCCACTTGGCTACATTTTCTTTTGATATTTACTGCTGAAAATACTGACTTTAAAATATACTACATCCAAGGTGATTAAAAGCATCCATCAGTATTTCAGACAGGCATGTTGTTAATAGGTTTCCTTCTGGAAGGAGCTCGCCCCTGGGCCCCGGAAGCAGCACTGTCTCCCTTCTGTGGTCAAATAGGGAGGGCCGATACCACACAGACCCTGGCGACGGAGCTCAAAATACCGTGTGGTTGGGTGGCTCGACTTATGGGGAAAGGGTACAGCCCAGGCACCGGAACGCCAGTATGTGGACGGCTTCCAAAAAGGTGCCAGGAGGCAGGCTGGAGACGAAGATTCCAGCATCTGCCTCATGGGGGGAACTCTCCTCCGGTTTACTGTGTTCCCACTGGTGCCCTTTAACTTGCGTTGAGGAAGAGACTTCCCCTTCCCAGCCAATCCTATGTCTCAGATATCTCCTCCCCACCTGCTCTGTCTACAGCTTGTGGTCAAGAACTCTCATTTTGTACTTCGGGACCCAGCCTCTACTCTGGCTCTGCCACCTACAGCTGCTGTGTCCCCAGAAGGTGACCCAGCTCTCTTGTCCCCTCTTCCCTCGCGTGTATCACGGGGAAGAGAATACCATTGCCTGGGGTTAATAGGAGAGTCAAGTGAGGATGTGCTTAGCACCGAGCCTGGCCCGCAGTGTGTGGAAAGTGGCAGCTATTAATTCCTTGTTCATATTAATATTTGTTGGCCTCCTGCTAAGCAGTGATGCTAGGGGACACAGAGGTGAATCAGATGTCCCCTCAGGGAGCCCATAGTTACCAAGTGGGAGCCATATCAAATAAGGCCTCTGTTTAGGACCAAGACTTTGGATGCCATTTTAGGAGTTGCATGGGATTTCCTCCCTCAGGCCTCTGCCCGCCCATGTGTCGTGCCCATGTGTCGTACCCATGCGTCGTACCTGGAAGGCCCCAGCTGCTTGTTGCCCCTCTCTGTAATTTTCAGCCCTTCCAGCCTCAGAGAATCTTTGACCTGGAGGCTTTCTCCCCTCTGAGTCCTGGGGGACTAGAGTAAGTAGCCTTTGGAATTGCATAAAGTGGGAGAGAGAGCGTCTTGCAGAGGGGAGGGATGAGAGGGAGACAAGAGAGCAGAAACACTTCACCCAGTGCTTGGCCAGGGCTCGCGGACTGGACCCAGCAAATGGCTCTCATGGAGGAAGTTTTGTTTCTGACTAAAGGCACTCACCCCATGCCAAAGGAATCAGGAACCAGGGACACAGTCAGCAATCAAAGAGCAGGCAGGTGCCCAGCCCCATTAACCACCACCCTCCCCCCATGCTGAAGGCATAGGAGACCACTTCCTGAGTATAGAGGCCTTTTGATAAATGGGAGTGGACAGCATCCACACCACTTGGGACTTTTCCCGCCTGGTGATAAATTTTCGGAAGCAACCCCAGCTTTTAGAGCTGAAAGTCCTCAGGGTCCTCATTATTTTATGCTGCAAAAAATCTAAGTGCCCACAAGGCAAGACACAAGCAAGGAATGGGCTTACGGGCAAATACGGCTAAGTGGTTAATACCACTGGACCGATGGGAGCCAAATATATTCAGAAACCGGGACACCTGTGTGTGTCCAGATCTCTTCGCAGGATGCAGGGGGCAGATGTGCACACAGAATCCATAGAAGCTTCTTTCAGCCTTTGAGAGGCACTTGGGTCCAAGAGACAATGGAGTGGCTTACTCTACTGATCTTCAACCTCAAAGGCCCCAGCAAGAGCCGTTTCACCAAAGGGCATCTTCAAGGGCTCTCAACAAGCCTGCAGGAAGTCAGCTGCCCCCACCCCACCCGCATGCTGAGATTTGCCTGATTATAATTTTCGTCCTTTCATTTTTAAAGAAGTGTGTCCAATACATTAACCTGCCAGAGAGACAATGAGCACATTAAAGGCTATTAAAAAGCACAGCGATAAAGAAATCGTCTAGCTTTATTTAAATGCTTTCAAGCTTATTTGAACATAGAATCTTGTATGTGCTGTGTGTGTAAAACACCCTTTGATACCCCACCTCTAGAACACTATGATGTTCTGTCGAGGAGTGACAGCCAGAAGAGGGAGTCATCCATGTTCACACGAAAGCAGGGCTGGGCTCACTATTGGTCACTGCTTGCCTACTCCCCAGGTGTCATCCCGAGCATCACTGAGACACAGAATCCCATACAAGGTATAATCCTAGCCCTAAACTGGTGTCCAGAGTCTACCTGCTACAACCTGGGAATGTATAGATGAGAAAACCCCCAGAATGGGAAAGCAGGCTGATGGCTAAGGTTGACATCAAATTTGGTTCTCCTGAGTCTTATCCAAGTGTTACTCTGACTGTTCCATTTTATTCTTTCTCTCGCCTATCACCGACCTCTTATCCACCTTGTTCAGGAGACCAGAAGTCCTGGTAACACAGCCCCCATTTTCTGACCTCGCCAGACTCCATCTAACGCATTGCCTGAGGTGCACCTTGTCATTTCTCCTCCTGGACAGCTCCACTTCTCGTTCTGCTTCAGATTCTTCTTCCCAGTATAAGAGCACCACAGTGGCTCACATTTGGAACCAAGAGTCATCTGGGACCTGACCCACCCCTAGTTGCCACAAGATCATTTACTCATTGAGAAATATGTATTGAGCACCCCTACGTAGGGGACCTGTGCCAGGTGCTGAAAATGCAAAAGGTCGCTAGAGCAGATGTGGTCCCTGACCTTGTGGAGTCATCAGCCTGACACAGAGCATGGAATGTTCCACACGTCCCTCAGCTCCTCAAGGCCAGCCCATCACTAAGATGTGATCTCTCCTCCAAACCCCTAGTCCTCCTCCCAACATTTGTCAGGGCCCTCATTACATCAGATCAATGGTGGAAAGGACTTCTGTCCCTTTGCCTTAGCCTCACCCCTCCCCAAGCCATCCTTCACCTGCATGCACACTCTTACACTCTTATCTGAAGAGGTGTTTTGTTTTTTTTTTTAAGGACAGAGACAGAGTGTGTGAGTGGGGGAGACAGCAGAGAGAAAGAGAAAGAGAATCTTAAGCAGGCTCCATGCTCAGCATGGAGCTCAATGAGGGGCTCGTTCCCATGACCCTGGGATCATGACCTGAGCTGAAATCAGAGTCAGCTGCTCAAATGATCGAGCCACCCAGGCACACCCCCCCCAACTTTTTAAAAAATTTATATTTAGAGAGAGAGAGCAGTGCACACACAGGAGAGGCAGAGGCAGAGAGAGGGAATCCTAAGTAGGCTCTATGCTCAGTGTGGAGCCCAACGTGGGGCTTGATCTCATGACCTGAGCTGAAATCAAGAGTTGGATGCTCAACCACCTGAACCACCCAGACATCCCTATTGGAAGAAGCTTTTAAAGCAACATCCTCTCTCCCTGCTTCCTAAATGAAATCCATGCTGGTGCCCAGTGAATCTATTCTCCAGTCTCTGGCAAAGCCTCACATTTTCCATGTGTGGAGATAGCTCCACAAAGGAAGGACCTTTCCTTGATCAAGACAGAATGGCCCAGAATTAGAAGAAAATTTCCCATGGAGCTAGAGAGGCTGGATATACAATTTTAGTTTCCAAAATTTCTGCTACCAGCATTCAGTTTAAAGAAAAGTACTACATGGGCAGAGTTTCTATAAATACATTGTGTGTCCAGCAACCCCGGATATAGCCTCTCCCAACCTCTTGGTAAAAGACCATTGAAAGCACAAGTGAAAAATGAAAAAGTGTAACAAACATTTAAAGAAAATAGCAGTAAATCTACTATAAGTATATGAGAGAACATCCTGCTACTTACAAGACATAGAGATGGATGGATATCCACAATCTGAGCCAACATATGCTTTTGTGTTGCATTAAATGGAGAAAACTTATCAACCTTAAAAAGTATAGATATTTTATTTTCTGCTGCAAGTATCAAACTTTCTGCAATGATAGAAATGTTCTACAATCTGTGCTGTCCAGCACGCTAGGCACTGGCCACATGGAATTATGGAGTACTGGAGGTGTGCCTAGTGCAAGGGAGGGATGGAATTCTCAGTTTAATTTAAATAAAATTCAAATGTAACTTAATTCCATCACCACGTGCGGCCACTAATGAGGCTGCACAGATCTACACATATCAGAAAGTCGGGGTCCTCCCTCTCCTGTGCAGACATTCCTTTGGGGGTAGTCAAGCATGGGCCCCTTTCCTGCCCTCAGCCTCAACACTCCTTACTTATGAGCAAAGAATTAAATAAAACTTCCAATAATAATAATAACAACAACAACAGGGCACAAAGTGGTAGGACAGGAAGAGACAGGAAGTGTTTATATCCTCTCCACACCTGAAAAACAAATAACCCAGTGAAGAAATGGGCAGAAAACATGAATAGACACTTCTCTAAAGAAGACATCCGGATGGCCAACAGGCACATGAAAAGATGCTCAACGTCGCTCCTCATCAGGGAAATACAAATCAAAACCACACTCAGATATCACCTCACGCCAGTCAGAGTGGCCAAAATGAACAAATCAGGAGACTACAGATGCTGGAGAGGATGTGGAGAAACGGGAACCCTCTTGCACTGTTGGTGGGAATGCAAATTGGTGCAGCCACTCTGGAAAACAGTGTGGAGGTTCCTCAAAAAATTAAAAATAGACCTACCCTATGACCCAGCAATAGCACTGCTAGGAATTTACCCAAGGGATACAGGAGTACTGATGCACAGGGGCACTTGTACCCCAATGTTTACAGCAGCACTCTCAACAATAGCCAAATTATGGAAAGAGCCTAAATGTCCATCAACTGATGAATGGATAAAGAAATTGTGGTTTATATACACAATTGAGTACTACGTGGCAATGAGAAAGAATGAAATCTGGCCCTTTGTAGCAATGTGGACGGAACTGGAGAGTGTGATGCTAAGTGAAATAAGCCATACAGAGAAAGCCATACAGGATCTTATGTGGATCCTGAGAAACTTAACAGGAACCCATGGGGGAGGGGAAGGGAAAAAAAAAGAGAGAGAGGTTAGAGTGGGAGAGAGCCAAAGCATAAGAGACTCTTAAAAAATGAAAACAAGGGGCGCCTGGGTGGCGCAGTCGGTTAAGCGTCCGACTTCAGCCAGGTCACAATCTCGCGGTCCGTGAGTTCGAGCCCCGAGTCGGGCTCTGGGCTGATGGCTCAGAGCATGGAGCCTGTTTCCGATTCTGTGTCTCCCTCTCTCTCTGCCCCTCCCCCGTTCATGCTCTGTCTCTCTCTGTCCCAAAATAAATAAAAAACATTGAAAAAAAAATTAAAAAAAAAAATGAAAACAAACTGAGGGCTGATGGGGGGTGGGAGGGAGGGCAGGGTGGGTGATGGGTATTGAAGAGGGCATCTTTTGGGATGAGTACTGGGTGTTGTATGGAAACCAATTTGACAATAAATTTCATATATTTAAAAAATTAAAAAATAAAATAAATAAAAAAAAATTTTAAAAAGGAAGTGTTTATATCCTGAGAATTTTTTCTCTCTTGGGTAAAGCAGCAGTTGGTCAGAGACTGAGGCCCTGGTAGCAAGGTCTATGGAAAACTCTAGTTTTTCATGCCTTCTGTGTAAAGGGATAGAAAGTAAGTTATCAGAAAGGGAGGGATGAATAGGGGAAGCTTATTTTTTTAGGGAAGTGAAGCTATCCTGTATGATATCATCATGGCAGACAAAAGTCATCGTACATTTGTCCAACCCCACAGAATGCACAACACCAAGAGTGACCCCTAATGTAAACTGTGGTCTTTGGGTAATGATGTGTCAGTGTAGGTTCATCAGTTATAACAAACATACCATCCCACGAGGGAATGTTGATAATAAGGGAGGCAGTGCACCTGGGTAGTGGAAGGTCTACGGGGAATCTTTGTATGTTCCTCTCAATTTCGCTGTGAACCTAAAACCGCTCTCAAAATTAAGTCGGTTTTTTTTTTTTTTTAATTCTACAGGCATCTAAAACAGGAAAACAAACTAAACTAGATGCCTGCAGATTATCAACAAATGATTAAAAACTGGGGCTCCTGGGTGGCGCAGTCGGTTAAGCGTCCGACTTCAGCCAGGTCACAATCTCGCGGTCCGTGAGTTCGAGCCCCGAGTCGGGCTCTGGGCTGATGGCTCGGAGCATGGAGCCTGTTTCCGATTCTGTGTCTCCCTCTCTCTCTGCCCCTCCCCCGTTCATGCTCTGTCTCTCTCTGTCCCAAAAACAAATAAACGTTGAAAAAAAAAATTAAAAAAAAAAAAACTACGCTGGCATGTGTTTTGTCCTCTACAATGCTAAAGAATGAAGGAATAACAAAAAAGAAATACAAACAAAAGACTGTTTCCAAGGATTTTCTGCACAAGTTGCTGTTTATGTGGAAAACTAAGAGGAAGACATACCACAAAGTCAAGAACTAAGAAAATACAGCTCGGGGCATCTGGCTAATTCTGTCAGTAGAGCGTGTGACTCTCGATCTCAGCGTTGTAGGTTTGAGGCCTACATTAGGTGTAGAGGGAACTTAAAGATAAAATCTTTAAAAAAAAAGAGAAAGAGAAAGAAAATACATCTTAATTTTTTTTTGATAAAAAAAAAACTTGATGGACGGCAGTTTAAAGCAAGAATGAAAAGTACTTAGTATGGGGAAATCCTGGAATAAAAGTGCCTGCATGGAGTCCTAACATTAATTAAAGAGTTCAAAGCTTTATTACACATGAAATTTTCAAATATAATCATTGAAAAGAAATACAAAACAAAAATTGCATGTAACGTAGGTACCCAACCACAACATACGTTAATGGACAACAGGAAGTAGGAAGAAAGATATGGTTAAAAAAAAAAAAAAGAAAAGAAAAGAAAAAAGAAAAAACATGATAACTTCTCCTTCTAAAGCAAGAAGGAACAAAAAGGTCACTCATATCTTTGGTAATAAGAAAACCATAGCTTAAAAATGGCTTTTACAAACTTGATGGTTGCCACCAATACAATTAAAATCAGAGGGTATCCCTTCCTGATGACTGCAGTTGATCAAAGAAACTATGTCCATTTTTTTCCCCCATGCCACTGTTTTCTTCTGAAGTTTTCTTCTGTCTGTTTTCCTCCAATAGAATATAAGCTCCCTGACAAGACTGAACTTGTTTTATTCACTGCGTAGCCATGGCACTGATAGAACCAAACAAATACCTGTTTATGTTGTAAGTCATAAAAATTTATGTAGGCAAACATGTTGTTTTCTCTCTTGATTGCTTCCAATGCTTTAATTCTTACTCTTTCTAAACCCCCAGAACTGAAGTCATTAAGGTTTTATTCCAGGGTTTTTAGGATTTCAATTTTTAAAGATATTGTTCATTAATCTACAAAGAATGTATTCTGTAGTTACAGTAAGAGGTTAAGGTTGTCCAACACCACTTGCTAATCATTCCTTCCTCACTGCTTTGAGATGTG
Source organism: Lynx canadensis (assembly GCF_007474595.2). NCBI lineage: Eukaryota > Metazoa > Chordata > Mammalia > Carnivora > Felidae > Lynx > Lynx canadensis. The sequence goes on from NC_044313.2 coordinate 10,857,507, forward strand.
TTTTTCTCTCTCTCTCTTTTCTCTCTTTCTTTTTGGTCATACAACACATTTTATATATTAGGGCCTTTTCCTCGGCTGTCTGTTCTATTTCATTGCTCTGTTGGTTGATTTTTATAGCACAGCCAGTTTTAATGTTTATGTATTTAGGTATAGGTTACTTGCAGGAGGGACAAAGCCTAATCTGTTCCATTTTTATTTATGACGTTAAATAGAACATAGCAGTGTTTATTTGCAGTGAAAAATTGGAGGCAATATAAATAAGCAACAATAGAGGAATGGTTAACAAAGATACATTCATATAGGGAATGACTGTGCGTTCAACCAATCAGGCTAATGGCTACAGCTACACTAATATCCAGGCCTATGAACACACTTAATGTTAACATCATCGCTTCGCCTGATTTGGAAATAGCGCAGCCCATAGAACAGTGTTCTCCCTCCCCATGCCAGCTGCCGCCCTGAGAGGGCCCTGTGATACATTTACGAATCAAGTTTCTGAAGAATTCTTAGTGACTTTGAAGAATGATTAAGTAAAACATGATTAAGTAAAAATAAAATTAAGATAGAAAATGGGAATTCCAACAGGAGTTTTAAAATCTCTGTCCTCAAGTTTTAAAGGCCAAATGGAGAATAGAGCAAAATGGTAAAAGGTTCGCATGGTAATACAAATGACATTCCTTTGGACTTTTCTGTCCTTTCCAAATTTTCTTCCAGAAATTATATTTGCACATGAATAATTTTAAATCCACCTTGTTAAAACTGCATGGAGAAGAGATCGGAGCATACTTGGGGGTGGAGGCAAGCTAGGCTGGAGCCCAAGAGGTGCAATATAGTTCAGGGTGCTGATGTGGCCATGCTAGCCTGGCCCCAGGTCAGCCCTGGAGCAAAGTTCTCAGTCCCCGGGCTGCACGCCCCCTGGCTTGCCAGGCACTCACCTCATGGATCCTCTCCAGAGGGGCTCTCAGCCACACTCACCTCCCGGCCTCACGGTCTTCTGCCTCAGCCCATCGTGGGACAGATGTGCGCCATGCGCCATATAGAACTGCCCGTTGGTGTTCCCCTGAATAGACTCTGAGGGCAAGGTTGTGTTGATGCTCTCGTTTGACTGCTGTCCCTGCCACAGTTAGGGGTCACAGCTTGTCCAGGAGGACTTGATCACGTGTCCTCGCTTACTGAGCCTTTTAATCCATAAAACCCACCATAGATGGGAGAGAGACGGGAAGATGAAGGAACTATTGGTCTTAGGATCTTTTTGAACTGTTTTCTGTGATTTGAGAAAACAGCTGGGGGAATGAATAATCCCAAAGTCATACCTTTTTAGTCCCTAGTGTTTCCCTTCATGGGCAATTGTTTGGATTTTTTTTCTTTTTAATAGGCATTTGGCCTGCTGGTTTCCATCATCTTTGTGGAGACTGTTATGTACAGTCACATCTCCATAGTGTGTGGGCTCCGTGCTTCATGGACAGAGGAGGGTCACGCCTACACGGGAAACTTCCCATCTTCATGGAAGTGATAAAATACAGGATTGGTGATGTGTAAGACTCAGCCAATCTGTCCCAGGGATAGGACACCACCAAGCATGTCTAAGGGTGTGATTTCATCCAACCCTCACATGGGCCCTCTGAGGCATCATTTTGCAGATGGGGAAATCAAGAACCCAAGAGTTTTAAATATGTTGGTCATTAGAGGACTGGTAAATAGCACAGCTAGATTGTCTGATTCCTCTTTCCATGATTAAACTGTAATCTGGGCAGTGTGTAGCTATCTCTGGATTAAATTTGTTAGTGGTCACAAGTTCCCAGAATGAATGTACCCCCAAGGAAATTGGTCCATATTTTCAAGACCCTGGTATCTGAGTTGGCTGTAGAGAGGTTATAAGCACGGCCCATCAGAGCCTAGGTGCTAAGAAAGGAACTTCCAAACGGGCAGTTTGCAAACAAACAAACAAACAAATCTGAATCTAAGTTGAGTTCTTTGCAAGGGTCCTTGCTAAAATCAAACATAATTACAGGCCAATTTTATCTACAGAATTGTAAACGTCATGAAGCCAAGAGACTAAGGATGAAACCTAAACCAAATAAGAATACGAGATACGATGTGTTATGAAGAATTTTAAAAGAGGAAAATAAAATAGGTACCTAGCATATCTCACGGGCAGATGATGGGAAGACACTGGCAGTGGGATTTTTTTTCTTAAAAACAAATTACCTTGCCAGTAGACCTATAGAATACCTTAAGCAGTTTTAGTATTTTGCATTTCTACCAATCCTGACATATAAATACAAATAATGCATCTCAGTCCTTTTAAGTTAGTATCCATAGTTACTCATGAACAGTAAATACATTGAGGAGTCAAACGGGGCTGAATATTACACTGTTTCATGTTTATTCAGGCTTGTTTAATATCAAACCAATCAAAGCTAATGGCTGTAGCAAAATCAACATGCATGCGCACGAATGTATTTAAAATAAACACCACATCCCTCGACTGTAAACAGCACTGACCACAGACTAATGCGCTCATGCCCACCTGGCTGCCATCCCGTGATGCAGACAGAGCGCAGCTCCAAGGTCGGGTCGGCAAGTGGCCAGCCTTGGGCCTGCCCTTCAGCCCCTCTGTTCACATCAGTAGAAAGGAAAGGACCAGAGCTGTCCTACCGATCTCCCCTTTTGCACGGGGAAGGCCCCGTGGGGCCAGAGGCCATGCCTGTGTGCTCACCACTGTGTACCACACACCAGCCTTCATGCCTGCACATCAGAGAGCTCAGTAAACAGCTGGTAGTGATTCCATGCGATCAAGTCCAGGAATTACCTTGAGAAATGGTAAAGCATTTATTCAGACCCTCGGGACAACAATAGTCATTACTATGTATGTGAATGAGCCTAGAGGCCAGGAATTAGGGGATTTACAGCTATTATTTCATTTAATACAACAATCCTCCGAGCCGGGTGTTACATTATCATCCAGGTTTTACAGAGGAGGTGACTGACGTGGCTCAGAGCGCAAGGCTGGCAGGCGGCGCCCCCGAAACCTGAGCCCAGAGGTGGGCAGCGCTCGTGCCTGTATGCCTGTGCACCCAGCTCTCCTCCTCTCCGCGCCTAGCTTTCCAGGGATTTTTCCAAGGTCTGTACATCAGGTTTCCCAGAACTGGCTACTCAGTCATTCATTTATTTAAGTAACATTGATGGTCTCACAGAGAGAGAAAGGTGCTGGGCACTGTGGGAGAGCAAAGACTCCTAATACACAGTCTTTGCCCCCGAGACACTTACAGTGTAGGTAGAGAAAATAAGCCACTCGGAGATCAGGAATAAACAATACCTTGGTGGTTAATAACCGTGCGTGATGATGGATGCCATAGGCTCCATTATAACTTCCTCCTCAGGTACAGACACACGTCATGACATACAGAGAAGAGAATGGTCATGCAAGTCGGGTCATCTGGGAAGTTTCCAGAAGGAACATGGATCCAAGCTGGCCCTTGTTCTTTAATCAAGGTGTAAACTTGCATTTGAAGGTGGGAGTGGAGGACTTAGGAGGATAGGAAAGGGGTGTTGTGCTATGTGGGGAAGACTGATGTCCAGGAGCTAGGGGCAAGTGTGATCTTGGGCAAACTCTAACTCCTCTCTCTTCATCTAAGGAACTGAGAGAGGGATTACGTCTGTCTCTTGAGTTGTGAAAGGGATTAAATGAGATATCCAACATATGCAAACTAATGAGCTCTGTGCCCGCTACAGTAATAACTCCATCAATGGGAGTGACACCAATTAACAGTATCACTTTTCCACACTTGGAGAGACAGAGAAAAAAAGATTACATTTGTGCTGAGCCAAATTCTCCAACGGAAAAAGCTTTAAATCTGGGGAGGGGCGGAAATGAAGGGGAAAACTCCCTGCAGTTTCCATTTTCTTGCTAAAAAAAGAAATTATGTTTATTAAGTATGCAAAACAAATAGGAAAATTAGAATTTAAAATGCTGACTTCAGCTCTTTCCAAGGCCAAGAGTAAAACCTGCAGTGCTTTTTACATCATTTTAAACATCATTTGCTGTAGGGGCACCTCGGTGGCTGGGTTGTTGGGCATCCAACTTCAGTTCTAGTCATGATCTCACGTTTCGTGGGCTCAAGCCCCACGTCAGGCTCTGTGCTGACAGCTCAGAGCCTGAAGCCAGCTTCGGATTCTGTGTCTCCCTCTCTCTGCCCCTCCCTTTTTCGTGCTCTGTCTCTCTCTGTCTCTCAAAAATAAATAAACGTTAAAAAAAAAAGTTGATAGTTTAAATATCATTTGTCGTAGAAAACAAATGGGTAACTTTTCTTAAATCAAAGCTTTGTTCAAGCATCTTGTGTAAAAAGAGGTGGCTTTAGGGAACCATAATCATCATCTTCTGTTACTGAAAAGCTGTCACACAGAAGGGGAAGAAGGTTTGTTTCTCTTGTCCCAAGGAACAGAAATTAGACCAATTTTTTAAGTTTTAAGGAGACAGATTGGACTTAGTATTTTTTTAAATAAAAGGAACAAACTGAAGACAGACAGATGGGAAAGTACCCCTCCCAACTTTCTAGCAATTTCAGACAAATTGCCGGCTGCCACCATAGACAATAAAATGTCCTCAAAGGACCTGATTGACCAGCTGCCAAGAATGCTGCTCATCTGGCCTGCCTGGCCCATCCGTTCTCCAACGACAGCCAGACTGACCTCTCAAAATGGAAATCAGAGGATGTATACACACTTAAAACATTTTAATCCAGTGTTTCACAAGCTCATGTTCACATTAGAACTGACCACCTTTTAAAATCCTGATTCCCAGGCGGTACCCCAGACCAATTAGAATCCACCTCTGGGGACAGGGCCCAGGACTCAGCATTTTTAGAACTTGCCAGGTACACCGATGTGCACCAAGGTTGACACTCAATACCATCGTTGGGTCAAGACCTTCAAGGAAGAGCCCCTACGCGCCTTCCAGCTTCCTCTCCACTCCTACTCTCCCTCTCTCTACTCACCGTCCAGCAACATCAGCTTTCATTCTGTCTCTCAGTTACCATCTCCCCTCTCTTCACCAGACACTGCGGCTGCCTCTGTCGGGAACATCCTTCCCTCCCCATTCCACCACCTTTTAACTAGTGCTCAGTCCTCAGACCTTATGTTTGGAAGGTCTTTCTTTTCTTCTTCTTTTTTAAATTTTTTAAATGTTTATTTATTTTTGAGAGAGAGAGACAGAGCACGAGCAGAGGAGGGCAGAGAGAGAGAGAGAGAGAGAGAGAGAGGGAGACACAGAATCCAAAGCAGGCTCCAGGCTCCGAGCTGTCAGCACAGAGCCTGTTGTGGGGATTGAATCCATGAACCATGAGATCATGACCTGAGCCGAAGTCTGATGCTTAACCGACTGAGCCACCCAGGTGCCCCAAGAAGGTCTTTTTAGTTCTCCCACCATAGACTGGACACCACCACCACCACCACCCCCCCCCCCCCCCCCGCCCTGCCGCTTCCCACCTATTATCTGGTCTTAAAGCTCAGAAAGGTTTGATCTCAGAGTACAAGTCATGGTCATTGTTATGAACCTTATTTGTGTAAGGACGTGATTAGTGATTGAGTCCTCCATCACCATGGAGGCTTCTGAGAGGGGTGGGGGCAGCCAAACGTGGTTTGTTCCCCCTGAGTCTCCAGGACCTCGTACAGTGCCTGGCATACGGTAGGTTGGGTGAATGATTGCTGGGATATAATTTCTGCATAGCTCAGAAGGACATGATTTTTCTTGTCCAATTCTAGATTCAGGCATCTTTAGTTCTAGTGGTTCTACCCTGGCACCCTGATGCAGCAATTCTCCTGGCTCGCTAGTCTGGGCGCCTCCACTTACCCCGAGCTGCCAGAGGGTTTATAAGCGCAGCCTCTGGAGAGTCAGACCAAGCTGGGTCTTAGTCAGGACTTGGCTAGCACTTAGTAAATAGTGATTATACACCAGCCGCTTATTTTCTCTGAATTCCCTTCCTCACATGTAGAAGGAAATTAATACTCATTTCCTAAAGTCGTTGTGAGGTTCAACTGAATTGCTTCAGTGTAGTGCTGAGCACTGATAGGTGTAAATATTCACAATGCTGCTGGGAGGAACTATTATTTTCATGTTCTTCCCTGGCTCAAAGGCTCTCCTCTGGAATGCTGGACTAAAACTAACTCAGCTGCGGAAGCTTCTCATCCTTTTATCTTTGCCTCCCCTCATCTTGCAGGGTACATCCAAATATACTGAACCAGGGGTTTAGAGGCTGCTCTGCGTAAAGATTCCTTTCTCAACACTGATCCTTCCATCTGGAGCACCCTTCCACTACCTTTCTGCCCCTCAAACTCCTCAGCTCAGAGTCAGTGTCTTAGTGAAGCCTCCTGTTTTCCCCTAGGAGGGACCCTTCTCCTACATTCTTTCTGAACTGAGGCACCAGCCACCCTTAGCGATGGTCACACTGAATTCTTGTTTTAGCGATTCTGTTTAACCCACTGCATGGCAAGATCCCTGAGGCCAGGAATCATCTCTATCCCCAGACCTTTATGAAATCTTATACTCCAGGTACCTGATTAGTATGTGTTGATATAGTTAATGCTCCTGATCTCGGGAGCCAGGAAACAGAGATGCAGATGGTTCTAGAGAAAGCCATTTACCAACCTGATGTGTTATCATCCTTTCTGGAAAGGGCATCCCAGCACCTGTAGGTGCTATGAAGAAGGCACTGGCACCCGCTGGGGCTCAGGACCCCCCCTCCCCCCCACCAACCCGGCACAGGTGTGCTCCAGCTCAGACTAAGATTGGGGTAGGAAGGCTGTGGCTCGGAAGAGTTCTGGACTCCTGAAAGATCAGTGCAAAGCTCTCAGTCCCGGAGAAATCGCACAAAACCTGTGCCTTTCTAGTGCATGGTCAACAGAGCACATCCAATCCTTGCTGGTGAATCACCAAGGCAAACCCAGAGGGAGTAATTAGATTCCTTCCCTGACATCACTTTTAAAATATCTCCCGTTGCAAATAATCAAATGCTGCTTGGTTTTAGAGACAGGTCTAAAAGGCACTTTGAGAGAAGAACAGTAATTTTCAAACTTTGTCACTCGCACACCTGCTCAGGGGAAGGTTGCGTAAAACCCGCCCCAACATTTACGAACAAAAAAGAATTGGCGTTTGGCTAAGACCCTAAGTCTGTGGGGCCGGAGCTTCTCCTGTGCCCACCTCCTGATGGGGTCAGAGAAGGCCATGTTGGAAGAGCGCTAACGAGCACAGTTTGATGGTTTGTTATTGTTTAGTTGTTCTAAAAGGATAATTTCCATGTGTTAAATCTGCATACAGATTTCAGTGATGTTACCATTAAGATTCATTATGGTTCAGTAATGGAACCAGCTTAGGGATGAAAATATACCTGCTCTAAAGCAATAATCATCATCTCCATATATTATATTATCAGGGCAGAGAGGACCTGCCAGATTGCCATAATTTGAAAAAAGAGCCCAAACATGCATTTGTATTCCCTCTGGTACTTACTGTGCTGGGAAGGCAGGCCCGAGGGCCTCTCCGGGGGGGGGGGGGGGGGGTGAATTCCATCTAACGTCATAGCCGACCCAAGCACGTTCCAAAACCTTGGCCTTTTCATCCCTGCGCAGGCGCGGGTCTTGGCAAATCGGAGGAAGCCCGGTTTGGTGTAGCCCAGCGGTTTTCAAGCTAGAGGTTACCTCAGAATCACCAGGAAGCCTTGTTAGAACAAGATTGTTACAGCCACCACCAGAGTTTCTGAGTTGGTGGGGAGAGTAGCGCTAGGAATTTGCATTTCTAGCAAGTTCTCAGGTGAGGACAATGCCTCACAATCTTCCCAGGTGATCCTGAAGCTGCTATTCCAGGGCTCGAAGAACCACAGTGTGGCTGGTACCGCTCAGCTGTCTGTGCATGAGAATTACCTGGGGGTCTTTACTTTAAAGACCGGTAAGCCTGAGCTCCATCCCTGTGCCTGATTTAATTGGGGCTGAAGCACAGTGAGTTTAAATTTAAATAGATCAGGAGCTGGTGACCGCTGTATTTTACAGGGCAGTTCTAAGGAAAACTGAGTGCATTTACTCGTTGGTCTTTTTTCACTGGGCTGAGCTCTGTTTACGAGAGGGATATGCATCAAGTAAAATGCCCTGCTCTCTAGAAGCTTACACTTTTTAGTAGAAATCTGTTGAATGACAGTAAATCTCTACATTTCACAGACCAAAAAAAAAAAAAAAAAAAAAAAAAAAGCGTGTGCTGTGGCAGCACAGAGATAACAGCAAGTTCAAGTCAAACCTCAGTTTTTCATATTACTCAGAGTAACTTTAGAGAACTGCTTATGGTTAAGATTTCCAGAGATGTTGCTTGGGACATGATTAGCGTAATCTTATCATTTCCCCCATACTTGAAAATGTCCTCCTTTTCAATTTTTCCAAATAATTTTCTCTTCCATAAGTAATATAAGGCAGGTATGGCACCTGTTTTGCTCTCCATACATATCGGATGCTCAAAAAATACTTATTGACTCAATAAATGAGTCTATGAGTCATCAAACCTGGTTTGCTGCCTGTTTTTCATATGGTCCAATGGCAAAGAATGGTTGTTACATTTGTAAACGGTTGGGGAAAAGGAAATATCTTATGACATGTGAAAACTAAGTGAAATTTATTTTAAAAAATTTTTAAATGTTTATTCTGAGAAAGAGAGCATGAGTGGGGGAGGGGCAGAGAGCGAGACAGGGAGAGAGAGAATCCCAAGGAGGCTCTGTGCCATCAGCAGAGAGCCCAACACGGGACTCGAGCTCATGAACCGTGAGACCATGACCTGAGCCAAAACCAAGAGCCAGACACTCAACCGACTGAGCCACCCAGGTGCCCCCAAACTACGTGAAATTTAAATATCGATGTCCATAAGTAAAGTTTTATTGAAACACCGTCATCCTCAATTGGTTAGAATTGCCTGGGGCTGCCTCCACACTACGTGGGTAAAGTTGACACCCTAGAGCAAAACCTAAAATATTTATTATCTAGCCCTTGACAGAAAAAGTCTGCAGATCCCTGAACTAGCACCTATTTTTTTCCCAGGAGAAACTTGTTTGTGTTTCACATTTTCGAAGAAATTAAAAATTTTAAGAAGCTGCTTCTGAGTTGTGGCCAGAGAAAACTGCATTCCACACCCAAATATACACAGCTGGGATTTGGTGGGGGGAAAAAAGCAAAAGCTTTAATGGAGTTATTAAAGTTGCAGCATAGGAAATAAAATTCTCCACGGAAATTCTTTTTAAGCTCATGAAACTTGAGGAAAACAAAGAATTTAAGACCCTGTTTATTATTTGATTTCATAAAAATGCCTGGCGTGAAAGCAATTACCCATTCTAAATGCTTCAGCAGAGAAAACATTCACTTACTCCTCCCAGATTTGGGGAAAGGCAGAAATTAGCTCGTAGTGTCATAAATCTTTGAGAGATCTGAACAAGCATCTTCTGAACGTTTTCAGACTTAACGAGAGCTCGACTTCAGCCCTGAAGAAATGAATCGGGAAACAGTTTCATCTTTTGTAAATCTCGGTTTCCATCTGGACTCTTTCTTGCAGGGGGGGAAGTAAACATCGTCCTTTCAGAGAGCAGACAAGATCTTAATTGCCTGTTTGACCCTTCACAGCTTTTCCCCAGGAGCAGAATTTAGTGCATCCTGTTTGGATATTGATAGCATACTCATGAATATTCCTTGTAATATAAAATGAGGGGAGCTACTTTAACACAGCTGAGTAATTGCAGTCTCTCTTTGGAGACAGAGAGCAAGTTGTATTACCAATCTGCATCCCCAAAATGGCACTACAACCTTTAAAGCTATGTCAATAAAGATGGTGCCAAATAATTAAATAAAGCCACTTATCATACAAATCAAGATAGAAATGGAACCCTTGTCATTTCATATTTTTTTAAAAAGGCTGCAGCGTAGTGAGGGCAGCATGATCTAACATTCCAAGCTAGCTTGAGATGGGGTCCACTTGGACTCCTTGTGTCCTACCCCAGATTATCGACAGGGTGTTGGAGAACAGCTTCGGGTATGTTCTTTCGTTTCTATTTCCTTTGGGCAGGGCCTATCATACGATTTGCAAAATCTTCCTAGGAGCGGAAAGGTGGTCCAGAGACAAACAACGTTTAAGGCAAAGGAGCAAGAATTGGAGAAGTCAGCTGAAGTCACATGTGATAAATTTGCTGCAAACTGTTGTCAGAACCAGATGGAGAAAGACACTGGCTTATTCAGATGTGATAGAACCATATAGGGATCATCAGAAACTGATGCGAGGTGTCACAGCACGGTGCTTCAGAGCCTGTGCTCTGGAACTAGATGAATTTGGGGCAGAATTTTCGTTCCGCCTCTGACCCATTGTTTAATCTTGGGCAAGTAACTTGACCTCATCCATGATATTGGGCCAATGATACTATCTATCCCTGAGGGAAGATGGGAATTATAAAAGTTGATGCTTATAGCTGCTTGACGGTGAGCTCATTCCATATAATTTTTACATGGCACTCCACAAACATGTCTGACAACCAGGATAATTCTGGCAACGCAGTTGCCATCCGAGGCCAGTGCTGGATGCAATTTGGTGGATGAGCTGGTGTTATCTGGAAAGCAGAGACCACTTCAAAACCCTAAAACATCAGAAATGCAGAACTGGGGAATAAATTGGGGAAAGGGTTTCCAAATAAAATCACTGTAGATTTATAACTCTAAAAGTAAATACTTGTAGCAGCCTATTCCTAGGGAGGAGAAAGGCGTTGCAGCATTCGACCAGGGACAAAGCGTTCTAAATCTAGAAAGCCAATAAACGCAGTGCTGTCATAGGCATCTTGGAGGTACAAGAGATATAGGCGTGTGGCTGGGGAGAGCGGAGGAGGAATAAAGCCCTGTACTGTCAACAGCTAAACTGCTTGGGACAGAGAGGAGATGAGCAAAAGAAGCTCTCCAGAGAAGTGTTCTAACTGCCCTGTTGCTGAGGCCCTGGTTTAAATGGGTAGCTCAGAATGGCTCTTGGGACCATCTACTGCCTTCGTTCTTCCTGCAAATATCCCCAATGGACATTCACTTATTTTTGTTCTTGGTTCTCTTCTTTAAAAATTTCCATTTGGCCACACGTAGGACAATATTCTAAATATTTGAAGAAATGAGAAATGGAATTTTCATTTTGACCAAGGAATAACAACCTATAGAGATTACAGAGGAGACGATAAAAACCAGTGAAAAGTCAGCTTTCTGCTCTATTGCCATGTGTATTTTTCCTTTCTGCCTCTTAGGGAGCTACGGAAAATGTACTCCAGGAGCAAGGGAAGACCCTAGATGCTAAGCCGTCTGGCTCCTTGTCTTGCTGACTCACAGAATCAAATCAACCCTTTGCGTCCTGCTCCCTTTGATTAGGTCTTGCACCATGGGGGGTAGGGCAGGGGAGCAGGACCACTCTTCGATATAGCAATAGGGGCCTGAGTACGCATGACGGGATGAGCCATCTCTGTGTCGCCTTTCCTTTCCTCAGTTATGACTCAAGTTTTATGCTTCCTGTTTGTCTTCAGCTCTCTCTTTGGGCCAGTGATCTTGTCACGTTGTCAACATTATGACGCAACGGCAAGATTTCCCCCTGGTCCTTGTGCTAGCTTAAGAAAAAGGCTCTGAGCATCCTTTTCTTGGGAAAGTTTGACACCCGTGGAGTGTGAGGGGCAGGGTGGGGGCCAGGAAATCTCAGTCATTTACTAAACACCCACAAACTCACTGAGCTGGAAATGGCCCAGTTTAGAGAAATAGTCAGGCTTATCCACATCCAAATGGAGACCACCAGACTGTAGAAGAGAGACTGAGAGTAGCCAAAGGTCAAATTATTTCTGACTGTCAAGTTCATCCAAAGACTACATGCACCAGAAAGATGGGGGCAGGGGGTTGGCACTTTGGGACCTGTATGATAATGAGCGTTGCAGAGAGGCACCCACATAGCTGAGGTTTGTTCTCCACTTACACAACCTCAGCATACTTGCAGTTTGAAGATGATGGATGTGTTCAATACCTTGATGGTGGTGATGGTGTCCCAAGTGTTTCCATGTGTAAAATTTTACCGAATCGAAACCACTTTAAATATGTGCAATGTATTGCATATCAATTACATACCGATAATTTATCATTTTTTTCATCAAAAAATAATAATTGTGTAATTATGTTCAGTGTGTGTCTCTTCCAGAGACAAAAGCTTGTAGGTGGGGCCTGGGGGGATCTAGTTCATTGCTGTACCTGCAGCATCAAGTACAGTGCCCGGAACACAATAGGCATGCAATAAATATTTGTTGAATATACTAATGGGTGGACTAGTGAAGGCAAAGATTTGATCTTATTACATCTTTTTAAAAATTTTTTATTTACTTATTTATTTTGAGAGAGTGAGAGTGTGTGTATGAGTGGGGGAGGGGCAGAGAGAAAGGAAGACAGAGAATCCAAGCAGGCTCTAGGCTGTCAGCATGGAGCCCGGACATGGGGCTCGATCCCACAAACTGTGAGATCATGACCTGAGCCGGATTCAAGAGCCAGTTATTTAACCAAGTGAATCACCCAGGAGCCCCGATCTTATCACATCTTCTATTGTCAAGTCAAAGTGCTTAGTCCTAATGATTTGTAAAGAACCCAGTTGGCTATTCTCACCTTGGTACTAAAAGATAAGCATTTCCACAGCTCATGACATAATACCTTAGAGGTTTGCCACCAGGGATGCTGATTTAAAAATAATGCTTGTTTCGGGGGCGCCTGGGTGACTCAGTCGGTTGGGCGTCTGACTTTGGCTCAGGTCGTGATCTCACAGTTCATGAGTTCGAGCCCCATGTGGGGCTCTGTGCTGACAGCTCAGAGTCTGGAGCCTGCTTCAGATTCCGTGTCTCCCTCTCCCTCTGCCCCTCTCCCACCTGCGCCCTCTCTCTCTCTCTCTCTCAAAATAAATAAACATTAAAAAATTTTTTAATTAAAAAATAAAAAATAAATGCTTGTTTCTGATTCTGATGATAACCTACTTATCACAGACAGTTTGGGAATAGTAGAGGAACAGTTTTTGAACTAATGTGTCCTTGTTTATTTTCCTGAAAGTCTCCTCTCTATAACAAACATGGGAAACCCTGATGCACACAATCCACTTATTCACATATCTGCTGATTTCATCATTGCCTCCCGCTCCCCAGAGCCCTTGGACACCTCTTTCATACTGCATGAGAGTCCTCCTTAGGGAGAGTTGTATTTATCTGACACCCTCATCATATGAGACACTTACTCTGTCTTGTTTAGACTAGAAAGAGCCAAGTTACTGAAGAACTTGGTGAGGTGAAAAATCTGTCTTGTTTTTGTTGTACAGTTTCTAAACGTTTACAAAACACAAACTATACCCTTATACGAGGTTGCACATGTTAGTTGCACGACGATTGTGTCAGTGTGAACTCCTAAGTCCCCCACACCCCAAAGGCGTATTTTATCCTGGGAGGCCAGAGAAACCTGGCCAAGAGTGCAGTTGACTGACTAGTGTCTTACAGGGAGTCTAAAGGTCACCTACTTCTGATTCCTAGAGCTTAGAGGATGGTGGCCTTTGATTAGTCATTGGATAACGCCACCATGTGGGGAATATTTATACCTTACTTTTTCCTCAATTCAATAGCTATTCATTGAACACCTGTTTTGAAGGGCTTTACTAGATGTTGTAGGGTATGTATGGGGTGAGCAGCAGATGCATTTGCTCTCAGAGAGCTCACCGTTGAGCAAGACAGCAAGTAAGCGAAAGGCACCATTCGCTATCAAGTGAGAGAGTAGAAATTCTCAACCAGGAAGCTTCCGAATTACCTAAATCTCTTAAAAATACACAGATGCCTATCCTTGATCTGGATGCTTATCTTAGATCTACTAGACCCAAATCTTTGGTGAAGGTCACTGATGGCCTCAGTGAAAACCCTCAGGCACATAAATCTGACTCCAATTCGGTAAGTAATACGGCTGGGCATTTGACATCACAGGTTTTTAACTGGAATAAAGTACACATAACATAAGCTTCACCATCTGAACCGGTTTTAAGGGTGTAGTTGGAGGCATTAAGTACATTCACAGAGCTGCACACCCACCAACTACCAGCCATCCACAGGACTCTTCGTCTTGCGGAACTGAAACTCCGTGCCCCCTGAACAATAACTCCCCACTTCCCCCCCTCCAAAGCCCCCGGCAGCCACCATTCAGCTTTCTGTCACTATGAATTAGACTCCTCTAGGCGCCTCATACATCTTGGTCAATCCAGCCCACTATAACAAAAATACCACAGACGGAGTGGCTTCTCGACAACGGAAATTTAACGCTCAAATTTCTGGAGGCTGCAAGTCTGAGATTACAGTGCCAGTATGATCAGGTTCTGGTGCAGGCCTTCTTCCTGGTTGCTGACCGATTCTCACCGTCAGTCCGCATGGTGGAAAGAGAGCTAGGGCACCTGGGTGGCTCAGGTGGTTAAGGGTCTGACTTCGGCTCGGATCATGATCTCACGGTTCACGAGTTCCAGCCCCACGTTGGGCTCTGTGCTGATAGCTCGGAGCCTGGAACCTGCTTCGGATTCTGTGTTTCCTTCTCTCTCTCAAAAATAAACATTAAAAAGAAAAGAAAGAGAACGAGCTAGCTCTCTGACCTCTTTTTATAAAGATGCTGGTCCACCATCAGGATCTAATATTAACCCCCAAAGCCCCTGCTCAGATACCATCACATTGGGGTTAGGGTTTCAAGATATAAATTTTGGGTGTATACCAACATTCGGTCTATAACGTCCCGTAAGTCGGATCTCATGGTTTTAAGTGCCACATTTATTGTGATTTTGGTTTTAAAAAATTCCTTTAAAAAGCAGGACAGTACAAAAACATTTAAAAGGGGGGGGGGGCGGGGGCTCAGTTGGTTAAGCATCTGACTTCGGCTCAGGTCATGATCTCGCCTTTCCTGAGATCCGGAGCCATGTCAGGCTCTGTGTTGACAGCTCAGAGCCTGGAGCCTATTTCAGAATCTGTGTCTTCCTCTTTCTCTGCCCCTCCCCCACTCACAATTTTTCTCTCTCTCTAAATAAATAAATATTTTTTAAAAATTAAAAAAAAAAAGCGGTACAGTACATTTCTGCCTAGAGAAGATCACACCCAGCTACATGTTGAAGAAAACAACCACCCTGACATTATGTCACTGAGGTCCTGGGGCGGAGGAATATGTTTCTAGGGAAAGCATGACACCCAGATTACCACCAAAGTCCTATATCCCAAAGACGTTAAAGAGAGGAAAAGTAGCTCAAGTAATTACGAAGATGACCTTTCCCGGAGAATGAATTGTGAGGAATTTGAATACAAATATTGTTTTAAGTACCAGTTCTCATTTCTCAGTTGCATTACTAAAACTTGGACGGAGTAAGTTAAAGCATCCTTAAGTTTTCTTTTTATGTTAGATCATGTCAGATTCACTGTTGACTTTGATCATTATAGAAATTGTAGTTTAAATATTCTTTAAAAGACTAAAAACAAGATGTACAACTTTCATTCACACTAAAAACTAAAGGCAGGCCACAATGAATATGCTAAAAAATAAAACCAAGGACAAGCAAGAAGTAAAACCAGATAGAGCTCCCCATCCAAAAATATCCCCAAAAGTATAGAACAAGAGATAACAGAATGAAGACCAAACATGCAAAAATTACCTCAGTAACTGTAAATGATTTAAGTTCACCTTCACCTGTGAAAAAACAAGAACAAATGATAAAAAATCTGGCTGAGCCCATGTGCCAAACACCTTCCTCCCTCGCTCTTCCTTCCCAAGTAAAATAATGGAGGACAGTAAAGTTCAGGGTGCAGGGGAGGCTTGGAAATGGAGGGAATGAAGGGAAATGGAGAAGGTTGGGAGTCTCCAGAGACCCCCCATGCGGCTGGTGACCCTACCTGAGGAGCCTTGAGATTGCTGAGAAATCCTACACCACGCAGGGCAATCTCCCCTATGAAGACCAAAGGCCTCCTAGAGCCTCATAAATTCTGGAGATAGTACAGATTAAAAAACAATAATCTGATGCAGAGAGAGAGGGTCTCTTGTGCACTGCTGGTGGGAACGCAAACTGGTGCAGCCACTCTGGAAAACAGCATGGAGGTTCCTCAAAAAACTAAAAATAGAACCACCCTGTGACCCAGCAATGGCACTACTAGGCATTGATCCACGGGATACAGGTGTGCTCTTTCGAAGGGACATATGCACCCCCATGTTTATAGCAGCACTATCAACAACAGCCACAGTATGGAAAGAGCCCGAATGTCCATCGATGGATGAATGGATAAGGAAGATGTGGTATATATCTACATGTATGTGTATATATATATATATATATATATATATATATATATATACACACACACACACACATACAATGGAGTATTACTTGGCAATCAAAAAGAATGAAATCTTGCCATTTGCAACTACGTGGATGGAACTAGAGGGTATTATGCTAAGTGAAATTAGTCAGTCAGAGAAAGACAAAAATCATATGACTTCACTCATATGAGGACTTTAAGAGACAAAACAGATGAACATAAGGGAAGGGAAGCAATATAAAAACAGGGAGGGGGACAAAACAGAAGAGACTCATAAATATGGAGAACAAACTGAGCGTTACTGGAGGGGTTGCGGGAGGGGGGATGGGCTAAATGGGTCAGGGGCACTAAGGAATCTACTCCTGAAATCATTGTTGCACTATATGCTAACTAACTTGGATGTAAATTTTTTTAAAAGCAAAACAAAACAAAACAAAACAGTAATCCGATGATGTATGATTTGAGAATGCAGAAACAGAGTGTGCAGGCACCTCAGCCGGAGGTTTGTGAATTAGGGTTGGATGAAGAGGCCTGACCGTAAACTTAAAAGCAATCAGAGAAGGTGCAGGTGAATGTGAGCAAATGTGTTTTTTTGTGGGTGCATGTGAACAATTGTGACCAACCGTAGTGTAATAAGGTTCTGGCATCCAGAGTGTATATTCTGTGTTCAGATTCCCTAGATTCCAGGCACATACAAGTTTTGGGGGGGGGTCCCCAAACTCCCATAATGTTTGAGCATTGTTTAAGAAAAAGAGAAGAGGGGCGCCTGGGTGGCTCAGTCAGTTGAGCACCTGACTCTTGATTTCAGCTCAGGTCATGATTCCAGCGTTGTCGGATTGAGCCCCACATCAGGCTCTGTGCTGAGCGTGAAGCCTGTTTGGGATTCTCTCTCTCTCTCTCTCTCTCTCTCTCTCTCTCTCTCTCTCTGCCCCTCCCCTGCTTGTGCTCTGTCTCTCTCTCTCTCTCTTAAATAAAAAGGAAGAAAAGAAGGAAGGAAGGAAGGAAGGAAGGAAGGAAGGAAGGAAGGAAGGAAGGAAGGAAGGAAAATATGATTATAAAGTTTATTTGGAATGGGAAAAGGAATTACAGCAAATTTTAAATTTGATGAATACCACAGTCTCAATATCCAGAAAAATAGCATGGTAATTTTATTATCTACCTTACATTGCTACTTTTTTTCTTTTTTGCTACTTACTCTCTAATTTCCTTTTTATGTGACAATGGTTTTGTAACACTTTCTACACAGTAAATAGAGAAACAGACCTTTGGTCTCATACAATTTATTAACTTTTTTTAATTTGCTGATAGCAGAAACATTTCTGTTTTTCCAATGTTTATTTTTGGGAGAAAGAGAGAGAGAGACAGCATGTGAGGGGTGGTAGGGGCAGAGAGAGAGGGAGACACAGAATCGGAAGCAGGCTCCAGGCTCTGAGCTATCAGCACAGAGTCCAATGTGGGGCTTGAACCCAGGGACGACAAGATCATGACCTGAGCCAAAGTTAGCCACTTAACACACTGAGCCACCCAGATGCCCTGATAACAGAAACATTTTTTTTAGCTTTACAACCTAGTGGTAATATCATGCAATTTTTAGGATTGTTGGTAAATTTGGGCCAATTCCATCATATTCTTTATATATATATATATATATATATATATATATATATGTGTGTGTGTGTGTGTGTGTGTGTATATATATACATACATACATATATACACACACGTACATATATATATATACATATATATGTATATATATATATATATGAGACGTAACATTCGGCGACGAATTTTCCATAGACCAGCCTTATAGCTTCATGCGCTTCTTAGGTGATTCTGGTGTGAATTACCAGATACAATCTGTCATGATTTCAGGTGAGTTGACACAATCAATGGTAAGAGCATTCCTAGAAGCATTCTTACATCCGGAAGGCAAATAATAATTTAACTCTATGCAGCGGTGACTGCAAACCACACACACACACACACACACACACACACACACACAAATCCCACTAACTAAACCAAACATTACTCAATTCACCGTGCCCATAACCAGACCCCAACCATGCCCACAGCCACTCCAACATCAGACCAGTAAGGGTGAATGGTGTTGGGTGGGAAGCTGGAATGGAGAGAGACTGTGGTCTTAACTGATTGCAAATAGCACATGTTACTTTTGCAAGTTTTATTTTTTTAAAAAAAATGTATGAACACATGAATATATATTCCAGAGCTTTAGAAGTAGTATATGCAAGAGAGGTGCAAGAGAGGGGCCCTGAAGCTTAAGGTTCGTTAGCTTTATGGTAAATCCACTTCTGCCTACCTTCAAATCGTGTCTTTGCCATTTACTGGGGCCTTAGACAAACTGCTTACCCTCTTGGTCACCTCAACTGTAAAATGGGGAGAAAACACAGCTGCTTTCGCTACAAGACCGAGCTGAGTAGCTCGACTGCTCAGTAGCTTGACTGAGAGACGCTGTGGTCTGCAAAACCTAAAATGTTTACTGTCTGGCCCTTGACAGAAAATCTTTGCGGACCCCTGCCTGTTAGATTTCAGTAAGAGGGGCTCATTACCAAGTTTGGACTCTGTGCCTGAGAGACTATACTTTTCATCTCATTTCGTCCCCACAAGCCTGCAAAGCAGGTGTGTTGTTTCTACTCAGTAGAGAAGCAAACTAAGATTCAGGGAGAGGCAGGGACTTGCCCAAGGTTCCACAGACAGTGAGTAGATTCACCTCAAGTCTCCAAGAGTCCAGATTATAGCGACCTCTCCATCAGGCCAAGCTGCCACTGGAGTGGGTCGTGTAATGCCCGGGGCCATAGCTGGGAGGGGTGGGAAGAAGAAAACAGCTCCCTCCCTCTGTGTAGCCGGGTTCAAGTCTCCCTCGTGGCCAGTAATGGAAAGCTCCTGGCTGGGCTGGCTCGGCCTCCCCTGCAAGTGTTGCCTGCTTCCCCATTAGCAGCCTTGATCGTTATAAACACATTGTTTTATTTAAAGCAAGGTTTCAAACTGTGCGCTGGTAGGAATCGAAATTCAAGTATAAAGAGTTTGATTACGAGTGTTTCTCAGATGATTTCAGTATTGAAGCAGTCGTATGGTTCTAACAGTTATATTTTGAAAAAAGCAAAAGTAGTTGGTTTCTTCTGTCAGCCTGGGCTCCTTCGCAGCCCCTAAGAGGAAAAAGATCCCCCGTAAAAAAAGAGCCACATTTTGGCGACCAGAAGGCCATCACCATGAGCAGCTCGGGAAGGAAGCCTTTCAGGGCCTGCTCCCAGAGAGAAATGCTCTACTGCCCCTAAGCCAACAGGACAACCCCAGCTCCTCAGACCCCCAGTACCTTCTCGGGCTAAGGAATCCCTCCACCCAGGGAGGGATGGCCCTTCCTTCCCTCTTTCCTCCAACCTTCTGTGGCCAGTTTAGAATCCAAGATGACCCCAGTAAATTGCGGACTGTGCAGCCACGCTCTCGTCACCAGTCATCCTTTGCTGTAATTTTTAAGGGGAGTCCCTGTAGGGAAGGTCAACCATGGGCAGAGGACAGGTGGACAGACCCCAAATCGTTTAACCCACCCCCAACTGTCAGATGACCCAAGAACAGCAGCCCAGAAGGGTCTTCTCTGCGGCATGAGAGGTGTGGATGCCATTTCCTTTTTTTCTATTGGTGGGGGGATGTTTGGGGCACCGCCTGAGGGGTGTGGGGGTTGGCTACAGACAGATGACATCTGTGGTTCAGTCTGGTTGTCAGTGGTAGGTTCTTTATAGATTCAAAAGCTTTGTAGTTTCACATTGATTGGGTTGATTTTCTATGCTAACAACGTAGAGGTAACTGCTGCAAGAGAATGCATGATAACCAGTGGTGACAAGTTCGATTCCAGGTGACCAGGATCTCAAAATTATCCCCCTGGAGTCTGGTGGCTCGGGGAGGAATGGGACCCAGACCTCACCTGGATGGCGAAATTCCTCGTGCAAGGAAGCTACTAGAGTTCCACCAGGCCCCTTGCAAGATGCAAAGCCCCACAGTTCTTGAGCACAGAAGGGGGACTTGGCCATGTTCTCCCTCCAAAGGAGTTCCCACTGAGCTGGGGCCCTCAGACAGGACTGGGTGGGGACAGGCCAGCCCTCCATCCACTTCCTCCCTTCCTTAAAGGGCCAGAACAGAAAGTGGCTACGGCATCTGCCACCAGCCCAGGAGAGAAATAACACATCTCTATTAGGATGGTCAGGGTCACGGCAGGCCTGAAGCGACTCTCAGCCTACTGCCTCGCTGATTAGTTTCAAATATGGGTGTCTAGAAATGTGGTGCTGGGATCCAGAAGCAGATTTAAAAAATGCATTGCAGAAACTTAAGAAAGCTGTGGCTGAAATCATCTTCGTTGCACACTGCTGTTTTGGGTGAGGGTTTTACAAAGCCAACTTCCTAACAGTGTTCCTCCGTCCCTACGGTAATTTATAACCTGTGTCTGACTCTCTAATGCTGTGCTCCCTCCCACACCTTCCCTCCACTGCTCCCCTCTTTCCAACCTCTGCCTCTTTGTCACTATTTGTTCATGAAATGACACCAAGGTAATAAAAAAACATTCCTGCAATCTTCCTCCCGGGCAGACCCATGAAGTGTCAAGGGCTCTGGATGAGTACCAGAAAACCTGAATTCTGAGCCCTGTGACCTTGAGCAATTCACTTAACCTTTCGGGAATCCAATTCACTTGCATTAATATGGGAGTGGATTATCTCTAAGATCACTTGCAGCCCCCAAATCTATGGCCTTAAGTAGGAAATGTCGACAAACAATAATGGTAGGGGAAACTGAAATTTCTTCCTGTGGAAGCACTGAATGGAGCATTTGGGTATCAAGGATCGCTTAAGGAGGAAATACTAGCCCACCAAGGCATCCCTGAGCCGTGTGAATTATATCCCGATAGTCTCCAAGGACAAATTCACACTACCATTCACCACCAATACAATTGAACCCACTCAGGAATGTGCAAAGCTACAAGGGTAAACTAATTTTGATAGAAAACAGGAAGTTAGATGCTACATGCCCTCCGACCTGAAAAATGAAACAGATCCGGTTGCGAATTAACTCATTATTACTAATTATGGGTGTGGGGGGGGGGAGCTAAAGAGTCTTGCTTCTAAGATATTATAGTAATTATAATAAAATAGTATAATGGTGCCTCATTTCCTGATGAAGGCATGCATGGAAAGCCAATTAGTTCAGACTGATTTCTCCAGGGCTCTGTCGCACTCAGCTTCCTCCCGCCTGGGTCCACCATTCTACGTGTTGGAGATGAGGCTGTCATGTCTGCAGGTTTATGGAGAAGAATGGCCCTACCCCACATGCCCACGGACCACTGGAACAGCAAGGCACGGGCTTCTCATTGATAAATGGTGGTTGCGGAGGCTTATATAAAGTTTATGCAATGACTGTTACACTTGAAGAATCGAATGTCATGATAGACGGCAAAGAGCTTTCGGTCCTGAACTGTAGGGTAGAGTTGTTTGTCATTATCTGGGGCCGTCCAGTTCAAGCTCCTCATCAGCTCAGAGCCCTTCTCACAGATGAAGAAACTAAAGCCCACGGAGGGGACCGATGTGCCTGAAGTCACCAGGAGGAGAATGGCAGAGTCTCGCCTGGAAGCCGAGGCCTAGCGGGGCGGGGGGGGGGGGGGGGTGTGGAGTGGGATGGGGTGGGGCAGACTAAGCTCTTTCCCCATGTGAATCATGTAAGGACCATAGAGGGCGATTTATCTTTTCATCAGCTTGAACATTTTGGCTTCAAAGAATCTTAAAATGCTTTATTTGTGGTCTCGAGTGTGTTTTGGAAGCTACAATTAAATTCTAACAATTAAAACAAGTTTGAAAATTAAAGTAGCAATCTGCCAGGAATTCCATGGAATGGGGCGTTCAGGCTAATGGAAGCGTATGGCAATTTTTATCTTATTTTTTTTTAATTTTTTCAATGTGTATTTATTTTTGAGAGGCAGAGACAGAGTGTGAGTGGGGGAGGGGCAGAGAGAGAGGGAGACACAGAATCCGAAGCAGGTTCCAGGCTCCAAGCTGTCAGCACAGAGCCCGATGCGGGGCTTGAACCCACGAACCGTGAGATCATGATCTGAGCCAAGGTCAGACACTTAACCGACTGAGCCACCCAGGCGCCCCGGCAATTTTTATCTTATGATTAAAAGCTACCATTTTGGAGTAGCTCTTTCACGCCAGGAGCTGGAACAGACTTCTCACAAGCACTATCTTCCCATGATGCTCACACAGGCCCTCCGGAGAGTTAGCGTTCCCAGCCCAGCCCCTCAGACTACAGCCTTGCTCTCCCCCCGCTTTCCAGGATGGCCCCTGGTATGGGCTGGGGCGCTGCCCACCACAGTGGCTTCTTCCCTGGATGATGTCAGTGAACAGAGGAAGGACACTAATATGAGGCAAACCACTGGCTCTGTCCCTACTCTGAGGCAAAATGATACAAACAGGAAGCCCAGTGGGGCTGGGTCATTCTGAGGGCAGGACCCTTAAGACAGTCCCTGAGTTGCTTCCCCCAGATGCATCCCCATCTGGAGCTGGGCGATGGCCTTTGTTGCGTGGAGCCGTGGAGCCCGTTGGTCTCACTATTCTTCTTCCCAGGGAATATGCACCCCTACCCCATTCCTGCTTTTGTGTTACGTTGTTCTAATTGTTTTCTTTTTTTTTTCTTTAAAAAAAATTTTTTTAACGTTTATTTATCTTTGAGACAGAGAGAAACAGAGCATGAACAGGAGAGGGGCAGAGAGAGAGGGAAACACAGAATCTGAAACAGGCTCCAGGCTCTGAGCTGTCAGCACAGAGCCCGACGCGGGGCTCGAACCCACGGACCGTGAGATCATGACCTGAGCCGAAGTCGGACGCTTAACCGACCAAGCCACCCAGGCGCCCCTTGGTTTCTTTTCATTGTAAGCAAAGAATCCAAGCTGTGTATCACTGTACTGTTACAGAGGAATCCTTTGTTTTGTTTTTAAATATCAACTTTGATAATCACCTGCTAAAATCTACACCATCCACATCGCCGCCTTCTTATGCACAATAATGAATACATCAAGATACTGTATTAGTTAGTGAGAGAATGTGGGGTGCCTCCAAATGAATGTA
Source organism: Lynx canadensis (assembly GCF_007474595.2). NCBI lineage: Eukaryota > Metazoa > Chordata > Mammalia > Carnivora > Felidae > Lynx > Lynx canadensis. The sequence goes on from NC_044313.2 coordinate 10,881,010, forward strand.
GAAGGCATGGTAAGTTAAGACGACTCTTTGCTGAGCCCAAGACAGAGTGGAAGATAGTCTAAGGGAGGGGGCATTTGATTCTGTTTTTCTTTTCTGCTAAATCTCTAACATGAAACTGTACGCTTTGCCTCAGTCCCCTGGATCTCATGGAGAACCCTGGACTCCCTGCCTTAAAGTCCTAGGCAGACCTTCCCCTAGCACCCACACTCTCTCCCCTATCACCCTGTTAGCGTCGTTCTCCGGCTAGTGCCGAGAATGGTCTGCTTCCTCCCATCCATGTGGCCTCCATTACTATGTACTTCTCATCTGGGTCTCCAGCCTCATTTATCTGTAACCCAGGAGCCTGGCCTGGGCCCGGGAGGTGGGGGGAGGGCGGGTGGGGGGAGGGGCAGGGGGAGAAGCACATGGCTTATACGAGGCCATTGTAGTGTTGTGGGGTGTGGCAGGGAGTTTGAGTAACAGACAAGAGGAAAGTTAGGGAGGGTCCCTGAGTCTCCTGTACCACCCCTAGTGTCACTGGCCCCTGCATGGCGCTCAGTCCGTCCCGATTTACCCAGGAGTCTCTGTGGACAGCTAAGTCCATTCACTTCCTGGACTTTATACCGTTTCCCCCACCAGGACTCTAGAAGCTGAGCTGTCTGTCCCAGGGCTACACAGCATTTGATACTCTCCTGCACACTTGTGTCCCTTGTCTCTCGCATATTCCTCTGGCTGGGCTGAAATGTAACTTTTGAATCTGAAAAGAAGGACTGGTTCCTTGCTCTCCAGAATTCCTTTGGTGGCTTTGACTGCTTAATAGTACCTGCGACTGCCTCCACACATACTCCTTCCACATGAGAGGCGTCCACGGGGGCTCGCACCTGCTCCAGACCTTTGGCGAGCACCCGGGCCATGTGTCAGATACTGGACTAAGTAGTGAAGGCACAGCGTTTGGCAAAACACAGCCCCTGACCTCAAGAACTCCAAGGCCAGGACAGAAGCTTGGCAAGTGAAGAGATCCTTGCTTCACTGTGGACCAAGTGCCATAGGAGCGAGGCATGTCACACAGGCTTCAGAGAGGCAGAGGGGGCTCCCTCCTTTCCTACTGACCTGCTAAGAGGAGAGCTACAACCCACCACTGATTTCTAGCGCTGTTCTGGGTTCACACGAAATGCAGACAAGGCCTCAGCTCTCTGCCATTATGACTAATTGGTCGATACATATGTATCAGTCACATCAACATCAACATCACTGGCTCTCCCTCCGAGAAGAACCATGTGACGAGAGGCCTCATTTAGCTGATGGGAACATGAGCCTGGCTTTCATTACGAAGCATCCCCGGCCGCTCGGAAGGAATCGTGGGACCCGGTGAGGAATTGATGCGATGAACACTATTAATTGATTCATTTTCCAACCGCTTCATTGGTTCCCTTTCAATGCCCGAGGCTAATACTGAGTGCCTGCGAGTTGGTGGTATTCTCTGGTCCCTCCAGGCAGCTCACAGGGAGACGCCGGTCACACCAGCTTCGTCAGTGAATCCACAGTGTGAGTGTGGAAGTGATTGTGTGCTCTCTGCCTAAAATCACAAGCACATGGGACAGCGAGGCAGGGCCCCACGATGGTCCTGAGCAGATGATACCGAGTTTCAACCTTCTCTGACTTCTCTTCTCTGTACTAAAGTTCGTAAGAGTCCTGGCTTCCACAATACTTCTGCTTTAGTTTTTCGCCCCTAACAATGGACCTCTGTCTGCTTGCCATCTCTCTCTTCGAGCTCCCCTCCCCCAGATCTTTGTGAAACTCTGGGTGTAAGGTCAGCTTCCCCCAGTGAAATGCAAGCTGCACAAGGGAGGGGTCTGCTTTGCTCTTCTCTCCTCCCCACCCCCCACCTCCTGTGTCCCCAGCGCTGCAGAGGTGTGGTGCGTAAGAGGCACAGACCAGATGGTGGCATGAAAGAACCTTCTCCACTTTTCAACGTGAACTCTCAGTTCTGTGGGGACAACTCTAGCCTCAAGCTCTCTCCTACACAAAGTCCCGCATCTCAGGCACCGGCCTGCATTTCCTTCTGTTGTCTGCCCACACTCAACATGATTGCAATAAAGTCATTTGCTTTCTCTCTACACCAGCATCCCTGCCACATCTATGTTCCTGTTTCTGACAGCAATGCCACCATTCACCCGACCAAGTGGGGCCACCTCCTCTCCTTCCTTCCTTCCTTCCTTCCTTCCTTCCTTTCCTCCTTTCCTTCCTTCCTTTATTCCTTTCCTTCCTTCCTTTCCTTCCTTCATTTCCTTTCCTTTCCCTTCCTTCCTTTCCTTTCCTTCCTTCTTTTCCTTCCTTCTATCCTTTCCTTTCCTTCCTTCATTTCCTTTCCTTTCCCTTCCTTCCTTTCCTTTCCTTCCTTCCTTTCCTTCCTTCCTTTCTTTCTTCCTTCCTCCTTCCTTCTGTGGACCTTCTTCCTTCTTCTTGTCACTGAGCTGCTTCCTTCTTCACTGAACAAGGCCACCTTCCTTCTCTGGTTCACCCAGATCCCACGGTCTGACTCAGAATCCCATCCCCTCAGATGTACCCTATGATGACAGTCCCCTAAGTGGCTCATCACTTTCCTAATCCACGGACACTCTTCCTCCAGATGATGTTCCCCAAATACTGTGTTCATCTGCTGCCTCTCTAACCTGATCAAAGCTCATCAACTGCCCCGACTGCCTACTGTTTTGAACCTTGGCATTCAGGGACCTTCATGGTCACCCCTTAACCATGTTCAGTCTCACCTCCAGTGATTCCCAAGAAAGCACCTTCCTTCAATCTAGCATTGTCTCCTGAGCCTGTCTTACATCTTCCCCCTTCTGGACTCGTGCCCTCTCTCCCCATTGCCTTGGGAGTCTCTGCTCAACTCCCTTCAGTGAAATCTCACCCAGACTTCAAGGTCAGCTCAGATCACACCTCCTCTAAAAAGCTTTCCTTTCCCAGACCACAACTCCCTCCCCCTCATCTGCGTTCCTATAGCTGTGTCCTCTGCACCATTGACTTGATTTTAGCATACACCTGCTTCGGATCATTAGCAATTCTGTCATGCATTTATCTCCCCAGCTAGCTTGTAAACCACTTTTGAACAGAGCTCATGGCTCATGTTTTCTTATATTCCCTACAGCGGTTAAGCTCCTTGCTTCCCAAATCCAGGTCTTGCACAGAGTGGGAACTCAGTGGATACTGATTGATTTTCAAGGAAGATAAGACTGAAATAAATGAACATCCGGACAGGAACCAAACTATGCATATTTAGGGAATGGTGTTTCTTTAGATGTTTCCTTAGGGTATTTTTTTTTTTTCTTTTGTAAAGAGAGAGCAAGAGCAGGGGAGGGGCAGAGAGAGAGAGGGAGAGAGAGAGGATCCCAGTCAGTGCAGAGCCTGCTGCTGGGCTCGACCTCACGAACCACAAGATCATGACGTGGGCCAAAATCTAGAGTCGGGCACTTAACCGACTGAGCTGCCCAGGCGCCCCTCCCTTAGGGTATTTTTCAAGCATTTTTCCCTCAGTAAAATTAGATACTTTGAACAGCACCAACATCCCATATTAGATGTGAAATACACGAGCTTACCTTTGGACTTATTTCACTGTTACTAATTTCCATAAGAAGGAAAATTAAAGAACCCATTATATTCCAGCGATGAAAGTAGGTCATCTAGAAATCAATCTTAATTTTCCATATTCAAATCTCCTCATTTCAGAAATAACATGGTAGATTTAGTCATAATGAAGGGCTCACCACGTAGCTCTTTTGCAGTGTTTGTGTTTTAAATCAACACAAAGGTGTTATTCATTTTGTTCTGATTCAAATGGATCAAACTACATCAGCTTTGGCCTTTTGGGAACTGTCTCCAATGTGGTTCTTGACTCTTCCAGCCCTGATTTGGTCCTCCTCCACTTCCTCCCTCTTCTCGACTGAATGCGTGTGTCCCCCCCTCAAAATTCGTATGTAGAAGCTTAATCCCCGAGGTTATTGTTTTAGGAAGTCAGCTTTGGGGAGGGGATTGGGTCGATACGGGTGGAGCCACACAAATGGGATTAATGCTCTCACAGGAAGAAGCATGACAGTGTGTTTGCTCTCTCCACTCTCCGCCACCCAGGACACAGACAGACAGACAGCCAGACAGCCATCTGCAAACCAGAAAGCAGGCCTTCGTCAGACACCAGATCTCCCAGCACCTTGATACCCTGATCTTGCATCAGGCTGATACCCAGCCTCCAGAACTGTGAGCAATAAATACTTGTTTTTAAAGCCACCCAATCTATGGTCTATTTGCTACAGCAGCCTGAACTAAGACACTGCCCCTGCCCCAAGCCTGTCCCCAAGCCTGGCTCATCCTGTGCCATCCATCTTCTGACAAATGCAGTTTCCTAAGTCTGATCCCAGAGCTCTAATAATCTCTTGAGATGGGGCCCAGGAACACGTATGTCAAAAATGTTCCCGTGGTGACTCTGATGAGAAATCAGCTTTGGGAATCTCGATCTTCACACACAAGAAGCCTCAGTGGCCTGTAAGTGGCCTATAAGGGCTCCGTTGCCCTCTTCCCCCCAGTAAAGCCTGACGGGGACCACTCCACTCTGTCCCTAAAAGCGTAGCACCGGGGGCGCCTGGGGGGCGCCTCTGGCTTCAGCTCAGGTCATGGTCTCACGGTGCGTGAGTTCGAGCCCCGTGTTGGGTTCCGTGCTGACAGCTCGGAGCCTGGAGCCTGCTTCGGATTCTGTGCCTCCCTCTCTCTCTCTGCCCCTCCCCTGCTCGCGCTCCCTCTCATTCTCTCTCAAAAATAAACGTTAAAAAAACTAAAAAGTATAGCACCAAATGTATGCTGGACATGCAGAGCGAATGGGGGCACCATGTCTGGGACCAAAGAGCTTGGAGTCTGACCAGAGAGACCAACCAGAAGACCCAAGATGAGATTTACGACTTTTAATGTCTCTCCCACAGACAGATCACTAGAAAGCAGCTCTTAGTCAGACATCGGGTCAGAGTTACCTTTTTGAAAAGCTGACTCTTCAACTGAGGTTGTGTATTGTATTGTGTTGAATTTTTTGTTCGTTTTCCTCAAGGCAAACACAGTCACACAGTGTAGAGAGTCAAAGTGTTTTCAATTTGTGGAAAGCCGTGGATCCCTCTTTTTCCCCACCACCTCTTGTTCATCGGAAGGCAGCCACATCTACCTGCTTTAGCTCTGAGTATTTTTATTTTTCTTTCCATGTCTTTATTTGTTTATTTTTAATTTTTGTAATGTTTATTTATTTTTGAGAGAGAGAATGAGTGGGGGAGGAGCAGAGAGAGAGAGAGAGAGAGACAGAGAGAGAGAGGCAGACACACAGACACAGAATCCGAAGCAGGCTCCAGGCTCCGGGCTGTCAGCACAGAGTCAGGGCGTGGGGCTCAAACTCCCAAACCGTGAGATCATGACCTCAGCTGAAGTCAGACACTTAACCGACTGAGCCACCCAGGCACCCCTTTACCTCCATGTCTTTAAATACTGTGCTTGAGGGGCGCCTGGGTGGCTCAGTCGGTTGAACGGCAGACTCCTGATTTCGGCTCAGGTCACGATCCCACGGTTTGTGGATTTGAGCCCGGCGTCGGGCTCTGCACTAGCAGCACAGAGCCTGCTTGGGATTCTCCCTCCCTCCCTCCCTCCCTCCCTCTCTCTGTCCCTCCCCCTGCTCAAACTCTCTTTCTCTCTCTCTCAAAATAAATAAACAAACACGTTTTAAAAATAAAATAAACACCATGCTTGAGTTGCTATCTTTTGATTTTTCAGCTTCAGGCTTTTTAAAATTCATTTTGTCCTATAGCCCCCCCCCCAGCCCCACCACCCCCAAAAAAAGATTTTATAGTTTTATTTCCCAGGTGTGCTCCCCACGTCTCCCAGCCTCCCAGAGGAGTTTCATTGTGGTTTCTATTGGATCAGTCAACACTACCATTTTATAACATAGCTAACTCGTAACTTTGTGTTTTTCCTAGACTTGAGTTGTCCTTTTCTTTTTAAAAAGTCTACATGGTACACTATGTTCTTATCACTAATTTAAGACCAAACTGACAAACAATTGTCTAAACACCCTTCCCAAGGAGTCCAAATGCATTCAGAACTTTGTCAAGTTTCTCTGCCTAAGGACGCTCTCTCCCAGAGCATTCAGCTGTGCTCCAGGCTGAGCCGGTGGCCCTGTGTGCCCGGCACCCAGCTGTCACCCAGCTGTACACACCTGCACCCGCAGGGCTTTCTTCACCCCCCTTCCTTCACTGAGAGCTGCTTTCTGTATGGCATGTCTTCCTCTTGTCTGATGCGTGGCCCCATTTTGTGAGAGCACATTCTCTGACACCTTCCTTGAAAAGGTTCCTAAACACTGTGCACGTCTGGAAATGTCTTTCTTCTGGCATGATGCTTGACTGATTGTTTAGCAGGTGTTTTCATTTGGGCTTCCCCAGAAGCAAATCCTGAGATAAGTTAGTGAGTGCAAGTAATTTATTTGGGAGATGATCCCAGGAGGCGCCCCGAAGAGAACGGAGAATTGAGACAAGGAAAGGAAGGATGCCTGTACAGGCATTAAGAATCAGGTTACCGTTGTGGGCAACTGGGTTTCTGTCCTGCCGGGATCGCAGGAGACTACGCAGAGCACGCCTAAGAGGTGTCCCGCCTGAGGGGCAAGAAAGCCCATCCCCAGCTAGGGGCTGCTCCTGGGGCACAGTAAGCACTGGCCAAGGTCACGGAGACAGTCAACAAGGGAATTTTAAGAAGGCCAACGCTGCTGCCTGCCCCCAGACTCCCCCTCCTCTGCCTCAGTATCTGCATGTACCTCACGAAAACTACTTCTCGACCATCCCATCTGCAGGAGCCCCCCGTGAGCCTGCAAAGAGGTCGCCCCCTCCGGGATGACCCATTCAGAAATCGGCCTCTGCCAACGCAGCCACACAGCCTCTATGGTGCCAGTTACCTCAATGCCTGCGGACGTGTGTGTGTCTCAGACCAGCCAGTGGCCTCGACGTGCGGCCCCAGGACTAGAAGCACAGCAGCCCCTGGGGAACATTAGAAGAGCAAGAGATCAGACCCACTCCACGTCCACTGAATGGAAAGCTCCGGAAGTGGAGCCCAGCGGTGTGTGTTTTCACAGCCAGCCCTGCAGGCGATTCTGTTGCCCGCAGAAGCGAGAGCACCACCGGTGTGAAGTCCCGGGAAGACGGGGAGCGCACGTGTCCTTCCACACTCCAGGCGTCCGTACATTTGTACAATTGAATCTCATGAGTGAGTGGAAGGGATTAAGTATTAACCAGAACTCGGAGAGAATAAGCCGCAGACCCCATACGCCTGCAAGCCAAGTAGGGAGGTGGATGTTGAGGTGCGTCTGTGGGGACGAGGATGTCGAGAGGCACTGGAGGGGCAACGAGGAGAGAAGGCCAAGGCCAAGAACACACCTGGCCTGTTAACAACCTAGCCTGTGATGTCCCAGAACACCTGTCTGATTTCGGTTTGACCGTGTTAATAAAGCATGACACAGAATGGAAAGGAGAGTGAAAAAGAATTATGCAACATGCATTTTCTATTTCCTCCCTGCTATTTTAGGAAGAAAGAACATGTGCGTGTTTGGGCTAGAATAGGCATACGAAGACGAGGCCGCCACGCACACATCTGGGCTCCCCAGCAGCTGCTGTCGGTGGAGTTGCCCCCCGCTGCCCCCCAGTTGGAGGCTGGCCATGACGGCCTCCAGCCCCGGTCTCCCACGCAGTCTGCATGCAGAGGGCGACCAGCGCTCTGATCCATCACCATGTGCCCTTAATGTCTTTCAGCCGCCCACGGGGACATATATTATTGATGGCCCTGGGCAGGCAGCAGATTGAGCCAGACAAGGGAGGAGTGAGAACGGGGCAAAGTTCCCATAAAGCGACGCAGGCTTGCAAAAGATAGACTGAGATATCTGCTATAGTAACAGAAGGAGCAGTGATAACTCCGCCCCTTCCCGGTGCGTTTCAGTTCCCACCTGGCAGACGCCCCCTCCGAAGCGAGGAACACACAGCCCATCGTTCCTTCACGGCAATACTGCTAAGAGAGAGGAATAATAGTGGTAATTATAATAGCTACAATTCAGTGAGCGCATACGAAACACCAGGTGTGGTGCTGGGCCTTGTACAGACCCTGCCTCAGGTCACCTCTGCAAAGTCACAACTTTGTTTTTGGTTGAAGACTCTCGTCAAAGTCACAGGAACAGAAAGTGGAAAACTCTCCCCCCCCCCCCCCCCGATTTAATGATGAAACCACAGCGAGCTATTTCCCAAGCATTTGCTATTTGGGGAAGGACACGGGGTACAGTTAGAGACCTCGGGCTCTGGAGCTCGGCCTCAAATGCTGGCTCTGCCTCTCACCCCCTCTGCACCCTGCTTTTCTGATCGGTAAAGTTGGATACCCCATATAAAAATTGTGAGGATTAAGTGAGTAATCGTAGTAAACGTAGAAAGCCCTCAATGAAGAGCAACTCTCATTACGTGCGCTTGAAATCTCGCATTCACGTAATATCCTTTTAATCTTGAAACAATTCTATGAAGTAGGTAATTTATCATCTCCATTTTGCTGATAAAGAAACAGGTTTAGCTAGGGAGCAAGGCTAAATACCATGTTCAAGGACACAGAAATGGAAGGAGCCAGAGAGGGGATGTGAACTCAGGCCTTCGGACCTACAAGCCCACGTTCCTAATTAAGCTTTTCCCACCTCACCTCACTATCTGCCATATAAAGAACCTTATGCACAATCAAAAACAAAAAAACAAAAACGAAAGCAAATTTACCTACTTTCAGAAAGTATAGTTCTGCGTTAGTTCAGGTCCTTTGATAATCAGATACCAAAACAGGATTAGTTGTGTAGGAGATTCTTTGGGGGAAATGCCTAGAGAGAAAATAGGGATATAGCCAGAGGAAGCTGGGAGGGCCCTGAGGTAGCTATGCATGTCCCAGGTGTGGAGGAGAAAGGGCCGAAGGAGCAGGGGAGGGAGAGTCTTAGTCCGCAGAGCCATTCTAAGAAAGGTTTGCCAAGGCCCCTGGGGAGACCAAGTCCTCCCGCCAGAGGACGAAGTGCCTTCCAGGAACGGCCTTCCTTAGAATTCCCACCAAGCTCAGGCACCTGCCAAGAGCGCTGAGTGGAAAGCATGATGCAAACAGGGAGACGGTCTTCAGCTGGGACCACTGCCAATTACGCTCCTCCTTGCAGTTGGTGATCTAAGAGGTGCATTTGCATGGCCGGCATCATTATCAGTTGAAAGCGAGGAGATCTGGCAAAATATTCCGTGGGAAGGCCCTGAGCTCCATCTAAGCAATGTTTTGATGCCACACTTGATGAAGTAAGAAGTCAATTCCCTCATGAGAGGAATGCCTCTTCTTCCAGGCAGCCTTCCCAGGAGACAGGTCAAGGCAGGTGCTGAGGAGTCTCCCCCCACCCAAGGGCCGTCAGCTCTGCTCTGCAATTGTTCATCTCTTCCTGTGTCAGCCTCACCGTCTTCTCGGACTTCAAACACCTGAATACTCCCCCTTCTCTGAACTTTTGTCCTTTATGACGATACCAGATTTATTTTAGCTTTTAAGAAAAATATCCTGGTTTCTCAAGGTAGCCTAAATTATCTAGAGGGGTTTGTCAGATTCCTTGAGGGGGGTGAGGGAGCGGTTCACCAAAGAAGTTAAGTATCAGGTGCCTTGTGAAGTCACTGAATATTTTATTTTTCAGTGGATGGACCTATTATTTCTATCCATTCCCTCTCTCCGTTCTCAACCTTTCTCATACCTTCAGGCAGTACGGCTGCTCCAAAGTACAGTTGGGGAAGGAAGGAAGGACATCAAATGGATATATCTGAGTGGGAGATTGATTCTGCTTGCTGTAGCCTCTGCTGGTTACAGAAAACCCTAAGACAGAAGCATAAATTGATTTCCAATGCCGGTCTCTAATAACTCAAGCTCATTACCCTAAGTTTTACTTAGTGCCTAAATTGTTATTTTGCGTGGCCTTGAACCTGGATCAGGGTTGCAAAACAGTACAAACAGCACTTTATTACCTACCATTTGTCACTTATGTCATAAAAACTTCTTGATCCAGTTCTTGTGTGTGTGTGTGTGTGTTTTAAGTGTATTTATCTATCTATTTATTTATTTATTTATCTATTTGGGCAGGGATGGGGGGAGGGCAGAGAGAGGTGGACAGAGAGAATCAAATCCCAAGCAGGCTCCACACTGTCAGTACAGAGCCCGACCTGGGACTGGAACCCACAAACCCTTAGACCTGAGCTGAAATCAAGAGTCGGATACTTAACCAACCGAGCCACCCAGGCGCCCCTCTTGTGTGTTTTTTGAATACAAGTTTCATGATTTCACAGAATACGCCTCTGTTGTCAATTACTTGGTGGATATTTGACACAAACGGAGTTGCGGCTTGCGGCTTGCGAACTTGTAGTGATGGTAGGAGGTCTCCTCATTTAGACTGTGCCCACTTAGGGAAGGGACTACTACATTTGTGTGACTTCCAACAGTGAGCATAGTCACTGTTATGTTTATGTTATTATTATGCTAATAATTTTTTGTTGGAATGCAACATACCTCTTTCAGGCACTGAGGCCTGTGGTTTACAGAAAGTCACAAAACTCGTCTTCATGGAGGTCACCTGTGTAGATGACAAAGAGAGACCAATAATCCAATAGTTTCAATTAAGGGTGGTATGTGCCACCAGAGAAGTACCCATGGGTGCTAACGGCATGAAGGGTGATGGGGGGACTGCAGAGGGGTTCCCTGGAATGGGCCGCCCTTGAGCTGAACACAAAGGACAAGTGGAAGAAGTGATTGTCCTCTGTCTCTTTAGCCTTCCCTAGGCTTTTTAATACCATTTTGTGAGACATAAATAATGTCCCTCCTTCCTCATCCACTCTTTCTCATTAATCCATTTAATCAGCCTAGAGAGCAATGGTCTGAAATGCTCTAGCTCTTGGGGAAATGTGTGTAGGGAGTAATTCATAGTACCATTATAATCACAAAATCTTGGGACGACCCGAATGTCCTTTTGACAGGCAACAATTAAAAAATAATGACAGATTCATTAATCCATTTAGTCATTCCTCCAGCGAACATTGAATGAGTGTCCACATGTCAAGCCAGGTGCTAAGTGCTAGAGATACGACACGGAACAAAACGGAAGTTCCTGCTGGCAGATGACTTATACTATCTGGCTTTTTCTCATCGTTAGGCGTATCTTTCTACATCCTAAGTACAATCTGGTTCTTCAATCTCTTTCAAGTCAAGACCCATTGGAGCAAAACAAGTGAAGAGTCGACTTGATTTCCATTTTAGAATCGAAAGTTCTACTTCCTCCATCTTTTCATTTATGTAAACTGTGATTTCAATAATAAAACACCACACATGGCTATTCTTCAGTATCTCTTGAGGGTCAATAACCCTTCAATTACTATTTAAGCTAAAGAATTAATAAAGATTAAAAAGACATTCTTCCCTTGTGTTTTTGTATAGAATGAATACTCAAACTGTAGACTCCATTTTAGGTTAATTTATAGTTGAATTCACAGTGGAAAACCTAAGTATTCATTTTAATTTTTTTTAAGTTTATCCATTTTGAAAGAGAGAGAGAGTGAGCAGGGGAGGGGAAGAGAGAGGGAGAGAGAGAGAATCCTAAGCAGGCTCATCACTGTCGTGCTGAGCCCAAGGCGGGGCTCCAGCCCACGAATCGTGGTCCACCTAGACGGCCCTAAGTATTAATGTTAAAATGATCTTTGTAATTCTTTAAAAATTTTTTTTTCAACGTTTATTTATTTTTGGGACAGAGAGAGACAGAGCATGAACGGGGGAGCGGCAGAGAGAGAGGGAGACACAGAATCGGAAACAGGCTCCAGGCTCTGAGCCATCAGCCCAGAGCCTGACGCGGGGCTCGAACTCCCGGACCGCGAGATCGTGACCTGGCTGAAGTCGGACGCTTAACCGACTGCGCCACCCAGGCGCCCCTGATCTTTGTAATTCTAACCTGCAATTTGGCAAGGGGCTTCTAGAAGTTTAGAAAGATACAAGAAGGGCGGGGCCCCTGGGTGGCGCAGCCGGTTAAGTGTCCCATCTTGATTTCAGCTCAGGTCATGATCTCACAGGTGTGACATCAGGCCCTGTGATGAGCCCAGTGTCTGCTTGGTGCTGAGTGTGGAGCCTGCTTGGGATTCTGTCTCTCCCTCTCCCTCTGCACCTCCCACATTTGCGCTCGCTTTCTCTCTCTCTCAAAAAATAAATAATAAATACATAAATAAATAAATAAATAAATAAGTAAGTAAGTAAAACAAGAAGGAAAGAACTGAACGAGATATCCTTGGGGGCGATAAAACTCAGGTTTCTCTTTGGTTTCCCCAATGAAAATGTAGCCTTCTTTCCAGAAAGAGAGGTTCAAACACATTGTTCAGAAATAGCTGCTAAAGTTACTCCTGATTTAAACTTTTGCTACCGCCTCTTGAATAAGTACTTATTTTGTTTATGCAATGTCTGATGATTGATATGGCTAATATCTGAACAAGGGTTTCCCAACCTCGGCACTGCTGATCTCCGGGGCTGGGTAGTTCTTTGTTGTGGCGCTGTCCTGTCCATTGTAGGATGTTGAGAAGCCCTGGCCTCTACCCACTGGATGCCAGTGGCGCCCCCACTGCTCTCTCACCCCATCCTTCCACCGGGACAACAGAAAATAACTCCAGATATTGCCAAATGTCCCCTGGGGGAGGAGGACCAAACTGCTCTTGGTTGAGAACCGTTGTTCTGGCCAAAGACTATGACTATTGTCCCCTTGTTCTTTGCAACTGTATATCCTGCTGGTATTTGGAAAACGAGACTGCCATGTATGGATGGACGGGTCCTTCACTGCATGAGAGCACCCGGCCAAAGGTGTAGGAGAACTAAACTCCAGTTCTCGCTCTGCTTGCCAAGCCAAAAAACCTACAGGAGGCCTGTCCTGGAGAAAGACACCACTTTAGAACTCACTTGCGGGTGACTTGTGGGCTAGCTTCTGTTAGCAGAATGAAAAAATGATAAGCAGACATTATCATAAAAAATGGTAATGTCAGACGTTAAATTCATCTAGCCCAACTCCTTCAGGCTTACAGATTGGAAAACTGAGGTTTTCCATGGAATTCTGGAAGGATGACTGTGAGAAAATCCATCAGTTTCTAACTTCAACAGAAAACCTGAGATGTGAAGGGAGAAGTTAATGCTCTTCGGGGAACCTGACCATCAGATGGAAATATCTAACACGTATTTGGAGAAGAGTCCTTCCATGAGCAGAGGAAGGAAGCAAAAGCCAAATTGCAAGCAGGTGTAAGATAAAGAAGTGAGACCCTTCATACGAAAGACATGGACTGAGCAGGGAGAATGGCATGTACTTGACCGGGCAGGAAATGCCCCTGGAGAAGAAAGAGCTGAAGCTGACTGCTCGGCTCAGTTCAATCCAAAGCCAGTGTCTGACACACCCATGTGGCCATTGGGACTGATGCCCGGCCCATATTGGTACAGAGCACAAGCACAGCAAAGCCTAGTCCTGAGCAAAAATGTTGCTCACAGTGGAGACCCTCTGGGGCAGAAGCAGAAAGCCCTCCTAGGGGAAAGGGCAGGCTGTCCAGGAGGAGAGAGAGTATTCTGAAAAGCTACTGTTTCAGTCTTCCTTCTTTCTATAAGAAATGTATGGCTGGGGCACCTGGATGGCTCAGTTGGTTGGGCGTCAGACTCTTGATATTGGCTCCGTTCACGGTCTCAAGGTTTGTGAGTTTGGGCCCTGCATTGGGCTCTGTGCTGCTGGCATGGAGCCTGCTTGGGATTCTGTCTCTCCCTCGCTCTGCCCTCCCCCACCCTACCTCCTGCTGTCTCCCTGAGACTCTCTCCCTTAAAGTAAATAAAGTTAAAAAAAAAAAAAAAAACCATGGCTACATATGACACTCTTCTTCCCCTGGATGATCCACACACCCAGGGGAGTAAGATAAGTTGTATTTTGCCACTGTCTGCCCCAACCCGCCTGCCGGACTGGCCAGATGGAACACATCCCTTCCCAAGACAAGCAGGACTCTGGGTCTCCGAGCCCAGTGACATCCTGGAACCTAACCACGTGGGTAACTGTCCAAAGCACATGCTGTTCTCCTCGCCCTTGCAGGTCAGCTTTGCCTTGTTTAAGGGCTCAGCCCCTCTCACGTTCCCCAGCCAGAATCCTGACCAAATCTATGACAGGTTTAACAGAAGCTGCGGCAAAGCTCAGAAGCACAAGCTCCGAAACCACCACTGACACATCGCTCCTCCTCCCTGGGCTTCTGGCTGCAACCCCTTGGCAGTTTTCCTCCAATCCTCCCTCCCAGGGACCTCACAGTTTCAGTGGTTCCTGTCTTTCCTATGGGCAGTATTCAAACATTTAGGAAGCAGTTATAATGCACCAATTAATTAGAACAGGTGCCTGGAGGTCCCCTGCTGGGTCAGGTGTTAATTTGCTCCTGGCGGATTCACATGGAGGTGCTGGGTCCCGGGGACAGGGACCACTCCCACAGGTACAGGAGTATTTCAGTGTTACAGCCCTGGTGAGGTCTTACCAGGGGATAACAGTCCCGAATCTCCCCCCTCCTCCTTCCAGGGAGTACAATTTGACTCTGCCTGCCTCCTACAAACTCACAGAGGCATCTGTAGCTTTCCAAAGGACCCTGAAGGGCATTTCAAGCTCTAGACATCCACCCTCTTCGGGAAGTGATGGGGTCTAGAGATAACCCACAACACTATACCCTTGCAGATTTCCTTTCCACAGAACGCCAGCTGTGACACCTTTTTGGGAAGAGCCTCATAATATACCCCGAGCTGCTGACTCCCCTATTCTGCTGCCAAACTTCACAGACATTTCTGCGGGGTCTGACTCTATAACAATCCATAAGGCACTAACTACGGCTATAATTAAAGTGTAAAAATCAATCCAGCAGTAGCACGCAGCTCGGAGGGGATGCATCTCCTGCGATGTCCCCGGTGGGCCATAACCCTCCTCTGGCTGCCGTGGCATGTGGCAGAGGGCATTATGTCAGCAGCATGAAGCCCGGAGTGCACCTCTGGCTGTTACTTCCACGGCAGGGGCTTGGGAATTAGTCATTATGCTGCAGTGACAATGGCAGGGAAAAACAGCCCCCCGGGCAAGTGTTGTTAGGTGAGAGACTCAGGCTGGAACTCTGCAGTGAGGGTGTGAGATTTGGTGCCAGGAAGGGACCAGCCAGGCTGAGGGGGGCGACTGAGCAGAGAGGGTGGGAGATCTGGGACCAGGAGAATGAAGGAAGAAAGGGAGCCAGGCCAAAGGGGAGGCAGAACCCCCCAACACTTTACTGGGGTTTTCATTGGGTAGAGACTGCCAATTAGATGCATTAATTTAATGAAATCTGCTTGGCATTTAAACGTACTACATATCTACTTAACACACGCGTGTGTTTATGTAGATTATTCTACAATGTGAATTTCATTTTCAGTGACTCTTGTTATCCTCATAAAATTCTAGAATTAAAAGGCGTCTTGGCTATTGTTACCGTCAAGTGACAGACTGGATCTGCATTCGGCAGAAGTCTCTGCAGCCTGGCCTGGAAACCACACGCCCTACATCGATTTCGCTTTTGTGTGGGTTCAATGGTGTCTCACCCCCCTCAGCCCCCAAGGGTGTCCACCCGGAACCTATGATGTGACCTTATTTAGGAAAAAAAGTCTTTTTGAAGTGATTAATGGAAGGATCTCAAGATGCGACCATCTTGGATCAGGGTGAATCATAAATCCAATAACAAGTATCCCAATAAGAGAAGCGAAAAGGAGAAAACACACAGAGAGGATGATATGAAGACAGAAACAGAGAGGAGAGTGGTACATCTGGATTGCCAGTGGCCACCAGAAGCCAGGACAGGGCATGGAATGAATTCTCCTCCAGAACCAACGCTACCAACACCTTAATTTTAGACTTCTGATCTCCAGACTCTGAAAGAGAAAATTCCTGTGGTTTCAAGCACCCAGTTTATGGAAATTTGTTTTGGCAACCACAGGAACTACTATATGTTGTAACTGGTGACGTGGTTTGGGGGATGGCATCAACTGCTAGTTTGGGGGTCAGAATAACTTGGATTTGGATCTGAGTCATGCCTCTGCCAGTTTTCCTTGTACAACCTTAGACAAATAATTTCTTAATGTTCCCTTCTGTGCAACGGGGATGGTACGTAATATTTACTTCACAATGTTGTAAAAATGAAATGAGATACAGTGGCAGAGCACCTCGCACATAGTTAAGTACTGGGTAAATTTCAGGTTATTATCATGACCTATTATTAGAAGTTAGTTGAGCACCTAAGCTAATAACTAGTTAAGGGGAAGATGGGAACAGACACGAGTTACTTACAAGTAGGCATTCCAGAAAGAGACAATGGCTCCCCTTCTGAAAAGAAGTAGGGATACAGAATATTTGGAAGAAGTACTAAAGAGAGACCATTAGCAGTATCTGAAAAGAGGAGAGAGGAGAAGAGAGGAGTAGGCTGGGAAAGACATGAGGGGAGGACTGGTTTTAAAATAAAAGAAGTATTGCTATTTTGGAAGCTGAATGGGGGGTGTGGCTCTGTGTTTGGAAGGAGGATGGAAATGGAGACACTATTATTCTAAAGAGAGGGAAAGAGGCTGTAATTATAAAGGGGATGTACATGTCTCACATGCTGAGTAATTAAATGAACATGCTTTAGGGAAGCAATGGAAAGGAGCCCAGGGAAGGGTGAATTTCCTCATCACGATGCCTTCAAGTAACAGAATGGGCACCTGCCCATCCCCTGAGCTGGAAGAGATGACAGGTCACAGATTTCTAGGCCACAGCCCAGAATGAGGGAAACAGCACTGCCTGGGAGTCATGTTGGGCATGACTGTACCCAAATGGTACATGTACCCAAATGGGTACAGAACATGTCCATGGGGTCTCATCAAGACTGAGCTAGTCCTGGAAGTGTGGTTTTGACAGCAGAGAGGATGGAGTATGTTCTAATGTTTTAGAAGCTCATACTCTCTTTGCCATGGCCCCACTTCACTTCACATGACCTGTTTGAGCCCTGCAAGCCAGACAGAACAAATGTAGATGGTACCTAGCAAAGGGTGATGTAATATATTCTTGCCCTCTCTCCCTGCAAGTCCCAGTGCTAAAAATGCACCACTCATTGAGGGAGTTGATTGCTAGTGTCATTCGAACCTTCTTTATCCCTATTTCTTTGGTTTTGTCTACTGGTTCTATGAATTACTGAGACAGGAGTGCGAAAATCTCTATTGACAACTGTGGGCCAGTCTATTTCTCCATTCAGTTCTATGAGTTTTTGCCTAATGCATTTTTGAAATTTTGTTACCAGGTGTATACATATTTAAGATCTAAATATCTTCCTGAAAAATCAACCTTTTCATCGTTAGTCTGTTTAATATGAATACTCCAACTTCCTTACAATTATTGTTTGCTTTATATATATATGTGTATATATATACATATATATATAAAGATATATCCTTTAGTTTGAACTTATCTGCCTTTATATTTAAAGAGAATTTCTTATAGACAGCATATAATTGAGTCTTATTTTTTTCATCCACTCTGACAATCTCTACTGTTTAATTGGAGTATTTATAACATTTACATTTAATGTAAGTATAGATATGGTTGGGTTTAAATCTACATCTTGCTTTGTCTTCTATTTGTCCAATATGGTGTTTGGTCCTTGTTTCTGGTTTTCTATTAATTGAGTATTTTTAGCATTCATTTTTTTTTAATCTCCTCTATTAGCTTATCAGCTCTATCTCTTTAAGTCATTGCTCGAAGATTTAAAATATGTATTTTTAATTCACTGCAGGCTACCCACATAGCATCACAAAACTTCAAGAATAACCTAAGAGCTATGTACTCCCAATCCTCTAACCCCTGTTTGTTTTATGTGCTATTATTGTATCGTATTTTTCTCCCACACGTGTTATAAAGCCCATAGTAAATAATAGTTTTGCTTTAAACAAAAGTAACTCAAAATGAGTCACAGATTTAAATGTAAAATTTAAACCCAGAACTTTTAAAAGAAAACATGAGGGAAAATTTTTGCCACCTTAGAGAAGAGCAAAGATTTGTTAAAACACAAAATGTACCTATTAAAGGACAAAAATTAATAAATGCACTTTATTAAAATTAAAAACATCTATTCTTAGTAGACATTGTTAAGGAAATGAAAAGGAAAACCACAGACTGGGAGAGATAAAATGCAACACGTTGATATGAAAGAGGACACATAACTAAAATAGATAAAGAACTCCTACAACCCAAGACAAATAACACAATTTAAAATGGGCAAAATATTGAAAACATGAACACGTTTCACACACACAAATACATGCATGCACACACACATATACACACAAGAACGGCCAATAAGTACACAAGAAAGTGCTCAGCGTCAACTGTCATAGAAATGAGGTACAAATTAACATCACAACCATGTGAAAATACACAGCCACTAGAATGGCTAATATTTAAAAAGACCGACAATATTAAATGCTGCTGAGGGTCTGAATTCGTCCATAGAAACACAGAGTTAAGAAACTAAGTCTTTGAGTATTTTTGTCTTTCGTCTAATTTTTTCTTCTCATAATTAGCAACTGCTTTTATTCCTGTCAGATTCTTTGACTATGCAGCTACTCCTGTTTATCCACCATCTGATGTGCTCGACATCTAATTAACTAAATATTTACAAGAAATTTTCAGAGGCCAGCTGACAGCCACTGTCTGGGAAGAGCCAAAGGGTGAGCTTGCTTGAATGGGATACGGAAAAGCTGCTTAACCGTGACACAGGAGAATAACAGACACTAGATGAATTCCTTCCGGGGGGGGTGATGTGCCCATTTCCTTTCCAATTTCTCTGGGCTTTGTAAATTGTCTCCCATCACTACTCCTCCATCCCCACCCCTACAGTGACCTCAAAGCCAGTGGATGAGAATTCACCTCGTGAATACTCGCCACCCCCAGAAGGTGAAAGTTGGGAAATGTAGAAGTGAGACTCTGTTGCAATGGTACTTTGGTTTTCTCTCTTATTCCTTGGGAATTATGCCAGCTTTCTTTTCTTTAACAGGTGCATTAAAAAGTGACCCAACATTTAACTATGATTTACCAATAGCTACCTAGCACAGCCTGGGGAAGGTGGCAGCCATCGTGTCCTTAGAATATAGGGTGCCAAGAACAGGTGGGAGAAGGAAATTTTTTCCAGCTGGACTTCTAAGTAGTAGTTCAGGAACTTAGATTTTGCTTAGCTTCATAAAAAAACTGCAGGGCTATGAAGTAGCTCCAAATGTTATTACGCCTTATGTCCTGGAGTGTAAGTGGCTTCTGCCGTGCCTCTTACTCATGTCACTGTGTGGGTGGCAGTGTTCTGGCCAACAATGACCGTGCACAGTTTGGGACTGAGCGACGTTTATAACCATCTCACTAGGTTCTGGAGAGTTCTCCAGAGCTGACAGCACAGGGCTAATTAGAAAGGCAACTCAAGTTATTTACCAGATAACGAGGGGGTAATGCCTGTGATTTAACTTTTACCTACTAATGTTCCCTGTGGGGTTTTTGAAGAGAAGTAATCACCTCCTCATTACTGCAAAGTGTGACTTGGTGTGTTTTTTTCCTGCTGCCATAGTTGTCTCCTCCTCTGGGCTCTCCGGGAGCTCAGGAGTTATTGCTCCCGAATGGCTTGAGCTCCTTTGAGGTGTTCCATTAAGATCACCATTTAGATTTCCAACAGTCAAACGTGAAACAACAGACTCTCGGTAGTCAGTCTAACATTTTCCCTAATGCATGAATTTCCTTGTCAACACACAAGGAAATTATGTGTCTGGTCTCTGCTTTGCACATCTCCGGATAGGGCGCTCACTACCTCCCTGGA
This sequence comes from Lynx canadensis, assembly GCF_007474595.2. NCBI lineage: Eukaryota > Metazoa > Chordata > Mammalia > Carnivora > Felidae > Lynx > Lynx canadensis. The sequence continues at coordinate 10,900,947 of NC_044313.2, forward strand.
AGCCCATTTCTTCACGACGAGAGTTCTTAAAATTGAACTGAAGTCGCTCTCCTACTTTACTGGCTCTAATTCTTCCTTCCTCCGTTCAAGAAAACGAGTCTACTCTGATCTCCAAATGATGGCTTCTGTGTCACACTCGGCTCCTGCCCCTTCAACACTGCCCAAATGCTGTCAACCGCCAGTGTCCTCCCCTCCAGCCAGTGATACTGCAATAGAATTCTGACCGTCTCTGTTTCTTTTTCTTTTTCCTTCTTTTTCTGCTTTTCGATTTTACCTTCATTCTCCCTTCCTTCCTCTCCTCCTTTTCCCTTTCTTCCTTCCTCCCTTTGTTGCTTTTTATCAAAAAAACAAAAAAACAAAAAACAAACATGCAATCAAAGCACTGTCCAGAAACACAATCACATACGTGCCTCCCCTATTCCCCACAGTCCCTGTCGAAGTACTACACTCAGATCTGCTCCGAATAAGGGCAGCTCTCTTACTCCATAAAAACAGAATTTGGGGTCCTATTTACCCAAGGACTCATGGTGAAAAGTTTGCTTCAGCATCGTATTTTTTCCCAGAATGTCAGTATCTGCTGGACTCAGACCTCAGCTTTTCATTACACTACACATCATCTGACCACAAAGGGGCCTGAGAGTCAAGACACTTACTTGGTTCAATTCAGACGACAAACTTCCTAGTCTAATGTAGCAACTGACACAAGAAAACGTATTTCTTGAACATGAGGGCCTCCGATCAGCTTCCACATGATCACACAACATGAAGACACAACCTCTGAGCGCCCACCAAACTCAGTGACCCCCTTGCCCACTAAATTGTGGTGATTCTCTTTCCATAAGCATCAATTGAGATTCTAGAACCGCGCCCCCCCACCCACCACCTGCCTGAAGAGGGATATGTCATTCACGAAAGGAGGGGACCGTTACAACCCTTGTGAAGCAATATTATTGTTAATTGTAAAAATAATTTACATACGGTATTTGTGTTCCATTGTTGCTTGTGATATTGACGGTGTGCCATCTGGCTTTCTTCTCATTTCTATGGGAAAACAACCACAAAGACCGCATTTTCTCCTCAGATCCCGCCAAAGTAAGAATGGATTTTAAATGTGTATTTATCTGTTTATAATCATACATTTGGAGAGATTGGACAGCCCGGATCCCTGCATTTTCCAAAATGACATATTGGGTATCAGTGACAGGGTGAAATTGTGGCTCGGAGCCATCAGACGGATATGGCATTTGCCGCCCAGCTACATGTACACAGTCAGGCCGATGAAGGCAGGCGGGGGAATTCAAACCAGCAGGCTGCGGTGTTTTGCGTTCAGCCCGTCACCCGAGACAGAAAACCAGTGGGCTGACGCTGGAGAAAGTTGAATAATACAACGTTCCACTCCACGGGTTCCAAGCGTCAGCTGGACGACGGGGGGCCACGGTGGTTCCAGGGCTGGAGGACAGCAAGCGAAGGGATGGGGAGCAAAAGACACTCGTCAAAGAACACGCAGGGCCCGGGCAGACTCCCACTCGAGAGAAAGGAAACCAGCAGAGCATGGCTTGTCTTCTAGGGCCTGGACGCACTGTTACTTGGCACTTGCTGAAAGCAGTGTCCATTTTTGGTCGCGGGAAATGCAAAAGGAAACTCAACCTGGCGACAGAGGAAAAGGGAATCCACTGGTTCAAGTAACTGAAAAGACAGGGGTCTCTGGCACAAATGGGGGGGGGGGGCGCCGGTGACGTCATCTGTTTCATTCCCTCCATTTGGGGGCTGTGATTTCCTCTGTGTGGGCTCCACCTACAAGCAGATGCGTCTCCTCTGCTGGTAAGACAGCCGCAGCCGCCATTCGAGGTTCCCATGCCAGCCTCTCAGCTACGCCCAGCAAGAAACGGCTTCCTTTTCCATGGTTCCCACACGAGTCCTGCAATGGAGGCTCAGCGGCTCTGATTGGCCCACCCCTCAACCAATCACTAAGGGCAGAGGGATTTGATATGCTGATTGGACAGACTAGGTCACATGCTCCCCCTTGGCTTCTGAGCGTTTACAGCTTGGACGGAGGGAAGCGTGGCTAGTTCCCCCCCCCCCCCCCCCCCCCCCCCCCCCCGCCAGCGCCTCCCAAAGTTAAACGTTATCAGGCAGAAAGCGTGGAGGATGTAAACAAAAGTGGATAACCACATCGAAGTAACAAAATTGGTAGAACGCGTTGGGGCAGAGTTTATGGATGGCAAGGGACTGCTATGTATAACACTAAATGGTGGCCGTCATCCCCAAAGAACCTACACGTTGTGGGGATTCTGTAACCAGTCAGGGTTCTGCTCCTTCCAGCCATCATTTTGATCACTGCCATTGTCAAAGTACTGCAGCTCCCAACCTGGTCTTGTCTGAAGATAAAAGCATAAGATTTTCCAGGATGGAAATGAATTTGGCCCCATCAGCAGTCAGAGGTTTCGAGGACTGATCATGTTTAAAAATATATAGCGATTGCCTTTATTCTTGGCAGCTTGTTAAGTTTTCATGTTTTCTTTGCTGACTTACTAGTGAAACCACTGTTACAGCTTATTATTTAATGAAGTAATTTTCTAATGTGAACTTACAAACGTCGTGGATGCTTCTGTTATCTTTTTAGAAGTGCCAAGAATCATCATTTCTAATTTGTTGGTTATGTTGATGCCTCTCCCGAGTGTCCGATTGCCCTTAATACTAGAGAACTGAGAGAGATTGTTCTGAAAGTCACAGAGAGCAGACAAGAGCCTTCTGGCTGGTGGATTCATTTAAGAGGCCAAGAGGCAATGTCTTCTCTCTAGAATCGGTTAGTCATTCCTACTGACTCATAGTAATTCCCTCTCTGAGCAGAAGTTCCCTTGAGGCAAGTCCCCACCATATGGCTGTTTCAACTGATAGAAGAATTCAGTGATGTTCATACAGCAAAGAGGTCCTGTGACTCCCAGGCAGCAAATCAGAGACCAGTCTTGGCCATGGCATAACCCTAGCTGGCACCACCAAGGGTGTCATTTTAACTTCCATACTCTTCTTGCTGACTACCCACTCCACTCCTAATCTAGCCACTCATTCTGCAAATGCTGGACCAAAGATATCAGGACACGAGTGAGTAAGAAAGAACATGAAAAACAAGGCAGTGGGGGGAGGTCGCCTGGGTGGCTCAGTCAGTTGAATGTCCGACTCTTGATTTTGGCTCAGGTCATGATCCCAGGGTCATGGGATCAGGCCCCGAGTCAGGATCCGAGTACGGTGTAGAGCTTGCTTGGGATTCTCTTTCTCTCTCTCTCTTTCCCTCTGCCCTTCTCCTCTGCTCATGTATGTGTGCTCTCTTTCTCTAAACACACACACACACACACACACATACACACACACACACAAGAACATCCAGTCTTCTCTGATCATATTCCTATGCTTTCACTCATTGTCTCACATGAGCCTGAAGGAAATCAAAATGTCACCCTAAAATATGATACTTTGGCATAAAAACTATTTTGGGCTGAAGACTATTAAGAAACAAAATCTAACCAAGTAAATGTGAAGACCTAATTGGTTTCATTCATCGATTCATGAATCGGGCAGCATCCCATCTAGCAAGTAAGGGGAGCTCTGAGGAGTTGTACAAAATGGAAGGTTTTTATAGGAAGAAGAATAGGGAAAGGAGTTAGTAGCAAAAGACATGAAAGGATTGCTTCAGGCAAGGTCACCTTCCCTTAGGGGTAAGGGCAGGGGGTCTTAAGAAGTGGATCACCTCACCTTCCACTGGGAGGTGGACAGAACCCATGTGACAGATTACCTCATTGGTGCCGACCAGAAAATTCCAGATTGATTGGCTTAAAATTCTACTGGAGAGGTTGAAACTGCAATTAAGTCTTGGTTTGCTGTCCTGGGGGCGAGTGACAACACCTTGGGCCTGTAGCTTTCTTTTTAACAAAGCAGGTACAAAACCAAAACAAAACAACAACCAAAAAAACATCTCTGCCCTCCCTCATTTGCCTAAAAGCAGGACATACATTTACAAAGTGTCTATCCCCCTTTCTCTGTCAGGAAGGGAGAAAACTTTAGACCCTTATCCATGTGGAGACAGTACCAACCAGAGGAATCTACCTTAAAAACTTTATTAGCTAAGCTTTATCTAACATTAGTTTTCAATTTATTGACCTTCCCACAGTTTGCTTCCCTTGGAAACCTAAAATTGCTTTCCTTTGTCCTGTCATTTCTCTACAAATTTACTGTTTGTCGAAGGTGCTACGGATGCCTGAACTCAAAGTCATCTCTTTGAGCTACTCATCTCTGGATACTCCCAAGTGCGATGCGTGTAATACACATGTTAAGAAACGTGTTATTCCCTTCTTAGTCTGTATTTTGTTACAGACGCCAGCTGAGAACCTAGAAGGGCAGAAGGGAAAGATATTTCCCCTCCCCTACAAGCTTGATAATCCCTTTGAGAGTTAAACAGGGCAGGGGTGAAGTCGAGCCTTGTCAAGGCTCACACCGCCATCTTGGATCCACTACCTACTAATGCTTGAGGAATCCATCTCAGAGGGATTGTAGAGATTGAAAGTCTGCTCTGCAGGTTCCCATCAGTCAAAATCATTTGCAGATTCAGGGTAGCTACCACCCTGCCCTCACTGTTTTGTATAGCTCTGTCTCACATTCTAGGCCTATTTGAAGTCATTGTTCCTTATCCCTCCCAGGGAACCAAAATGTAAGGTAGCCAAAGGGCCCTCGAATATGCCCATGCCAACAGAGACCCAGAGTTTATGCAAGTGAAAGACTTTGTTAAGACACCAGCCACCCTTTAGCAAATTTTCTTCTGTGCAGTAATGAACCAACTTCTTTGCTTCAATGTCTCTCTTTTCTTTTATTCATCTTTTTCTTTTCTTCATCACTCAGTCTTTGGGATGATTTTCATTACCTGTTGGACAGCTCGGTGTTCCAAAGGAGGAAAGATGTGTTCGTGAACTGTGCACACAACCCAGCCCCGCCCTATCTGCTCCCTGACATGACTTGGATTGTCAGTGGGTCTTCTGTGAACCCCAGATTGTTCTCTTTAAGAGTTAAGCCACTGCATCATTAGTCCAGTTTGCAATTGTGGCTTTTACCCACTGTTAATTAAAGGTGGAAAAGAGACTAAGCCCTATGTCCTGGGATTCAGAGGACAGAACTTCAGAAATCATCTAGTTCAAAGCTTCATGGTTGAAGCTAGTAGTTCCTTTCTCCAAGATTAGTCAGTAAGAAATAGAAAAAATAAGAGCCAGTATGTCTCGGGTACTTGTCAGCGGCCAAGCACATTTTCTACATACTTTACACGCATTGTTTACTTAATTCTCAGAGTAACCCTCTCTGGTGAATATGGTCATGCCTGCCATTTTCTTTTTTTTTTTTTTTTATAGCAACCCATTACCTTTACTAAACTGTGATTAATCTTTTTTTTTCAATATATGAAATTTATTGTCAAATTGGTTTCCATACAACACCCAGTGCTCATCCCAAAAGGTGCCCTCCTCAATACCCATCACCCACCCCCCCTCCCTCCCACCCCCCATCAACCCTCAGTTTGTTCTCAGTTTTTAAGAGTCTCTTATGCTTTGGCTCTCTCCCCCTCTAACCTCTTTTTTTCCTTCCCCTCCCCCATGGGTTTCTGTTAAGTTTCTCAGGATCCACATAAGAGTGAAAACATATGGTATCTGTCTTTCTCTGTATGGCTTATTTCACTTAGCATCACACTCTCCAGTTCCATCGACGTTGCTACAAAGGGCCATATTTCATTCTTTCTCATTGCCATGTAGTACTCCATTGTGTATATAAACCACAATTTCTTTATCCATTCATCAGTTGATGGACATTTAGGCTCTTTCCATAATTTGGCTATTGTTGAGAGTGCCGCTATAAACATTGGGGTACAAGTGCCCCTATGCATCAGTACTCCTGTATCCCTTGGGTAAATTCCTAGCAGTGCTATTGCTGGGTCATAGGGTAGGTCTATTTTTAATTTTCTGAGGAACCTCCACACTGCTTTCCAGAGCGGCTGCACCAATGTGCATTCCCACCAACAGTGCAAGAGGGTTCCCGCTTCTCCACATCCTCTCCAGCATCTATAGTCTCCTGATTTGTTCATTTTGGCCACTTTGACTATGCCTGCCATTTTCAGACGAACAAACTGAGAGAAGGAGAATCCAGGGAACTTGCCCAGGGCCGTATGGGAGACCTGGGATATAAATGTGGGTCTCAGTCTGTGTTTGAGCTAAGATCTCAATCATTCTAGAGCTGTCACTCTTACCCACCTACTCAGCTATACTTTTCCAGGACTAACACACAGATGAGGAGTAAGGGACAGTACTCTGAGGAGCAAAACAATTACCGACCTGCCCAATGCCACTGAGCACACACCTTCCATCATAGTCTGGCTAAGACTTGGAAATTACAAACTTAAGTGGGCAAGGCATGTCAAGTTACTTTATTTTCTTTAAATCGAATTAATTGTGACTCTGAGTGCCCACCCCAATCCTGCTGGCCTGGCTCAGTGAACTGGGGGCCTGTCCCTACCCAGCACTGTGGAAGAGCTCTGGGGTCTTATGTGGAGAACATTCGAGGTGGGGGCCTCATGGTTGCCCCTGTAGCTGCCAACCCACTTACAGCCCAAACCCACGTTGTTATTCAGAAGCAGAAATTCTGCTGATTCTTGCCACTCTTGTACCCCTCAATCTTTATTGAAGTGAAGGGCTCCAAGCCATGGGGGTCCCTCCTCTGCAGGGCAGACCACCCAACTAAACCTCTGCTTCCCTCCCACATCTCCCAGAAGGTCCTTTTCCCCTCCTTGAGACCATCATGGTTCACAGCTGCCTCCCCAGTATGAGCACCATGAGCGCAGGAATGTTTGTTCTGTGTGCTGATGTCTCCTCAGTACCTAAGTCAGAGCTTGGCATGCAGATTTGTGCTCCTTGGGCCCCTCCAGAAGGCCCTTCCTGCCTCTCTGCACCCCCACACTATGCGGCACCATCCCCACAGTGACTTCAGGCTCTCAAGAAAAGCAGGTTCGCCCAGCAGGCCTTGAAGAGACAGGAAGCCAGAGAACGGGGCAGCCAAGCCGCTCATTCTTTCTAGTTCTTCGGCAGCAAAGACAGAAGCCACACTAATCTCAATAAATCACCCTACCCTTCGTGGGCCAGCCAACAAGCATCCAGCACTATTTACCCATCTTCTAGCTGTCGAAAAAAAAAGACACAAGTGTGAAGGTCATTGTACAGATTTCAAAGGCCTTTCTTACTGAAACGGCAAAGTTTGAGAGGCTCCTCTCTCCAGCCCCGGGATAATGAGCGCGTGCGCACACTTAAAGGGATTTTTCTTCCCCTCAGCGCTCTCTTGTTGCACACCACAGTGCAGCTTTCAGTGTGGGGAGGCTGGTGAAGTTCTCTGCAACCTGCCCAGCTCAGCACCTGCGGGCGGGTATCGCGACTAGAGAGAGACACGTCAGGAGGCAGAGACACGCTGGCAGAAGGGGAGAGATAGCAGACGGAGCAGAGACATCACAGACACACAGCGATGCACAGAGACCCCAAAAAAGACACTTCGGAAGGACACAGAGACAGAAAAGAAACCGCGAAAAAGGAAACAGCAAGAGTTAGAACACCCCAGTGCTGAACCGCAAATTAGATGTCCTGTCATTCCCCAAAGTGAACTAACTTTGCATGAAAGCAGTCGCTATGCCACTGAGGCAGCTTAGAAAAAATAATTTCACTTAATCGACTGTCTTACTGCAGCCCTGCTTCAAGGCTCAGCCACTTAAAGAAGGAATATCTTTGCTATCGGCTGCTTGTCCTCATTGCCCAGGTGCTGAGCGGAAAGCAGATCTGTGGTCGCCTGGCACGAGGGACAGGAGGAGGGCATGGGGCACAGAGGCACAGGAAGAAACTTCTAGAATGCGGAAACTTTTATGTCTTGATTGTGGTGGTTATATAACGGTTTACAGGGGTCAAAATTCACAACCCCTTGACATGTGGAATGGGTGAAGTTTATTCTACATAAATAATGCCTTAATAAAAAGGACTGCCTGTGCCCACACACTCACACACGCACCCCCACACACACAGGTGCGCGCTTGGCTCCTGAACGGAACATGGGCTGGGGACAGAGGGGAAGGATGACTAGGGATGTCACAGTGCTTTAGGAGAGAGAAGGTGGCAGCTTGCGGTAAGGTGACAATAGCACAGGGGGGAGGAGTGGATGTGGGGTGTATTTTGCAGGTGGGTCCAAGGGGAGCGGATCTGATGAAGGGAACCCGAGGAGACAGACCGGGAGGGGCGATGTCTGGGAGTCTGGCTTAGGCAGACGAGCCGATAGTGGTCACACAGTATAAGTACACAGCACTGCCTGCGAAATATCAACCCCAAACCAAACATCATTTCTTTTTCTTTTTCTTAATGTTTATTTATTTTTGAAGGAGAGAGGGAGGGAGACAGAGCACGAGCAGGGGAGGGAAAGAGAGAGAGAGGGAGGCACAACATCCGAAGCAGGCTCCAGGCTCTGAGCTGTCAGCACAGAGCCCGACGCGGGGCCCGAACTCACGAAACGCGAGATCATGACCTGAGCCGAAGTCGGACGCTTAACCGACTGAGCCACCCAGGCGGCACCCCAGACATCACCATTTCTGAGACCCTTCCCTCCCTGGGTGGAAGACACCCCAAGAAGAGCTCCACACACTATTGTCTTCTCCATTCTGTCCATGAGGGAGAAAGGAGACAGAAGCAGGGGTTTGGCCGGGGCGGGGGGGGGGGGCACCCGAGGACTGCTCCCAGGTGCGTGTCCACTGCACCGTGTACTTCGGGAGCTCCGGGCTAACCCCTAGCCATCGGCAATCAGAGGAAAAAGAAACCATCCACACTCACCCACAGCCCTGGGCCCAGATAACCTGAGGACCCGGAGAAAGGGAACAGTGGCCCCTGTCCCTGTATACCCCTGTCATGCCACAACCTACGGCTGAACCTGAGATCAGTCTCGGGCTCTGTCTTCACCTGAAGCCAGGGGGCTGGGAGGCCTCGAACCCCCAGTGCCTCTCCGGTCCGGATGCGCCGAACCATTTCCCCACACCAGGTGCTCAGCCTACCTGCTGAGAACACACAGGCTGCCCGTGGGGGTCACTGGTCCTTCGGGACATGCGCCTCTGCCCCAAGGGACCATCAGAGAGGAGCCCTGAGTGTGAGGCTGCAGCACAGCACCCCAGCCCGAGCGTATGGTTAGGACCCAGGAAATCTGGATTCAAGGCTGTAAGCTGAGGCTGGAAATGGTGGAGTGGAGCCCAGAACGGGGGGCCCCTCAGTCCCCCAGGACAGGATTTCAGCCCCTTCCCTGGGGGGATGACTGGGGTGGATGCCCAGATACCGTTTTTCCTTCCAGCAGGGTCTTGAGCCCTGGGCCACCAACTGGGGAGTCCCCGATACCCAGCTGTGCTCCAAGGGGAGAGAGGTAGCGCCTGGTGGGCTGGGAGCCCTTGGGCCAGGGCCAATCAGCCGTAGCCTGGAACGCTCTCTCCTGACTCCCGCATCCCAGCTGTTTTTCCTCCCAGCGCCCCCCCTTCTCCCCAAATCTCCATCCCTAGTGATTTCCCAACTTCCCTTTCCCCTACATATCACTGTCCTAGAAAGAATACGTCCTTCTGCTTCTGGAACACAAATCTACTGACGAGGCTCTGATGGACTGCAAAACGTGAAGAAGGAGAGGCGATGAAGGAAGGGAGCTGTCTGCTGTTGCTATTCGGTTTCATCCACTCAGTTAACACTACCTGAGCCTGTCCCCTGTGCCAGGTGCCTTCCAGAGCAGGGGACACAGAGGAGTCAAGCAGAGGCTGTGCACGGCCTGTACTAAGGCTGCTCCCGGGACGCACCGCAGCTGGGCAGCTGTGCTTACCCTGCTCCCTCCCGAACCTCCACGACCATGAGAGCGAAGTCCCAGACCAGCCACCGTGGGAGGAGGCGGGAGAGGGGGAGACAGCGCAGGAAGGTGGAGCTCAGCCGTCATTTGAAAGCTCACCACTCAGACAGAAGACAGCTTCGGCTTTCTGTGCTCCCTTGGGTGCCTGCATGGCAGCAGCTGACGAGGGCCCGGGAAAGGCTTGCGAATTCACCGGCCAGCCGGGGAGAAGGACAGGCAGATCTGCCGCAGGCCACAGTGGGTGTAGGGATGAAACGTGCAGGCTCTGGGGCAGGCTGCTGGGCTCCCGTCCTCACTGCTGTGTGACACATCCGAGTGTCTGAACTTCTCTATGCCTCCCGTTCCTCACCAGCCCCCGGAGAGTGGGGACAGTGCCTCTCCCACAAAGCTGTTGCACCTGTGACTGGGGGAACGCGGCGGCAGGGGACGGGGCAGCGCTGGACACAGGGGTGTGCGGCTGTCGCCGGCTGGACGGCCTTTCCTGAGTGCAGAGTTTAGGCTGGACAAGGCCCCCAACTTCTATGCTGAGGAATCCCGGCTCAGCTCTCTGGGCTGGTGAGACCCGGAACCTGCTTCCTCCCCTCCCTCTGGTCATCCGCCCGCGGCTGGCCCTCTCTGGAAGTACATTTGGCAAACTTGGAGGCTTCCGGGGAAAGAATGCACTTGCCAGCCCAGCCCTTGGGGCCTCCCGGGGCCTCCAGACCATCTCTGCTTTCTCTGCTCCTCCCGGAATCTGAGGGGTCTGGGCCCCAGGGGCCTGGCCCTTCCTCCTGACACTGAGGGGGGAGACAACAAACCCCCACCAGAGATACAAGCCTGCACTTGCTCCCACAGATCCGCAGGAAGCCGCCACACAGGCCTGGACGCCAGTGTCTTCCTTTTGCAAGCTGTGTGACCCTGGGCGGATGGCTTGCCTTCTCTGATCCCTAGTTTGTTCATCTATAAAATAGAAATTGTACGACTGACCCCATTATCCATTATACAGTCTTTAAAATCATGGCACTGGGTTCTTCAAACGAAGGTAATATTCTAGGAAGCAATTTCTGGGCAAGGAGAGTTTGGGGTATAGAACTCATCTATCAAAGCTCTTTTTTTTAAATTATTTTTTAATGTTCATTTACCTTTGAGAGAGAGAGAGAGAAAGAGGCATGAGTGGGGGAGGGGCAGAGAGAGAGGGAGACACAGAATCCAAAGCAGGCTCCAGGCCCTGAGCTGTCAGCACAGAGCCCGATGCGGGTCTCGAACTCACGGACTGTGAGATCATGACCTGAGTTGAAGTCGGATGCCCAACCGACTGAGCCACCCAGGCACCCCTGTGTGTTTAATTTTTAAAGCAGTGACAGTAACTGTCCCGTGTCCCTGTTGCCCAGCCACACGTCTTCTTCCCTTGCTGGAGGAACTCCTGTCGTCCTTTTGTTGTGTATCTTCCCAGAGATCTTCCCTTCATGTGCAAGTGTATACAGATATGTGTATATGTAGTTCAGGTTAAAAAAAAGTACATATTTTTGCATAGGTTATCCTATGTGTGGTTCAAGATTTAAAACAAATAGAGTGGCTTTCCTTGAAGAGTCTCCTCTCGCTTCTGTTCCCAGCTACCTGCTTTCCCTCCTCAAAGATCGCTGATGTTAAGTGTCTTTGGTATTCTTTTTTTTTTTTAATGTTTATTATTTTTGAGAGAGAGAGAGAGAGAGAGTGCAAGTGGGGGAGGGGCAGAGAGAGGGAGACACAGAATCTGAAACAGGCTCCAGGCTCTGAGCTGTCAGCACACAGCCCGACGCGGGGCTTGAACTCACAAACCTCAAGATCATGACCTGAGCCGAAGTCGGACGCTTCACCGACTGAGCCACCCAGGCGCCTCATCAAAGCTTTTTATTAAAGTTTGTTTTGAGAGAGAGAGAGAGAGAGAAAGCAAATGCGCACAAGTGAGGGAGGGGCAGACAGCGGAAGAGGGAGAATCCCAAGCGGGCTCTGCCTGGTCAGTGCAGACCCCAACTCGGGGCTCAATCCCACAAACCATGAGATCGTGACCTGAGATGAAATCAAGAGTCAGACGCTCAAGCAACTGAGCCACCCAGGGGCGTCTCATCTATCAAAGATTTTAAGTGAAAATGGTCAACATGTGAGAAAGGCTTCTGATGCAATTTTTCGGGAAAATCCACTCCCGTGGGACATCCTGTCCTCCACATCACAATGCCGGATGACATGAACAAAAGCAGCTGACATTACTGAGTACCTACTATGTACCAAGCCCTGGGCTCAGTAAGCACTCTCTGTACACGCTCTCCTCACAAAAACCCCATCTTACACAGGAGGACACGGAGTCTTCAAAGGGGTCTGTGACCTGTTCAAGGAGGTGCTCAAGCTAGATCTGAAGCCAAGCACAGCCCAGAGCCGACTCTTACCTGCCACGTGCGTGGAACTCAATACAGTGTTGAGACAGCACCTGTTCATCAAGTCGGCCTCATAAGGCACGCCTTGCTTTGGTTTCAGTTTCCCCTCTGAGCTGTCGGCCATGAGCCAGAAGTTCAAGTGTCCTGCTTGGGTCCAGGGGGCAGATGCAGGGTCACAAGGCAGGCCAGGGTGACCAACCAAAGATCAGAATGTTCTGTAAAGTCTGCCTCAGGCAGTGGCAGGCCCAGGTGAGGCATACGAAAATGTCACACCTGCAGACAATCTCCAGTGTGAGTGTGTGTGTGCGTGTGTGTGTGGTGGGGGCGCCCAAATGCACCGTAAAGGGGGTCTGACTCTTATTTTAAAATAAGCCTGGGCTGGCCATCTCACAAAACTCCCCTTTCACTGAGGCCAGCGCTGCCCTCTCTGCGGACACATCACCCTCTATAGCTCCAGGTTACCCTCTGCACCTGGTACCTGACACACAGGTACAAGCACCATTTGTCTCCATGCGCACTAGATTCTGGTTCACATTCCACAAGCCTTAAGAAGCTCCTGAGTCTCTGAGCCTTTTCATGGCTTTTTCTGATTCCACACTTTTTTTCCCCCAATAATTCCACCAGCTTTGCCAGTTCCACTGCTTCCTCTTCCTTGGGTAGTAGGAGGTCCTCCTGGCCCCTTCTGATTCCTCTCCCTTCTCGGGGGGCCCCACAAGCCTCTCACCCCCTACCACCCGGTGCTGCCTTGGCCACAGTCAGGCCCCCCTCTCCCACTGCAGCAACATCTGGCTTATTGCGAGCACCTCTCTGAGATATTAATTCTTATAAAAGTCAACAGTGAAATTTACTGTAATATTAATTCTAACTTCTTAGAGTGAGGATCTGGGCTCCCCTAAGAGGATAAACTATATCACTGCCTTCTGGTGGCAGCAATTAGTGGAGGGATCATAAGTCCGGGCTTTAATAGTAGATTATCATCACAGTGTTCCGGGAGAAACTCTCCTTATTTGCATTAGAATGATCCTATAGTCTTCAGGGAGTTCTGTAGTCCCAGAGTGCTTGCTCAGACACCCCAGGATTTCTGCAGTAACTACAACTGTCATGGCCCCACATCTTACCTTCTTGATTACCAAGCAGTCCTACAAGGTCCTACAAGGTCGCGGTTGTCCTCACTTTGCAGATACAGACAATGAGGCTCATGGGGAGGAACCCATTTGCTCAAGGGCTGCCTGGCCCCGTTCTGTGTGTTTCCCACTCTCCCTGCAGCACCCTGAGGAGTGAGCGTCTGTTGATGACTAAGCACAAGTATGTGGACAAAAGCAGGTGTCCAGCATCACAGCGTGCAAGGCACCCAAGACCACCTGAGACGGTGGTCTGTTATCAGCCTGGGGAATGTTCTAGGGCAGATCGAGAGAAGATGCTGCACCAGAGTAGCAGGGCCATCGCCAGGGCTCACCCACCACACAGCATTCATCGTCTGAAGGTGTCACTCGCATTGTCCCAGGGAGCACTACTATTCCTGATTATCGGCAGAAATCCATTGGCAGACAGTCATGGTAGCATGGCAGGAAGAACTGGAAATAAAAAATGTCTCCGAGAATGAAAATGGGTCAGTTCCTTTAGTGCAGGACTTCTCAGAGCCTTTAGTATGTTATTGTGTATTTTGGATCTCTAAGAGGGGAGTTTAGAATATGCTAACCACCTGCATTGTACTGGACTATAGTATACTGTATTATACTGTATTACATTATACTTTACCATATTGTATCATACCGTACTATATTATACTATGTACTACATTGCATTACACTATACTGCACACGGTATATTACATTGTACTATACCTAACTATATCATATTGTATCGTACTTTACTACATTGTATCATACTGTACTGCATTACACTGTATTATACTATACTATACATATCCAGTATGTATAGTATAATACATAGTACATGGTACTACACTATATAGCGTATATTACATTGTGCTGCGCTACACGGTCTTGTCCTGTATTGCACGACACTGTATTATACTGTACTCTATTGCATTATCGTATCATATTGTATTTTTGCAAAGCCAGACAAGTTCTGGGAAAGTCTCCTTGGGAAACACTGGTATAAGCTCATCTCTCCTCTTTTTCTCCCCTCACAAAAGAATTTCCCCTGAAATCCCAGTACTAAATCTCTACTCCCCAGATAGCAGCACTGGTGCAAACCACACTGACTTTTAACCTTAATTAAGATGGATTCCTTTGCACTAGGATGGTTATAGTCACAGGCGGCAAGGTCATTTTCAAGTATGTTAATAGTTCTGCTTGACAAAAGCAGGGTCACCATGTCCCCAAGCAAGAGGCATGCTGGGAAGAGCTAGCCCCTGCCCATCAAAGTTCTGAAGGCAAAAATACACACATTCAAGGGAAAGGAGACTCCCCAGAGAAGCACCATTATCTTTAAAAATTCATGGTAAATTTTACACTGAAATTAGCAATTCACTTTTTAAAACTGAGGAAGCTGGGGGCTTTTGTTTTGTTTTAAACTGGGGACTGAGAGCAAGATCAAAGCACCCCATCAGTCCTTCCTTGTCTTAGCTGCTGTGCTGGGTACTTTGTTCGATGTGGTCACCGGAGTTTAGAACCACTGGCCACTAGAGACTTGGGGGAACATTCCAGTTGAGATTACTACCTGCCAGGAAGTCTCTGAAATTTCCGGCTGGGGTTTGCATGATGGACGGGCTCACCTTTGAAGAATGCAGTTTTGAAAGTAGGGAGTGGAATTTGAAGCCTGGTGTCATCCATACAATGTCTGTAAAGTCCTTGTAAATTGTCCCTCCAATTCTGGAGAGTAGTGAGGTGATGAAAAGTTCTTCAGAAGCAGTTTTGGTCATAAGTACCAGAAAGCAACCCTAGTGGAAAAAAAAAGTGTGTTTCCCAGCACCCCAGAGGCTGAAAATGCTGCTTACTCTCCCTCCCAAGCCCCCCTTACTTCCAGGGGTTGCCATGTGACATAGTTCTAGCCAAGGTGGGCAAAGAGAATTCTTCAGGGGTACTGGGAAACACTTACTTCCTTATAAAGAGAGACTCCCGGAGTGCATTTACCTCGTCACACGATTGGATTCCTTTACTCCTGCATTCCAGCATGATTCAATGAAGATGTGATTCCTGGGGATACAGCAGCCACCTTGTGATCATGAGGGGGGTATCGCCGACATCCTGAAGATGGTGGAGCAGGAGGATGGAAAGGGCTGGAGGCCTTTGAGACCACCTGCCTCCCAATTTCTTATTATCTATAATATTAATAAACCCTCTTTGGTCAACTTGCTTTCAACTGGGTATTTTATTATTTGCATCTTAAAGGATCTCAGCAGACATAGCTATGTGATGTAAAATCAAGCATTTTTAGATAAGAAGGCAGATTCCGAACTTCTCTTGAAAAATCAGAAGATCCGGCACTGGGCTCGCCTTCCTACCTGGCAGCAACCTGGAACTAAAGAGACCCTGCCACCTTCTACCTGGGGTGGGTGCTCTTCAGCTGGGCTCGGCTTCCTCCCCTGCCTCCCTCCTGCCCTGCTCACTCCATTCCCTCCCCTGTTGCCTCCAGGTGTCTGACCTTGTGCCTGCTGATCTCTAATTGGACTCTGAGCAGGTTCACTAGGGAAGGAAGGAAGGTCTCACAGACCACGGCCGCCAGGAGGGGTTCTGACTGCTTGCACTGTGTGCGACCTGCTTTGCCAGAGCGCCTGCATTGGTAACCCCTCACATCCAGAAGGGGCCAGGGGCACGCAGAAGTGCCTTCATTCGCGGCCACTTCGTTAGTGCCTCATGGTGTTATTTCTCCTTCATGTTAATAGAGCATGAAATTAAAACGTGTGGATCCACAAAAACACCCGCCTTTTGTGAACGTACGCGGTTCCTTATGGCTTCTAAGAATCCCGCCACAGCTTCACATCACTACGTCCTTTGTAACTTTATAATTTCATGAAAGCTTTTACGTGGCCTGGGGTAGGACTTTCCCTTCAATTACCAGCATTAACAGTGCTCTGTTCTTTGTCACTTTTCAGAATCCTTCCATTTATCTGTAAATGTAAGTTATTTACATTAAATTTCCATTTCATGGCCCAGCATTTGAAGCCATCAGTAATAACGTGTAACTCTCACTTTTGTCCCGCCTGCTAAGCAGAGCTCTGGTAACTACAGAATCAAAGAAGTGTATGAACCGTAACTTTTTTTTTTTTTTAAATAACATCAAAGGATCCTTCCCTTGCATTGTTATTCGTGACTATATTTTTGAAAATTGTAAACACTTAGTTGAATCAGATTATTTGATTTCCTAATTTTACATGAATTTTAGCCCCAGATTTTAAATCATGTCATATAGATTGCTATGGTTTAGCTTCTAAAGTATATCGCATGTGTTTTCTGAGTTGCTTGTGAGTGTAGCTGCTGTGGTTTTTAGAAATCAAGAGTCTGGCTGTGGATGAAAGGCGACTCAAGCCTTCCCTCCCCCCACCCCACCTCACGACGGGAGGGTCACCCCACGGCTCTGTGCTGACCCCAATTTGGAAGGACCGCAGCTGGAGAGGGCTGCACAGGGGCTCATTTGTGAAAGGTCTTCACAAGGGGGGATGTGCACCCGGGGGCTGAGCTCACAGTATAGACAGCTAATCGAAAGCATCCTGATGGTTCTAACTGGCACACTCAGCCCAGAGCTGCTCGGGTGATAATTTGTACAGCCACTCGAGTCTCGGCAGAGGCAGTCTGTCACTGCAACTGCTGCAAAGTGTCAGTCTTTAGTCATCAAAGATGCACCCCTTTGCAGCAGGCCCAGGAACCGGGAGAACCGCGGGGTGCGTCTGAGCAGAACCGAATGGAGGGAAGGCTCACTGCTTTGAAAAGAACAAACTGGCCAAGGAGCAGCACGGTCGGCCCTCGGATGGCCAAGGTCCTCGGCTGGCTGAGCTAAAACAGGGCATTCTTGACTCTGTTCCGGTGCTTTCTACCGGAGCCCTGTCATGTGGAAATGCCACCTGCCAGACAGGAGGGGGGAACAGGCTGCTGTTTAAAGACCTTCTGGCAGAGTCCTGCCATGCTCGGGTCCTCAAGGGGAAAGGTCCTACCCTGAAGCTGCTTCTCACTGCCAGAGGTCACCCGGCCATCCCCTGGAAAGGATCTTGTGCTCGCCAGCCCTCAGACAACTGCAGCGACCCCCTCTCCATACTGGCGCTCAGGCATCTCTGTTTTCACTGTACGGGGCGAAGTCACTTGTGTGAAGCCGTTCACCTCATTTCCTTCTAAATCCAATGGTTTAAGAACCCTGGAGGGGCGCCCGGGTGGCTCAGTCCTTTAAGCATCCAACTCCGGCTCAGGTCATGATCTCATGATTCGTGAGTTCGAGCCCCACACCAGGCTCTGCACTGAGGGCGTGGAGCCTGCTTGGGATTCTCTCTCTCTCCCTCTCTCTGCTCCTTGCTTGCTTGCTCTCTCTCTCTCTCTCTCAAAAATACATAAATAAACTTAAAAAAAAATAAAAGAAGAAGAAGAACCCTGGAAAGACTAAGACAGGAGCCCTAAGCTTCAGCTCCATTTCAGAGACGTCTGCTATGATAGGCTGACCTTTCAGAAAGTTTCCAAGTTCAGCACCTGGAATGACCTATAGCCAGAGCTGGCCTTGGACCAGCTGCCCACGCTGGCCTCAGTTGTGAAACACACCACGTCTTTGAATGACTTTTGCCGCCCTGGACAGCTGACACCACGTCTTCCAGCTTGGAGGCTTTATTACGTTTCACGACCATGAAAACACAGGGCGGTGGCTATTACAGCAAACACTGAGGACAAAGGAATGGACCGAGTTGCACCCACCCTCCCCTGGCAGCCTCCTTCCCCACGTCTCTCAGACACTGTCCCTGCGTCCTTCCTTTGCAAACTCAAGAAAGTTGAAAGGAGACATCGAAAGTAGCAGGAATGCCATCGGCCAGATGGAAGCAGAGGGATAACTTTGAGGAACAGTTGATGAAAAACACACTACAGAAAACCTCTCCTACTGCGTTGTGATGCCGGCGTGGAAGAGTGTGCCCTGGGCTCAGCGTCCATCCTCCCGAGACCGCAGTCATACGGGGCCTTCGGTGATGCCCTCCAGAGGCATGCTGGGCGCGCTGTCCCCTGTGGGCCGCTCATCTTTCTTCAGCGACGTCGGGACTCGGAGGCTGACGTACGGTTTGTGACAAGCTGTGTTGGCCAGAGGGGGGTAGTGCTGTCTGTAGCAAATGTACGCAAAAATGAGGCCAATGACTCCACCCACAAACGAATCTAGGCAGAAAGAGCAAAACGGGAGACACGTGTTACGATTCATTCGTATGTGGCCAGTTACGTTTTCCAGAAAGCGCTTTTCCCACCTGCTGCGGTGACTGGTTTGCTTGCCGGACCCCCTGAAAGACCACAAGAAAGAGAAATCATGCTAGAGGTACAGACCTTGGTGGCCTCTCCAGATCTTTTCACGTCTAGAACTTAAAGATCCCTTTAAAATGTTCACTTGATTCCTCCCGATGTCTTTAATATGCGTTTGAGCACCGCACGAACTCAGATTTGCGTTCTCGAATTTCAAAACCAATTCTAGATTCTGGAAGGAGTCCAGCCACCTCTATAGGATCTAGATGCCTGTGATTTCTGGTTCTTCTGCAAGTTTCCACTAGAGACCTGCAGTATCGCTGGCGGGTTACAGAAACTCGTTGAGCAGGCAGTCTCTGCCTCGTGGTAAGTGATTTTCCAGGGAAGAAATGAACCTTCTGAGTCACAAAGTGAAGAAAATATTTTATGACACACCAGGATCACCGACTCAACAGATCTCTGATGTGAGAATCCCAATCCCCCTAACATCTCGTCAAGTTGAGGGGCTTAGGGGGACAGAGGAGGCAAAAAAAACCCACAAAAAACCATCTACAGGCAGAACAGGTACCTACACCATGGGGGCAGCCCCCTTGCTAAGAAGGCATTCAGCTGGGGGTGTCTGGGTGGCTCAGTCAGTGAAGCGTCCCACTTCGGCTCTGGTCATGATCTCCTGGTTCATGAGTTCGAGCCCCACGTCGGGCTCTGTGCTGACCAGCTCGGAACCTGGAGGCTGCTTGGGTGCCTCACTCTCTCTCTGCCCCTCCCCTGCTCGCATTGTCTCTCTCTCTCCGAAAATAAACGTTAGAATTTTTTTAAAAATGAAAAAAAAAGAAGGCATTCAGCCGATGCCCCACAGCGACCCCATGAATGCAGCCCACCCCAACAACCCTCATTTGGTGTGTGTATGCATGTGCGTTGGCACTTTAAACTGCGTCTATCGATTATTCTTGCCAAAAAGACCCCAGACCCTTCGGGAGGCTGCTGCCTGGGGGTTTCCACTTCCACGTTTATCATCTTGTTGGACTGCACACACCTCCTATAGGCAGACAGCATCGTGAATTCCTGAGTGGGGTCACAAGGCATAATTAACGGAATTAAATCAAGTTCCTCAAAAGGAGAAGCTCTTCACATTGCCTGTGACCGGCAGCCTCTAAAAATGTGCCAGGACTCAAGGGCTCAAGGTCGGAGAGTTGGCACTATTGTTTTGTGTTTCCTCTAACCCCAGGGAAGAGCCCCTCGGGGGCATTATTTTTATCAGGGTCTGAAATGACCCAGGACATCTGCATTTGAGCCTCTGACTACTGAACGGACCAAATAACAAAACCCACAGATAATGTCATTTGGCTTTCCATTTTCCGGGGCGCCGCATCCCCCTGGGTACACCACTGTCCACAGGACATCGAATCGTTCTGAGTATGGGTTCCCTAGGCTGACGGCAAGGCAAGTGGCAAGTCCCGGCCATGCTGTCTTCCCATTTCGTTGAAAGAGCGGACAGGGGTATCACAGGTCCGCCAGAGTCATTAGAAAAAATAAGGGCAACGCAAGGTCTAGGCAAGCCGCCTTCTCAGCCAAGCCATCTGGGGCTTTATTACAAAGGTGGAGGACAAGGGCCAAAAAAGGACTTACTTTATGAGGGAGACGGCCATCAAGTGCCTCGAGTGGGCTATTGGTATTTTGATGAAATCAACACTCACGTCCTGTAGGGCATGTGCTGACAGAAAAGCAGGCAGCGGACAAACAGGCCTTTATTAAGGGAAAAACCACTTGGGGTGGATTTTACCCTAGCTATGGTAGCATGGGACCAGAGGGTTCAAAAGGGGAATACATGGGTCTCCGTGTCCCTGAAGTACGAAATACTGGAGTCTCTTTACTCAGCATCAATGTCATGTGTATGTGCTGCACGGGTATCAGGGGTCGGGCATGACGTCCGGTCCAGGGCACGAGGTTGAGTAAAATGTACACATCCACAGTCCTAAGGGGCCGGATGGACACTAAACAGTGACAGCCTTATCAGTGAGCTGCCGCTGTGCCATATGACATGAAGGAGAAGTGAGGGTCTGTGAGATCGCCCAGTGGAGGAGCCTGGGCTGGTCTGGACCGGGGGAGTCTCACCAAGGACATGGCCCACGGGCCGGCCGTGCAGGATAAGCAGGCGTGACCCGGGGGGAAGTGGGCAGTGGAGACAGGGAGGGCACCTGCAGTCTTCCAGGCAGAGGAAAGAAGGAAGGGGCTTGGCAAATTTGGGTACCTGAGAGAAGGATTATCTTTTACCTGGTGGTGTCTTCGTAATCCTGCAGGACATACGACCATGAGGTATTCCAACTTCAGAAAAAAAAAAAAAAAAAAGGCAGGAAGGTGTCTGGGGGGTGGCTCAGTTGGTTAAGTGACTGACTCTTGATCTTGGCTCAGGTCATGATCTCACGGTTTGTGAGTTCGAGCCCTGTGTCCAGCTCCATGCTCACAGCATGGAGCCTGCTTGGGATTCTCTCTCTCCCTCTCTCTGCCCCTCTCAGCTCACACTTGCTCTCTCAAAATAAATAAATAAACGTAAAAAGAATAAGGGGCGCCTGGGTGGCTCAGTCGGTTAAGCGTCCGACTTCAGCTCAGGCCATGATCTCACGGTTCATGGGTTCGAGCCCCATGTCGGGCCCTGTGCTGACAGCTCGGAGCCTGGAGCCTGTTTCAGATTCTGTCTCCCTCTCTCTCTGCCCCTCCCCCACTGGTGCTCTGTCTCTCTCACAAAAATAAATATTAAAAAAAACTAAGCTGACCATGAGGTATTCATGTACCCTCAGGTAATACGGACACTCACCATGGAGCAGGGACCCCACGGGCTTTCTGGGCTGCCACGTGTGCATACTTCTTAACCCATACCCACCACCCAGTATTGACTTCCCCTTGACAACCTCCCTCATCTTCGTTTCCAAGGGCCCAGCAGTTCTTAGTAAATGTTTGGTGAATGGACATGTGCTGAACAGCACTGACAAGACGCACTAGAGAATCGACACGACCAGCCACAAAAAGCCACATATACTGTGATTCTACGAATGCGCAATGCCCAGAATAAGGAAGTCCATTGAAAAAAAAGGAAGATTAGTGGTTGCCAGGAGCTGGGGTAGGGGTTTCTTTTTGGGGTGAAGAAAATTTCCTGGAATTAGATAGTGGTGATGGCTGCACAACTCTGAACATACTAAAAATCACTTTAAAGGGAATGAACTACAAGTTATGAATTATACGTCAACAAAACTCTTTACAAAGTCGGGGGAGGGAAGCAACACCAGATGGGCTCCAACGGTGGTAGAAATCAGGCAACCTGGATTTGATTCCCACTCATAAAATGGGCCCCCACCCCCTTCTCATGAGGTCAAAGGACAGGACAGGCTCTCTCTGGGTCTGGCAAATGGAAGGGCCAGGACATCCTGGCCGTGCTCACTTGGTCTGGCACAAATAAGCAGAAAGGCTTCTGAAGATGCACTGTCAAGCCCCCTGGGGGAGCAAACACATCTCTCTGTTGCCATGGCAACATCCAAGCTCGCTAAGCTGGCCTCACTCGGGCCCTTGTATGCCTTGGGCTGTATGACCCAGGATACCAGGGTAAAAATTAGCTCTGACAAACTCAACAAGCCCACATGACGATTTCTGCCATTCCGCCACAATGGACTTGTAGAATGAAGTTTCCCGTTTTTGTGACTTTGAGTCTCTAAGAAAGAACTTTCAGAGCACAGAGGATGCGTGTTCCATCCGGTATGCTGGCAGCCGCGGTGTGGTCTCCCTCAGTACCACACCTCCCGTGGGGGACATGCCCAGCACACAGGCACAAGAGGCCGGATGAATGAATGAGTGAATGTTTAAGGTGTAATTGTTTGGTTCATTTTTAAAGGAAAAGAACTTGCAGAGGAAAGGTTAATTTTAATAAAACCAGTGTGAAGAAAAACATGATACTGGTAAGAAAGGAACATGATTTAGTTAAAATCATTCATTCATTCATTCATTCATTCATTCAACACATTTACTGGACACTGTTATGAGCTGAATTGGTGGCTCCCCACCCTGAAGAAAAAAAAAAAAGATATGTTGAAGTCCTCATTGCAGTTTTCAGAATGTGACTTTATTTGGATACAGAGTCTGTGTAGGGGTCATCAAGTTAAAAGGAGATCATGAGGGTGGGCTCTAACCTAATATGACTGGTGTTCTGGTAAAAGGGTAAATTTGGGCACAAAGACAGACACAGAAGGGAAGAGAGTGTGAAGAAACACAAGGAAAACACTGGGGGCACAGATTAGAATTATGCTGCCGTAAGCCAAGGTGCATCTGGGGCTATCAGAAGCTGGAAGAGGGGAAGGATCTTACCCTACTGGTCTCAACGGGAGTGTGGCCCTTCTCACACCTTGATTTTGGACTTCTAGCCTCCAGAGAGAACTGTGAGACACTTTCTACTGTTCTAAGCCACTCAGTTTATGGCACTTTGTTACAAGAGTCCTAGGAAACTAACACAAGTACCCACCATGTGCCATGCCAACGAAAGAGACAAAAATCTCTGCCCACATGGAGATTAGACTCCAGTGCAGAGTTCACAAACTAGGGCAACTATTTAGTTATATATTGTCTATAGCTGCTTCCACACTGCTACAGCCAAATCCAGGAGCTGGGACAGAGAGTGTATGGCCTACTTAAAGCCTAAGATATTTACTATCTGACCCTTTACAGAACAAGTCTGCAGACTTCTGTTCTAGTGGATAAGGACAGACAATAATCAATACATAATAAACTACTTAGTTCATCAGGCAGTGATAAATGAGCAAGATGAGAGCGCTAGGAAGCTCGGAGGAAGGGCTGCCAAATCACCAGAGTGACCATCACAAGACGTCCTCAGCCAGAATGTAATGCTTGAGTCAAGGTCAGGAGGGGGAAGGGAACAAGCCACATCTACAGAGGAAGTTAGATTCTAGAAATATTTTGAATACAGAGCCCACGAGAGAAACCAGAGACAATGAGAGAAAGCAGAGGGGGGAAGAATTCCTTGGAGTGAAGTAAAGCAAGGTTATCAGTGAGCCTTTCTGAGCAGCCACCATCCATCTTCCCTGGGACCTGAGCAACAGGGGAAGGCCAGGGCTAACCTGGAGGCCCTGACTCACGCTCCCTTTGGCCTGGCCCAAACACTGTCCAGTGGGTTCTGATGGGAGGGAGCAGGGTGACTTGGGGCTGCAGACTGCCCACCCCTCCTACGGGGCAGCTAGGGTAGGAAGACAGAGATGGGCAGACTCATAAGCCATTGAGGATTGGAGGCTCCCAGACCCCGACCAACGTTCGGCAGCTGATGAGGAGTGTAAACGCAGACCCCACTACAGAGGGCAGCCGACCGTGGAGGGAAAAGGAGCTGAGATCAGTTCACTACAGACCAAGGATATCCATGGGAGAGTATCAGTGCTTCTGTCCTATGGAAGGCTGGTGGGGTTCTGGTAGGAATAGTAATATAGTTCCAAGGGGTCCTTTTCAAGTCACTTTGCTCAGAGACTGCTTCTGACAGCCCAAGGAAACAAATGGTTAAGAGCATGTATCCCTCAACTATGTGTATGTGGGGGATAGGGGGCAGAGGTAGCAGCCTCTGCCTCACTTTTTAGTGTGACACCTGAATAGTCCAGCAAAGTGCCCCCCACCTCCCAACCACCTCATCTTCACATCTAATAATCCCAAGTCTGGTAACTACACAAAAATTCATTTCAAATCACAGACGCTTCACAGCGCAGTAAGGGAAATGTCGTGAAGGCAGTGGCAGCCATCTTGAAAACTTCAGCCCGCTCAAATATGGCATCTGTGACTGACAAGGATGCTTTCTAACTTGGGCTGGTTGGGAATGAAGGACCCTTTCTCCCCTGGAAACCCATTTTCCTGTATTTCATTCAGAGGGAGATGCTCTTTCTTAGAATGAAATTTAATTTCTAGAATAGTATAGTTAACACCATACAAGTAAGCAGGGCTGCTGAGAATGACATTACAACTAAAGAAACCAGTGTCAGTTGGAAGGTTACCCCCAAAGGTGGAGTCACGTAAGAAAAGCCTGGATCCAGATACAGGAATTTGAGGGCAGCATATTATGCCCATTCACATAACAAACTATAATTCCTGCCACTCCCAGCTGTAATATTTCACTGACTAGAAAACGTGAACACACAACACTATGAGTTGAGGCAGAAGGAAGTTCAGTAGGATGCTCTTCTCCTTCTTTATATTTCTTTCCACATATATTTTTCTTAGCATGGGAATTCCATACATTTTAACTCTTGAAAACACATGACTAATCACAAAGGTAAACCTCTTTACGAGGTGCTGGGTTTTATAGTTAGCATCACCCACAAAACTCTAGCTTCCAGTTGACCCGGAAGCCAGCATGTCACAAAACATGGAGAACTTCAGCCACACACAGAATTGCTACCCATCTAGCTGGTTTTATTTCTGAAAAAGTCCTGCTAAATGTTTCACGTGCCCCTTCCTGCCATGGCCTGTGTCCTCCATTTTCTTCACTTAATAAAACAATAGGCTGGTATATTTAGAGTGCAGCTGGGAAGACGGAAAAGACAAGAAGGGTGTTGACAACAGAAAACAACGATGATGAAAAGAGTAAGGCATTTGGGATTATGAGCTATATTGGATAAGAATATGTAATTGAGTAACTGGACGTACTTCTCCATTAGGCACGGTTGTATAAATCAAAATTGAAACGGACTCGTAAAAATCTCATAATACTAATGTTGTTAACTAAAGTCTATAATGAGAGAAATTCATGTTTTGCTGATGCCTATGGGGCTCCATGTGAATTCTCATCATAATGGACGGCCCCTGCCCATGGTCACTGGGCAGGCTCAGTCTGTGAAGAAAAACAACAACCTATTTATCTCCATCAGGAATCCTGCCTCAAACAGCCACCCCCACACTGTCTATCCCTTCTCCAAGCTGGAAACCTTGGAGGCCTCCTTGATTACTCCCTTAATAAGTGAGTGTTTACTGAATAAAATTTCCCACTCATTGAACACTGCTACTTTATTTTTTAGAGAGACAGAGCGGGGAGAGAGAGTGTGTGTGTGAGAGGAGGAGAAAGACAGAGGGAGGGAGGGAGGGAGGAAGGGAGGGAGAGAGAGAGAGAGAGAGAATGGATCTTAAGCAGGCTCCACTCTCAGCATGGAGCCTGAGTTGGATGCTCACCTGACTGAGTCATGCAGGCACCTTGAACACTACTGCTTCTTAACATATAATAAGGGGGAAAAAGGGCGGGCTGAGGTACACTGTAGATCAGGGGTTCTCGACCTCAGCAACAGCCATCTGGGGCTGGATAGGTCTTTGTTGTGAGGAAGACGTGATCTTGTACATTGTAAGATGTTTAGTAGCATCCCTGGCCTCTCCCCACTAGGTGCCAGGAGCAATCACCATTACCACCACCCCCAGCTGTACAAACCAAAAAGAAACTTCCACACATTGCTAAGTGTTCCCTGGGAGGTACAGTAGTCACCCCTCTGTTGAGACCACTGGTGTAGAGAGTGACAGATGGCCTCATAAAGGGGAATTCAGGTAAAATGAACCGGACTTGTTTCAGAGCCCATTAAAGAATCCAAGGAAGGGCACAGTCCTCTCCTGGCTAATTCTAGGGGTAGAAGTTGAACAGATGATGGCACAGGTGAACTGGTACTTGACCCACAGCAATGACCTGTACCAATGGACATCGATGTACCATGTACATTCAGTTTTGCCTGAATGTCATGGAGGTCTACCGTGACAGGTTGCTTTGCCCCTCAGGTGTGGCCCTAAACGTCGTGGAATGTAAATTCTATTGCTTCACTTGCCCATCAACCCACAGAGCATTAATATCCTCCTTCTACTGCTCCAAGTTCCTCTGTGTGCCAGGTGGATGAGATGGGTCTGAAGCCCTGATGCCAGCAGGCCTTTGATGCACCAGCTGCGTCATGAGTCCACCACTGTGACAAAGCCTAGGACTGTGAGTCTTCATCCTTCCATGACGCGCCAGCCATACCAAGGTCATGAGGACCAAAACTATTTCAGAGAGGCCAACCTCACGTCTTCGGGTTTCAGGACAAGATTGCTACATGAAGGCTCTTCCTGCCTTCCAAGAGGAAGCAGCGGTCTATTCCATTGTGAAACCCTTAATCGTTTCTCAAATCCAAAGTGACTGAATAAATGTGCAAGCCAAGGATTCATAGCTTACAAATAGACCACGTTCCCTTCCAAGCACAACCAGGCCTGACCCTGCTTAGCTTCCGAGATCAGACGAGATCGGGCACATTCCAAAGGATATAAAAATGCTGACTCAAAGGGGCACACGCACCCCAATGTTTATAGCAGCACTATCAACAATAGCCAAATTATGGAATGAGCCCAAATGGCCATTAACTGATGAATGGATAAAGAAAATGCAGTGTGTGTGTGTGTGTGTGTGTGTGTGTGTGTGTGTATACATACACATACACACAATGGAATACTACTCAGTGATGAAAAAGAATGAAATCTTGCCATTTACAACAACGTGGATGGAACTAGCATGTATTATGCTAATGAGTCAGTCCGAGAAAGATAAATATCATTTGTGGGATTTAAGAAACATGCCAGATGAACATAGGGGAAGAAAAGGAAAAATAAGAAAAACAGAGAGGGAGGCAAGCCATTAGAGACTCTTAAATACAGAGAACAAACAGCATTGCTGGAAGGGTGTTGGCTGGGGGGATGGGCTAAATGGGTGATGGCCATTAAGGAGGGCACTTGTTGGGGTGAGCACTGGGTGTTACATGGTAAGTGATGAATCACTAAATTCTACTCCTGAAACCATTATTATGCTATATGTTAACTAACTTGGATTTAAATTTTAAAAGAAATAGACCATGTTCCAAAAATACATCTGCCTCTAAATCACTTGTTTGGGCAACACAACATATCCTTCTTTAGAAACAATGCACTAAGAGACAACAATACCAATTTGCATTTGTGTAATATGTTTTCACTTACAAAGTACATTCAGATCCATTATTTCATTCAGTCTGTGAAACAGCCTGTGAAATATTTGGGGGTTATTGTTTCCAAGTTCAGAAGAAGAAACTTCAGTTTGCAAGGGATATAAATGAAAAGCAGTCCATAAGACACCATCCAGGCCATGATGTTCTTGACCCACAAGGACCCTGGGGAAATGCCCTCATCATCTGGACAGCAATGATTCTGTTGGAAAATATTCCCGGGCGCTGTGGGCATGCCCTTCTGCTGTTGACTCAGCGACTCTCTCTCTCTGTTTCCCTTCCATGATGTAGCTTTGTGCTATCCAGAACTTCATCCAAGTCATCGATAAAAGTAGACCACAAGGGAGGGCGCAGGACCCAGCATTATGGCTTCTAGTGGCTTCCCCATCAGGAGGGCCTCAAGACCCTGAACTGCACTTGATGCATCTACCTGTCCAGACCATGCATCAGCCTCTGTTTCCCCTACACTCTTCACTCCCAGCTCCAAGCTGCTGCTAGAGGCTCATGAAGCCCAGAGTGCGAGCTCTAGGAGGGTGGTGGGTGGAGCTGAGGTTGGGGAAGGAGCAAGAGAATCCAGAGAAGATGTCCATTTAGGAGCCCCCCTCACCTCTGGCCTCATCTGCCGCCTCAGGGCCACTGGAATGAATAGCTAGGATGAGGTGAGGAGGGCACAGAACCACAGGCAGCAGAGACAGAAAAGGAGGAGGAGGGGAACCGCCTGGTGGCAGCAGGAACCAGGCAAGAAGAGGAGGGACAAGCCCCAGGCGGATCGTGGAAAGCCATACGGATGGGGAATCTGGTTTGGGGCACATATAATTCAGTTTGCTTAAAGCTGACACACTGGCGCTCCTCCCCAAAGCTCCTCAGACTTCATCAGAAACAACAGACTTGCACGCTAACGCAGACTCCTGGCCACCACTCCAGACCTACCCCCCGGAGTCGGCCTCCCGACTCAGGGTGGCCTGCTCCAGGTGATGTGAGAATTGCCTGGCAGGAAACACGGCCCTAGATCCTGCGCTCCTGGCCACCCCACGTCCTCTGGACATCACCTCTGTGTCTGCTCCCTGTTTGCTGTGGCAGGTGCGGGCTGTGAGCTGCAGCTTATCTGTAGGAGGAGACGGCGTGGTTTAGTCTTATTCCAGTCCCTCACTTGTTTTGTGTTATTTTCACTCTTCTCGGGTATCTCAGGAGTCACACGTATAGGTAAGCTTCACCACAGCCTTGGAGCAGCTGCTCAGAACGTGGCTGGCACGGATGCCCGGGCTGGACACGTCTTTTGGAAGTGTCTCTGTGGTGAGAAATATGTCCTTGCGTGACAGATGTGAGATGTGACGGGGGCCCCAAATCACCTGGCACTTAAGTCTGCAGGCTGAGGCAAGTGATCCGGCAGGGAAATCACACTTGGGTCTGAGGCCACGGGTCTGCCGTCCCGGCAGGACCTGAGCACGGAGGAGATGGCGGGGCTCCGAGTCTACACCCAGCAAGGGCAGTGTGAAGGTCAGAGCTCCCTTGAACAGGCGTGTTTTCTTTAAAACTGCAGCTCCTGTTATTTCAGCCTCCTCTGGTCTGATGGTGGGAGCTTGGCTCTCCCTGAATAGGTGCCTTGCTACACCCATCCCTGCAGGACGGTGTCAGACAACCATGGGGACGGGCCCCGGGCAGGGACTCACCTTGCCAGTGATGCTTGTAGTCACACATGCGGGACAGGGCAATCATCATGGCGCAGTACAGGGGCAAGATGGCGGCACAGAGCCGCCAGCTCTTCCCCCGCCCGCTCTCAGTGAAGCAGTGCAGCTTGCCAGCCAAGTAGAACGTCGTGAAGCCAAGGCCAGAAAAGGCAACTGCCAAAGAGAAACAGCAGGTGTTACTCCAGCAGGCGGTAACGGTGGCAGGGACGCGGCACACACCGGGCATCCTATCTACCATCTTGCGCGCCCCAGGGCCAAGGCATGCTGGCACCAGGCACCATCTAGGCAATCTGTGCTCTTGCTAGAACCACGCTGGTATGAAACTTTTAACAATCACAGTGGCTTTCCAGGCTTGTGTGTGATCAAAATCTTTTCCTTTTCTTTTTTTCTTTTCTCTTTCTTTCTTTCTTTCTTTCTTTCTTTCTTTCTTTCTTTCTTTCTTTCTCTTCCTCTCACTCAACAATGATTTAATGGGCATCTACTGTGTGCTAGATGAGCACTACTCTAGGTGGGGGAACAACAAAGCGCATCAGATCCTTTCTCCGTGTCAAGGGGCTCACGGTCTGGTTGAAAGACATAGCCATGTTAAGAGAGAATTTTAATATAATGCGTTGAGTTCCATAAGGAAAACATGTGCATGGAACACAAGACCGTGATGGCTGCTTAGATCGGAAGGGTGAGGAAAAGGAAGGGATTTGGGGCTTGGTGGCGTTCACGGAGATGGAGCTGCGTGGGATGAGTCTGATGGAGAAGACGGCGATGAGAAATGCCTTGTTTTCGTCTAGAAATTAGGGTTATTGATACTTAGAATTGCAAAGACCACTCCTGACTATGCCAAGTCCATGGTCAAAAGCGTGGAGGTCGGGTGTAGCATATATAATCCCCAAACTTTTCATCCAGTCAGGTTTAAAACACAGTTGGAACTCAGTGAGGTTTAGAGGGGGTCTTCTGTGGGTTTACAAGAATGGCCCTCACCCCCTGGCTGTTCATGGAGTCACCTGAAAAACTTAGGAAGCTTTACAAAATACTGGTGGCCAGGTCTTGCTGCCAGATATCCTGTTGGTGATGGTCTACTGGTCTGGAGCATGTGTATGAGTGTGAGTGTGCAAGAGTGCATGTGTAGGTGGGAGTGTATGCATATATATGAGTGTGTACGTATAGGTGCTGTGTGTGAGGATGTATGTACGTATGTGTGTATGTATTAGTGTGTGCGTGTATGTGAATCGTGTGAATATGTGAGTGTGTATAAGTGTGTGAGTGTATACAAACGTGTATGTGTATATGTACGAGGGTGTATGTGTGCATGTGTGCAACTGTGTGTGTGTGTGTTGGGTAAGTGTGTGCATGTCAGTAGGGGTATATGTGTATATTATGAGTGTGTGTGTATGTATGTGTGTATATGTGAATGTGAGTGTGTATGTATGTATACGTATGAGTATGTGTGTGAGTAAACGTGAGTGTGGGAGTGTGTACGTGCATACTCCCCAAGTCATTCTAACGTCAGCCAGGATTGTGCTTAGGGCACTATCGTGGAAGCCGCAGCCCCTGCCTTCTCCAGACACCAGCCTAATCAAAACGTTCCTCTTGCTGGGACAATGTTCCTGGGGGGCAGAGCTCCTTGATAACTAGCCCACCCAGGGACTTGGTAAAACCGGGACTTGCGAACACTCCAGATGCCAGGATGCCGGTGACTTTGAGAGACTGCCTGAAGCCCGAGCAGAAGCCTCAGCATCCCTGAGTTTGTTACGGATGCAGAACGTCAGGCCTGCCCAGACCCGCTGACCCAGACTCTGCGTTTTGTAAGGTCCGTAAGTGACCTACGTGTACCCTCAAGTCTGAGAAGGCCTGGCCTGAAACACAGTCATCCTCTTTATATCACATCTCTAAGAGTCATACAAGAATATGGAGTGTTCTAGAAGATATTCTAGTCAAGTTATTCATAATTATAGAAAAGGAGAAGGTGATGAACACAGAAGCACAGATAAGCAAACCGAGATACCTCCACTCAGTGGACTACGATGCACCCAGGAAATCACGGCCCTAATACAGCACCACAGACGACACTTATGGTACATTAAATGACAAAAGCAGGACCTCAAATTGTAGGTTCAAGATAATCACGTAAAAATAAATGAACGGCAAATTATCTCTGATAATAATGCGTCTTCTTAAAAGGGATCCCCCAGGTACGAACGCAAGCCTATGCCAAAGCAAAATGTTTTCAACCAAATTAAAGAAGGGAAGAGGGTCCCCCCCCCCCGCTTTTAAACATAATATTAAATCAGGTTTATCTCAGGAATAAAAATGAAGCACTTAAACATTTCTGAATAATGATTAGCACTTAAATAAACAACAAAGCAGTGCCAACACATACTGAATATTCTGTTTGAAATAATACATAAGGGGCTTCATTGTCCAGGCCTGTTCTACATTTTTGCTAGGGTGGAAGGTTTTTAAGTAATCCATGGGCATTCCCAGGTGGCCCCATTTGGCTACCATCCTCGCAAGCACAATGGGTTCTTAATTTCCTGTCCTTGCCCACACTGCTGTTTCTTCTATTCATTTATACTCTCCCCTGAGGTCCCAGAGTAGGAGGGAGATGCTGGACAGTTGTCTCTGGTGGGTACTGGCCTCATCCTGAATTCTTACAGGCGAGTAATGGACTTCATTCAAACCAACAGTGTAGCAAGTCTATCTGGCTGATTACACTGAGCACGGGAGCCTAAAAGAACTGCCCTGGGGCTGTGTGAAGTTATGGACGAAAGTCTCCAAGATTTCAATCAGAGAGGCAGCTCTACGTGCTGCCAAACTGGCATCTCTTGGGAAAAGAAACAGAAAACAAAAAAGTCAACGAGTACGGGGGGAATGATAAGCAGGAGTTTGTATGTGTCGCCATAAAAAAAATTGGTTTGGAGACTTTACGACGGACATGTCCCAGCTCAGGCAGCCAATGCCTTGAGGCACAAGATGGGCAAGGGAAGGGGCTGCTGAAAACCCTCCAAGGTCAAGAACTGGGGTGGGTGGCTCTAGGCCAGACCCTCAGCCTACACTGGATCACCTCCCTGTCGCCCAGGAACTCAAATTTGGCCAACTTCAGCAGTGGTGGGCTGGGACCCAGTCTTCGGCAGGCAGGTAAAATGACCTCTGTCCCACGTCATGGGACTCGTGCTACAGCCCTCGGGAGTGCTGGAGTGTCTGCTTCTCTGAAAAGGAACAGCAATTCCAAGGCATATCTTTAAAGGCTGGCTCCACAGTCTAGATCCTTGGCCACCCAGCAGCCTCTGCTCTTCTTCCACACATCCTACTGGGCCTTTGGGCAGTATTTTTTTTTTTTAATTAAAAAAAATTTTTTTAACGTTTATTTATTTTTGAGAAACAGAGAGACAGAGTGCAAGTGAGGGAGGGGCACAGAGAGAGGGAGACACAGAATCCAAAGCAGGCTCCAGGCTCTGAGCTGCCAGCACAGAGCCTGACGCGGGGCTTGACCTCATGAACTGTGAGATCATGACCTGAGTCGATGTTGGACGCTTAACCGATTGAGCCACCCAGGCGCCCCCGGGCAGTATTTTTAAAGCAGCGCTGTGTGCCATTGCTTTGCTAGGTGACATGAGAGGCTCCAATTTCATGCTAAACCTTATGCTTGTCGCTTTCTCAGTGACATTTATACAGCGGTTGAGCCAGCAGAACATCCTCTGGCAGAGAGCTTCTGGGGCTCCGCCTTGCGGCCAGGGAAGCCCATCTGAACCACGGACACTATGGCCACTTTGCATTCCTGCTTTTCCAAAAGCTGTCTGAATAAGAACCAGGTTCTGCGAAATCACACTGAACTCATGTGATCCCACATTTTGTTCTGCTACTGTCTCCTGTGAGGCTGGGGGTTTGTGATGAGAATGTAATCTTCTGGGAGCCTTCCAGCCCTGAGATCCTGGGGCTCCCCAAGGCTCAGATTCAATTTGACTGGGAGAAAAACAAAACAGGGAAGTTTTTAAAGAAATGCTTTCCAAGGCTAGCCAAGCAACCAACACCCTATTCTCTCAAAGAAACGTGCACTTTTGAGACACTGCAGGGCTGGACAGCCTTTCGTGCTCATGTGGAACAGGTGACACCCTGTGCATTCTGTCTGCCCTTCCCCTTGGACATCGCCCCCATTTCTAGCATGATTAAGGAATGGAGCTAAGAACAGAGCTTTCAAGCCTGTGGACATTTCAGAAGATGACGATCATAGAATAGGGTAAATGCATTCATATTTTGCTAACATTATGGACAACAGAAATATGATCAGAACACTCCCAAGCCAGTGGGCAAGGGGATACTGAGACTCTACCTGTCCTTGGGGGCTCTGAATTGATTCACTTTGCAAAGTCTGAAACACACACACACACACACACACACACACACACACACACACACACACAGCAATCTATGGGATAGAGCATACACCCCTTGCTTTCAGAGCCCGTGGCGGGTTTTCTTAGCTGGAAATAGTCGATTGTAAATATTTGTATGTTGATCTGGCTGTGAAAAGCAAAGATGTTCTTGGAGCCTCTAAACTAGGAAGCAGATGAAAGAGGATGATTTCCCGACCCTGTTTCTGGCACTTACAATGCTCGCTTGGCTGTGGTCAATGAGAGGCGATAAGCAAAGCATCACAATACAAGCTGCCCGTCCAGGACGTGACGCGAGGCACATCCCCTGAACAGGGCTCTCTGCCTGCCTGGTGATTCTGAAAAGGAATCACTGATTCTTCTCCCAGGCTACACAGGTGAATTGCCATAGGTTTATGAGTCTCCCTTTGCAAAGAAAGTTCTATTTATTTAGCTAGCTTAGATGAAATAATGTGGCTTGCCTTTCCTCCCCACTTGACTTTTAAACCAAGTGGAAGACCTTTGAACCCCAATGATTGCAAGAAATAAAACTGGCACCCAAAAAAAAAAAGAAAAATCTTTCAAAATAAATGAGATAAGAAGCAAGGGGACAGATCCTGCTTTTCATGTTGTGCTTTCCATTTGTGCCCTTTTTAATAAATTTCTCCCAAACTGATCATTCCTGGCACCAAAAATGGAATTGCACCCTGATGAGGTCATCTGTACAAATTTTCCATTTTATGATGCTCAAAGTGTTAGTATTTTCTTCTTCTTCAAGAGAGAAGGGCAAGACCAGGTGGCTGAATAAATCTTAATACTGAAAGGTGCTCTGAGGGGAATGCATCCCTACAAGACCATCTCTACAAGACCATCCAAAAGCAGCACGTGGGAACAAACCTGCACACTCCTTACAAGCAGGACAGTGCAGCTGGCAGAGATCTGGGTTCTCACCGTGGCTCTGCCATTAACTGAATACACGAGCCTGGGCAAGTCACTTTCCCTCTCTGGGCCTCGGTTTGCTCTGTAAAATGAGAGACTGAACCACAGGGGCCACCAGGTCAGAGAGGAAACATGAGTAAAGTAGTTGGATATTAGAGGTGACTTTGTGCAGCAGAAAACCTTCCTGGTCTGTCTTTTATTATTCCACTGTTGCTAGATACTCAGATAAGAAACACTTCACTCTCTGAAAAAATCAACGGCTCATTGTGATGGTGAATGCCAACTAACACCTGGCCTCACTATTGAGCGACAATTGGGAGTGGGGAGGACTGGAGAAAACGGGAGAACACCTGCCTGTTTAGAGATGCAGCCTTCCCTGTACAGCAGCCGGTGTCTGCCACGTAGAGACGTGGGCTCTGTGTTCCTAGAAGTTTCGATCTTCTAGCACAGGAGGGAAATCCCGAAGTTGACGGTAAATGTCTCCATTTTAAAATATGAACAATTCATCAAAAATTACGACGGTGCAGACCAAGCGAGCCTGGTGGGTGGGCCAACAGAGCAGGGTCCACAGACTACAGGTCTGATGGCTCACCTGACCGCTGCCTTCCAGCACCAGCAGTCTACTGTTAAATGACCCTCTAAGCCTGAGCTGAAAATTACAAGTCAACTTGTCCCTGCTCCCCACACCACAGCAAAGAAGCACTTGAGTTTGTGATGATTTTTGTTTATTTTTTTTAACGTTTATTTATTTTTGAGACAGGGAGAGATAGAGCATGAATGGGGGAGGGTCAGAGAGAGAGGGAGACAAAGAATCTGAAACAGGCTCCAGGCTCTGAGCTGTCAGCACAGAGCCTGATGCGGGGCTTGAACTCACGGACCCTGAGATCATGACCTGAGCCAAAGTCGGACATTTAACTGACTGAGCCACCCAGGCGCCCCGCGATGATTTTCGTTTAAACCAACAGCAACACCATT
The DNA here is from genome assembly GCF_007474595.2 of Lynx canadensis. Lineage (NCBI taxonomy): Eukaryota > Metazoa > Chordata > Mammalia > Carnivora > Felidae > Lynx > Lynx canadensis. Next base: position 10,936,624 of record NC_044313.2, read on the forward strand.
TTAAGCTAGGCAGGGGATTTGGGGACTAGACAATCCATTCAACAGCAGGGACTACAGACAGTCCCCGACTTACAATGGTTCAACTTATATTTTTTTGATTTGATAATGGTGGGAAAGAGATATGCATTCAGTAGAAACCGTACTTTGATTTTTCAATGTTGTCCTTTCCCCATGTTTGTGACATGCGATACGATCTTCCCTTGTGATGCTCAGCCGCCCGGTCAGCCCCGCGCTCCCCAGAGCAAGCAACCGGCACACGGCCATCCTGTTCTTCACTTTCAGTGCAGTGTTCAACAAATCCCGGGAGATATTCAACACTTGATTACAAAATACGCTTTGTGTTAGATGATTTTGTCCAGCTGTAGACTAATATAAGTGTTCTGAGCACATTCAAGGGGAGTGGAGCGGGGGGGGTGGGGTCTAGGCTAAGCTATGAGGTTTTAGTAGGTCAGGTGCATTCAGTGCATTTTCAACCTAATGGTATTTTCAACTTACCACGGGTTTATCGCGACATAACCCCATCAGAAGTTAAGGAAAGGCTGTATTGTGTGCTGTTGAAGAGTGCGGGCTTTTGAGGCAAACCCATGTGGTGTTCAGCTCTGCCACTTAACTCCCATAGAAGCTCACCTCTTGGGGTCTCCGGTTCCTTATTTGTGCAATAGGATTTGCAGCACTTGACTTACAAAGTGATCTTGCAAGTCAGTTAACGAGGAACTGTAAAATGCTTAGTGTAGCACCTGCCACCAAGCGATCTCCTGCCTAAGCCTGCTGGCTACAGCAGCAGCTGCTGTGCATTGCCTTGCACAGGAATGGTCCATTCTGCAAGAGAAGCCTTCCCCAAGTCTACTTTGTCATCTGCAGCTCTTTAGTTATATAACTGCATGCTTGCTTGGAGAGAATTCTGGGGCTAGGTATTCAGGCTGTTACAATTCTGCAGCCTCCAAGGCTCTCAGCGGAGATAAAATGATCTTAGCTGGTAAAATGAACAAACCTGAAGACTCAGTGAGATGAGTCAGTGGATATATCTTTCTGATCCCACTTTGAGGAATGCCTGAAGCTCTCAGATGAGAGGATCGGAGAGCCAGGAGGCCATGCCCCCGTGCCAAGTGACCCATCATGTAGCTTTTCTCCTAGGATTCCACAGTAACAAGCTTCACTGTGTTCGAACCTACTCTAATGTCCCTGTGGCCCCAAATCCCTTAATGTGACTAGTTTCTCATTCATAGTTTCAATTTCATAGTTTCTCAATTTACAGTTCAGCCTAGCCAAGATGCCTGCTCTGTTTTCTATTTTAGGACAAGTGAGATTCATTAATATTCTAAGCTACTGGTTAAGAGATTTTACTTAAAAAAAAGAAGAAAGATCACTACAAATCTTTGTGAGAATGTGGATCCACAGGGCATCTGTAGCCTAAAACCATTCCGCAGAGTTTAAGGAATGACAGCTATTTATTTCGCCTGAAATTATTGGCAGATGATCATTCGCGTCTGATTTAACAACCCAACCAGAGTTACAATTTCAAGGGTCAATTTTGATGAAAACCACAGAAGAGACTCAGTACACACTGTGATTTTTAAAACAGCCTGCCTCTCCCCAGTTCAGGAGCAACTGAGATTACTCTGCTCTGATGCAGGAGGCAACAAAAAAGTCTATTTTTGCTGGAAGAAAGAGAACTCTCAAAATCCCTGAAATCTTTTGAATCTTACATCAATCAACGGTTCTTCTAAAATTTCTTTTAAGAACAAGAGTTCGTCATGACAAATATAATTCAACAGAGCCTCAAAAGTATCAATTAGCTCGGGGCGCCTGGGTGGCGCAGTCGGTTAAGCGTCCGACTTCAGCCAGGTCACGATCTCGCGGTCCGGGAGTTCAAGCCCCGCGTCAGGCTCTGGGCTGATGGCTCAGAGCCTGGAGCCTGTTTCCGATTCTGTGTCCCTCTCTCTCTGCCCCTCCCCCGTTCATGCTCTGTCTCTCTCTGTCCCAAAAATGAAATAAACGTTGAAAAAAAAAAATTAAAAAAAAAAAGTATCAATTAGCTCAACTAGATGACTTAAGTGAAAAGACTTAGGTCCTGATTTATCTTAGGAAGCATCTATACATAAGTGCTTTGCTTTGCTTTTATAACCCGGTAGACATAGATCCCACTAGACTATGACCTCCATGAGGGCAGGACTTACAATACCTTCTTCACCCTCATATCTGTATACTCTTACAAACTGACTGGCCCCAATAGACATATGCTGAATGAAGAAAGGACTGAGCCCAAAGGTATGTTATTGCCATCCACTCCTTCATTAACTCTCTCAACGCATATTTATTAATGGCCTCTCGGATCCAGGGACTTTGCTGGACCATAGCGATAGGAAGATGCATAAGACCCCGTTCTTGCCCTGGAGAAGTTTTATTTCTGAGAGGAAAACTGGGAAAAACAAGGGAAGCTCCAAGGAGGAAACAGAACTGGAGCCTGGAGGACAGACAGAAGGAAGGGGCTGTAAAAACCACTTCAGTTACCTGGAATCCAGGGCTTAAAGTCATTCAACCCTGTGGTAGAACTGTCTGTGACTAGGCATGATCACAGTGCCTGTCAGCCTCAGACAGAATTGCTTACTCTCGCACCATCAGCCTTAAGACTTAACAAGAATTAGTGCGCTGATGAGAAACTGAAAGCTGTCTGTTAGACCACAGGAGACTGGGTAGACCCTAACCACCTTGCGGAAGGTAGGCTGAGCCTGGGACTGTTGAAGCCAACACCACTGGACTGCTCCAGAGGGATGGAGAAAACCATCTGGACCCACTGTAGGGAGCCAGGTGGCCAAGCGGACCTGAGACTCCAGAAATATGAAATTAACTGAGAACCTATAGCAGATCAGAGATGGAGTTAGGATCTAATAAACGCAGGTGAGAAGTGCTCTGTAGCACAGCCGGGTGGACCCAGATGGGCATCCTGACCCCACCACCTCCTATGTGTGTGATCTAGGGCAAGGTGCCTAACTTCTAAAACTCAGGCTTGCCATCTAGAAAATGGACATGCCAGCAGCTGTCCAATAGAGTGATTGGGAGAACCAATGACAGAGTGTCCATGATACGTTGGGCAAAGTGCCCGGCGTGCATTAGGCTGTCGATGATGGTCTGATCCCTTTTACCCTCCCTCTCCTTTCCTACTTAACGCTCTTCTCAAAATGCTGCTGCCTCCCCCCAAAGTGAATCTGAAAGTGTGGAGGAGGAAACGAAACAGACACACGTGCAAAGATAAAAAGATGCAAACTCAGTGGTTCCACGAACACGATGGTGTCTGATCCATTGCCATTACATGCCCCACACCAAGAATAGCGCCAGACAAGTCACGGGTGCTCAATAAATACACGTGAATGAACAAATTAATGAAAGGAAGAAACGGTGGTGTTATGGAAGCTAGACCAGATGATGTATATTCTCGGGGGCGCTATGGGAACGCAATGATGAGCATCCCTTTTCTGCCTAGCTAACTCCTACTCGCTCATGTCTCAGTTTAAATGTCACTTCCTCAGAGGCCCTCCCTAGCCCCACCAGCAGGTGTAACAGGCTCTTACTGTACCTTGTACCTGTCCTTCATAACACTTAACCCAATACGCTTATTCTTGTGACTGTTTAGCATCTATCTCCCTTCTACTAGATCCTAAGCTTTATGGGGACAGAGGCTGTGTTCCCCACACCTGCACTCACCAGATGTTCAACAAATGTGCATAGTGAATGAATGGCTGAAGATCTGATAAGCAGGGAAGGTTTCACAAAGAAGGGAGGGATGCACCCACTGACAGAAGGGGTAGAGTCAGGCACTGGCTCAGAATAACATATGGGGTGGAGATGAGCTGGGGTGTTCATTCTTGCCACATCCCACCCTCCAGACATATCCACAGTTAGCACCCCCCCCCTCAAAACACACGTACGCCTGCACACACGCATGAGCGCACATGCACACTTCCTACAAGGTTCATCCTACAAGAGTGGCCCCAGAATCCTCCTGGGATCTTCGGAATAGAAGCCCCTCTCTTCCCCAGGGACTGACACCCAGCCCCCAGATATCCGGGCTGGATTCCAGGGAACACCGGGAGATGCTCGCAGAGTTCTCAGATGAGGTGAAGCTATAGAAAGGGAAGCAACATGAGATTCCAAGGGCCTGAAGGACGGACAGGCAGAGTGGTGTCTCCATAAACTAGAAAAGAAGGAAAGGGGAAATAGTGCGGACTTGAGCAGGCACTAGGAACGTTCTATCAGAAGGACAGCAAGACGCTCAGACGTGGGATGCCTCCATCTGCCAGGTACTGCACTAGAAGCGTTCAGTATCTGGCCTCACCTCATCCCCAGAACAACACAGAGGCATAGGTAATAGGCCCATTTCATGGATGAGAAATGGAGGCTCAGCTAGGTCGAAATATTTACTGAAGGTTAAGGCAGCCCCTAGAAACAGTGAATTATTTCTAAATAGAGCAAGAAACCACAGAGTTTCTTAGCATAATTGCGGTCATGGCACTGTTAACTGCCTATTTGTGTTTCACTCCCCTGTAGGCATGTACCTTTCAGGGTCACCACGGAAGCCCTAGGACCCAGCATGCCGCCTGGTGAGAAAAGTAACCAATACATAGTAACTGAACGAATATGTAAATGGTAGAGACCATTTATTCACTTCACAAATGTGACTGGACTCTATTAGGTACTCTGGCAACAGGCCAAGGTCCTTGGGGACGGAAAAACATCATGGCCATGAAAGGTCATGCCCGCCATCCCCTACTTCTAAGCAGGGTGATACTCAAGCTTCCTGAGCCAGACAAGATTTCCATCTCACGGTAGAAATGAGTGTGCAGCTTTGTTTGAGGCTGAGCGATGGGGAAAAGGAAAAGGAATCACAAAGCTCATAATTAGTCTGTAAAGCAAATGTCAGAGGCAGGAAAGGCAAACAGAAAAGACAGACTGTAAGCTCCTTGCAAAACCCCTGTCTGCATCTTCAAATAGGATTCTGTTCTGGAAAAAAAAAAAAAAGAAGGAAAGAAAGAAAAAGAAAGAGAAAGAAAGAAAGAAAGAAAGAAAGAAAGAAAGAAAGAAAGAAAGAAAGAAAGAAAGAAAGAAAAAGAATCAACAGCTAACTCAGGCACAATGTGCAAAAAAAATACAGAGGGAGCTCCTAAGAAACTGGCTTTGGGGGAGGAAGGTGATGGTTCTTCAGTCAGTCCCTGGAGACAAGATCCTGGGAACAGGGAAAGCATCCGCAGAGGAGGATTAAGGATTTTTTAAGTGACAGAAGCCACTCTGGCTCCCCCACCCCCCACCCCACGCTGCTTGATGACCAAGTCTTGTTAGGAATCATAAATGCTACTCCTCGCCCTAGAGAGAGCTATGAGGAGTTACCACGATGGAAGTGGTTTGCCTACCAGAGCATCCTAATCTCCAGAAGGTCTAAATCGCCAAGACAACTTTTGCTTTTTTCAGTCGTGATTATATACGCCACAATGATCTGAAACATGAATATGAAAATACTCCCTCAAAAGGGAGAAATCACTTCTTGCCATAATACCATTAGGGAAGCTGATAAAAACATGGGCCAGATGAAGATGAAGATAACATTTTAATGAGAAATCATTTTACTTTCCCTCCCAAGGCCTTGGCAGCACAGAGATTTGAGGGTGAAATTTCAGCAGTAACGTGCATGGTTTGACAAGCAACTAAGTAGGCAGTGGCCATGAATATGCCCAGTGCGTCCATCTGACCAGCCTCTCTGTGGGGTGCACGGGCTTCAGGGGAAGCCTCTGAAGTCTGAATGATGGCTACCGCCCAGCCTCGCTCTAAGGAAGTGACCTTCTACGAGTTGTTATACCACCTGCATATGATTTGTTAGGGAAAAACAACCCTCCTAACCTGCCCCCACCACTAGCTCTGACTGGGGAGCTCAGTCCACACAGGAGGACAACGTGTGAGACAAAAGAAAATGTACACATTGGTCTCTGCCTCTGGTTCCGAGCACATAGCCCCTAAAGCCCTTGTAAATTCCTAAGTGATAAGTACCAAGAGTGTCTTCTGTTCTATTGAGGCAACTCTGGGCGGGCTCCTGGATGGGGGCTGGTCACCAGAAAGACCAAGCCATGATTAGAACCTTGGGATTTTCAGCCCCATCTCACATTCTCCAGGGACGCTGGAAACAGAGTCAATGATCGATCATGCCTATGTAATGAAGCCTCCACAAAAATCCCCAAAGTCCAAGGTTCAGGGAGCTTCCAGGTTGGTGATCGTACCAGGAGGATGACCCCAACTCCATGGAGACAGAAGCTCCTGGGCACTGGGCGCTCCAGACCTTGCCTCATCTCTTCATCTGGCTGTTCGTCTGTAACCTCTATCATATCCTTTAATAAACTGGTAAATGTTCAGTGTTTCCTTGAGTTCTGTGAGCCACTCTAGCAAATCAATCAAAGCCGAGGAGCAGACCATGGGACCCTCAGATTCGTGGCCAATCGGCCAGGAGCATAGCGACAACCTGGATTAGTGACTGGCATCTGAAGTTGGGTGGGGACAGTTTTGTGAGACCGAGCCCTTAACCCACGGGATCAGAGGCAATCTGCAGGTAGAGTGTCAGAACTGACTTAAATTGGAGCCCCCTGGCAGAGAACTGCTTGGCTGGGGAAGACCCCCCCCACATCTGGTACCAGCAGTGCTGTAAGCATGACAGCAGAGCAAGAAGAGTGGGGACGCAAGGGGAAAGACCTGGGTTTTGTACACAGCACAGGCCCAAATGGGCTCCGCGTTAAGATCTGCAGGCCCCGAGGTGTTTGGCTCAAATGCTGCCCCGCAGAGTGGCCATGATGGGTGCTGACCACGACCAACTGAATCTTCTCAGCCCTGCAGGAGAGGGGCGAGGGGAAGGCACATGGACCTCATGTGACATCCTGTGCCCGGCGAGGGTGTTGTTCTGGTTACTAAAGAACACTGCAGCCCCTCCCAGACTCAGGGCTGAAGAAGTGACTGGGTACCGGAGGAGATGGCTTCCCAAGCTTCCCTCATGTCCTGGTTTCCCTGACAACAAGCCTCCATCACGACCCATGCTAATTTCTCACTTACACCCCTAAGGAAACTGACCATAAATATGGCAAGAGCTTCATTTATTTGATGTATGGAAAGGCTGTCCCCCTGTTGCTGGCCCCATCCAAATCAAAAAGATTTGTTTATGTTCATACAAGAATTGTGGGTTCTTTTTTTTATTATTATTAAGCTAAAAGGGCCATTTAAATTCGGGAAAGCAAAAATGCTGATTTTTCATCTCCTGTGACCTTAGCAGACACTGCTAACTGATCAAGGGACTCTATCAAGAAGCCAGCTTGGGGCTCAGGATCTTCCTGAAGACACCTGTCCAAGTACCAACTCGCCCCATGCAACAAATTGAAATCCAGTAGCTGGCTTCTTTTAAGTGATTTAATCCAAGACAGCACAAAATAGAACTAAAATAGAACTCTCCCAGGTGTTACCAGGGCAGAGTGGTGTCCCCCACAGTGGTCTTTCCCATTTGTCAAATGGGGACAACAAGATCTGCCTCACCTGAGTCTCAAAACCACGAGTTTTGCAAAAGTACCTCATAAACAGAAATTCCATGTACAAATGAAAAGGAGAATTAGAAATGCTGAGGAAACAGATGAGAAAACTCGCAGCTGGCCTCGGACCCAGATCTGTCTGCTTCTCAGCCCGACTTCGGTCTCCTTTACCGATACAGAAATAGCTAACACTTCCCAAGTCCAGGATTTTATTTCAGCAGTGTGGCAGACTATATATCCTGACTGAAAGAACTCCATGTTGAATGAAATACAAGGACAAGGCAACAATCTTTTAAACCTATCACCGAGTTGACTCAAAGAGAAGAATTAATGAAAGCAAGGTTCCCCCAAATGCCAGGAAAGCCCGGGTCTTAGATACAAGATACGTTAGATACAGTAAAGCCAGCCTGTGTCCTGAATGTGTTCACAGAAACCTGCAGACCTCGAGCCTCTGCTCTGATGTTGCCATGAGGCACAGGGGTGAAGGGACATGGTCTCAGGCTTATGTGAGGTAGAGAACATAACAGCAGCCTCCTGGATGAACCTTAGATCTCAAAGGCCTAAGAGTAAATAAGGAGGAAAACAGTAAGACTTCCCTGTCTTCATCTTTGTGCCGTGTGGAGAGATCTCACAACTCTAACACCTCTCTCACAGATCTCTGCTGCCTAATTCATGCTCCTCATATGGTCCCCACAAAACCTGAAGTGGAGAATTGATTCTGGATGGCCCCGGAGCAGGTAGGGCTCTTTGGCAAAATTCGTCCTCAACCCAGACATGAAAATATTCCCCAAAATAAAGTTCTAGGAAAAATTAAAAGCCCAGACTAAGGAAGCTCTAAACACAAAAGATTTCAGGGCCTCTGGAGGAAAAGGTGACTCATAACAACTTCAGATAATAATACGGCAGAGAATATAAAATAATTATTTGCGATGTGTTTAAGGAAATTATAGGGAGGCATGAAAATAAGGACAAAGAACACGCACCACAAAAAATAATGAAGCAGATTTCTTAAGACCAAATAGAATTCTATAAATAAAAAAATAGGGTAATTGAACTTAAAAGCTCAATAGATTAAATACACATGTGAGACAACACTGAATAGAGAATCCATAAATTGGAAGACAGATTCAAAACTTTTCCAAAGCGCCATTAGAAGAAGGCAGGTAAAATATGGAGAGGTCACATGATGTGGCTAATCGGTGAGAAAGTCTAACTGGAGTTCCAGAGTGGAGAAGAAGACAATAGAGCAAAAGGGAGGAGAGATATTCAACCAGATAATGGCTGGAGTATCTCAGAATGGTGACAGGCACAAGCCTGAGAATCTCACACAAGATACGTGAAAGGAAACCCATGCCAACACACAGAATAATAAAACTTTGTGACACAGAAGAAAAGCAAGAGGCTAGAAGCACCCAGAAAGGAAAAACAATACTAACACAGAAGCAGCAGTAAGCCTTATAACCGACTTCAAAAATGCCAGAGGCACCGCAGCGAGATAACAGCAAAATGGTGCCTTCAGAGTTCCGAGAGACAGGAACTGTCAACTTAGAATTCCACTGTTGGTAAAGCCATCTTCCGAGAACGAGATCAAACGAAGAAACTTTAGAAAAATAAAAAATAGGGCATTTACCAAAAAAGAATATCAGAGGACATTTAAAGGTTCTCATTGAGGCAGAAGGTGGGCAGGCTGAGACAGAAAATCGACGGTGAGCAGAGGTGCTGGTATGCACAGGGGTTACACGTGCACAGGTTGTACATGGGTGACACATGCATGGGTTGGTGGTTCTGTTGGGGGAGAGAGAAAAGGAATCAAGCTAGAGTGAAGAGCAAAGATCTACCAGATAAATGAGAATCCATTTATCAGAGGGAAAACATTCAGGGTCTTCACATTGAATGTTGAGAACAGAAACACACCTGGGTGGCTCAGTTGGTTGAGCATCCGACTCTTGATTTCAGCTCGGGTCATGATCTCATGGTTTGTGAGATCAAGCCCCACATCTGGCTCTGGTCTGACAGAGTGGAGCCTACTTGGGATTCTCTCTCCCTCTCTCTCTCTGCCCCCCTCCTGCTCATGCTCTCTCTCTCTCTCAAAATAAATAAATAAACATTAAAAAAAATAATAAAAATAAACGTTCAGATGGGAAAAACAAAGATATTAAATAACTTGAGACTGTGTTCACTGTGTGTGCTAAACTAGAGATCTGATAGACCTTCTAAACAAAAAAGAGGAAAATAATGAAAAATCATAACAAAAAATCATGCAGGAAGGGAGGAGAAAACAGTACATAATGAATGATAAAAATAAACCCTCACATATGAGTAATGGCAACAACTGTAATTAAAATTAGCTCCGGCTAAAAGTTCAAGAAATACATACATAAAACACAGAGCACAGAGAATAGAAAAAGATATAAGTAGCAAATATTAACCAATAGAAAGCTGGTTTTAGTAGTAAAATCAGATATTCTTTATTGTAAAAACAGCGTTAGAAATAAAAATGGTCATGACTTATTTATAAAGGTAGTAGAAGATACATTAGGAAGTATGATAATTCTAAACTGTGTTTACACATCACTTCAAAATTATATGAATCAAAAATGAACAAAGTTACAAAGGCCATGGAACTATGTCATCTACATAAGGGTGAAACACTTTAACACACATTTTCATAATTGATAAATTAAGCATAAACAGGAAATGGTTAAATATATTAAGATTTGGACAGCACAACAAGTTTGGTCTAATGGACATATGTACAGCTTTATGTCCTGCAATTTTAAAATTTACATCCTTTTGAAGCTATGTGAAATATTTAGGAAAACAGGCCATATGCTAAGCCATAAAGCTAGCCTCAAGATCAAAAGAGTGGTAATTTTCAGATCACATTATCTGACCACCATGCAATTACACTATAAATCATTTAAAAAGTATAACAAGAAAAATATCCTATGTTTAGGATTTCTTCTTTTTTTAAAGACTCTTCTAATCAATTTAGAGGAGTCACAGGAAAAAAAAAAGAAAATTAGAAAATTTTCAAAAGTAAATTTAACGAAAACATATGCATTTAAACTTACAGAATGCAGCTCAAAGCCACATTTGTGGGGAAAATTTACAGCTCAAATTGTTCCAGTTAGAAAAAGAAGAAAGAATAGCATTATTGAGCAATGCATTTAAATTCGCTCAATAAGTTTAAAAAAAGAGAACAGAATAAATTCAAGGTTGAAAGAGGGAAATAATAAAGATAGCAACAGAAATAAGGTAAAACAAATACACACCACAGAGGCTTCCAGCAAAAGAGGGCATATTGAAAAGAGTAACAGATTAAGCTCTGGCAAGATAAACAAAAAAATTCAGGACAGAGGGAGAGAGAAGGTGCCTATAAACAATAAAAAACTGAGTAATGCAGATATTAAATTGAGAACAAATGGATATTACAAAATACTTTATATCAATACATTTGAAAGTTTACCTAAAAGAACTAAGCTCTAAAAATAAATACAAATTACCAAAAATACCTCAAGAAAAAAAATTAAAACACAAGAGCTTTGTAACTTTAAATTCATTCAGTATTTTAAATTCTAAGACCAAATATTTTATAGGCATACCTGCCAGACATCCCAAAAGGAGATACACCATCTTACACAGACTCTTTACAAAGGATTAAAAATGAGGCAACACTCATCGTATGAAGCTTAACTTTGTTATTTCAATCTTCTATATTTTCCCACTTATGTTTGATCTGTCAGTCACTGAAATAAATAATGTTTCCAACCATTTTGGTGGATTATGTAGGTCTTGTGTTTCTTTTGTGTACTTCTGTCTGACTTTGATAAGTGATTACAAAACCAGTGACTACAAAAATGAGAATTATTGGCCAACATCACTCAAAAAATATTGATAAATATCTTAAACAGGATACTATTAATGAAATCTAGCATTAAGTAAAAAGGGGGAAAACAGCTTAACCAAAGTGAGTTAATTACAGGAATTAACACCCGTTTCATATTTTAATAATTAAGGACTATAAATCACTACATTAACACAGTAGAGGGGAAAAACTCCAACTCGTAGATGCACCAAATTCATTCTTAGAAACTAGAAATAAAAGGAACCTGATTTTAAAAATGTCTACCCAAAACATCATGTTTAATGGGAAAATGTTTAAAACATCCCCTTTATATCAGTAACAAGGCATGGATGCCTCTATCCCACTTCTAGAACATTGTATGGGAGGTCCTAGCTTGTGAAGTAAGGGAAGGAAATAAAAACTTTTAAGAATTGGAAAGGAAAAAACAAAACTGTCATCATTTGTATGTAATAGAATTTTCTTTGTAGAAAACCCAAAATAATTTACAGATAAGTAATCAGAATTACTAAGGAGTTTAGGAAAATTTCTGCATTAAAAAAATTAATATACCATAATATACCAAAGTCAATTATATTCCTGGATACCAGAAAACAATCTGACAGAAAATATAATTTAAAAATAGAATTTATAGTTATAACATGAATATAAAGTATCTAAAATTAATGTGCTGAATAACGTGGAAATTCTTTAAATATAGAAGTATAAAGCTACTAAAAGACATTAAGACCTAAACAGACAACTATACCGTGCACTTGGATAGGAAGATATTATGTCTCCCCAAACTGAACCATAGATTCAATAAAATGTCAATCAAAATGTCAATTAGGATTTTCATGCAACTTGACCAGCTGATTCTAAAATACATATGGAAGAGCAAAGGGCTGAGAATAGACAAAACATTACTGAAGAACAAGGTCAGAGATGTGGTAGGCGACCATCTAATTCTAGTGATAAAAGAATTATGTTCCCCAACACCCTTGAAACTAGGTGTGGTCATGTGACTAGTTCTGCCAATGAAATGTGAGAACTGACTTGTGTCACTTCTAAGCATTTAAAGATGATGTGTGATTCTTCATACTCTCTTCTCCCTCCAGGGAAGCACATGTTGAGATGACCCAACAGAGCCCCCAAGGGACTACAATTATACATGTAACATAAGCAAGACACAACTTTTTTAAAAAGGTTTTAAGCCACTGAAAGATAGCCCAGTCTAGCCTGGCTAACATGGGGATTTGCTCTACTTAATCTCAAGTTATTATTAAGCTATAATGATTAGAACACTCCAGCATTGCTATAGGAACAAACAAATAGATCCATTTGCTTATCAAATAGATCAGAATAGAGAGAGCCAAGGAGAAGACCCATCCTTGTGTGGACAGGAAATATGGCAGAGGTCATGTTACAGATCAGTATAAGTCAATAAATAGTGCTGGGAAAGATGGATATCCATTTGGAAAAAAAAAAAAATTGGGCATCTACTGTATAGCATATACCATACCCAGAAATCAAGTCCAGATACATTACAGACCTAAAAGAGACAATGACATTTTAGAGCAATTAGAAGGTAACACAGCCTTGAGGTTGGGAGACATATTTTTATAGACACCAAAAGTACTAACCATAAAGAAAGGACTGATGAAACTGACTGCATTTATTAATGAGAATTTGGTTCACCCAAATACACAATAAATCCTGCATTGGATACTGGCTTGACAACAGCTGTAAGAGGAACATTGGGAAAATCTGGAGATGGTTTGTATACATCATGTGATGAAAATTTACTCAAATGGAAAGGTGGAAATTATTGACTGAATTTTCAGTTTGATCACACACACAGAGTCACATACACAAACTCAGACTCTCACGCTCACACACACAAATCGTCCAACCCAGAAGAATATGCACTAAGGTGTTCATGCTGGTGACTTCTGGGCAGTAGGAAGTAACACTTCTATAAGGATAAAACAGTTATTAAAATAAATGAATGAATAAATAAGAGAATGAATACACAAATTCAATGTGGGAGGCAAAACCAAACAAACATAAAGATAATGAAAAAGACAAGCGCCAAGAGGAAAATGTCTGCTGCATAAATAGCCAACAAGGAACTAATATCCAGAATATTTTTTTTAAAAAATCTGTAAGTAAGCAAAATTAAAACAGGCAACCTAACCGAATACGCAAAAGACACAACGGTAATGTCCTATAAAGCGGAAACCTAAACTCCGTTAAACTCATGAGAACAAGGTCCAGCTCAGTAGTCATCAGGAAGACACAGACCATAGCTGAGGCTGCCATTGCACCCTCCAGACCAGCAAAAACTAAATCCCGATGACCCCAAGTGCCAGCAAGGCTGTAGGCAATAGGAACCCTCGTAACTTGCTGGTGAGACCGTGTAAGAACAGTTGGGCATTATTTCTTAAAGTTGAAAATAAGCAAATGCCCAGAACTCTTACTGCCAGGAAACACATCTGAGAATTATTTTTGCAATAATCACACCAGAAGTCCATAGCAACACTCTTCATAACTGGTACAAGTTGGAGATGACCCAAGTGTCCATTCACAGAATGATTGTTTTTAAAACTGGTATATTCATGCCTTGGAATATTATGCAGCAATAAAAATGAATGAATTTCTGCCATATACGTTAATAAACAGATCTCAAAAACAATGGTAAGCAAAAGTATCGAATGACAAAAATATACTCAGTATGACTGGATATGAGCCATTTATGTAAAGTACAAAAATAGGCAAAACCAGGGGCGCCTGGATGGCTCAGTTGGTTACGTGTCTGACTTCAGCTCAGATCATGATCTCACGGTTCATGAGTCGGAGCCCTGTGTCGGGCTCTGTGCTGACAGCTCGGAGTCTGGAGCCTGCTTTGGATTCTATGTCTCCCTCTCTCTATGCCCCTCCCCTGCTCTCTCTCTCTCTCTCTCTCAAAAATAAAAAATTTAAAAAATTTTAAAAATAGGCAAAACTTACCAATATTTTGTTTAGGTGTGTGTGTGTGTGTGTGTGTGTGTGTGTGTGTAAGACTACTCAGAAAAGCAAATAACTTATTTTTAAAAATTCAAGGGATGCCCGGGTGGCTCAGTAGGTTGAGCATCTGACTTTGGCTCAGGTCATGATCTCGCAGTCTGTGAGTTCAAGCCCCACATCGGGCTCTGTACTGACAGCTCAGAGCCTGGAGCCTGCTTCAGATTCTGTGTCTCCCTCTCTCTCTGCCCCTCCCCCGCTCATGCTCTGTCTCTCTCTGTCAAAAACAAATAAACATTTAAAAAAATTAAAAAGAAAATTCAAGATAATGCAGGCACCTGGGTAGCTCAGTCAGTTAAGTGTCTGACTTCAGCTCAGGTCAGGGTCTCGCAGTTCGTGAATCTGAGCCCATGTCAGGCTCCGTGATGATAGCTCGGAACCTGCAGCCTGCTTCAGATGCTGTGTCTCCCTCTCTCTCTGCTCTTCCCCTGCTCCTGCTCTGACTCTTTCTCAAAAATAAGGATTAAAAAAATAATTTAAAAAATTTAAAATAAAATAAAAACTCAAGAGAGAACAGTGGAAGAGAGAACAGTCACCATGGAAGGTTATTGAGGATTTCTAAGAGTATATTTACATTCTAATTTATCTTGATCCAAGTAGTGGGTACATGAGGGTCTGTTTTCTGTTATTATTTAATATTATTATTTAACTATTATTTAATACTATTATTAATACTATTATTTAACTATTCCTACTACTGTTATAACTATTACCATTCTTTACTTTAATAATATTATTATGTAAACCATACAGATATGTTTTATATGTGATTTTGTACATATATTTCACTGTTAACTAATTGTCCCTATTAAAAAAAAAAAGCAGTAAGAAAATGATATAGTCCAGGAGCAAGTGCAGATTAGATAGAGACAGTCACCAAGCTGTTTGCCCTGCCTATATCAGGGACTATTCAGCCATTCATTCGGTCATCGAGCAAGTCAGGCCCCTTAAATAAAAGAACACCAAGTTCAAGTCCCCCAGCCCTGGTCTTCTTTCATCGTAAAGGTTGACTGTAAAAGCTCCATGATCCCAGGGCAGGCAGTGTGCACATTGGGGCTACGCACGCCAGCTTCAGCAACACACTAATGAACACAAAGCACCGGCTTTGGTTTCAGGAGACGCTAAGAATCATAATTACGGAGACTTTAAAGTGCATTTTTATGACGACAGTAATCTGCTTAACCAGAGAACAGAAGCAATGCTCCTGAAGAAAAAACAACAAAGGAAGCCTACCCAAACATCACCTTATTATTCAAGTACAATGAACTCCAACTAATACTTAATTACAAGAGGCGTTTGGAAGCTGCTAGTAAATAAGACATGGCATTCTTCGGAGGCACTTGATTGATTTCTCAGATTATAAAATTCAAGCCACTGAGAATTCTGAAAACACTGATTTAACCAGGGCGCACTCAAAGCTTGTAATGAGAATAAATACAGAATAAATGAAACTGGCCAGGTTGACTGTTACAGATTTTACACTAGGATGTTTTTCAAGCTTCATTGCTACTTTATTTTTCTGATGTAACTATTTCTTAAGGGTGAAACACCTCATCCCTTTTCTTCCTGTTCATTGCACACAACTTGCAATCCTGTGTCATTTGTCATGTTTTGTGTGATTTGCACAGGCTAAGAAATATCAGGACTTGGATTGTTTCTTTTCTTTAAAAATTATTAGCAATGAAGCATGCCCCACAAACATGAACATAAAATACTTTTGTTACAAAGTTTTCAGAAGGAAATAGCTACTCTGTGCATACATGATCAAACTGGAGTTTTCTTCACTAGCATCTTAAACGAAATAGAAGACAGGCAGATATTGATGCAAAGTAACACCTAAGTGCCTGGGTTTAAATACTAGTTTCACTATTTACTAGTTGTGTGACCTTGGACAAGATACTTAAACCCTCTGGGTCTCACCTGCAAAATACGATTTATAAGAATATCTACCTCATAGACTGTTTCTGAGGATTAAACAAGACAATGCATTTACAAGACAATTTGGTGCATTCCCAGAATATAGTAAATACTCAATAAATGTTAGCTGTACATAGTCAGTAGAAAGCTTCTATGCTTTTGTTCAATATACTCCACAGGAGACCGAACTTGCCCTGTGTCCCTTCTGTTGTGAATCGCAAGCTTAAATGTTATGCCCATGTCCACACCACTTGACATCCTACCCATGAAATTTGAACACAACCTGTACCTACAAACAGATGCCTGGGCCAGAAATAATTTAACTGTTCTGTTCCCACTGTGATTTCCAACATGAGAAAGAGAACAATTACTCCCCAGGACACTGAGAGCCTTTCCTCATGAGATCAAAAATTACTTCCAGGAATCGATGCAAAAACATGGAAAACAAAAGAGGTGCCAGAAGCCTGAGGACAAGAAAATATCTTAATTAAAAAAAAAATTTAAGAGAAAATTGGAATTTTGGAAATTAAAGACCGAAACATCTGCTGTCAGTCTCTGAGAATATTCATGGAATGGAGGGTGATCTCCTAACAGCGCTCACCATTTTCCTAAGGCAGGGAAGAGAGGGAGTTAGTCACACAAGCCACTAGTCTGCAAAAATAATAGATCAAGGGGATACCCACGCCTACAGTTTTGGTCTCAGAGTACATACAGCCAGTTATCCTCCTGGAAGAATCCCTCCTTTACGGTCTTGACTTCCTTACCCGACTGAGTTCCTTGAGGACAGATGCTGTCTCATTCACCTCTGCAGCCTCAACACACAATTTAGTGCCTGGAACTTAAGAAGTAACCTGACATAAATGGTAGTTAGGTGAATGAATGATACGTCATCCTCCTCAAGGTCACCACCGAAAGTGATAGACATAAGACCCAAATTACATTCATTCATTCATTCATTCATTCCTTCATTCATTCATTCCTTCATTCAAACAGGCTTGAAGCCAGTCAGACCTCCCAGGTCCCATGCTTTCTGCCTCGCACAAGAACACTCTCGGGGAGTCTCAATTTTACTAAGGCATTTGCCAAAACCTCACCTGAGAATTTTAACAGACTGAGCAAGAGACTGGGGGGTGGGGGGGGGGAGGTGTGGGGTGCTATTTTCGTAAATGACAAAAAAGCCAGGTTTTCCTTTTTTTCTCTAGAGGCAAAAATAAGGGCTTTGCTATTTAGGGTCTGCTTGTTTTGGTGTTTTGCGTTTATTACTCCCTCGCTGGCACTATTCTCCATTCCCTTCCAACCCTACTTCCCAAATTTGGCACTCAGTTTAACCAACAGCCTCTGAGAAATTATCAGCACTCCTAAAATTTCCTAAAGCAAGTTTGGGGGCAGGCAAGGAGTCATATGCCGCCCAGAGTGGGAGGCCAGAACCTGCTGCCACACAGATCCACGGGTGAACAGGTGCTGGGAACACAGAGAGGAGTGGCCAAGTCTGGAGAGCAGTTCAAGCCATGGCACTGGGCCTCTCTGACCTGCCCCTCTACCTCTCTGTGATTCTCGAGGGGTTTCAGGCCCCCATGGGCATCAGGAGGCCCCAGGCCCATGGAACCCAGCTTACTCTCAGGACAGGCAATCTCACGGACAGCAAACAGTTACTTAAAGTGAATCTATTTAAAAGAGAAAGCAACTCTTTACATTAAATACTGCAAAAAATCTTTCATTGAGATGCCAGGTCAAAAAATTAAACTAAAACTTGTGAAACTTTATTTTATCTTGTATTTTACACAATATGGGTTACAATGGCAATGAAGCTAATTTCTAGAACAAAGAATAAATCAAGTTTTGATGTTTTTTTTAATTTAATTAATTTTTTTTTTGAGAGAGAGAAAGAGAGCATGAGTGAGGGAGGGGCAGAGAGAGAGAGGGAGACACAGGATCTGAAGCAGGATCCAGGCTCTGAGCTGTCAGCACAGAGCCTGACGCAGGGCTTGAACCCACAAACTGTAAGATGGTGACCTGAGCTGAAGTTGAACACTTAACTGACTGAGCCATCAGGCGCCCCAACTGTTTTTGACATAACGTAAACATAAGGGGGTGAGGCAACACTGGACATTTTGCCTTCAAAATCACTAGGATCCTTCTTTCTTTATATATAAATACAGAAATATCAGTGGTCTTCATCATTTTTCAATTACATTTCATAATCCTTTGATCCTCAAATCAGTCTCTTCTGAAGCAAGTCCACTGGCCTCATCCTAGTGGGTTTGCTTCTTTTTAATTGTAACACTGGCCTAAGTCTTTGGTCCAGCAGTTCTGCAACATCACTTTCACTGACTTCATGAAATCCTGAATCTTTGTCAAGATGTCAAAGATTTTCCGTTGGTCACCACGTGGGCGTTGTACCATCATGTCAAAAACCCCAATAACCAGTGAGACCTGGGCAAGGGTGGCAGGGAAGCCCCAGAAGCAGGCATAGATGTTGGAGAGCAGATCACCTGCAAAGGCGGTTGATTCTTACTGTATATTTCCTTTCATGGCTTGTTGACTCTACCTTCCCCATGAAATCTCAGCACTGCAGAGGATGAGATAACAATTATCTGGATGTTGAGAGCGCTGATGTCTGCGCCCTTCCCAAATGCAGCGCGCTCCGTCTATGCTGTACCAAATACCAGAAGAGGATTTGGGGGCAGGGGTCCCAGCTTTTTCCTGCACTGATTCCATCAGCTCTAGTCCTTGTCACTCAGCTCCTTGAAGAGATCTGGAAATCAGCATAGCTGATATTCCTTGCCAATCACTGACGCAAGCCAATGGCTTTGGGGAAATGAGGCCCAGAGGTGGAAGCTTGTTTTTGTTCTGAAGTGCCAAAGTAGGTCATGGATTCAGTCAGTTCAGTTAAGAAAGAAAAAGAAAGAAAGAAAAAAAAAAAAAAAAAGAGGCAGAGAAGCAGTAGCAGCTACTTGTCAATTCAGTCAAATGGTTCATCTGGTCTACCAGCCAGACCGCTTTCCTGGGGATGAGCGTAGGTATGTGCATGCAGAATACAGGAAATGATAAAGTTCCTGAGTCTTCCCAAGACACTCTTTGATGGTCATTGGTGACAGAATAAAAATGCAAAATGTCAAACCCTGCGATCAAATCAGATTCCAACTTTCTACTCAGAGGAGAGACAATGACGTATTGCCCTGATTTTAACTTCAATGTTTCATCTATTAAATACAGACGCCACAATTCAGTGAAAGGTCACCTAACCGTGGGCAGCTAAATGTCTGAATTTAAAGAAAAATGACTTTATTCCCTATGACAATACAAGTGTTTGTCAATGAACAACAATCTGGCCCCGATTTAGAAAAATGTGTGGACTTCCCAAGACACACACATGCACACACACACACAATTACTTTAAATAACGATCACCAACACCACCTGGGGTTATAAGGTTGAGAGTTTTATTATGAAGCTATTCAACAAATAGTTATTTAGTTCCTGCTACATGCTTGACTAGGTATTATGCTCAGCTTGGGGGAACAATGAGACCGACTTGGTTCTTGGTCTTATGGATCTAGAGATAAAAATAATTATAAACTGTGAACGTGTAAGAAAAGGAATAGGCTTTTGAAAGAGAGTGATTGATGGGGCCAGGTGGGCACCATTTTATATAAATCTGAAAGACAAGAAAGAACTACATACACAAAGAGCATTGGGAAGAGTGTCCACAGTAGGGAATAGCAGTGGAGCCCCAAAAGACAGAGAGCTGGATACAATCAGGAGTGTCAGGTCAGCATGGCTGGAGTAGATCATGGCTTGAGAGGAAGCTAGAGGATTAGGCAAGGGCCAGATTTTTATAGGGTTTTGTGGAACACGGTTATTCTAAGAGTTTGACTTTTATCCCAAGACTTTTAAAGAGAAGTACAATCAAAAATCAATTGGCTACTAAGTGAATGGCCGGGAGATAAGCCAAAGTAGAAGAAGGAAGACAGTAAGAGCCCACTGGTCTAAATCACTGTATCAGTGGACAACACTGAACTCAGGGTACCCTATTACTTCCCAAGGTCATTTCAAATGCCACTTAAATGCAATCACAATTTAGAGCCTGCTTGCTTTTCAAGTTACAACAAGTGCGATGTGATGTCTTCATCAATTACCAAGCTGTTCTGAAATATCCTTGAGATTCACTCATACGTGGACGGTACCTCTTACGTTTCTGAGAATTTTTGCTTTTGGTCTAGCTTTTCTTTTATTGAGATAAAACTTACACACGGTGAAATGCACAAATCTTAAATCCTGAAAAACACAGATACTCATGTAAGGAAAATCTCCCAAAAGATTTTACAACCATTTCTAGTCAGTTCTTCCCCAGTCTGTGATACCCCGCTCAGAACAAACCACTCTGATTTCTACTCCACAGACTAGTTGTAACTGTTCTGGAACTTCACATAAACAGGATACTGCGCACAGTACATACTCCTCTGTGTGTGGCTTCCTCATCTCAATATAGTGTTTCTGAAATCCATATATGGTGATCAGTGATTTATTCCTGTCCATTGCTGTCTCTCCTCCTACGGTAAACACTTGTATTGTTTCTAGTTTGGGCTGATTAGGAAATGAAACTGCTACAATACTTTGTGTCTGTCCTTTCTTGGACGTGTGTTATTTCTCTTGGGTAAACACATCAGAATGGACCTGCTGAGTCACAGGGTAAGTATATGATTAATTTTATAAAAAAAAACTGACCACCAGTTTACAAAGTGGTTATACCAATTTCCACCAGCAATATATGAGAGTTCTTCTTGCACCTTCAACATCGACATTTGGTGCTATCATTCTTTCTAAACTTAACTATTAGCTCATCGCTATGAAGTGGTATCTCGTGGTTTTAATTTACATTTCCCTAATAAGCAATAATTGAGCACCTCTTCATGTGTTTACTGACCATTCACACACCTTTCTTTATGCAGTCTCTGTTCAAGCCTTTTGCTTGTGTTTTTATTAGGTTATCTTTTTATTATTGATCTGTAGGAACTCTTCATATATTGTGGATATAGGCATACAAATCCTTTGTAAGATATATGAACTCCAAGCGTTTTCTATCAGTCTATGACTTGCCTTTTTCTTTTCATAATGACATATTCTGAAGAATGAAACTTCTAAATTTTGGTGAAGTTCAAGTTATTATTTTTATTATTGGTGCTTTTGTGTTCCTTCTAAGAAATTTTTGACAATCCCAAAGTACCAATATATATTCCTCTACATTACATTCTAGGTGATTTGCAGATTTAACTTTTAGTAGATGATTCACTTTAATTTTTACATACTGTATGAGGTAGGAGTCAAGGTTAATTTATTTTTCATACTTTATTCAGGCTTTCTAGTACCACTGATTTTAATCTTTTCTTACACCACTGAATTACCTTAGCACCTTGACCATATATGTGTGGGTCTATTTCTTGGCTCTATTCTGCTCTATTAATCTATTTATCTATCCTTAAGCCATACTAGCTTGATCACTGTAGTGTTATATGAAGTCTTGAAGTCAAGTTCTGTCAGTACTTCAAATTTTTATCTTCTTCAAAATGATTTTGTTATTTTAGGCCCTTTGAATTTTCCCATAAATTTTATAATCAACTTTCAATCCCTACCAAAAAAAAATTTATATAGGATTGTTTTGAATCTATGGTTCTATTTAAGAAAAACCAACATACACGTTTTTCTCCTTCTTCTTCTTCTTCTTGTTCTTGTTTTTTAGTTTATTTATTTGAGAGAGTGTGTGTGCACAAGTGGGGGAGGGGCACAGAGAGAGGGAGACAGAGACTCCCAAGAAGGCTCCACACTGTCAGCACAGAGCCCGATATGGGGCTCGAACTCATCAACTGTGAGATCGTGACCTGAGCCGAAACTAAGAGTTGGATGCTTAACCAGCTGACCCACCCAGGCACCCCTAGGTTTTTCAGTTTTTGTTGTTTATTCTTACGTATTCATAAGTTGATGCTACTGTAAATGGTATTTTTAAAATTTGTACTTTCTAATTGTTTCTTGCTATTATATAGAAATAACGTTGAATTTTATATTGGCCTTGTACCTAGGATTTTCAAAATTGCTTATTAATCTGACTATATTTTGTAGATTGTCTAAGATTTTCAAAATAATCGTGTCATCTACAAATAAAAATAACTTCACTTGTTGTCTTTTGTTTGTTTGTTTAATTGCACTGACTAAAACCACCATACAACTTTTAATAGATACAGTGAAAATGGACAACCTTGTATGATATTCACAATCTAAAGGGGAAAGTATTAAATCTTTCGCCATTAGGTATGAAGTTAGCAGTAGGTTTTTCATAGACGTCTTTTATCAAACTGAAGAAGTGCCATTTTATTCCCAGTTTAATAAGAGATTTTATCATGAATGAGTGTTGTTTTTCTACATCTACTGACATGATAATATGATTTTCCCCAACATTTTGTTAATTTGGGAAATTGTAATGATTGATTTTTAACTTTTCAATTAACTTTGCATTCCTGAGATAAATTCCAATTCCTCTGTATGTATTTCTGGACTCAACTTGCTAAATTATTAAAGGATTTTGTGTCTATATTTATGACAGATATTGGCCTGTAATTTTTCTTCTCTGTAATATCTTTCCAAATGTTGTTATCAGGATTATTCTATAACCTTATCTGTATAGTCTTACAGAATTTGTTGGGAAGTGTTCCCTTCTCTTTTATATTTAAAAAAAATTTTTTTAATGTTTATTTACTTTTGAGAGAGAGAGAGAAAGAGACAGAGCATGAGCAGGGGAAGGGCAGAGACAGAGGGGGACACAGAATCCAAAGCAGGCTCCAGGCTCTGAGCTGTCTGCACAGAGCCAGATATGGGTCTCAAACTCACAAACGGTGAGATCATGACCTGAGCCAAAGTCGGACGTTCAACTGACTGAGCCACCCAGGCAGGCACCCTTTTATATTTTTGAAAGTTTTATTTATTTAAGTTTTGTTTATTTATTTAAAATAAATTTAAGTAAGTTTATTTTATTGAAAGTTTTATTGAAATAATTTATTTAAAAATTACTTGAGTTTTATTTACTTATTTAAGATTATTTTACTTTACCAGTGAAACCATCTGAGCCTAGCAATTTCTTTCTACAAAAGTTTTTAATTACAAATTATATTTCTACTCCATCGATATCCGTTCTGGTGAGCAGTGGTTTGCAAGGAATTTGACCATTCCACATCCATTGTTGAATTGTTGGCATGAAACTTTTCACAAATGCCCTTATTATAGTCTTTTTGATGTACTTAGGATACTTAAGAGAAGCTCTGCTTTCCTCCCTGGTATTGGTAATCTATGTGTTCTCTCTATTTTCCCTTGATCAGTCTTGCTAGGAGTTTATCAATTCTATTAATCTTAAGAACTAACAACAAGGGCAAATCCAGTGGAATTGGAAGTCCTTTACCTTAAAGTTTTGGTATTCCAAACAACTGTTGCCATGAAAATCAATCCCCCAAATCTAATGCCAATCATTTTGGTCCATATGCAGTCATTATCCTTAAGAAATTCACCGGCATGTGACTAAACCGAATGAAAAAATATTAGTACAATTTGAAAGTTCAGTGATATAATCCTCACAATAATGTGAAATAGCATTATATCTATTTCAAAGATGAGAAAACCAAAGCTTAGAGAAATGAGCAACTACCAAAGTCACACAAGCTAAATTATGGATTCACACTCATGTCCTTCGGATTCCAACACCTGTGTAATTTCCACTCAACCAGTAAGTTTCCATGAGTAAATGATTCAGGATCATGTTACCAGGACCTGAACAGCCTGGCTTTGGAAAGGTATAGAACCTCCATGAAACTACGCTAAGTGCAGCTGGAAAAAGGAACATGAAAAGAAAAGATGTCCCTCAGTTTTTTCACATGGCCAAGAAGGGTCACACTGTACTGAGTAAAATGCCATTGTTGATGGAAATTACAGAAAGCAACACTTCGGCCAAGTCTGAATGATTGTGGCTCTTTTTTGACTTTTTGATAATCAATCATTCTTCTACTGGGTTTCTTCCTCCATTTTACCAATTATTTTCTTAAATACAATTTTCAACTTTCACTTCAAACCTTATGATTGATGAAAATGGGAAATGTCACTTGCAAGTATATGACATGCTATGTTTGATCAAAATAATGCCATCTCTGCTTATTTAATAACAGGCCCTCATAGAGTTATGCTTTGCCTTCTAATTTCTAGACATTTCTTCAAAAGGCATTTATTTCCTCTTAGTTAAAAAATACTAGGGAGTAACTATAAACACTCATTTCAGTACTTGTTCTTATTGAGCACTTTATTTTAGAAAAGAGAGAAAAATAATTTTCCTTTCCATTATCTTTGCTCAACACTCCTAAGGATTTTTTTTAAAAAGCAAATTATTTCAGGAACATCCATTTTAGGAAAAAAGAACAGACTTCCTAGCATCCCTGAACTCTAGTAAGAAACTGGACAGGGGCGCCTGGGTGGCTCAGTCGGTTAAGCATCTGACTTCAGCTCAGGTCAGGTCGTGATGTCACAGTTTGTGAGTTTGAGTCCCACGTCAGGCTCTGTGCTGATGGCTCAGAACCTGAAGCCTGCTTCGGATTTTGTGTTTCCTCCTCGCTCTGCTCTCCCCCATTCATGCTCTGTCTCTCAACAATAAATACACGTTAAAAAAAATTAAAAAATAAAAAAGAACTGAACATACATGGTAGACCTATTCCTTGTGAACTTCTGCTATTCATTTCACCTGTTATTCAATGCATAGAATCAACTATTCCAGGCTAAAAACAATCAGAGAACTGTGCTTTTGTATTCTCCTTTACGTCTCAATTTACTGTGGACAACAGTGTCCTTGTGCACTCTCTGGCCTTAGCCATCCAACCACACTGCCAGGAGGAACAAGGTAAATGATATGGAGAAGGGAATGAGGGTCTTTGTCGCCACAGGTGGCTTACAGGAAGAGTTGGGAAAATGAGTCCAGCCTCGAAAGATGGGTAGGTAGGGCGTATATTCACTTTCTCGATACTATTCTGTGCCAGGTAGGGGTGGGGGTGGGGGGAGGCAGCTATAGCAAAGAGCCAGGAAGGCATTTCGGGAAGAAGACAGTGAGCCATAGGCTAGGGCAGTGATTGTGGGGGCTTGAGGCTGCTTGCTTTGAAGGGTATGTGCTGGAGACGAGAGAAACGTGCTCTTCCCAAAGGGGGTAGGAGAGTGTGGTGGTGAATTCTATGTGTCAACTTGATCGGATCACAGGGTGCCCGGATATTTGGCTAAAAATTATTTCTGGGTGTGTCTGGTTTCTGATTTAGCATTTGCATTGGCGGGGTGCTCTCTGCAGTGTCAGTGGGCACCATCTAATCTGAGGGTCTGAACAGAATAAAAGAGAAAGCAAGAGGGGATTCGCCTTCTCTCCGCCTGACAGCTTGAGCGAAGACACCAGTTCGCTCCTTCACTTGGACAAGGACACACACCATCAGTCCTCCTAGTCTCTGGCCTCCCAACTCAGACTAGATTTTACATCGCCAGCTTTCGTGGACCTGCAGTTTGTAGACAGCAGAACGGGACCCCTCAGACACCATGATCACGTAAGCCAGTTCTCATTATATACACACACTGGTTCTGTTTCTCTGGAAAACCCTGACTAATACAGAGAGGAAGCTCAAATTGGTTCAAGCATGGTTTAGGAAAATCCCCAGATTAGAATTCTCCAAGGAATTATTACAGAAATTGGTGAGTGATTACGAGTGATATAGGTCCCCATGTTCCCAAGGCAGTGCCACCATGCCACCATGAGGAGCATTTAGGGCTTCTAGAGCCACCATGGGTGAGGGAACGGAAGAGGAAGCCCATACAGGGCTTCTGGAGGTTGGGGGAGGGGCAGCATCCAGGCTGATATTTGGAGGAAGGAGTTAAATGAAACGCTGGAGGACAAGCCAAGCCTTCATCCAGCCCACCTTTGTGCCACACTGCCATTTCCAGGGCAGAGGGAGGGAAAGAGACGACATCCGGGGACCCGCTCCTGGGTCTCATGGGCCTCGCAGGCTCTGGCCCTCCCACTGGAGCTTGGTAGGGGACCACAGGCTGACCACACAGGCAGGGCACCCTGTGACAGGCAGCTGTGAGGGTGCCAGGGTCAGCTGGGCTCTGCCCTCTTCCGCCTCACCATCTACAGGCAAGGACAGTGCTGCTTGAACAGGAGGGCTCTAAAATGGTGCTGAAGACGGGGACTCCAGTTTCCCGGGTGTCCCTGGAGCCTCGCGGCTTCTACGACTCTGTGACATTACTCACTCAGCTTGTGACAGGCAGTCCTTGGTGCTGGTGGGGCCCCCTCGGCCCCTCCTCACAGCTCCCCAGCAAGGGGGCCCAGCCCTCCCGCCCACAGCCACACTGGTCCAGTGTCCGGGGGACATTGCCTGTGGCAGCCTCTCTTAAGACACAGCACACGGGGGGCGCCTGGGTGGCGCAGTCGGTTAAGTGTCCGACTTCAGCCAGGTCACGATCTCGCGGTCCGGGAGTTCGAGCCCCGTGTCAGGCTCTGGGCTGATGGCTCAGAGCCTGGAGCCTGTTTCCGATTCTGTGTCTCCCTCTCTCTCTGCCCCTCCCCCGTTCATGCTCTGTCTCTCTCTGTCCCAAAAATAAATAAACGTTGAAAAAAAAAAAAAGACACAGCACACGGACTGCCTCTAGAGGAAGAAAAACTCCATCCCAGTGAGTGTTGCCAACGCGTGGGAGAATTTTTGACAACTTTGGAAAACAAGGTTGTCATTTACCAACAATCAGGCGTTTAATTGTTCCACGTGCCCAGGACAAGAAGGAAGCGTCCTTGAGAGTCACGCGACAGTGGGTTTTGTGGTTGTTGTCACGGGAAAGCTTCTACCGGTTAACTTCTCCCAGCAACTGAGGAATGAGTGCGTGTGCCAGATGGGGGAAAGGAACTGAGCATACTTTTAGAAAAATCACTTTTTGCAGAGGTTTACACGGCCCCCTACGTTGGCCACAGCCCTTCACCAGCACCTTCTTTGCTGGGGCAGGCAACCAGCTCCTCGGGGAAGGGCTCACGGCCACCATGTCCCACTGCTCCAAATCCTGCCTCACAAACACTGAGGGAGGCCCAGTAAACCGTGGTTCCCAAGTTGCCTCTAAGTTTTGAGGACAACCATCCTAGCTGTACGCGGAGGCTTCCTTTGCGTCTCCAGGAACTACCTTGATAAATGATGTTACTCACTTAGGGAACTGACTGTTAATTCTGTTCTTGGGCTTTAGCCATAGCCAGTGAGCAAACACGATGGAAGAACAGCAGATAATGACTTTGAACTCCACTGTCTAAGGTCAGGCTATGACTCTGGCAGTTTGTGTCTGGGCCCACGCCGGCCAACACACAGACAGACCTCACTCCGGGTATCCCCACCTCAGTGACCTTGCTAGGTGTGGGTACAACTGTCAACCGACGTTCTTGGCCATGAACCTCCAGCAGACCTCCCGACCTCTAAGCCTGAGGCTGGAGGCAAGGGCACCATGCTGTGCCATGTCCGGAAGCCCCGCCCAGGGGAGGCTCTCTGAAGCACACAATGGTGTTCGAGAATAATCTAAAAATGGCACGCTGTGACTCTTAAATGCAAAGCAGGACCGTGCTGAGAGAAGTATCTTTTCAATGTTTGAGTTTTGCTTTGAAAAATTATAAGACGCTGAGTTTCTGAAGCACAGGTATCTGTGCTTAGAATCAAATTAATACTGTGGGTGTAAATGTGAGAACCAACACAAAAGGAATATGTTGACTGAATTTATCCCACAACCCTCTCGGCAAAACGCATGGCATGAAGGAAATCATTCATAATGTAATCATCAAACACGTACCTTTAGATAGGGAAATAAACTTCAGTGACACATTTGCAGCCTGCTGTCATGCTGCCTTAGACACAAACGCGTTCAAATGGATACCTATTGTAGGCACAGGAGATTTTGTTTCTTCCTTGTTCTCTCATCTGTCAAAGGGGACAGAGACCAGACTTCGTCTGATCTTCCCCAGAGTCAGAGTTCAAGGCAGAATGGCAATAAATGATCTCATTTCCCCCTCCCCCACTGTCCTGACACCTTGAAAGGTAGGGATTGGGACTCTGTTTACAGATAAGTAAACTGAGGCACACCGTCATGAAGCGACCTGTCCAAGATTGCATCCCTGAAGTGATGGGGCCAGGCCAAAGTCAGGTCTGAGTCTGAAAATAATTCTTCTCTCTCTACATAGTCAACACATAAATGGCAGACACAAAATTATTTATTTATGTAGAGCAAGCTAATGATGACAAAGGCAAATGTATCATTTTTAGTCCCAGGCTAGGTCTTAAAATGACATTCTTTTGGCACCAACAATACATACTTCTGAACATATGAAGAAAAAAGAAATAAATGAATGCTCATGGGATTTTGAGCCGCAATCCAAAAGTCACAAAAAGATCTATGTGTCCCGGCCCTCTTCTCCATCACCCGCTGGCCGATGTCTCCCTCCTCCACGTGTGCTGTGATGAGGGACGGGTAGGCATAGCGTCCTTCGGGTCAGAAATGCTCCCGGCCCCTCTTCTCCAGTCTTGCCCCACCATTCCTTTAGAATGAACTGTCTCACATGCTTCTGATTATGTAAGAGACACCACTTTAATTACTAGGTATTATATATTTTTCCTGGTAGCATATGTCAGGGTTGTAATGGCTATTTGTTTCATGTCCATTGCCGTCCATCAGGGCTACCGAGAACGGCTGTTGAGGACACTCGTGGCCCCAGGGTGCCCAGCCGACAAGGGAGGGCGGCTCTCTGTTCACTATGCCCTGTACCATGTGCTGCACTTGCTGGAAGAGATACCTTCTCCTAACTGGCACAGATCCTCCGTGGCCTTGCAGCGGCCCTGCCCTGTGAACTCTGCTGGGACAGGCATTGTGTCTGTCTTATCCACCACCGCCTCTTCCCGCACCACGCACAAAAGCCTGGCACGCAGTAGGCACGCGATCAAAGTGTGTGGAATAAATGACTGAATTTCTAAAGAAATGAGCGAGTGAAAACTTTTTAAAGCATTTAGAGAATCCCGGAAGTTTTGCCTGCAATGTGATGACAAAGTCCCAATTGTGAGCTATATGGCGGCATCTCACTTGTCATAGCAGGTACGACAGCAGGAGGAGACAACGCCCAGGGTCACAGAACCAAGCCACATGGAGAAACAGGGAGAAACAGGGAGAAAAAGACAGCTGTTCGTAGGGCTTCCCTGCTCTAGCCAGAGTCAGCAAGTGCCAGTCACTTTTCTCGTCCAAAAGGAAGTAATTTTGAAAGGATTTAATAAATGGAATCTGGTTTTATTTGTAAGGTGTGGTAAATATCCAGGCCAAAATATTCTAACATTTGACCAAAAGGCCATATTAGTAAAGGACAAAAATATGATCCGTACTTTTTACAAGGTTACTAATCACCATGGGATCCGGAGGGGCTCAGGTGGAGGTTCTCAAGAACACTGCCTCTTTCTTTCCTTCCTTCTCCCCTTCCTTCTCTCCTTCCTTCCTCCTTCCCTTCCCTTCCCTTCCCTTCCCTTCCCTTCCCTTCCCTTCCCTTCTTCCTTCCTTCCTTCCTTCCTTCCTTCCTTCCTTCCTTCCTTCCTTCCTTCCTTCCTTCCTTCCTTCCTTCCTAACAAAATCTTACAGAGCTCCTCATAACCTAGAAAACCAAGGGAGATAATCCTATGGAAGAGAACAAGCTGTGGCCCGAAACTGAATCCATTTACTGGTAGAAATGAACATAAAGAGGCTTCCCAAAAACTTTTAACCTCTGAATGCCTGCTTATTAAAAAAGACTCATGAATGTCAAAGCTCCAGAAGCTAGCTTGTCTCCCGCACTCCCCGTGCAACAGACACTCAAGTCCCCAGGCCCCACTCAGGCCTCCAGGCACAAGGGATCCTAACTCAAGGTGTCGTCTTGGTCTTTCCAGGCATTGACAAAGCACCGACTAAGAGCCTGGCACCATGCAAGGTGCTTCCCCACCTGTATGCCTTTCAATTCTCACAAGAACTTCTCTGCTTGGGATTTTAAACCCTCTTACAAAACTGAAGACTTCACGGCAGAACCACAGAGCTTCCTAAGTCAGAGTAAGCGATGAGACCCTAGCCCAACCAGATCCCTTCATGTTCTAAGAGTCAAAGGGAAGACTGAGAAGTCAAGCGTTTGCTGCTAGACTTCCCTGAGAGGGAGCAGGACAGCTGAGCATGTTACCCTAACAGCTCGGGCCTCTCTTTCTTACTCTAAATAAAGGAAGGTGGGGGTTGTTTTCGGAACTGAGCATCAATGGTTAATTTGGGGTCCCGATCACACAGTTATAGCCTAAACATAGCTTCAGTTAAAGTCTTTTCTCAGTTAACAAATTTGTTCAAGAAACATTCGGGGCACCTCTAATAAGCCATTCACTATGATGGGCACCAGAAATACACCAGTGCTGGAGATAGTCAAGGTCCCTGCCCTAAGGAGGAGAAGCAGACAAAAACAAGTAAACAACCAGAACGATTATAGACGCAACTAAGTACTACAACCAAAAATAGTGGCAGGGGCATGTGGGGTGTTCAGGATGGCTGCTTTAATAAGGCCACATAGAGGCTGAAACTCAAGGAATTAGTAGGAGTTAGCCAGGGTAAGGTCTCAGTTCCAGTTCCCTCAGGATGAGACCCTGAGATAGATTCAACTGCAAATAGTTTATTAGGAAAATGATTCCAGAAAATCCAGTGGGGAGGTGAGACAGAGATAGGAAGGAAGCCAGTGAGGCCCAATATCCAGTTATCATTGTCAGAGGCAAGAGACCAACCCCACTAGGGCTTGTAAAATACACTTCTCAGACACGTTCTACATAAGCAGCAAGGGAGCTGGGATATTTATACACCAGCCCCATTAGTTTCTGGCTGAGAGCTGCTCCAGGGGACACACACGCGTCCATTCTCTGCACGCCCAGGTGCCAAGCGCACAAAGAGAAGTGGGGGCTGGTGGCTGGAACTGGATTGGTACACGTGACACAGTGGGTGCTGAAGGAGGACAGGCAGGCTCCTGACAGCCCCTGAGAAGAGAGAGCAGGGCACGTGCAAAGGCCAAGGAAGGAAATAACATCTCATGTTGAGGGAGCTGTCAAAAGTTAGGCTCTGAAGTCACATGATCTGGGTCTAAATGCCAGCTCCGTGACATGCTGGCTGTGTGGTGTTGGAGCCAATAATTATCCCCCTCAGCCTCAGTTTCCTCATCTGGACAAGAGGACTAATAACAGTACTGACCTCACAGGTATGTTGTGGGGATTCAATGGGATAAGTCCTTGGAAGCCGTTAACACAGTCCCTGCCCCATTTCCCATTTTGAATCAATGATAGTTGTCTGCAGTGTCATCACAAGGACAGAGTGGCTGGAACGCAGGAAGCACGGTTGGGTCAGGGAGCAGGACACGAGGCTGAAGAGGCAGCAGGGGCGAGAGCATATGCAAGCGTCTGAAGACTATCTCGAAGGGGCTGGATTAACCTTAAGGTACACTGGAAGCCACTGAAGGGTTTTAAGCTGTAGAGTGTCCTGACATCACCATTCTAGAATGCCATACTCTTCAAAGGCTTGAAATGTCTTTTCTACTTCCATATCCCCAGAGCTGAATCCACTGCTGGCATAGAAGGAAGGTGCTATTTAGCACTAATTAGCAGACTCCAGAGACTGATGGGAGCAAAGAAACGCTGGTCTGAATCATCCAAAGATTGCACAGATTTGGCTGTAGAATGATCTGCTTCATTTTCCTTCGGCAGACTTAACTTCCTAATTAAGTTGGCTCCCGCTAACATTCAAATGACTTTGCATTTCCCAAGTAGATGCCAAGAGAGGTGGGAGAGGCGGCCGCCCGACTCACCGGGAGACATCAGGAAGCAAGCCCGGAATGAAATGTTTGCTGTGGAGACCCCCGTGGGAATAACGTATGTACTTCTAGGAGTTCTACCCAAAAAGGAAAAGAAAATACACGGGTACTAAGGATATGCATGCTAGATATGAATCTGAGAAAATACAAAGAAAAAGGCCAGTGGCTCTGAACCCATAAAGGCAATGTTTCTATGGCAGGGCCCCATCTGAAGATGGGTCATCACTGAGGACTGGGACAGTTTTCAGAGAAGGGGACTGGGGAGCAGTGTTGGCTCATGACTGATGGGTTGATTCTTTCTTTCCTTTTTTCTTTCCCTTTCCCTTTGTGTCTTTCCATTCATACATACACATCCCAAAAGATGTTCATTACAGACCACATGCAATAATCTGAATTTGTAGTTTTGGAACACATCTACCATCTTGAATGATCTCTGGGCCCATATTTGGAAGACTGTGTCAAAAGCCCATCGTTGGATACAGAGGTAAAAGGAACCCACACAAAATAGGTGTCTAGCCAACAATTCCTTTGCAATTTAAATCCATTCCATCACAAACAGTGCAGAAGATCTCGGTTATAAACTTTTTTTCACGGTTGATGGACCCAAGAGCCTTGTATCCACAAGAAGTCATTGCATGATATAGGAAGAGGTAAAATGAGGAACAGAGGACATTTCCTAATGATAAAAAAAGTTGAAATATCAAGAATACACAGCAATCATAAATGTGTATGTGCCTATAAACAAACCTTCAAAATACGTGAAACAAAACTAAAAGGAGAAAGAGACAAAAGTCATAGTTGAATGCCATCAAGCCCTACTCATAGTCATGACAGAACATTAAGACAAAAATTAAAAAAGCAAAGATCAACAATTTCTGAATGACAGCATCTTAACTTCATGGACACATATGGAATGCCACGCCCAACAAATACATAATTACATTTTCAGGTGTACGTGGAAGGTCCACTAAGATAAAGTATTCACTAGGCAACAAACAAATCCCAACACATTTCAAAATACTGAACATGCTGTTCTCTGTTCACAATAAAACTAAGTTAAAAATTCAAAATATTAAGATAGCTAGAAAAGCCATTTGGAAAGTGAAACAATTCACTTCTAAATAGGAAAGTCAAAGACAGAATCAAAGATCAAAGAAGAAATAACAAGGGAAGTTGGAAAATATTTTGAACATAATAGGAATAAAAGTACAATATACCAAACAGCTAATACAGGGCTTAAGGGAAAGTTATTGCTATAAATGCTACATGAGCAAGCAAAAAGGTCTTTTAAAAAAACCTATGATATAAATTTCCAACTTAGAAAACTAGAAAATTATGAGCAAATTAAACAAAACTCAAAAATAAGAAAATAAGATATTTGTCTTTCTCTGACTCATCTATTGAATTAAAAAAACACAGCAGATGAACACAGGGGAAGGTAAGGAAAAGTAAGATAAAAACAGAGAGGGAGGCAAACCATACTCTTATGTACTCTTAAGTACAGAGAACAGACTGAGGGTTGCTGGAAGGGAGGGAGGAGGGGGGGATGGGATAAGTGGGTGATGGGCATTAAGGAGGGCACTTTTAGGAATAGGCACTGGGCGTCATATGTAAGAGATGAATCACTGGGTTCTACTCCTGAAACCAAGACTACAATGTATGTTAACTAACTTGAATTTAAATTTAAATAGATAGATAGATAGATAGATAGACAGACAGACAGACAGACAGATAGAGGCTCCTGGGTGGCTCTGTTGGTCAAGCATCTGACTTTGGCTCAGGTCATGTTCTCATGGTTCGTGGGTTCAAGCCCCGTATCAGGCTCTGTGCTGACAGCTCAGAGCCTGGAGCTTGCTTGGGATTCCGTGTCTCCCTCTCTCTCTGCTCCCCATCCCACCCCCCGCTCATGCTCTGTCTCTCAAAAATTAATAATAAATGTCAAAAAAAAATTTAGATAAATAAATAAATAAAAGGTATCCTAAAAAATAAGGAAACAATACAAAGAAGAGCCAAAATCAATGGTATAGAAAAAATATAGAGAGAAAAGAAATAAACATGAAAGTTGTTTTTCTTGAAAAGATTAGTAAAACTGATAAACCCCAAGTAAAAATAATTTAAAAAAAAGTACAGAAAATACAAATAACTATAACAGAAATGGAAGAGGCACTATTACCACTGATCTTACAGATATCACAAAGTCCATAGAATAGTACAAACAACTTTATACTAATACATCCAACAACCTAGAAGAAATGTACAAATTCCTTAAAAATACAATTCATCAAAACGGACATAAGGTAATTCTACTCCTAGGATGGCAATGTGACCCTAGGAGCTATGTGGACCCACTCCAAAGCAAAACTAGGAAAAATTATTTAAAAAAAAAAAAAACTTTTTTAAGTCTCTGGATGGTCCTTAGAGCATACAAAAAATGCACATTTCAATCCCTGTCAAAATAACATCATCATTCTTCACAGAGCTAGAACAAACAATCCTAAAAGATGTATGGAACCAGAAAATACCCAGAATAGCCAAAGCAATCCTGAAAAACAAAACCAAAGCTTTTGAGGTATTACAATCCTGGTCTTCAAGATGTATTACAAAGCTGTAATCAACAAGACAGCATGGTACTGGCACAAAAACAGACACTCAGATCAATGGAATAGGGTAGAGAACCCAGAAATGGACCCACAAACGTATGGCCAACTAATCTTCGACAAAGCAGGAAAGAATATCCAATGGAATAAAGACAGTCTCTTCACAAGTGGTGCTGGGAAAACTGGACTGTGACATGCTGAAGAATGAAACTGGACCACTTTCTTATATCATACACAAAAATAAATTCAAAATGGATGGAAGACCTAAATGTGAGACAGGAAACCATCACATCCTACAGGAGAACACAGGCAGCAACCTCTTCGACCCAGGCCGCAGCAGATTCTTACTTGACATGGCTCTAGACGTAAGGGAAATAAAAGCAGAAATGAACTATTGGGATCTCATCCAGATAAAAAGCTTCTGCACACTGAAGGAAACAATCAACAAAACTAAAAGGTAACCGATGGAATGGGAGAAGATATTTGCAAATGATATATTGGATAAAAGGTTAGTATCCAAAACCTATAAACATCTTACCAAACTCAACACCCAAAAAAACAAATGATCCAGTAAAGAAATGGGCAGAAGACATGAATAGACACTTTTCCAAAGAAAAAAGCCACATCCAGATGGCTAATAGACACATGAAAAGATGCTCAACATCACCCATCATCAGAGAAACGCAAATCAGAACCACAAGGAGGTATCACTTCACACCTGTCAGAATGGCTCACGTTAACAACTCAGGCAACAACAGATGTTGGCGAGGATGCAGAGAAAGGGGAACCCTTTTGCACGGTTGCTGGGAATGCAAACTGGTGCAGCCACTCTGGAAAACAGTATGGAGGTTCCTCAAAAAATTAAAAATAGAACTACTCTACAACCCAGCAATTGCACTACTAGGTATTTATCCAAAGGATACAGGACTGTTGATTCAAAGGGGCACATGCATCCCAATGTTTACAGCAGCACTATCAACAATAGCCAAAGTATGGAAAGAACCCAAATGCCCATTGACGGATGAATGGATAAAGAAGATGTGGCATATAGATAGATATAGATATAGATATAGATATAGATATAGATATAGATACAGATATATAGATATAGACAGATATAATGGAGTATTACTCAACAATCAAAAAGCATGAAATCTTGCCACCTGCAACTACATGGATGGAACTTGAGGGTATTATGCTAAGTGAAATTAGTCAGAGACAGACAGATATAGGACTTCACTCATATGTGGAATTTAAGATACAGAACAGATGAACATAAGGGAAGGGAAGCAAAAATAATATAAACATAGGGAGGGGACAATACGTAAGAGACTCTTAAATACAGAGAACAAGTTGAGGGTTGCTGGAAGGGTTGGGGGGTGGGCTAAATGGGTAAAGGGCATTAAGGAAGACACTTGTTGGGATGAACACTGGGTGTTATACATAGGGGATGAAACATTGGAATCTACTCTCGAAATCATTATTGCATTATATGCTAACTAACTTGGATATAAACTTAAAAATAAATAAATACATAAATAAATAAATAAAATTTTTTAACATGAAAAAAATGCACTAAAACTCAGTACGAACAGTAAGAATCTGTGGCATTTGAACCTGACCCATTCCTTCCTTCCTCAATCACAGCCTACTATGATGATGCTCCATCCCAGGTGGATATAGCCCCAACACAGGGCCCCCTCCTCCTCTTCCTCTTCCTCTTCCTCTTCCTCTTCCTAGTCAAGGGCATTGGGACCCTCTTGGGAGGGGCAGGCTGTCAGCATTTCTCAACCCCCCAAGAGGACCAGAGGCTACTATGGTCCCCTCCCTCTAGCACCCAAGTCCTGGGATACGGGTGTCATTTGAGAGAGAACCTACCACTGTCCCTGGCCCCAGCTGCAGAGACCTGTAATCACCAAAACAACCTCGGGAAAAATAAAACAAAGATGAAGAACTCAAACCGCCTGACTTCAATACCTACCAGAAAACTACAGCCATCAATACAGTGAGGTTCTGGCATCAGGATAGGCACAGAGATTAATGACCAGTATACAAAGCGCAGAAATAGACCCACACTTACACAGTGTATTAGTTTTCACAAAGGTACCAAGGCTATTGGATGATAAATGGAAAGTCTTCTCAATAAATGGTGCTGGAAAAAATGAATATCAATACAGAAGAACCTGACCTTCAAACTCTACCTTGCACAGTGAACAAAAGTCAATTTGAGAAAAGCCTAGATATAAAACAAAAACCACAGGGTTTTTGAAAAAAAACATACGAAGGTATCTTCGCAACTGGAGGGTGAGAAAAGATTTTTTTTTAATGTTTATTTATTTTCGTAGGAGAGAGACAGAGCATGAGTGGGGGAAGAGCAGAGAGAGAGGGAGACACAGAATCTGAAGCAGACTCCAGGCTCTGAGCTGTCAGACAGAGTCTGACAGAGTCTGATGTGGGGCTCGAACTCACAAACTGTGAGATCATGACCTGAGCTGCAGTGGGACGCTTAACCAACTGAGCCACCCAGGCGCACCCCCCCCCCCTTTTTGTTTTTGAGAAAAGATTTCTTAAACGGGACACAGAAAGCAATAATGATGAAAGAAAAAAAAATGGCAAATTAGACTTAATCAAAATTAAAAACTGTTGCTTACCAAAAGACACCGTTATGAATATAAAGTGGGAAGCCAGTGATGGAAGAAAATATTCACAAGACATTTCTTTCACAAAGGCTTGTGAAGAGAATAGGAGGAAGCTTCACCAACTAATCAAAAACAGACCAAAAAAACCCCAAAATTTTTAGTGGCCGAAGGACTTTGTTCAGACCCTGCACCAAGGAAGACATGTGAAGAGCCAATAGGTAAATGCAAGTATACACGGCATCATTAGTCATCAGGGAGATGTAAATTACAGGTACAATGAGATACTACCGCACATGTGCCAACACGCTTCAACTGCAAGAGCCTGATGACACCCAAATGTTGGTGAAGATCAAGGAGCACTTGTGATTTTCACACACCACCCGTGGGAATGCGAACTGACACAAGTGTTCGGCAAAAATATTTGGCGGTTTCTTCCAATGTTAAATACATACCACGCTTTTACCCCCCAACGTCACTCACAGCTATTTAACCAAGATAAACGGCATTCTGGCACATCAATGCTCCCAGTGGCTTTTATTAACAACTGAAAACACTGGCAACGATCTGTTTAGCAAAGAGAGAACGGATAAATGATTTGGGGAATATCCATGACAATGGAATACAGAGAGGGAGGCAAACCGTAAGACACTCTTAAATCTGAGGACAAACTGAGGGTTGACGGGGGATGGGGGTGGGAAGGGGTGATGGGCACTGAGGAGGGCAGTTGTTGGGATGAGCGCTGAGTGTCATCTGTAAGTGATGAGTCACTGGAATCTACTCCTGAAGCCAAGACTACACTATGTTAGCTGACGAGATAAAACTAAAGAATCTGAACAAAAACAAAAGCAAAAAACCTGAACAGCGGCTCTCCTGAGGCACTGAAGACTGACTCGGGGACATAATGCACCTTCTGGGGTTAAGGAGATACTCTATATTGTGACAGGAACATGGGTGACATAGTATGTGCATGTATCGGAACTGAATGACGACGATTTATGTGTTCTGATACAAATTTTACCTTAAAATACCAAAATAATTTTTTAAAAAGCACTGTCAGTACTGAATGGTGGTAGGAAATGGGCAGAGAAACATAAGAAGCAAGAAGGGCAAGGTGTTGTACCTGGGCCACGGGTATTCAGTAGGTTCCTGGTTTGGGTTATAGGTCTGAAACTTTTTATAATAAACAGTTGAAAAAGAAAGAAGGAAAAAGGCGTTAGTCTCATATATAACCTTTAACCTTACCCTGGTGTTTTCTTCACAGAAAGCAAATAGTGAGTTGAGTTTTTGAGGGAGAGTATTTTATATTAATTAAACAGTATCCATTTTATTTATTTTTTTAAGAAGTTTATTTATTTATCTTGAGGGAGAGAGAAAGAACAGGAAGGGGAAGGGCAGAGAAAGAGGAGAGAGCGAGAATCCCAAGCAGGCTCTGCACTGTCAGTACGGAGCCCGGTGTGGGGCTCGAACTCATGAGCCATGAGATCATGACCTGAGCCAAAGCTGGACACTGAACCGACTGAGTCATCCAGGTGCCCCGAACTGTATCAATTTTAAATATATCCTATTTGAGAGGGGCGCCTGGGTGGCTCAGCTGGTTAAGCATCTGACTCAGTTTCAGCTCAGGTCACGATCTCACGGTTTTGTGGGTTCGAGCTTCTCATCGGGCTCTGCGCTGACAGTGTGGAGCCTGCTTAGGATTCTCTCTCTCTCCCTCTCTCTTTGCACCTCCCCTGCTCATGCTCGCTTGCTCTCTCTCTCTCTCTCTCTCAAAATAAATAAATAAACTTTATCAATCAATCAATCAATCAATCAATCCTATTTGGTCAGACCGGGAACTTGGAGAGTGGATGAATTTAACACACGAGTGATCAACTTCTTCCACACATCTGCCTAATTACCCTAAACAGGGCTGCTCGGCCTGGACACAGTTGACATCTGGGGCAAGATAGCTCTGTGTTGCGGGGCTGTCCCGTGCCCTGCAGGCTGTTCACGGCAGCATCGGTGACCTCTATGTACTAGATGCTAGTAGTCCGCCCCCCGATTTGTGACAACCGAAACTTCCTTCGAGACATTGCTAACTGTCCCCCAGGAGGCAAAACTGTCCAGTTGAGAACTACCACCCCAAAACATGCATCCTCAAACAGGACAGCATCACCCGCCCCCCCACCAAGGGGAATGAAAACTGGTTCTTGGGGAGATGAAAAAGTCTTAGGTATTATAATTGCTTGTGGCCCTGCAAAGGGTCACAGTACACACACACACAGATACAGTATATTGTTGGCATTAAAATTTCACAGTAGAAAGGCGCAATTATGGGGGGGGATGTCTGAGACAAGGAGGGGTGATTGTGAAAGATGAAGAGGTGCCCTCCTATGAAGAGGTCTAGGATTCTGCTTAAAGCAAGCATTCCCTCCCCACATTTGGCAACCCCAGAGCAAGGCTCTCCAATGTGCAGGGGAGTCTTCGTTTGCTTGAGAAAGATGTGGCAAAATAACCACAGTTGCTTCCCAGAACCTCGCAAATTGTCTTTGAAGCTTGAGATGGAGGATGATACAGATTTAGGAGAAAAGCTGTAAGGGGCTCTTGCCAAATCTGATGCCGTCCCTCTAGACACTAGTGAGACTGGACGTTTTCCTCTAAGTTCTAGAAACCACACTAATTGAGCTGACCCCAGACAAATGACCACCAGTGTGCCCTGGCTGAACCAATGACCTCAGCAGCCGAAACTGCCATTTTATAGCATTTTTTTAAGTTCATTTATTCATCTTGAGAGAGAGCGCGAGAAAGAGAGAGCAAGCGGGGTAGGAGCAGAGAGAGGGAGACAGAGAATCCCAAGCAGACTCCACACTGTCAGCACAGAGCCCAATACGGGGCTTGAACCCACGAACCGTGAGATCGTGACCTGAGCCCAAATCAGGACTCAGACGCCTAACTGACTGAGCCACCCAATAGCATTTTTTACCAGAAGAAGGTAGTACGTTTCAAGTTGCTCATCTACCAAAACCCATTCAGCAAAACCCCCGGACAGCAATTTCAATTAACTCAATGATGCGAAAGGACCAAACCTTACAATTTCCTGTTTTCATTTTCCTGTTTCTTTACACAAAAGCTTGCCTAACATTTAACAACCAGCTGGTTTATAATACTGAATATTCATGCTGGACAGGGTCACACCTGGCCAGTTAGTATACATGGGATCTTGTGACCAGTTCTCAATCTGTAGTTAAAACTCATTTAGATTTGTTCAGTGAAAGCAAACTCCCAGACATTCAGCCTTACAAAGACCCTTCAACAGGTGCATGCCATGCTCAAGGACTTGTCAGCAGACGAACATTGAGGCTGAGCAAGAACCTTCGAACATGGGATACCTCTGCAGCTAAGGTATTAGAGCATTATAGTGGTTGTTTCTGATTTTAAAATGATAGCAGAAGGATAGAACAACAGTGCAATGGCTAATTTCATGTGTCATCATGGATAGGCCAGGGGGCCCAGCTGCTCTGTCAACCTCAGTCTAGATGTTACTGTCAAGATATTTGTAGATGTGATGACCATTTACCATCTTTAAGTCAAGGAGCTCACCCTCCCCAATGTGGCTGGGCCTCGCCCAATCAGTTGAAGGCTTTAAGAGCAAAGACTGAAGTTTCCCAAATAAAATCCTACCTCAAGACTGAAACATGGAAATCCTGCTTGACTTTCCAGGCTGCTGGCTTGCTCTGCCCTTTTTAAACTCAAGACTGCAACGTCACCCGATACCTGAGCTTCTAACCTGCGGGCTGGCCCTACAAATTTCAGGCTGGCCAGACCCACACCCATGCAAACCAGTTCGTTAAAATAACTGCTCTCTCTCTCTACACACACACACACACACACACACACACACACACTGCTGGTTCTGTTTCTCTGGAGAACCATGACTAATGAAAACAGGAACATAGATTCTACCTTAAATGGAGCTAGTCCATTTAAGTCCACACCGTATGCCAATGAAAAAGCAGGTGGCAGAAAGAATACCTCTCAGAGCCAGGAAAGACAAGTCTACGGCCTGCAGAGGGCGGTGCTGATGAGAAGCCGCTCACCCACCAACAAGAGCCTGCAAAGCTCTGAACTGGAGGCCCCAGGTACTACAAGAGGCAGGGGGAAGGCACAGGATGGACACAGGGAACAGGTGGAAAGACCTTATTAAGAGCAGTTAACGTCTCCACCCCAACCTACAAACCAGAAAGGAAACATCACGTCCCTGACTCTTGAAGAAGATAGAAAGTTCAATTATTTGAGGCTCTGCACTTAGGAAAAGCAGGCAAGTAGAGAACAGGGCCAAACAACCAGGCTGAGAACCAGGGGGTTAAGGGGATGTCTGCAAGGTCACCTGTAAGAACCCAAGCCCCTCAGCCTGGCACCCAGAACGCCAGGCTCAGGTACACCCGGCGAGAGCCAGAGGCGCCTCCCTGGGAAATGGAAGAGCTCAAAGTAAAGGCCAGAAGCCAGCACTCAGAATCAACCAGTGAAAACCCAGCTCGCTCCCCAGTCATCCTTCAGTGAAGACTAATTAAAGAGGTCTGCCCAGTTAGCTTAGTGTTTCCACCTTAAATAAGAATCCCAGTAAGGTACATCATGTGAGACTTCAGATGGCCAGACACGGAGAAAGGATTCTAAGAGGTTCCAGACAGGGAAAGAAAAACAAAACCAAGGAAGGGAAGACTACGAGGCTTGTCTCAAACGCACTGTAAACCAGAATCCTGCGCAGAAGTGATTTTCTACCTAGAATTCCGCACCCAGCTAAAGAGTTGGATAAAGGCACTTCTGGTATAAATATCTCAAAATGTGCAGCTCCGATGTCTTCTGCTGGGAAATGATAGGAACAGGTGCTTTTCCTCCCAGAGTTCTCCCTGTCCCCGGCTTGGAATTTCCAGCTCCCCAATTCCACAGCACCATGGCAATGCACCTGGTATGTGTTCTTGCCCTAAAGAAGACA
Source organism: Lynx canadensis (assembly GCF_007474595.2). Classification (NCBI taxonomy): domain Eukaryota; kingdom Metazoa; phylum Chordata; class Mammalia; order Carnivora; family Felidae; genus Lynx; species Lynx canadensis. The sequence continues at coordinate 10,979,128 of NC_044313.2, forward strand.
CCACCACATCTGACCATCCTGTACCCTCCCCAGGAGCTAACCCAGTACCTACAAAACAGTCAGTGCTCAAGAAGAATCTGTTAGATCACCATCAGCCAAATACACCTTTTGAGTCTTGTCTGTCATGTAAAGAACTGTATCCCATGAGCACCGATTATTCTATAAATGCCCCCTTTAAAAAATGTAATAGTTGGTTAAAAACTGAAACATCTGTGTGCACAATTACAGTGCCCTGGTCTTGCTTTAGTAATTTTTTTTTTTTAATTTAAGTTTCTTAGAGCAGTTTTAGGTTCACAGCAAAATGAAGAAGGTACACAGAGACTTCTCACAGGACCCCCACCCCCACACACGCACAGGCCCCCTCACTATCAACATCCCCCATCATCTGTTCCAACTGATGGACCTACATGGACAAATCACCCGAAGTCCACAGTTCACATTAGGGGTCACTCTTGCTGTTGTGCGTTCTATGAGTTTTGACAAATGCACAATGATACATATCCACTATTCAAGTATCATAGAGAGTAGTTTCACTGTCCCCAAACTCCTCTATTCTCTCCCTATTTATCCCCGTCCAACCCCAGCCCTCATGGTAATGCTTTTTCATACTATTTGTTTGGAGAATAAGCAACAGGTTTTCAGTTTTCTGGGCCATGTCTCCCTTGCAACTGTACGAGTCAGCCATTAGAATGTGAAGACCTCCATAGACAATATATAAACAAATGGGCATCCCTGCGTTCCAATAAAACTTTATTTACAAAAACAAGCAGGCACTGGATTTGGCCCACGGGCTGTTGTTTGCTGACAGCCTGACAACCATGTCACTTGATAGATTCTCACCATTTTTACAAGAACGAAGTTTCTTAATAGCTCCACGTGGCATTAATAATTTACTTCTATTTTCTGTCTGAAACCTAACCCTGAAACCATACCCGGTCAGAAGCAGAGACTGCAGTGAAAGACAATTCCCTTTTCAGAATATCCCTGCTTTGAAGCTCCCTTGCCTTTCTCTGCTTTAAATCCCAAATTTCTGGTAACTCTGGAGGGAACACTTGCTCTTTGAAACTGTGATCTCTGTTTTGCCCAGAAGGGTGGCCCGGGCTGCCTTACGGAACGAGTCCCATACGAAGGCTGCCATGGGGCATGCTGTTTGCCAGCCAAGCACTTCAGTGGAGCACTGACTTGTTTATGGTAACTTGGGAACAAGATCTTTTATTTCCAAAAGAAACCGTTTGCTCTTATGTTTGAAGAAAACCAACTCTCCTGCAGGATGATATGTGGACATCGACCACCTTCTAGTCACTGATTATCTATAAACAGAGCAGAAGCAAAGCCACGGTTACCTAGCCTGGAAAATTCATCTCAGGAGATCCCATGCTCCAGAACGCCTGTGTCTACTCACTCCAGTGCAACCTACAAAGTTGATTTTACTGAAGGGAGAAGGAGTGTGTGTGTCACAACTGGGGTCCACTAACGTCACCCCACTGAGGCCCAGCACCTCCTCTGAAAACCAAGAGTCATGCCAACCACGAGGCTTCCTGTTAGCCACAGTAAGAAATCCAAAGAACAGCACTGATGGTTTTTCTAAGTGGATGTGGCAGTACCCTGTAAGGCAATCACTGACCTGTCACAACAAAGAAAGAGAGCAGATAAAAATACTATCATCAACGCCTAGACACAGGGTAGGATTCTGTGTCTGCCAAGTAGTAAAAACCTGTAACTTTTCAAGTAGTGTCTTAAGCAAAAGATAGTAACAGCCTCTGTCAAAAAGCTGGTCTCCCACAGATGCGACATCAGCCATGCATTTGACAGGGCACCTGGCGGACAGCTCTGTCAGCAAATGCATCTGATAGGGAAGGTGTGCTTCTAAAACGAGCACTTTTGTGGGGCCTGGCCCTCACTCTCGAGGACCAGCGGTCTTCTGGGTTGATTTCTTCACACCCAGAGCTATTTCCTTCCCAAGGTCAAATGCAACACGGGATACTAAATTGTGCCGCTGTCCTTGGTCAACCATCGGAAAGAAAGCCAGGGTTCAGGTTTTCCCACAGGGGTTCACTTCTTTCTGCTTTTAGCATTGGAAGCCCCTTAAAGCTCAGCACCAAGTCTTTGGGAGGACAGAACATGCCCTAAAACAATAGAGAACTCGAGTGACACTACAGGGACAGAGATGGAGAGCAGACAGGGGTCAAGCCCAGGTGCATGCTGTTCCGGGGCCCTGTACACAGTGGCTGGCATCAGAATGCCAGATGATGAGCAGACGGTAACCGTGCGGTGGGGCATTCCTCCACTGGCACCACAAGTCCTCCAAAACAGACGCTCACTTAAAATGAGACTTCAGAGGGAGCGCCTGGGAGGCTCAGTCAGTGAAGCGCCTGACTTCGGCTCAGGTCATGATCTCACCGTTCGTGAGTTCGAGCCCCACGTTGGGCTCTGTGCTAACAGCTTGGAGCCTGGAGCCTGCTTCACATTCTGTGTCTCCCTCTCTCTCTGCCCCTCCCCAACTCATGCTCTGTCTCTCTGTCTCTCTCTCTGTGTCTCTCTCTCTCTCAAATAAACATAAAAAAAAAATGAGACTTCAGAAGGACAAATAAACTCAGAGCGGGAAGTGATTACAAATGGATGTTTTGCCTTAAGTAGCCTCAGAGAAGCTCGGGCCCTCCACCTTCATGCACCGCGGGGCCCTCGCTATGGGCATTCTAGGGAAGCACACTCGGTAAGCGTTTTCCCTCAATCTCCCCCGAGACTCTAGAGCCAAACCCCTTCCATTAACTGGTAAGTGTTCAGTCTCAGCCTCTGTATTCTTTTCCCAGGGCTGCCCTTACCGATGACCACCAGCCTGATGGCTAACGACAACAGCAATGTGTTCTCTCACGTTCTGGAGCCCAAAAGCCTGAAATCCAGGTGTGGCAGGGTCATGCTCCCCATGAAGCCTCCGGGAGAGGATCCTCCCTTGCCTTCTCCAGCATTTGGTGGCTCCAGGTGGCTCCCTGTGTCACTCTGATCTCTGCCCTCAACTTTACGTGGCCTTCTCACCTGTGTCTCTGTGTCTCAAATATTCCTCTGTCTTTCTCTAATGGGAACATTTGTCATTGGACTTAGGGCCACCCTAAATGCAGGATGAGCCCATCTCCAGATCCTTAATTACCTCTGCTAAGACTATTTTCCAAATAAGGTCATGTTCACAGGTTCTGTGGGCTAAGACTTGGACATATCTTCTGGGGGAACATTATTCAACCCACTATAGTCTCCAACAAACCAGACAAGAGTACGAGTTATTTGTTTAAATGAACATGGAGGGCATCTGAGTGGCTCAGTCGGTGAAGCATCTGACTTCGGCTCAGGTCATGATCTCGTGGTTCCTGAGTTCATGTTCCCCATTGGATGAGCTCAAGCCCCACTTTTGGTGAGCCCCTCTTCTCTCTATCTCTCTCTCTCTCTCTCTCTCTCCCTCTCCCTCTCTCTGACTCTCTGTCCCTCACTCATTTACGCCAAATACATAAATAAATACAAACATACATACATACATACATACATGCATACATCTTCATTGTGTTTAAACACTGAAAGCCCTGAGACACTATGGAGTCAGAGGCTGGCATGAAGGTCAATGAAGGGTTCTTGAACAAGTTACTGAGTCTGTCTGAGCTTCACTGTCCTCATGCGTAAAATGGGGATAACCCGACCTGGGGTGGGGGGGCCACTGTACAGGTTAACAGCAACTCACTTAGAGTGTCTGGAACCCCAATATCTTGTTGACAGGGCTCTCGCCTCTAAGGGCTCTGAGCAAAATGTCCACAAGCACCTCAGGATAGTTACTCCTTGATCCAGCCACTATCAGGGAGAAGTACTCAGTCTTAAGTACTTAGAGAAAACAGGAAAGATTAAGGTAACAGACCTGCCAAAGGCATGTAACGTCAGACCTGTAAGGAATCGAGGACTTCGGGTCACAAGAGTGGCCTCTCTCAAGTGGTCACCGGTGGCCACAGTGCTTCTCCAATGATCCCAGGATCACCAACCTAAATACACAGCATGCCACTGCCTCTGGACTCCCCGGGACACGAGCTGTGTCTTATTTACCTTTGTGTCCCCCATACCTGGCACAGTGCCTGGCATTTAGTCATTCCGTAAACACTGCCGGAATGAGCCCGGGTATTCTGGAACCTCAGCTCTGGCTACAAACAATAATACGGATGAGTACCGTTGATTTAACGCACGTACTGAGTACTTCACGTATACGTTGAGTGGATTCAATAAGATAACACACCTACACATTTTGTCATGGTGGCTGCTCCAGAAATGACAGCGATCATCATTACTTATTTTAACTCTCGCTCCAATCATGGAAGCATTATCATCCCCATTTTACACAGCGGGAACTGAGGCAGGGGAGGGTCAGTCACAGAGCTAATACCTGACTGAACCAGGGTTTGTCACACTTCAAAGACCTATGTGCTCTGCACTACACCGCCCTGCACCTGATTCGTATTACTTAGCGTTGGCTTTAAGGCTGGTCCCAGCTTGCATATCTATAACCAGACTATATATTGGGGTGTGTGTGTGTGTGTGTGTGTGTGTGTGTTTATGTATTTGTATATGTGTATATATGGGCTATAGATTGGTACACACACAATACTGTCACCGAAAGAATGAGCTAGATAAGAACACAGAGCTGAAAAGCTTAAGGTCCCAGAGAACGTGATAAATTCCCTTGCACTGTCAGGCTCCTGAATCGCACTGCCAAAGGGTAAAGTGTCACATGTCACACTCTGCTGAGCTCATAAAAGCAACACATACAATGTCTTGTAAACTCTAGAGCCTCATCCACAGGCTTATTACTTGCTGGCAAATTCTTGTTTCTAAGCCTACAGGGAAGAAGAATGAACTGTGCTCAACATTCATGTCCCAGCACTTTCCTCTCGACCGAAAATCTCAAGGCAAGTGGTCAGGAAACACGACCCGGAATTAAAGAGGGTCCCAGCCACCGTGAACTTACAGGAGGAATGGATGCTGGGGAAGCTTTTGCGGCCCTCGGACACCAGGTCGGGGTCACCCGTGCAGTGCATTTCCGAGTTCATCACTCCATCTGGAAAGCAGCGGTAAAAGAAATCGGGGCGAGGTCTACAAAAGACACCATGGACATTTTCAATATAAAATGCTGCCATCACAAATGAACCCCAAGCTGACCCCCACCACTCCCTGCTGCCCCCAGCTCCTCCTGTCACTGACACCAGAGCTCCCCATGGACCATGGGGGTCTTGGGAGAAGCTCAGGCTTCAGGGTCAGAAAGCTCTGAGTTGGAACTCCCGCTTGGCCACTTACTAGTTTTCTGACCTTGGGAAGGCTGTGTAGCCTCTCCCAGCCTCAGTTTCCACATCTGTAAAAGGGGGGGGATCGATACCCACCCAGAGGTGAGGTCGTGAGGTTTAGAGGAGATGACTAGATAGGAGGCCCTAAGCACAGTGCCAGAGAAATAGAAGGTGGTTCCTGCCTCCATCCACAGCTCCCATTCAGAGGCTGCTCTCAGGACCCCAGACTCCAGGTTTCTCACGTCCCTACATCTTGAACTTGGATGGCCAATTGCCCCTCGTTGAATAGCAGGCTTCACCTAACCTCACTGAGAGGGAGGACCCGACAACTCGGCTCCATGATGCACAGCTCATGGCCATCCAGGCTGGCCTCTCTGGCCCACATCAAGGGAGGCAGACCTCACAGGAAGTGGGCGGAAGCTGGCCCCCTGAGGTCAAGCCACCTGTCGCAGACACAGCCAGCATTGACTGAGCCCTTCCTGGGGACCAGGCACAGTGCTGGGCACTGCACGAGCATCATAACGTATGATTCTTATGCCATTCCCGGGACTTCCTTCATCTTACAGTTGCAAAAATGAAGGTTTAGAAAGGTAATACTCCTGCCCAAGGTCACATACAACCAGTAAGTGGCAAAAGCAAGCAATTGGATTCTTGCACCAACACACTTCACCCCATGTTTTTTTGTCTCCCTCAGGTGAGGATTTTTACACAGATGGGTGATAGCCAATCATTTCCCATTAATTCAACTAATATTTGCTGAAGGCCAGCCATGGGCAAGGCTCTGCTAGTTCTATAAACGCTAGGGCCCTTTTCTGCCCATATTGGGTCACGCTGACTTCCTGATCTTCCCAGCTCTCGGATCTAGGCCCAATAATAGTCTATCAATATCTATAACCTATCAATAATCAGAATCAATAATCTATCAGAGCTGCTGGCGTACTCTCTCTCCCCTTATCGGCTAATGTTCTCCAAATGTAGTTATTCACCTACTGAACCAGAACCTTAGAGCAGACAAGGCCTGGGAACCAGCATTTTATTGGGGCCTCACAGCAACTCTAAACAGAAAGTTGGAAGAATACCCCAGCCCCAGGTGATGCATGGCCCAATCTGTATCCACCTTCTGCCCTCTTGCTACCTGGCCAGCACCCTCCACCAGGTAGATAATCAGTAAATGCTGAGGTTCTGAGAGGGGAGCTAACCTGTCCACGGCCAACAGCTAGTCAAGGCTGAAGTCAGGCCTCAAATTCAGGTCTTTCGACCTTTCACCTCTATGGAGACCAGCTCACTGCTGGAGCAGTCAACAGAGAGGCAAGATAAATGGAGAAGAGGAATCGCTTCCCATGTGCCAATCCACAGATGACCTTGAGAGTCTAAGCCCTTTGTTTCTTTTTGCAACTTACCTTCCCACTATCAACTTAATAGTGTTTGTGCAGACTCCATTCAAAGCAAGAGCCAAGGATACTGCTACAAAACAAAACCAACAGACAGAAAAATAATGAGCTGGTTCCCAATCACAATCATCATCCTCATCATCGTCAACATCATCATCAACATCATCATCAACATCACTGTTCCGTGATAATACTATTCGATTTATGACCATAGAAATATGAACCAATACTTTAAAAAAACAGAGGTAAGTCTGCATGGCTAGAGTAAAATATAATTAAGACAAGACTCCGGAGAGTGACTCATAAAATGCCAAGCCCCTATGACATGAAATTTATCTCTCCTCCCTGACTTTTTAATATTTTTAATATTGGAAAGGAACACATCCATTATGTTCTGGCCTGATAGGAACAGATTTAATATTACAGCATATAGAATTCCTCTTAGTGGTAGCAAGAAACTAACATTTTTCTTTCTTTCTGGCAATCTTCTCAAACATAATTCTAATCACAGCATCTGCTGGTATCCGTCTTCGGAGCAGGACATTCCCACTTGGCGATTATCTCTTTGTTGACTCTTCACCTGCTGACAGCTGTCCATTCGTTATCAAACAAATCACTTTCTGAGAAGGTAAACAGTCCCAACACGTCACTGGGTTTTGAGAAGGTTGGCCAGGTGGTACTTTTTTGCCATCTAAGGCAGTAGGAACTTCTGGAGTACATTATTTAAAAATATACAGCATGGAAACTTTCTCTAAGTGGCTTGGAAGGATTTTGCTGGCTGAAGTACAGATCATCCAAAGGGAGAGAGCTTTCCCTGCAAGGACCTCCCAGGTCTCTCCCATATTTATCAAGACCTCACAAAAGGCAAGTCAACATAATGGAAGGTCAAATACCATGCATAAGCGATAAAAACCTATTGACGCCCCCATTCCATTGTTTTGTTGAATAATAAAACATATAAGCTACCGTTTCCCTTTGGCAAATATTAACTGTTCAATAGTAGCTGAGATTTATGGAAGAAAATAGCAGTGGCGGGACATTTCCAGGAAGGGACTGCCTGGACCAGTTCATGGTCATCAAGGGAGACAAATGTGTTCTACAAGCAGAAAGTACTATGGAATGGCTGACACAGTCACTGAGGGCACCGGCCACAGAGATTGATACAAAACCTGTCTGCTTTTAACAAGTCATGGGAAGCAGAGAGAATGGGAGGGACCGGTTCAAATGAATACTTTTGTCAAAGGGAAACAAATTACCTAAGAGCGAGACATGCAACAACTGGCCATATCTGAGTGTGGCAGCAAAGGATGGATGGGCCACCAGTGTGAAGAGCAGAGCAAGAGTCACAGCCCCGCACTGCCATTAACACACCAAGCAGGCAACTGGGATGTATAAATCGGAACCGAGCGTGGGGGAATTCAGAGAGATCCCGCTGATTACATCCTGTACACACAGACCCTTCCTTCTGAAATGCTGGCTTCCCTCCTCTCTGGCCACCTCAGAACACTGCTGAGAGGTCTCCTTTGCCGAGAGGAGGGAAAATGCCCTGAGCTATCTTCACTGATGTATTCTCCCCAGAGCTACAACAATTCACAGGCTGTGGGATCACCCTGCAGGACTGGGATCTTTTCCTGCTAGAGCTGGTTTGGCAGACTCACTGTTGGGTTTTCCCAGCTGGGTCAGACTCCTTCTTATTCGGGTCCTAGCATGGCCTCAGCACCGAGGAGGTCTCCGGAAACAAGCATTGCTAGCTGATCTCCCAACGCCCTTAGGGAATTTCATAGACCGCTACATGGATCCAGAACGCCATACATGTCCCCAGCCTCAGCACCGGCTGGGTTTATTGTAACACAGGGCGGTTCTTTGAAAAGTTTCAAGTAGCTGAACTAGAAAACGTGTAGATGCGATGTAACCACCAACAGCTGGCAACTTCACTCTCTGATCTAAAAGCCTGAAGGAGACAGAAGACAATCGGGCTCCTAACTGGTGCTATTTAGGGTGAAAGTCATCCCAGCATTCTGGATGTAAACTGAACTGATTATTTTTGTCTGAATAGTACAACCCCTGGGGGACCAATATGGGGGCCTCTCACTGATACCAGAGGGTAGGCTGGGCCCAGATCAGATGCACGAAAGGCTGGCTGAGCAGGAAATGAATGGCCCCGATCAGGGATGTTTGTTGACTAACAATAACCCAGTGGGTCTGTTTCATAAGGGCTGTGTTTACAACATCCCACAGCACAGTGGGTTTGAGAGATTACGCAAACTAAACCAAAGACAAACCAGACTATGTCCGATAAAGAAATTCAAAGTGAAGTGTCCAGTGAGTTAGCCTCCGAGAGGCCTGTATTGAGAACAATACTGCTTATGTGCATCCCAAAGGATTAGAGGGCTTTTGCTGTTACTTTGCTTGTTGGGAATTCAGCACTGTGGTATTTCCATAACAGGGGTCTCTGTTATACCAATCGGCCGTTCTGCAGCCAAACCCCTAAAAGCCGGATGCTGCATGGGGGCAACCCTCACCCATCTTGTTCCACGGCACACGCACAAAGGTGGCCACTGTGGACATGCGGCTAAAGGAAGGACTTGGGATTCAGGTCTGCTAAAGAAGGGACCTGAACACTAAACCACTCTCACTGAGAAAGTCCTGAACTCCAGATAACACTGGAAACACTACACGTGATTTTCTGTCCTTGGTTTTGAAAGATTACTCTTCCAGCCCCCTACTTCCAAGGCTTCCTAAAAGAAGTTATTAAAAAAAAAAAAAACAAAAACCACCTGTGTACAACTGGAGGCTCTTTATCATTTTTACAGGGCAAGCTCTCATTTATTTAGGCAAACAGAACATCCAATAACTCCACCTTGTGTGTTAACATATAGGGGGCAGGATATGGTGTGCAATTTCTAAATGTCACTCTAAGGGAGATTTAGCAGAAAATGAAAAGGTCTAGAGAAGTAACTTACTGCCATAACAACACACAACTCCAAAAGCTGGCAGTAAATTATAACCATAACCATGAGAGACAGGTCTTACCCACAGTCATATTACCTTGGGACTCGGTTCCAGGGGAGCAACTAGAATAAAAAGTAAGGCAAAGGATTGCCAGGTCAACTGAGACGACTCCCAGTAGGACGTTTCAGGGACCATGGGAATATTTATCCAAACACTGACTATGCCCTCCTTGGAAAAACTGACCTTTCTGCCACATCAGCTGAGGGGACTGAGATCATGTGACTGCCAAATTCCCAAACCACAGATAAGCAGCCGGGTAAACACTTGACCTGAGATAGGGCACCTATAGGCTGGCCAGGGACTCATGACTTTTGTGTCCGGGTATGAAAAATGGGCTGAGCCAGAGGGTCTGCCCAGGAAGTCTGGTCCATTAGATGCAGAGGTACTTGGAGGTGGGCATTGGAGGTGACAGTCCTATGGGTGTGGGGCGGGAGCGCCTACCGCTGCAAGCTCGAACCCCATAGAAATCAAAAGTATGGGGCAGCAGAAATGATGGGCCCACTGGAGGATTAGGCAGGACACCTGAGAAGTAGAGGGAAGGCACATTACAGAGAGAAGCATGTCTCTATCCCCGTCCCGATGGCCCGGCTCCCTATTCTAGTTCCCATACTGCTCCTCTGTCCCTTTTCCCCCTATTCGTGGCTATCTGTGAGATTGCTGATATAACCCTGTAACTAAACCCCTAATTTATGTGAGCTAATTGGAGAGAGATTCTGTTCTGTTCAATTAGAGCCTAACCCAAGCCCGGTTATGTAAGAAATGTTCCCTGTCCTGTGTCAGAGCACAAAGCCCCTTAACTGTTCTGCCTAGCCAAGATTTTGCCCTTACGCTCATTCTTGTACCAAAAATAGAGAAGACCATGTTTTGCTACCTTTTCATTTCCTCAAAGCCTAATAATTTACAAACATACCCTCAGAGGGGCAATATCTCATTTTTCCAGATATATTATCTAACTGAATAATAAAGTCCATACAACACATCAAAAACACAGTTTATGTAAGAGTTTGGATAGCTTTTATGAGGTGTCAAAAAAAAAAAAACATAATTCAGTTTTCCTAAGGATCAGAAAGCTGAAAACCTGGCTATTGGGTATTATTTGGGTTACTCAGCAAGCCAATTACCTTTGCTTTCTCTTAATATTGTCATTTACTCAGTCCTTTAACTAATATGCAGATCATAAAAATGGGTTTAATCTTAAAAATGTCAAACTTGCGTCACATGCAGATACAGCTTAGCTTGGGGAGAATTTGTTACAACGGTCTTATAATCGATGGCAAAGACTACAACACTCTCTATACAATAAAAATTGCTTAATTTTAGAAATGTCCCCAAAAAGATGAGTTATAGAGTTTATTTCCGAATTCTGTTATATTTTACATCTGCTTTTGCCCATTTGTGCCTCCAGCCAATGGTGACAGATCAAGAAATCTGTGCCTGATTTCTGAATTGCCTGTAATTTATTAGTCACAAATGTGGGATTTGGCAGTCAATAGTGACAGTTTCAGATCATCTTTGCCTTACCACTAAGAGCTACCCTGATCTGGGATGTACAGACGGACATTCACATTCAGCACAATGGACAGCAGCCAGGCTGCCACTGAAGGTAAGGTGTTTTTTACCATCTGCGAATTGGCTCTTCTTAGGGCTAAAAGTTTACCTTCTCTTGTTTCTCCCAAGTTTAATTTGACCAAGAGAAAAATCAGCTGAGTTCAACAGAGATTTTTTAAATCTACTTATCTAATTAAGTTCAGCCCCATCCCCTAGAGCAAGAACTGTGAATACTCTACCTAAGAAGGCTTCCTTAATTTCAGTCTTGTCTGTTCGCCGGATAATTTTCACCACACAAATAACAGCCAGGGGTGTGAGGAAAGAAATTGCCTGGAAAAAATAACAAATAATCCCTTATGAGGACAGCAGTTTGCTATCAGAGGGCTGATTGATAATTAGTTCAAGTTAGTTTCATTTAGACTCACTAGTTGAATGATGTTACTGAACTCCTGACCTCAAAGAAGGAGGATTTATATCTATACTTAGAGACTCTGACGACTTAAAAAAAATTGGAGGTCTGATTGTGGGTTATAATTGATTTGCAATTGCTGGGAGCCACCTTTAAAGTGGTGGCTTTTTAGTTTTTTTTTTTAAGTTTTTTAAAATGTTTATTTCTGAGAGAGAGAGAGGGAGGGAGACACAGAGTGTGAGCAGGGGAGGGGCAGAGAGGGAGACACAGAATCTGAAGCAGACTCCAGGCTCTGAGCTGTCAGCACGGAGCCCAATTTGGGGCTCGAACCCACGAGCTGAGAGACTGTGACCTGAGCCGAAGTTGGACACCCAACTGACTGAGCCACCCAGGCGCCCCAGAGTGGTGGCTTTTTAAACAGGAAAGAATAGCCTATAATGATGACTCATCTTTGCCAGAGGACCCCCTCACATCCTCCACTGCAGAAAGAACCTTTGGCCTCCCATCCCCATCTCTCTGGCAACACACTGGACTTGCTTAGAGTCAATCGATTCAGTTTCTTTGATGTTCTTTTACTAAATTTCATTTCCTCCACAAAGCAGAGTTTAATACTTTTGCTTACCGTCTCCCTTCCTTTCTTCCATCTCCTCCCCTCCCTTGGCCCAAAGCACACAGAAAAGTACAATAAGTGTTTAATGAAGCAAGCTGGTGGGATTCAGATGCAAGCAACATTGATTACAGAGCGCTCTATGAGGCAGGAACTATGTTTGGGTAGCATCAGGCACCGGTGTCTCTTAAATCCTCATGATGACTCTGTGACTATACTTTGCCAGGCTTGGGGACTAAATGATGTGCCCAAGGACATACAGCTGGTGAGTAGCAAGGCCAGGCTTTGGAGACCAGGTTTTCTGCCTGCCATATCTAGCCTTTATTCAGCATTCTACAATTAGTAAGTTGTTTTCAACATTCCAACAACCAGGAGAACAGTATTGAAGTTACTTCCTTACTGATTATAACATCTCAGGAAAACAATATCAGAAGGGACTAATTATCTCACAAATTCACAACTGACCTAATACACAGTGGTAGGAAGGGTGGGGTTTGGTGACTATTGACCGATAGTGCTCACACCTTTGGAAATCTCCACCTGTAATGCAATGCCACTTTTTGGAAAGGGACTTTCTAATGGGGATAGGCTTGGCTAGAAGACACTTTTCTTTTATAAAAAGAATTCACCCAAATGAACACAGTCTTTCAAAACGACTGGAGATGCTCTACACACTTGCTGCAACTAGACTGCAAGAGCTCAGCACATCCTGGGGCCTCCTCTCTGGGAACCGTCTTCAGAGGCAGCTCATGAGACGTGAGAAAACCCCTCCCCTTGCTGGCTGGTTTCTTTCCCAATTACAATGGCAGTAACCAGCTGGATGGGCCTCCTTATCAGCTGTGGTCCTGAATGACTTAGCTGTTTAAACACCACATCAGCAAGTCCTATCACCATGGAAGGTATTCAGAAGAATGTGGCACCAGTCTAAGGGCAGCTGTATAAGAGGAGATTCAGAACTAAAGCAGAGAAGCAGAAGATTTCCCCAAGGGCGACTGGAAAAGGCAATGCTCACTTGTGCATTAATACCTCCAGCGACATCTGTGAAAGTTCCCAGGGGTGCCTGGGTGGCTCTCACACTTGAATAGCAGTCGGGTTCATTACAAAGCTGAGTCCCTCAAGTAGCCTTACAAGACCCGTCTGGGAATCTACATTTTGTACCAGATGTCTCAAATGATACTGATGCTGGTGAGTCAGAGGTTTGACTCGCGCATTTAGTGTTTCAAGAGTGATGATGGAAGCCCCTGCTTACTTAAGTCCAAAGTTACAGTCAAGGTCCAAGAAGTCCTTAGCTCCCTGTTTCCTCTCACATCAGACACGCAGACGAGGCCACACACTCCCCAATAGGGAAAAGCAGCTCACTCAACAGTGAATGGCGCACAGTGACCCCACTGATACTCAAACCTTAAATACCAGAATAGCGCAGGACTGGAGACGACGTTACAAGGCAATCCCGGATGGAATACTCTAAGGTAAGACTGACATAAAACCCCAGAAAAGATACGAGTTGGCAAGACCTTGCCTACCTCAGAGGCTGCCTACAGGAGATCCTGAGCTGGAGTGTACCAACCAAGAGGAGACAGGGACACCACAGGGGAGACCGAAAGCTCCAGGCCCATGAGCAGGAGTCGGAGAAGGCATCAGGACCGCCCAGTGGCTCCAGGCTCGCAGCCTGATGGCAAGGGGATCTCCCTGAGCACCGCTTCCTGTCTCAGCTCCCCTACTTCCAACAGAGCCCGACCCCCAACTCTGATGGCCCAACCAGAGCCATCACTTAATTTCACCCCTTCTACAACTTTCCTACGTAGATGCACATTGGTCTGTTTTCTAGAACCACCAAGAAACTACTTCCTAGGCCTATGCTAGTCACCCAGGAGGGCGAGGGCTCCCCAGCTCATGAGCTTCACATGAGGGAATGCATCAGAGGAAGAACCACAGCACCCATCATCCAGGCGGCCACAGAAATGTCTGTGCCTGGGGGTGTAGCCATCTTTCCTTCCTCCCCTCATCCTAATGACACTTGGGCTCCGATCCCACTTCTTCTTCCTGGAAACGTATCTGCCATATCCTTGGACAGCACAGTCTTCAAGTCAGCATAGCCAGAGACATATTTACATGTGTCATCTCTCCCCCTTTTTACCAAGATTTTCCAACTAAAAGGTAGATTTAAGAGATTAGCCCCAGAAGCCAACCCATTAGGAAAACAACTTCCTTCTGGGCGGAAGCACCCCCGAACTGAGTACGAGGAGTGGACACAAGAATGGGTACCCCCTTTCACCCAACAAACCAGACTGAATGGAATCCAGGGCGCACCCCTTCCACCGCTCCTGCAAAAGCCTTTAAAGGCGGCTGCTCTGCTGCCTGAGCCCTTGGAGACAAAGACACACAGACAGGAAGTGGGGGTGACCACTTCTACTTCCAAACAGATGTGGACATGTAGGACAAAGAGGCAGGCAAAATTTCCCCTGCTATTGTTTTCCCTTAGGTTAACTTTTCCAAGCTTTGAATGTTTTTTAAATCCTGGGAATGAGCCCAGTGGAAAGACAGTGAATGCTGAGTGCTTATTAAGAGGGACCGGAGAGAGACCAGAACGATGAATTCCAGCCAACCACTACTGCAGGACGCGGAAAACAGACTGAACCCTTCTCCATGCTTGAGTTTCCCTCACTAGTTACGAGAACAGAGGGCTGCCCCGCGTACGGACGTAAGTGTGATAAACAGCACTAACGTGCTCTGAAAACTTAATTAGGACCATGGTAAGTTCTGGGCATTTCATGCAAATTAACATATTAACACACGTTTACTTTATGGATAGGAAACTAAGGCACAGAGAGGTTAAGCAACCTGCTGAAAGGCACACAGCTACTGAGTGGTGAAGTAGAGATTTATACCCAGACTGTTTTTATATCAAGCTCTGGGATTTTAGCCATGGTGTTATAGCAGTTCTCACCTTAGAAGTAAGAAGCATTAATAAAACATGGTAAATGCCTTTTCTCTGGAGTTGGAGGGGGAAGTAAGGGGGCTCACATCCAGGAACATGGGCAAGTCACAGAAATGTTAGGGACAGCTGTCATGGATTCAGCACCTACTATGTGTGATGGGCTTCCCTCACATTTGTCTAATCTTCTAACTACTCTCCTGGGGGAAACATCCTCCTCACACAGCTAACAAAACCGAGAAAGAAATGAATTCTCAAAGGCACACACCCGGTGGGCCTAGAAACCCCAACCTGCACTTCCGTGCTGCCTGGGCTGGAGTCTTGAATCGCAGCGATCACCTTGGTCCAAATGCCTCATCTTACAGGTGAGGAAACTGAGGCTGAGATCATTCTTGCATTAAAGAATGGCTTTGTAAGCTACTAATTAACTGTAGCGCACAGAACCCAAATATCAAGATAATATATCTCAGTCATCAGGCAGGGTCCAGTTTGTGGCTGGTTTTGCCTGGTGCTATTATACAGGCTGAGAAACACAATGTGCAGAACAGACTCCGATTAAGGAGAGCTGGGTTCAAGCTCCAGCTCTGACGCTTACCAGCTCTGTGGCCATGATCAAGTCACTCAACCCCTTCACCTTTGGATCTCAGTTTTCTCATCTCTAACATGGGTGCAACAACACCATCCATAATAAATACTGCTACTGGTATTTAAATTCACCAGCAGTTATTGGATGCTTCCTCTGTACCACACACTAAACAAAGCACTGGAAGTCTATCACCCCACTTGATGCTCTCAACACTGTAGGAGGCGGAGAAGAGTGTTATCAAAGGCCCTTTATACAAGTAAGGAAACTGAGGCACTGAGAGGGTAGGTGATTCTTCCAAGTCACATAGCTAGAAAGGGGATCTGAGGCAATCCAGTCTGGAATGTACAGAGAAGCCCGACCCAGAGAATCCAGCAGTTAGCATCCAGCATCTACTGGATGCTACGATGTCATTATTTCCCCAGGGAAAAGTGTTAACAAATGACCCAAACCAGTAAAGGAGTACCAGGATCCTGTGACCACACTACTGGGAACAAAGCGGTTTGAAGCTCCCGCCCCCTATGCCCTGAGTCTGAGCAGTGCCGGGAGGAAGTCGGGAACAGGGAAGAGCCTAATGCATCCAGGCAACCTGCCATTGCCTACACGACCAGCGACCAGAGTCTCCACCGGGGACCGGCCTTGTGCGTCCACCAATGAAACCAACACAGGAAGTACTGTCAGTTCCTGGCCACTGCTGCTCCAGAAGGTGGGTCACCTGCGCCACTGATACAAGACACGGTACTTCCAGGATGCTTCTGGAAAATGACAAAGCAGGGCCAGTGTGTCTGACGTGGGAGGGGCACAAGTATACCGAGAACTTTTAACAACGAAAGGGCTCAAACTCTGATGTCAGGATGTTAACCAGAGAAGAGCCTGTCACCGGAGTTCATTCATATCAGACAAACAACAGGCCCGGAGTGCCTTAATTTCTGGCACTTGACAGATGTGCTGAAAAGTGCTTATAGAGACAAGCCAGGACATGCAGTGCAGACACCTGGAAAGGGCCTTGCTGTGGGTAAGAAATTACAGCCCATCACGGAGAAAAGAGCTGTCTACGACTTTTGCAAAGAGTCTAAAAATTAAACTGTCTATCATGAGCCAGCTTTGTCTCTTTTCCTTCCCTCCTCCCCCCAAAATTAACTTTCTGTCTTCCCTAGAAGCATTCTATACTAGAATAGGAAACACTGTTATCGAATCAACACGGTATCAGTAATATTTTACAGAAGTAAATCTTCTGGACTCACTGTGGCCAGGGCAGAAAGAACAAGGGCAAAGGACAGGTGTTGGGTAGGGTTTGTTTGTTTGTTTGTTTAAGCCAAGTAAAGCAACTGGGGGACACCAATCATCCCATCAACTCACTACCTGAGCTTACCCATCAAGAGCTTTCCTGGGTCCATCCAAGTCATGTTCATGTCTGTGTCCCTGGGCCCTGTTCACTGGGCCCACATGGCCCCTGCTTTCTTGTGTCTGTGCCTTGACACACCAGCTCTTCTGCATGCGATCGGCTTCTCAACACCTTTCCACATCACCTGAGCCCCAAAGGAGACATCACAGTTGAATGGGTCCATGAGGGTCTAGCCTCTGGCAGCTGGCATTCAAATCGGGGTCTAGCAACTGGTGGTTGTATAACCTTGGACAAGTTGCTGAATCTCATTGCAGTTGCCATTTTCTCCATTGAAATGATGGGATTCCAAAAGTGATGACCTCAACAGATTGTGACAGGGATTATCTCAGATGCCACTGTAAAGTGGTGAGTACAACTCCTGTATTCCAGAGATGTTACTTGTTGTTGTTACTGCCATGATGATGATGACGATGATGATGGTGGTGGTGGTGATGGTGATGATGGCGATGAGAAAGCTCCCTGCAAGTTTACCCAAGCCTCTAGCCCTTTCTAGATTCTATTTTTTTTAGAGTACCATCTCCACCAGAAGCCTGTAGGACCCCTATATACAGGATATACCCCCCAGATCTGATTTGACTTCCCATCACCTGAAGCTCCTATGGCTTTTCTTACCCACAGCAGGCTGGAAATGTTCCTTGAATCTACAAAGACACAACTACTAAGACAGAAACAAAGAGTATACTAAAAAGCAAAAAACAACACAAACTAAGTCTTCCTACAGCAAAAAGCAGGTTTTCAAAGATGCTATGATAAACCCCACACACTCAGGAGGGAACCATGATGACTTTGGAATAAGGAAGCAGCTTTCCATAAAGACAGCTAAAAGTTTGGGAACTTCCCAGAAATGTTAATTCAAGACTCAGTATATGTGAAAAGAATTCTCAGCCTGTCTCTCTGGTCAACAGGAACCCAGAGTCATCAAGGGATACAAACTCTCAGAATCAAACAATCCAACCACACCCAACTTCCATGTAGAAGTTCCATCGTCACCTTAGCTGAAAGTGCCAAAGACAGAGAAAATGAGAGGGGCTTCCTGGTGATGTTATCACCATTGACTCTGTACTTAACTCAATCCCTTACCATTTTAATACTGTTTTTGTGACCTCTGACCAAGTGGCTCCTCTAAAACATACATGCATGTGCGCACACACACACACACACACACACACACACCGCTCCAGAGGCACTAATTTCCCAATCAAAAGACATGTGGTTTATTACAAGCTGTCTTTAAATAACACTTTGGTTAGGAAGTTAAAAAGTTTGCCTTTAGATTAAAACACTCCAACCAAGGGGCACCTGGGTGGCTCAGTTGGGTAAGTGTCTGACCGACTCTTGATTTCAGTTCAGGTCATGACCTCACAATTCATGAGATCGAGCCCCAACAGTCTCCATGCTGGGCATGAAGCCTGCTTTAGATATTCTCTCTCTCTCTCTCTCTCTCTCTCTCTCTCTCTCTCTCTCTCTCTCTCTCCTGCCCCTCCTCCACTCACACACATGCACATGCACTCTCTCTCAAAAACAAAACAAAACAAAAAACCCATTCCAACCATAAGTAAAACAGACCCCAAGATTTTTTTTTATGTATTAAACAATAAAACTTGAGCCTTCTAAAGAAACCAACTTTGTTTTAAAAAACATTGAAGGGGCGCCTGGGTGGCGCAGTCGGTTAAGCGTCCGACTTCAGCCAGGTCACGATCTCACGGTCCGGGAGTTCGAGCCCCGCGTCAGGCTCTGGGCTGATGGCTCAGAGCCTGGAGCCTGTTTCCGATTCTGTGTCTCCCTCTCTCTCTGCCCCTCCCCCATTCATGCTCTGTCTCTCTCTGTCCCAAAAATAAAATAAACGTTGAAAAAAAAAAAAAAAACATTGAAAATATATATTTTATTACGGTCTTCCATAAACACCTGAAGGTTTTAATGGATCAAAGCAAACAGATGATATTTTATATTAAACTCTTAATAAAATCCAGGAGAAAAAAAAATCTGATTTATGTGGTGACAAAATATTTTTCCTCTGTCTGTTACGTGTATTATAAATGTATCTGCTGCTTTCCTCGTGTTATTATGGAGCCTGCATTAAATCTTGTGACCAAATGAATGAAATACATCAACTACCACTAACAAAACAAAAGGTTGAACTTATCTCCTTAGGAGATTCGAGGGTAGGAATCGGGATCTGAGGCTGAATACACTTCTATTCTCTGAGACTCACAGCACTGAATAACTCCTTTACTGCCTCCTATCCACCTCTGCCAACATGCAAATGTACCCCCTCCTACGTGTGTCTGCAGCCAGGGTATTTGTGGCATTTGTATCTAGACTTCAAAACAATCCATTGTTCACAAATCTAGGACACAGCCACAAATTTCTCACAATATCCCATACGAGCATTCATCTCCAAATTGTGTCTTACAGCACGTAAAATGTGAAATCTTTGAAGAGTGGGGATAAGTGATAAGAGCTTCTCCCTTTCAAAACCATGGCATAAACTAGCCAGACACACACTAGTTCCTTTATTTCTAGGGTTTATGGAAGATTTGAGTTAGAGCAGAAATGGAAAAAGTCTGATTTTAATACTCAAGTGTTAGGTAAAGCCTGAACTCTTCAATTCCCCCCTGAAATTTACAATAATCCAGTTTAGTTTCCGGTGGAAAAGCAATTATTAAAAGGCAAATAAAATAAGATTTCAAAGCTCTTGTAATGTGCTGGGCATTTCGGGATGTTTGCAGACAAAGATCTTTCTAATCACGAATTAACAAGATTTCTTTCATAAAATCAGAGGGATTTCTTTCAAGATGCAAAAATATTCTTCATGTGCTCTATGAAATCTTTAGAACAACCATGTAAGTTTCCAGAGGCACAAGACACAATGGCTGGTCAACAGGAATAGCCTTCAAGCTAGAAGACTAGCTCAACTAAAAATTACATTACCGTTCCATAACAAGGAGGAGCTTAAATATTTCCTCTGCTACAGAAAGGCCTGATGGCAATTCCCCAGGAGGCCATTAGCATCAGCAAGGAGTCTTGGACACTCAGCTCCCAACCTACATGGCAGCCTCAGGGATGAGCCTGGGCTCAGAGCAGGCTGCTTGGATCTCAATCCTGGCTCTACCACTCACTTGCTGTGTGGATTTGGGCAAGTTCCCTCCTTTCTCTAGAATGTAATTCTGCATCTGCAAATGTGAACAAGACTGACATCTTTCTCACTGTAATGTTGGGTGGGATCAAATGAGATAATCCTTTCTTAAGCTCTCAGCACAGTGCCTGGCACATAGGAAGTGAAATGTAAAAGGCTTCAATAGCCACGGAGCAGGGTGAAGAGGTAAAAATAATCCTGCTATCTCCACCAGCTATTTGGATGCTGGCCCATTTGTTGTAGAAGTAGAAAGGCACAAAACACTATCTGGGGATTGAGTCATATGAGGTATCGCATCAGAAGTCAACTGACCTGCTAGAACCAGAAGAGTGGTTGACAGAGCTATCTATATAGGACCTGAGTTTGGCAAAACAGAGGTTTATTCCAGAAGGAGATGGAGCAGGAAAATCCATTTCTGGTCTTATTTTACCGTAAGTATTTGGAAACAACTCGGCACAGCTCACGTAAGCCAGTCCCTCCTCTTTCCACGGTGTCAGGCAATTACTGGTTCCATATGGCCAAGCAGCGCCCGTCATGATCTGGAATGGAGTTTTAATGCCATGGGCTGCTCACCTCCTCTTTCTCTGAGACTGCTCACTGTCTTCAGCAGGGGTTGGCAAAGCAGAAATGGAAACCCATTTGGTTCATACTTGGGAGACGGGTCAAATCAGCCATGAAATCGCGGTACTTACGAACATGAGGCGGGTAGGTATGTTGTCCGATTGCACCAAAGGATTTTTGTAGAGCCAGATCTCTTCTGGCTGGATGACTCTCTGGAATGGGTCCAAAAACTCTGTGAAACTGAAACAAAACAAAGAAAGATGTGTGAGCGCTCTCGTCTGTTGCCTGTATTTCCCGAGAAGGCCACTCCTTCACGCCCTCGGTGGAGAAACCAGCCTCTGGGGAAGGAGAAGGGATGACAGGGTAAAATGGATTGAAAGAATTACCAAGACATGGTAGACACTGTACAACTTTCTGCCGCCGAGGACCAATTCTGGGCATAAAAGAATGGTTGTAAAGACCCTAGGAAGTTGGGGCTCCAAAGTGAACTGAAAGCCGAAGGGCAGAATGGGGGCTCGGAGTGCGGCGAGGCCAGGCCGGCAGCCGGCTCTGGGGAGGAAGTAGGCTGGAGAAGGAACAAAGGTTGAAGAGCCACTGGGGCAGCACCAGGGGGAAAACGTCGGGTTCTTCCCTCCCCTCCCTTACCCCGGACGGCGTGCTGACACCTCGCCACCAGTAGGGGGCAGAGTGAGCAAGAAAAGCTTCCGAGAGAAGACAGAAGGTTGGGCAGGAGGAAAGCAGAGAGAAAGGCAGGCAGGGAGGGAAAGCGGGGGGCAGTGAGGTGCATCCTGGGGCTGCTGCCAGGAAACCAGACCGCTTCCCCTCCTCACCTTGTCAGCCTCCCAAACCCTCCCACACCCTGGGAACCCACAACACCCAGGCGGACGGAACCCAGTCACCACCGAGAGAAAGATGGGGAGCAAGGGGGCTGAGTCCGCGGGGATATGGTTTGCTTTGTCAGCTCGCGGCCATCAGGCCACCTCCGGACCCTCCGGACCTCGTTCTGTACCTGGTGAACTCAGTTCAGGATGGGGGTCCGACAGAGCCAGGCTGAGGCTGACTGTCTTTTCTGACCTAGTCTCAGAGTCTTGTGGTGTTATCTTGTTACACAAGAGTCTGAAAGTCAAGCCCGGGTTCCAGACAGGGGACTGGACTCCACCTCTTGGCAGGGATGTGACAAGGTCCCGTCAGAAAGAAGCCAGTAAGATGACACAGGTGGCTTTAAAATAACAACCTGCCACCCACGGGCCGTCAGCAGTGTTAATGTGCCCACAGCCCCGCTCTCAGAGGCCCCAGAACCTTGATCCCCATTTCTTCCCCATGCAGCCGGCACCGTCCCTTGTCACCTCGTTTGTCCCCCACGTGTTACAACCATCATGGCGATTTTTTAAAGCCTGCAATCAGCCTTTTGCACAATTCCACACCCCACCCTGAGGAGCTGCAGCCAGAACACATCTATCAAGCAAATTATATTCCCTGGGAGCAGCAGAGCCTAGAGAGATAGATGTCCCTTCTCCAGCCACGCTCCAGCCACCGGTGCCTGCCCCTGAGATTCCAGACTGCAAGGCAGCTACGCAGAGGACCGTGGGTCTCAGAGGGCAAACGGGGGCAGAGGTGGGCGTGAGGCAGAACGGGCAGGTCTGGAGACAAGACAGGGTGTTTCCAAGAAAGGGCGGCCCAGGCCCGGAAACCCCCTTCCATGAGCTCCCTGTAGGTGGTTTGGGAGCCAGGAAGTGGAAACCCGGTTTCTGCTGAGGAGGCCAAGCGCGACCTCCAATTACCCGCTCACCAGGGCTCACTAGGCACTGGGACCCCCCCCCCCCCCCCAGTGGCACTAGATCAGTGCTTCCCCAACATTAATGTGGCCAGGATCCACTTTGGGGTCTTGTGCTGACAGGAACAACCAGTCTTGGGTGGGGCCAGAGAGTTGGCATCCCCAGCAAGCTTCCCGGTGGTGCCACGCTGCCCGCCTGTCAATCAAACCGCGATTCGCAAGGGGCCGAGGCACCGGCATCAAAGGGAGGGAGCCGATTAACAACGCAGAGTCCCGGAGCCTCACCCAGATCTACTGAATCAGAATCTTCATTTTCAGCAAGAGCCCCAGGGGATTCATGTTAGCACTAAGGGTGGACACACAGGCTCCCGGGGACGGAAAGCCGGTGCTTCCCAGCTTCAGCCATTTGGGAACCAAGGGGCACCTGGGGGGCCCAGCTGGTTAAGCGTCTGACTCCGGGTGTCACCACAGGTCATGATCTCACGGTTCATGGGTTCGAGCCCTGCGTCCAGCCTCCATACTAACCATTAGGAGCCTGCTTGGGATTCTCTCCCTCCCTCTCTCTCTGCCCCTCCCCTGTCTCTCTCTCTCTCTCTCATTCAAAATATGTAACGATTAAAAAAAAAAAAAAGAACCAAGTTGGCCAAGTTTTGCCTTATCCCCCCTTCCTCCCCTACTGTGACTTTCCTTGAGACTTGGTAAACTAAAAGCCTAGAAGAAACTTCATGTCAATGCTTAATTACAAAGTCAACATTCCCTCTGTCAACAGCCGGTAAATGTCAACATAAACACAATGAAAACAAAAGACCGCTATTAAATTCTTTGGTGCCGCTGCCTGAGAGGAGCCCACCCTCCCTGTGAAGGCCCAGAGAGCCTCTGTCCATGGCCTTGGTCTGTCCGTCCCCTGCAAGGCGGGGAAAGACGGAAGGGGAAACGGGGAGGGGGGTGAGCGACCCTCTCCATGACTGCGGAGTTGGGGGCTCTCACCCGTGTGTAACCTAAGCGCACATCACACAGCCCCTAAAATCATCTCTAAGCACTGCTGCTGTCGTGGAAGCGGGTCAAAACGTTTTGATGCAGAAAGGATAGAGTTCCCACTAAAGGCAACCTCGCTTTTCTTTTGTGAAAACTGCACCTGCCCAGAGCCAGGTGACTTGGCTTGCTGTTGGATCTAGATCCGAGATAGGCTTCTTTAATTTCTCTGCTGCTCGAATCGCACAACTGTCTCAACCTAACCATATACCAATTTCTTCCTCGCAAAGGAGGAAGAGTGTTCTTGTTTTCTCCCTAAGTTTTCTGACGGTGCGGTTTGAAGAACTTGGAAAACATACACAATGAAAATTCAGAGACATTATTCTAACTCTATGCTGAGCAATTCTCTTTTTAATTCATGCATAAATCCTCCTGAGGCTGGGTTCCTATCCATACTCTCTTTCTCCGTCTCTGTCTCTCTGTCTCATGGCCAGTCCTGTTTTCACAGCCCAGCCTGACTCTTAAGCAGCATACAGTATCTGCTTATATAGGAAGGGTGCAGTAGGGGAGAGGCAGTGGACCACCATCATCTTTGCCTCCTGCTTATTCATTCAACAATCACGTACTGAGTGCATGCGATGTGCCAGGCACTGTCCTATGAACCCTGGGGAATAAAACACATGTGGTCCCCCTCTTGCGGAGATTACAGTCAAGGGACCGTGAAGTGCCAACTGACTGGAGAATGAGACGTCAAGGTCTTCAGTTACAGGTGTCAGAGCTGTCTACACAGATCGCCAGCCCACTCTGCTTTCAGGAGATGTCGGGTTAGGAGTGTTTCAGTAGGTGGACCCATGAGATGGCCTCTAATCTAGGGCTGCTTATGAGGATCCTAACCCCCTGGAAATGTCACAGGGTGTGGAACTATCACTGTCCACATGCTGAATGGGGCAACATTCAGAATTAGGAACCCAGAAGAATGGCCCATCTTGACATCACACTAGCAAGGAATAGTGAAGCCTCTGTCCCCCATGCTGCTTCTAACTCAAAGCCAAGTTCTCAAAGCTCCGCTATCTCCCCCCTTTAATCATATCACATACGTAGATGGCATAGCTTTTTCAAAACAGGTTAACACTTCAGTCACATACTAGACACAGATTTCTACCTCCTTTTCCCACAACCAAAAATAACACAAGATTGTACTGAAATATGAACCTAACCAGACCATTAAACTTGGTTCAAATCCCTGCTTTGGCATTTGCCAGCTGAAGGGCTTGAGAAAAGTCACTTAACCTCTCTGAGACTTTGTATCTTTCCCCCCACCCCACCCCCAGGATGGCTACACCTTCCAGGGCAGTAATAATACTGCTATCATCAGCAGTAAGAAAAGTTAGGGTCTGGCAAGTGTCTAGGGCACTGAAGGCCTCCACTGATGTTCCTCCAGTGTGAACATCAACACTGCTGAGGACACAATGTGGGTCTGAGAAGGACTCCCCACCCCCATTCTCCCCAACCTTGGGGCAGGGAGGTTGCATGATGGGGGAAGAGGGTCAGACAGACAACAATGACAACTGTCACTCATCATCTGACCATTCTGTGAGCGACAATGGCCCAGGAAGTCCCTTTTGAACCTTGCAGTGTGATAAAGAAGTTTTCCAGGCAACAGCAAAAAGTAAAGCCTGTTCCTTAACTGAACTATTGACTTGCCCCACGGGTGGGCGTCTCCCATGAGAGAGGGAAAACACTTACAAATGGGCACTGGATGTGGTCAGTAGACGGGCAAGTCGCTCCAGGCCCGGCAGGGAGGAGGTGTCTCAGACTTACTGTTAGTCCTAGGACAAAGGGTGGGATGAGGCCACGGACAGAATGTACTGATGAATTATCTCTGTGAGCCAGCAAGCCCGTGACCTGTCTCTGAACATACAGCCTTCTCCTGAGTTCGGTGGTTGGCCATCCCAAAGACAAGAGTAACAAATTTCATAATAACTGGTTACCACATTTGGAGCCATCTTGTGCAATGCCCTTGACCTGGTGCTTTCCAACATTATTTCATTTAATTTTCATAAGAGCCTATGAGATAGAAATTGCTGTTATTCCCATTTTATAGACGAGAACACTGAGGCTACAAGACAAAGGGTCTCTTGCCTAAGTCGTCACAGTTCTATGTGCCTTGGAATGTCCACTAATGCACGTCCTCCTCAGCACATAGTCTGGAACTTTAAGGAAAGAACATGCAAATACACACACACACACACACACACACACACACTGCCCACCAGTGTAGTGGCAACTGCAATTATTTGAATAAGAGACACAATTTTCCACAATTAGAAATATAGCCTTGCTCTTGGGAAATGCAACATGTTGATCTCAGTTCTCAGTGTGAAGGCTGAAATCAGATTCTTGCAGAGGGCAGTCGGATGTTTGTTGTGAAGGAGGGAAGGGAAGAAACAATGCACAGAGAAGGAGGTGGCAAGAGAAGTAAAGACCCCAAGAAGTTGCCCCCAGCATCCCCCTCCTCCCCGCCCCCCAGAGAAGCAGGTGCCGTGCAGCAAAGCTGTCGGCCGCTCACCTGCACTGTATCCAGGAGACCAGCCCTGGACCAGATGAGGAACGGCTCCCATGGCCCCCACCCCATCCTGGGGATGGCCCCTCTTCTCTGCAGCAAGCTTCACAAAGGATGGGAAGGCAGGCTTAGCGAGGGTGGCCGCCCCCCGGGGGCCGAGGCACAGGCACAGACGGGCTCCACTCCTCCTCCCCCGGTTCCAGCCCTCATGCCCTCCCAACTCTGTGGGCACTGACTCCGGAGGGACAGCCTGGGTTGGATTTGCACTCACCCTCACTGACTGCGTGACCTTGGGCAAGACGCTTCCCTTCCTGGGCCTTGATTTCCTCATCTGCAAACTGCCGATGATGACACCTACACACCTCCGTCAGAGGGCTGGTGTGAATATTAAGGTGATGGTGTGAAGTTCTTAGAAGGGCAACTGCGAATAGCACGCATTCTTACGTGTGTTACCGCGCTGCAGCCGAAAGCCTCAAATTACAGCCTAACGCTGGGTCCTGCCCTCACGTCTGAAACCACACGGGCTTCGACCAGCCTGACCACAAGCTCCCTTCCCTGCTCTGCCCCCTCAGGGGAGGTCCCCCGGCCAAACAACCCTCTTTATCAAGGGGCCAGGTGAAATTATTGCTTATTATCCCTGAGTATGGGGTTTCGGTCCCCTACCAGCCCACAAACAGGCCGATCACATCCTCCTGTAGGAACCAGGGCCACCCCTCCCTCTTGGAACTACACAGCCTGCCTCCCACAGGCCCTGCTGGCTGGCAGTCTCCTCCTCCCCTGCTGTGCGCATATGTGACTAATAAACTTCCATCCATCTCTCTGTCCCAACCTCCATGTATGGCCACCCCCGTGGCCCCTAGGGAAGGAATCCCTCCTCACCAAGGGTGTGAAGATAGGACGATCAGAGCATGTACTCCTTGGCCAGGCCCTCTGTACACGATGGGGCAGGACAGGGGTGGAAACGTCTGGACCGAGCCTGGAGAGGTCTTCGATCTATCCAGCTCCAGGAAGGAAGAGAAAGGACCAGGGGTGGGCAGTGTGGATAAAACAAAGCTGCCGACCCAAAGACTACCTGC
This sequence comes from Lynx canadensis, assembly GCF_007474595.2. Taxonomy (NCBI): domain Eukaryota; kingdom Metazoa; phylum Chordata; class Mammalia; order Carnivora; family Felidae; genus Lynx; species Lynx canadensis. The sequence goes on from NC_044313.2 coordinate 11,006,406, forward strand.
TCACACTGGCTCTTCTTCAGCATTTAGAAAAACGGCCCTGGGGGTGCCTGGGTGGCTCAGTCGGTTAAGCGTCTGACTTCAGCTCAGGTCACGATCTCCCGGTTCTTGGGTTCAAGCCCCACATCGGGCTCCGGGCTGACAGCTCGGAGCCTGGAGCCTGCTTCGGATTCTGTGCCTCCCTCTCTTTCTGTCCCTCCCCTGCTCATGCTCTGTCTCTCTCTGTCTCTCAAAAATAAATAAAACGTTAACAAAAAATTTAAAAAAAGAAAAAGAACAGCCCCAATCTGCCTCCCCTATACCTGTGGTCACCAATACCGGGACCACAGACACACATGGACCTCTGACACACGCTCCATGAAGTACACGACACCTCCAACCACGGATGGATCCGTGGATGTTTGGTCTTCCCAAACATGTATACTCTGAACTTAATCAAGCCTTTGGATCCAACTTCTAGCTTATAGGAAACACAGGGGCAGAGGAACAAGTCAAATGCCCTCCAGCAATGAATTAGACAAGTCTAGGAATAAAGCTAGATGGAATGTTCCAGATTACAAGACTCTGAAGAGACAAGACAACCAAATGTAACATGCATTTGACTGGATCTTGGGTCAAAAAAATTAAAAAGCCATTAAAAAGAAACTTTGAGGATGACCGGGGCAGTACAGGGACTGGAACGGACTAGATATCAGGTGATAATAAGGTACTAATTTCCTTCAGTGTGGTAAGAACATGGATATGTAGAAGAATGCCTTATTTTTTGGAGAAGCATTTAGGGAGCTTAGGATAATCACCAGCGATTTACTCTCAAATAGTTCAGAAAATTATACATAAAGCATATAAATACAGAAATAAAGCAAATAAGATAAAATGTTAATTGCTAAATCTAGGCGGAGTATACGGGGGAATCATTTTGCTGTTTCTACTTTTCCGCACATTTGAAAATGTCCAGGATGAGATGCTGGTATAGAGAGGTCCAGGAGCAGGAGCCCCTAAAGTGGGGGAACTAGGACAGAAGGTAATGTTGGCCGTGAAAGTAAATGTTGGCAGCCACAGCTGTGGAGTTGAAAAGGCTATGTTCTACCCTTGCCACTTACAAGCTGTGTGACCCTGGGCAAGTTACGCCTCCTCTCTGAGCCCTGGTTGCCTTGTCCACGAGTGGAGATAACCACACAAACTACCTTCAGGGCCGTGGTGAGGAATGGATGGGGAGGAAACGCGGAATGGACTCAGCACAGAGCAGGCTGTGCGACGCTCAGTAGATGCCCCCTCCCCATCAGGCAGCTCCTGCAGCCAACGGCATATTCAAACCACCGCACAGAAAAAGCAGGACACACCCAAACATGCCTGCAGTGGGGCGGGGGCGTACCCGGAAGCATATTTCGCAGCAGCACCACGTTCAAAATCATGTGCATCAGCCCAAAAGTCCAAACATTTAATCCAACAATTTCTGAACATCTCTACAGAGGATGCCTTCCCTTGGAAGTCAACGGAAGCCTGAAAACATTTCACTGTCTGAATTCAAACAGAAAATCCTGGTCTACAGACACGCGGGCTGCAAAAGCCAATGCATCAGGTCCAGCTAGGACTACGTGACCGGGGGCAAGCTGGCGAAGTCCCCTTCCCATCTGTAAAACAGGCAGCACCCCTGCTGAAATGTAGTGAGAATCTGAGTTCAGTCAGGGTCCATCAGAAGCACCCAACAACTGCCATTAATACTACTACTCACTGAAAAACCACAAATTAAAAAAAAAAAATTCCTAAGAATATGCATCCCACAAAACAACGTGGGGACCTTATCTAGATCCTGATTCAAAGAAATTAGGTGTTCATTTGATTGGGGGTTACAAGTGGTGTTGTGCTCTTGGCGGGGGCTGGTTCAGTTTTTTGTTTCATTGTTTTTGTTTTTCTTAAGTTCTCATCGGTTCAAGTTTTTGAAGTATTGGCATATGAAATGATGTTATGACTGGGCTTTGCTTTAAAATACTCCATCAATAGGGGCGCCTGGGTGGCTCAGTTGGTTAAGCACCCAACTCTTGATTTTGTCTCAGATCACAATCTCATGGTTTGTGAGTTCGAGCCCTGCATTGGGCTCCACACTAATGGCGTGGAGCCTGCTTGGGATTCTCTCTCTCCCCCTCTCTCTGCCCCTCTCCACTTGTATGCTCGCTTGCTCTCTCTCTCTCTCTCAAAATAAGTAAATAGGGGCACCTGGGTGGCTGAGTCGGTTAAGCATCCAACTTGGCTCAGGTCATGATCTCACAGTTTGTGAGTTCAAGCCTCGCGTCGGTCTCTGTGCTGACAGCTCAGAGCGTGGAGCCTGTTTCGGATTCTGTGTCTCCCTCTCTCTCTGCCCCTCCTCCACTTGCACTCTGTGTCTCTCAAAAAGGAATAAATGTAAGTAAGTAAATGTAAGTAAATAAATAAATAAATAAATAAATTGTAAGGAAAAATACTCCACCAATAAAGGGGGAGAGGGGACCAGATGAAATCAAAGTCCTGATAACTGGTGGAGGGTTTGTGACAATTTCCACAACACGAAGTTCGTTTGTTTGTTTTTTTTAAAATGATTTTGCTCACTGGCCAGAAAGATACTCCAAAATTAAGTGTTTTCTCAACCAAAGCAACTGATGCTCTTGGAAAGTATTATTTCAGTCAAGTGTACAGACAGAAAGAGGAATGAATAAAAGTCAGCAAGAAGAAAGGAGACAAGGGAAGAGGTCAGCTGACTCACAGAAGGAGTTCCCTTCCAAAACCTGCACACCTAGACCTATCTGAAGACCCTCAGGTCAAGACCCCAAGGTCGCCTCAGAGCCTGAGGCGATGAGGAGTCCTCTCCCGGGCTCAGATGTTGCCCAGACCGGACGCCTCGGAAAGCAAGTGCTTCATAACTAAGGCGGTGACATGTGGGTGACAGTGAGCCGTGGGGGACGGGTGACTATGGGCAGAGCCAGGCAGCTGAGACTAAGGCTCTGAGAAACCTATGGAATCTGCCTCCCACTGGCTGTCGGGCCTCCCAGAGCTCAGAGCCTAGGCCCAGACTCAGAAAAGCTCTCCCAGCAGGGTCGGCAATGCAGAGCCCTCTGGGCCAGACACATCTCCCAGCAGAAAACGTTGCAGGGACCACCAGACTGTCTCTGAGCCACAAGCAAACAAAAACCACTCCAAAGGGAAAAAAAAAAAAATGTAGTGAAAGGGGACGAGGGAGGAAAGTTCGTATCTCTTTGCTAACAGACCTCAGTCTCCAATTAATCTTTGGCTCTAGAATGCCCAGGGAACCATTCATTCCTGGATTAAATAAGTCTTTAGGAATTTAGCCACAGCTGAAAGCACTCTGGAACATTCTACGTACCCGCACCTGGAATATGTGGTATGTGGCCACACCAGGCCACATAAAGACCCCAGAATACACCACCGAGCAGAGTCCTGGGGCAGCACAGAATGCCACTCAATGCTTAGGACAAAACACAATGAAGACAGAACTTAATTTGAAGGGGTTTCTGAGCTATAATTTTAATTAAAACGCATCAGCCAGAGAGAGCACTTGTTCCCAACTGGGGCCTTCAAGTGTCTTCGAGATCTTGCTCCCTTACAGCCTCATCTGAATTTCCCCGGTGGCAGTTAGCAGGGGACCAGCTAGCAACAGGCCCTTCTTCCCTGAGTCCTTGGCAGATATCAGCAAAGCCCTGACCTGAATGAACCCCCTGATCATTTTCTCCATGACTTATTTTTCCATGTTCTAGAATGATCTTCAGTTGGGCTGGGAGGCAGATTCCTGAGACTGCACAGCCACAGATCAGAAGGCCCAGGGCCAGGGACGGCCATGATCAGACAAGAGGCTGATGGGCAGGGGCCAGGTCAGGGTTGAGAGCACGGGGATGTGAGACAAGATGCTGGGGTACATCTCCCCTCGGCATGAAAACCTGCTCAGCAGCCAAGGTCTGGAGGAGGCAGAAGTTTCCCCCCTTCTACCCTAAGGAATGGCCAGGCCTGTGGTTTTCAAGCAGATCAAGAACCCTCATTTTTGCCCCCAAAGTTTTTTGCTGTCGGCATCACCTGCACTACAAGCCCTCAACCCCCTAATGCAAAGTCAAGTTGGGACACAGTCCCGTGGACCCGGGTTAGGCCGTGCGTAACTGCAGGCTCCCTGGGCCGGTTTCCGTGGCCCCAGTGACAGCCAGCTCCCGAGTGAAGGACCCAGCAATGGCTGCCTGTTGGTACGACTAGGCTCTGTGGCTGGGATCCATCTGCTGACTTGAAATCTTCCTAGGAAAAGAATCGGAAAAGAATCACGGCCGCAAAGACACAGTGATGATCTCGAGGCTGAATGTAAGGGCCACAACCAAACACCAGCTCCAAATGGGCACCAGCGACTTTTGTCTGCTTTCAATCGGAGCCGTAGCCCCAGGGCTTAGAGCAGTGCCTGGCATGAAGTAAGTGCTCAATAAATACCTACTGCACCAAGACTAAACAAATCCACAGCCGCTATTTCAACAAAGATAGGATCTTCTGCCACATGGAATCTTCAGTCGGCGGCTGGCAGCTGGCCGCCCTTGGACTGAAAGCAGCTTCTTGCTACTACATTTGCTTTGGGCTGCTCGGTGTTTTTTGTTTTTTGGCTGTTTTTTTTTCTTTTTTTTTTTTTTTTTTTTTTTTTTTAATGTATAATTCATGGCCAATGTTTAAAAACCAGGAGCTCTTACTGCACAATCTGCATCTCTGGCTTCCGTTGAAGAATTTGGTCTGGAAACCTCAGGCCCACATCCCGCCAGGGCAGCAAACTGATGAAGGAGCGAAGAAAGGGCCACCCGCCTGGGAGGGCCAAGTCCTGCCTCGGGTCCGGCCACACCCGTTGTGTTTGTGAATCCCCCCGCTAGACCGTGCAATATGACACATGCTCTTCTCTGTGGCTGCTGCAGCCTGGCTGCTGGCTGGCCCAGGAGTGGGGGGCACTTAACAGTCTCCAGGACCCCCCCAGTCTACGAGGCCAGCACCCCCAGTGGACAAGTGCACCTCTCTCTTCTCAGGGAGCATGGCTTTGCAGACGGCTCGTCTGCTGCCTGGTTTGTTAGGATGCATCGGCCCACAGCACTTGGGTGCTCCCCTCCAGCAGCACTGGCAGCACCTACCCACCCCTGCAAACCTTGCTCTCAACTCTGTCCCAAGTGACAAGAGACCCCCCCAGCCCTGAGACACTGCTGAGAACTGGGTTTGATGCGTCCCCGGTCATCTAAATGGCTCCTTAGTAACACAGTAAATGTGTTACTGTGTTACACATCTTCAGAGACATCCAGAAGGAAGAGAAGGGGAGAGGAAGAGAAGTGGGGAGAGAGGAAGCAGAGTGAGGGAAGATGGGTCAGCTGATTGCTTTCTGAGTGCTTCCTATAGGCCAGGAGCCTGCTAGGCACATGTTACAGCTTTCCTCAATCACTCCTCACAACGAAAAGGTAGGCATTGCCGTCCCCAATGTCCAGGGAGGGAAACTGAGGCTCAGAGGTCAGAAGGTGTTGTGTTTTTGTTTTTGTTTTTGTTTTTGTTTTTGACCTGCCCAAATTCATTCAGCAGGACAAACAGCAAAACTGAAGCTCAAACCCAGGTCTTCTAACCATAACCCTGGGCTATTTCCACAGCCCCCGTTTCTGGAAGGGTGGGCAAGGGTACACTGAAGTGACAGCAAAACCACGGGTGGGCTGCAGACAACTCCACTCGGTACAGGCAGCGGTGGGAGGATCCGGGGTCTGCCCAGGTAGTACAGGGATGCAGGCTGGTGCTGGACAGCAGCTCACTGGACCAGAGTCAGCTAGTGGCCACTGATTACCTTGTGACCACAGGAAAATCGCTCCTTCAGTGTTGTTGCTTCTTGATCAGTATAATGCAAATTCATTCACTGTCTCATTCATTCATCTGCCATAGAGCAAGGCAGTAAAATGACCTTGGCCCAATCACTTTACTTCGGCGTGCCTGTTTCTCATCTGTAATAGGATTACTATCCATGAGATAACTGGCACATAGTAAGCAAGCCTGATAAATGCTCAGTTTTACTCCTCATTCATTCATTCATGCAATCATGTGTTCAACAAGCACTGACATCCCCTATGAGTAGGTTTTGTCACCCTACTCAAAAGGGGCTAGTGTTGATCCTGGGCTCCTAGGGCACCGTCTTCCTGCTCTCTGATCCCTCTCCTTGCTCACTTTGTCTTTCTTAAGCTCCTCTCCCTCCCTCCAGACCCTTCATAAATAATGTGGGGGGGTGCCTGGGTGGCTCAGTCGGTTGAGCGTCCGACATCGGCTCAGGTCATGATCTCACGGTTCGTGAGTTCAAGCCCCACGTCGGGCTCTGTGCTGACAGCTCAGAGCCTGGAGCCTGTTTCAGATTCTGTGTCTCCCTCTCTCTCTCTGCCCCTTCCCCCTTCATGCTCTGTCTCTCTCTGTCTCTCAAAAATGAATAAACATTAAAAAAAACTTTTTTTTTTTTTTTTTAAATAATGTTGGCCCAAGAGCCCATCCTAGGACTGGGGCTGAAACGGTGGGGACCACATTGTGTTCTCAGGGCCCCATCAGCCCAACTTCTGGCCTTTCCAAATTGACATCTCCACCCCACCCTAATACCTACATGCCCGTGTTCATTTCAAGCATTATTCACCATACGCATGATACAGGAACAACCCTAAGTGTCCATCAGTGGATGAATGGATAACAAAGAGGTGCTGTATACATACAATGGAATATTATTCAGCCGTAAGAAAGAAGGACATCTGCCATTTGTGACAATATGGATAGACCTTGAGGACATTCTGCTAAATGAAGTCAGACAGAAAGAGACAGATACTGTATGATCTCACTTCTATGTGGAATCTAAACGAGCAAACTCATAGAAACAAAGACTAGAATGGTGGCCAGCATGGGCTGCAGGTGGAAAGTAGGAGAAATGGGGCGATAGTGGTCAAAGTGTAGCAACTTCCAGCTATAAGATGAGTAAGGTCTAGAGACCGAATGTATATATGGCACGGTGACTACAGTTAGTAACACTGTATCATACACTTGAAGTTTTCCAAAACAGACCTTCAATGTTCTTACCACAAAAAAAATATATTAACTCTGTGACACGCTGCAGGTGTTAGCTGATGCTACAGTGATAATCATTTCTCAGTATATAAGTGCATCAGATCAACATATTATATACCTTAAATTTACACAATGTTTTTTTTTAATTTTTTTTTCAACGTTTATTTATTTTTGGGACAGAGAGAGACAGAGCATGAACGGGAGAGGGGCAGAGAGAGAGGGAGACACAGAATCGGAAACAGGCTCCAGGCTCTGAGCCATCAGCCCAGAGCCCGACGCGGGGCTCGAACTCACGGACCGTGAGATCGTGACCCGGCTGAAGTCGGACGCTTAACCGACTGCGCCACCCAGGCGCCCCTTAATTTTTTTTAACGTTTATTTATTTTTGAAACAGAGAGACAGAGCATGAACGGGGGAGGGTCAGAGAGAGAGGAAGACACAGAATCCGAAACAGGCTCCAGGCTCTGAGCTGTCAGCACGGAGCCCGACGCAGGGCTCGAGCCCACAAACTGCGAGATCAACTGAGCCGAAGTCAGATGCCTAACTGACTGAGCCACCCAGGCGCCCCTAAATTTACACAATGTTATATGTCAGTTATGTCCCAATAGAGCTGGGGGAAAAAAAAAAATACAACTGGGTATAAAGATCAAGTAATACTGGTAAAAGGAGGCTAACAGGACGCTGCTAAAGAAGTCAATTGTTGCTTCTCTGCCTTAAATGATTCCCCAGTCCTTTAACTTGTGATTTTATAAGTGGCATCGCGTCTCCAAATGAATCCGTAGCCAGTGCGACTGGCAACATTACCAATCAGAATGACCCCCTTGCAGAATACTAAAGGTGCCTCTCAATCGCCATCTACACAATCAGCAGCAGGGATGGTACCTTCTCCCCTGTAGACACAATACCTTTGTTTAAAAACGTAACAGTGAACCCCCCTGGCTGTCTCTAAAATATAACAAAGCAGAAGCAGAAGGGTTATACTTGCCACCCTCAACCTGTCAGGCAGCCAGCTGGACTTATCAGAGAGGCTTCCCCCGATTCTGCAGTCATTACGGGAAGGTCTTAATTGGCTTTCGCGATTTTGCACAGCACTGCGAATTTGGATAATCGAGTTTGGAAAAAAAGTGTAATCAAGCTGATTTATCCACAATTATCTCCCCCTATTATCCTCCTTGTTACCCCATTCTGCAATTACTTGCATGGAAAATTTTTATGTAATAGAGACATGCAGGCAAAGGCAGCGGAATCCCTGAATCCCGCAGTGAGCGAGGGGCTCAGCTCTTCCCAAGGACCCTGGGTGCCTCCAGGAGGCGGCCCCAGGCAGGCTGACCTCAAGGCAGGTAGTGTAAATGAGGCGCTAATGCCCAAAGAGCCTCTGCTCCAAAGCTAGTGTTCCTTGAACCCTAACTTGGAAACTCACACTTACCACCCTCTGAGAGAGGACTGGCTCCCTGTCAGGTCAACCAGTGGACGGGGCTGACCACCACCAGGCGCATTCCAAAGCAAGTCCAAATACAACAGTGGAAAACGCAGCCATTGACGGTTGCTACCGGCTCTGACATTTGAATAGCGACCCCCCTCCCTATATCAATAGTAATTTGAAACAATATTGTACCATCTGGCATTCTCGAGCCACATGTTGTTCTGGACACTCTCCATGCACCACGTACCTCTTCTACTTCACAAACCCTACGGAGTATTACTGGCATTACGACCATTTTACAGATGGTCGAACTGAGGCCCTCAGAGGCCGCATAGTAACAGCGTAGCCAGATCCCAGAGCCTTCCGAGCCTGTGCTCTGTGCTCATACTCACTAAGGGGTCCCGGCTCAACAAGGGGCAGGTGGAGACAGGTTTATCTTCAAATCGAAGGATCAGCTGATCTTTTACAGGGGAATTTGGGAAGAAACAGGAAAACTTTAAAGAAACGGAAAGGAAGCCACCCACAGATGCAGGCTGGTGGGGCCGTCTTGATTTAAGGCCATTGGCAGTGTCTGTAGGAAAGTCCACGGGTGGGGGTCCTGGTCTCAACTGGGCCACCACGTGCCTCATGACTTTGCAGATGGCACCTGTGTCTCAGACCCTCAGTTTCTCCATTTGTAAAATGCGTGGGTGGCCCCTACGCAATACCGGTGACTTGTAGGGTTTGAAGGGCTTCTAATGTGAGAACAGAGCAGAGCCAAGAATGCCCTGGGACCGCGCTTCTCAATCCTAGCTGCACAGTACGCTCACTCGAGACACTTTTAAAAATATCACTGCCCTTGCCCTGCCCCGGACCAAACAAGTGTGGATCCCTGGGCGTCCCGGGTGCGGTACTCCTGCTGTGGGGCCAACAGGACACTTCTCTTTCCGCTTCTGTTCTTTTCTCTTTTATGTGGATTTTCCCTTTGATTTGTGTCTTTACCTCTCTTATTCCTTTCCCTGATGAATCAAAAGTGGTCCTTTTTAAAATGCGACAAGGAACCCATAGCGCCTGGCATCGAAAAACATGTGCTTGTTTTGTGTTCTGCCCACGAGTCCTACTTCACAGGGACTCCCCTCCGAAGGCCTCGCCAGTTGCGGGCAAGGCCGGTGGCCAGCACTCCGTGTCTGTGCCGCCTGGCCTCGGCCCGAGATTAGCCTGGGCTGGCCGCAGGTCCCTCAGCCTCGGACGCCACTCCCAATGGGCAGCATGAAGAACCATTTGGATTTGGAAAGAGGGAGACGATACCACTCCAGCCCCGAACTTGGAGGCACCAGTCCTGAGCAGGTGCAAAGAGTTTAATACATGTCCGTTGAGGCTGAAGCGGTGCCACATGCAGGGATCCAGCCAGAGTGAACAAGGCACAGCCCGTGTCCCAGGGAGCCCAGCGTGGCTGGTGGGAAGGAGGCGGGGAGAGGGGGAGGCACAAGCCTAAAAACCAGCTGTATTAGTTCCCTATTGCTGTCGTAACAAACGGCTAGTGGCTTTAGCAACACTAGTTCCAGAGGTCAAAGGTCTGATGCACATTTCACTGGGCTCAGATCAAAGTGCAGCAAAGCTACCTTCCCTTCTAGAAGCTCCGGGAGAGAATCCGTCCTTGCCTTTTCCAGCTTCTAGAGGTGTCCCTCATTCTTTGACTCGTGACCCCCTTCAACTTCACAGCCGGCAAGAGTAAGTCTGGATCCGTCCACCCTGCATCTCTCTGGCCCCCTCTCCTGCCTCCCCTTCCTCCACTTTCAGAGCGAGTCCAAAGACTCCCGTGATTCCACTGATCCCACCCAGATAATCCGGGATAACCTCCCCGGTGAGCAACCTTAGTTACCTCTGGGGCCTTAAACCCCCTCGCGACACAAGGCAACACGTCCACAGATCCCAGGGATCCGGATGCGGACGTCCCTGCGGGACATCGTTCTGCCGCACGCTGACCGCTTACGGTGACTGGCCGTGAGGACACGCCGTTAGGTGAAGGGACAATCCTGCGCTCTCCTGTGTTGTGGCTGTTGGTGGTGTTTACATGCAAACATACACTGGACAAAAAGGCGGGAAGAAAATCCCCAAAACGTTAACACTGGTTGTATCTGCTCAGTCACATTTGTACACCTTCCCACGGACGCTTAGCACCACACAGGGACCGCTGAGGAGCCCGCCAGGCCGGAAGCGGCATGAACAGAGTCTGTCCTTCTCCCTCCATCCCTGGCTCACAGTGGTGACCATGGTGGACACGGACAGAGGACTCCCAGGTGTGCTAGCACATTCTAAGTGCTTTACACACGTTAACTCGGTCCTCGCGAGGCTCCACGGAGGTCAGTGTTATTTTAAGCTCCACTGTTTGCACCGGAGCGAGCTCCTCCAGGCCACCTCACTCAAAGCCACCCCAGGGACCCTGGAAAGGTCACAGGCACTTTCATCCTCCTCGGCCGATGAAGACCCGCACCGACTCCGTATCCTGAACTCAAACAGCAATTTCTCATTTATCTCGCTTCTGACCTCAATGAAGATGAGGCAGAAGCCTGGCAGGGAGGACCCCCCCCTCCTGCCCCAGGAAAGAGGGGAGCAGGGCTCTGTTCCCGGTCAGCGCCAGTGGACCCCTCTGTAGGCTGGAGGCAGGGGTGCAGGGCACCAGGACAGTGAGGATGGAGACAGGGACAGGGACACGGACGGGGGTGATCACCAGCCCAGCCCAGTGGGAGCGTGAGGACTTCGGAGTCACGTGGATCTGCACTAGAATATAACCTGCGTCTTGGAGCTGTGATCCCTGGAGGTGCCACGCACCCAGCCTGGGTCTCCCTCGGGGACCAGGGTCTCTGAGCAGTGAGAACTGGAGGAGGTGAGCAGCTCGACCCAGGGCCTGGAATCCACCGCCCGGCCACTCGCATCGCTACCGTATGTGACTCTCTCACTCTACCCCAGCCACACTGGCTCCCCCGAGGGGCCCTGAGCTCACCAAGCGTGCCTCCACACCGGGCATTTTGTCCTTGCCATTCTCTCCACCCGGAATGTTCCTCCCAGACACCTGCAAGGTTCGCTCTTCTCTTGTTTCAGGCCTCTGCTCAAATAGCATCTTTTCAGGCAGGTGTTCTCGAATTATTTCCCCATAAAATAGCAAAACCTCATTCCAAACCAGCCCTTCCTCTCCTTCTCGGCCACATCTTTTCCTACTGGGCGTCACCACCAACAGACTATATTTTTATTTGTGTGCTTCTCTATAGCCTCTCTCACCAGACTGGTGGACCAGCTTGATGGGGGCAGGGACTTTATCCATTTTGTCACTGCTGTGTCTCCGGGGTCCTGAGCTGTGCCTGAAGCCTAAAAGGGGTTCAAAAGAACTTGTTGAGGAATGGATGCTCCCTTCACATAATTTGTGGGGAAAAAACCCACACAATCATTTAGTGATATCCCCTCCCTCCAACAAATGGTCTGTAATCCTATTTCTGGCTGCAGGAGAGAGTTGTAGAAAATGAGTTAGGGGTCGTCACTCACACACACGCACACACACACACACACACACACACACGCACACACCAGGCACACCAGACAACTGGGAAGGCCAACCACAGCCAGAATGACCAAGGGCAGAGAGGCCTGGATACAGACCCCACCCCAGGCCGCGTGAGGCTGGGAGAGTTTGACGATTTGATTCTGTCCCTTCCCCCCTCCCCGCCTCTGACATCCATGAGGCAGGAAAGATCCAGCACCTCCACGTGTGGAAATTTAAAGTCAGTTGGTTTTCACAGAAGTGCTCAGCTCACCTGGGCGACAGATTTCTAACAGCCTCAAGTGCAGGCAACACAGCTGAGACCCTGAAGGCAGATGGGGACATCAGCCATCTCCTGTCAAGGGGGCCCCTGGGTCAAGTGCTTTACAGAACTGGAGACTAATGCTACGTTCCACAGCTGAGGTTCAGAGAGGTTAAGTGATCAGATGGCGGCCTCACAGCCAATAAGTGGCAGCAGGGACTCGAACCCGGGGCTGTCTGACTTCCAGCCTGTGAAGGCCTCCCACCACCCCACACCACCTCCAGGCCTGAAGAGGACCCGTCTCTGCGTGTTCACACAGACGACCTTGGCCTCTTTGCTGTCCTGGGAGAAGAGGAGACTCCACCACCAGAGTCCCCAGGGCCATACACAGACGCACCGACGGGTCAGCTGCCGACCCGCAAACAGACACAGGAGGCAGAAAGAGCTTCTCCAAGGCAGGCACAAAGTCCCCGGCCACTGAATTCCTACCCTACAGACCCTGGAAGAGCTGTCACTAAACCCCAAGACAGCAGAATCGTAGCATCGGTGGCCTTTAGAGGAGGAACAGACTTTAGTGATCAGCTGCTCACTAGCTGACTTAGAAGAAGAGTTCAGTGTCCTGATGTGTCCAAGGGAGACAACAGGAGCACGGAACCCCACCGGATGGGGGAGGGAGGGAGAGGAGGGGCTGTTACATAAAGTGCCTGGCATCCAGGGAGAGCCCTAGGCAGGGTCAGCCCTGGCTGTTGTTTCACTAGCTTTCAACTCCTCCCCCTCCATTTAAAAATCCTCTCTGGGGGGACCTGGGTCGGTTAAGTGTCTCACTCTTGACTTCAGCTCACGTCATGATCTCACGGTTCCTGAGTCCAAGCTCTGCATCGGGCTCCGTGCTGACAGTACAGAGCCTGCTCGGGATTCTGTCTCCCTCTCTGTCTCTGCCCCTCCCCTGCTTGCTATCTCTCTCAAAAATAAATTTTAAAAAATATACTTAAAAAAAAAATCCTCTCCAGAATTCAGCTGTCACGGTTAAGCGGTGATTCCCGCCAAGCAAGCAGTCCGAATGTGGTCAGAAAGTTCCACTTGGTTTAAAGCTCTTTCGTTCAAGGAACTGCATTGTCTTCTTCCTGACATCCCCGGGGCTGCCCTGGAGCCCCCCTCCCGGGACGGTCCACACCCGGGACGGTCCACACCTGGGCATGGTCTGGCTGAGCATCCACAACTGAGTCACCTGCTCCCCACAGCCCAGGGTCTGCAAGCCTGTCACTGCCTGGCGGCAAGAAGGTATAAGACCCAATGGTATGGAGTCCTGAGCCCTGCCCCATCCTCTGAGAGTGCTCATACCACCAGGCAGGGCATCCACTGGGCATGTGTCGTGTGCCAGTCACCGTGTTACTGCTCAGGGTGGGGCACCTATTAAGGCAGACACAGGCCCTGTGAGTCTTGGGTCCAAAGCAGAAGACGGATGATCAGACAACAGCCACACAGTGTGGCGAGCACCGTGATGGGGGAGAAGGGCTGCTGGCCAGCTCGCAGGCTCAGGAGAAGCTTCCCAGAGAAAGCAAGAGCTCAGTTAGGGTCTGGAAATCAGTCCAGGTTGGGAGAGGGGCACTGGAAGACGTGCTCCAGGAAAGAAGGGCTATGAAGCAATTTACCATCCTCTAGATCTGGAGGTCCTACTGTGATCAATAGCATATAAGGCATAATTAATTTTAAAAAGCATATAAGGCGTAATTAATTTTAAAAAGCATATAAGGCGTAATTAATTTTAAAAAGCATATAAGGCGTAATTAATTTTAAAAAATAGCCTCGAGGAAGCCCACAGGCCTTACTTGGTTTCTTGCACACAAACTGCCTCCAAGGCAGGCCTCGGCCAGCGCTGGCAGCTGCTGGCTGGCTCTGCCTAAGTGAGCTGCAAGACTTCACATGTAATCCTGTTAGGGTTTACCTTGTTAGTCTCAGACCCATCATTCCTGCCAAGATTTTTATGAATCTTGATTCTATTATCCTACATATTAGACTTCCATCCCCGTTTTGTGTCATGCACAAATTTGATAAGCCTACTGTCTATGTCTTTATCCAAGTTGCTGATAAAACCTTGGACAGAGGAGGTCAGATTCAGAGTCCTGAGGCATGGCCCTTGGCATCATCCCCCAGCTGTGCCCCAGATGCACGGCCACTGCCAGTATTCTCTGCGTGAGCTACTCGTTCAGCCTCTGACTGCTACGGCAGCCTGATGACATAGTCTTCAGCTGTACTCAAGGGGACACTAACTCAGTAATAAGAATTGTAATACCTTGCTCATCCAGAACTCAACTATCAACATCACCCCTCTATAAGAACCAGTCAGCAATTTAAAAAGCCTCTAGGCATGTAGCACACTCAAGCACTAAAACACAGGACAGCTACTCAGACCCTCAAGTAAAACCTATTCACTCTGAATTTACACACCTTCTACTAAGGTGACTATCTCCTTTCAAGGCCAGCTGCAAACTGTAGTAGAAACACAACTTGCTTTAAGTAAACACACCGTCTATGGCCTCTTACATACAAAGAAAAGCATTTAAACTATGAGAAACAAACCACAATACTTAAAACCCCCAGTCAGTGCATGGGAAAGATGCCTTCCTTACACCTCAGTACACCAAAAGGAATCACAGGACCACCTGAGGGCCACTGATTGCCAGCAGTAAGTTAAATCATGTTTGTCATTCTTTGTTTTAGAATAAAAGTAACAATTTTTAGAGAGGTGCCTGGGTGGCTCAGTCGGTTAAGTGCCTGACTTTTCAAAAAATTTTTTTGATGTTTGTTTAGTTTTGAGAGAGAGAGAGAGCGCGCAGAAGAGGGACAGAGAGAGAGAGAGACACAGAATCCAAAGCAGGCTCCAGGCTCCAACCATCAGCACAGAGCCCGACGCAGGCTTTGAACTCATGGACCACAAGATCATGACCTGAGCCTAAGTCAAAGCGTCTGACTCTTGATCTCAGCTCAGGTCATGATCTCACAGTTCATGGGATAGAGCCCTGCATCGGGCTCTGCATTCACAGTGTGGAGCCTGCTTGGGATTCTCTCTCTCTCTCTCTCTCTCTCTCTCTCTCTGCCCTTCCCCTGTTTGCCCTTCTCTATCTCTCAAAACAAATACATTTAAAAAAATAGTTTAGAATAATGGTAACAAGTTTTTTTTAATGCATAATACAAGTTATTAGCAGTGTGGGTAAGCATTTATTCACTCAGTAAACTTGTCCTGCACACCAAGATGCACAAGCAGGGTTGAAATGGAATTCTGGAAAGGCTCTGCCCAACAGCAGTGACCCCAACAGGCAAGGTTCCTGCACTTACAGAGCTTACAACCTGCTGAGTGGGGACAGACAATAAAGACGCCAATAAATAATAGACAGCATCAGTTCAGATTAAAATAAATACTATTAAAGGGGTACCTGGGTGGCTCAATCAGTTAAATGTCTGACTTTGGCTCAGTTGTGATCTCATGGTTCATGAGTTCAAGCCCCACATCAGGCTCTGTGCTAACAGCACAGAGCCTGGAACCTATTTAGGATTCTGTGTGTCCCTCTCTCTCTGCCCCTTCTCCACTTGTTCGTTCTCTCTCTCTCCCTCTCTCTCTCTCTCTCTCTCGTCTCAAAAATAAACATTAAAAAATTATAAAATAAATATTATTCAAAAACTATTCAAATAAGGGGGATAAGTAATGCAGCATGGTGGGGCATGAAACATTGAACAAAATCCTCAGTAAAGGTTTCTTCACCAAGGGATATTTGAGCAGAAAGGATAATAAGAACCAGCCAAATCAGGCACTGTACAGAAAGTACAACCTTTCTGCTATTAGGAGGAAGTAGAAGGGGAAAAAATGCTTTGTCCCAGAAATCCCTCATCCAGGAATTAAGTCTAAGAATATAATCAGAGATATTCATGGCAACACATGAGCCAGAATGTTCAACACAATGTTGTTTACATCAGCTAAAACCCAGAGATGCCCTGCTAATGTCCAACACCAGCAAGCTGACTGCATCTAAGTATTTGCCTTCATTTAATGTACTGTAGCTGTAGAAAAGGAAAAATTATTTCCCATCTACCCTTCTGAGTTCTTAACTGTATCCCTATAATAAAAGACAGATTCAGAGAAACAAATAAGAGTTTATTAACAGGTGTACCACATGGTTACATGGGAACTACCCAAGGAAAAATGAGTAACTCAAAGCAGTGGCTTAGAACTCCAGCTTATACAGCATCCCCAGTAAAGGATAATAAATCTGTGAAGGAATGACAGGACAAAGGAAGAGTTTTAGCACTTCCAAGGGTAGCTAACTGTGGGAAGGTCAAATATGAGAGGAAACTAATGGCACATAAAGGCTAGTCAGTGAAGTTTGTTATTGCAAATTACTCCAGTGCCATCTCCAGGCTGATAGGGTCCAAAGTTGTCTCCATTGACCAATTTCTGTCCTTCCTGGTACAGAAGGGAGGAGGGACAACTTGAAAATTTGTGCTCCACTTTTAGGCAAAGCGGAGGAAGGCAGGGAGCCTTCCTCATCTGCCTCCTCTTGACTGCTGTCAGCTCAAATCATCCTTATGCCAAAGTGGCACATTTTGGGGTGGTGTATTCTGCCAACCTTCACAACTTTTACAAAAACATATTGGGGATGAATATTTATTGTCATAGGGAGAATATTGAGGGTGTTATGCCAAGTGGAAAAGGCATGCTACAAAACTGCCTTTCAGACAAGGCATAGCTTTTGTGTAGAAAAGTACTGAAGAAAAAAAATAAAAGAACACAGACCAAAACATTAACTGCGGTTTTCTCTGGCTAGTAGGACCATAAATAATTTCACTTTCTTTCCCATTTTTCTCTCTGTATTGTGCAAGTTTCCTACCCTGAGCCTACAATTGTTTTATAATTTGAAAACATTGATTTTTTAAAATGAAAAAAAAAACTTCTGGGGTGCCTGGGTGGCTCAGTCGGTTGAGCATCCGACTTCGACTCAGGTCACGATCTCACTGTTCGTGAGTTCAAGCCCCGCGTTGGGCTCTGTGCTGACAGCTCAGAGCCTGGAGCCTGCTTCGGGTTCTGTGCCTCCCCTTCTCTCTGCTCCTCCCCTGTTTGCACTCTGTCTCTCTCTCTCTCTCAAAAATAAATAAACATTAAATTTTTTTTTAAAGAAAGAACTTCTAACAAAGATAACTTTCTTAAAAAGCTGTGGTTCTCAAAGAGGTACGCTTCAGCTCAGAGGTAGTAATCAGAGGGTCTGTGCCTTGGGAAGTAGGCCTGACCCCACTGAGGACCCGTCACAAGAAGGTTGTGGACAGCCAGCTGTGGGCATGGGCCCTGAAGAAGATGGAGACCTGGCAGACCATGGTGTGTGTCTCAACATTTAATCAAACACACACGTGGCCACACTAATCACACTGTCACCTTTGCCACCTCCCTGCTCAGTGCTACCCTGCACAGCCTCTAAATGCCAGAGCCCAATGGGAGAAGGTCAGGAGTCACCCTTCCTGGGGAGCTGACAGAGCCACGAACCCACATGGTATCTCAATATCATGCCTGGACTTTTCCTCATTGCATTTCTTCCTGGGGAGGAGAAGTTGTCCAACTTGAGTGACCCATGGCTTCCCTGACTTCTCCTCTGAGCTTCTCTGTACATCTAAAGGGCAAGCCTTGACCTCATCTTCCTGTCTGTAGGCCCAGGATATGCCAACTGGAAGAGGTCCTTCCTCTAGTAGGCAGACTGTCATCCGAAGTCACCTCACTACAGCTACGTCTTTTGCTCACTATTTCCTGAGCACCTACTATGTGCTAGCCACATCAGCAGTGGGAGGGAGAGTGGTGAACACAAAAGTCAAAGCCCTCCTCTCACGATGCTTGTAGTGGAGCAAGGCAAATGCCAAAATTATACCTGCACTCATTTGTATCTCACATGGATTTGTTCTTAGGATTTGACTCCGTTCACTGTGAAACTGAACACAGTTCACTCCAGAGTGAGACCTGCTTTCCGATTTCCCGTGAGCAGGGGCTCATGATTTCCAACACAGCCAGCAGAAAAACCCAGAGTGGTTTTCAAAACACCTCAGAAACAAACAAACAAACAAAAAATCACAATGGAAACACTTCCTTCTGGAGCACAACCTTCACAAAGTTCTGTTCTTTTTTTCTTTTTTTTTTTTTTCCAAACTTAAACTAATTAAATTTAATCCAAAAAGTATTCAACCTGCCTTTAGATTCTCTGAGAAGGGAAAAAGAAAACCCTCAGGCAGTAATTCTAAGTGCTGACAAAGCAGTAGGGAAATTTTTTAAAACACTGCTCTCCTGGATTAATTCAAAGCAGGCAGCTCACGTTCTTGAGAGGAAAAGGAAAACCATGATTCGCATTTCAGGCATAAAGTACACAGATAATTAATCAAGCTTCATCCAAGGCTCTTGATGCTTTTTATGTTGGCTATTCCTAAAGCTGCACTGCTTTCCAATACTGCCTGCTAACATCCAGAGAAAGGTTCCACTTGTTCAAGAAAGAAACAAGGATTATGGTAAATGAAGACAGGTTTACCTTATAAACACATGGTTCTCACAGGCAAGATGGGGTAAAGATGGGGCCAAAAGAAGGGTAGGGAAAGTTCTAGATGAACACCAACCATTTTGATGACGATGGCTTTTATTTATGGAGAGCTCCCTGCATGCCAGGCATCACCCTGCTAGCATTTATTCTCTGACAGTTTCCAACAGGTACGATTTTTCTCCCTACTTTGCAGATTCATAAACTGAGGAAGGAGAGGTTGAAGTAATTCAAGCGGAGGTCGAGCAGCATCTGATGCCAGGGGGTCTGGGGCTCCAGATCCTGGGATCCTCTAGGCACTAGGCTCAACTGCCCCTGACCATGGGTTTGTTATGACCAAGATCCACTGCAGGCACGGTGCACAGGAGGCCAGAGGGTGGGCAGCTGGGGACAAAGAGATCACCCCCACCCAACCCCAGCAAGACAGCAATGGGAACAGAGAGCTATGGAGCCAGGCAGGCCTGGACCCCCGTTCTACCTCTGCCACCTATAGAAATGACCACAGACAGGTCACTGTCCCCTCCCTGCACTTCCTCTCCCAAAAAGTGAGAAAGTTAACAGCATTCACTTCATGCTGGTGTCATAAGGACCAGACGAGTTCATTGCACACAAAGCATAAGAAACTCACCTGCATGCACAGTGCGAATTTAGGATTGCTATTCCTGAATTTCCGTAAAGTAACAAAACTGCCTTTCTTTTAAATATCCTATATCGGACCATTCCACTGTTTTACAAAGAGAACCCTCCAGGTCATCTGAAATGGTGATGTGGAACAATAACAGGTAGACTATATTTTGCAAAACTCATTTGACAATGAAAAATGTGGTCAGTGAAATTATTAGACTATGCTGTTCTCAGGCTACCCCTGTTGAATTTCTTTTTTTTTTTTTTTTTTTGCAAAGGTAAATACACTCTCTGATGTTGAAGAATACAGTTCTTAATACATCCATTAATGAGGTCACACTCAGCATGAATATTCTGATTTCAGGCATCAATTTTTACTTTTTAGATTTTCTTAAGATGAATTAAATGGGCTTATAATAATCATAATTTTTTTTAAAAAAGAATCTCACCTGGCACAGAGGAAGCATTCAAAAGGAAAGAAGCTATTCCTGCAAAATCAATTCAAAAGGCAGGCCCCGGGGCTGGAGACCCAGAAGCAAGGTCTGCACAAAGGAGGGCACAGCTCGCCCCAGGCAAAGCTGCTCCCCGACGTCCTCCACTCAGTTTTGTGTCCCACCTCTGGGTGCTGTGGCTCTTACCACCGAAACCCCAACCCCACTGGGCCCCCGAACCCCTGGCAAGCCCTCCTGCTCTGCCAGTCCTCCATGCCAAGAAGACTGGCCCCATGGCATCCCGATCTCCAAGGACCCTGCTCTCTGCCGCTGACGCGACTCTGGCTAGTGAGGCGGGCTTGTGGCATTCAGTTCTTGTTCCCGGCCCAGCTCAGCATCTCACACAATGGGACATCGTCAATGCACTGCCAATGCTCCTGAAGGCGTAGAGGTGATTCCTGCACCATCTTCAGGGAGGGGAGTGGAGTCTCCACCCCCAAGTCATCTACTTCTGCTCCCAGGACAAGGGAATGGGACCAAGGAAAATGACGTGTCACCATCCGCAAATATTCTGTCCCAAATGCAGGTATTCTCAGTGTGACAAGGGCTGCCCTCCAGTTTTCAAAGCTGGGCTTTACAAAGAAAACCCCTCCAGAAACACCCACCCCTGAACTTCAGGTCCATCCCTCTTCCTGATACTTAAAACAAGGTCCACAGGCAACCGCAGGTCAAAGAGACCACGAGGAGAGGACAGCGCTCGAAGGCAGGACTCACCTGTCACCTCACATGCTCTGGGCCTGTGGACGCGTCTCTCCTACACGTGGTGCAGAAGTGTGGCAAATACATGTAGGAGAACTGTCAGGACTTCTTTTTGAAAAGCTTTACTGAGATCTAATTGACACTGTGTATGTTTAAGGTGTGTGATGTATTGGTGTGATGCACTTAAATACTACAAAGGGATTACTGCCACAGTGTTAGTTAGCACCTCCATCATGGCGCTCAACCACCATTGCTTTTTTGTGATGAGCAGATTTAAGATTTACTCTCTTTGTAAGGTGCCCGGGTGGCTCTATTGGTTAAGCGTCTGACTCTTGATTTTGGCTCAGCTCATGATCTTGCAGTTTGTTGAGTTCAAGCCCGGCATCAGGCTCTGAGCTGACAGCAAGGAGCCTGCCTGGGATTCTCTCTCCCTCTCTCTCTGCCCCTCCCCTGCTCATGTACTCGCTCTCTCTCTCTCTCTCAAAACAAATAAATAAAAACATATTTACTCTCTTCGCAACTTTCAGATACATAACACAGTACTGTTAATTACAGTCACTATGCCGTCCATTAGATTTCTAGAATTTATTCCTCTGATACCTGGACGTTGGTGAGGAAAAGGAGGAGACGTTGGGATTTCCTTTTGAGCAAGAGTTTGTTTTGATAAAAAGCAGCTCTCCTCACTAGCTGCCCTACAGAGGCTGTCTAGAAACAGAGCTGCATTCAAATGATCCCAACAGGATTTTGAAAGGACGAGCCCTAACGTGCAGAACTGACGCCTCAAGAGGAGCAAAGGAAGTCACCTGCTACAGCAGCCTGTGGGGCCCGGAGTTAAGAGACGGAGGTTCTAGACTCAGCTCTGCCCCTGAACAACAAGGAAGATCTCAGTAAGGACCTCTGGGAAACAAGGCAGAGGGTGATGGATGAGACAACGCCTAGAGCCAGGTCAGGCCAGACACTGGGTATAATATAATTCACTCGGCGGTGCCTTCCAATAAAATGTCAACATTCCATTTGCTCGTCGTGTGTCTATCCCCTTCATGTCCATGATTTCGCAGAGGTTGTCAGGGTCATTTCATTATCAGGAAGCCTCACTACCAGTCCCTCCTCTTCCCCACCCCCACCCAAATCTGCTCTGAATTGTTCCAACTCATAAAATACTCAATTTAAATGTTTCACGGAAAGCATTTCATCTTGCTTATTAACAGTGTGACACTGGGCACACTCTTTAACCTCTCTAAGCCTTGGTTTTCTCATCCAAAAACATGAAAAATTATAAAATTCTTATCTCACAGGAGCAAAGTGCCTGGCATATAGTAAGTGGTCAATAAATATGAATTATCATCACTAACATCATCATCATCTTCGTCATCGTCAAACCACCACAGTTTGCTACTTCCAGCAAACAGTAAAAGGATCTTTTGTGTTAGGAAAAAAATCAAAGCAAATATCAAAGCATCTGTGTTTCACACGATTTTCCGTGAGTAAGCTGTTCATATGTTTAAAGTCCAATTTAATATGTTCTCATTCCATGGCTGAAAATCTTTGCACTGGTCCACAAAACTGAATTAAAGCACAACACATTCAGGAACCAAGTATTTCCGTCATTAAATAAAAAGATAAGCAGGGACCTTCTATATAACACTGTCATCAATATCACGTACATTCATTCAGGGCTGATATGCTCAGACAAGGTAACAGAGAAAAGCAAATTCTGAGCCAAGTCTTAGAAAATAGGTAGGATTTTAGATACATAAAGGAGAGGTCACTTGAATGATGACTCCAAAAGCCATAAAAATATTCACAGGTAAAAGTAAGAATCAGTGGATTTTTAAAACATAATTTTATATACTAAAAAACATAAACATTGTGTCCAAGAAAAAATTGAAAAATCTATTTAAAGAGATGTCTAATTCAAGATGGCTGATGCAACCCATTCACTTTGTCTCTCTTCCCTCTCAAAAAACACAACTGAAAAGAAAGAAAACATTAAGAAATCCATAGCCAGGTTTTAGAGCCTCCAGGAGTGTCCATCAGTAAAGCAGAATAGCGGGGGAGAAAAACTATGGAAAAGAGAAAGCAAGTGGAAATAAAATACTGGATAATACAACACACATGAAACCTCCCTGAAAAAAGAGTTTAGCCAGAGCAGGGAAACCCAAAATTCTGTGTACAAATTCCCTTCAAATTACTGGGTAACTCAGACATTGCAATGTGCAGGACGGGACTCCAAGGATCCCATTGGAAAGTAACAGCCACAGTCTAAAAGTAAAACAGGAAATTCCAGCAGCTAGCCAGTGCCAGGAGATAGAGTTTGGAGTTGAAGTTCTTCCAAGTTAGCCTTTCTACTGAAACCTCAGAAGAGCCAAATTATAGTAATAAAAAGCACCTCCTAGAACTAAAGGATGTACCCTAGGATCAAAGGCAAAACCAAGATAGACTTATACAAACATAGCCTAGAACGAAGATTCTAAGGATGAAGGCGACCCAGCAATAAATTAACTTCATGCAAGAACAAACCTCAACACTCTCTGGCAGACAATAATGATCTATCGTCTCCATAATGTATGATTCATAAGCTCCAATATGCAATAAAAAATTACTACACATACAAAAGAAGCAGTAAAATGTGACCCATAATCATCAGGGAAAAAAAAAATCAGAACCATAGATCACCTTGATGTTACAATTAGCAGAAAAGGACTTTCTGTTATAAATACATTAAAAGATTATAGGGAAAGAAGAATAGAATGAACAAGTGGAAAACATCAGCAAAGAAACTAAAACTCTAAAAAAGAATCAAATGGAAATTCTAAAATGGAAAAAAATGAACTGAAATAAAGCATTTATTGCGTGGGCTTAGCAGCAGAATAGACATAGTAGAAAATAAAGAATTGGTGAATTTGAAGATAAACCAATAGAAACTACCTTAAATTGAGCCACAGGGAAGAAAGAAATAACAAAAATAAAATAGAACACAGCATTCCAAGACTTGTGGAATAATATAAAACTGTCTAATAAGGGTGCTTGAGTGGCTCAGTCAGTTAAGTATCAGAATTCAGTTCAGGTCATGATCTTGTGGTTTGTGGGTTCGAACCCTGCATCCGGCTCTGTGCTGACAGCTCAGAGCCTGAAGCCTGTTTCAGATTCTGTGTCTCCCTCTCTCTCTGCCCCTCCCCCGCTCACACTCTGTCTCTCTCTGTCAAAAATAAACATTACAAAAAGTTTTAATAAAAATAAATAAAATAAAACTAATATCTGTGTGAATGAAAAACCAAAAGAAACAGAGAGAGAAAATGGGGCAGAAAAAATATTAATGTCTTATTAATATTTAACTGATGAAAGACATCAAACCATAGCTCTGAGAATCTCCATGAACCCAAGCAGGAAATGTACAATGAGACCAACCTAGACACATCATACTCAAACTGCAAAAGACCAAAGGTGAAGAGAATTCTTAAAAGCAGCCAGAGGGGAAAACACATGACATTCAGGAAAGCAACAATAACAAAGACAGCTGACTTCTCATCAGAAAGAATGGAATCTGCAATTCAAAGCCATCTCTAAATAGCTGAAAGAAAACTGTTAACCTAGAATTCTACATCCAACAAAAGTATCTTTCAAAAATAAAGATAATCCCAATAGAACAAAGTCCAAGAGAACCTATTTCTAGCAAATCTGCCCTGCAAGAAAAGCTTAAAGGGGGGCACCTGGGTGGCTCCATCGGTTAGGCATCTGACTTCGGCTCAGGTTATGATCTCACAGTTTGTGAGTTCAAGCCCCGTGTCGGGCTCTGTGCTGACAGCTCACAGCCTGGAACCTGCATCAGATTCTGTGTCTCCCTCTCTCTGTATCCCTCCTCCATTCATTCGCTCACTCTCTCTCTCTCTCAAAAATAAGTAAATGTTAAAAAATCAAAAAAAAGAAAAAAGAAAAGCTAAAGGAAGTTATTCAGGATGAAGGCATATAATCCTAAAGGAAAACACTAAATCTGAAAGAAATAACAAAGAACATTGGAAATGCTAAGTATGTAGGTAAATACTTTCAATGTAATTTCTATAAAGGTATATGGACTGTTTAAGACAAAAACAAATGTTTTATGTGATTCATACATAGAAGTGAAATCTATGACAGTATTTTAAAGGCATAAGGGAAGAAATGAAAGTATGCTGTCATAATGTTTTTATGCTGTATTTTATGCTGTATTTGAAATCTGTTTGAAATATTGACTTAATGGTGACAAGTAAAAAAATGCATATTGTAATCTCTAGAGAAACTACTAAAATTTTTGAAGAGGTGTAGCTAAAACTACAATAAAGGAGATAAAATGGCATATTAACAAATGTTAATTTAAAAATTTTTTTTTTCAACGTTTATTTATTTTTGGGACAGAGAGAGACAGAGCATGAACGGGGGAGGGGCAGAGAGAGAGGGAGACACAGAATCAGAAACAGGCTCCAGGCTCTGAGCCATCAGCCCAGAGCCTGACGCGGGGCTCGAACTCACGGACCGTGAGATCGTGACCTGGCTGAAGTCGGACGCTTAACCGACTGCGCCACCCAGGCGCCCCAACAAATGTTAATTTAAAAGAAAAGAGAGGTGTCTGAGTGGTTCAGTCTGTTAAACGTCCAATTTCAGTTCAGGTGATGATCTTGCAGTTCCTGGGTTCGAGCCCTGCGTTGGGCTCTGTGCTGACAGCTCAGAGCCTGGAGTCTGCTTCTGATTCTGTGTCTCCCTCTCTCTCTGCCCCTCCCCAACTCACACACTGTCTCTCTCTCTCTCTCTCTCTCTCTCTCTCAACAATAAATAAACATTTAAAAAATTTTAAAGAAAAGAGAAAAAAGGAACAAATAACAGGACAAATAAAAAACAAATAAGATGGTAGACTTAAACTCAACCACATCAATAATTGCATTAAATGTAAATGGCTTAACCACTTGAAATAAATGGCAGAGATTGGCCATACTGGATAAAATTAAAAGGTACAACTAAATGATGTTTATAAGACACATACATTAAACATAAAATACAGGTAGGTTGAAAGTAGAAGGATGGAAAATATATTCTATGCAGGCATTACCCTCAAAAAAGATAATGTAGCTAGCTATATCTTGTATTAGATAAAGTGTACTTCAAGATAAGGAATATTAACACAAAGATGAAAACTTCTTAATGATAAAAGGTTTATCAGAGGGAGATAAAATTTAAGAACACTAATCTGAAATGCAGACATAGGAATTCTGACCTCCAAATCACTAAAGGAAAAAAAGAAGGGTGGCAAAGAAACCTTGAGCTATTCAGCTAAACGCAAGAAATTACGGGGTAAAAAAGCAAAATGAAGCACCACAAAAATAAAACAGAGAATAAGCTGGCAGTAGTATGACAAAATATTAGTTACTTCCTCCAAAAATGTAAGTGCTTTAATTACCATAGTTTGAGAGATAGCATATCTTCACATTAAAAAGACCAAGTTAGGGGCACATGGCTGGCTCAGTTGGTACAGCATACTACTCTTAATCTCAGGGTCATGAGTTTGAACCTCATGTTGTGGGTAGAGATTACTTTTTTTTAAAAAAGACCAAATTATAAAGAATGAATTTTTTTATAGTAAGAATATAGTAAGAATAAATGGCCAATCTCTGCCAT
Organism: Lynx canadensis; assembly: GCF_007474595.2. Classification (NCBI taxonomy): domain Eukaryota; kingdom Metazoa; phylum Chordata; class Mammalia; order Carnivora; family Felidae; genus Lynx; species Lynx canadensis. Next base: position 11,032,690 of record NC_044313.2, read on the forward strand.
TTATTTCAAATATAAGTAAAGATTTGAATAGTATAGTCAGCTTGCTTTAATATATTTAGAGCTTTATACCTATCAAACACAAACTATTCATTACGTTCAAGCTATATAAATTTACAAAAAATTGACCACATATGTGGCCACACAGAAAATCAGAACAAGTTATGAAACACAAAAACCGCACAAGCTGCTCTCTCTGATCTCAATACAATGAAATTACTGCATCATTATCCATTATTATTAGTAGTATCCACTATTATCCATATCATTATTAAGACCAGGGAACTAAAGCACAGAGAGATAAAGCAACTTCCAAGTTCACACAGATAGTAACAGAAGATTAGTGCTTTGAACTCAGGCATCCTGACTCTGGAGCTTGCAGTCTTAACCTCCATGCTATGTTTGTTCCCAGAGGTAAGGGGCCATATACCTTAGAATTGAAATTGCAACAAGATTCACTTGCAATTCCATGGACATATGGGAATTTGTAACTGGTAATGGTATCACGGAGAAGACAATGTCTACTCCACAACTGAAAACTATACAGAAACAGAAATTTAAATCCTCTACCTCACTCCATACATAAAAATAAATTTCTGATACGTTAAAGAATTAAAATTAAAGAACAAAGCATAAAATACTAGACAATACAGAACGTTTCTATTTTAGATGAAAGAGGACTTTCTAAATAGGACAGAAAGTGAATAGCTCTGAAACCATAAAGGGAAAGACTGATAGATTTAACTACACAAAAATTAAAATGTGCGCATAATAGAAACAGCAAAGAAATTTAACAGTCAACCACAGACACAGAGAAGATAGCTGCAACATATGAAAGAAAAGATTCATATCTTTAAGGCATAAAGCACTCCTACACTTCAGTAAGATGAAGCATGGATTAAGGGAAATGATATTTCACTAAAGAAATACAAATTGGCCAGCAGACATATGAAAAGATGCTCAACATCACTCACCGTCAGGGAAATGTAAATCAAAACCACAATGAGGTATCACCTCACACCTGTCAGAATAGCTAAACTCAAAAACACAAGAAATGAGTGTTGGCAAGGATGTGGAGGAAAAGGAACCCTTGTGCACTGTTGGTGGGAATGCAAACTGGTGCAGCCACTGTGAATAGACTGAAGGTTCCTTAAAAAGTTAAAAACAGATCCAGTAATTGCACTACTGGGTATCTACCCAAAAAAATATAAAAACACTAACTTAAAAGGGATACATGTACCCGTTTATAGCAACATTATTTACAAAAGCCACATTATGGAAGCAACCCAGGTGTCAATCAATAGATGAACTGGATAAAAAAGATGTGTGTGTGTGTGTATGTGTGTTTATATATGTGTGTGTATATATATACATACACAATGGAATATTATTCAACCATAAAAAGAATGAAGTCTCGCCATTTGCAACGATGTGGATGGAACTAGAGAGTATAATGCTAAGTGAAATAAGTCAGAGAATGACAAATACCATATGATTTCACATACATGTGGAATTTAAGAAACAAAACAAACAAGCAAAGGAAAAAGAGAGAGAGACAAACTGAGAAACAGATGTTTAACTATAGAGAGCAAACAGATGGTCACCAGAGGGAAGATGAGTGGGGGATGGGTGAAATGGGTGATGGGGATTAAGAAGTGCACTTGTCCTGATAAGTAACTGGGTGATATACGTAATTGTTGAATCGCTATACTGTATACCTGCAACTAATATAACACTACATATTAACCATAATGGAATTAAAATTAAAACTTAATTAAAATTTTTTTAACATTTCTTTAGTCTTGAGAGACAGAGAGAGAGAGAGAGAGACAGAGCATGAACAGGAGAGGGGCAGACAGAGAGGGAGACACAGAATCTGAAGCAGGCTCCAGGCTCTGAGCTGTCAGCACAGAGCCAATTGTGGGACTTGAACACATGAACTGTGAGACCATAACGTGAGCCAAAGTCGGATGCTTAACCAACTGAGCCACCCAGGCACCCCAAAATTAAAACCTAATTTTAAAAAGGAAATAAAAACTGCCAATACACAATGAAAAGATACAAATGTAATATTCTGTCCTACGGTACAAATATAAAACATTACCAACACCCAGCATTGGCAAGGATGTCGAAAAACAGAATGTAAACATGGACAGCCTTACTTTAACAGGTGCACTACAGTGTAAGCACAATTGCAATGTTGTCTGTTGTACTGAGACATGAAAACACCCTAAAATTCCCTGAGTAGGTTAATATGATGAAATACCCACAGCCAATAAAAAGAATCAAGTAGATCTAAGTTAAGTAAAAAAAAAAAAATTTTGTCAGAGTGTCTCAGTTTTTATTAAACTTTTATTTTATTTTATATTTACCTATATTTTTATTATGTGTAAATACATAATATATTCAAAATGTATATTTTATGTACACACACACACACACACAAACTACAACTGAGCACAACATAGATGAATCTCAGAAACGTGCCAGGCAACATAGTCCCACAAAAGAGTACACATTGTTTAAAAGTTTGACTTTAAAAAGTGAAGGGAATGAACGGGCAGAGAGGTGAAGCAGTCCTGAGAGAGGTAAGCCATCCTTACCCTTCTCTGTTGTTTCAATTTTTCCAACTATTTCATAATCTTAAAAAAATTTTTTTTAATGTTTACTTATTATTGAAAGACAGGGAGAGACAGAGCATGAGCATGGGCGGGGCAGAGAGAGGTGGGTACACAGAATTCGAACCAGGCTCCAGGTTCTGAGCTGTCAGCACAGAGCCCGACACGGGGCTCAAACTCACGAACCGAGAGATCATGACCTGAGCTGAAGTCGGACGCTCAACCGACTGAGCCACCCAGGTGCCCCTAACTATTTCATAATCTTAAAGAAAATGTTTAAGTGAAGAGAAACATTCATTCCCATTACATACATGCTCTTCTGTGTAAAATCCTTTCTAATATTTGCCCAAATCAAACATGCTGCCCACAGTTTAACTCTGACATCTATTTTTGGAGAGTCCTTTTTCCCTTTAACTACTACATCATAAAATGTTACCATGTTTCTTCCCAATTTTCAAAATTATCGTTTTAATAGACAATTTATCGTGTCCATAATTTATCAAACTATTCTTCCAGTGTTGACCATTTGACTTTTATTTTAGTTTTATTTGACAAATACATTTGCTTTTATGGAACACAGCAGTGAATATCTTATACATGAGGATATTTTTGCATCTCTACATCAGTGCCTCAACATATTTTTCTAACACTTCTAAGTCAAAGGACAGGAATAATTTCAGGTCTGTCTATGCACTGAAATACCACTCTTCAAAAGGCTTATGTCCAGGGTGCCTGGGGGGCTCAGTGGGTTAAGCGGCCAACTTCGGCTCAGGTCACCATCTCATGGGTGGGTTCAAGCCCTGTGTCGGGCTCTGTGCTGACAGCTCAGAGCCTGGAACCTGCTTCAGATTCTGTGTTTCCTTCTCTCCCTGCCCCTCCCTCACTCATGCTCTGTCTCTATCAAAAATGAATACACGTTAAAAAAAATTTTTTTAAAGGCTTATGTCCATTTACATTTCCACCTGCAGCCTCAGATCACATCTGTTTCACCACAACCTTGCACATCTGGGTGTTAATCTTTACCTTCTGGTTTTCCTTTCAATATTTTAGTTGATATTAAATATAGAAAGGTTGATTTTTGACACATTCCCGCTACAGATATGTCTAAAGCAATCACAAAAAGATCACACAGCCCCATCTAAGAATATTTCATTAGGTTCTTCCCCTCCCCATAACAGGAAACTTCTACATTGATTTTTCTGATTCTATATGAAGGTAATAAATGTTTACTGTAAAATAATGTAGGCAATAAATAGCATGAAGAAAAAAGCAAATATTATATAATTCCATCGGCTAAAATAACCACTGTTACAATTTTGTTGTATATCTTTATAGCGATTTTCCTTATAGATATCAACACAAACTGATTTCATTACATTACCCTATGAAAGTAGCATCGCGCACACTTACATAACCTACTTTTTACCACTTCACAATTTATGGGTATCTTCCGCAAGTCAACAAATAGTCGTCTATGTTACTAATTTCAATGGCTCCACATTCTTTGGTCCCAGCACAATAAAAAGTGTGTGCTGATCTATATGCAATGTCATTTTGCTGCTTTCAGATGGATATTTTGCCTTTCTATGGAAATCACAGATTTATAAAGGTGCGTTCGCTATTTGTATTACTAGTTCCCTGTTAGTTCTGCTGCCCACTCTTCTCTTTAAGAGCTCTGCTCTTTTCTCATTGATTGGCAAGAGCTTTCTGTATATGAGGAGTGTTAACTCCTTACTGTGTAAATCAGGACAATAATATCACCTCTTGCGGCGGGGGGGGGGGGGGGGGGGGGGGGGGGGTGGCAAGGGACTTGCAAAGATGGAATCATCTAAGGTGTGACAAGTGCCTAGAACAAAGTTGATCTACAGTACATGTTAAAGCTCGTCTCCTTTCCTCCCTCTGTAACCAAAGTGGAGATACAGGTCAATGAAAAGATACTGACACGTACACAGGTATTGGTCAATTCATTTTGTCAGTGATTTCTTGGATGATTATTCAGAATGCTTCCCCCAGACTTCTGAAATCCTAGTTCAAGGCGCAGCTCTCCTGTGGTGCTAAGAGCTGCATTCTTCTTCTTATTATTACGCTGTGATATTAGGGGGGTTTTTCACTCACCTTCATCTCCACCTGCCCACAGGAAGCATGATGGAGCCAGGGACACAGAGTGGCTTTACCACTATGTACCAGCTTTGTAGCTGGCACCTGTTACACATCATTTCATCCTTACAGCCAGCCCCCTGGCAGGTGTTATTTCTTATCCCCACTTCACAGATGAGCAAGCTAGGGCACACCCTTGCAATCAGCAGTCAGAAAATAATTCCAAAGCCCCTGCACTGACTACGGTGGCCAGGCTGCCTGCCTGCCTGCCTGCCTGTAGAGTGGGGACCCAGCTCGTGGCTTCTTCAGGGCATTCAGGGCCACCACGGGCTTTCACAAAGTAACTGCTCAACAGATGGAGATTAAAGCAGCACACATCCCTAATTCAGAAGCGGAGCTAGACGAAGAAAGGCCAAATCCTTCTTTAAAAACCTCAAGTGAATAACAACCTAGCATTTCCACTCCTAGGTATATACCCAACAGAAATTACAAATATGTTCACGAAAAAAAAGAAAGGAAGAAAGAAAGAAGACAGACAGACAATAACAGCATTAGCCCAAATCAACAAATAACCCCAATATCCATAAACAGCAAAATGAGTAAAGCAAGAGGTAAGTCATGCCATGAAAGCTCTATGGCAATAAGAATTAACAAACTACAACTAAGTACAACATGGATAAATCTCAAAAACACGCTGAGCAAAGCAGCCGTATGAAAAAGTACCTGCTGTATGATTCCATTTATATGGAGCTCAGAACTGAACCCTGGGGGCGGGGGAAATGGGGCTTGGTGGGCAGAGGGTATTCTGGGAAGCTGTGCAATTATAAATCATGCATTTGTTTCCTTGTGTATTTTATTTTTAGGTTGAATTCAATGAAATTCTTGCTTTTGTAGGTCAAAACAGTCAAATATCAGCCACTGCATATGGTTCGAACTAACACTTTCATAAAAATGTTTTTAAAACCCTTCGGAAAAGGAGAAAAGAAATGTCTCCCAGTGACTGGCAGACTGCCTACTTTTCTGAAAACCAACCTAAATGCTCCTCCTACGGATTCTGACCCTGTTTCTTGCTCCTTTGTCTGCAGTGGAGACCGAATCACAACTAGTCTCTCACCTTTGTAGGACAGTTTTTCAGTCACATATTGAAAGCTGGTGATGCGACCATCCCTGGGCTCAAGACTCCCAGATTCTCTGTGCCTCCTGCTCGTCCATCCCGGGACATCTCCAAGTCCCTCTACACCTTTGTGCCTTTGGTTAATGATGGCACCGGCGGGTATGGTTCTGTGTCAGTCCACCTCCGCACTGTAAACCGGTGCTTCTGATTCACCCACAGGTTATATTTACTAAAGAAACAAGTATTACTATGATGATTTTCATATTTAAGAACACTATCATAGGAAAATAGAGGGAGGTATGGTGCTTTTATGAGCCTTGTGTGGGTCATAAACGGCATCATCTTTATAACTGAGATAACTTTGTCTACAAGTTATGAAACTAATGATCTCCTTTTCGTCGTGTTATAAGCATTTATCTCCCTGTGGCAGAACATCATCAATTCTCAGAATTCTGGGTTCAGCAGACTCACTTTACAGTGGCAAATAATATTTCAAGCAGAAGGCTGCTCCATTTACCAGATGACAAGGCAGAAGCCTCCCCAGGGAGGGAAGAGATGCTCACCGCACTCCACCCACCCCGACTGGGGGTGGACAGGGCCCCGGGAGGGTGTCTGATAGAAAACTCCCTGCGCAGGGCTTCGGACACTGGGTGTCGGAAGAAAATGATAGGAATGCAGCATTTTCCTTTCACATGGTCCAATGCAGTTATGCTAATGCCCCTTCGGATTTGATGTCCTAAAATCACTGTTGTAAACGGCCAGCAATGTAAGTCACATATGAGAAACGACAGTACTGGGACCACCCGTCCATTAGACAGCGAGCCAGCCACGCTGCTCTATGGGGGTACGGCTCACTGAATGAGCTCATTCATGAGCTCAAGTTACATACTTGCCTCACGGGGACTAAAAGGAATCATGCGAAATGTATTTAAAGAAGTTTACTAGTTTATAGAAATCCCGTAGTAAATCATTTGTGATCAGAGTATTGTTAGCTACCTATAGCGTTTCTATTTAGCGTACATTATGGATTCATCTTAACAAAAGGACAATGGTAATAACATTTCCATTTACTGAGCACCCATGATGAGCTGAATACTCTCTCATTTAATACTCCCAAGCCTTACGTTCATGGGTACTGCTATTTTTTCTGTGGAACAGAGGGAGAAACAAGGATCTAAGCTGGATAAATACTTTCCCCAAAGGCTCATGCAACTAATAAGTGTCAAAATCTGGATTCAAGCCTCAGCAACCAATGCCAAAGGCCATGGTCCTGACCACTGTGCTACACTGCTATTCTCAGACACCAACTATACGTAATAGAGATTCATAAGAGTGGGGAGAAGGCATCTCATTTTTGTTCCATGTACTGTAGGTGCTTAAAGCACCTTATCTCCTAGGGCGCCTGGGTGGCTCAGTCGGTTAAGCGTCCAACTTCGACTCAGGTCATGATCTCATGATCTCACAGTTTGTGGATTCCAGCCCCGCATCAGCCTCTGTGCTGACAGCTCGGAACCTGGGGCCTGCTTCAGATTCTTTGTCTCTCTCCCTGTCCCTCCCCCGCTCACACACTCTCTCAAAAATAAATGAGTAAACATTAAAAAAAAAAATTTTTTAAAGACAGGGGTTATAAAAAAAAAAAAGCATCTTATCTACTAACATCCAATGAGGTAAGTATTGTTCTTCTTTCCCACAAGAAGAAATCGAGGTTCGGAGATTTTAGGCAACTTGCTGGTTAGTGGCAGAGCTAAAATCCAAACATAGACCTGTCTAGCTCCAAAGTCCATAGTCTTTCATCATACCACTTTGCCTCAAATGACTTTGTTTCTAGAGAGCAAGCAAAATTATTCCAAGTGTATTAGCCAGATGGAACAGACTTGTGCTTCAGTAGCTAATCAATCCCTAAAATCGCCATTAACGCAAAAAGTTTCCTTCTGGCCCACAAAGTCCACTGCCAATGCTATGACTCTCCAGGGAAGCTGTCTCTCTGCTTACGTGGAGAAGTTCTGCCGTCTCAACACACAGCTGCATGCTCGTCCCCAACAGAGGAGGACAATGACAGGCCACTAAAGGCCACTAAGTTTACGCTGCCCCAACCGGAGCTCACCACCTGTCAAACACCCACGTTCCATATGGCCCCACCTGATGGCAGGAGTTGGGGAAGGGTAGTCTGTGCAGCCGGAAAAGAACCAGAGGAGACCCTCCAGCACAAGAAGGCGTAGGCTGCACGTCAGTAGTCCCCAAATGTGGTGGACAGAAGGCGCACCTGTTGAAAATGCAGATTCCCAGGGCTCCCTTCCATATGTTGATTCAGTGAAGTCTGAGCTGGGCCCCAGGAAAGTCTGATGCACGTGGTCGGCAAACCTTTAAGGAAGCCTCATTCTGCACTGAGGCAGATCGCCCTGGGGTCTATGTGACCATCAGAAATGGCCATCAGAAATCGATCGCAATCTGGTGAGCACTCAAGAGGCACAGACCGCGCTGGTGGCAAGGCCTGGCTGGGAATATAGACAAAGCAAAGAAGACGATGACACAGTGCCGGCCCCCACAATCCAACAGCTGGCAGTATGGAGCCAGCCACGGAGACAGCTGACCGCAACCCAGGCCCCCAGAGCGCACACACCGTGGGGCACAGCAGCTGGGTACTGTCACTTACAAACGTAAACAGGGCCTACGTGCCCGAGGGAGCTGTCATTTTCCACCACCAGGCAAGTGTCTTACCATGATGCTTTTTTGTTTCAAATCTCCCGGGGCTCCCCAGTTACTGCTTATAAAGGAATGTCCATGCTTCCCAGCAGGGCACTGAGACCACCCACATTGCTGTCCCAGACTCACTTCCTGCCCCTCCTACCAGCCACCTCCAGACCCACACTCTATGCTGAGGCCACGCCCAGAGACCTGATCCCCATCCAAAATGTGCCTCCAGACCTCTAGGCCTTTGCTCCAGGCCACTCTGTCCACAGGAATGTCCTCGGGCCTGCTGCTGGATACTCAAGACTCAGGTGAGGTGCCAGTTCTGGGCAGCCTTCCCTGGCACCTGTCCCCACCTTCCCATCCCTCCCGGGGCTAATTAACCCCTCCTCAGTAAACTGAGCGCTTTGCTCCAACTACCACAACTGTCCTTGGCCTCGAGCCCCGGACAGGACTCTTCAGGGTAATACTGCAAGATACGTTAGTTTCCGTCACTACTCCAAAAATCCTACCTGACAGCTAGTGCCCTCAGGCAAATCACCTGGACCAGCAAAGGTGCCAAGTTTCCCTGTGTCTGTTTGGAATGATACCAACCAGAGTGCACCAACGAAGGGGAAGGAAAAGAACTCGTACAGTGCTGGCCCCTAGAAGGTGCCAAATAAGCATCTGTCACCTGGATGGATGATAAAAACGTTGGGAGGAAAAACTTCCAAAGCAAGCGATTACACTGGGGAAAATCACTAGTGGTCCACTGTGTGCTTGCTCGGCCAACCTGTGAGCTCCCAGGGGCCCCCCCCCCCCAGCCTTCTTCAAACACCCTCCCCACCCCCCCCTCCCCGCACCCAGTACAGGTCTCCTGCACAGGAAGTGCTCCAAGAAAGACACAGGATTGATCTGAATTGAGGCAAATGTCATCCACTCGCTGAGCAACCCACAGCTCCCAGAGGGACATCCCAGACAGGGGGCCACTCAGAGCGGGTAGTGGAGAGAGGGACTGAGGACCCCAGGGAACCTGGGCTCACAGGTGAAACAGGTAGATCGCCTTCCCCCTCCACCGGCATTTCTGATTGTTGTCTTATTTCCAGAGCCCTTTCTGCAGCGCTATAAAGAAAGGGTTTTCCGGATCAACTGATGTCCTGGAGGCAAGGGCCAAAAGGTGCAAGAGAGAGTATACACACCCTCCAGTTCTTTAATCTACCAATTAGGTTCTGACCTGCAAGTTTCTCTCCCCACACCTCACCCTCTGGGCTCCAGAGACTAAGGGAGACGCTGCAAAGTCTGTAACATATCCTAATCCCGTCTCTTAGGGCATGGGACCCATAACTACCACCCCATGCCCTTTGAAATGTCATCCTAAGAGTCTGCTCTGAGAACCAGAGTGACGCCTCTTCCCACACATCATTCTACGCCATTCATTTGCTTCTCCGGAGACAATAGGTCACGGTAAGGGGATCGCTTCTAGGATGCAGTCACTTTTGCTCTAGTTTCCAAAGTCTGGTGCCAGACACATTCTATCTCAGCGGCTGATGGCTGTGGGACGTGGGGTTCAGCTGCCTGTTCAGATCCAGATTATACCTCCTGCTACCTGAGTGTCCTCAGGCCAGCTACTTACCCTGTCTAAATCTTGGTTTCTTTGTTTGAATGTCTTATGCACAGTAAACCCTTGAGAGCCGCTCACCGGCTGTTATTCTTCCTGAAGCAGTATAGCGAGGTGACTGAGAGTCCAGATGACGCAGAAGGACCATCTAGATTTGGATCTCAGGGCTTCCCATATTCGCTCTGTGACTTGGGCGGTTCCTTAACCTGTCTTTGCTTCGGCCTCTTCATGCGTGAACACAAATGCCAACATACCCGCTTCGTGGAGTGTGTGTAAGGGTTAAATCTGTGTGATCATCTTCATTACTGCCTGGCACGTAATAAACCTTCAATAAATGGCACTTACTGTACTGGTGACAGCAGTAAAAGTGGAGGTAATATACTACCAACAGTGTAACACTGGCTGCGAGGCTGTTGACTGACCACCTTGTATCCACACTGCGTTTGCTCACCGAGGTCCGGTGCTGGCTTTGCAGGTACACACAAGCTCACAGAATCTGCGGAGCCTTGGGTGGCAGGAAAATGGAGGAAGCCCACTGAAGCTCCTCCTCTCTGCTCTGCCCACACTCCATAAGTAAGAGCAAAGGGGCCTCCGGGCAAGCTTCAGAGCACTAAATGCAGCCTCAAAGCCACACATTGTACTTTGATTTTTCCTAAACACTGGGCTCCTCTAACCATTTCATTCCCTGTTCGGTTAAGCTTTCTGTGGCAGCCCTGATTTGTGTTACTCGTTACTAATTTTCTTCCCGGTGGTTTGAACTTCTTGGTCAGGGCTGCCCAAAGGACATTGCACATCTCTTGGATGGTCTACGGGGGGTGCCTGGAGGGCATGCTCTTGGGATCCTGAATCGCCAAACCTCAGCACTAAACCTGGCCTAGAGACAGAGAAGTGGTTCCCTAAGTAGAAAGGAAAAGCATATAACCCTACAACCTCAAGGTCCAAAACTGCATTTCATTAGCACTCACTTCAAGTCTACAGGAGCATGTGGGCCTCAGGCAGTGGGGTCTTGCTCTCACTCAGAGAAAATATAATCACAGAACAGGTGCATCTACAGGTGACGTCCTCCCAGAGGCACAAGTTTGCAAAGAAGCAAGGTGTCTCCCCTCCCCCCAAAAAGATTATTCTCTTATCCTGAGAAATAGTGTACATACAACGAGCAGAAGCAGGTGATGACTTTTATCAGCTACACTGGACCCAGCTGCAGAGAAAGTGGATGCAGCTTGCCCAGAAGGATTTTCTCAACCCACTCTGCTACGGAGACCACCACCTTCATGAGCACAGGTGGGTACAAACCACTGAAATCTTGCCATCAGACCAGCGCTGGAGAAAGGAAGAACAAACCTTCCCCTAAAATCCAGCCTCTGTTATCCCACCAGAAGCTTATCTAAGAAAACAAAGGGTCATCTGTATCTATGTGCGCCTAGCCTGTCCTTCCGGAAGTCGTTATCTCTGCCTGATGATAAAGCATCTGAACATCCAAGATTCCCACCCAGGCAGTCTCACACCGATACCAAAGCTGGTCTTTGCAGGTAAAAGAGCCACAAGTTGGATCCACTGTACTGGTTCCAACTGACAGAAAATCAGGGAATCACCCCAAAACACCATCAGTGCCCAAATGTTTCCCTTTGAGTAACGGCATATCCCCCATTAATTAATACAAAGGGGAACTTTGGAGAAAAGAATATAAAACTGCCTGATTTTTACATAACGTTCCTTGAGGAAGCAAAAAAGCACATAAAGCAGTAATTATCACATTTTCAAAGCCACTGCACAGAGTGTCATATATCTGTAAACATCTCATAAATGTTTTGGGGGCTATTTGAAATCTGAAAACAATATAAATATTTGCATACCGTTGGACCCTTTCATTATCTGACAATTTCCAGCAACAATCAAACCAGGCAGCCTACCAGCCTACCTCACTTTATTTCAGCATTACGCACACTCACATTTACCAAACAAACGTCTGGTAAATCCTGTGCACTGAACACTATTTTATCATTTCTATCATATAATAATATAATGGAACTAGCCTATCTGCCAATCAGATCTGGCCCCATCTGATCACACAGCCATCTCTACTTTTAATATATGTTCCAAAGGTAGAAAGATGGAGTAAGAGAAGGGAAAAGTGTTTTTTTGTTTTTCCAAATGCATCAAAACCCAACTGAAGTTCTTCTAATTCCTTCTTCGCACTGAATAACAGCAGTGTTTAGTCAGAAGCTGGGAGAGGGGGCTTGCCTGCATCTGGGGGAACTCATCACCCTTTATGATGGTGTGAATCAATACTCTGGATGAATTTAATCCCTAGTAAAGAAAAACATGCAAGAAAGGGTCTTTCTTTCCATGTGTATACCCTGGGCTGCACGAAACAGAAGTCAACTCACAGCCTCCCACCTGCCATCAATGACTCCAGGCTGGGGCAGAAATCCAGAGAGGGGCCTCCTGTTTGGAATGTCTGCATGCATGGGCTTTTCAAAAGAACCTGGCAAGTCCAGAAAGTTCATGCAACTTTAATATTTCAAATGTGTCAGAAAACAGTCATGGGCGGAGGGGCAAAGAGAACCTGACAAGCTAACGTAGGGTCAAGTGCAGGTGCAGTCGCCTGCCTGGCAAGAGATCATAGGGGGCTGTGGAGTGGGTCTGAGCTGGTGTTAAAGGCTCGGATCTGAAAGGCAGAGACGGCGACAGCTCTCTGCTGCTTGGGCCTCGGGGGCCGGCGGGTAGCGGGTCCCTGAGGCGCCCTGGGGTTCAGACATCTCTAAAAGAGCCTGCGCCCGGAGCCCCCTCCTCTTTCCAAGATCGCTTTTTCCAGGTACCAGCCGCTCGGAGCCACCAGAGGCATTTCGCTGCTATCCCCATTAGCGCCCGCCCGCACCCTAAGCGGACAAGGGCTCCGCACTGAGCTCGGGGCGTACGGATCCCGTACCTCGGGCTGCGGTCCCCGACTTCCCCAGCCTCCGCAGCAACAGTTTTCTAGCCAGAGAAGTACCGCAAACGTCTCCTGGGGGAAACGCTCACCTGAACCCCGGTCGCCAAAGCCAGGGCCAGGGCCACGGAAGGAGATCCAGCCTGGCCCTGCGCACGGCGATGGGAGATGGGCCAGGAGGAAGGACTGCAAACGTCGGGCTCAGAAGATCGCACAGAAAGAGAAACTTCCCGAGTGCGCGAGCGAGGTTGCGCTCCCGCTTCCAGGGGTGCAACCTGAGTCCCCGGGCAGCTGGTGCGCAGCCGGCGACAAGCGCAGGCGAGGGGGCCCGAGCGGCGGCCGGTCCCGCTCCCTGGCGCGATGGGGGTGGCGGGAGCGAGTCTTCGTCCGGCGTACGTGGGTCCCTCCGCGCCCAGGGTCCCTGGAAGGGGACCAGGACGGTCCCGTAGGACACATCCCGGGCACTGGGCGGGGAGGAGACCTCGAATCCAGGCCCCGAAGGGACGCGGTGGCGCAAACAAAGTTGGGGCGCAGACACGCTCGGTCCGTGGGTCCCCGCGTCCGCGCGCCCCCGCCCGCGGCGCACCACTACTTACACGAACACTCCGAAGAGCAGGGCCCGGACCCCGATCTCGATGGCCAGCTCCCGCATGGTGCGGTCCGGAGAAGCTCCCGGGGCGGCGGCGGGCGGCGGTGGCGGCGGATGGTGCTCTCGGCGGCTCCCGCAGCTCGACCGGCGCCGGCTCGCCAGACCCGGGGCGGCGAGGGAGGCGCGCTACAGGCCGCGGGCGGGGGCGGGAGGCGGGCGCCGGGCGGGGCGGGCGGGCGCTGGGGAGTGGCTCGCCCGAACCTCCCCGCCGCGGGGCCCGGGGGCTCGCGGACGCCGCGCCCGCCGCTCCCCGCCCCGCGGCCCCGCGCCGAGCCGGGGGCGCCCTGGGGACTCCCCGCGCCCTGGCGCCGAGCGCCGCCTCCGCGCCTGCCCGGGCGAGGGGAGGGGAAGCCCGGGGAAGCCCCGCCGCCGCTGGCCCGCCGCCGCCTCCCCTCGCGCTCCCCGGCTCCCCCGCCAGTGGGCGGCCCCTGCGCTCGGCTCCCGGGGCAGCGCGCTCGCTGGGTCTCCGCCTGCGGCTGCTCTGCGGCTCCGGGCTCGGCCTCCGACTCCCGCTGGCCGGCCTCGGGCTCCCGGCGCACGCACGCACGTGGGCAGGTGGCGGAGACGCGCCGGGGGATTCTCAGGCCCAGGCAGCCCCGACAACCTCTGCTCCTGCGGAGCCCCGCACCCTCCCTCCCGCTTTTTTGCTCTCCCTACCCCTTGCCAACCTGAAATTCTTCCCTTTATTGTCTATAAAGTTGCCCCCGCCCCCTTCCCACCACCCACCCCGAGAGCCCTAGTAGGCTTCGTTTTGCGCTCAGGAACCGCCAGCCAGCCAGGCTCCGGAGTCCTGGCACACGGACTGAGGGCAAAGGTGAGCCTGGCTCTTCACCCACCCACCAGCGCCAGGCAGCCCCTGGGGTGGGCTTCCTCCGACCCCCACCCTCAGCAGCTTTGGGGCTGCAGCGCTGTGAAAAGCGAAAAGGACAGGCCCTTGGGGTCAGCCATGAGCCCCTGGGGCAGTAAGACCAGGAGTGTCATCCTTAGGGTTCACAGTCAAAGGCCAGACCTTCACCACTGGCTGCTGGCCTGGGGGTCATGACCTCAAGCCAGAGCCCAGAGGGGATTTGGCTTTGCTTTTCCCATCCCCTGTCAGGACTGCGAGTATTTCCTTTAGCTTTATTAACTTAAGCCAAATGGACATTCAAGATACAAAGCTCACACTAACCATTAGTTTGTCCCTGGGGAGACCAGATCTCGTGGGTTTTAGGAGAGATCCAGCCAGGATTTTATGAGTATGAGAAATGGATTAGAGGGTAGTCCCTGGGAATGAGGAACCATATCTCAATTTTGGACAAAGGGGGAGTAGGTGGAGAGAAGAGCTTTGGAGGAGGGCTTTGGCACCAGCAAAGGACAAACAGACCCTGCCTCCAAGGGGACACATGACAGACCCGAGATACCTAAGCCCAGACATCTCAGGGTCTAGGGACAGAGAGGCAGACAGAGGAAGAACAATCCTAGCTCTGTGTGGAAGAGGCTTCACATCAAAACCACAGGCAGTGGGGTGCCTGGGTGACTCAGTCAACGGTTAAGCATCTGACTCTTGATTTTGGCTCAGGTCACGATCTCACAGTTTTGAGATCGAGCCCCATGCCAGCACAGAGCCTGCCTGAGACACTCTCTCTCTCTCTCTCTCTCCATCTCTCTCTCTCTCTCTCTCTGTCTCAAAATAAATAAAAATAAATTTTTAAAAAACCCACAGAGGAATCAAATTCCTCTGATTTGCCCATCTCTGTACACCCAATGCCTGGCACACTGTGCTTGATGAGTTTTTGGCAAATTAATGAATGGACTATGTATCTCAGTTGGTATGTGGGGTGTCAGGTGTGGTGGAAAGGGAAGAACTTGGGGGAAAGAGGTATGGTTCTGTCTCCTCTGTGTCTTGGGCCTTGAACACAACTGGATTCACGCAGGTTGGCCAAGTGGTATAGGAGATCCTATAGTCAACCCAATGAATTCTAATGACCCAGATCTGAGACTGGCAGGTGGCCATATTCCAGGAAGGGACACTAACAAGAGCCCATGTTATTAAAATATCCCTTGTTGGGGCGCCTGGGTGGCTCAGTCGGTTAAGCGTCCGACTTCGGCTCAGGTCACGATCTCACGGTCCGTGAGTTCGAGCCCCGCGTCGGGCTCTGGGCTGATGGCTCAGAGCCTGGAGCCTGCTTCCGATTCTGTGTCTCCCTCTCTCTCTGCCCCTCCCCCGTTCATGCTTGGTCTCTCTCTGTCTCAAAAATAAATAAACGTTAAAAAATTTTAAAAAGAATAAATAAATAAAATAAAAAAATAAAACATCCCTTGTTATAAGCACCATCTGAGTGCAGCCTGTGCAAAGCCGTGCGCTAGGTGTTAGGATTCATAACCTGGATAATTATGGGAAGGATGGGGAGCCAAAGAGTCGTGAAGAAACATCAAGAAGCCATGCAAAGCAGTCTTAGTAAGTCCAAAGCAGTGCTTCGGAAAACTGGATCAGTCAGAGGTCAGAAGTTCGAGTCATTCCTTTGGTCTGGGATGGCCGGGGACTAGCCTTGTAGAGGACAGTTGGTTCTTGTAAGGCACAGTAGGAAGACACAAAGGGAGGAAATTCTGGGTGAAGGTAAGAGGGTAGATGCAGAAGGTTGGAAGAGGTTTGGAGGGCACAGTCGGTCCACCTTCCTGGAAGAGCAAAACCAAGCGTAGGTTCGTGGCAGAGAACTAGTTCTCACATCCCTGCCCACCAGAGTCGGTTACCAAGATTACAGAATTAGAACCTTTGTGCCACAATGTGTTTATCATTTTTGCTTGTATTAGAGATGCCTTGGGAGGGAGTTTGAAAGGGCATGTGATCTCATTGCTGTAGTCATTAAGAAGTGACTCTGAAACACATCTAAAGAGCTGCCCAGTTCAACTTCCTGTCTGATTGCCTGAATCTATTCTCTTGGTTCTTCTTCTCTCTGTTCTGTCTGCACTGTATTGGCTTCAGTCTCAGGTTCCTGGTAGTTGCAAGTTGGCTGCAAGAATCCCAGCTTTGCAGGCTCTCAGAGTCAAATCTGGCGGGAACGACCTTGATCTCGATCCCAGAGCTCCCAGCCAAAATGTCATTGAATGTCAGTGGCACTGCCGGACATGAATCCATCACTGTGGCCAGGGAATCCTGATGGACTGACTGTCTCAAGCCTGGGTCACATGCTTGATCCCTAAGCAGGGAATGAAACCTTCACCCAAAGCCCCACAAATAGGGGCTGATACTTTGGAGTAGGGAAATTGTTTGATGTGTAGCAAACAAACAAGGGCCAGGACACCCCCAGGCAGACTGAAGACAACTGGCATGTACCCCACCCCCCACCACCGAATTCTTGTCTACGCGCGCAAGGTCTTTCAACCAGTGAATGAGTTCTGCTGGGCGCTCCCTGGTAAGACAGCACCGCTTTGTCAACACAAATTTGCAAGACTTTAAACAAAGCTGTGATGTCACCCAAGGCTTGCCCTTTGCTATCCAGGCTCTTCCCCTCTTCCTTCTTTACTCCGGTCAGCAAGCCTGTCATCTGCCCTAATGATGTCCCTTTTCATTTACCAGATTTGGCTTCCAGGGAAAGCTCTAGCCTTCTTTACTGTATAAACCTGGATCAGGATATTTTGTGGGCTCTCTCTCATGGAAGAGTTTCTAATTTAAGGGAGGTCACTCTTGAAGGGCAGGCGGGTTCTCTTCCCAGTGAAAGGGGACTGAAGAGGACATTCTTGGTGTCCCAAATCCCACAGAGCAGACAGCCACTTCCACGGGTGTGGAGGTGGTTGGCTCCAGAGGCAGTGCAGCTGTAAACACGTGCCAAATAACAGAGCTCTCCAGAAGTGCCGTATTGCTACCCCAGCAGATAAATGAATTGACGAGGGAGTGAAGAAATAAAAGCAGGGTAGATAAAGCACTCCAGCCAGATCACCCAGGTGTCCAACTCCTGTGGAATGTGACGCGTTCCCCAGGGAAGGAATGAGGGGTCAGAGCTTCAGCAAGCTCAGAGACTTGGGCAGTCGCTAGAGTCTCACCCAGTCATCAGAAATGACATAAACGTGTCCATCCCTTGTGGAGACATATTGAGCACCATAGCTGTAATGCGCGAGACTGATCTTTGAAAACTCACATCAGAATGTAAACACTCAAATGACTGCAGCTTCCCCCAGTGCTTCTGTGGTTGCACACATTTTCCAAGTGCCACTCTGGGAAAATCTCTCATATTTTATGCCAAGCTTATGAGCATGCCAAGAAAGTCTCCGTCATCCCTCCATAATCATGCCTCTGCTGTTGGATATTTTTTTGATCCTCAGACAGCATTGTACAGTATGGTGATCCCATATTGACCAGACTTTCAGCTATTTCCGAAAACCAAAGCCACCTTTGGAGAACGGAACTTTGCAACGATTTCTTATAATCTCATTTCCAAAAGTTACACGTTGTATCTCAATGACACCCATCTAAGTGCTCTAAGAGCGTCACCTGGCAACAGGCGGCCAGCATGGTGACCCTTAACCTCCGAGACCCACACATTCAGGCTTTCCACCGTGATTGCCTGGTACAAACTTGCTGATGTGCCTAAAACACCAAAATCCAAGAGAAATTTCAAGAGAGGTCATCAAGTTCAGCCTTGTCCATGAATGTCTTCCTAAATAGTTAATAAGTATCTGTCTTCTTGAACACCTCCAGGGATGTGGAACTCACTGCTCATTCCATTTTTGGAGAGATTTGTTGTTGTTGTTGTTGTTGTTGTTGTTGTTTAAGGAGAAACAGGTTTGTCTGTAGCCTATATCCCTAGGTCCAAGTTGTGTTTTATGGGCCACAGAGTATATTTAATGCCTATTCTTCTACATTATAACAGTCCTTTAGTTATTCTGTGACTGGAAAGAAATGGAGACATGGAGACGGAGTGGGATGAGGGAGGGAAAGAGAGAGACAGAAAGAGAGAGAAGCTTCTCTTTTCCCAACTAAGCATTCTCGGTTCTTTCACCTTTTCAAGTTGTAGTATTTATAAGACCTTTGAGGATATATCACTATAGATAACACACTGAAGTACATTAAGCCAAATTCTACCCAATAAAAAACAACTTTCCTGATTCTGGGAAACGTATAAAGTACATTGAACATGATTTAACCCCTTCATGTCTTTAGACTAGCTGTTATTCCATCCAAGGAGGAAAACGTATGAATTTATGACATTTTCAGGAAAATAAAAATGTTCTTTTACTTCTTAGAAGAGGATTTAAGCTAGGAACTTTCTTTTCCCTGCGGGACTTTGTCTATTATGTTCAAATTCATCATGTGAAAAGTCAGAATATCGCTACCTTTACTTCATCCAAAGAGAAATCTTTGTGCGGGGGCCACCAGCAGGATTCTCACTGGCGTAGATGCTGTGGCACAAGTGAGAATCCCGGAATATTCGTGCAAGAAAACAAATTGAAGATGAAGAAACCTATGTACTCAGTGCATAGCTGCTGCTTCTCTCTTGCTCATCAGAAGTCCAGGGCCTTGCCAAGACCCCAGGAGTCAGGGGCAGGGCCAGGGGCAGGACCAGAACTCAAGTCCCTGACTCACAGTCCTGTGCCCTTCTGATGACACCTGCCTGCATCCTGGATGAAATCATATTGTGGTTTTGATTTCCGGTTTTTTGATGGCTTTTTTGTTTTGTTTTAAGTGGAAGACCAAAGAAAAACAACAGGCCACATACATCTCTTCATGTATGTCTGGGCCATTCTGCCACCTTCTTTTGTAAAGTACCTGTGCGTGTCTGTTGCCTATTTTTAAACTTGGGTTCTTCCTTTTGATTATTGATTTGAAGCAATTTTTAATATAGGCTGAATATTAGTCCCTCGTTAGTTATACCTGTTACAAGTATCTTCTCTCCATCTGTGCCTAAACTGTGCATTTTCTTAGCAGTACCTTTCGAAGAGTGCACATTATTAGTTTTGACAGAGACCCGCTTATCAATTTCCTCTTTTATGGTTATTCCTTTTGTACCCAAAGAAATCTTTGCCTATTCCACATCTGTGAAGATTTTCTCCTACGTTCTCCTCCAGAAGCTTTATAATACTGCCTTTTATATTTAGATCTATATTCTATCTCAAATTAATTTTTGCACGTGCCAAGGAGCAGGGGCTGAGGTTCTTTTTCCCCTTAGGCTATCTGGTTGCTCCAGCACTGTTTGTACAGAATCCTATCTTTGCGCATTGAATTGCCTTGGCAGCTTTGTCAAGAACTGATGGTTTGTGTGGGCCCCCCCTTTTCATTTTCATTTTCTCCATGTCTTCTATCTCCTTGGGGTCTTTGCTCTGTGCTAGCCAAGCCCAAGGGACGTGTGCAAATGCTCATAGCAGATTGATTCACAATAACCCAACACTGAGAACAACCCAAATGTTCATTAACAGGAGAATGGATAAATCGTGGCATGTTCACGTGAGGGAATATTCATGATTCAATAAAAAGGAAGGGGCTACTGATCTATGCAAACACACGAGTAAGTCTCAAAAGCATAATTTTGAGCAGAAGAAACCAGACACAAGAGAGAGAGCATACCATAGGATTCCGTTTATATGAGCTTCTAGAATAGGTGGTTCTATTCTCCACCTGGTGGTTACCTCTGGGTAGAGGCAAGAAAGAGGCACAAGGGAACTTTCTGAGGTATTACAAACATTCTATACTCAACCGAAATGCTGGACACGTGGGTGCACACAACGGCCAGTATCCATCCAACTGTATGCTTTAAGTCCGTGTACTTATTTAATCGTGGGTACGTTACAGCCCAGTTGTTTTGCTTTGTTTTGTTTTGTTTTGTTTTAAGTGGAAGACCAAAGAAAAACAACAGGCCACAGGATGTGGAGGAAATTCTCCGTGGGAACCCTCAAGCAAACCATGCCAACCCCTTCATTTGTCCAAGTGTGCTGCCTGCCATGGGGTCAGACGCACTCAGCAAACCCCGCAAAGGTTGTGTCTCGAAGATCCAAACGGAAATGTCACTTCTAGGAAATCTCTGGAAGCTGCTCAAATGCTCCTTGCAAGGAGGCACTCAGATAACAGTAAAAGTTGTTTCCTCCCCACCGCTGATCGGATTGGACCAGTGAGCTCACTACTCCCCCGGCATTCTTTGGGGAAAACTCCTCATTTATTTTCAAGCTCTTAGCCCCCAGAGCCGGAAATCCTCGTCCTGGTATCTTCCCGTGCTGGCCGCCTTTCTACCTTCAGAGGAGGGCACGGACAGCACAGCTCCACCACCGTCTTCTCCGGTCCGGGGAATCCACCTGTCCACCTCATTGGTCCTTTTCCCACAACGCCACCTCTGCTTTGTCACTGCTGCAGAAATATGCGCCAATGGAAAGAAAAATGTTCTCTAAACACCCAGGTGCTCCAGGTCATTTACTATCCTGGGAAGGGAGTCAGTCGCAGGGCTCACTCCGCAAGGGCCAGCGGAAGAGGTGCCTGCACGGGATGACGGGGAGGCAGGCAGGGCCTCTGACCCTTATCAGCCCTTGCTGAGGGCTGTCATTTCAGGTTCCAGCTTAATTCGTGCAGCAATGAAGTTTTTTCCTCTTCAAAGATCCCCTTTGGAAGAGCAAAGTCTCCCAGGTGAACTCACACATTAGGCTATTTGTGAACAAAGATGTCTTCTTTTTCATCTGTCAGTCTGCTATTTACAGCACACTGCCCCTGCCCCTTACACCGACTCCTTTGATCCTCAGCATGAGCTTATGGGGAACAGAATGTTTTGGGGTTGTTGTTGTTATTGTTGTTGTTATATCCACCCTTCTTTTTTGGGAAGATAAAGCTCAGACAGTTCCATGGCTCACCCAGACCATCTAGATGGTAAGGCACAGAGTAGAAGCAAAGGGCCTCTTCCAATTAAAGTCCAGTGCCCTTCCTGGCATGACACGCCCCTGGCCTGCCCTCTCCAGGGATTGATTGACCGCTAGGAGAGCAGACGTGGAACCCAGGACCCGTGCCTGGGGAAGGGAGGAAGGGTGCCCGGGGTGGAGTATTGGGGCATGAGTAGTAGGGGTTGATGATAGGAAGGAAGGGGCGATGAAGCCCACCTCACCTTCACCTTCCCCACAGGTTAGCATATCTGTTCTCAGAGAACTTTGCATACGCCAGGTACTCAGAACATGCTTGTAGCTGAAACTACATCAAGTCTTCAAGGTCAGCAGGTGCATCAATTATGATTCCTCTAACAGCAATTGGTAGAAAACCCCACTCAAGTTGACCTGGATGATGGTATCCAGAGGGGAATTCTGGAATCAGGCTCAGCTTGATCAAGAACTCAAACAACGTATGAAGCCTCGATGTCTTTGGCACTAGCACTCAATGCTACATTTCTATTGCTTTCATGCTCAGATTCTTCTTCGTGTGCAAATTGACTGATAGCTCCAACTTACAGCCTCTCAGTTTCACATTCAACAGAGATAAAAGAGAAAGTGTGTGTGTGTGTGTGTGTGTGTGTGTGCGCGCGCAATTCAATAGCTCCTGTAAAAATCCTGACATTTGCTCTGATCAGACCAGTATAGGTCATGTGACCATTGTGGCTGAGGATTCGGGGTATAATTATGCTGACTGGGATCACTCTGGGTCATAGACCCATCTCTCAAACCAAGAGGATTGAGAATGGAAAAGGATTAATGCCCTAAACTAAAGTCAGTTACTTTGGGTGCACAGATATTGGGAAGACAAATACCATATGCCCACCACACAAGATGCCAGCCACATGGATCTCACTAGAAGATAATCACTATTACTAAGGGACCGTTTTTTACATTTGCTGCTATGTCCCCTTGAAAAATACCTGGCCCAGAGTAGCTACTCAGTAAATATTAGTATTTGTCGTATGAACAAATGAGTGAATGAAACGTTAAGCATTGGGGGAATCTGCTAACAATGGTATTACGTGATTTTGTCTTGCTCGTCTCTTCCTTCATCCAAACAAGATTTTAGGAAAGAGTTGGGTCCACAACTACATCCAGCAGCTATACCTGTCTCACCTGTCTCAAAGCCCATTTGCCACTTGAGCTTAAAGGAGACAACACGTTATTGTCTAGCATGGTATAGGTGACATTGATGAGTTTTACAAGTTAGCATATGTATATATATACATATATATACATATACATACATATATATGTATGCATATTGCATTTTGGAACTTAGCTTCTAAAAACAGTCTTCCCGCTCTTCATTCTCCCTCAAAGAGATTAGAAGAGTCTACTGCAGGTGGATAATGTGTTTGGAACAGCGATGGATAAACATAGGCCATGACCCAGTGGCCCCAGACAACTCTCTGCCTGTGACCACAGCACAGGCATCAGGATTTCCAGAGCTATTGCCCTATATATGTACAGTCTTTTCAGACATGGAACATAAAACTATCTCCGTCCTGAGAACAAAGGTTGCCTTATCTGCCTTTCTACTAACTTCTCCAGATGTGACTCCCAAAGCTATAAAGTTCCCTAATAATGCTGGGATTTTAGTGGGTACGTGAAACTCCCACAAATTGTTTGCAAAGTGTGGGGTATATGTTTATTTTTCTATAAGGGTACATAATTTTTACCTGACTCTCAGAAAGCTGGCATCTCACCATTACACAGATCCTGAGGATTAAGTTGAAATGGAGGAAAGCAGAAGTAAGATTTGGGCAAATCAGGCACCACTGCCATTGTATGATGTCCCGAGGCAAGCTTTGGCTACTACCACTGACACTTGGACTCCCCAGTTACATGGGCCACTACCTTCCTGGTTTTACTTAAGGCAGCTTGATTGGGATTTTTTTCTGTCATTGAGACCTGACTGAATCCTTATATGTAATATGTCAATCACAGGGTGTTTACCAAATATCTGCCACGTGCCAAACACCATTGAGGGATATGTGGGGGACACAGAAGGTATAGAGGCTACGAGGGTTTAGTTAGGAAAGCAAGATCACCCCTCACAAAGCAAGAAGCTGATGACTAAAGTGCTGCATTAAATGGTACACACTGGGGAAAATAGTTGAAAGTGGCCATTCTGTCTGTCCACCCCCCAGCCATAGAATAAAATTCCATTCCAGAATGACTCCATCCCTCCTTGGCCTCTAGTGATCATGTGCACGACCAGGAGTTGTCAGCACACGACAGTAGGAGAGAGTGGTGTCGCCGGGACAAAGCTGGCCCCTTCCCATTTTACCTGAACCTCATCTCCTCATTCAATTCACAGGTCTGTTGTATAACTTTCCAGGACATGAGATGTTCTGACACTTGAGTAATAAGTGATATTCACAAGATGTTTTCCCCGTCTCTATGCAAAGGGTGCTAATGAAAATGGGTGCCATATCTCCCCTCTTCCCAACCTTTGTCCAAGTAGTAAGATGATAGTCCTCCCTCTCTTTTAAGTTAAATTACATCATTAGATATAAACACCAACAACTCTTTAATCTATGCAGGGAAAAGCAATATGGAGATGCCCACAACCCAGAAGGTTTTCTTTGATCTTGTCCTAGTAAGTTGAAGCAGGTCTATAAAGGTCCCAGCTGTCCCAGCAGGAAGGGTAGCCAAATATCACTGTAACCACCAAAGGTCATCTCTAAAGGAGGGCCCTTGGGGAATGGGTGGCCAGGTGAGCAGACCAGCCACTGGTCACTAACAGAAACACCTCACAGGGGGTGTACCTGCACCAGCAAAAACTGCCCTGTTGTTTTTATTGTAAACACTTACAGTTCCAAAGAACTATTGGTAATAGATAAAAAATAGAGGAAACTGGACCTCTGTGGGAGACAGACACTATACATCTGACACATGGAATGGTTTGTTTTTAAAAAATGGAAACATCATTGTACACAATTCTTTACCAGTATTTGCCAACGCCTACCAGCGTTATGTAGACAGAAAGACACTCTGTTCCCAGGAGAGAAAGTCCCTCACCTTAGCCTTTTGTCACCTGTGCCATTAGGAGCAGTTAATAAACTCATGGAGTGAAGGAGGAAGAGCATACCCTTTTGCAATTAGGCTCACTGGGGATGTAGTTTTGATGAAATCTTTGGAATGGGACAGACCTGGGTTTGAACCTCAGCTCTGCCCCTCCTTTGCTGTGTGACCTTGGGCAAGTGACCTAACCTGTCTGTGCTACGGCCTTTAGAAAATGGTGATGGTGGGGGCGCCTGGGTGGCTCGGTCGGTTAAGCGTCCGACTTCGGCTCGGGTCATGACCTCACAGTTTATGAGTTCAAGCCCCGCATTGGGCTCTGTGCTGACAGCTTAGAGCCTGAAGCCTACTTTGGATTCTGTGTCTCCCTCTCTCTCTCTGACCCTCTCCCACTCATACTCTGTCTCTGTCTCTGTCTGTCTCTCTCTCAAGAATAAACATTTTAAAAAATTCAAAAAAAAAAAAAAAAGAAAAAGAAAATGGTGATGGTAATTATAGCCGCCTCATGGAGCATTTGGGGGGCCCAGTGAGATGAACCATGTGGGTGCTGAGTGGCGTGGATGGCACGTGGCCTCTGGGAAAATCTGCAGGTATTGCAGACTGAAGGTCGGGGAGGGGCTGCGTGCCGGAATGTGGGGGGTTGAAACCTGGCTCTGCTTCAGGGGCTGTAGTCAAATGGGTATTGTTTCCAAATATGTTTTAACCACTTCAAAAGCCGTAATAAAGAAGAACATACACCTGCCTGGGTGACATACTAAATCTTAACACATCTAAGACTGCCAGTGCGCGAACGGGTACAGGCACATAAGCTCATTTTTGTGCAAACTTTAGGGGAAAAAAACCCTATCTCCCATCTCTGCATAGGCCTGACCCTCGCGTGAAGGTAGCCGCGATTAGGAGTACTGCCCTCCGTGCTGGTCGTTTTACAGATTCTGGGCTCTGTACATTCCTTTGCATCAAATGCACAAGCGAGGACACCACTGTTGGCCCAGTGCATGCCCTTGTCACTTTGAAGCAGTCTGCTGTGCAGCGACAGGTGAACGTATGGGCCTTCACACCACACAAACTGGGCAGCCGTCCCATCGAGAGAACACTGGGTGCTGGTGGTAGGTTTCTATTTTTCCAAAAGCTTCTATGGCTTCTTGCTTGACTAAGATTTCTGCGATGGAAGTGGTGCTGGTCCTAAAGCTTGGGAGCTTCCAGGGTGACACCTGAAACTGGCCCCTATACACAGAGGGCTGGGAGAGACAGAAGGAAGAGGCAGGCCACTCCAGGTTGATGGGTGGCAGGTGTAATGAACAAAGGAACTTACATACGGGCTTGTCTTGGCTGCAGGAAGATGAGCAGATCTCCAGACCTGCCCGTCAGGATCTTAAGAGTTTATATAGAGGCCTGAACTGGGTTCAGGCACATATGCTGTTTCTCTCAAGGCTGTGTTCTTGAGAATGGATCCCGCTGTGAGGATGGCAGTCAGATCGTGCATTCCAAGGACAGGCGAGGGGGTGAGGAGCCTTCTAGGTCCAGCTCTTGGGAGAGCCTGAGGTCACGTCCTCTCGACGACCTTCCCCAACAAGTGGTTGTTAGCTCTTGGTAATGACTCAGTTCTGAAAACAAGTACTGCCCATCTCATGCTTCTGGAAGTTTAACTGAAGAATATGTACTGCGATTGCACAGTGAGATCTTCAAATTAACTATGTACCTGTGTGAAAATAGAATTTTGTCTTTTCCATGCAATCCGAACAACACAGGGTGAAAATGGGAAGCTGAGAGGAACACGAGGCAGCACCTACTGGTCGTAATGCTTGGTCTGGGGTCCTCCAGAGGCCAACCCAAGACAAGGGTCTGAGGACTTGTAGTTTATTTAGGAAGTGATCCCAGGAGGCCCTGCAGGAGAAGTGAGGACATGGGACAGAACGGGAAGGACAGCCAATACAAGGGTGTCATCAAGCAGGTGACATTGTGGACAGTCCCACTGGGGAACAAGGAGAGCCCATCTCAGTCACCCCCACCCCAACCGCAGCTGGGAGCCGGGGTTCTACTGTCTGTCAGTTGTTGAGCATCACTCCTGGGACACCGAGGGGATGCTTCTGGGAACTTCTGGCCTTCTCTGAGCTCCAGCCAAGCAGGGGGCGATGACCAGAGAAAGCCCTCAGCACGAAGTTGCAGGTGTCTGCAGCTGGAAGGTGGGAGATGGTTATATAAGACGTGATGGGTATGCAGGGGTGTGGGCGGGACCGGGACGGTACCTGCTCCCCACCTCCTCCACTGATTTTAATAACAGTTCTGGGTGCCACACACTTTGCCCACGACACCTCGTGTGATCGTCACACCAGCCTCATCCCCATTTTACAGATGAAAAAACCGGCTCCAAGAGGTTGAATGACTAGCCCCATGAGGCCGTCCAATGGACCATAGATAGACCCCGCACCTGAACCCAGAGCTACCAGACTTCAAGTCTCTGCCCTTGTTGCTTCACCAAATGTCAGTCTTCTTCATTCTCATGTCCAAGGCTAACTAACCGGTTACTCTGTTTTTTTAATCCCGTGGCAGATTAGACAAAGAAAATGCCAGAGATACGCAGCAGCCACGTGTCCACGCTCAGGGACGGCAGGTGCAACCTCTCTGTGGCACCGCTCCGCCTACTGAGGAAGGCCCAACAAAGATAATGGCACAAAGCTTACACTGTGCTCAGCGCTTCCTCTTTTCAAAGGAACATAAGCATGTAATGTGGTTTCCGAAAGACTTCCAACAAGCTTCGTGAGCGATGTCCAGGTTTGCTCTCTGGAAGAGTCTATTTCAATGATCTGGATTATCCACGCCCTGGCAGAGCTGGGGAAACGAGGTCTTAGGTTGCTCTCGTTCCGGAAGCTCTAAGTCAGCTGGATGAGCGGAACCCATACAAAGCAATGTCTGGGGGGCTGAGGCGATCCTTTTGGGAGGAAGGCTCTTTTGGCCTCTTGGATTAGCCAAGCCCCACGCCAGGCAGAGGGCTGCATGGATAGGCCTTCAGCATCTCAGCTGCAGAGACAGGCTGCTTTTAGGGAGAGGCTGCAAGATGAGATTGAATCAAGGCAAGAGAAGGTACCTCCTTTTATCTTCAAAGCCCTTTTCAAAACCTGAATTCCAAAACAGCCCAGCCTCCTGGGAAGTGCTGTCTAGGGGGGGCTTTTGTCTGTGTGTTTAAAGGGAAGAATGAGGCCCAGGCACCCTAAGGGGCCAAAACCAGAAGGAAAATAATTTTTGAAAGCAGGTCCTCTGGGCTGACCACCCACCACTGCTCCAGAGAGTTCTACAACTTTGAAAACCTGCCCTTCAAAGGGGATAGGTTGACGACCATTCCCTTCCATCACAGCCTTGAAAACAGGAGGCACAGAATGCTATGGTTCCCATCCGATTTCTTGCTCCTTCAGATTAATTAGCATTTGGGAGGGGAAAATCCCTACCTGTTGCTCAGAAACAAGTCCCACCTCTGTGATGCAGGTCAAGCTACCTAGTGACTCTCATCTCTAAAACATTATAAATCTGTCAGACAGCAAGCAGCGTATGCCTCCCTCTTGCACTTCATATAAAATTTCCCAGAAGTTGTCTTCCACTCCGCCATGGTTTCGCTGTGAGTATATACCGTAAGCAAAGA
Organism: Lynx canadensis; assembly: GCF_007474595.2. Classification (NCBI taxonomy): domain Eukaryota; kingdom Metazoa; phylum Chordata; class Mammalia; order Carnivora; family Felidae; genus Lynx; species Lynx canadensis. The sequence goes on from NC_044313.2 coordinate 11,060,915, forward strand.
AATGCAACACACAGACAAGGAGTGACATTTAATGCAAAAGAGTGATGCCCACCCTATTATGGTCTCCACCCCCATTATTATTATTTTCTGTGGTTTCAAGTCATGTGATGGATTCTTTTTCTCACGTGCTAGAATTTTTAGGTATCATTCAATTGAAAAAAACATCACCATTGACATGATTTGTTAACTGTCTCCTTGTGGGGGAGAAGGTGTGAGTTTCTAACATGATGGACTTCATGAGAAGATGTGGCCTCAAGAAAAATTATGAAGAGCTTGGCTCGGGATGCTGGAAGTTTAGCCATGTGCTCAGCCCATCTCCTGCCAAGTGTCTCTCAAACAACAGACAGTCCCTTGCCAGCTCTGGATATCAGACCACACTTAGTAGAGGGAGGTGGAAGAGGGTCATTGCTTTTTATTATTCAAATCCCCTGCTATCTGGGAATAGCCCTGTGCTTAACTCGTTGAAACTACACTGTATATAATCATTGTGTCAGGTAACATCTTCTTTCATTGAGATATAAGTGTCCGTAAACTTAAGTGTAGAAGCATATGGAAATTGTCGTGTGCTTACCTCATTGAAATGACACTATATATGATCCATCTTGCAAGTAAAATCTTCTTTCGTTAAGATATACGTATTTATAAACATATGTGTAGAAAGAATTGGGACAGCCCTGTGCTTAACTCATTAAAACTACATTAAGTATAAAAAACTAAAAACAAAAAAATAAAATCCACTGCCGGAAGACTTTACATCTTCCGGAGCAGCACTATTTGCAATAACCAAAAGGTGAAGGGAACCAAGTGTCCACACAGGGATGAATGGATAGAACACGCACCATGGGGTATTACGCAGCCTTCAAAAGAAGGAAATACACACACCACAGCATGGATGGACCTTGAGGGCACAAAGCTACCTGAAATAAGCCAACACAAAAGGATAAGTGTTATCTGATTCCACTCAGATGAGTGAATGAATGGTGGTTGCCAGAGGGGTGCCTGGGTGGCTCAGTCGTTAAGTGGCTGACTTCAGATCATGATCTCATAGCTTGTGAGTTCAAGCCCTGTGTGGGGCTCTGTGCTGGCAGCTCAGAGCCTGGAGCCTGCTTAGGATTCTGTGTCTCCCTCTGTCTCTGCCCCTCCCCTGCTTGTGCTCTGTCCCTCTATCAAAAATAAATAAGCATAAAAAATTTTTTTTAAATAATAAGGAATGGTGGTTTCCAGGGACTTAGGGGTGAGGGAAAGGAAGTCAGTGTTTAATGGGTGTGGAGTTTCAGTTTGGGGAGATGAAAAGGTTCTGGAGCGGATAATGTGATGGTTGTACAACAGTGTGAATATACTCAATGCCACAAAACAGTACACTTAAATAGAATCTAAGTAGTAAATTTTGTGTAATTTAAATTTTACCACAGTAAAAAAAAAAAAAAAAAAAATCCCCTGCGGGAACAACTTCCTGTCTTAATGCCTTTACATCAGCCAAAGAACCAAGCACAACAATGATTCACAGCATCTCCCAAAACTCATCTTGTTTATCTTTCAGATTCTTATTTGCACTCATTTGCATTCTAATTTGCATACTCACCTCCTCTTTTCTGTGGCCCACAGGTGTCCTTCTTGGCCACTGACTTTTTCTAAGTTGGAAACACCACAGAGCAGACTTTGCACTAGATGTAAGAAGTTAGAGGGGGAAATCAAAACGAAAACTGGGTCATGATATTCCAACACTGTAGGCTTCCTAATTGAAAAATTTGGCATAGAAACTCATTGGGTTGAACTTTTTAATACTGAATAGTAAAAGCTCTGATTTTTCTTAGTGAAAGATTTTAGGCACATGTAACTTTCTGCTAATAACCAAAGAGCAATTTAATTGAATTCAATTTAATTGAACAGGCCAATCAGACAAAGGTACAATGTTTTGGAGCTCTCTACACACGATACATTCATTCTTTGTTTTGATGTCATCACTCTTATCTGTTTGCAGCGTTTTTTCACTTTCTTCCTTTCAAAGGGGTCTTTTGTGCCAGCAAAGAATTACACAGAAGATTCTAAAACAATAAAAACAAAGGAATAGCTCCCTTTTAAAAAGAGACAGAAGCAAGATTTTCGAAAGTGTGTTCCATGAAGTACCTATATCAGAATCACTAATACGCTTATTAAAGATGCAAATGCCCTACACGATCAGAATTTCTAGGAAAGCTGGCCCTGGATCTGCTTTTTTTTTTTTTTTTTTTTTTTTTTTTTTTTTTTTTTAATTAAACAAGCCCCCTCAATAACTGGATAACTCAATAACTCAGTCAGGGAAGGCCTGACTGAGGCAAGATGGTGGACAAGACGAAGTTCATTTTTGGTCAGTAGGGTCACATGTCAAAAGGCTCTCTAAGTGACAAGTGAACATGCCCCTACTCCCCACTTCCAGTGCTCTTAGACACTCCCATTGGTTGGCTTTGAGGGGCACAGCAGATCACTGCTCCCTCAGGACCCTTCGTTAATGAGGACAAAACAGTAATGGCCAACCTCATGCTGGCATCTGCCCTCCTTCAGCTTCTCTGACCTCACCACCGTGGGGGCTGCCCTGACCAAAGTGTCTGCCAATTCACCCCTCATTCAACCAGAATCCCCATCCCAGGTCCACCAGAGTGGCCAGCCTAGGCTAGACAAATGGATCTTCATCTTGGGTGCTAAATATCAACCATTGTTTGTGGATATCTTGATGGCTGTGGCCAGGGAAAAGCTGAGTCAGGGACCTGCCTTCATGGATTTCTAGTGTCTGACATGGGCTGAGAGGGGCCGGACAGCCTTGAGTTTCCAGTATGTGGTCTCTGTCTTTAAATTGCTTTAAGATAATGCTTTTCATGCCTCAATGAATTATTTACCGATTTAGTTATTTACAAGTACTTATGTAGCACTTCTGTGTTCAAGACAATCTTCTAAGTGCTTTATGAATATTAACCCATTTCATCCTTATAGCAACACTGAAGCCAAGACTATTTTTATCCTCATTTAAAACTGAGACAGCTGAAGCACAGAGAGGTTCAGAACTTTGCCCACAGTTACACAGTTGGTAAATGGCAGTGCCCATTCAGGCCAACGCAGTCTATGCTCATAATTTCTCCTAAGCTATTTAAATAGGGTACGTATGAGTTAATGGCAAAATAAAGGACATCAGTAAAAACTGTGTATTAACTTCTGGTTACTACTGCCTGTCCTCAGGCTTAACTCTCTCTTTGCTGCAACAGGAGATTAAGGAAGATTTTTTGAAAGTGTTCAAGGGAAATAGCACAAAACTGAAGCTTTCTCACTGACATCACTAGAACTGAGAGATTGTAAAAGGAGTAACCTTCTTACTTTGTGGACCAATATCACTTAATGTCACAAAAGGAACAATCAGGGTTCCTCTTAGGAAACCAACCTGTTGGCACATTTTTGCTTTGTGCTTAGCACACCTAGGCTAGGCATACCAGAGGACAATTTGTTTTCTCACCGTTTTAAACCTCTTCTTGATAACCATGTGTGTTATGAATTCACTGAAAAGACCTTACTTTTTTTTGTACAAAAGGACATCTTGGCCCTAGTCACATGATTGGAAAATCTCTATGAGTCGGAGCTAAATTGACAAAGTCTTCATGGTTGAATTTTCCAGTCAACGCACAGTCATGGGTTGATATTGCTGTAGGATGTGGTTCTCAACCTGTGGTCTCTGGACCAGCAGGCACAGCTGAGGACTTGCAAGAAACGCAAATTTTCTGGCCCACTCCAGATCTACTGAATCTAAAACTGTGGACTAGGGCCCAGTATTCTGTGCTTTAACAAGCACTCCAAATTCTAGAAAATTACTTTCTAGAATAGCTGGGTACAGCATACACCACAGTAAAAACTGTATGTCCATTCCATGCCATCAGTTAGACTGACTTCCAAGATTCTTTCTGGGATCAAATCCTGGCTTTGCCATTTACTGCCTATGGGGCCTTGGGCAAGTCACTGAATCTCTTGAAATCTGTTTTCTCATCTGCAAAATGGGAATACAAAGACTAATTTATAGGGTGTTGCCTGGACTAAACAGTGAAAGCACATTTAGAACATTGACAGTCCCTAGACCATGATGAATGCTCGGGATATGTCTCTGCTGGTATTATTATTGCCACTGTTTTTATGGATACAATAGCATTTGGTCAGCAGTATTTAAAAGGGAAAGGATTGTGTCCTAGGTAGGAATTCTAAGACAGAAAGAGGTATTCCAAGTCTGCAGGCCAGGGGGTACTTAGGCAAAGGTTGTAGACCAAGCCCATCATGCTCACAATGTGTTCCTGCCTGCCCACTGCCCAAACTCGTCCTCGCACAGACCTACTGTTATCCTAGAACACCCCCATCCCTGGCTCTGAAGATCCCTAGAATGTAGAGATGACCCCCTCAGTAGATACTTCCAGCCAGATCCTTCTCCAACCAAGGAAATCTTTGAAGAGAGTCAGTGGGGAAGGCCATGGGGGAGCAAGGAGAATGGTTCGGACAGGACAGGGCTGAGGAAGGATTCCCAGGCAGATCCCAGCGCTCCCTCCAACCCCACCACTCCCCAAGCTCCTCACCTCTGCCCTTCCATAGCACCTTGACCTGACCTTTAAAATATGCTACTCTCCTGCTGCGAGACACACGCCTTTCTCTTATATCCTTCTACACAGGCTGGAATTTTCCAACCAAAATTGTACTAAAACCAAAGGAGAGAGAAGGTGGGAGAAACAGGAAAATAAGTTTGATGGAATCAGAGAAACAAATACAAACCCGCAAAACCCAGCTCAATAACAGTTCAAGAAGCACCTGCTAATTGATTTCTTTTTTCCATTAAAATGGAATCACAGGGCCATCTAAAGATAAATGTCAGGGTGCGTGGGTGACTCAGTCTGTCAAGCGACTGACTTCAGCTCGGGTCATGATCTCGTGGCTCGTGAGTTCAAGCCCTGCATCAGGCTCTGTTCTGACAGCTCAGAGCCTGGAGCCTACTTTGGATTCTGTACAAACATCATCAGCCAAAGGGAGCCCAAGTTCATGGGCAGGGTCTTTTCCTATGTCATCTGAATTTCTGATCCAAACCACCATTTCTTTATTTTTCTTCCCACTTGCTCCTTTGGGCTAAGTCAACCAGTGGCAAGTCAAGTCAGGACTCTTTGCACAGAGGTAACTTGAACCACATCAGAAGGATGAGAAAGATCCATCAAATAAAGGATGATCACAATTAAACCATGACTGAGGACTCTTCTGGGAACTGCTGAATGCCACATCCATCGCCTCCGTTAATCCTCACAACAAACTGACAGGCAATGTTAATAATAATAGCTATTGTTGTTGGGTGCTCCTGCGCCCCAAGTACTGTCCTACACACTATATATGTCTTCATGAATTTAATTCTTATTACAACTGTAGGGGCTACATATTACTTTGTCCATCATTCAGATGAGGGCTTTGAGATACAAAGAAATTAAGAATTGGGCCCAACACCACACAGAAGGAAATAGCAGAAGCTGGACATGACCCCTGGGACTCTGACTTAAAAATCCACCCTCCCAAGTACTGTGTTTCTGGGAAGAGGGAGCACAGAGGCCTGAAGATGAACAGCTATCCGGGGAGAGCCAGGGGGCAGGTGTTGGCTGGGAAAGTGTTGTGGTTTTAGGGTCAGGAAATGATTTCCATGAGACAAAAAGAGGCTAGAACCTGGAGACTGCAGCAGGTGCTGAAAAAGAAGTCTCAGTCTCAGCTGAGAAAAAAAGTGAGAAGTGAATAAAATGAGATGTTCTAAGGGGCTCCTGGGTGGCTCAGTCGGTTAAGCGTCGGACTTTGGCTCAGGTCATGATCTCACGGTTCGTGGGTTTGAGCCCTGAATCGGGCTCCGTGCTGACAGCTCAGAGCCTGGAGCCTGCTTCGGATTCTGTGTCTCCCTCTCTCTGCCCCTCCCCCACTCGTGCTCTCTCTCTCTCTCTCTCTCTCTCTCAAAAATAAATAAATGTTAAAAAAAAAGATCTTTTTTTAAATGCGGTATTCTATCCCCAGCTACATCAAGAGTTTTGGTTGCAAAGAACAGAAACCAAAGTTAGCTAACCTAATAAGCAATTCTTTAGATGGGTTTATAACACTGACAGGAAAGACAAAGGACCAGGCTCAAAAAAATAAAAAAAAAATTATAAGCAAGAACAAATGAGACCCAAGCATCGGAAAACATACTGTCACACCCAAAGGACAGTCTGGCTAATCACTGTCCTTGGACCCCTAACGGCTCCCTATCCCTGACTCAGCCGCCTCTGACTGTGAGTTACCTCAAAGTGTCCCTTCTTCAGTGTGTCAAAACTTCACATGGGGGTATCCGATTGGCTGAGTGCACGCCAGGGACAGAATCTTCTCTGCCAGCGTGATTCACACAAGGGTCTCCCTTCCCCTTCAAATCCACAACATCCGCAAGAGCTGCTGAGGCCAGCCTGAGCAAGTATACCCCACTGTGCCAGGTCGACAGAGGTCCTGAAGACTAGCTACCCTGGGTGCCCAAGAATAGAAACAACCAGCAAGGTGTCCAAAATAGAGGGGTACCAACAAGCCTCTTTCACGAGGTAGTTTAACTTCAGAAACATCGACTCTTGAATCACCAGGGAAATGGGAATGAAAACCACAGTGAGCCATCACCTTACATCTGTCAGAATGGCTCTTATCAAAACAACAAGAAATGACACACGTTGGCAAGGATGTGAAGGAAAGGGAACCCTCATGCACTGTTCATGGTAATGTCAATTGGTGCAACTACTGTGGAAAACAGAATGGAGGTTCCTCCAAATATTAACAATGGAAATGCTGGGATGCCTGGGTGGCTCAGCTGGTTAAGTGCCCGACTCTCGAATTCAGCTCAGGTCATGATCCTACAATCATGGGATCGAGTCCCAAATCAGACGCCACACTGACCATGGAGCCTGCTTGGGATTCTCTTTCTCCCCCCCCCTCTCTCTCTCTGTCGCTCTCTGTCTCTCTCTAAATAAAATAAAATAAAATAAGATAAAATAAAAATTTTAAATTGAAAATACGATACAACCCAGTAATTCTACCACTGGGTGTGTACCCAAAGAAAACAAAAATACGAATTCCAAAAGATATATTCACCCCTATATTTATTGCAGCATTATTTACAGTAGCCAAAATATGAAAGCAACCTAACTATCCATTTGCAAAAACATGGATGGACCTAAAGAGTATCATGCTATGTGAAATAAGTGATTGGTTTCACTTACATATGGAATGTAAAATACAAGCCAACAAGCAAACAAAAAAGTAGAAACAGACCCGTAAATATAGAGGACAAGCTGGTAGTTGCTGGAGCGGGGGGGGGGGGGGGGCAGGGAGAGAGGATGGGCCAAATGGGAGGTACAGGCTCCATTATGGAACACTTAGTCATGGAGATAAAAGGTAGAGTATAGAGAATATAGTCAGTGTGTTGCAGCATCCTATGGTAACAATTGGGAACTACACTTGGGGTATATAGAGTTGTTGAATCACTGTGTTGTACACCTGAAACTGATGGGACATCGTAAGTTAACGATACTTCAATTAAAAAAAAAAAGGCATCTCCTCTTGAAGCCTTTTTCCTTGGGGTCAGCGCCACCAGCCTTGTGTAAAAGCCCCCTCTATTCGGGAGGATTCTGAGACCTTGATGTCCCGGTCTCATCCAGATGACAAGGCCCTTTACTGTAAGTGATGGATGTCTTGGGGCTGATAGTGATGATTGGATGCTCTGGAGTCAGCGGGCTGGAACCCTCTCCACCTGGTGACTGCCTTGAGCCCAGCCCTCAGTGTGACCAACGCTCAGGGGAACCACGGCAGCAAAGTCTGCTCGAGAGAGAGGGAAGTTAATGAACTGTCTGCTGACCTGTCAACACAAGGAGTCCCCATGAACATAGGATGTTTTTTCCATCTGAGCAAAGGTTGGGTCTGCATCCAACTATCCCTGCCTATGCTTGTGCCGACCTGAAAATCTCACTGTGAACTCTAACGCGGTGAAGCACATTGTTAAGCTTTGAAAGTTCCTACTATATTGCAGATTCCCCTTCGTGCCTATTTCCAGCCTGACACTGGAGGATCGGACAGTGAATCATTAAGCAGGGCTCCAGCCACATGCCCCGGTTCCAAACAAATCCCGCAGCTGAAAGGAAGGCACTACCATGCACGTGGCCAAGATACAACAATTCCACCGTGAACGTGAACCCAACAGCTGATTGAGGGTACAACGAAAGGACACTTTTAGCGGGGAAATTTCATTTCAAAGGAAAAACTTCCAGAAAATTACAAATGCAATCATTTGACTTAATCATCTGCATTTGAATAGCTCTGCATGAGAAACACATTTAAACATTTATAAAATTAAGATGCTAAAATGAATGTTCAGCTATTACAGCAATGCTTATAATTGTCTGGCAACCGTGCATAATTGAATAGCAATTTTAAATGTTACTGGATGGGGCCCCACTCGGAGCCACTGTGTCAAAAAGGAAAACATGAAGGATTCATTGGAGGAAAAGTTTGTGGGCTGTGAGCCCTCTTGTGGCCACAAGGCACAGTACAGCCAAGGTCTTGACCACCCCTCCACTCCCACCCCCAAACCCCTCCCCATTCCCAGAGGAGGCGGAGTTGGGGGCCGGGCCCTGAGAACCAGGCCCGACTCCTTCACCAAGCTAGGACCCTCTGATTCTAAGGAAAATGCTGGGCAGTAAGTAAATGCTCTTCTCTCTTCTTAATCAAGGACATTAGGACAGAGCCCAAACCTTCCCACGCCCCCACTGTTACCTGGTAACAGCCCCTCACATTTGTGGAGCTTCAAGTTGCATTGATGGATGGTATCGTTTGGTCCGAAAGAAAGTGCCATCATTCCCATCTGCAAGATGCCGAAACTGAGGCTCCAGGAGACAATGTGACTCGCCCAGCGTCTTGCAATCTTCTGACCTGACGTTAAGCGTCTTCCCTGACGACCTTCCATAAAGCCACCCATCCACCCATACCAGCTACTGTCAAACACTCCAGCCTCTTGACCTCCGCTGCTCAAATGGAGGCACATCATCCTGGCCACATCCTGGTCACGTGGTTGCTGTGCATCCCCCGCACTGGAATGGAAACTGGCGGGTCTGTCTCTGTCCCCATCACCCGCGTGGGCCCCGGGCTTGGTGCTCAGTGAGTATGTCTGGAACCACGGGCGAGGAGGCCGTAAGGCACGTGACTGAGCCACAGCAGCACCGACCAGCTTCTCCACAGTCGCTGGAGAAGCACATTCTCTTCAGGGCTCATAGGCTTGGTGTGAGCTCCCGGGTCCCCCGCTCGGGCCAGCCTGCAGCCCCCTCGCGCTCCGTGCTCGTTTTGCCAACGAACTCATTTCTCCTCCATGATGCCGCGGTTGGGACTGGGAGCGCCCCCCTCCAGCCTGTCGCACAAGCAAAAACTCAGGATGCCGGCCTGAGGCCTCGGTGGTGAAACAGCCCCTTCGTCTGGGCCTCATCTAACAGACACCAGGCCCCGCTAATTCCACCCCCCGGGGCACCCCCCTGAACACACACCTGCTGCTCTCCGGCCCTGGCCACACCTCCCCGCTCAGGCCGGCCTCACGACTCCTCAGCAGCAGGGCAGAAGCCTGCCAGCTGTCCCTCCCAGGTCCAGGCTCCAGCCAGAGGTGCTTCCAAAATGGCAGAGACATGCCTGTCCCTGTCACTTAGAGCCCTCTGGGGGTTCCCTGTTGCTTTCAGGAGAAAGAGCAAAATGGCTAATATGACCCTTTGGGCAGCCTGTGTGATCTGGCCCCTGATATTTCTTTTTTTTTTTTTTTTAAGTCTATTTATTTATTTTGAGAGAGAGAAAAAGAGAGTGAGCAGGGGAGGGGCAGAGAGAGAGGGAGAGAGAACCCCAAGCAGGCTCTGTGCTGTCAGTGCAGAGCCAGATGCAGGGCTTGAACTCACAAGCCATGAGATCATGGCCTGAGCCAAAATCAAGAGTCAGACGCTTAACTCACTGAGCCACCCAGGTGCCTGTGGCCCCTGCTACTTCTCCATCCTCCTCTCCCACACCTGCTCTAGCCTTACAGACGTTCTTCCGGAGAACTCACCCATGCCAACCACCATACTAGACCCTTTCAGGGACACGATCTTATTAAACTCTCTCAACACCTCTCTGCAAGGGAGATATTACTATTCCCGTTTTTTCGCAATGAAGCAGGCTCAGAGAGGCAAAAGTGACTTGCCTGGGGTCCCAAGGCCTCCCGGTTTGAAATTCATTGTTGGGGCGCCTGGGTGGCGCAGTCGGTTGAGCTTCCGACTTCAGCCAGGTCAAGATCTCGCGGTCCGTGAGTTCGAGCCCCGCGTCGGGCTCTGGGCTGATGGCTCAGAGCCTGGAGCCTGTTTCCGATTCTGTGTCTCCCTCTCTCTGCCCCTCCCCCGTTCATGCTCTGTCTCTCTCTGTCCCAAAAATAAATAAACGTTGAAAAAAAAATTAAAAAAAAAAAAATTCATTGCTCCTTCTATCTCAGCCTCCTGCTCCCCACCCTTGACAACGTTTGCTAAGTACCTACTGTGTATAGGACACCATGCAAGATAGACTCCAGGGCACGCTCTCCCCTGAGCAAGTCATAAAGCATCCTTGTTGGCACATGGTTAGCAAGGTGCTTACTGGAGACTCCAGCACCTTGAATCCCCAGCATCTAGCATGCAGTAGGTGCTTAATAAACATTTGTTAAGTGATTGTTACTCAATCAAGACTACCTAACTGTTAAGTGAGTGATTGTTACTTAACCAAGAGAGTAGTGATGCTCTTGCCCCTACGCCATACCACTTCTCAGCAAGTAGAGTTGGTAGTGTTTCTGGAACCATCCATCTTGTAAAAGGTAAAGCCTAAGAAAATATGACCTCTGCTCTTCTTTTTCTCTGGTTCTTCAGACTCCTACAGGTCTAGAAAAGATTTTCTTTCCATCTCTCTATGTAAAACACTAATCCTGCTATCACGCAAGTCTCTGACCTTGTCGGCAAGTTCTATCACGATGCCGGTAAAAACTGTAATGAAGACGCTAGGCATAAGTCATTCACAGATTTTGTCCCAAGGTTGCCAATGACAGGGGCTTTGGGTGTGACCTTTGTTGGGGTTGGAATATAGACCTGAGCTCTTGCAAAACCCCAAGAAGGCAATGGCTGCAGAGCTGGGGATGCCGAGGCAGCCCCCAGTGGGAGGAACGTTCTAGGCAGCTAGAACATCCAGGTATAGGAGTTGTCGGTTTACGCTAGTTGCCATGGCAACCTTGCCCTTCAAATTTGGAAAGTTACATGCATAAGATCACCCTTTTCATGAAAACAAAAAACAAAACAAAAACAAAAACAAAACAAACAACAACAACAAAACCAGGCCAACTCAGCCCCCCAGGGGAGCATACTTTCCTTGGAGGACGTCTCTTGTAAAGCCAGCCACAAGATAAAAAGACTCTGAAGCCTGCTAAACATGAACAGGAAAATAGCAAAAACTACTTTCACCTGCACTAATTCAGGATTTATGACCCTCAGAAACCTTTGCCCTGGGACACAGCTGGTTCAAAAAACATATTTTGAATATATGAATAAAGAAAGGAATTTTTAAAAATAAAATCAACTTCTTTTATAGATATAATATAGATATAGATGTGTTTCATTGCACCATAAAAACGCCTAGAAAAATAAAACAGCTCTGAAGGTTGGATTTTCCAACGCACTGTAATTTATGATTAGAACATCAACACTGACTAGAGGGAAAGGCTTGGGATTTTGGCCTAGGCTCATATGCCACTAGTAAGCTTTTTTTTTTTTTTTCATTTGAGAATGGTCATGATGATAAATAAAACAGTCTATGCTTAAGAACAGGTTGTTTTTTTTTTTAACATTTATTTATTTTTGAGAGAGACAGAGCATGAGTGGGGGAGGGGCAGAAAGAAAGGGAGGCACAGAATCCAAAGCAGACTCCAGCCTCTGAGCTGTCAGCACAGGGCCTGATGCGGGGCTCGAACTCACAGACCGTGAGATCATGACCTGAGCGGAAGTCAGATGCTTAACTGGCTGACCCCCCCAGGTACCCCAAAAACTGTTTTGAGAAGCTGCAGTGGTAAACCAATGCTCGCGGTGTTTCTTTAACCCCATCCCACCAGACCCAGGTTTTTTACGTTTCTGCTCATTTGGACCCTATTTCTCTTTTACGTGGATATTAAATATGCCTATTCTGCTGCCTTAGGCAATCCCATCAAACCAGAGGGTCAGACCAGTGTGAAGTTTGTACAGTGGGTATGTTTATGGGCACTTGGCTGCACGTGGTTACGCGGGGGTGAACATGGCCTCAGGACACCTGTCACTGAGGGGAAAAGCCAGACCAGGCTAGCACAGTGAGCAAAAGCCTGGCCATTGACCTCTGGGTAAATGACTTCACTGTTGGAAATGGAAGGTTTCTTTGGAAACTCTTCCAGGCTTCCCTGGTTGAAATGTCCATTGTCACCTTTCCTGTATACCTGATCCGCAGAAATTCCTTCTTTCAGACAGCTCTTGGGTTTTTGGCAGGAATGACTGTACAGGGTGCCGTGTGTGATCTTCAAATCCCATCCAGACTAAGGTGCCCACTCACCTGTCTCACTCTCCAACAGGTAAGGATGTCAAAAATCATACTCACTTGCTTCATCTCCAGAAGGTGGAATGAACAAATGTGGGCAGATGGTACCTGAGAACAGAACAAAGCCTCTAACGCACTCATATCATCGCTTCCTTTCTTCACTCGTTCATTACTCATTTATTTATTCCATGAACGTGTTGAATACCTACACAATAGTATGCCATATACTAGGCACTGGAATACCATGGTCAACAGGCCCCAGACCTGACCTCTCACCTTTGCTCTCCATTATTCCATCATGCAGGTTCTGTTCTTACACCATCTTCCTGCCCCAGGACGTTTGCACTTACTGTTTCCTCTGCCTAAAAGGATCTTCCCCTGATTCTTTGTAGCGTTCATGCCTCCCCTTTCCTTCTGGCCTCAACTGACCAGTCACCTTTATAGAGAGGCTTCCCATGACCACACTATCTAAGAGGGATCTCCCCTCCCCAGTCCACCCTGCATTTATTTCCTTTATGGATAATGTGAAATTATTCTAATTTTTCGACAGTTCTTTGTCTCCTTCCCTGCTGGGTGCCCAGCACTTGCACACCGCCTGGCATATAATAAGACATAACAGAATGTATTTGTCACTCACTGTATACTGGTTGCCCTTTGGAGTGTTTTATGTGCACCTTCCCAATTAACCATCCCTATAGCCTATGAAGTGAGTACTAGTAGAGGCACAGAGAAAGCGTATAACTTGATCATACAGGTGGTAAGAGACAAGGTTGGTTTTCGAACCCAAGAAGTTTGATTCCAATGTCTGTTAATTCCAATGCTCTTAACCCCTACACTAGACCAGCACTCGATTTATCAATCAGCATTTTGAATGAATCAGTGAATAAAAATGTAAGAATGAATGAAGGAATCTAGGGTGGAATACAAACATTAAACGAATAATTATTTACCACCTCCATAAATACGAGGAAGCCTAGGCTATGGTGCAAGCATGTCATAGATCAAGACTCGTTTAGAGCATCGGCGAGACCCGCCTGAGAGAGAGACACTTATTTAAGAGACAGTGTGGAGGGAGGAGGGGAGTCAGTGGGAGAAGAAGGTTATGCATCAGATAATGTGTTGGCAACCCTGGAAACACAGAAGGCCGGCTGAACACAAGTGTCAGACCTCAGGTTCAGCATGATATCTCTTTATGAAGATGTGGAAAAACAGGCAGAGTAGATACCAAGGTAAGAGCGCAAATTAGTGTTTTCAAAGGCAATTTGCAGATTCCATGCTATCTGTAAACACCTTGCAGAACTTAAGATATACCCTCTTTTCAACCCAACGATTTCACTTTTAACTATCTTGCTTACCAATATACTTGCCCAGCTGTAAGAGGTATGTATATAAAACACGTAGCTCTGCAAATAGCCCAAAATTGGATAATAAAAAAACAAATATTAATCAATAGGAGAATGTGTTAAATACATTTGGTAGACCATGTTATGTGGAATATTCTGGAATAATTTTTTTAATGATTTTAATCAAGATGCAATGACCTATAAAGATCTACAAGACATAATGCCAAGTGAAAAAAAATTCCAGTAACACTTCACTGTGTCAAGAATGATCCTAGGGGCGCCTGGGTGGCTCTGTCAGTTAAGCCTCCAACTCTTGATTGCAGTTCAGGTCATGATCTCAAGGTTTGTGAGATCAAGCCCCACGTCGGGCTCTGCACTCACAGTGTAGACCCTGCTTGGGATTCTCTCTTTCCCTTTCTCTCTGCCCCTCACCCTCCTCAAGATAAATAAACAAATCCTTTAAAAATGATTCTATGTATATATTTAAAAAAAAAAGAGTGAAACAGAAGCTATGCATGTGTACACATAGTACACACACATATACACACACAAATATAAAATGCACGTTTTGAAAGGTTTGGGATGTTTTGAAAGAACATTCAGCTAATTCTTATTCATGATATCTTGGGACAAGGAATAGAAATACAATTCTGATATACCTTGCCGAAAACCCTACCAACCCCACAGCTCGATCTGGACCATCTTCCTAGAATTTCCAGCCTACCCTAATTTGCTTCCTCATTCACTCACGTCAGTGGTTCTCAGATTCTGACTCTCAGCTTACTCCTGACTCTGTATTTGGGCTTTATCCAAGGCTCAGGACGCCTGCCTGTGCATATCCATCATTCGACCTTGGACCTGCTTTCAACCAATCAATGTAGTTTGGCTTTCCTTCTCCACAGGCTTCTTCACTTCCTCATCGGGAAGTAAGGTAAAATGTCCTCCTCAACCCCTTGGTCTCAGAGCTGAAAAGAAACTCAGCATATCTATAGACCAGACAAGGGCATATTCATAGCATCACCTGGTGACAAGGTTACCGTCAAGCTTAATGCTGGAATTTCTCCTTATTCTGTTACGCACGCTGCATTGTCCATGTGGTTTTAGTTTTCTTTCCAAGATTCGAAAATAGATGAGCTCAACAGAGAAGAGGGCGAAATCACCTGTGGTTGGTTGAAATTTTAGTGGCATTAATAAAATAATTAACAAGGTACTTGGGCAAAGCCATGATTGCTTCTCAGGCTCACCCTTCCCTTGGTGCCCTGACCCCTGCCCTCCTCACCTGTCCCAGCAGCATCTGGGACTTACACCTGGAACTCTGAGCCCATCCCACATGGTCAGCGAGAAGAGAGGAAGAGAACAGGCTGGGAGTGAAGAGAGAAGCATTTCCCATTTCAGTTCAATAAGGTGATGAGAGCCATACCTGTGTTAAGCCCTGGAGGACGAAGCCAGTAAGACAGAGAATGTGCCTTCTTGGGGCTTCCAAGCCCATTTAGGAGATTGACCCAGGAACAAATAATCTCAGTACTGTTTGGTGAGTGATAAAAATTGTCATATGCACAGGGAAATAAATACAAAAATCAGGGGTCCTAGCTTAGCCAGAAGATTCTGGGAAGGCTTCCCGGAGGAGGCAGATGGATGAGTAAGGGTATCCGGGCAAAGCTATGGATGCCAAGGGTGAAGCATGAGTCAACGCATGGAGATGTGAAGCCAGCAGGTTGGCATCGCTTAAGCATTAGCGATAATCGATGTGGCCCTGGGAGCAGATGGCACAGGAGAGACAGGCAGGACCCAGCAACAGAGGCCCAGAGCACCACCTCACACTATTTCCACTGCATTCGAACTTGCCAACTGGCATTTCAGTGCCGACTCTCCAAAGCACTGAGTATTCTTTTAGCATCCTCCTGTTGCATTTAAATGGGTCAGGGGAGGGAGATGTCACGTTTGTTAAGTGTTGGTTAAAACTGTATTTGACCCTTGTGGACATTCTTCTCTAAAATAAAAGAGTCCGCTTTTAGAAAGTTCTAGGTAATGACTGCCAGGATGATTGCTTTTCAGGGGCAGCCTCCCGCATGCTGACACGGCTCTCAGTCCTAAGGAGGTACATGCAGAGCTTGGAGATGGTTCTACTGAATCTCGTGTTTGGAATGTGCTACTGCAGACGTGATTTGCCTCTCTCTTCAAATGAGAGAAAAACCAGATGTTCCTTGGTATTGGGATTTTGCAGGACAGCCTGGGTATCGGTGTGGCAGCGTTCTGACAGATACTGATATGATGGATGACTTTCCAACTTGCGTGGTAATTCTAAGTACAACACAGCCGGATTTGAAAAACCTGGTGATTCAGCACACTACTCGATACAAACAGGCATCCTCAAACACATTAGTGCGTTTTTCCATACAAAAAAAGAAGAAGAAGAAGAAAATAATCCATGGTTCTATTGCCCATAAGTTTACTCTTTTCTCTCAATTTACTTTGACTTTATTTTTTTTTAACTCAGTTTTATTATGTTATGGTCTACAACCAGTAAAGTTTATGCTGTGTTGGGTGTTATGGATCAGGGCATTTTGTAAGGCTGTGTAACCATCACCATGATTGAGATATAGAACATTTTCATCACCACGAAAAGTTCCCTCATGCCTTTTATGGGTCAATTTCCTCCATCTGGCAATCACCAACTCGATTCCTACCCCTACAGTTGTATTGCCTCAATTCTTAAGAAATAATGTAAGAATCAAGTCAGAAATTTCAAATATTACGGCAAAGTATGAGAGGAGAAATAAAGGATAACTTAAGAAATCTTTTCCTCTTTCTTTGTGAAGGTACTGGCCTTGGGAGGAAAAGTGAATGCCTATATATTTTTTCTGTCAGTTATTTTTATTTTACTGTGATTAGAAAATGTCATCTTATACTTTTGACCAAGAAGAATTTATTGAGATTTTCTCCATGAACTTTCATTCAGTCAATTTTTATAAACGTCAAAAAACTATTTGAAAATAAGGAGTAGTCTCCATCAGCTGATATGCCAATGTATATTAGGTTATAATTATTAATCTTATTCCTTATAATTTATTAATTCTGTTTTTATTAATAGTAACTAATTATAATTATATATTAATTATAACTTTTGGATCTTCTAATTTTTAACTTTTTTATTTTTTGAGAGGGGAGGATAAGCAGAGAGAGAGAGAGAGGGAAAGAGAGAATCCCAAGCAGGCTCTGCACTGTCAGAGTGGAGCCTGACATGGGGCTCGATCTCATGAACCATGAGACCATGACCTGAGCAGAAATCAAGAGTTGGAGGCTTAACCACCTGAGCCAGCCAGGTGCCCCTAGATCTTTTTTTAAATTAAATTTAATTAAATTTAATTTTTTTCATCATGGTAAGTATATTTTTAAATCCCCATCATCTATTTTCCCCATACCCCCACCCACCTCCTCTCCAGTAACCATCAGTTTGTTCTCTGTAGTTAAGAGTCTGTTTCTTGGTTTGCCTCTCTCTCTCTCTCTTTTTCCCTTTGTTTGTTTTGTTTCTTAAATTCCATACATGAGTGAAATCACATGGTATTTGTCTTTCTCTAACTGGTTTATTTCACTTAGCATTATACTTTCTAGCTCCATCCATGTTGTTGCTAATGGCAAAATTTCATTCTTTTTTATGGCCGAATAATATTCCATTCCATATATATGCCAACTCTTCCTTATCCATTCATCGGTTGATGGGTACTTGGGCTGCTTCCATAGTTTGGCTATTATAAATAGTGCTGCAATAAACATAGGGGTGCAGATATCCCCTTGAATTAGTGTTTTTGTATTTTGGGGGTAATTACCCAGTAGTGCAATTACTAAATCATAGGGTAGTTTTATTTTTAATTTTTTGAGGGAAGTTCACACTGTTTTCCACAGTGGCTGCACCAATTTGCATTCCCACTGACAGTGCAAGGGGGTTTCTTTTTCTCCACATCCCCGCCAACACTTGTTTCTTGAACTTTTTTATTTTTAGTCATTCTGACAGGTGTGAGGTGGTATCTCATTGTAGTTTTCATTTGCATTCCCTGATGATGAGTGATGTTTAGCATCTTTTCACGTCTGTTGGCCATCTGTATGTCGTCTTTGAAGAACTGTCTGTTCATGTCTTCTGCTCATTTTTTAATTGGATTATTTGGCTTTGGGATTTTGAGTTTGATAAGTTCATTATATATATTGGATACTAACCCTTTATCAGATATGTTAATTGCAAATATCTTCTCCCATTCGGTAGGTTGCCTTTTAGTTCTATTGATTGTTTCCTTTGCTTAATTATAATTTTCAAAACCTTTTTAATTCTTAGATTTTTTTTCCATATCTCCTGATCCTTCAACTAGGCTACTGTATCAAAAAGACCCCCAAATATACAATGACTCAAATGCAACGGAAGTTTTTTTCTCACTCTCATAAATTGTACTGGTCACAAGGTGATTCAAGGACCCAGCTCTTTCTACCTTAAGTCCTCTCCATCTCCCAAGGCCTCATCATTACCTTGGGGGAGGGAGGGGAGAGTGAGCTTCTTAAAAGTCTTGGCCCAGAAATGTGTTACATCACATTGGCTGAGACTGTCACATGGCCACATCTAGCTGCAACAGAAGCTGGGAAATGTAGTCCAGTTGTGTTCTTGGGAAGAAGAGAAGAACACAGATTCTGATGGACGTCGTGCAATCTCACACCCAATTCTGTGTGAATGAGTTAAAATCTCTCTCATGATTCTGTATATTTCTCACTGTAGTCCCTGCCCTTTATTCTTTACATAACTTGACACTTTGTCATTTGGTACATATATTAGTTTCCTATGGCTGATGTGACAAACGACCACAAACGTAAGCACTTAAACAACCCACGTATGGTATATTACATTTCTGGAAGTCAGAAGACTCACTGGGCTAGAATCAAAGAATTGGCAGGGCTGCATGTCTCCTGAAGGCTCCAGGAGAGAATCTGCTTCCTGGCCTTCCTCTTTTCAGAGGCTGCCACATTCCTTGGCTTGTGACCCTCTTCCATCTTCAAAGCCAGAAACTCCACCGCTCATTATATCCCATTTTCTGACTCTGCTGCCCCCCTCTTTCACTTAGGAGGTCTCTTGTAATTACTGGGCCTACCGGGATAATCCAGGATAACCTATCTCAAGATCCTTCACTTAAACACGCCTATAAAGTCCCTTTCGTCATGGCCACATTTTTACAGGTTCCAGGAATTGTCCATGGACGTCTTTGGGGGGACCATTACTCTGCCTGCCACGGAATCTGAAGATCCAGATGGGTGATCATTATGGTCCCATTGTGAATAATATCCTTTACAACAAAGTGCTACCTTTGCCTTGTTTTAATCCTTCGCTTTGAATTCAACCTCGTGTGACATTAGTACCATTTGCTAATCTTTGCTCAATATCTTTGTTCAGCCTTTTGCTTTTCACCTCATCAAATCATCTATTTTGGATGACTTCCATTTAATCATTTAAATTCTCGGGGCACCTGGGTGGCTCAGTCAGTTGAGCGGCCGACTTCGACTCAGGTCATGATCTCATGGTTCATGAATTCAAGCCCCACGTTGGGCTCTGTGCTGACAGCTTCGAGCCTGAAGCCTGCTTGGGATCCTGGGTCTCCCTCTCTCTGCCCCTCCCCCGCTCACACTCTGTCTTTCTGTCTCTCAAAAACAGATAAACGTTAAAAAAATTTTTAATAAAAAAAAAATAATAAAATTTGAATTCTTAAACAGCTGAGGCTGAGGCTTTCTTATTTTAGTGAATAAAAGCCCATTCACAGTATATAATAATGCTGGTATTATGTTTGCCTCCTTTTTGCTGCTGTCTGTCACAACACAGTTTGTTTCCCCAGCACTTCCCAAAACATGTTTTTTGGGCTCAGTTATCGTCCCAAAGGAATGCAGGTCCCAAAGGGCTGGGACCAGGTCTGGCCTGCTGACCCTCACATGACCCCAGTACTCTGCGCAACACCAGGTACAGAGACGTTTGTCAATGAACAACTGCATTGCCCTAAGTGAATGACCCAGGTCAGGTAAGGGGCCCCGCTCCCTCCCTGGGATTGCTTTTGGCAACTCTCCCATCTGCCCACCTACAGACCCCTGTGTCCAGAGTCAAGCTGATGGCTTCAGAGATTCAACACATCTTCCCCTTGCTGTCATCGGAAGACATTTCTCCCAAGGAACTCGAGTGATGGCCGTCTGCTCTCCACTCCTGGACCTCCCAATCTCCACACAGCCAGGGATTGCTGCCCAGGCAGCCAGGATAATTTTTACTCTCTCTAAGTGACCGCACTAAAACCTTTCAGAGAATCTGAAGACCACCACCTAAAAGCCCTTCCTCATGTAAATTTCCAGGGAAACTCAGAAACAAATGTAACAACATTTTAAAGAGATTTGGCATTTGCCGCCACATGAGGATACATAAAATGAATTAATTATTTAGCTGTTTTCTGTAAAGCAGCCCAGAAATACCTTTGAGACGTCGGTGTTTAATTCTGCTAAAGGATTAGCAGTCTGCCTAATTTCTCCCTTTCATATTTTACTAACTTTTTTCCCCCTGCTATGTTTACTCCATTAAAGTCCATAACAGCATAAAAGATGAAAGAATGCATTCAATTGTTTTAAAATGCTAATATTGAGAAGCCTGTGGCTGCTATTCAGGGTAATTTCTCCTTTAATTAGGATAAATTTCTGACCCCCCCCCCCCCCACCGCCCATGTAAATTGTTTGGTGTTCAGGTCGCAGCCTCGGTCACTTATGGGTTAATCTGATCAAGAGTAGTTTACATTGCAAACCTACAAAACCCATGTTTCTTGTACTGTTGGCAACAAGGAACCAGCTTGGGGTACATAAATCAAGCATTTACTCCTCTCTGAAAGGCAGAGCGTAGCAATCAGAAGGTAGTAGAAACCAGGAGTTGGTAAAAATTCCATGTTCACGGAAGCTATGAGGAAGCAGAAATGGTAGGGTAGACGGAAGTTTGTGGTAGAAAAATAGGCAGAAGGCATTGTTACCATGAGGGTTGAGCTCCAGGGAAAGGAGTGGCAAATGGCCCCCTTGAGTGAGGGATGTAATAATGAGGCCTCGAGAATGAAAATGTCTTCTTGGTCACCCGATGGGGCCCAGCTCTATCAGTGATTTGTCTAATTTGGGGAAGTTTACTTCCAATCATTCCCATTATTGGCGATAACCTGAATGTGTCTGGTCAAGCATAAAACCTGCTCCAGTGCCATTGGCTCCATGAGAAAATCAGGTAGCAGGTATGGCTGGCTCCGGGCAAACATACCAATACTGGGGAGAACAACTCAAATGCATGTGCGGCCAAGGGAGGGTCTGTCTCTGTCGGTAAAGAAAAGGCGTATTTCAAGGGTCATGTTGGGGAACAGTCGTCATCACACATACAAGTAGTGTCAGGCATGGGACGGGAAGGGCCGTTTGTGGGACCACGCAGACTTTACAAAGGCACGGTCCCACCTCCGGTGCTGCTGGGCGTAGAGTAGTGACCAAAACGGAGTCTCCGCCTTCCTGGAGTTTATGTTCTGGTGGGGTCATAGGGAATAAACCAGCACACAAATTATAAATGGCACTAATCAGATTGTGCTCACAATGGGGAGAAAAACACAAGGCAATTCACGAAGTGTGTGCTCATTTCCTGTTGTTGTTGTTGTTGTTGTTGTAATGAATGGACACAAACTTAGTGGCTGAAATAAACACAAATTTGTTCTCTTACATTGTGGGTGTGTGTGGGGCGGGGGGAGCAAAGAAGCCCTAAAATCAAAATGGTGGCAGGGCCGCATTCCTTCCAGAGGCTCTAGGGAAGAATCCGTTTCCTTGGTTCCTGATCTCATCCTCTGCAACATAGCATCCTCTCCTCTCCTCTCTCCTGGCTCCTGGCTCCTGCTTCTCCCACTCCTTTACCCTCTCCCTCATTCTGTTCTGTCCTTACCCTGATCTTCCTGCCTACTCTTCTAAGGATGACATTGTGACTACATTGACCCACCCAAACAATTCAGGATAATATCTCCATCTCAAGATCCATAATTTAATTACAAAGCTCTTGTTGCCCTGTGAGGTAAATATTCACCGTGTCTGAGGACTGGGATGTGCCACCTTTAGGGGACCATTGTTTCTGCTATCTCGGAGGGACGACCTTTCTGAGGAGGAAACACTTGAGCAGAGATTTGACTTCTGCAATGGAGTCAGCCACAGGAAGGTGGGGAGGTAGAGGCAGAAGCAGAGGGTCTGAGGCAGGAGTGAGTGTGGCATATTCAGGAGCAAAGACCTGTGGGGACAGAGCTTGGCTGAGGGGGGGCACAGGGAATGAGGCAGAGACAGGAGATGGAGGGGCCGTGGGGAGCTGGTTGGATTTTACTCAACATTTGATGGGCAACAGGATTTTAAGCAGGGGCATCCCATGATTTGCACTTGAAAGATCAAGATCCCCAGGGTGCCTGGGTGGCTCAGTCAGTTAAGCATCCAACTTCAGCTCAGGTCATGATCTTGTGGTTCACAAGTTCAAGCTCCATGTCGGGCTCTGTGCTGACAGCTCAGAGCCTGGAGCCTACTTCGGATTCTGTGTCTCCCTCTCTCTGTCCCTCCCCCACTCATGCTCTGTCTCTCTCTCTCTCTCTCTCTCTCTCTCTCTCTCAAAAATAAATCAAACATTAAAAAAATTTTTTTAAAAAAAAGAAAGATCAAGGTCCTTGGGATGCTCTGTGTAGAATAACCACATGGAGTAGCCGTGGAAACAGAGAAAGAAAGAGAGAGCTTTGTAAGAAATTATAGGTGCAAGGTGACCAGCGAAGAGGGTAAGGACCCAGTGGGTTTGGGATGTGGTTTGAAGACTAAGGAGACCCTGAGCAAAGATTCGGAAGCAAGCAGCTTACTTGAGGGGTGGATCCTAAGAAGCACAGTGCGGGTGTGGGAAAGTGAGACAGGAAAGGGAAGAAAGTCAGAGGGTGCATGCGTTAGCTGCTGTAGACGCTGGGGCTCCGTCCAGCTGGCGCCTCTAGGAATCGGAACTGCTTCACAAAGGGTGAGCTTTCTCCACTCAGTTTCATCCTCTATTGACTGAGGGCTCCTCAACCCTTCCAGAAGCCCCCAGACCCATGGGCAAAGTACCCCCTAGGGCAGAGGACCAGGCGGAGTTGGCATGAAAGAGAACTGTTCCCAGTGGCCTCCAGGATGGTCTAAGGGGAACGGGTGGGGACACCCAAGCACCTGTTACTCTCAGTTCTTTGCATCTTCCAGAAGGGATGGGGCTGGTGCCCAGGATAGGGAGGGGGCTGCCTTACAGAGTAACATGAACAGTGCCATTGTGACCGAGGAGGAAGAGAAGAGCACAGAGGAGTCAGATTGATAGACTGGGGAAGGTGGGCAGTTCCTGTCTATTTTCTCAGTGAAATAACAGAAGTCATCAGCTAAGAGAGTAGACAGGGTAAGATGTTGGAGGTCTGAGGAAAGCGCAGGTGTGACAAGAGTCGTGGAGAATCGTGGGAAGGTGTGTTTACTGAGAAAACAGCACAGGGTAGAGCAGTGTCAAGGATCCATTTTGAAACCAGAAACTGCCATCCTGGTTGGATACCTTCTTCCAGCCACGTTCAGGGGCTTGGGTTGTCAGCGACAGGCGCTCTGGTTTAATCAGGGCTGGAATATTGGCAAGTATGAGTGAAGAAGGGCAGAGTGGGGACCATAGAGTTAGGAGTTATGCTTTGGGGGCACCTGTGTGGCTTAGTTGGTTGACCATTAGACTCTTGATTTTGGCTCAGGCCATGATCCCAGGGTCGTGGGATTGAGCCCCATGTCGGGCTCTGCGCTGAGCATGGAACCTGCTTAAGATTCTCTCTCTCTCTCTCTCTCTCTCTCTCTCTCTCTCTCTCTCCCTCTCCCCTGCTAGCTCTCTCTCTCTCTCTTTCTTTCACTTTATATATCAAATTAAAACAAAAAAAGAGTTATGCTTTGGCATCAATCCACATTTTGTGGGTCTGAAATGTAAACACTTTTGGGTGCCCTCTTTAAGAAAAAGCTTACAGTATCACAAAAATAAATTTTTTTAAAGGTAAATATTTTTTAGAATGAGAAAATAAATTATAACAAATACATTTTAACATCACAAAATCCAGAAGAGTAACATGATTTGTTATTAATTAGCTGCCTGATACAATTTTGGATTACTTTCTTTCCTAATATATATACATATATACACATATATGTGTGTGTGTGTGTGTGTATATATATATATATATGTATATATATATTGCCTATTCATGTGACAGTAATTTTGTATATTTTCTATACAGAGAATAAAAGGATAATTCTGCCTTCCTTCTAACAAGGCTGATTGGTACTTGGTGTTTTTCTTATTGATAGTTGAGGAAATTAAACACTTAACTTCACACAGAGATACTATTTGTAATTTTTCATGGAGCTCCACAGGAGCGCATGTGAAAACTCAGGTGAATCTTTTGCTCTAATCCACCTACCCACCTCTCCATCTATCCATCCCCCATCCATCTGTCCTGCCATCCATCAAATCACCCACAAATCCAGCCACAGCCCCCATGCATCCAGCTGCCTGCCTACCCTTCCCCCATCCACCTGTCTGTCCATCCATCCGCCTACTACTCACCCAATTACCCCTCCATTTAAATCCTCAGTAAGCATCTGATAAATATAAGATGTGAAGCTTAGTGTTTCATTTAGACAACTGAAGCCTTTCCAAACTTTCTCATTTCCATCTCCATTTCTCATTATGAGGATGTATTTTATGCATGGAAATCCCTTGTCTCATTTATAATTTCATCTTCAAGACCACAATTCAAGCCATTTCTCTCCCCATAGAGGCCCCTTCTCCTCCACACTGTTTGCATTGCTTGTGCATGACTAATTAACTTCTCTAATCATAATAAGCCTCCCTCCGACACTGTCAGCATCGGGCAAGAGCACATCATAAGCGCTGTGGTGTTGTTTCCTAAAATTTAATAAGGAAACAATAGCTTGGGATTTATAATTTCTCCAACAGTGGAGACATTTGTCTGGGGAGAGATGGATAAATAAAATCCAGTTCAGTAGCTAATAGAAAAAAAATACATAAAGGAAAAGATTGTTGAAAATGTGTGCTGAGCATGTACTGACCCTAGAATAGTATTCAGAGAAAAGACAATAAGAGTTGACATTTATGAAGTTCTTACTAAGTGCCAGTTCTTCGCATGAATTACTTAATTTATCTTAATTATCATTGCACTAAAAGATAAATTTAGCTGTTACCCCATTTTGAAGATGGGGAAACTGAGGCATTGCTCAATGTGTGAAGCTGACATCTGCAGTGGGGCAGCCTGACTCTGGAGCCCCGGCCCCAACTCCACCCTCCTAGCCTTGGGTATGTGGGGGAAGCCACAGGGGTGAGACATAAGTGAAGACCAGATGGACAGTGGACATAACAAAGCCTGGAAGTCAAGGGCTCCAGGTGCTAGCTAGTCTGCTTCCAATCATTAGCTAGCTGTGTGACCTTGGGTAAGTTGTTTTTCCCTCTGATCCTCATAAAACAAGAAGACTGGATTGATGATCTCTCATGTCTGTTCCCTCCTCAAAGCCTGGGCTATCCACCCCGCTGACTATGGTGTTCGTTTATGGCATTAAGCTAAAGGTATTGCGGTTATTCAAGCAGCAGAATTAACCAGAGCAAGGACTACAGCTGGAAATATCAACATGCCAGCTATGAAACACAGTCTGGGCAATTCTGTGACTAGAGAGAGTCCCAGGGAAGATCCCAGCAATTGGAAACTGTAGCCCACAGCCCCTTGATGCCATTGCCCAATCTTCACACCCTGCAAGCATCCTTCCCGTGTACCAGCTTACACGGAGACACATAGCAAGCACCCAGTGCAGACAAGACCAGAGTCACTGACTCCTCTATTCAACAAACACATGCTGTATACCTACTGCGTGCCCCGCAGGGACTGGAGATGCAGATGATTAAAGCAGAGACAGGAGACAGATACCCAGACCCCCACTTAGAGAACCACAGGCACCCTGTACCGGGAGTATGCACAACAGGTTTTGAGGGCACAGACGGGGAGCCCTTAATCAATGTTCTCCCCGGTCCTGCTGGCTTTTTACATTTCCTCAAACTTGCCCTCCTCCTTCTTTGGGTTTTGATGTGTTCTGAAATTATCTTCGCTTCCTCTAAGGTTGACTGGCTCCTTCTCTTCCTCCAAGGGTCAAATTATAAGCCACCTCTTCAAAGAGGGCTTTTCTCCCTTACGTGGGAGTTGCTCTGTCATTTCCATCTTTCGTGTCCAGTTATCTTTATATAACCTACCACTGCTGAAATGATTGTGTTTGCTTATTTGCTTATTTTTCTGTCTTATATTCTCACTAAACTCTAAGATCCTAAATCTGCCGTGTCTACCATGGTATTTCCAGTGCCCCAGCAAGTGACTGTCACATAATTTCAAACATTTTATTTTTTGAATGAATAGACAGCTGGGGAGAGCAAGGAAGGCTTCGCAGAGAAGACATCAGAAGGAACAACAGGATCCCCAGGTATGCAAATTGATGACAGGGCTGTTCAGGAGATCAGCAGGTGCAAAGGCACCTGGGTAGGATCAAGAAGGGTGATCCCAGGACTGCTTGATGGGGAAGACTGCTCACTGCCTCAAGCCTGTGGATCTAAGCCTTAGAAGTGTCTGCTCTTCCATTTTTCTTTTTTGGGAAAATGTTGAGTCAGTGAGCAAACAAACCTGCTCAGTCTGAAGTAAAACAAGGCTAATAAAAACAAGGAAATGATGCAAATTACAGTTTACGAGATGCTTAAGGTGGAGGGAGCTTCACAGTTGACGAAACTGCACATGAAAATGAATCATGATTTGTCTCCAGCTTATTCTACTAAAACAAGGATATAGTGCATCTCTCTTGGTATAATTCCTAAAAGCACTGGCAGACAGTCATTATCATGTTAGTCTAAGTTATGCTCGCTAATAGGCTCATTGTGTCATTCTCATCCCAGATGAGATCAACTCCTGCATGGCTCTGGCAGGGAAGGCCAGGCTAGGTCTGGTTAGCAAGAGTGTCTGTCTGCCCTCCCATGTGGGGAATAAGCTCTGAAATTCCCTGAGCCTGCACTGATGGGTTAACAAGGCAAAAAGAATTACAAAGCCATAGGATGCTCACACGCAAGTTTGGGTAAACAAGATTAGGTAAATAAGTATAGAGAGGATGGGCCAGGCCCCAGGATCAAGAGGCTGGGGCCGAGGCCCTATACAAAGATATATGAGTAAACAAGATTAGGTATCCAGGGCGGTAACGCCCCCCAATTTAGTACTAAAGCAGAAATCTGCTTTCACAGGAAGGAAGGACCAAATTAGGTAAACAGGTAAATAGGGCTCTAGACTCTGCAGGGTGAAGTTGCCCAGAGCTGAGCTAATCAACAAAAGAGAAAGGTGCCTTGTTCACCCTGAGGTTACACACTCTTTCTCATCCCCTAGACCAGTTTAGATAAACAGAGGTGTTGCCTCAAGTCTGGTGTAAATAACCTTGTTCCTGGCCTCCCGGCTGTATTAACCCAAACCTCTAACCCCGCATATCTTCAAGACCACTTTTCCCTCGCGTTCACAGTTTCATTGTCTTTTTGTGCACGTCCATCACCATGTTTGTAAGCCTTCTGATCCTAATAAAAACAGAGCAATCACCCTTAATCGGGGCTCTTGTCTTCTCCCCGACATTAGCCATCTCTCGCATTTTTTAAAATCTTCTTAAACATTTTTATTTATTTTTGAGAGACGGAGAGAGACAGGGCACGAGCGGGGGAGGGACAGAGAGAGAGGGAGACACAGAATCTGAAGCAGGCTCCAGGCTCCGAGCTGTCAGCACAGAGCCCGACGTGGAGCTTGAACTTGTGAACCACAAGATCATGACCTGAGCTGAAGTTGGACACTCAACCGACTGAGCCACCCAGGCGCCCCCATCTCTCGCATTTTAATCCTGCGTCCTGCTTTCTTGCTAGACAAGAAAGAACTCTAGACCCAGAGTCTACAAGTCATCAAGTACCTTCTTCCCATCCCATCTTGGCTTCACTCATAAGGAGGGGATGACGCAAGTCTGAGTCTGCACTTGGGACATCCTCAGAGTCTTTGTTTTGTGTATCTTCCAGGATCCACTCAAATGTAGATCCTAGTCCATTCCCTCTGTGTTCCACAGTCACATGTGCTCAGGGCTTCTGGCTGTGAGAGAGAGGAGATTAACCAATGCTAAATGATAAGGATGGCATATTACGTCCAGATTGATTCCAAACCAGCTCATCACAGGGCTGGTGCCACAGTGTGCATCCCAGAGGGATTAATGATGATTAGATACTCTCCTTGTGGAGCAGAACTGGAGAAGTCGTAATTACTTGGTGTTTATGCCTCCTCAAATGAAACAAATGAGCATTTCCTTCCACACAGAAAAGCCTACGCATCTGAGCGTTATTAGCTGCATACTAGGTTTTCAGCAGATGCGAGCTCCATTATTAACCAACCTAATGGAAGCAGCCGTGGAACCACGGCTGGAGACTACACTAGGATCTTGCTGGAACTAACTTTATGGTGAGATTGTTCAGGGAAGCCACCACATCATATCCCAGAGATTTCTTTGTCATAAAACAGAAGCAAAATTATGCTGTGAAATATCCTTGGTTGAGGACAAGGAAGGCTTTCTGTTTAAGCAATGTTTTTCTTGCTAAACCCAGCTTTGAAATCTGAAAAACAACATGATTGTTTTCCCACCTGATTACACTTTAATTTTTTAAACTAGCAATGCTCCTTCAAGGGGGAGTTAAACTTTTGAATCAACTAGAAACTTCTCAGTAATGAGGTATTTCTTTACCACCCCATCCCATGGTTTTGGAGCGTTGTCTGTCTCCTGTCTCTTGGGACCAGTTGACAGTGTGAAAATGCTCGAAGGCTCTAGGGGACAACCATTCTACAGCTCTTTGATGCAAGTGACAACCATGTTCCTTGAATTCTAGGAAAATGTGGGATTTTTTTTCCTGTCCAGTTGTCATACACTTTAATAAACAACTCGTTGGCCCAAAGAGCTCAGGCCCAAGAAATTTGTTTTCACCAGGAAGCCAGGTAGGGGGATAGCAAGTCCCCACTCCATGGTCACAATCGTCACAGATTAGATGGAATAATGACTGTCCTTCACAGTGATACTATTGCAAACAGCTCCGTTGAGTCTCTAGAGAGTCCAAAGTGTGGACGCTTCCTCTAGGAAACTACTCTGCTAACATCAGTGATTTGCAGGCATTAAATATATACCAGTTATTGTTCAAAGACATAACCAGTTCCCTCTCCCCTACTCTCTTGGGCAAGCTACCTCACTACATGTTCGATGCCCTTTTTCTATTATTGAAACAACTATATAAAACAAAGGTGAATCGTTCTATAATTTGGCCTATAAAAACGAAATGGACCGGGTCTTCCATAAATTGGAGCCCCAGGCTAACAGGCTTTGCCCCTTCCAGGAAGTAACTGCAGTGATCAGCCTGCCGTGTGTCATGCCATCCTGGGGAGGACCAGGGGCGCACAAGCCAGTGGCTCTGCTGGCCTGTCTGCCACCCCAGGCTCAGGACTGCTCCCCAGGGGACTGGCCTGCAAGCTGGAGAAAGTGAGTACAAGGGAACTTCCGCCCCCTGCCTCCTTCCCTTGTGATTTTATAGTAATTTGAATAAAGACAATGCGTGTCCAGGGAAAGAACATTTCAGAGGATACAGACAAAGGTTTTAAATAAAAAAGGACCCCTCACTGTCCCCGCTGCTTCCTGTCCTCTGCAAAGATAACCACTATCAGCTTTTCTTGCATATCCTCTCGGTTAAAATATTAATGTAACTGCATGTATTTCCATGCTCTTTTAAAATATTTAACCAGGGTTACGTTCTCCATGTATGCTATTTCATATCACATAGATCTCTATTTTTTAAGTATATTATATTTTACTTTTTTGTGATAAGATATACATAAAGTTTACCCTTTTACATGCAGCTCAGTGACATTAAGTATATTCAAACCATCGCATGCATAACCATGTGCAACGTCAGCACTATTCATTTCCAGAACTTTCATCATTCCAAACTGAAACTTTACACTGTTAAATAACTCCTCCTTCTCCCTCCCACCAGGCCTTGGTAACCGCTATTCTACTTCCTGTCTCAACGAATTCGTCCATTTCAGTGACTTCATACCTGGGGATTCATAAACAATATTTATCCTTTTGCATCTGACTTATGTCACTTAGCATGTGTTCAGAGTTCATCTTTGCTATAGCATGTATCAGAATTTCATTCCTTTTTATGGCTGAGTAATATTCCATTGGGGGATATAGCACATTTTGTTTATTCATTCATCTCTTGAAGGACATTTGTGTTGCTTCCATCATTTGACTATTGGTGTAAAAGTACTGTTGAGTCCCTGCTTTTAATTATTTGAGGTGTATGGTTAGACGTAGAAGTGTTGGATCATATGGTAATTCTATGTTTAACTTTGTGAGGGTCCACCAGACCATTTTCCACAGCAGCTGCACTATTTTGCATTTCCACGAGGAATGTACAAGGGTTCCAATTTCCCCACATCCTCACCGACACCTGTCATTTTCCCTTTTTTAAAAAAAAAATCATTGCCATCCTAAGGAGTATGAAGTGGTATCTCATTATAATTTTGATCTGCATTTCCCTAATGATTAGTGACATTGAGTATCTGTTCATGTGTAGTGAGCATTCATATATCTTTGGAGGAATGTCTATCAAGACCTTGGCCCATTTTTTAATTGGGTTGTTTGTTCTTTTTTGTTGTTGAGTTGTATCTATTTTTAAGTAAGTTTTTAGTTGAAGTATTACATACATATAAATGCCAAAGTCATCAGTGTAGAGCTTGATGAATTTTCAAAGTGAACACATTCAACTAATCATCACCTATGCCAAGAAATGGACTCCATGTTTCACCCCAGTCATTACCCCCAACAAAGGTCATCCCTACCTGGACTTCTATCACTCATTTCACTCACTTTCCCTGACTTTGAGCTTCAGACACTTGGAATCATGTGCTGTGTACATGGCTTCTTTAACTTTTAACTTTTACTGTGTACTGGCTTCTTTATCTCAACATTGTGCTTGCAAGATTTACCTATATAGTTGCATAGAGCCACAGTTTGTTTTCGTTGCTGTATAGTATTCCAGCAATATGCCTATTCCACAATTTACTGACCTAGTCTACACTTTTTGGGTATTTACCTTGTTTCAGACTGGGCTATTATAAATGGAGCTGCTGGGGGCATTCTTAATGTCTTTTGTTGATTATATGATGCAAATCTATAGAGAATGCATGCAGGAGGAGACCTGCTAGGTTATATTGGTATGCATCTGCTCAGTCTCAGTAGATGCTGATAAATAATTTCAAAATTATAGAATTGTGTTTTCAATTCAAATCGTTAGTTTTAATTTAAAACATAAAAAAAGTTATGGCACCGAATTATACTCCATCCAGAACAGTTACCCCAGAATAGTCTCCCAATTAATTTTAGCAATCCATTGTATAGATGCACATAATAAAACTATCCAGTCTTCTACTGAAAAACATTAAGTTGAATATTAGAGTTCCCCAGAGAAACAGAACCAATAGGATCTATGCAGATATATAGAAAGAGACTTATTTTGAGGGTTTGCCTCATGCAATTATGGAGACTGAGAAGTCCCACCACCTGCTTTGCAAGCTGGAGGCCCGGGAAAGCTGGTGGCATGTTTTGCACTAACTCCTAAGGCCTGAGAGCCAGGACAGTCAATGGCACGAGTCCTGGTCTGAGTCTGAAGGCTCAGTGACCAGAAGCGCCAATGTCTGAGGGCAGGAGATGGATGTCCCAGGTTAAGCGGAGAGTAAACCCACCTTTCCCCGGTCTTGTGGTTCCATTCAGGCTCTCACCAGACCGGATGTGGCCCATCCACTTTGGTGAGATCTGTCTTTACTCAGTCTACCAATTAAAATGTGATTCTTTTCTGGAAACACCCTCACAGACATACCCAGAAACAGTGTTTTACCAGCTCTCTGGGCATCCCTTGGTCTAGTCATGTTGACCCCTAAAATTAGCCATCACAAGTTGTTTCCAGTTTTTTTTTCTTCTATTTTCTCCATTACAAACTGCTACAGTGAGCATCCTTGCACATATCAATTGGCAAATTTTTGCGAACATGATTGTGGGGTAGATTTGTAGCAGGGCAGGAACTTACCTACGCTGTATAGGACCCTGTGTGGGCATTAAGCATTTTGATAGACATTATCAGATTATTCTCCCGAGAGGCTGCAAACGTTTTCATTGCCATCAACATTCTGAGGCCGACTGCCACCCACCACCTCCCTCCCCTGTCCCCAACACTTTAATTTAATTTCTCTCCAATTCAATGCATGAACAATGGCCTCTCTTTGTTGCTCTGATTTGCATTCTTTAATTATGGAGTGAGGTTCTCACTTTCATTTTTAAACTGTCACTGAGTCAGTGACAGGAGGCGGCAGCTTAAACCCAAAGGCAGGACGAGAGCTTCCTCTCTCCACCAGCAGCCTCCCCGTGCAAGGCACATGGCAAAGCCCATTCGAATTTAGTTGTCACAGGGACCAACCCTCAGGCTATAAAGTCTCAGAAGCTTCCAGAGTGCGTCATAAGTTCTGCTCCTGCCATTATAATTCTTCTCCATGCACCAGGAGCGAGTTTGGGGTTCAGGGGAGCATCGTCTCTCCCAGCCTCGCTCCTGAGGGCGCTTCATGTCATCTGCTGAGGCAGAAGGTGATCTGACCCCACTGCCTTCAGCAGCATGTTTGTGAGGACTTGCCTGAGTTGGGGAAGGTCCTCACTGCCTCCTTTGACAGAGAAAGTATGAGTTTGAATCCTCCCTGCGGTTGGGCCCACACCTCTGTGAGACTCTAAGGCTGAGGCCCAGCCTGGCTGGTTTTCAGGAAGCCCTCCTGTGGCACCATAACAAATCACCTCACCCGGGAGCTTCGCACAACAGAAAGTTACCCTCTCACAGTTCTGGAGGCCAGACGTACAGAACCAAGGTGTAGGTGGGGGCAGACTGTCTCAAGGGCTCTGGGGAGGATCCGTCCTTTCCAGGCCTTTCTCACAACTCCTGTCACCGGAGACCCTTGGCACTCCTTGGTTTGCAGCGGCTGCATAGCAGAGATCTCTGCCCCCATGGTTGTCACACGGCGCCCTCCCTGTGTGTGTGTGTGTCCAAATTCCCCTCTGGGGACACCCGTCACGCTGGATTAAGATACACACTGATGGGCGCATCTTAACTTGATCACATCTACAAAGACCCTACTTCCAAATGAGACCATAATGACAGGTACAGGGTGTTAGGGTGTTTGGGGAACACAATTCAACCTCTAAGAGCTGCCTAAAATCTGGAAAATCTAATGTCTTGCCTCTCCAACCCACTCTTCCCCTTGCCACCTGAGTCGTTTTTTTAAATTACAGGCACTGTTCTTCTCCCCTTTTTAGGAACCTGTCGCAGCTATAGCCACCCGCAGAATCAGATCCAAACTCCTTAGCATAGGAAGGCCTCCACTCTCTGGCCCTTTCTAACTTCTGCCTCCTCTCTCACTCCTTCCCCCTCCACATGCCTTGCACTCCAGCAGCCCCCCACCCTCCCCAAACGTACCCTGCACTCTGATTCCTGTGCCCAAAATGTCCTTCCCTCATCTGCTCTACATCCTGAACTCTTATTCATCCCATAAGCCCCCAAACAAGTGCTGCCGCCTCCAGGAAGCCTGCCCCAATCCTCCCTGTAAGTGAATCCCTTCTCCTCTGTCATCCAGGACCTACTGCCTACCTCACCTCATTCTGCTTATGGCCAGGTCTTGATATGTGTGTCTTCCCTGCCAGATCATTTCTTTCTTTTTGAACGTTTATTCATTTTTGAGAGACGGTGCAAGCGAGGGAGCGGCAGAGAGAGGGAGACACAGAATCCGAAACAGGCTCCGGGCTCGAACCCACGAACCGTGAGATCATGACCTGAGCCAAAGTCATACGCTTAACAGACTGAGCCACTCTGGCGCCCCCAGATAATTTCTTTAAGCCAGGATGTAGTAGCACATGTAGGTCTCCCCTCTTCCCTCACCCCATGCCGAGGACAGATCCATATTCTATCTTTGTATCCCAAGGGCCAAGCATAGCACATTAGGTTCTTGGCAAGGAGTGTTTGTTCAGTCAATTACTTCCTTGACTGCTGAACCAGAATCAGGCTCATCGCTCACTGCTGGTCTGACTTAGTCCCAAGTTCAGATAAAGTTGCAAATGTTAGGCACCTAGCACAGCATCCTGCAAGGAATGGTGGCTGTTGTTAATATTATTTCTTACCAAATGGAGAGGGAACTTGACTTAGACCTGGTCTAGAGAAAATGCCATTTCTTTCAGAGACTGAATTGAGTTCCCCGAGGGGTATGAAAACATGGCAATGTAGCGATGCTGAGTGAGAAGTCTGAAAACTTATTTGTAGAGGTGACAGTGGCACAAAATTCAGAAGGAGGTCCTCCATATGTGGAGGTGAGCTACAGGTGCACAGGCCCAGAGAGTGCTGGGAGGAAGAACTCAGGGCTTTCCACGCCCTGCCTCCACCCCATCTCCTTTGCCTGCCTGGCTCTGTCCCAGTGTTACCCACCTCAGTGAATGGCTCCACCGTCCACCCTGCTTTGCAAGCCAGAACCTCAAGCGTCACCCCTAACCTCTCCATCACCTCCATTTCTAGATCCAAAACGACATCCTGTTGGTGTACATCCTCAACACATTCAAAGGCCCAGGCATTTCCACGACCATCTCTGTCCAATTGTCTGCCGTCTCTCCCCGGTTCCCTAACTTCTCTCCCATCCCCACTCCTAACCCCACGCTGTAGCCCAGAGGTGCTTCCAAAATGAAAATCAAGTCGTGAACAACACACACACCCATACATACATGAACACCCATTCATAAAACCTTTTAACAGTGGTTTGCCATTTGGCACTGGAATAAAAACAGAAATTCTTGGCAATGCCTACTTGGCCCGTGTGAGTGCCTCATCTTCGGACTCATCTTGACTTCTTCGCACCTCAGTCACTGCCACCCTGGCCTTCTCTCAATTCCTGGAACATGCATGCTCTCTCACCTCAGGGTGTTTACACTTTCAGCTCCATCCTTCTGGAATGTTCTTCTACCTCAACCAGGTTAGCCCATCCTCACCCTTCAGATTTCCATTCAACTACCCTTCTGGAGCAAAACCTTCCTCGCCCCTTCTGAATAGGTCTCCCACCCCACACATAGCAGATCTGAATTGGTTAGGTATCCGTCCAGTACCTCGAACCTCACGTCTCTCCTCTTCAGCACTTACTGTTGTTTGTGTCTTAGTGATTTACCGAGTATTTGATACAAGTTTCTCTCTTACTACACGATAGGCTCCATAGGGCAGGCACCAGGTTTCTTCTTCATTGCTGTGTTCTCATGACCTGGATCAGTGCCTGGTGAGTTACAGGTGCACAGTAAACATTTGTTGAGTGGATGAATCATGAATGGATGAACGCATGCCTTTGTGTTTGCCCATGTGCCCGCTTGATTGAAATTCCAGCGTCCGGCACCAAAGAGCATTTGTATTAGGGAATGTGTAAAGGAAAGTGTTACTGGTCACCCAGCCTTTCATAAAATCATCTCAGTAGGGCCACCGCTGCAGCTACAAGAAGAGCGGGTGATGAACTGCATGAACCTGCTGCCCAGTCAACACTAGTTCAAAACGCTCCCCAAGCAACTTACATAAAACCGTTCAGTGAAGTTATTTTGCGTTGATTTGTCCATTGGAACAAGTCAGGGATCTCTGCCAAGAATAATGATTTCCTTTTCAGCACAGGCAGTGATTCTTCTGAGAAAATTGCCCAGGAGGTTTGGCTGCCTCTGCAGGCTGAAGATGTCTACGAAATGGAAAAGGACCGATTTTTTCCCCTCATTCACTGTGCCAAATGGGCGTGTAGCTGTCCGGCTAAAATTACTTGCCCGCCTCAAGAAATTCAGGCAGAAGTAAAAAGAAGGCGGGGGCGGGAGTGAGATGAGAAGAACTCTGAGGCGTGATGGCCACTGTGTATGGCTTTCTCTTTGCACCCCGGGGTTCAGTGCAGACCCTCTAGGTATTCTCCTGTGTGGTCCTCACGGACACACTCCAGACGGGGGTGATGTCACTATCTCCTGTCACTGACGAAGGAACGAGTGGCTCAAAGAGGTTAAATGACTCAGCCAAAGTCCACATCTAGGAAATCAGAACCCAGCGTCTGAGACCCAGGTCGGTAGGACCCAAGCATCGTGTGCCATTATGGACCATAAATGAAATAAATCACGTACCTAGCATCCCAGCTCCTACCCTCCAGCCTCATTGGTCCTACAGCTAAACACAGTGAACCAAACCCACATCTGAATGCAAATTGTGTGGCTAGAAGGGTAGAGAATCTCACAACAGCCCTGCAGAGTACAGTACAGGGCATCAATAATGTCCCCACAGTCACATCATTAGTAAATTGCCATCTTGGTATTTGAACCCAGGATTCTGGCTTCAGACTGCTATGCATCTGACCCCTTCTCCTGTAGAACACTCCCCTCCTCTGCCAGTGGCCAGTATGCCTCTCCTCTCTCCCCAAGCAGAGGTTCCCTAAGAAAAAGGGATTAGAGAACCAAGACCCAGGCTGATGGAGAACCCGATGCCTGCTTTTCTGAAAGCCACCCAGGTGTCTTTGCATTCATGGCAGGCACTGACCACAACAATTATTCTGCTCTAGTTCCAGAGATGCTGAAAACATTGAAACATGAAGTCAGAAATCACTTAACAAAATAAAAACATTGCATTAACATCACAGGTCTGATTTTAACACTCTCTAGTCTGTTTATTTGGAAAGATCAGAAACCCTAACAGGATTCTTTTCCCTGTTCTCAGGGCGAGATTATCCCACCACACAAGCTGGGAGAGTCAACTGAAATCCCCACTGTTGAGAGGCTGAAAGAGACTTCCAGATTTCTAACAGGCTCCTCCTGCCTCAGAAGTTCTAGAAAGATGTCAAATTTCACTGGAGACGGCCAACAGTCCCCAGACACTTCAGAGCCCAAGGAAGCCTCAGGATGATGGTTTAAATTACATCTTCTGAGAAAGGAGAGTAGCCAAAATACAAGTGAGAAATCCCATCAGTGTTTCCCTGACAAAAGAGTTCTTGCATTATGACTTCAATTATTCTTCCAGCATTTCTGATTAAAATATAATCACTTTCACATGGGTCCACAGGAGATAGGACTCTGGAAAAGAAATGATTCCTTCTGCACAGAAATAAAAGAAATTATAGGATTTTAAAAGACACGGTATAAAGTTAGATATGTGGCATTTGGTCAGGACCCATCAACATGTAAAACCCTCATGCTCTCTGACACACTACACCCCCAAAACCTGCCCTGTGACCAGGAAGGAGGCACGTGAGGGTCCATTGCAGGAAACCCCATGAGGGTGGGCCTCTTGGTCTAGAACAGGCACTAACATTTACTAAATGCCTCAAAAATATTTATTGAATGATCAAATAAGTAGAGACAAGCCAAATACCAGTCAATAGGGTGTGGTTCGATGAGTTAGAGCAGAGCAAGACTTTGGAACAAAGGTCAGAGGTCAATTGTAAACATACACCACCATGTAAGGCATCCTTGTTATGTCACTGAGGGTAAAGTGGATGACTTGTATTATCACTTTTTGTTGTTTTTGTTGTTGTCAACATGGAAAGAACAAAAGTCCTAGAAATGTGTGTGTGTGTGTGTGTGTGCGCGCGCGTGTGCACGCGTGTTCATGGCCAAACTGGTAGCTGTGTTATACGTAAGGAGTTGGACTAGGAGAGAGGATTTATGGGATAGAAGACATCCATTATTTACTTTATATTTTTCTGTTTGGTTTGAATTTTCAGCAATCAATGTGTATTCATTTGTAATTTAAAAAGTATATCAACAATATCAAAAATAAAGGCTGCTGCCTGTTGTCTCATAAGCTGAGATCTCAGCTGTACAAGCTTCTAAGTTTCCAGTACGCTGCAATTCACTGGCATTGATCTGTCTCTCTGGCTCTCATGTGGTTCCGAGTTTGAATGTCAGCCAGGCTTGGCTATTGGCCACAGGACAAGGGTGGGGGGCAGGCAGGGGTCATGACGAAGGGGTTACAAAACACAAGGCTGGGGACACCTGGGTGGTTCAGTTGGTTGAGCGTCCGACTTTGGCTCAGGTCATGATCTCATGGTTCATGGGTTAGAGCCCTGCATCGGGCTATGTGCTGACAGCTTGCTCAGAGCCTGGAGCCTGCTTCGAATTCTGTGTTTCCTTCGCTCTCTGCCCTCCCCAACTTGGACTCTGTCTCTGTCTCTCAAAAAAATAAATAAATAAAAGTAAAACACACACACACACACACACACACACACACACAGAAGGCTGAGCCCTGGCCAATCCCTTTACATGAAACATCAGAAATCAAATTATTCACTGGACGTAACTGGAGAAAAGTCACGAAGGTTACTTGTCATTGGAGTTTTAAGAGGGAGCTCTGGGGTGAGCAGTGCCACCAACAGTTCCACAATCAACACCTTATACCCAGTGGATACGGGCTTACAGCATAAGCATTTACAGTAAGTGCTTGTTCACCGAGAAGTCCAAGAGCAGACTGTGGCAGGGGCTAAGAGGTGGGTCAGAGGTTGTTGTTGGTGGCTCTGCCAGACACCCTAAATCTCCTTCTTCCCCTTGTCTTTTTTTCCCATCTTCTCTAAAGGCCCCAAAGGGCTTCCTTCCCCCAGTCCGCAGGGTTAACACTGCTCTGTTCTGTTTCCTCCGGTGACATCCTCCAGCTCCAACCTGGCTCTTCTCTCCAGCCCAAGCCTGGCTCTGAAATAAAACACTAGCTCCCTGCTAAGCACTTACCACCTCCCTATTTACTTATTTGAAGAACTTTATTACCAGTTATGAGGGACATATAAGGGCTTACAAAAATATGCACCTAGAGGGATCACAGAAGCAGTAAGCAGCAGTTCTGTCTTCCGAAGCTATCAGAAACACCCTAAAATCTCGAACAAGAGCCCGCCCCTAAGGACTCCCAGGGTTGATACACGTCCGGATAAAATTTTCCATCTACATTTAAAATTTTTGCACGTATAATTTAGATTCATAAAATCACTGCAAGGTTTTTCTAAATTCACCAAAAAGAAAGCTAAACCAACACTGACAGTCCGATTAATCACATTCCAGCAATAATGTAAGGAACCCGAAAGAGCTGGAAAAAATGAATGGCACAAGGGGGGGGGGGGAAATGCCTGTACCTTTTTCCACCTAAAATTAAGTTAAAGTTTTCTAGAAAATAGTCCAGAAAATATTCTAATTAAATATTAATTGTACCACCCATTAGTGTATACTGGAGATACAGATCATTGGCGTCCTCTTAGAAACCCATAATTCAGGCTTTAATACTTAGAAATTACAGCAATAAGGAGACAGTAAGATTCTTATCCTGTTACTGCATAAAACTGAAACATCAAAGTCATGAACACATGGACCAAATGGTAACCAAATGGCAGATTCTATTTTGGACCAGTAGAGGAACCTAACATAAAGACAGCCCAGGATGACCTCTTGAGGTCACAGTTGGGGGAGGCAGCCTGAGGCCCTTCCTGTCTGAGTTCCCTACAAGCATCCACTGGGGTCCAGGCAGAGAGCAGAGCAATCCAGGAAGGGATGTAGGGTCAGGCTGTGGCCCCAAACCAGGGTTGGGGCAGAGAATGCAAGACAGGACGAGATCATGCAAGGTCCATGGTCTTACCACCTGGCGTCCTCTGAGGAGCAGATTCTGGGGAGTTGGGTATCTGTCCGACTTAACAAGATCTCAGATGGGAAGGGGTACCACAGGCTTCTGATGGCCTGCTTCCCTGCCCAAATTACCAAAGTTTCTTTGATTTGCAAGGATAGACCCACTCTAGCTCGTTGAGGGGGTGGGGTGGATGAAAGGACATTCTTGGAAAGATACTGGACTATCTCATGGTCAGTTAGATATCCGAGGAGCCTGAGGCTTTCTCTCTCCATTTCCACCATTAACATGACTTGGTTCCTGCAATACTGTAGTGCAATCCTGGGGCCAACCATCTGGAGTTAGACTCCACAGCTTAAGGGCTCAGTCTCCGGCAAGACTGCTTCTCCCTTCACAGACTAGCCACAGCCTGGGGGTGGGGGGGTCCCCAGGCCACATGCACTCCTGACCAACTGGCTACAAATCGAAACCCTCCTCAATCTTGCCACAGCAATAGCAAGAGTGTATTGATTATGTGAATTTCAGAAATTACGTTAAGTCCCCAACTTTAAAATTTAGGAAAGTGTGTATTAAGGAAACACTGGCTCAATTCAGAAACAGCCGCGGATGGTAGGTAAAGAGACTGGATATGTCAGAATGACTGAAACACGGTTGTATGATTTGATAAAATGGAAAACAGAAACGACACAGTGGCATTCTTCTGCCCAAGCCCACAATGGCAGACTCATATCATACGAGGATGGAGAAATCTCACCCCAGAGCTACTATCTAACGTCCGAACGTTCTTTGTGCTTTTGACTCATGTTAATCATTTATCCCACAGAAACTGCTCTGCATGGTGAGTTGATAAGGAAGCAATATTTCCCTTTTAGAAACAACTGGACAAAAATAATTGGAGGCTCAGAATCTCATTATGTGTGTGACACACTTCCTCTTTTCCATCTTGTCAAGTCCAACTAGAAAGAAAAGATTGATGCCCACAGAGTACCCCTGGGACCACTGGCTTGTCCAACATTGACTTCTATGATCCCCAACAGACTCAGGAAACAAATGAGCTTTGGGCAGCTTGGGTTTCAATATTATATTTACAGAAAGCTACCTACATTTCCCCTTCATTCTAATTTGGAGGAATAAATACAACGCCCTTTTTACAACCCCCATGATTTGTTGACTGGTCAAGAGGTTGGGAAAGGTAAGGAGCACGCCCTGGAGCGGGTAAAAGAAAGTCCTAGTTGCAATATGGGTGGAGGGAATGCACTGTTTCTAGTCTGGCTCAAGGCTGCATGATACAGTTGGCGAGATTTATCTTCAAACAGATAACAATCATCTCACCTTTTTCTTTTTGCAGACAGGCTGGCTCTAAGCTGTGCCCACACACAAAAAGCACAACATACAGGGAGAAAAGCAAAGCAGCTACAGAAAGCTGGAAGGCTGTGGCTTCTCCTCTTGGTCAGACCCTCAATGGGGCTGTTCCTTGACCAGGAGCTTTAGCTTTAATCAAAAGGACAGTTTCAGTGCAGTGACCGACAATCCACGGGCCACAGATCTCGGGGGGAAAGGAGTAATTTCAAAGACTGTGAACACACGTGGCAACAAGCACTGCCATTTTCATCTCTCTTTTGTTACCATAAAAAATAAAATGATGCCAGATTTATGCCTGTAGGTGCTGTGAAGACTAACTTGCTTTTAAAATATTCCTCAAATGACCCATAACATTTTGTCATATTATATATGTTCTCAATTAACAGATATTAAAAAGTACAACCACCATAGAGTGAAAATCTGTGCAAGTTTTTGCCATTAAAATAGGATGTTGCTCGGTCCCCTAAAAGCTGGGAATGGCTTGTCTAGTCTACTGGTTCCTGTTCCCAGTGAGGATGCTTTGCTCAAAGCCCTAAATGTTTCCTTAACTCAATCAGCCAGTGGAGAAGCCCATACATGGTGAACCACTGTGTGAACGCTCCGTGTTTACTGGGTCACCGGGATAAAAAGTATACTCAGGGGTACCTGGTTGGCTCAGTCAGTTCAACATCTGACTGTTGATTTTGGTGCCGGTCACGAGCTCATAGTTCGGGAATTCGAGCCCCGCGTTGGGCTCTGTGCTTATAGCATGGAGCCTGCTTGGGATTCTCTCCCTCTCCCCCTCTCTCTGCCCTGTCCCTACTCATGCTCGCTCTCTCTCTCTCTCAAAATAAATAAATAAACTTTTTTTTTTTTTTTTTTTTTTAAGTATACTCAGCGGGAGCCTGGGTGGCTCAGCTGGTTAAGTGTCCGACTTCAGCTCAGGTCATGATCTCACAGTCTGTGGGTCTGAGCCCCGCGTTGGGCTCTCTGCTGATGGCTCAAGCCTGGATCCTGCTTCAGGTTCTGTGTCTCCCTCTCCCTCTGCCCCTCCCCTGCTGGTGCTCTGTCTCTCTCTCTCAAAAATATATTAAAAAATTAAAAAAAAAAAAAGCATACTCAGAATAGACCACCTATAGATTCTCAAACTAAACAACTTTAAACAAGAATGGTTCTTAAATAGTAATAAGAGCCTCTTTGTGAAGCCTATTTTCCCAAGCAAAATGCCCACAGTAGTTCCCCAGGAAGGAATCAGGGATTAGCCATTCATTTCCAGAAGACATGTCCCAGTGCCTTTCTTGAGAGCACTGTCTTGTAGGAGAGCTAAGGGTGGGTGTTATCGACTGAATCATTGTCTCCCCCATCCCAGATTCTTATGTTAAATCCAAACACCCAATATGATAACATTAGGAGATGGGGCCTTGGGAAGGTGACTAGGTCACAAGGGTGAGTTCTTATGAGTAGAATTTTTTTTCTTAAAATAAGGACCCCAGGGAGCTTCCATGTGAGGACACAGTGAGAAGACGGTCATCTATGTACCAGGAAGTATGTCTTTACTAGACATCAATCCTGCTGGCAGCATGATGGTGGACCTCCCAGCCTCCAGAACTTTGAGAAACAAATGTTTGTTGTCTAAGCCCGCCATCTATGCTATTTTGTTGTAGCCGTCCAAACGGACTAAGACAACTGGGCTCTGCCCACAAGGAGTTTCCACCTGCTGGGAAAATGGAAGCCTACAAATGATGAGCGTCCACTGCATGTCCCACATGTGTATGTGATTAGCAGTTACCCAAAGAAGAAAGAGGCAAACTCCAAGAACGACAAATGATGTGCCCCATAAGCCAAAAAGCGGAGAGAGATCTGTAGCTTCAGGAGATCAAGGAAGATTGCCTGGAGAAAGCAACATTTGATCTGCTTTTTGGTTTTTTTTTTTTTTTAATGTTTATTTATTTTTGAGAGAGAGAGCGCGAGCAGGGTAGGGGCAGAAAGAGAGGCGGACAGAGGATCCAAAGCAGGCTCTGTGCAGATAGCGGACAGCCCGACGTGGGGTTCGAACTCACAAACCGCAAGATCATGACCTGAGCCGAAGTCGGCCGCTTCACCGACTGAGCCACCCACAGGCGCCCCCTGACCTGGTCTTTAAAGATTACTTCACGTTGCTGCTGATGGAAGAGAGGGTCGGATCTTCCGCAAAGCACAGCATTGAGACTTGCGATCTGTATGCACTTCACGGAAGCATTGACTTGCTGGAGTCCAAAGACAGGGGTGAATGCTAACGGTTTCCTTGTTTAACCCCTCAGTCAGTGTGGGCCACGTCCACCTAAGAGAGACAGAGGAGCCAAGGCCGGACAGGTGACCCCCAGCGTCCCGGCCTATGACTACAGTGAAGGGTCACAGGAAGGGCATCGGCCCAGGTGTCCCCGGCCCTTTTCCCATGTGTATAATGCAAGACTTCCGGCCCCTTGAGAAATGCGTGTGTACGTTCACACACATGCCCCCAGCGCCCATCCCCTGGCACCCCTACTTTGAAGACTCACCAGAGAGTCTTCACATAGGCTCACAACAGCTCTTGCCTTTTGTCCTGCAGGCCAGCGTCCACAGTGCTGACACTAACGCTGAAGTCAAAGGACACTCCGTTTTCCCAGTGCCGCCAGCCTCCTCCAGCCAGAGTGGGCTGCTCTTCCTTCTCTGAAGCCCTGCTGTACCCCGCGATGAGTGGAAAAGACGCCCCCATCCTCACACGGCGTCATGATTCCCACCCAAGGCCAGGCCATGGACGCCCCTCACCGCTCCCT
The DNA here is from genome assembly GCF_007474595.2 of Lynx canadensis. NCBI lineage: Eukaryota > Metazoa > Chordata > Mammalia > Carnivora > Felidae > Lynx > Lynx canadensis. The sequence continues at coordinate 11,104,861 of NC_044313.2, forward strand.
TCCCTCCGCACAGGCTCTCTCTCTCCACGGGCCTCACAGGACAGGCCAGATCAGCACCACCAGTGTCAGAGACCCACCCCAGACCAGTCTCATCTTCTCCACACCACGCCTCCCCGCTCAGCTAAACACACCCTGGGAAATGGCCTCCTGGGGGTAGTTTGTCAGAAGGTGAGTTCCGGAGAAGTAACCCGGGGTCCTAAGCCTTCGGGGGAAGGAGTGGGAGATGTCTAGCCTCATCTTCTCAGTTCAGGTCAGTCAAGCCTTGGTCCTGAGGGATTCTTGCTCAGTAGGTTTGGGGGTGTGGCTGAGCACTGTTACTGGCATTTTCAAACGATGCCAAGGTATATCGAAAGCCAAGAACCACCACCTAGGTGTCCCCAACTGCCAGGAGGAAGTCAGCATATTTTATCATCTCAAACCCACTGGAAAAGAAAAAGTGCATAAATACTAAGAGTTGTTTTTAAACCAATGAGACGTTGGATTAAACTATTAAATGTGTGCTCAAGACCCAGTAGAGTTTGGGTCCCCAAAACACCTGATCTTTAGATGGTTTTGAACCTGGCCCAGGGCATGAGGAATCTGCACTTAACACCAGGGTGCTTGCCTAGGTTTCTGCATTGCTTTTCCCACGGCTTCAACCACAAAGAAGAACCCAGAAACGTAGACCCTGCCACAAAAGCCTTCAGCTGTGGGAACAGCGCTCCCATGACCAACATGGCAAAGATTGAACTGAAGTGTGAACCAGCAGACTGTTGTGGCTTTAGTGTACCCTCGGGGCAAGATTCTTCCTCCCTGCTGTTCATATTCCAGCCAAGGGGCCCATCAGCCTTCACAATGCTTCACCCTGCACACTATTATTTTCACATTGCTTCTGTAAGTGCGGTTGCCAACTTTCTGATAACATCCATCCACCTCCAGGAAGGTGGAAGAGATCTTCTTTAACAGGCTCTGTGAGAGCCTTCCTCAACATAGATGTTTTACAGACTCCTAGTCATGTTCAAAATGGAAGAGGAGAAACATAGCCCCATCTGGCCATCTCGCGTGCTTACATTTTTAAATATTTTACGAGAAATGATAATTTTAAAGTAGCACTCAGAAATCACTTTTTTACAAATCTTATAATCTTATTATTCAACTTTTTACAAATATGCCAACAAAGCACTACCTTGTTCCAAGTGGCTCAAAGAGCCATTAGAAGCAGATCTTGTTCTTTTAACCTTCCTGTAAGTATATTTCTATTGCGCTGAAATCTATGTTAATATCATAATGGCTCCATACTGCCAGCTAATGTGATGTATTATGAAGTATGAAGAGCTGAGTAATTTCCATATTATGGGACTCAAATCTATTCTTAATGGGCACCTAAATGTGTATTTATATATTACCTCATAATAAATCACAGAAATGACCCAGAAGTTTTTAAGCACATTATTTGAAAACTCCTAACAGCTCCAGAAACCTCAATAAATCTCACTGTACAAATTAATATGTAATGTTTCATTTGACTTACACAAGAAAAATGTATTTTAAAGGCCTACAAGCAAAAAAAAAAAAGTACATCTATGTATGTCACCTTTGAGTTCATTTATCAAGAGGAGAAAAGGAAAAAAAAAATGATGTGCCATATACCTGAAAAATCTGTTGATTTAACTCTACCTGTTATAAATGAAATGTTTTGTTTGTTTGTTTTGAAATGTTTATTTACTTATTTTGAAAGAGAGAGAAGGGCGTCTGGGTGGCTCAGTCGGTTGAGCATCGGACTTAGGCTTAGGTCATGATCTCACGGTCTGTGAGTTCAAGCCCCGCATCTGACTCTCTGCTGACAGCTCGGAGCCTGGAGCCTGCTTCGGATTCTGTGTCTCCCTCTCTCTCTGACCCTCCCCCGTTCATGCTCTGTCTCTGTCTCAAAAATAAATAAAACATTGAAAAAAGGTTTTTTTATAAAAGAGAGAGAGAGGAAGGGGAGGGGCAGAGAGAGAAGGAGAGTGAGAATCCCAAGCAGGCTCTGCACTGTCAGCACAGAGCCCAAGGCAGGGCTTGAACTCACAAACTGTGAGATCGTGACCTGAGCCAAAACCAAGAGTCAGATGCTCAACCGACTAGTCACCCAGATAGCCCTAAGTGAAATGTTTATACAAAAAAAGGACACTATGCTTTGAGGCGAAATTTTGAATTAATTTTCCAGATCATTTAAATTAAATTAATATCCATTTCAAATATTTAGATTATTAGAGCCAAGCTGAGATAGAATGGTTTGAATTCCTGATGTAATATAATCACCTCAAGTACCTTCTGAGTGTCTTTGTCAGTCTCTATTCTAGGATTGTTCTAGCTCTTGGCACAACCAGTGGTGGCCCTAAGGTTTTGGTGTTTTCTTAAGTCTCTATCCAAAAAGGTCTAGATTGATTTTTCTTCCATGCAAAGAACAAAACTAATTCTGTTGACTGAAAACTAGAAACTGCCCTATGGAAATTACACTGTAATGAACTGTAACTCATTAGTTGCACGTGGGCCTTTTTGGTGGCCTGGACTTCCATCCACCCTGTGGGCTCCTCCTTGGCCTGGGACGCTGGCATGCAAACTCTCTTCACCCCACATTCACACCGGTAGAGGAACCCCTACGTCGTGTCTGGATGGCTTCCACTGACCCTCCTGCTCTACCCTCCACCCTCCTCCACTCTGCACTATTTGCGAAAGGCTCTCATTGGACCCACCACTCCTCTACTTGATTCCCCATGACCAACACTGCCAGGAAGTAGAAGAAGGGAGGAAAGTGAAGTGGGGGGTACCTGTGTCCCTTGGCTCACTTTTGGTCTCTGCAGTTCGGGCAGCACCCTCTACCAAAGGTCACAGCTCCTGCTGGGAGATCCCCTCCTCTAGTTTAAGCTTCCCTCTAGGTCCCAGCAATTGCCGCCTCAAGCCAAAGGGTGATGGGAACATCCCCAGAGCCCTGAACCATCCCTTGGTGTTTCCTCTTATCCTCCCCACACTTTTATAAATAGCTACCTTGACTTGTTTTTCTAAGTTATCTTGTACATTTTTCAGCAGCAAAAACAAACTGCGTTTCCGATCTCTCTCTGTTTCTTGCCAGGGAAGAGCCTTTATACAAAAGGACACATTTTGGATTTTCCTCATTGTGAATTTTAACCCTCTTTTTGTATAATTTCTACAATAATTCATAAACATTTATTTTAACCTGCTTTTCTTTTACTTTTCAGGTCATTTTTTTTTATTCTTCACTTATTTGTCAAAATAAAGATTCTTGTGTAGTAAAAAATGGTGATGTAATTATATGATTATATATATAATTATAATTTTACGTGTTGACTTGATCAGGCCATGGGATATCCAGATATCTGATTTTTTTAATTAAATTTTATTTATTTATTTTGAGAGAGAGAGAAAGAGAGCATGAGCATGGGAAGGAAAGAGAGAGGGAGAGATAGAATCTGAAGCAGGCTCCATGCTGTCAGTGCAAAGCCTAACATGGGGCTCGAACTCATGAACTGTGTGATCATGACCTCAGCTGAAATCAAGACTCGGACACTCAATTGACTGAGACACCCAGGCATCCCTGTGATTTTTTTTTAAGTAAGCTCAAAACCCTATGTGGGGCTTGAACTCACAACCCCAAGATCAAGAGTCACGTGCTCTATTGACTGAGCCAGCCAGGTGCCCCTACCAAGATATCTGATTACATATTATTTTCGCTGTGTCTGTGAGAGGGTTTCCAGAAAAGATTTAGTGTTTGAATTAGTGGACTGAATAGGGCAGATGGTTCTCCTCAACGTTAGGTGTGCACCATTCAACCCATTGAGGGACTGGGGGAATTCATATATATATATATATATATATATATATATATATATATGTCTTTGTAGGTGTCATTAGGTAAGATGAGATCACACTGGATTAAGGTGTAAACTAATCCAATGACTAATATTGGATAAAAGAGAAAACACAGACACATGTAGAGAGAAGAGCCTATGTGAGGATGGGGGCAGAGGTTGGAATGATGCATCTACAGGCCAAGGAGAACAGAGGATTGCCAGCAACCACCAGAAACCAGGAAGAGGCAAGGAAGGATGCTTCCTTCAAAGCTTCAGAGGGAGCATGGCCCTGCCAACACCTTGACTTTGGACTTCGAGACACCAGAACTGTAAGAGAATACATCTCTGTTGTTTTAAGCAATCCAGTTTGGGTTCCTTTGTCCCCAAAGCCCTAGGACATGAATCTGGGGGTGAGTGCTCTCCCACCACACGAGCTTCTTGGCATCTCTTAGGACACAACACTCTCAGATTGTCAGTATTTTAGCCATTTTAGCATGTGTCCTGCCCCAATAACTGTGTTTTGATGGTGTGTCTTCTCCCCAAGAATCTTTCCATATATCTCTCTTCATTTCCAGTATCTCCTGCCTCCCTCCTCTCCACCCAAGACCCTTTCCCCAACTTCCTAGGGGAGGAAAAACAGAGTCTCTTGTAAGAGACTCATAAGAGTCCCATAAAAGAGAAACCAACACGCCCAGGTGGTGCCCACTGGCCCCCTAGTCCATGGATAGCAGATCATGTCAACTGTCACCACACAGGTCACATGTGCCTATGGCCACCATGTTCCCAACGTTTTAGTCAAGCAAAGACTGTGACACTTTAAGATGATATCCATTCTTCTCCCCAGTTGTCGCCTTTGCCCATTGAAGCAGGTTCTGTGTTTCATTGCTTCAAGGGAGAAACATGCTAGGGCAGAAAGCAACCAGCCTTAAACTTCTTGGCTTTTGCTTTCCAAATCCTGAGCCCACCACATGGGGCAGAGCTGGTGGAAGAGGCAGTGGGGCTCCAAGAAGCAGGATGGTTCAGGGAGGGTCTTCCCATTGAAGAAGAGACTTCCCTGCGATTGGAAGGAGAGCAGCAGGGATCTGACCCCCCCTTTCCCCATCCCCCGTGAGAGAGCCAGCAGGACCCAGAGAGGACCCCAAAGTGTATGGTCAGAGACATCAAGGGTCTCAGACCCCCCGCATCTCCATGCCCCAAGCACAGCACAGAACCACCTCTCATTCTGAAGTACGAGCTGCTCAGCAGAGGGACGGATGGTGGCTAGAGATCCTTTCCCTTTCCTGACTCTGGTCACAGCCCCCACAGGGTGTGGCAGGAATCACACAACGACTGAGAGAAGATTCCCCTTGTCTAGTAGTATGAGGAGGGAGACTTAGAGCTAAAAATTAGGTTTAGGGGCACCTGGGTGGCTCAGCCGCTAAGCCTCTGACTCTGGCTCAGGTCATGATCTCATGGTTCGTGAGTCTGAGTCCCACACTGGGTGAGCTCATGCCCCGCTTCAGGTGAGTTCGAACTCTGCTTCAGGTAAAAGACACAAGCCCCGCTCTGGGCAAGCCCTGCTTCTCTCTCTCTCCTTCTGGAAGAACCCCCTCCTGGGATTCTCTCTCTCTGCCCCTAGCTCACTTGCGCCCTGTCTCTCATAAATAAATGAATGAATGAATGAATGAATGAATAAATAAATAAATATTAGGTTTAAATTTTAAAAACTCCAGTGATACTTCTCGTACACCTGAGTTTATGGCCTAAGCACCACTAAGTCTCCCTGTCGGTTTCAGTGAAGACTGAGACGGTTGAAGGGCAGGTACTTTAATTTACAATTAAAGTCAAGGGAAGCTAACATTCCTTATTCCAAATTACGCACAACAGAAATACGGGCATATGCTTAACAGAAGACATCTTCTAGAATGTTCCCAGGAGCACTTCCCATAACAGCCCCAAATTGCAAACTTCCCAACGCCCATAGTTGGCAGAATGGATAAATAAACCACAGTATACGCACACAATGAGAATGAGTTTTCAACTACACACAACATGGATAAGCCTCACAGACAAAATGCCGAGTGAAAAAAGCCACAGGATTCCATTCACATAAACTATAAAAACAGGCAAACGCATCTAGGCAGTTAGAAATTAGGGGCATGGCTGGCCTTGGGGAGAGTTCTAATCTAGTGATTAGAACTGGGCATGAAGGGGCTTCTAGGAGGCCAATTAGAGTTTATGAGAATTCTCTCACCTGAGCACTTACGACCTGGCACTTTTCTGCACGTGTATTTCCCTTCACTACAAAAGAAACAAAAAAACAAAACAAACAAACAAAAATACAAGCTAAAGAAAGGAGAGAGTTTCAGACAAAGCAGGCAGAGACAGAGAAAGCTACACTGGGACAGATGGGGGCAGACAGGGACAGGCGGGGACAGTCCAGACAGACACCCTACCCTCTCCAAAAGCATGAGCTATGTGGCCATCATGGCAGTACTAAACACACTGGCTTGGGAGGGGGGATTGGAGGAAAGAGATAGGATGTTTGAAACTACAAGATCTGGGTTGATGTTCCGACTGTTTGTAGGAAAGGTTGGCACTTAACAGGCAACCCTCAAGTGCTGCCCGCCCTCCCCTCCCCATCACCTGCTGACTATGAACAATGGTGCTAAGGCTTCTGAATTTTATAATGAGCAGAGCTGTGCAAAGTCTCTTACGTACTCAGTGCATGAGGAGAGGATTTCTATAGCCAGAGACAAACATTTACATTGGCTTGTTGCTGAGTGTGGCAAAACAGATGGCCTGCAGTGTTTCTTGGGGGGATAATGCCATTCATCCATAAGTTATAGCAATTTAATGACTGTTATAAATGGCTAAATAACTTTTTCCAAAAACGATAATATCACTGGAATTGTGTAGAGGCATATGAAACTGTGCTCAGGATATTTCCTAAGAAAGCTGGGCTCTCATATGCCTTGCCTCACACTCCCGATGGACTAATCCGCATCCCATCCAACCCTAGGTGCAGCACAGATGACCTTCAGACTTGCTCACAAAGATCTTCACTGTGAGTTTTTTGGTGGCCTGAGAAATGTTATCTTAGCTGGGGACCTACAAGCCCCTGGAGGATAGGGCCATGGATTATCAATTGCTGGCGTTAATATACACCAAAAAAAGTATATATCTGGACACAACCCCCATGAGTCCGCAAGCATTTCCCCACTTGATTCATTATCCTCCCTTATATGAATGCATGTTCATCATCTGCATTACCAGGCCTCTAATGATGCCATGTCAGACCCAGATGTCATCTCATTATTTCTGACACTCACAGAACCCACAACAGTAAAAGCCAATTATAGGCTAGAGAAATCCCACAAGACCTTGCCTACTCTAACAGCTAATATGTTTCTGCATCATTATACTCAGAGACGGCCCCATACGATGGATGTCTGTGCATATCTGTCCTGGGCAGTGGGCCCTTCCATTCACAGGGGTAAAGAGATGGAGTTTGGAATAGCTGGCTGTTGGAATGTCCTGGCAAAAAGCCATGGGATTCGTTAGCAGCTTGACACCTGAGGTGCTGTCTTTTATTCTGACAGACACGAAGAATCAATTTCAGAGAGTGCTTCATTGACTGAGTCAACTTGGCTGAGCTGGGGCCATATTTAGAGATCCAGTAGAGGGTTAACCAGAGGAGAAACGTGCTGAAGATCTGCAAGGTAGAAGGGAAGCAGCAGCCATTGCTTCTGGAAGGTCGTCATGGTTAGGCAAGGTGAAAACATGCTGAAGACCTGGGGCTCTAGTGTGTTCCTGTTCTTCCCTCAAAACACGTCCAGCTGTCCTTCCTAAATGCCAGCCTACTAACCAGCAGGACATCCAGACCCACATCAAACGGAGAGGAAAGGCCTCCACAGACTTCATCCCCGCCCCTTGGCGGTCTCCTGCGAGCAGTGGGACCTGTGCGGAAGCTTCCCAGTTTGGGCAGCAAGCTCTGACTTTCTACCCGGCTTGTACTTCGGGACAGCTGGCGAATGACTTTTCTCTGACCTTCCAACTCTCCTTTCTGGATTCTCTTTCCAGCTCAAAGGACTGGCCTGGTCAGTAGGGTCAATAGAGGCACTCAGTGGGAATTCATTTCCTCATAAATGTTTATCCAGAATCCTCCGTGGACTGAGCACTAAGGATACAGAAGGAAATAGATAACCAGTCCCTGTCCCCCTGAGCCAGCACATCTAGGAAGAGGATATGTCGTTCACAGGAATTTACAATATCATAGGCACCAGGCTAAATGCTCTACATAAGGGATTTCATTTAATCCCCATAAAAAGAATTTTAAACCGTAGGTACTATTATTGCCTCCATTTAACCAACAGGGAAACTGAGTCTTAGTGAGGTTAAGAAACATGGATGCCACCAATTCCAGAAGGCATATTCTGACCCACTTTGCCATTGAGTCTCCTTGGGCAGGAAGATTCCCCCAAAAAACCCAGACAAGTTTCCAGTGCAGCAGGTACACACAGCAAGAATACGCCGGCCCCTGAGGAGCTTCTTGTCTCATGCCCAGAGCTCCTAAGTGACTTCAGTTGAAGGAAACACTAACCCTGGAACAATGCTATTCTGGCATCTGAAAAAGGCCTTACTGGAGGACAGTGGGCACAAGGGCAAGGCCAGCTGCTGGCCAGAGACACAGCTAAGCGGCAAGGCAGGCCCAGGCCCACGTAGGTGGTTGTTGTTTTATTAATACACAGGGATAATTAAGTTATCAATCAAGTTCAAAATACGTTACTTGATCTTTTCTGTGTTAATAAATAAATAAGTGGTAGAACGAGCCAGAGTCAATTCCAAGAAGAATACCCAACCGTTGATGTGGTTTTTCTCACAGATGATGGAGAAGAGAGGTGATTCCAGAGAACTCTCACTTTGCAAATCAGACATTTCATAATATGTGAATTTTCAGCAGTGAAGATATAGACTTTTGTCTATATCCAAAAAAATAAACAAATGAAGCCGCTAAGGCGGCCAGGAGTCTACACTGCAGTATTGGTTCAATTAAAAGGCGTCTTCACTGCAAACACCATTTGTTCAGAGGCAGCCCACTGGCCCAGACCTTGCCTTCCTCACTCTCTGCGCCCAACCTTTGCCTTTATATACATTCAGAGAAGAGAGCCATATTAGCAATTGCTCTGTGGTAATGAAGTCCAAGTTCACCTGTAATTGATCTTGTCTTATACCTCTTTCCCAATTCATATAAAGTCTGAACCATTAATCATTCCAGTAAAGCCCAGAAATACTGCGTATACTGATCGTCTGAATTTTATCACCTGCTGCTCAGGAAACAATGAGCTCAAAAAAACTTGATAGCATTTTCATTACAATTTAAGAATATCACTCACAACTTTTTTTGTGGTCCTGTCACAAAACAATATGTAAATACATATTATTCAAACCGATACACTAATGAAAAGGATGGATTTGAGTTTGCCAATATTCTTCTTGGATTGATTTTTACCTTTTTTGTCAAAGAAATGCAAAAACTGAACTGAAACTTTGCAAAGAGACAAGTTTTCTTCATTAACAATAGAGGCAGAAGCCTAGCTATTAAACTGGGCCCCGTAAGAATACTCTTTCTAAAGTCAGTAAGAAATCCCAATTCTTAGTGATTTCCAGTTTAATTGTATAGTTTGGAACAAAATAAAAACAGGTTTCAGGGGAGGCTGTGTGGCTCAGTCGGTTAAGTATGCAACTCTTGATTTTGGCTCAAGTCATAATCTCATGGTTCATGAGATCAAGCCCCACATCGGGCTCTTTGCTGACAGAACAGATCCTGCTTGGGATTCTCTCTCCCTCTCTCTCTGCCCCTCCTCTGCTTGTTCTATTTCTCTCTCTCCAAATAAATAAATAAACATTAAAAAAACAGGTTTCAATAGTAATTTCATCTTTTAGTGAATACAAGTATTCAAAAGGCACAAAACTATGGGTTGAGTCACATTGGACTCTTCGTGTCTTCCTACCCACCGGGTTTATGCATCTCTGCCCTCTGTCCTCAAATTCCTCACCCCATCAGTCCTGCTTAGCATCAACCCCCAGGTGGACTATCACTCTGGGAGGTATTATAGGACCTTCAACTCCCCTTTGATAGAATCAATCTGCAAATCTTCCCTAATCCAACAGCTTCACATGATTTGTGTACTCTGAACTTACATTGTTGACAGGTCCTTGCATCCAGGGTCTGTTACTACTGCCTTGGCTCCCGTGGCCAGCCTGGTGCCCAACCTAGACTCTACGCTTGATAGTCAGCACCAACAAACAAATATGAGGATGGTGATCCGGACTCAATGTCCAGCCTTGCCACAGTACCGACTCTTTCATGCTCAACAGTCATCAACTTCTCTGGAGCACTGTTTCCTCATCTATGACATGCAGAAAAATAAAGAATCACTACATTACAGGATTTAGAATTGCAGAAACATCCAAGGCTATAATACATAGGAAAGCAATTTGTAAGGGATAAACTAATAAACACGTTATGGGACTACTCAGTGCTCAACTGAGAGAAAGTTTGAGTTCTATCTGAAGGGAAGAAAAAGCATGGGTTTCCAATTTTAATTCTAAATCCTTTCCAATTTATTCAAGCCCAAGTAAAGAATCCACTTACATTTATTAACATATCTCTGCCATATGTGAATTTTGAATCTGTAAGATCCTGACTGCCTAGTCTGCACATTTCTCCCAGTTGGTCTCTCAGTGTATGTATGTATGCATACATATATATGTATATATAGATACATATATACACACACATATAAATATATATATATGGAAAGACATATATATGTGTATACACACATATATATATATATATGGAGAGAGAGACATATATACATGTATACATATACATATATATACATATATATGATATTTTATTGGAAAGCTAAGAATAAAAATAAAGATAGAAATTATGTTTTCTTCGGCAAGAAGATTCTCTTGTGAAATTGATGTAATCTGTTCTTTTTCTTATTCAGAACTTGCCTTGGGAAATAGTATTGAATATCCCTACAGAATTTGGGGGGTTCTTAATGCTTTTTTAAGTACTCTATACGTACAATGTGGGGCTTAAACTCACAACCCGGAGATCAAGAACTGCGCACTCTACCAATCGAGCCAGACAGATGACCCCTAACCCCACAGAATTTTTTAAGAGATCTACTTTGAGTCAATTTTCTAGGACATTTCACCCCATTTTCCAGTTTTCTCCTCTCCTTACCAACTTTCACCCAAAAAGCAACAAACATGCATTTGTACATTTAATTATCCCTGAAGTTCAGACTAATCCAGGCACTTTCCAACACAAAGGCTGAAATTCCAATAGCAACGACGAGTAAGCAGATGGGCTGTTTATGGGGAAGCACAGGAGAAAATGATGCAGCCTACTTTATACACCTTCTCCAGGCAAAATAACTCCAGGCCCTTTACCACATTATTAAAGTTATAAATTAATCAGCTTGAGGGCTTGGCAAAGAAATAACAAATACAGAGAGAGGGGGAGAGTCAGGGAGCGGATCAGATGAGGAGGAAGGTCCGCTGTCAGCAGAGGCGCTGATTTTGCACATGTGGCAGGATTCTCAACTACAGCCTCCTGCCACCTCCAACAGAACTCTCCTCCACGGATTTGTTCTAAAGTCTTCCTTCTGATGTCTGGTGATGGAGAGCAGCCGAAGCAGCATTCCGTAGGAGCACTGGAAGCCCCCTGGCTTGCATTAGGAAGGAAAGGTCTCTCTGTAGACCTCTGATTTCTATGCTGAACTCAGCCACGTTGCCATTTTGGACATGACACCACATTCTTTTGGTTACTGGTTATAACAACGCACCTCCCCAGTGTGAGAATTGTAAACTCAATGGAAATAATAGTAAGTGTACCCGGCAGGGGCTGTCGGCAAATGAAAATGATGTGGCCGATGAGGGCTCAACAAAGTGATATGTATTCTGTTCTTTGCAAATGCCAGGCACTTGAATATTTGCAGATTGAGCTACCTTGCTCTCCCTTTTTGAGTGAAATACATGAACCACTGGCTACAACTCTAAGTGATAGATAGTGCGGAATCTACCAATCTACGGATTATTCTTGGGATTAGCAGGCTGTCAATGCTCTGACCTGCCACTTAACAATGGCTATTTACATACTCAGTGCTTGACAATTTCTAGAACCCTTAAGAAATCTTCACGCATATAGGGAAAAGATTATAGTCCACACAATTTATATTTTAGCTGTTAAAATTTATTCCAACATTTCTGGAAAATATTATTAAAAACTGACCATTCACAAAGGTAAGAAAAACCCCTCTGCATACATTATAGCCAGGGTATTGGTATTTCCAGACCTAGCTCTGGGCCTTGAGCAAGTCACTTTTCCTACCCTTCTCCATAGGTAAAAGCTGAAGTTTGGTTAGATCTAGGGTTTAAATAAACTTCACTGCAAATCAATCAAAACTCAGTATTATATTAGAAAGGGTTGTGAGGCCGCATCCAAGCCTCATGAGAAAAAGTGCAGAGATTGATTAGCAATGTCTGAAATGAACCAAAGAAAATCCAATGGTGCAGGGGCACCCCCCGGGGGATGATTGATTGCTAAGACCTCTCCAGCATCTAAAATCCACGCAGAATATGAGCTCTGGCATGTCCTTTCACGTCACCCGCTCCAGAAAGCCAATCTAAGCACAGTCTCTCATGAAGCAAGGAAGGAGGGAGTGATGCTCACCAGATTGTCTCCAGTCACAAGGAGTTCAGAGAGAGAAAATCCAGAGATGGGGCCAAGAGAGAGCGACAGAGAGCCCTTGTAGAAGATCAGAACATGCCACCCCAAAATATGCTACTTTGGCATAAGGATTTTTTTTTGAGTTAAAGACCATTGAGAAACAGCAAATGTCAAAAAATCTCTCTGCTCTTCCTCATTCCATGATTTTGCACTTGCCTGGCTATGCACCCAGCAAAACAATTTCTTGGTGAGCCATACACTGATCAGTGTATGAAAGGAAAGATTCCTCCTGCATTTTGCCACCCTTGTAAAATAGCCACAGCAGTATAAATTATGGAAATTCCAGAGTAGGGCCCTCAAACTTTACCAGGGGAGCTTGATAACAATACAGGTTCCGGGGCGCCTGGGTGGCGCACTCGGTTAAGCGTCCGACTTCAGCCAGGTCACGATCTCGCAGTCCGGGAGTTCGAGCCCCGCGTCGGGCTCTGGGCTGATGGCTCAGAGCCTGGAGCCTGTTTCCGATTCTGTGCCTCCCTCTCTCTCTGCCCCTCCCCCGTTCATGCTCTGTCTCTCTCTGTCCCAAAAATAAATAAACGTTGAAAAAATTTAAAAAAAAATACAGATTCCTGGGTCCCGTCCCCAGAGACTCTGATTCAGTTTATCTGGGTAAATCTCAGGAATCTGCATTTTAAACCAGTTCTTCAGGTTCCTGGAAAGCAGGTCGTAGAGGGCACCACACCTGGGGGAAACCCCTCACTGGGTAATCCATCCTACTTCTGTAGAAAGTATTGCAATAGGCCCCCATCGATCCTGAAATGAGCCAAGAGTTCTTTCTGATTTGTATCTGGTGATATCCATCAAACATGTTAACGCCAACCACAAATTAACGACTTTTAAGCAATTTGTGTAGGTGGCTGCCCACATCATCGATCTTAATTCACAAACACTGATGACTGTCTACACGAGAGTAATAATGTATCCAACCTCACACATAAATCTTTCAAATGGAAGTTAAGTGGGTAGATGTAAGACTCTGGTGGGCATTACTCAATGTCCCAAGAGGTAGCATTAGGTTAACAGAACTGAAGCTGAAAAATCAATCAGACTATCAGGAGAGCGCCTGTCTTGCTCTGTTCAGAGCCACACCCAACTTGAAAGCCACTGCAGGGACTTGGAGTAGAAACCCTTCTCCTCTGGAAGGTGGGTGTGCCATGAACCTGGAGACCCTCTGGAGGGCTGTGGTCACTTGAAAAGGAGAGTGGAATTGGAAGAAAGCCAATCTCCACAACTCAGGCAAAGTGCTCACAGTCTGCCTCAAATGGTGGAAGTGACTTTGAAAGATAGAATCCAGACATTACAGAGGTCATGGGTTGTCTATCCAACACCCCTTCTTTGGGAGAACATCCTTTCTCTCCTGTTACATGATGACCTTGCGTGTTACACAGCCTCACTTCCTCGATAGTGATAGGGGTGGCTCAGATCTGCTTTCCCTGCCCACCGTGATTGGTCACAGAGATGGTCATGTGGCCCAAGCAGAACCAATCAGAGTCCTCCCATGATATTTTACATGCTTAAGACTGAGAAATAGAAAACTATGTAAGCTCAGAAATGTCACTGTGCAGTTTAGCTGCCAGGATGGCAAGAGCCATTCTGAGAACAAGCAACACAGAGGAAGGAGGGCTGGGAGATTCAAAAGTCCAAAGACCATTGTTTGAAAGCCCAGATCTATCCCTGAATTCTACATTACATAAGCCAATGCATAATTTTGTATATGTTTTTAATTGTTGTAAAAAACACATAATATAAAATTTACCATCTTGAATATTTTTAAGCGTACAGTTCACTGGTATTAAGTACATTCACACTGTTGTGCAACCATTACGACCACCATCTCTAGAACGGGAACTATACCCATAAAACGACTCCCCATCTCCTCCACGCAGACCCTGCAGCCACCATTCTACCTTCTATGATTCTGACTACTCTAGGTACCTCATGTAAGTGGAATAACAAAGTATTTGTCTTTTGTAACTGGCTTATTTCACTTAGCGTAATGTGCTCAAGGCTCATCCCTGTTGCAGTGTGTGTTGGCATTTCCTTTCTTTCCTTTCGAGGTTGGACCATATTCATATGATATGAATAGACTCATATCATTTTCTATTATTTGTATGTACCTCATTTTGCTTTTCTATTCTTCCATCAACGGACAATGGTGTTCCTTCACCTTTTGGCTCTTTTGAAAAATGCTGCTATGAACATGGACATACAAATATCTTTTTAAGCCCCTGATTTTAGGTATATACTCAGAAGTAGAATTGCTGGATCATATGGTATTTCTATTTTTAATTTTTTGAGGAATCACCACACTGTTTTCTTCAGGCTGTAACATTTTACATTTCTACCAACAATATTTGTTATTTCCTCCTTTTGACAGTCATCCTAACGAGTGTGCAGTGGTATCTCATTATGGTTTTGATTTTAATTTCCCTAGTGATTAATGATATGAACATCTAGTCATCATGTGCTTATTGACAATTTGTATATCTATTCAAGTTCTTGGCCCATTTTTTTGAGTTCTTTGATTTTTTATTGTTTTTGAGTCATGGGAGTTGCTTGTACATCATAGATATTAGCCCCTTATAAGATAAATGACTTGCATATATTTTCTCCCACTCCATAGGTTATCTTTCACTCAATTATGTCCTTTGATGCAGAGAAGTTTTTAATTCTGATGTAGTCCTATTTGTTCTTTTTTCTTTTGTTGCCTTTGCTGTGGTATGATATCCAAGAGCTCATTACCAAATCTAATGTCGTGAAGTTCTTCCCCTGTTTTCTTCTAAAAGTATTATAGTTTGAACTCTTAACTTTGATCCATTTGATTAATTTTTGCATTTGGTGTAAGACAAGGGCCCCATTTTATTCTTTTGCATGTGGATATATAGTTTTCTCAACACCATTTGTTGAAAAGACTTCCTTTCCCTTACTGAATGGTCTTGGCAACTTTGTTGAAAATCATTTGATCATATAAATGGGGTTGATTTCTGGACTTTCTATTTTATTGCATTGGTTTGTATGTATATCTCGGTGCCAGTGCCACACCATTTTGATTACTATAACTTTGTAATAAATCGGCTTTGTAAAAAAATTTTTTTAATTAGGATGTGTGAGACCTCCAACTTTGTTCTTTTTCAATACTGTTTTGACTATTTAAGTTCCCTTGAGATCATATGAATTTTAGAATAGATTTTTCTTTTTTTTTTTTAATTTTTTTTTTTCAACGTTTATTTATTTTTGGGACAGAGAGAGACAGAGCATGAATGGTGGAGGGGCAGAGAGAGAGGGAGACACAGAATCGGAAACAGGCTCCAGGCTCTGAGCCATCAGCCCAGAGCCCGACGCGGGGCTCAAACTCCCGGACCGCGAGATCGTGACCTGGCTGAAGTCGGACGCTTAACCGACTGCGCCACCCAGGCGCCCCAGATTTTTCTATTTCTGCAAGGAAAAAAAAAAATCCCACTACCATCAGGATTTCAATTGGAATTACACTGAATGTGTAGATGACCTGGGTTAATACTGACCTCTGAGCAATATTAAGTCTTTGCATCCATGAACATGGGATGTCTTTCCACTCATCTGTGTCTTCTTTGATTTCTTTCAGCAAAGTTTTATAGTTTTCAGTTGTACATCCTTCACCTCCTTGGTTAAGTTTATTCCTAAGTATCTTACTCTTTTTGATGGTATCGTAAATGGAATTGCTTTCTCCATTTTCTTTTAGGGCTGTTCATTGGTATTATATAGAAATGCAACGGATTTTAAAATGTGTTGATTTTGTATCTTGCAGCATTGCTGAATTTATTCGTTGTGACAGGTATGTGTGCATGTAGTCTTTAGGGTTTTCTACACATAAACTTATGTTGTCTGCAAACAGACAATTTTACTTCTTCCTGTCCAATCTGGATAGCTTTTATTTCTTTTTTTGATGAATATTTCTGGCTAGGACTTCTAGTACTATGTTGAACAGAAGTGGCAAATGCAGGGATCCTTGTCTTACTCCCGATCTTACAAGAAAAGCCGTCAGTCTTTCACAATTGAGTGTCATGTCCACTGTGAACTTTTCATACATGGCCTTTACTATGTTTAGCTGATTTACTTCTATTCCTAGTTAATGCATTCATTTTTTTTTAATTTTTTTTTCAACGTTTATTTATTTTTGGGACAGAGAGAGACAGAGCATGAACGGGGGAGGGGCAGAGAGAGGGAGACACAGAATCGGAAACAGGCTCCAGGCTCCGAGCCATCAGCCCAGAGCCCGACGCGGGGCTCAAACTCCCGGACCGCGAGATCGTGACCTGGCTGAAGTCGGACGCTTAACCGACTGCGCCACCCAGGCGCCCCAGTGCATTCATTTTTAACATGAGTAAGTTTTAGTTAGGTCCCTGTTACTTGCAATCAAAAGATTCTTCACTAAAACAAGCATATTGTAATGTCTACAAATACTTGGTCCTGGCAAAAGTGAGCACCTGTATGAGAGTGTAGCTCAAACACATCACAGAGTTATAGAGCCAGCCCCACCCAACACATGATAGAGTCGTTTCTGGGGTTGCAGAAACTGACTTCTTTGTAGTCTAGTGTGTTTTGGTTTCTTTACAGGTGGACAAGCACCCTACATGGACCATAGAATTTGCACAACTGTGTGCTAATACACCTTATACCCTCAAAGGAGGTAGAAATGGGTCAAGAAACTTGATCACAAAAGGCAGAGCATGTGAGTCCCAGAAAGGGGGAGGAAATCCAACCAGTACCCAACAACTAGAGGTTTGGGGCATCACTGTTTATAAATGAAAAGCCATGTGTGGTGTGACCACGTGTGACTCTCACCCTCAAAGTGCCAGAGGCAGAGATGAGTCCATGCTGCTTCTGAAGCCCCAGAAGCACATCCTACTTCACTGATCCCAAACACACAGAGCACTTGAGGGCCACATGGTTTTTAGATAACTAGTTTGGTTTATGGCCAACGAGAGGGTTAAGCTGAGGTGTGACTAAACTTGCCCCATTTGTCAGCACTTGGAGTTTGTGGGCACCATGCTGGCTGCTGATGACAATGACAGAGAAGATCAGAGACCAGCTGGCTCCAGGCTTTGGTGAACACAGCTGGCCACACACCGAATGGTAGTCAATTAACAACCTTGGGTTCCAGGTACTGAGCTTTTCAAAGCTCATTTGTCCCACTACCTCTAGAGGTACAACCTAAAACCTGGGATAAAAGAGTAGAGTGACATCTTTTACGCACAGAGTACTAGTTGTGCCGGTCATCCCTCTTGCTCCCCCTCGACGATCCCCTTGACTTCGGGGCGACTTGTTCTGTCCAGTCTCACAGTGATGGCACTGCCTCCCAGCAGCCCTCCCTCCTCTATGAATAAGTCGCCCCTCCAGGGTTGCTTGTACCCTCACTTAGCACCACTCTATTTTCCTGCACAACAGTCAGTTGTGCCATGATGTCTCTCCCAGTTGGTCTGCAGCTCCCAGGCAGCAGGGACCTCCTTTTACTTTTTGTTATGTTTATTTATTTATTTTTGAGAGAGTGTGGGTGGGAGAGGAGCAGAGAGAGGGAGACAGAGAATCTGAAGCAGGCTCTGCGCTGTAAGCTCTGCACAGAGCCCAACACAGAGCTCAAACCTATGAACCATGAGATCATGCCCTGAGCCAAAATCTGATGCTTAACTGACTGAGCCACCCAGGTGTCCTGGGGACCTCCTTTTAGTTACCTTTCTATCTATTCCATTCTATTCCCCAAAACCCTGCATAATGTTCACACATAGTAGGTACATGACACATGCATATTACATCGATATAAATGGAATCTATTAAACAGATAAGAGAATCACACACAAACTGCAGGATTGGGGCTTTTAGAGGCTGAGAAGGCTTAAACTAGGCAGCTGCAAACAGGTGGAGGAAGGAACTTGTCCAGAGAAGAGACCTCGCAGCCTGAGCACAAAGGGAGTGAAATAAAGCATGCTCTCTACCACAAAGGCGCTGGGTTTCCAGCAGAACTCATGCCCACCAGCGAAAGCCACTTGGAGATGGAGAGAGTGGGTTTTCCACTCAGTTTCACCCACATGCATCTCCAAGGAGAGCACGGGAGGCTGACTTCTAGATAATTACATGAACTCTGATCATTCAACTGGCTCTGCAAAATTGGATTCCAAGAGGAAAAAAGTTTAAAGGGAAACCTTATGTGTTAATATCCCAGGAAAATCACCCTAAACCAATATATTTCAGCTCAGCCTTAGAGTACTTTACTGACTCACAAGTAGAAAGGATTCTGAGGGGCACCTGGGTGGCTCAGTCGGTTGAGCATCCAACTTTAGCTCGGGTCATGATCTCGCAGTTGGCTAGTTCAAGCCCACATCGGGCCCTGTGCTAACAGCTCAGAGCCTGGAGCCTGCTTCGGATTCTGTGTGTGTGTGTGTGTGTGTGTGTGTGTGTGTGTGTGTCTCTCTCTCTCTCTCTACCCTCCCCCACTCATGCTCTGTCTCTGTCTCAAAAATAAATAAACATTAAAAAAAAAATTTTTTTTTTAAAAGAAAGGATTCTGAAACTCTGCTGGGCATCAGATCACCTCTGGAACTTGGGCAAATGCCTGGATTCTGATGCCTCTGTGCCGGCCAGCCTGGGAATCTGCATTAGTTTCTCTCTCCACCACTTCCTCCATCCCCCTGCCCCGGAATCTGCATTTTAACAAACACCCAGTGATTCCAATGCCTGTGGCCAGTGAAATTGGCTTCTGGAAGCACAGCTGCTGGAAGGGGGGTGTGCGGGGAACACTCTCAGGAACCCCCACCTGGGGCACAGCCCTGCTGCTCAGGCTGGTCCCTGCTGTGTTCTGCACTTTGAACCAAGCCAAGATGTGGGGGGGGGGGGGGCGGCGGCGACATTTCCCTTTGAAAATAGGAACACTTGATCCCTGCAGAGATGTGTACATGAGACTGTCCTCTTTCAGAGGTGGGCAGGAGAGTAAACCTTGCAGAGTGGGCCCAGAGAGCCGCGTGCACAGGCTTCACCTGCCTTGCCCTCAATTCCTTAAACCCAGGGATGAGCAAATGAGAGACAAATCACACGGGAGGCAAACATAGAACGGATTTTTCTTTCTTTCTTTTTTTTAATTAACACATTTTATATTTCAGGGGAATTAATTTTAAACATAACTGTCTCCACCTGGCAAATTTTCAGACCTGCTCAAGAAAGTAACTTACTATGGGAATTCTGCAGGCACACAATAAAAGCACAGTGGGGGCGCCTGGGTGGCTCAGTCAGTTAAGCATCCGACTTCGGCTCAGGTCATGATCTCACAGTCCTTGAGTTTGAGTCCCGCATCAGCCTCTGTGCTGACAGCTCGGAGCCTGGAGCCCACTTCAGATTCTGTGTCTCCCCCTCTCTCTGCCCCTCCCCTGCTGCTCATGCTCTGTCTCTCTCTGTCTCAAAAATAAATAAAAAAACATTTTAAAAAATTAAAAAATAAGTAAATAAAAATAAAAGCACAGTGGGAGAAGACAGGGGGCAGGTGGCTTTAGGGCGGGAGCAGAGCTGCCTGGTGATGACCCCGGTTTCCTAAGGTGGATATGGTTAGACTTTGACTTCCAATTTCTAATCTCATCCCACCGCCATGGCAAGCCCTGAGCATTGGGTAAATATCGAAGAGGTAACTCAGCAACACAGAGAACACTCGTAATCCCAAAACGAAAAATACATATACCCCCTCAGCTGAATGTTAAGAGATTTTCTAAACTATGCGGTGAGAAGTTGCTGTTGCCAAGTTGAAAAATAGTTGGAAAACCTTAAGAAGACGAGCTGTTTGGGTTTGAGATTGTTTTGCAGACCATGGAGACCAGGGAAGCTTTAATCATACTGAATGAAAATTAAGATTGCAGGGGCCATTTTTAGAGTGGTTCAGTACTTGGGCTTTGAATGCAGACAGATCTGAGTTTGAATCCACTTTTTCTTAAAATCCACTTTTTAGCTGTGTGGCCAGAGGCAAGGCACATAATCTTTCTGAAGCTCAGTGTCTTTATCTGTAAATGGGTTATAATAAATCTCAGCTATGAAGATTAAATGCAGTAATAGAGCCCCGGTGAGGAAAAGTTCGTTGATTTCTCTTTACTGATTTTTTTTAATGGTCTTTGAGGATTGGTGTAATGCAAGGACTTCTTGCCACCAAGCCAAGCCCCAAAGGCTACTTACTTGCTCCCACTGTCCCTGAGGCAACAGAAGGGGGACTTAAACTCAAGCACCCATATGTCTCAGCTGGACCTGTCATTCAGGATTGAGAGAAACAGAACAGGTGGGAGCAGCAGAGAGTTTAGGGACAACAGCTCTAGGGACAATAGCTCATGTCCTGGACCCCAGGGCCAGTAGGCATCAGGGGACGCTACCAAGGCTCGAATTGTGGGTGACCATTGGTTCTGGCTGCCCAGCTCTCCCTGTTCCAGGCCACACTCCAAGTAGGTTTCCTGATCCTTTGCCTATAAGTTCCTTTTCTAACAAAATTAACCAGGATTGCAATGTTTATAGCAGCACTATCAACAATAGCCAAATTATGTAAAGAGCCCAAATGTTCATCAACTGATGAATGGATAAAGAAGATGTGATACACACACACACGCACGCACACAAGCACCCAATGAAATACTACTCAGTGATGAAAAAGAATAAAATCTTGCCATTCACAAAAACACGGATGGAACTGGAGGGTATTATGCTAAGTGAAATAAGTCAGTCAGAAAAAGACATATACCATATGTTTTCACTCATATGTGGAATTTGAGAAACTTAACAGAAGCCCATAGGGGAAGGGAAGGAAAAATAAGTTACAAACAGGGAGGGGAGGCAAAACATAAGAGATTCTTAAATACAGAGCACTGAGGGTTGATGGGGGAGGGGAGGTGGGAAGGTGGGAGTGGGGAAAATGGGAGATGGGCACTCAGGAGAGCACTTATTGGGATGAGCACTGGGTATTGTAAGTAATGAATCATAGGAATTTACTCCTGAAGCCAAGACTATATATGTTAGCTAATGTGACAAGAAAGAAGAGAAAAGAAAAGAAAAGAAAAGAAAAGAAAAGAAAAGAAAAGAAAAGAAGGAAGGAAGGAAGGAAGGAAAAGAAAGAAAGAAAGAAAGAAAAGAAAGAAAAGAAAGAAAGAAAGAAAGAAAAAAAGAAAGGGAAGAAAGGGAAGGGAAGGGAAAGGAAGGGAAGGAAGGGAAGGGAACGAAAGGGAAGGAAGGAAGAAGGAAGGAAGGAAGGAAGGAAGGAAGGAAGGAAGGAAGGAAGGAAGGAAGGAAAATTAACCAGGGTTGGAAGAGCTGGAGATTAAGTGAATCAGTGCTCCATGATTGTACCAACCACACCTACATAATGCAATCTCCGTAGAAACCCTACCTGAAGGGATTTGGAGAGCATCTGGTTGGTTTATGCATCCATGAGCTGAAAGGGTGCCACACCCCAAACTCCATGGGGACAAAAGCTCCTGCACTTGGGACCCATCTGGACCTCACCCTCTGCACCTCTTCATTTGGCTTTTCATCTGTATCGTTTGTAATAGTCTCTGTAATAAACTGGTAACAGCAAATAAAAGTATTTCCCTGGGTTCTGTGAGCTGTTCTAGCGATTTATAGAACCTGAGTGGGGGAGGTGGTCATAGGAATGCCCAGTTTGTAGCCAAGTCAGACAGAAGTGTGTGTCACCTGGGGTCCCAGAATGTGCAGTCAGCATCTGAAGTAAGGGGCAATCTGGTGGGACTATGGTGACTGCAGTGCTCTGGGCAGTTAATGCCAGAATTGAATTAAATTTTAGGACACCCGGTTGGTGTCTCCATAGAATCTGGAGAACCGCTTGATGTGGAAAATCCACACATCTGCTGTCAGAAGTTCTGCGAGTGGAGAAACAGTTTTCATTTAATGCCTCACACCAGAGAATTCAAAACCCCTAGCAGAAGGCAGAAGTCCTGGCTTTCTATTTTCATTTGACCAGACCATATTTCTCTTAAGCACTGTGCACAGGAAGTTGGAGTTGCCTAAATGATATTACCATAAAAGTGGCTGCCCTATATTTCTATATCAGAAAGTAAACCTCAAGGGGATAAAAAAAAAATCCCAACTTCGGATCTCTGAAGAAAAAGTACAATATGGAATTTCATTGTGTTATCTCTGTCACTTTCCCTCTTAATAAAACCCTTCTTCAGAATTCCATCCATATTTTAATATTTCGGTTTAAATGAATTTAAAATGATTTAAATATGAATCCACTGAGGTCTTTGAAAATTCAGATTCAAATCAGGAAATGTGCAAGGAAGATTAAACCTATCTGGTATATAGAAGGCCACTTGAGATTGTGTCAACTGGGGTTTTCCAAAGAAACAGAACCAGTAGGACAGAAACAAATAGAATTTACAGAGAAATTTATTTTAAGGAATTGGCTCGTGTGCCTGTGGGACCTGGAAAGTCTGAAATTCATACGGCCAGCAGGCTGGAAACCCTGGAAGGAATTGGTGCTCAACTTTTGAGGCAAAATTTCTTCTCTGGGAAACCTCAATTTTTGCTCTTGAGACCTTCAACTGATTGGGTGCGGCCCACCCACACCATCAAGGGTAATCCTTTGCTTAACATCAACTAATTGTAGACATTAGCAACGTCTACAAAATTCCTTCATAGCAACACTTAGACTAGCATTTGGTTAAATAACTGGGTGCTATAGCCTAACCGAGTTGACCCATAAAATTAGCCATTATCACTTAGCAGAACTCAGCATTTCAAACCTTTCCCCCATGCCATAGTGCAGCCAAGTGAATTATTTGGCAAGCTACGTGCATCATAAAAATTAATTTGATTAATCACACTCTCCATTTCATTCATTTTGCCAACATACTTGTCACTTTATAACACACATATATATGAGTATATATACTTACAGATATGCACACATATATAAAATCTGACACAACATAACTTTCCAACGTGCCGGTGCCATAAGCCTTTTTTTTTTGCTCATTTCCTCCCCAAACTGGCTATATTTTAAGTGAACATTTTAAATTACTTTTTCTATGGATGATGCTTTTGGGTTCATCACATTTCCCTTTTTTGTTGTTGTTAAAATGATGATATTTAACTTGCATTTTCATTTCAAACCATTATGTAGTTATTGTTTAGAGCCCAGAAAACCAATCTGCTCTCTGCCTGTCCCTCAGACACCAGTGATTTTGCCATGTTGAGATGCACAAAGAGAAAAGCTACACACCATTTCACATCTGAGCTCTGACTATCGTGCAGGACATTTGATGGCCATTAACCTCTTGCTTAATTACTTTGGCAAATGTGGTTCAAAAACAACAACGATAACAACAACAAAAACTAGAC
Organism: Lynx canadensis; assembly: GCF_007474595.2. Lineage (NCBI taxonomy): Eukaryota > Metazoa > Chordata > Mammalia > Carnivora > Felidae > Lynx > Lynx canadensis. The sequence goes on from NC_044313.2 coordinate 11,128,834, forward strand.
AGGAAAATCCATGCCTGCTTCTCCACAATAAACACGGGCCAGACTGCAATTGTATGGTGCTAGTGAGATCCAAAGCACTGTGAGTCTTAATAATAATTTCTGGTAACGGAGGAGGGCTTGTTTTTAAGGTGAAAAAAAAAAAATCAGTAAGACTCCTTTTGCCTAGCCAATCCTCATCTGTTTGTTTTCTCCAGACTTTATGATGATCATTCTGTTGGGTATTCCTTAGCAAACCATAACCCAGAGTGATTTAATTAGCTTTAATAATAATGCTCACTGGTGCTTCATCCTTCTGGAAATTCATTGCAACATGAGTGCATAAATTGGCAAATGCCTGCCGTTGGGGATGCCTGGTTATAACTCTCACCTCTGGACTCTCATAAAAATCAAAGAAATAATCACGGCCTCTTCCATCTTGACTTTCCGATTGATTATTCTTCCTCACCCTCCCGCCTGCTGATGATAATGCTCTGTTTGGATCCAGCCAATATTCAACACGCTGACACTGTCTCAGAAACAAATGAACTTCCCTGGTTTTTCCAAACCATATTTCTTTCCTTTGAATTGGTATCTGCATAAGTCCTTTTCACCAACATAAAACGTTTGCTAGTGCAGACACAATGTAAATCTGTGTTTACCTGTGATTTGCCTTGAAGGAAACCATACAGTTTGCATGCCTCAGCTTTCCAGAATGAACTTGGAATGCTTTTGGCTTGGTCAGGGAATATTCCAGATAATTGAAGGTTTGTGGGTTTGTTTGTTTGTTTCAATGATTTGGAGTTTCTCTAATTACTTCCACTTGATCTGGACTAAAGCCTTTGTAAAAAGGCAATATTTAGAAAGATTTACCAATTTATGCAGTATTTATCCATGGTTTTAATGAATTAAACAACTGGAAGGTGAATTTAAAAACAGAACCTTTATAGGGGCGCCTGGGTGTCTCAGTCGGTTAAGTGTCTGACTTAGGCTCAGGTCATGATCTTGCAGTTGGTGAGTTCGAGCCCCGCATCGGGCTCTGTGCTGACAGCTCAGAGCCTGAAGCCTGCTTCAAATCCTGTGTCTCCCTCTCTCTCTGCCCCTTCCCTATTCACACTCTCTCTCTCTCTCAAAAATAAACATTAAAAAGATAAAAAATAAAAACAGAACCTTTATAAGTATATACCATCCTCACCAGGACAAACGGATTCCCTTATATTTTAAAATTGGTTACAGTTATCACTATGTTTAGTCCCTCCCATCCCAGAGATGCATAACTGAATCAGTAGAAGCAAAATTTCAGGAAGCTGAGTTTTAGGACAGACTCAAAAGATAACACAATTTCTAAATATTTTTTTCACAAAACGTTAACCCTCTCTCAAGTGGGCCAAAGCTCACATTTAAAATTTTTTCATTTCATTTCAGTAGCTAATGAGCTAGCCGCATTCCTGGAAACCTTTGAAATACATTAAAAAGTCCTTGATTTGTAGGTATGTGTGTAGACCATCTGAGCAGTGATTTACATTTTCTAGAATGATGTCCTCTTTAGTACTTGGGGACAAGACACAAAGATCCTGTTTACAAATAATAAGCTGCTGGTGGTCGACAGTTGATTTCATAGACATGACTCCGTGCCAACATTAGAGGTCACAACAGTTTTGCCCAGAGTTGACCAGTGAGAAGCAAAACTGGTAAAGGGGAGGCTCACAGAAGATTGAGTGACTGGAACTGACTTTTCCTTAGGGTGAAACACAGGGTTCTCAAATATCAGGTGGCCCATCTCCTCTTCAGAAAAAAACCAAAAATATCAAAGGTAAAGCAGAGCAAACATCATAAGAAATTGGGGAAGGAAGGAGGGGGGCGGGAAGAAGGGAAGAGAAGGGAGAAACCATCTTCTGTATGCTCACTGGAGGAAATCCAATTTATTTTTTGCAATTCTGAAAATAAAATCCAGGATAACATTAAGTAGGGGGAAAACATTTTTTAATAAAAGGAAATAAAGAAAGAAGAGCCAGCAGCCGCCTCAGGACAAGCAGCAGCTTCTCTAAGTCCCAGGCTTCGAGCATCCCAGCATCAAGCTGGAGCCTTGCTTTTCATCTCCAGGGATGAAGAAAAGAGAAGAGAAAACAAAAAGATGAAGATTATAAAGACACAAGTAAATGAGAGGGCTACCCCCGCGAGAATCAAATCAAATGAAAGGAAATCTTAAAGTTTCCAGAACACCAGCTACAAGTTTCTATTTCAAATAGGCTAAGATTACGATTTAAGGCATTTCTAGACAGCTCATCGGATGTATTTGAATGAAGTGTCAAAAGTTAGTAAAATTGGCCATTTGGTAATGCATGGCTGAATTAAGTTACAAAAATTGAAATTCTTTAAAAAGTCAAACCAGTTTGGGGCGCCTGGGTGGCGCAGTCGGTTAAGCATCCGACTTCAGCCAGGTCACAATCTCGCGGTCCGTGAGTTCGAGCCCCGCGTCGGGCTCTGTGCTGACGGCTCAGAGCCTGGAGCCTGTTTCCGATTCTGTGTCTCCCTCTCTCTCTGCCCCTCCCCCGTTCATGCTCTGTCTCTCTCTGTCCCAAAAATAAATAAACGTTGAAAAAAAAAAAATTAAAAAAAAAATAAAAAGTCAAACCAGTTTATCTGAGATTAGGGATCTATCCTTTCCACCACAACCCTCCCCCCTGCCCCCCCCCACATTAAACCTGGATTTAATCCCAATGCTTGGCTGTTCCACTCCCTTTGGGCTCCAGTCACGAGTGGAAAGGACTTGCCCAGATTAAGACCCAGGTTGTACTTATTTATTATTTATTTATTTATTATTTATTTTTTATTTATGTTTTTTATATTTATATTATATATATTTATTTATATTTTTTATTTATATTTTATTTATTATTATTATTTACCTACATACCGTGCACTGCCTAGTTTCAACCATATATCAGAGATGTCTTCCAGAAATAGAAAATCAAAACCAGCAAAGTCAGTCACCACAATAAACAATATAGGCACTGTTACTGGCCACTAACTGACCCAGGAGCTTTCCATTGGTCAAAGCGACACGTCCCTCTTTAACTTTCTTCCTTGAAGAACAACTTTTCAGATGATAATTTGTCTTCCCATTGGGCCTTCACCAAGAGAGAGAACATTCTGGCCACACAATTCAATTGCACGATCCCCCTTTCATGATAACACTCCTCAGTGTGAATGAGTAAAGACTTCTGCTTTTATAAATCAGCCTTTGTAGGCTTGGCCACTGGGAGCCATGCCAGAAGTCTCTGCACATCAGATTTCTCACACACACAGCTGATGCCCACTTTCTCCATCACGGCAAAAAGCAGTAAATGTCATCCCAAGAGCCCACCAATTAGCCTTCACCCCTGGGTGATAAACCGCCCTGGTATCGTTCTTTTATCCAGGGCTGGAGCCTCCACTTTCCACTGTCACGGAAAACTCAGTAACTCAATTATTGGACAAGCCAGGGAGCTTCGCTCCAGTTGTGCCAATAACAGAAAGTTCATCACACGACAGATCAGTGAGAGAATGGCCATGCCCAGAGGTAGGCCCATGTATTTGTCATCCCTTGACTCTGCGTATAGTGTTGAGCACTGGGTGTGTCCCAGGCAGTGTGTGTGTGTGTGTGTGTGTGTGTGTGTGTGTGTGTGTGATATTAATAAAGAAAATATAATCTACACCCTCACTGTGGCTTGTTCAACCTGACCCCTTGGCCTCCAGTGAAAAACACTTTCTAGTTCTTTAGTCGCCAAGCTGCCTCCAATTGCAAACAGGCATGGGGAGGGGGTGGGCAACAGAAACAGACGTTGAACAACAATGCTGACGATGCTGTGTTTCCGGGAACTGGCAGAAGCTATACAACTTCCAGGCTCCCGCCCATCCCGGTCAGAAATGTTATCTCTAAAGCTCGATCATTCTTTTTTTTTTAATATATGAAATTTATTGTCAAATTGGTTTCCATACAACACCCAGTGCTCATCCCATAAAATGCCCTCTTCAATACCCATCACCTACCCGCCCCACCCCCCATCAACCCTCAGTTTGTTCTCAGTTTTTAAGAGTCTCTTATGCTTTGTCTCTCTCCCACTCGATCACTCTAATATATGACACCAGAGGCAAAGTTGGATCTGAACAGCCTGCCGTGAGTAATGATCTTCAACCAGACGTGTGTCTGCTTTTAGTCCTCTGCTAAAGTTTCCTTATGAAGCAGTGAAATGTCTGAGGACTTCCCCCTTTGCTTTTAGAATTAAGTTTTAAATGGTCAGAAAGGAAGTCTTTGTCAGCACCGTTTATACTCTTGACCGCTTTGGTGGAAAGAGAAATGGTATCCAGAGGAGCACATTTCTCAAGCGAAACAGATCCAAAGGGAGAAGATAAAACTCAGGGATGAGAAGCTCCTTTTTGCCAGTTATCAGGACAGATTTGAAGCCTCTGCCCAAGCACAGCTTTTGCCAAGTGCAACAGTGCATCCCAGCTTGCCTCAGAGCTAATAGCCTAAGCCCCGTATTTCCAGTCCCACCTGAGTAAGCGAAAGTAATGAATGGTGATTATCATGGAGATATTATGCTTATCGTCCAGTCTCTTATTGTCTACAGCGCACCTGCTCCAAGAAGAACAGGTATTTAAAAAATCCTACATCTTGCTAGTAATCACAGGAATGCAAATTAACACTGAGATGTCATTTTTCACCTGTGAAAGTACAAATTTTTTAAATGCTCTTACCCAGGGGTTGACTAAGGTGTAGGGAAGCTGTTTCGCAGGGAATGTAAATTGGTACAGCTTTTTGTAAGATGTTGTGTCAGTATGCATTATAAACTTCAAACTTTGTATATGTGTGAGCTTGGGAATTTTTTTTGCTTGGTCCAGCTGAAAAAGCAGAAAAAAAAAAACCCATAATTCCTAACGAGTTGACCAATAAGGAGACTTATTTTCTCACAAGGCAAGTGTGGTGGTAGAAAGCCTCAGGGCTGGTCACTTGAGAAACCCCATGAGGTCATCATAGGCCCGGATCCTCACTGTCTTCCTGCTCTGCCCCCATCAGCTCATTGGCTCACTCTGGTCACGGTCAGACACAGGATGGCTCCAGCAGCACGTTTTCACACGCTAATAACCCAAAGCAGAAAACAAACAAAACTTCGATGTCTTTACAATGGAGGAAGTCAAGGGACGCCTGGGTGGCTCAGTTGGTTGAGCATCCGACTTCGGCTCAGGTCATGATCTTGCGGTTTGTGAGTTCAACCTCAGAGCTGGAGCCTGCTTCAGATTGTGTGTCTCCTTCTCTCTCTGCTCCTCCCCAGCTCATACTCCATCTCTTGTCTCTGTCTCTCTCTCAAAAATAAGTGTTAAAGAAATTAAAATGTAGGAAGTTTCTCCAGAAGCCTCCAGAAGCTCCTAGAAGACTGCCCCCCTCTACTCTCTTGTTGGCCTAATTCAGGAGTCATTGGACCACCAACAGCAGCACCTCAGAAATGGAATCTCTCAGCCCATCCTGGACCTACTGAATCAGAAATTCAGGGTGAGGATGATTCTGTTTCTCCAGATTGAGATCCACTGACCTAAGCCAACCAAGTGACAAGGGGAGGTAGAATTACCACTGTTGATCCATCTCTCGGGCTGGGCATCAAGCCACCTTCCCTGAGCACAAGGGTCTCACCTTGCTGACCTCTACGCACCTTCCCACTTGCGTGATGATCCCTAACTCACATCCAGTATCATTAGTATGTTTTCCAGCTGAGGGGCTAGAAAACCTAACTGAAGAGGTTTTTTAACATTGAGGAGAGTTTATTGATTCATTCATAACAAGGGTAACGCATGGGGTTAATTCAGATGCTTACCTTTCTAAACTGTTTATATTCCTCTCCTCCTTTCTCTGTGGGAGGGAGATTCTTTGCCAGTAATAAAATACATCCATAAATTCTTTGATACTCCTCCCTTCAAAAAGTGAAGCCTGATTCCCCTCCCCTGGAGTGTGGGCTGTACTCAGTGACGCACCTTTAACAAACAGAATGGGGTAGAAATGATGATGTAAAACTTTCAATACTGTGTCACAAAAGATACCGTGGCTTTCTCCTTGCTGTTTTTCTCTTGGGTCACTTGCTCTGGGGGAAGCGAGCTGCCATGTTGTGAATACCCCAGCACCCTAAGAAGAGGTCTCCACAGAACTGAGTTCTCCTGCCAGGAGGCTGACATTTTGACTACAGCCTGAAGATTCACGAGATACTTGGAAGTGAAACTATCCAGGCTAAGCTGCTCAGTAATTCCTGACCCACAGGAGCAATGAAGTAACGTTGTTTTTAAGACCAAAAAAAAAAAAAAAAATGTTGGGCTGACTTGTCATATACCTGATGCATAACTAGTAGAAACCACCAGAATAACGGCTTGGGCTTCTGGAGCTACTTGTTTTATTTTACAACCTTTTCTTCTTCCCAAGACATGTATGATTCCCCAACAGGGCTGGGCTGTTTTCTTTCTACACTTAGGGCCTGTTACTGATTCTGGTCCATTGTGAGGCAAACTTTCTCCTTGTTTGTGCTGATGATTTCTCACTGAGATGACCTGGCATCTCCCTCCCTCTGCATCTGATTCCCATGGCCTTGCCTTGCTCTTTGCCACTTTCCTATTTGCGTTCTAACAGGGATCTACTGGAAAGAAACTGCATCTCATCCCATAGCACTGACTCTAAGAGTAGAAATTTCCTGGGACTCCTGGGTGGCTCAGTCGGTTGAGCGTCCAACTTCGGCTCAGGTCATGATCTCGCATTTTGTGAGTTCGAGCCCCATGTTGGGCTCTATGCTGACAGCTCAGAGCCTGGAGCCTGCTTCCGATTCTGTGTCTCCTTCTCTCTCTCTCTGCCCCTCTGCCACTCGCATCTCTGTTTCTCTCTCTCAAAAATAAACGTTAAAATAAAAAATGCAGCTTCCTCAACCCCTTCCATGGTCCATTATCCAATTCTGAGGCACCCTAGTTTTTGAGAACTGCAACTCTTTTTTAATTGAGGTATGGTTTACCTACAATAAAATGTGCAGATGCTACGTGTTCTAGTCAGTAATTATTGACAGTTATGTACACCTGTGAAACCACCTCCTAAACAAGAATTAGCACATTTCTATCACCCCAGAAAATCCTCTCTTGCTCCTGTCCAAGCAATCCCACCCCCCCAAAAGCCAAGACTACTGCATTTCTATGATCATAGAGAATTTTTCCCAGAACTATTGCTTTTAGAAACATTAAGGCTAAAAAAAATTTCTTATCTGTCATTTGAGAGCTCTAAATAAGCCATTTTTGCCTGATGAGAGGAAGAGATTTCAATAGTCCATTTGAGGAGACTGTCCCATTTTCCTAGGAGAGCCAGCCAAAGGGACCTTTTAGCAATGCAAATACAGAGCCTTCTGAATTGGCGATGTGGCTGGAAATGTGATTGGAGGGGGAGGGAGGGTGCTGCACTGGGAGAGCGTTCCAGGTTTCTGTGCTGGAGGCAGAGCTGCGGCTCTTAGGCACTGTAGGGAAAAACGTGTCAAGGACGGTGGAGGGGTTGCCCTGGCATGTGCCTCGACCCCGAGCCTTTGGAAAGGGTCCAGCCCAGGGTTAGGGGTTGAGGGCCCCAAGTAGATGGGATTATTTTCATGAGAGACCTTCTGACAGTCTGCACTCAGACAAGCATCCTTAGCAAAGGTGGCTATTAAGAATGGTACTTTGTAGGCGCATGGGTGGCTCATTCAGTTGAGTGTCCAACTTCTGCTCAGGTCATGATCTCACGGTTCATGGGTTTGAGCCCCACATCAGGCTCTGTACTGACAGCTCAGAGCCCGGAGCCTGCTTCGGATTCTGTGTCTCTCTCTCTCTTTCTTCTTCTCCCCTACTTGCATTCTGTCTCTCTCAAATATAAACATTAAAAAATTTTTTTCTTTTTCTTTTAATTCTTAAAAGAATGGCACTTTCCCCATCAAGCTTCCTAACTAACCTACTACTGGCATTCACAGAAGATTTTGGTATATATATATATATATATATATATATATATATATCTGGCTCAACCACTGAATGAATTGTCTTATTAGTTCTCATAGCTGTGCAGTTAATTTGCCAGGGTTTTCTAAATACATATCTTCTGAAAATAAGAATACCTTTATTTTTTTCCTAATTGTTATAATGGGTTTTTTTTCTGCTTTATCACTTTTACTATTATTACATTGTTTTAATATTCTTTAGAATGAAGATATTGGTGTCGAATGTTTGACTAGGCTGAAAATTATAGATTTGGGAATAGAGCAGCTATCATTGGAGTAAACAGCAGAGGCCACATCAGTAGTTTGGGTGTGATGGGTGGTAACAGAGAAACAGAGAGTAGGGGCCTGAACAAATGTTGGACTGTGGTAAGAGAAGGCAAAGCCAATGTAGACCACAGCTCCTAATGCTGGTGGTTTCATTGACATTAAAACCATGAAAAGAGCTCTACTTGGACACAATCTTGATAAAAGAGAAGGAAATTAAATACACATCTTAGTTTATGACAGACTTGTGACTAAGGAGCCAAGACAAATTAGCAAATAGCTTTAGTTTCTACTTTATGGTGTGACCCTTCATCTACCAACAAGAACAACATATTTTAAGAATTAAAATTTGGGGCATCTGGGTGGCTCAGTTGGTCAAGTGTCCAGCTCTTGATTTTGGCTCAGGTCATGATCTCATAATTTGTGGGTTCAAACCCCACGTCAGCTCTGTGCTGACACCTCAGAACCTGGAGCGTGCTTCGGATTCTATGTCTCTGCCCCTCCCCTGCTCATGCTCTCTCTCTCTTTCTCAAAAATAAACATTAAAAAAATAAATAATTAGGAGGAGGAACCAAGATGGCAGAACAGCATGGAAGCTTTTTGTGTGTCTCGCGTCCATGAAGTACAGCCAGACCAACACTAAACCATCTGACACACCTAGAAAACCGATTGGAAGATTAACACAACAATCTGCACAACCTGAACCACAGAATTCAGCAGGTTCGCGACACGAAGAGCTGAACTTGGGGAGCAAGAAGCCCCAAAAGGTAGGTAACCCCTTTTGCCGGCAAGAGAGAACAGAGACTGGGGCGGGGGGGGGGGAGCATTTGGGAAAAGCACCCCTCACCAAAAGCAGCTGGAGAGAAAGTGGAAAATTGGAAACAGCCGCAGGGACTAAACTAAAAAGGGAGAAAGGAGAAGAGGGTTTAAATTCGATTAAGACTGTAAACAAGGAGAGTGAGTCTGCAACTCCGCAGCTCCATACCTGGCGGTGCTCTGGTGGGAAGGGCAATCCCCAGGAGCAGAGTGGAGTCTGGGAGGTTCTCAAGCCACACGGGGAAAAGCGGTTCCACTGCTGGAAGGACATTTGGTGGAGACAGTTGAAGCCACCTGGTCCCAGCAGACCCCAGAAAATGGCCACATTTGCTGGGGCTGAAACAAGATCCTTAAGGCTGAAGCCTGGTGCCAGATGTGTGTGGTGATTTTCCATAATTCCTGAAAAGCTGCTGCCACACTATCTCATGAACTTTTCTGGGGCAGGCGGCACCTGGCCACAGTCTTGGGGCACCGGCCGCAGAAGGGTCCAGCAAGCATTCCTGGGTGCAGCCAACATTCGGCCGTTGCTCATTTGGCCATTGCTGGGTGAGACCCTCCCGCAGGGGGCTGAGCGGGTCAAAGCCGCTGTCCTGCGGAAGTAAGGGGCCGGGGAAAACAGCCGCCTCTGAGACAAAACTCGGGAGAGAGGTACTGCCTGGGGCTTGGTCACGGACAGTGTAAAAGCAGGGAGTGAACGAGAGCTGAAGACAGAGGACCGGTGCACGATTGCTGATCCGGGGGAAGCGACTGGGTGGCTGGGTGACGCCATTTTTCACCACTCCCACGCATGCGCATACGCACCGAGGAGCACCGCAACAATCCACCCCAGTAGGCTAGCAGCGCCATCTAGGGGAGAGCGGAGCTGTTACACTGAGCCCTGCCCAACTGGGTCAACTTTGCTCCTCAAGAGCACAAACCTCACAAACCTTAATTTATGGACTATAAAGAGCTACATGGACTGACCTCTGGGGAAAACGAAGCAATTTCAGTCCTACTTCAATCTATTAGCAGGTTCATCTACTCAATTATTTTTTCTCTCTCTTTTTCCTTTTTCTCTTTTACAATTCTTTTCTTTTTCTTGAATACAGAAAGAGAAAAAACTCATTTTTATTTTCAATTTTTATTAAAAATATGTCTTTAATTTTTATTATATTTTTTACTTTTGTATAATTTTTTTCAAATTCTACTTTACTTCCATCATTTTATTTTAGTCTACTTCAGTGTACTCACCTTTTCAAATTTTCAAACAATTTCCCTTTTTTCTTTTTTCTCTTTTTCATTTCTTTTCCTTTTCTTAAATGCAGAAAGAGAAAAACATCATTTTTACTTTCAATTTATCTTAAAAATATTTTTATTTAATTTTATTACTATATTTTTTGCTTTTATGTAATTTTTTTCAAATTCTCCTACTCCCATCATTTTATTTCAGTCTACTACAGTGTATTCACTTTTTCAGATTTTCAAATGATTTTTTTGTCTTTTATTCTTTCTTTTTTTAATCTTTTTTCCCTTTTTCATTTTGTTTCTTTTTTCTTAAATACAGAAAATGAAAAAATTCATATTTTTTCTTTTTAATTTTTATCAAAAATATTTTTCTCTAACTTTTTCTACTGTATTCTCTGCTTTTGTGTATTTTAGTCTACTTTAGTGAGTTCATTTTTTCAAATTCTCAATTTCCTTTTTTTTCTCTCCCCCCCCTTTTTTTTGTTCCTCTAATCTGTCAAACCACTTTCTACACCCAGATCAAAACACACCTAGGATCTAGCATCATCTTTTCGATTTGTGTGTGTGTGTTTAATTTTTAATTTTAATTTAATTTCAATTTTTCTCCCTCATTAATTCCTTTTCTCCCTTCAAAATGACAAAACGAAGGAATTCACCCCAAAAGAAAGAGCACGAAGAAACGACAGCCAGGGATTTAACCAACACAGACACAAGCAAGATGTCTGAACCAGAATTTAGAATCATGATAATAAGAATACTTGCTGGAGTCGAAAATAGATTAGAATCCCTTTCTGCAGAGATAAATGAAGTAAAAAATAGCCAGAATGAAATTAAAAATGCTATAACTGAGCTGCAATCATGGATGGATGCAGTGGTGGCAAGGATGGACGAGGCAGAACAGAGAATCAGTGATACAGAGGACAAACTTATAGAGAATAAAGAAGCAGAAAAAAAGATGGAGATTAAGGCAAAAGAGCATGATTTAAGAATTAGAGAAATCAGTGACTCATTAAAAAGGAACAACATCAGAATCATAGGGGTCCCAGAGGAGGAAGAGAGAGAAATAGGGATAGAAGGGTTATGTGAGCAAATCAGCGGAAAACTTTCCTAACCTGGGGAAAGACACAGACATCAAAATCCAGGAAGCACAGAGGACTCCCATTAGATTTAACAAAAACCGACCTTCAACAAGGCATATCATAGTCAAATTCACAAAATGCTCAGGCAAGGAGAGAATCATGAAAGCAGCAAGGGGAAAAAAGTCCCTAACCTACAAGGGAAGACAGATCAGGTTTGCAGCAGATCTATCCACAGAAACTTGGCAGGCCAGAAAGGAGTGGCAGGATATATTCAATATGTTGAATCAGAAAAATATGCAGCCAAGAATTCTTTATCCAGCAAGGCTGTCATTCAAAATAGAAGGAGAGATAAAAAGTTACCCAGACAAACAAAAATTAAAGGAGTTTCTGACCACTAAGCCAGCCCTGCAAGAAATTCTAAGGGGGACTCTCTGAGGGGAGAAAAGATGAAAAAAAAGAAATATATATATATATAGGTATATATATATATATATATATATATATATATATATATATAGGTATATATATATTAGGTATATATATAGGTATATATATATTAGGTATATATATAGGTATATATATATATAGGTATATATATATATATAGGTATATATATATATATATATACCTATATATGTAGTTTTATATATATATATATATATATATATATATATATATATATATATACCAAAAGCAACAAAAGATTAAAAAGGACCAGAGAACACCACCAGAAACTCCAACTCTACAAGCATCATAATGGCAATAAATTCTTATCTTTCAGTACTCACTCTAAACATCAACGGACTCAATGTTCCAATCAAAAGACATAGGGTAACAGAATGGATAAGAAAACAAGACCCATCTATATGCTGTTTACAAGAGACCCACTTTACACCTAAAGACACCTTCAGATTGATAATAAGGGGATGGAGAACCATCTATCATGCTAATGGTCAACAAAAGAAAGCTGGAGCAGCCATTCTTACATCAGACAATCTAGACTTTAAAATAAAGACTGTATCAAGAGATGCAGAAGGGCATTATATTATAATCAAGGGGTCTATAGACCAAGAAGACCTAACAATTGTAAACATTTATGCACCAAATGGGAAACACCCAAATATATAAATCAATTAATCACAAACATAAAGAAACTCATCGATAGTAATACCATAATAGTAGGAGACTTCAACACCCCACTCACAGCAATGGACGGATCATCTGATCAAAAAATCAGTAAGGAAACAATGGCTTTGAATGACACATTGGACCAGATGGACTTAATAGATATATTCAGAACATTTCATCCTAAAGCATCAGAATATACATTCTTCTCCAGTGCACATGGAACATTCTCCAGAATAGACAATATACTGGGACACAAATCAGCCCTAAGTAAGTACAAAAAGATCGAGATCATACCGTGCATATTTTCAGACCACAATGCTATGAAACTCGAAATCAACAAGAAAAAATTTGGAAAGGTAACGAATACTTGGAGACTGAAGAACATCCTACTAAAGAATGAACGGGCTAACCAAGCAGTTAAAGAAGAAATTAAAAAGTATATGGAAGGGGCGCCTGGGTGGCGCAGTCGGTTAAGCGTCCGACTTCAGCCAGGTCACGATCTCGCGGTCCGTGAGTTCGAGCCCCGCGTCAGGCTCTGGGCTGATGGCTCAGAGCCTGGAGCCTGTTTCCGATTCTGTGTCTCCCTCTCTCTCTGCCCCTCCCCCGTTCATGCTCTGTCTCTCTCTGTCCCAAAAATAAATAAACGTTAAAAAAAAATTTTTTTTTAAAAAGTATATGGAAGTCAATGAAAATGATAGCACCACAACTGAAAACCTCTGGGACGCAGCAAAGGAGGTCATAAGAGGAAAGTATATAGCAATCCAGGCCTTCCTAAAGAAGGAAGAAAGATCTCAAATAGACAACCTAACCTTAAGCCTTAAGGAGCTGGAAAAAAAATAGCAAATAAAACCCAAAACCAGCAGAACACAGGAAATAGGAAATAATAAAGATTAGAGTAGAAATTAAGGCTATCAAAAAAAAAAAAAAAGTAGAACAGATCAATGAAACCAGAAGCTGGTTCTTTGAAAGAATTAACAAAATTGATAAACCACTAGCCAGTTTGATCAAGAAGAAAAAGGAAAGGACCCAAATAAGCAAAGTCAAGAATTAAGGAGGAGAAATCACAACCAACACAACAGAAATAAAAACAGTAATAAGAGAATATTATGAGCAATTATATGCCAATAAAATGGGCAATCTGGAAGAAATGGACAAATTCCTAGAAACATATACACTACCAAAACTGAAACAGGAAGAAATAGAAAATTTGAACAGACTCATAACCAGTAAGGAAATCGAATTAGTAATCAAAAATCTGCCAAAAAACAAGAGACCAGGGCCAGATAGCTTTCCAGGGGAATTCTACCAAACACTTAAGGAAGAGTTAACACCTATTGTCTTGAAGCTGTTCCAAAAAATAGAAATGGAAGGAAAACTTCCAAACTCTTTCTATGAAGCCAGCATTACCCTGATTCCAAAACCAGACAGAGACCCCACTAAAAAGGAGAACAATAGACCAATTTCCCTGATGAACATGGATGCAAAAATCCTCAACAAGATATTAGCCAACCAGATCCAACAATACATTAAAAAAATTATTCACCACAACCAAGTGGGATTTATACCTGGGATGCAGGGCTGGTTCAATATCCACAAAACAATTAACGTGATTCATCACACCAATAAAAGAAAGGACAAGAACCATATGATTCTCTCAATAGATGCAGACAAAGTATTTGACAAAATATAGCATCCTTTCTTCATAAAACCCTCAAGAAAGTAGGGATAGAAGGATCATACCTCGATATCATAAAAGCCATATATAAACGACCCAACGCTAATATCATCCTCAATGGGGAAAAACTGAGAGATTTCCCCCTAAGGTCAGGAACAAGACAGGGATGTCCACTCTCACCACTGTTATTCAACATAGTATTGGAAGTCTTAACCTCTGCAATCAGACAACACAAAGAAATAAAAGGCACCCAAATCAACCAGGAAGAGGTCAAACTTTCACTCTTTGCAGATGACATGATACTCTTTATGGAAAACTCTAAAGATTCCACCAAAAAACTGCTAGAACTGATTCATGAATTCAACAAAGTTGCAGGATATAAAATCAATGCACAGAAATCGGTTGCATTCCTATACACCAACAATGAAGCGACAGAAAGAGAAATCAAGGAACTGATCCCATTTACAGTTGCAGCAAAAACCATAAAATACCTAGGAATAAATCTAACCAAAGAGGTGAAAAATCTATACACTGAAAACTATAGAAAGCTTATGAAAGAAATTGAAGAAGACACAAAGAAATGGAAAAAGATTCCATGCTCCTGGATAGGAAGAACAAATATTGTTAAAATGTCGATACTACCCAAAGCAATATACATATTCAATGCAAACCCTATCAAGTAACACCAGCATTCTTCACAGAGCTAGAACAAATAACCCTAAAATTTGTATGGAACCAGAAAAGACCCCAAATAGTCAAAGAAATCTTGAAAAAGAAAACCAAAGCAGGAGGCATCACAATCCCAGACTTCAATCTATACTACAAAGTTGTAATCATCAAGACAGTATGGTACTGGCACAAGAACAGACACTCAGATCAATGGAACAGAATAGAGAACCCAGAAATGGACCCACAAACATATGGGCAACTAATCTTTGACAAAGCAGGAAAGAATATCCAATGGAATAAAGACAGTGTCTTCAGCAAGTGGTGCTGGGAAAACTGGACAGCGACATGCAGAAGAATGAAACTGGACCACTTTCTTACACCATACACAAAAATAAACTCAAAGTGGATGAAAGACCTCAATGTAAGACAGGAAGCCATCAAAATCCTCGAGGAGAAAGCAGGCAAAACCTCTTTGATCTTGCCCGCAGCAATTTCTTACTCAACACGTCTCCAGATGCAAGGGAAACAAGAGCAAAAATGAACTACTAGGACCTCATCAAAATAAAAAGCTTCTTCACAGCGAAGGAAACAATCAGCAAAACTAAAGGGCAACTGACAGAATGGGAGAAGATATTTGCAAATGACATATCAGATAAAGGGTTAGTATCCAAAATCTACAAAGAACTTATCAAACTCAACACCCAAAAAACAAATAATCCAGTGAAGAAATGGGCAAAAGACATGAATAGACACTCCTCCAAAGAAGACATCCAGATGGCCAACCGACACATGAAAAAATGCTCAACATCACTCATCATCAGGGAAATACAAATCAAAACCACAATGAGATACCACCTTACACCTGTCAAAATGGCTAACATTAACAACTCAGGCAACAACAGATGTTGGTGAGGATGCGGAGAAAGAGGATCTCTTTTGCATTGTTGGTGGGAGTGCAAGCTGGTGCAGCCACTCTGGAAAACAGTCTGGAGGTTTCTCAAAAAACTAAAAATAGAACTACCCTATGACCCAGCAATTGCACTACTAGGCATTTATCCAAGGGATACAGGTGTGCTGTTTCGAAGGGACACATGCACCCCCATGTCTATAGCAGCACTATCAACAATAGCCAAAGTACGGAAAGAGCCCAAATGTCCATCGAGGGATGAATGGATAAAGAAGATGTGGTGTGTGTATATATACAATGGAGTATTACGCGGCAATCAAAAAGAATGAAATCTTGCCATTTGCAACTACGTGGATGGAACTAGAGGGTATTGTGCTAAGTGAAATTAGTCAGAGAAAGACAAAAATCATATGACCTCACTCATACGAGGACTTAAAGAGATAAGACAGATGAACATAAGGGAAGGGAAACAAAAATAATATAAAAACAGGGAGGGGGACAAAACTGAAGAGACTCATAAATATGGAGAACAAACTGAGGGTTGCTGGAGGGGTTGTGGGAGGAAGGATGGGCTAGATGGGTAAGGGGCATTAAGGAATCTACTCCTGAAATCATTGCTTCACTATATACTAATTTGGATGTAAATTTTAAAAAATAAAAAATAAAGTTAAAAAAATAAAAACAAACAAACAAATAAACAAACAAATAAATAAATAATAGAACTTCCCTGAGTGACCTTATTTACATCTAAAGACATCCCTAACAATATTTTACTAGTGTGGGTTATCTTTTCCCCACAGACAGGAATGTTCTGGGTAGCTCATTTGACTTTTTACTTTCTTCCTTTAATACTACTGTATCTTTGAGATCAGTCTGTTTTTCACATGTGTATACAAGGGTATTGAGGTTGAGCATAAAATGAGCCCCTGGTATTCCTCCTGCAGTCACATTTCCAGTGCCACAGAAACCCAGGGTGGCCCCCCAGATTCAACCAAACTCTCTCCCTCTAGAAGTAACTGTATCCCAAAGTTTTGCTCATTATTTCCTTATTCTTTGTTGGTTTTGCCATATGCGTCATATACTCCTAAATGATATATTGTGTGATTTTTCATGCTTTTCAACTTCACATAAATGGAATTACATGCATTTTCACGCATCTTTTAAAAATTCAGTATTATGTGCACAGTTCATTCCTGCAGATGCTTATAACTATTGTGTATTAATTTGCATAACCACGCATCATTATTTATCCAGTCTTCATCCTCAGACATTTGGATGGTTTCCAGTGTTTTACTGGAACAAAGCTGGTATGAATGTTCCTGAGCATCTGTGCAGGAGCACCTCAATGCCACAAAGCGGAATTGCTAGGTTAGGGGTACACACGTCTTCAACTTTCACTCGATGCCACACCAACGTCCAAAGGGGCTGCAGCAACCTCCATTCCCACCAGCAGAGGGTAAGTGTTCCTGTGGCTCTAAGCTTTTCAAAGACTTGATATTGTCATAATCAAACTTGTGTCAATGTTGTAACTATAAAATATGGCTTTAGTTTGAATTTCCTTGATAACCAATGAACTCGATGGTCTTTTTATACATTTATCAATCACTGAGTGAAGTGACTATTCAAGTCTTTAGTCTTTTTTTCTCTGTTGGGCTTGATTAGTAAATAGATGATTATTTTTATTTATTTTTTTTTTTATAATTTTTTTTTCAATGTTTATTTATTTTGGGGACAGAGAGAGACAGAGCATGAACGGGGGAGGGGCAGAGAGAGAGGGAGACACAGAATCGGAAACAGGCTCCAGGCTCTGAGCCATCAGCCCAGAGCCTGATGCGGGGCTCGAACTCACGCACCGCAAGATCGTGACCTGGCTGAAGTCGGACGCTTAACCGACTGCGCCACCCAGGCGCCCCTTTTCCATCTTCTTATGTTTATTTTTGAAAGAGAGAGAGAGAGAGAGAGAGAGAGAGAGAGAGAGAGAGCACGTGCACACAAGTCAGGGAGGGGCAGAAAGAGAGGGAGGCACAGAATCCCAAGCTGGCCCTAGGCTCTGAGCTGTCAGCACAGAGCCCGACGTGGGGCTTGAACCAACCACAAGATCATGACCCGGGTTGAAGTCAGATGCTTAACCGACTGCGCCACCCAGGCGCCCCAGATGATTATTTTTAACTGCTGTATGATACTCCATTTTACGAATTTGCCACACTTACCAATTCCTCTTACTGTTGGCTATTAGCTTATTTCCAAACCTTTGTTATTACAGGCAATGCTGTGGTAAACATCCTTGCATGCAAGTCTTGATGTAGGCAAGACATTTCCTCAACCCGGAATTGCTGAGTCTTTGAGTATGTGTATATTCAGTTTCCCTAAAAGCTGACAAATTGCCCCCCAAAATAGTGGCACCAATTTTCCATCCTCCCCAATTTCCCATCCTCCTCCAAGTTAATGAAGGTTCCCATGCATTCTCCCACACATCTTTCTGCACTGGACATCATCCACAAGGCATCTCTAGGTAGACACTGTCTCATTTAGTCTATGAATAATTTTGGAAGGTAGAAAGTGAAAACGAACCAACATGTTTCTAGTACTTTGCAATTTGGGAAGCATTGTCATCTGCACGACCTATCTCACTTTATGGCCAAATAAATCTATTTCCCTTGCAAACCATATTCAAAGCCAGTGAACTGCATTCTGTAAACTCAATATCCTCCCTCATACTTCCATGTGAATACAGGGGTCTTACCAACCCAAAGAACCCCCAAAATATTTCCCAAACCCTTGGGATAAAGAAGGAGCCACAATATCATAATCACTCATGCATTTCTACCCACGAAAGTTTGCTCACGAATTGTTGATTTTTCTAGAGCTTTGTGACTGTGTTCCTTATGTTGGTAATATGTCATCCTAATGACTTTATTTTAACAGTAATGAATTATGACTTCGTTCCTGCAGTAAGGCATATGGTATCCCTTTTCAATCCCAAGTGAATCAGTGTTGTAATAATGAATACCAACTTCATCAATAACATTAGAAAATACAAAATGTTGTTCTCTAGTCCTTGGCATCTCTTTCTGTAATCTTTGCCCTCCATCACTTTGACTAATATTTTCTAGATTTAGCTTCCTTTTTGTTTAGCTTCCTTTTTGTTTAGCTTCCTTTTTGTTCATGCATGTCGGCCTGAATTATAACTTCCAGATTCCGTTTTCACTAATAATTTTTGAGCGCTTATATTGGGCCGTTTCACACACTGGACCTATCGTTCATCATGGAGACAACCTGGACTCATAAGAGTCATTTGGCCCAAAGTCCAAAGGGTGGAGCCGGGATTTTAACCCAGGTTTTGACCTCAAAATCTAGTGCTTTCTCACGCCCCAACTTGGTAGAGTTTTTGTTGTTTTTTAAATATCACACATGGAATTCTGGACATTTTAGTTAATTTTCTTTAGAATCCTAAAGAAATTTGAATGGTATCACTTCATCCATGATGCTGGAGTCCCTGTGGAGTAAAAGGGCCAAGCCTACATTTCAGATAGCACCTTGTCTCTTCTGTCAAACTCAGCTTCTCTGAAAAACGTCAGGTTGAGGGTGGGAGGATCCCCACCTCCACCATCCAGACACCCTAACTGATATTTTCATTCCCTTTCCCTGTGAGAATCAATACCAACAAATCTGAGTCTCTGGATTTCTAGCTATACCTCTTTCTGTGTATAGATTTATACCTTTGACTATCTTAGGAATCTGTCTAGAATGGGTGAGAATACCCCATATTTTCTAGCATCAAATTTAAATCTTCCGATAGGAATCTGGTTTTCAGAGCAGTACTTGACTCAGATTAAGCTGAGACTACAAAAACCTCAGACTTTATAAGAATATGATGAGTCACGTAAGATAAAGAGTCTGGAGACAGGACACTTAGATGTCATAAAATTGTCACTGAACAAGTATGCTCTCTTAAATTTTCTCTGCCAGCCTCCTGTGCCTTTCTGACTGCTGTTCCCACTGCCTGAAAGTAACCCAGCTGCTCCCGTCCTCACCAGCCATCTGGCCTGTAAAACACCCAGCTGAGAAGTGGTGTCCTCATGATTGAAACCTTTCAGACATCCCCACCTGTCCCTTGTGATAGTCACCCCCTGCTCCCACACAATGTTGCAGTGATGCAGTCATTCAAATCACCCATTCATCCAGTAAATCCTCACTGAGGGCCTACTAAGTGCCGGGCACATTTGGCTGGAGCAGAGGGTAAGACACCATGTTCTGAAACACCCCGGGGGGGTCAGGCTGCAGCCATTCTCAGGATGTTAGGTTTTGGCAAAGAGGGAAAAGGGGATCTATCAGAGGATTCTGAGCACAGGTGGGCAGATCTGGAATATTTTCGATGCTAATGTGCCTTCCTACTAGATGGATTATAAAATATGAGAGAAAGAAGTAAAGTATGAGTTGGAGTCCACCCCTCCAGGACAGTCCTTACCGGACCGGCGCACAGGTATTTATGTATCCCCCCTCCTTACTGGATTGCAAGACGCCCAGGACAGATGCTGTCTTGGGATTCTCAGCCTCCAACCTAGGGCAGGACACGTAGGCAAGAAACATGTGTTGAGGGCGCCTGGGTGGCTCAGTTGGTTAAACGACCAACTTCGGCTCAGGTCATGATCTCACAGTTCATCCGAGCCCCGCGTCGGGCTCTGTGCTGACAGCTCAGAGCCTGGAATCTGCTTCTGATTCTGTGTCTCCCTCTCTCTCTCTGCTCCTTCCCTGCTCACATGCTGTCTCTCTCTCAAAAATAAATAAAGATAAAAAAATTTTTAATAAAAAAGAATTTCTTAAAAAATTAAAAAAAAAAAAAAGAAACACGTGTTGAGTCTAATGGTCAGCATGAGTGTGTCTCAGCCAGGAGTTTTATTAATGAACAGGAAGGCTGAGACAAGCTTTTTGACATCACTTGGGAAAATAACAAGTCAGAGGCAAGGAGAGCATTGCCATCCAGCCCTCCAGCCTCTCCCCTCTGGATGGGTACTCACCAGACATCATGAACACTCTGTGCTTCCATGAGTGGATGCAAGAAGTGCTGTCAACGAATGACCTCTTTAGTCAAGGATGCGGTAGCAGGTGGAATTAATTCCCTGCATCTGTTGAAATGTAAGGGGAGAAATCGGTCTTTTCAGAATGTTACAACAGCAATTATTTAGCGCCAAGGAATTTCCCCAATGCTTAGTTTCAGCCAAGCAGGCAGGCTGCTCAGGGCTTGTGAGAACTCAAGACGGCTTTAATGCAGTGTGGGGGCAGCACCGAGAAGCTACCGGACTACCCGGAGATGCCCCGCTCTGGCAGCCTGGGTTCTCCTGGAAGCAGCCAGAATGAATTACACTCCTTCTGGGAGCCAAGCCTCTCCCTGATCCTGTTCTGTCGGCTCTGCGGGTGTTCCCTTCGCTGTCTGTGAGGGTGGAGCTAAAAAAGCCACTGGGAACAGCATCAGTAAGCGTTTCTACAAAGCATATTTTGCACATACTGGAGTTAGAACAGCCAAAGCATGGAGTGAATATGGGTATGGCCACAAGGATGACAGAAAGTGCTGTTTTTCTGTCCTGCCACTCCTGAACCTGTCTGACGGGTAGGTCTACAGCCAGGACTGAATCTCCAAGGAATGAAACGAGTACGTATGCAGGGTACCAGCTAAGCAGGGAGAAAGCCAAGAAATTTTAAAATCCAGCAAGAAACCATTTAAATTTCAGCATGTATACAAGCTCCGTGTCATTTTGAAAACGCAGTTGTATTATGGTTTCATGTCAGTCTTGTTCTGAATTCTGTATGCTGGGTGGCATCGTAAGCTTCCCAGTGTGTACAAGTCCCCTTCAGAATCCGGGCCCCCTCCACACACCTGGAGGGCTTCTCAAAGCTACCTTTTGGATATAAGAACCAAAACCCCTTCATCTGATTCTAAAAGGCAAGCTCTTCTATGTGACAGATTCTGCAAAGTCATAAGGACCCAGCAGCGTCTGGGGCTTGTCAGCATTGGGCAGCAGGTGCGTGACCAGTTACAAGGCGACCACAGCGCCGTTCTACCTCGTTTTTGGAAGCATCTCCATGAACCAGCTGCCATCACGGGTGCCTGAGCTGCACGGCAACCTCACATCTCCCTCAAGATGTGCATCAGTCTGTCCACAGAGGGCTAGAACAACCCCCGGCCCTAAAGGGGGAAGGTATTCCTACCCCCAATGGAACTACCACCAAGTATCATCAAAATATTCCTGTGCTCCCCAACACCAGCTATATTGCACTGTGTTTATTTATGCTTTTTGAGCTGGGGATGGAAAATATGTTGCATCGTGATATCTCCCACGTCCTTGATCACGATAGATGTTAGATTTGAGCACAGAGTTTTTCCCACTGATCCCAGACTAGGTCTCAACATTGTCTCAACACTGCCCTCCAGGCATCCACCACCAACCAGCCAACCAAATGGCAGTGGCACTTGACATGAAGGCTGGTTTTCATCCTCATCCTCAGCTTTTTGAAGGGCAGGACCATGTCTTCTGCCTCTTTGCATCCCAGAGAGCACCTAGCCCCTGTCGCAGATACAGAAAGCAATCTGGACTAATTTTCGATTCCAGAACTTTACTATACATTCAGCCAATTTTCCCATGCATGTGGGAATATAGACCCAAATCCGACACACTCTACAACCCCAGAATCTCAGAGTCCTTCAATAAATACTTATGAAACCACCTCTGATGAGAGCAATGTATCATAGCGATGACCCCAAAGAAATTCCGTATGGGTCATTCTGAAAGGCCAAAGACATGGCCTCAGAAATTAGGTTAGTTAAGGGCAAGGTGCTATTTTAAACAAATAGCAGTTAAAGCATCCTGACTCCTTAAGGACTTACTTTCCAGAAGCAATACTGCCAGGCTCATAGACACCCTGGCACTCTGTGATAAAAAGGCTTCAAGATGACATCCAACATTACCAAGTCATTCCTTTTGCATCTATTGTCCTCGTTACCACTGTTAAGAAAATGAACAGGAAAGGCTTCTGCGACTGGATAATGACTTCTTCTGAATCCTTTCCACCAGTTGTAAGGTGCTACCCAATCTGACAACCCGATTTGTTTTCATTTCTCCTTTAACCAGCCCGAATAGGAGTTAGGTTGAAATTTTTGAGAGCGCCTTATTAATAACAGGGTCCATCCGCACCTTTGAGTTGGCACCTGATATTCCCATCGTGGCAGGAGCTGCAGCTTTCATAATACCCAATTACACTGACTAATGAGGCCCATTAATCAGTCCTCATAGCTTTCGGGACGCCAGAGAAGGCTCTGTTGACCTTTGGAGCAGGCTGAACCATTATCATCATATTCTAGGTGTCAGATTTCCAATGAAGCTAGGTGTGGTTAGGATCTTCACTCATGCTAGCAACAAACTCGTGTTTTTAATGCCTCTCCTCCCATTTTTTGAGTAGAGCAGTGACTACTTGAGACAAATAGCCTGACGTAGTGTTTTGGATCCTTCTGAATGAGCTCAGTTGTCTCTGTTTCTTTAGCACGGATGCTCAGATCAAGTGAGTTAATGCACATGGGAGCTCTCTGCATGGCAAACAGCACGTAGTAAAGAGTGATCAGGAGGTACATCACTCACCCAGCAGGCGCCACGATGCTCCAGCCACCATCCAGACAGACCCCAGATCACTACATTGGCTGCTCAGAGATGTCTGGAGCACCCAGTCTCTTCTTCTCTGAGTGACACCTTCTGGGACTTCCATCAGTTACTTTTCAGCAAGTCTGTGGCTTGGTGAGATTATGGAAATGAATGCAAGGATTAAATAAATGTTTGCATTTCTGTGACCTGGGGCACGTTATTTCACCTCTCCAAGTATTGGTGTCCCATTGATAAAATGAGGACTCAGGGGGCTGGTGGAATTTATCTAGTGACCTCAGCAGGGTACCTTGAACAGAATAGGATGTCAACAAACAGTAGCTTTTTTATTCATTAAATGTTGTTCTTAATCAAACTTGAACACTTTTGAAAGGCAAATTAAATCTGCTTGATCTACTAACGGACAGTTTCTTGTCTGTTATAGGCACCAAAGCCTCTTAGGAATGTTTCGTGGGATTTGGAGCTATTTTTATAAAAGAGAATCTGCCTGGAAGTTACTCATGCTGACCCCCTGGAAGCAGTAGAGACAAAATTGCTTGAAAACAGAAAAGAAAACTGTCTAAAAGCAGAAAGGTACAAAACAAGTGCTTTGATCAAAGCCGCCCAGGTAGTTAACAGCCACACCAGCCCTTCTGGCTTCCAGTCCAATGTTCTCTCCTCTACACCAGCCACTTCTCACTTTGAACTTGGGCAAACATCAGAGGTATCTCAAGAGAGGACAGTCTCGGGAGGCATCAACAGCTGCAAAACCAGGCGTTGTTTAGAACAGGTGTCACTTGCAGTACCAACAGCCCACCTTATAGAGGGCTCCCGGGTGCCAGCCCCCTCACCGCAAGCCTTATCTCGAATCTTCTTGACCATCCCCAGGGTTGGTGCCAGCATTCTCCTCATTTCACTTATGAGGAAACTGAGCATCAGTTAAAGTCAAGTGGCTGTGATAGGCAAGTTTTCCCACCTTACACAAACTATTCCAATAACTAGGAAAGAGGGAAGGCCCTGAATTACTTCATCAGACCATGAAATCAAAGCTGGATAAGAAAATATAGTAACTACATTCAGACAATATTTTAACTATATTTTAACTATATAGACTATAGTAAATTATAGTCTAATCTTACTTATGAGCACAGAGGCAAAAAGGCTAAGTACAATATAAGGAAAGTGAATTTGGCTCTGTCGCATACAGAGAAAGAGAGAGGAGCTATAAAAACATTACAGCCAACTGGGATTTATCCTGTGAATGCAAGGATGGTTCGATGTTAGAATATAGGTATAATCTACTACATCAACAGATTAAAGAAGAAAAAAAGGGTCATCTCAATTATAGTGGGCTGCACGGTGGTCTCCCAAAAGATATGTCCTTTCCCTAATCCCCAAGCCTGTGAATCTTATTTGATTTGGAAGAAGTCTTTGCATACATAATTAAGAAAGTCTTGAGATGAGGACTTCATCCTGGATTATCCGGGCCCTAAATTCAATGATGTGTTCTTATAAAAAACATAAAGAGAAGACAGGGCAGAGGAGAAGGCAACAGGAAAATAGATTCCATCATTAGAGTAATGCAGCTACCTGCCAAGGAAGATCAAGGATTTCTGGCAAATACTGCAGACAGGACAGAGGCGTGGAATGGATTCTCCTGTAAAGCCTCCAGAAGGAACCCACCCTGCAGACAATTTTTTTTAAATTTTATTATTTTTTTGACAATTTAATTTCAGACTTCTGGCCACCAAAACTGGAGGAGGAGAATGAATTTCCATTGCTTTGAGTCATCAAGTCTGTGGTAATGTGTCACAGCAGCCACAAGAAATGAATACATCAGTGAATAGAGAAACATCATTCAATAATATTCAACACAAGTTCATAAAAAAATAACTCAAAAAACTGGGAGTGGGGTGCCTAGGTGGCTCAGTTGGTTAAGCATCCGACCTCGGCTCAGGTCATGATCTCATGGTCTATGAGTTTGAGCCCCACATTGGGCTCTGTGCTGACAGCTCGGAGCCTGGAGCCTGCTTCGGATTCTGTGTCTCCCTCTCTCTCTGACCCTCCCCTGCTCATGCTCTGTCTCTCTCTGTCTCAAAAATAAATAAAAACATTTAAAAAAATTTTTAAAAACCTGGGAGTATAAGAGAAAGTCAATTTATAGATGGGGCAAAGATACTTGCAACACGCATCCACCATAGGATTAATATTCAAAATGTGGAAAGAATTGCAAGTCAATAAGGAAAAGACCAAAACTATAATGGGGAAAAGAAAGGCTACTAAAAATGAACAACTCACAGAAGAACAGACAACTCACTCAGTCTCACCTGTAATCAAGAAAATGCAAATTACAATACTAATGAGATTCTATTTCACACCCCTCAAACTGACTAAAAGTTTAGAATGAAAATATCAAGTTGGCAAGTGTGCAGAAAAATTAACTCAGCAGGCCTGACTGCCTAAATCTTACACATCCTGGGGAGGGCCTGCTTGCGGGTCTAGCCTCTGGCTGGTCCCTGGGAACTGAGCTATTGGAATCTTTATGATATTAAGTGATAAGGCATTTTATATACTCTAACCATGCTACACCAGCTGTCTAGGTAATTTGTGCAGACCCTGTGATTTTTGGTGAACAGCTACTTCCCTTCTGCAGATCTGGAGTTTCAGTAACTAGAGCTAGTCACAAAGGCAACATGTGCCTCTACGATCAACCTCCATTAAAATCTCCAGACCCTTAGGCCTTCCCTGGACACACAATACTTCATACCTATTGCTACCATTAGGTGTCAAAGGAATTAGCACATGCTGTACAGTTCCACTGGGAGAGGACTTCTGGGTGCTCACACCTGCTGTCCCCAGACTTGGTCCCTTGTGCCCTTTTTCTGTATGGATCCTGCTTTGTTTTCTTTCCCTGTAATAAACCATAGCCAGGAGTAGAAACTATTTCTGAGTGCTGTGAGTCCTTCTAGGACATCACTGAACCAAGGGCTGGTTTGGGGGACCACTGGACCAGTGACAATGTGGAGAAACGGGACTTACACAGCAGCCACTATGCCGATCATTTTGGAGAGCAATGTGACGAGATCAGGGAAAGTTTGAGATGTATGTGTGCTAAGTCCTAACAATTCCATAGCTATTCTCCTAGCCTAGAAACCCTCTCCCTCGGTCATGTAGAAAAATGTTTGCTGCAGCATTTTTTTCTAAAAGTGAAAAACTAGAAACAATTTCAGAATCCATTGAAAGGAGAATGGAAAAATAAACTGTCATATATTTGTATAACAGAAAATGGCAAAGCATTTCAAATGAATATATAAGAGCTACATTGACATGGATAAGCCTCAAAAACAAAATATTATATAAAAGAAGGAAGTTGAAAAATTATATGCACAGGAGGATACCATTTATTCAGACTTGAAAAACATGTAAGATTGTCTAAAGCATAAAAATGACACTCAGTGCCTTCGTGACAGAAGTTATTGACTAGAGAAGGAAAGAACTAGGGTGGGGGAGGGGGAGGAGACGGGTTTTACAGAGATCCACAATATTTTATTTCTTACAAAAATAAAAAAAAGACCCATAGCAAATATGGCAAAATGTTAAAATTTGTTAAAGATAGATGGTGAGTTTGCCATATTATTCTTACATATTAGAAGCATCCCACGATAAAAAAAAAAATAGTAATAATAACGTAAAACCGAAGGGTCAAATAATTTGCTTAAGATCACAAATTGCATTGAACTGAGATCTGAGTCCCAGCCCCCAAGCCTGGCTGCAAACTTCACTATATGCCCTTTCATTTCAGTGATCTGTTCATGAAAACCCAGGCACATTAAGCTAAACCCATCTATAGCAGGCTCATGCAGAGCCCTGAATTTAGTTTCAATAAAATGCTCATTTCACATTAAAACTTCAGTTACTATTTACAACATTTAATCATATTCTGAGTTTTCGCAAGCTCTTATAGGACGGTCCCACACTAATGACAAAGATCTTTGAGATGGGCTTCAGGAGGCAATGAAAACCCTAGAGAAGGAAAGCCTACAAAATCTCTTGAGCCAAAGGGTATCTTTTTCATTTAAAATATTGACAAATATAAAATTAAAATCAATATGAAGTTCTTAAAGACATACAACTTGGTCAGCTGAATATAAATTGGGAGTTTTTAATTAAATAATTTATATTTACTCATGGTTCATTTCATCCTTTAAGAAACCTAGTGTTTCACTTTGTCACTAAAACATCACAAGACTGAAACCAGTATATTTCGTATTTAAAGATGAAAAGCCAGAGAGAAAAGATAAAGATCAAACGTCTGAATTCTCAAAAAGTAATTCGCAGGAGATATAAGGCATTTATGGTGATGCTGTTTTATAATTTACTCTTAAAAGGGGGGGTTGACCAGTTTTAATTACTATTTCTAATTTTTTTTAATTAATACTTGCCAGAAATTTTAAGGAATTGTTTTTATGGGTGGTGGGTGTTTTGTTTTGTTTTGTTTTTAGTGTTTTGTGTGTGTATGTATTTTGGGTTTTTGGGGGGTGGGGGCAGGTTTTGGTCAACACGTTAATTCCATTTCACAAAGTTTTCCTAAATAATTACTTAGCAGCATTTTTCTAGGTCCTGTAGAGGTAAAGAACCCTTTGGTCTACTACCAGTGAAAACCACTCTTACTATTGAAGAACCCTTTGGTCTACTACTAGTGAAAACCACTCTTACTATTGTTACTCTGTTGGATGCCTCTCCATATGCTAACAACTCTGCCAGAAGATTTGCACAAAGAAAATAAAATATGTGTGTGCAGAGACTAAAGATCATAAAGAATAGTTAAAGAACATGCTAAGAACACAGAGCAAACAAAAAAATGGAAACAAGGTTCAGAGAAAGGAATTTTAAAGTTTGAGGTACTGAGAGTAGAGATGTTCTCAGTGATCATAAGGGTGCTAGAAAGAATGAGTTTTCTAGTGTTGCTGTAACAAATTTAGTGGCTTAAAAGAACACAAATGTATTTATTGTCTTACAGTTTTATAGATATAAGTCCAACGTGGTTCTTATAAAGCTAAAATCAAGGAATGCAGGGCTGCGTTCCTTCTGGAGACTTTCAGGGAGAATCTCTTCCCTTGCCTTTTCCAGTTTGTAGAGGCTGCCTGTGTCCTCGTGGTTTCTTTCCCTGTCTTCAAAGTCAGCAATGCCCAGTGGAATCCTACTCACATCATTCTGACCTCCTTTTCTGTCTCCCCTTTCCATTTTGAAGGACCTCTGTGATGACACTGGGTCCATTCACAGAATGCAGCATAATCTATCTTAAAATCAGTTGATTAGTTGGGGTGCCTGGGTGGCTCAGTCAGTTGAGTGTCTGACTCTTGGTTTTGGCTCTGGTCGTGATCTCGGGGTTCGTGAGTTCAAGCCCCACATCTGGCTCCACACTGCTGGTGTGGAGCCTGCTTGGGATCCATCCTGGTTGGGATCCTCTATTTCTCTCTTAATCTCTCTCTCTCTCTCTCTTTCTCTGCCTCTGCCTCTCTCTAGGATAAATAAATAAACTTAAAAAAAATCAATTGATTAGCAACTTTGATTCCATCTGCTCCGTAATTCCCCTTTGCTGTGTAATGTAAGATATTCACAGATTCCAGGGATTAGGACATAGCTATCTTGGGGCAGGAATTATTCTGTCTACCTCATCAAGGTTGCTAGAGAATTTCAACCCAAACTAATTTAAACAAACGTGTCTGTTTATTAGAAAGGCGCTGTGGTATCATAGCACTTTAAGGGGAGCCCAACCTCGAGAACAGACCCCAGCCAGCAATCCCTCTTTCCCAGCTTCTCATTTATGCTTGGCTCTACATCAGCAGGTTGTGTCTTCCACTGAAGATTGGGTTCCTTTATCCTGGATGGACACTTCAGAATATGACTGCCAGCAGTTCGTGGAACAGGACATGTTACATCCCAGCATCAAGAAAGGGAGCTTGCTCTCTCCATTTTTTTACTCTCTTCTAGTTCTGAGATATCAAAGAAGACCCTGCTTCGTCCATCTTGAGCCAAGGTCTTGGCTATAGGTTCAAAGAGGCTGCCCCATAGAACCACAGAAATGGTACAGGAGTAGGGGTGAGATGAACAGTTCCCCCCAAAAGATGAAGGAGTGGTAATGTATAAACAAACCTCTAGATATCTATAACAGTGACCAAGTTGAGTAAGACATCTTCCTGGTACTCAAAGACCACACAGACCAGATGAAGGTACAGGAATACACAGATTTCAACCTAATGGGATGAGTGGGATTATCACGCTCTGTGCAAAATCCTTTAGGGAATAGAGTGACCCCTTCCATCAGCAGAGCTCAGTGAGGCTGAAATGTAGGGTAGACTAGAGGAACGGCCCAAGGTGAAGCAGGACAGAAAGAGCAAGAGCCAATTCTGAAAGGTTTCAACAACAAACTAAGGTCTTCTTTTAAAATAGGTGACTGACCATAGATGGAACCTGTGTTCTAGAAAGATCACAGCCCCACCCCCTTGGTTAAGCAGGGGGTTGACAGTTGCTAGTTAGAACAAGACTCGGTCCAGAGGCACAAGTCAGGAAGCTGTTACTACCGTCTAGAGGGGAGTCCATAAGTGGGCTGAAGCATTGGGATGGAGATGGAAAGAATGGAGGCGCCTTCAGAATGGAATCTGAGAAGGCAGAGGAGAACAGTGTGGATGGATAAGGGGACCCAGGGAGTGACTGTGGCTGGGATCCGGGAGCCTGCCTCCAGAGCAGGGACATCTTGCTGGTCGCAAAGAAATTGAATCTAAACTGATTTTTGGTGACTTTCAGTCTTCTCCAGGGGTGTGCTAGTAAACGTCTAACTACTAGCTCTAGCTGAGGGGAGGGCATGATCTGTACAGTTTACCAGTTTCCATGGCGTAAGTACTCCTACTATGGCCAATTTCAAACTACAGGAAGCCACTAGATGCAGAGTTGGAAAACCAGCCAGTAGCAATTGGCTCAGCACACCCTGGCTTCCCATTCTTTATGATGCTCCTTTAAAATCACCAGGTCCTGGGGTGCCTGGGTGACTCAGTTGGTTAAGTGTCTGACTCCTGATTTCAGCTCAGGCCATGATCTCATGGTTTGTGGGATTGAGCCTCGCACCGGGCTCTGTGCTGACAGTGCAGAGCCTACTTGAGACTCAGTCTCTCTCTCTCTCTCTCTCTCTCTCTCTCTCTCAAAATAAATAAATAACATTTTTAAAAAACTTCTAAAATCACCAGGTCCCTTCAACAGAGAGGCAGATCTCCAGATCAAGGCTTTCTCCAGCAGGACTTGGAGGGAATCTATTGCTCACATACCTCTCCTGCTGAACCTTCTCCAGGCCTCTTCAGCAACTGAGCACCCAACCACAACACAAAGGAGAAGAGAAAACACAGGTTTGCAAATACATGGTCAAAAATTGACAAGAGCAGCTGGCCAATGAGCGAAAAGAGAACACAGCAGATAAAATGGAAGGTGGCACAGTACAGTGGCCAATAACTCAGAAGTCAGACCACCTGGGTTTCAATTTAGTTCCTCCACTTGCTAGCTCCGTGACTTTGGCCCAGGTATATATAACTTCTCTGGGCCTGTAATTGTGATCTCCAAATGGGGAAGTAACCAACAGTTACTTTCTTCCTAGAGTTACTGCACGGATAGGTAATAAGGTAAGATAGTGCCTGGTGAGTAGTAAGCATTGGATAATGCACCTGAGGATCACAGAGCTTCATCTTACTTGTGTAAGTGATATCCTGCTAACGAAGTTACAACCAAAGGAAAAATAGCTTTCATTCCTTTGCTGACTTTGATAAGTATTGAATGGGATGTGGTCAACGTTATGTTGGATGCTGAGGTCCATGAAGTCTGAGAGTTTGGGAATGTGTCTCCCTCATCGCTATCTCCAGAGTGAGGCACAGGGCCTGGCCCATAGAAGGGGCTCAATACACATTTTTGCTAACTAGATAGAGCACTGAATGCTGCAGGGGCTACGAGAATGAATAAGATTTTCAGCTGACCTTGGGGGACTTCTACCGGCACATTTTTCTGAGACGTTAATGACATCCGTGTCTGCCTTAAGACAGAAGAAAATTACCAACGAGGCAATCAATAACAAAGGCTACTACAAACACATTTACCTCCAAAAAGCAAAGGCAACTTTCTCTCCAAAACCTTAAGTGACAGCTAAAGTGTTATCTCAGCTTTCATAAAAAATTATCAAATGTCAGCCTTGTAAATATTTATGATCCTAAACGGTTCATATTTGAATGTCAATTGTTTAAAGACTATTTGAGTGCTTTTTGACGGAAATCTTATATCGTACACATTCCCTGTACACAATGCTTAGAAAATGTGCCTTTATAAGAATTTCGAGGAGAAGGTCACAAAGGTAACTAAATGTGATTGTACAGGCCCATCCAGACCTTCAGTTATTCTGGGCAGTACGTTTATAAAGGTTAGAAGAAAACAAGTTTACAGATAAGGAGGCCACTGTGCCTCTTATTCATGATTAAATATTATTTAGGTCATAGTGTTTCTGCTTCTCACATGAATTTCCAGACAGAACACAAGAAGGAAATGAGAGAAAGGGCAAAGAAGTCATTACATTACAATGCTCGTTAAAAGTTCCAGCCAGGTGGGGGCATAGCAGTGTGCTTTGGTTAAGTTCATGATTTTCTGCCAGTAACCACCTGTGATTTCAAATGAGTCTTCTGGGCCTCAGTTTCCTCACTTGTAAGAAAAAGTACTCAAGGTCATGTAAATAGTAAGCATTGTTGATGAACTACTAATCATTCATCTAAACAATGCAACTACTTCTGAACGTCTGATATGCGTTCCCTAAAACATAATGGTTCTATCAACTTGCTAATGGGCACCTAAGAATCACAAGAAAAATGGACATGTTTTACTCAACCGCCCAAGAATAAGCCCAAAACTCTCTGAAACCATGAGTTTCAAGTGTTTCATTCCGCCAGTACCCCATCCGGAGCAAAAATGTCTGGGCATTACTTAAATTTCAGTTTTTATCTATTCTGCCTGAAAAAATCAAAAGAAAGGAGAAAATGGAGAAGCCTTAAAAGCAATCCGTGAAGTCTGTTTGAGAATTGACCAGACTGGATAAATTTGTCAGAGCTCAGAAATCTGTAACCACTTACCAGGATTTCTTTGGTATGATTGGCCAATTGGAAGAACAACTTACTCGTTTACCATAATACCTAACTGATGTGAAATTGCCAGAGGATGAGGGGTTCTACGTAAAGAATTTCCCAGAAAACTGACAAAGATGAAAAGTTTATTTTTAAGCATGAAGAAGTGAATGCTTTCTAAAATATATAGCCTATTTTCCTGTCTGCTTATCTTGAGAATAATGAGCTCGATTAAACCTTTCTGGGAAATCAATTTCAGCATCATTGAACATCCATGACTGTACAAAACTGTGCTAGCTTATCACAAGTCACTATCCAGGCTGATACGGCCGGGCACTAGTTTTCCCAGACTGCCTTGCAGCTACAGTCTAAACAGGTGACCCAAGCTTGGCCAATGGAACATTCTGGGGTGTGTTAGGAATAGGTGGGGGTGGGGAGGGTTATTGGAGGTCTTATTGTTTGGAATCCAAATAAAAAGAGACAAGAAGGAAATAAAGACTCTCTTCTCTTCTGTACATAGTCACGACCCCCAACGAGGGGAGCCGCACCCTGAGGATGGCTGTACCTGAGCATTTGGAAGCATCACAAAGCCACTGATTAAGCTTGGATAGGACCCTGGATTTCTAGGTAGGTGAGAAAATGGATCTCCTCTTATGAAGTCACTGCAGTCAAGGGATCCTTTACTTGCATCTAAAAGTGCTGGGCTTACAGGTAAGGTCTCCAGGAAAGGCTAAATTGGGGTTCAAAGCCAGAGCATTTGTGGAACAGGTGACCCAGTGGCCATTCCAAGTACCTGCCCAAGTTGATATTCAAGGTGGCCTTTTGTTGGACTATGAAGGATGAAAGAGCTTGTGTGCAGGTGTTCACTCACAGGCCTCTGCCTCACAAAGATAGACAGGATGGAGGGGCAGATAACGGTGTGGCCTGGTGCCCAGGTGAGGCAGAAATGTGACCGTGAAGAGCTTGGGCTCTGGGCTCCGGCCCGATCGCCACTGTACCACATACCAGAAGTTGCATCGACTCCCTGTGCCCCTTCCCTAAGCGAGACAGTGATCGTGCCTCCTCGCAGGGCTTCTGGCAGGACTGAAGGCTGGATTTCACCGGCTTTACCACGTCACGGGTCACAGGATGCTAAGAGGTGGAGAGGGAGGAAAGGGTCTGTGACTTGGTGAAATGTGGGGAGTTTATCAAGTGCCTGGAGCAGAGAAAGGGCCACATGCATGTCTGCCGTGATCAGTAGAGCGGGGGGATGGGCCTTTCCCTGCAGCTCCACACGGGACAAGGGACAGAGAGCCCCTCAGGGACTGGTGGTTTGGGCAGTGAGGAGAGGGAGCCCCCCCCCCAGCACAGAGGCTGGAAATCCTACAGAGCAATTCAAGGGGAAACCAGGAAGACATGGGGTGACCGGCCAGAAGAGGGGGTCACTGCAAGAGTGAGGTGGGGACAGGAGCAGGCAGGTCGCGGTCCCTGCTGCTCCCGCAGCTTCACTGTGCACACGTTTTCAT